>NC_137434.1:10969299-12184299 GCF_964374335.1 Astatotilapia calliptera | reverse complement strand
GCAGTGTCAGAGCTGCAGGATAACCATAAGGAGGAAGTGGAGAAACTACATGCCACTCATAAGCATGATATTGAAGACCTGGAGCGCCGTTGGCAGGAGCGGTTAGGACAGCAGGAGGAAGAATTAATGGAGAAACATTCAGTCATACTGCAGGAGAAAATCCAGGAGCTGGAAGAAGTGTCTCAGCAGCTTAGCAGAAGCAGAGTGGAGACTGAGCAAGTAATGGGTGAAATAAGGGGTTTAAAGGAGGACCTGGCGATCCGAGAAACCACTGTGCAGAAGCTGCAAGAAGAGCTTAATGAAGCAGCACTTAAACTTGAAAGTTTGGCAAAGAGTGAAGCGTTGCTAAAAGAACAAATAGAGTCAGTGGAAAGGAACCTTAACCAGGCGCTCGGTGAGAGAAACGCCCTCCAAGACAAGCTGAACGAGACAGAGGAAGAGAGCAGAGAGAAGCTGAAAGCTTGGTCAGATAAGTTGAATGAAGCGGAAAAACAGCTTGAAGCGCTGGAAGGTGCCAGATTTAAGGAAAGTGCAGACTTGCAGAGTAAATTTGAGGAAACTTCCATCCAACTGAATGCCAAGGAAGCAGAGTTACAGCAGCAAATGATTAAGATGAGCAACCAATTGAACCATTACTGTAAGGAGGTTCAGTTGAAAGTTGAGTGTGGATCTAATGAACTTCAGCAAAACGTGGAGAGTAGGTTGAAAGAGCTGGAAGATAAACTACTCTCTGGTCAGAAAAAGGTGGGACATCTTAAAAACATTATCCTTACTAAAGCAGATCAAATTTGCACTTTAGAGGAGAGTGTTCGCCAGCACACCGAGGAGAATAAAAATCTATGCATTTCATTAGAACAGATGACTGCTCAGGTAAATGCTCATATGGAGCACATCAAAGCCTTAACACATGAGGGAGAGACTCATTCTCAGTCCATTAGTGAACATGTAGAGAAGATTGAGGAGCTCAGCGAAGCAAACAGAGTCATATCAGAAACTTTGAAAGCAAATGAGCTGCATATCAGTGGCTTGGAAAGCGTCGTCGGTGACTTAAAAAATCAGTTAGCAAGTAACATAAAAGAGAAGGAGGAAGCCATAAATCAGCTGACGCAGCAGTATGAAGAGGAGAGGCAAAAGGCCGCTGCTCAAATGGAGAGACTGGAGCAGGAGAGGCAGTCTGCTTTAGAGCAGGCGGATACACTCAGGACCAGTCTGTCTGAGTTAGAGATGAAATTCACACAGAGCGACAACACTACTGGATCTCTGCAGGCCCGGCTTGAAGAGCTGGAGCGAGAGATCGCCGAAAAGAATGAAGCTTTGCAGCGGCTGACAGCAACAATTGACAATCAGTCCGTCAGCAAGTCTGAGATGGACCAACTGTTGAGTGAGAAGGAGCAAAAAGTCAGTGGGCTTACCGTAGAGCTTGAGAGCTCCATCAGTCGACTTAGTGAGCTTCAAGAGCAGTTAGACCTAAAGACGAAAGAGTGCGAACAGCTCACTTCTGACCTCAAACAGCAACACAGCATCATTGAGAATGAGAAGCGCGAGTTGGTTGAACAGCTGCAGATGCAGTGCACCCAGAAAGGTAATGTAGAGCAAGAGATGGCCAAAAAACTTCAGGCCCTCGAGGAAAGCAACCAGCAGTATAAACAAAAGCTTGAAAGTCAAAGGGAGGAATTTGAAAGGTTGAAAAACGAGATTATCAAGAGCAAGGACGGGAGTCAGACGGAAACTGAGGAGAGCTTGTCTGAGAGCACTCGGAAAATGTCTGAGCTGAAAAAGAAAGCTGAGCAGAGAATCAGCCAGGTTACAAAACAGTTAACGTCACAGCTTGAGGAAAAAGAGCAGACGATTACAACTCTTCAGACTAGCCTGGATGAACTTAAGAACAATGAAATTTCTGTGCAAAAACACACAGAAACATTAGAAGAGAAAACAAAATCGCTGGAGGATGCTCTCGTCAAGCTTAAAGAAGAGCAGGCCAAACACCTTGAACAAGTTCTGCAGAACGAGAGGCTTGAGAAAGAAAAGTCTTTAGAGGAGTTGAAAGTCATGTATGAAGACAAGCTGACCTCACTTCAGAGTGACGCAGTGCAACAGGGGCAGCTCAAAGACATTGAATCAACATTACACAAAATCGAGGCAAAGCTAAAAGAAGCAGAGGAGCAGAACGGAAACCTTCTCGCAGAAATAAATCGCCTGAGAGCAGAAATTAGCAAGAAGGATGCCCAGTTGGAGCAATATCAGGGGACTGCTAGGGAGGTCCAGAATCCATCAGAAACTGAGGTAAAGGTGGAATGCAGCAGCATGCAGCAAACCAAGAGTGTGATGGAAAACGAGCTGGAAAACCATGCTCCTGCTCAAGAGGTGCACGATGAGGACTCATTACGGTCTCTGAAGAACAAACTGAGCCAGGTGAAGAACGAGAAGGAGAAAATCCACAAGGACTTCGTCAGGCTGCAGAAAGATATGCGGTCACTGAGGAAGGAGCATGAACACGACCTAGAATACATGAAGAAGGAGCTGTTGGAGGAGAATGAGAAAAAGCTAAAGTAAGGCTTAAAAATGATCGTGAAAAATCCCTTGTCTGTATAATATTAGATTTTTTTGTTAATAGTTGCTAATTACATTTCCTTTGCTCTCTGTTCTAATAGGCTGGAATTAGAAGATTTGGAAATGAAGCACAACTCTGCGATGAAGCAGATAATGAGGGAGTTCAACGCACAGATGTCTTTGAAAGAGAAGGAGCTCAACACAGCAGTGAAGGAGGCCATCGGTGAGGCAAAAGAGAATAATGCTTAACCAAATTAAACCAACAAGATTTACAAGCAAAGGAAATGAGCAATCGAAATTGTTCACTTTTGCTGTGGTCAGAATCTTTCAGTACTGCACTTTGATTATGTTTTAAACAAACGACTGGCGTAAACTAGAAGATCAAAGTAAATATGACTCACGTTCTTGGGATGGCTGTGTTGTGACACTGTACTTTTTACTCTGGACTCAAATGGGAGCATTAAGGGATTACTGCTTGTGGAAGAAATGTTTCCTTCATGTTAAAATCCAGTCCAAAATTAGAGGCAAGTGAACATATAAGTTGTGTTTTTATGCACTTGGCTTCTTCTTCTTTTTTTTTCTTGATTCAGTAAAAGCTCAGAGTGTTGAAGAAGAGCTCATCAGTAGCCATCGTGAAGAAGCGAGCCAGCTGAGGAAGGTGATTTCCCAGAAAGAGGATGACTTGCACAAAACTGTTCAGAAATATGAACAGGTTATACAGGTACTATTAAAAACTCATCCTATTTGTTTTAATGGGGTTATACTATAGGGTGCACTCCTTTGTAGACACCATCCATCGACTGTTACGGTTTGGATTTATATGTGATATCTCTCTGGCTGCCTTTAAAGAATAATTAAATTCCAAAGAGGATCTGAGGTCTGAAACAGCGCAGTGCCCTCACTGAGTGATTTGCAGCATACTTGAGTTGTGATGCTGAGATGATACATGGGAAATGACTCAGTCGTTGTTCCTTTTTATTTGTTTGTTTTTTTCAGAGTCGAGAAGAGGAGATGGGAGACAGAGTGTGGCAAGTTCAGAAACAACTGGAGGAGTTGCAAGCAAGAACGCAGGACACTTTGGAGGTACAAATAATGCTGACCCACTGTTCTTCCCTGGCCAAACATCTGTTATAGCTGTCACAACTGGCTGTGCTTTGGATGATTTTGCTTGTACTCAGATGTAGAAATTCATGCCTGTAGCTGTTGTAGTCCATTTTGAAATGGAGGGAGGGGTTTGGAGTAAATTTATGTAGTGATTCTGTTGGAGTCATATGTCACTTCACTCTAGCTGTATGAAATCACAGCATTTCGGCTCCCTTCTGGGAAAAGGCTGGAGTTTAAGGGAAGCAGTTAGGCTCATCTGAATGAGCCTAATCCAGATGCATTTTTGTGTCTGTATAAACATTTTCAAATGGCCTATTACAAAGTTCACATCCAGGTTGACAGACTAGGCAGTTATCGTTCAGCTTTTTCTTTGGGTTGCTTCATAATTGAAGATATCCGTCTAGGAGCTCGGGGACAGTTTTCCTACATAGTTTTCTCTGATCAGTCTCTCGCTCCAGTCGTGTGGCCTCTCTCCAAAGCACGCCGGATGCTGCGAAGCTCGTTTGAATCACTCAGGAATGTTCTCCGGAGAAAATGGAGATTGTCAGGCAGTGGCCAGCGTCAGTCCCTGTTCTCAATTAATATCATGCGAGGTGATTGTAGACATTAGATTTATTCTGCAGCGATACTGTCATGCAACATGTGCATAGTGAAATGGAGCCAGATAAGACGAAAGCACTCCGGGGAGACATTTTAGCCAGGTGTTGAGGTGCCATGAGACCCCTGCAGTGATTCTTCTACCTTTTGCGCACATGTCTGCATGCACACGAAGACAAAGAATTATGCTGCTCTCTCTGCTGCATTTTTCCCAGGTGAGGTAATAACTTTATGGGTGGATTGTATGGCGTTCAGCTCAGGGAGGCCTTTTCTTGGGCCTCACAGTGGGTCAGTGTGTCCCTCCACAGAGAGAGGAGACTAAATACAAGCACACTTTAGTCTGTGTAGACTACAGTGTGTTTAAACAATGCTGTTAGTCCATCTTTTAAAACCTTCTGACTTGTGTCTGTGGCTCTTAACTCCAAGCACATTTATTTCTAGTGGAGACATCAGTCTGTGAAACTGGTCATCCATGAGTGTATTATATATACATGTAATTTCTCAGCGCTTTAGCTTTAGAAAATGTTATTCAAACAATTCTAAATTGTTCGGGAACTATTTTCAGCAGTGGATAAATACACATTTGAGTTTTGTTGATGTCGGTAAATGCAATTCTGTGCTTTTAGAAGACGGTGGAGCTTCTCGGCACAGAGGTCTGAGATAATATGGATACTGGGGCGGCACTAAATGTGTCATTACTGTAGTTTTTACATCCTTTTTTTTTTTTTTTTTAATCAGGTTGAAATGTTGATTTAATTAAGGTTTGGTTCTAACACACAGTGTCTTCTTTCTCTCTTGTTTTTTTGTTGTTTTGTTTTTTCATTTTAGGAACAGATGACCCCAGAAGAACTAAAGGTATACTTGTTCATTATATGCTGGTTTCACTGTTCCTAGCGTACAATTAAATTTACTAACATGAATACTAACAAAAACATTTCATATTTTCTGATTCCTGTCCCTCTCGATCTCAGGCTCAGCTCGCTGAAAAAACAACGTTGCTGAGCGAGGCTCGACTGAGAGAGCAGCAGTTTGTTGAAAGAGTGAGTATCGGACCCCCTTGGTGGCTCTTTCTGAGGACACCAAATCCATCGCAGTGTATTCCCAGGATTCTGTGGCCTCCAGCAAGAGCAGCTACTGCTCTCCTGCTGCATCAACTTAATTACACAGCACATCTGTTTACATTTGGTTTAACCCCATAAACAATCACAACAACGCCTCCAACAGCTTTTCTCACACACACCATCGTTCTCACAAGCATCCTGCCCTCCTCTGAGGATGGCCACCAAAATGCTTATGTCCTATTTAGCAATTACTCTAATGCATAGAATTAACCCACTGGGTTAAAGAGTTTTTAAATAATGTGTGCATGCTTGTTTGTTTCTCCACGCTAGATTCACTCGCTCGAGGACAAGATTAAATGTTTCCACCGAAACACTGTTGTAACTCATCTCGGGAGCACATTTAAAGGTAACACCATGAATCACTTAGTTCTGCTTCTTGATCCAATTTCCTTATGGATTTTCACAGCAGAGATGACATGCGTAACGCTTGAGCGCAGCCCAGTCTCATGGGAAAGCGTAACGTAAGTTGTGTGGTCTCTGTAGGGGCGGAAAAAGGGCCACCTAACCTTTTTTAGTGTAATAAAGGATTTTAAAGACAGACCATGTGATTATATTTTGTGTCAACACGTGAAAGTTAAAGTAAAAGTGTAGCTGCTCTTTAAGATCTCAGTTGGTGTTTTGACACTGCCTAATCTGACAGTTAACACACTGCTTCAGAGATCAGGCAGGAGGTGCAGGTCCTCAGCAGTGTGTGCCGGACTGCTTTAGCTATGCTTTTGATTATGGTTTAGCTAGCAAAGCAGGATTTTTAGGCTTGCTGGTAAAGATAAGAGCTGGGGTTATAATTAAAGCTAGACTACGGGTTGAGGGTGTATATGTATACGTGTGGTTTAGGCTGAGGGAAACCTCTGGAGATTGACCGTAAGTCAGTGCAGTCTCCAAGTCTACCACGACCCAACTGCGTTTCATCTGTGTGAGAGTATTTGGAGAGATTGAGTGAGTCCTCTCGGACCTTCTCTGGTGCTGTAATAAAGAGAATCTGCTGTATAAGCGGGGGGGCGGTGAAGAAGCCATGCTTAGATTTAATGGATTTTGCAGATTGTGGCCTAAACGTTTCCTACGCAGGACACTGCAGCACGCAGATTTCTCGAACCTTTCTTATCCAGTACATGTATATTGCTCATATTCATATTTAAAGCCGCTGATGACTCAGTTGAGCTTACGTAAACCACCTTGAGTTGTATTTTTAGGTAGGAAATTGATCAGAAAGCTGTTGAAATCTGCTTTCCTGTGTGGTTGATGTGAAAGTTGTCCTAGGTGGGGCAACACAGGGTCAGGGGGACAAAGGGCATGGGATTTATTGGTGACCCATTACTCCACACCAGAGATCAAAGACTTGTTTGCACTGCTCTATCACCTTTTCCTGTACTCTAATCGCACAGTCCTTCTGGGCACATTCAGGCACATTTGAGGATGTTTGAGTGATTATTTCCAATAGGCACAAAGCGACTGGATGTTGTTCCATAATAAAGCTCTTTTCTTCAGTCATGAAAGTGTTAGCAGCCCTGTCCAAGTTGTAACTCAGTTGTTTCCATTCATAGCTTTTAGTGGGATAATTGTGTTATAGCTTTGGGTGCAGACCTAAAAACTTGTGTGATATTAAAGTGCTCATGCTGAGTCTCACCATTCTTTCCTGTATTCAGCTTTAGTGCATAATTTAAACTGTGCAAAAGGTGGTTTTGAATTTGCTTGCCAACATAAACCTGATGCTGTTATTTGGGGGGGGGGGTTTGTGTGCGTTTTCCAGGATTGTTGTACTTTAAACCGACATAAAAACGACCTACATACACTAACATGCAGCTCTCACAGCTGTGTTTTAGTTTTTTTTGTGGTAACTGTATTGAGGTTGGATTTTTCTCCTTAACCAAGGAAATATAAGCAAAGTGGCAACCTAGAGTAGCTGATGTGTAGTCATATTTAATACATTTGAGGTCATTACAGATGTTGAAATAATGGGATTTGAAAGACATTAAAGAAAGAGAAGTTTGACAGTTGTGGTCATCGTGAAATATTTGATTTGTTGTTTTTGCTTGTTGTTACAGATCCTGGACTCAACATTTCCGATGCCTTCTCAGAACCCACAGAGATGGAGTACCTGAGGAAGGTGCTGTTTGAATACATGATGGGACGGGAAACAAAAGTATGTTCTGGTTTTTATTTTTTTATAAAAAGATTCTACAGGAAGAAAAAAAACCAATAGTTTTTATAATTAATCTTTTTCTCATTTTTATGTCTCCATCTTAGTTGGCTGAGAAAACATTAGCTGCTGCTTTGATGGTCTATTAGATGAGATGATTCAAAACCACCATATAAAAAAAAAGTTGCTGATAATTTTTATTTTTAAAGCTGGTGACCTCCATCTGCTACTCATTTAGGAAGCTATATAAAACTCATGTTGTGTCCAGTCTTGTTGGATGTAATTAACAGCGATCTCCCTAATTATCAGTGCTGTTGACATGGTCCTAAAGTCAGCGGGAGTTTCCCAGCTCCTCAACAAACACTCTTTATAACAACATGGCAGACCTCCCCCGTGCGGAGGATGTCCGGCAGGCTGCCCGCGAGCTCATACATCTTGCATGATGCAGATTTGCCATTTAAAGGCATGCTGGCCTTGTTTAGTGTTAGCTGAGTAGTTGGGTTCCTTACACAGCCCAGGAGCCCTGTTTCTGATTATCCTCTGTGTTTATAGGGAAATGCATGCTCCCTGGCAGATAGGCCTGGAGTTGATTATGCAGATAATTTTCATTCTTGTTGAGCCTTTTCTTGTGCTTCAGTTGTCTCAGAACAAGCTTGATTTTGATTGGATGATGGTGTCAAAGGCAGAGGTTAGCTGGGGGAAAAACAGAGATTATACTAACACCACAGATGACTCCTGCCTTGAAAGTAAACTGACTTAAAAAGATGACGATCAGGGTGTCAGTCAGAAAAATTCCCCTTTTTTCCACAGACAATGGCCAAAGTGATTACCTCCATGCTCAAGTTTCCTCCTGACCAAGCTCAAAAGGTTTTGGACAAAGAAGACTCGAAACCAATTGTAAGAATCTTTTTACAATTTGGGGATATTTAAATGAGGTCAAATGTGTATCAGGATTTGAACTAATTTCATATCCGTCTCTTCCACAGCCTTGGTTACGATGAGTGTTTGAATGATTCGGGTACTTCTGGATCTGCTGCTACTGCTGCTGAAGGGGGAAGACTGCCATTATCTGTTTGCATTTCTTGTCATTTTAGTCATGTGTGTGTTTGAGAAAGAGAAAGCGTGTGTGTGCGTTATGTGTGAATGTTCAACAGGTATGAGGGAATAAGAGAATTTGACAGAAACACTTTTTTTTTCCATAAACCGTGTTTTTCTTTGAAGTTTAATTTACAAGTTTTAGATGAGAGTAAATGGGTTTCCTTTTATTTTAGAATGTGTTTATAAAGATTGGCTTGTGCAATAAATTATATTATCATCACATGGATGCCGACGGTCAGTTGATTTGTAGATCTCTGTGTTGTGCTGTTGTCTGAATCACTTCCTCTGTAAAACTGTAAACGACCCTTTAACTGTGCACTCGCACCACATTAAGATACAGGCCCCTGGACCTCTTTAACACAGCTTTTCTATGCTTTATATTTTGACACTGACAGAAACAAAACTGTAAATTGTATTATGATAATAAAAACTGTACTATAAGGCGCTATATGACTTGCTATACAGTTTTCTTTTTCAGAGTAACATTAAATCCTATTTACAGAACAACTTTTGTCACTCCTTTATCCTCATCACAATACAGATTTTTGTTTTGTAGCTTATCTAATTACCTGTCTTTGCATTAGTCCCAGTGTCTGACTGAGGACTGTTAACACCTGGTTAAAAAGACTGAATGAAAACAACAAATCTGGGTTTACAGATCTCTCACTCTACTTTGCCTGACCTTTATTCTTTTTCTCCACATTAGAAGTACAGACAACACACAAGTATATTAGACCACTGACACTTTCATGTAATGAGAATCGGAAAGAAATTTGCTGTTGATTCTGTATATGGACACATTTAAGGATCTGCCTGTTCCTTATATGTATACATTTACAGACATTAAATTAAATGTGGCATGAGCAAATGTCCTAAATCACTTTTAGAAATGTGTTTAAAGATTGCTTACTTTTAACTTCAATTAAAAAATGGCATATCACCAACTCCAAATGTATGTTGCAAATGGAATTGGCAACTCATAAATGACATGCTGTATGTTTAAAGTCAGAGTTAATGATTCCCAGAAGATTATCTCCAAATACATCAGCTGATTTTCCAACTGGCCTTTCAGCAAACTGCACATGATTTGTTGTGTAGAGTTCTCAACATGCAAAGCAGTGAATACATAAAAATAGGAGCAGAGTGCAGAAAACAAGTTTACAGACCCAGCTTGTAACAAACAGCTGGATACAGAGGTCAGTTTATCAGTTTATATGCTGATTGGACATACTATTTGTTAATCAGTATATGTATCTAAAAGCCTGTTGCACAAGTAATGCACTGCAAAACAGCAGTTCCCAGACTAGTATAGATAAAACTGATAAATGAAAGAAATGCAGAAAAGTTAAAATGATTTTTCCAAATGATTCTTCAGTCTTTGCGTTTTCTTTTGCTTTTATTTGACTTTTGAGTTCAGTTTGAGTTTGAATGATTTTAATAAAGAATCCTCAATAAGTAACAGTCAATAAGATGGAAATGAAACCTGTAACTTTTAAAAATGATGAAGCTGTCACTGTTCAACGTGACGGGAAAACGTCAGGGGGCAGCAGTGCGCCCTCATCCCTCGGTTTTGGAGAATCCAAAGCCCCCCAGAGCCCACGGGTGAAATGTGATGCTTTCTAAACCATTCTCGTTTCTCCGTGACCACGTTACCAGCGTCCCTGGACCACAATAAGAAAAAAAAACTCATTCCGGCTGCTCCTTTCACGCTAAAACCTCGACTTTTCTTCTAACGTCAGAACGGTGATTAAACCAAACAGCGATGCTCTTATTTTAAGTAGAACTTCCCTTACTTCCATGAAATCTTTCACTAACTTGACAGCTGACTGCATTTATCTCAGCGACAGCCAGCCTGCGAGCGAGAACCTCCTCAGATTGACACAGAATGGAGAGAAGCTGACGCACCGTTATTTACCGGAACGTTAACTTTTCCGTTGCGACTCTTTCCTCATGCCATCACAGTCTACATGCTCTGCAAGACCCGGAAAATACTTGAAAGATAGCTTATAACAGTTTGCCCACTGAATAGCTCACTACTCCTTATTGGCTTTTTCTGTCCCTCACTTTTATTTTTATTTTTGGGGAAACTACTGCGTTATTACGCACGATGCGCAAAGGGATGGCTCCTCCGCGGAGATACAGGACGGGAGTACGGAATGTTTTTTATGTTTATCTCTCCATTTCAATGGCTTATTCTTACAACATAGACTTAGAACATCCTTTGGTGTTCCGCGGACCAAATTCTAGTTTTTTCGGCTATTCTGTGCTGGAGCATTATCACGACAACACACGCTGGTGAGTCCCATTTTGCATTTTCCGACAGCGATGCAATGGATTTGTGTTTTTGTCGTCAAAGTTTAAATGTCTCTTGAGCCCAACTTGCATCCACACCCAGATACTTAAAAGTACTTGTAACAGCCCGCACTATTTGCATTCCAAATTCACTGCCTGCAATAGGATTTCCCATTTTTAGGTGTCAGTAATGTATTAAAGAGATGTATGTTAAAGTGTTCTGGGGGGGGGGGTTAAAAAAAGCATATCTGTGTCCTTCCTCTCATTTCTTGTCGTGGATGCAGGGTAATAGTCGGGGCACCAAAGGCAAACTCTTCCTACAGTAGCTCTGTGCAGTCTCCCGGAGCTCTATATAAGTGTCGAGTTCACAGCAACCCTGATCGCCGCTGCACAGAGATGGATCTGGGAAGAGGTCAGTCACACAAACCCACAGCATCCATACAAACACCACACAATGCTGAAGCAGGCAATGCATTCGGTCATACACACAGGTTATAACAGATTCGTTTATTTTATATATATATATTTTTTTAAAAACACTACCCGGTGCTGTCCTCCTGCTACTACTGATTTATTGCATAAACTCCCCCACGCCTCTGTTTTGTTTAACCAGAATAACGAAGTCGTATATTGCTGCTAACACTGTGCGCTGTTGTACTTTTAGCCCATAACTTACTATATCGAGACATGAAAAAAAGACAAGTGGGTTCTGTGTGCAGAGGTGTATAAATATTTTGATAAATATGATTTATGCCTTTGCTAATATTTTCCAAGCAAGTGAGCCAAAAGCTGGGGCTTCGACCCCCACCCCCCTATCCCCCCTCCTGCTCTGTTCCTGCGGTTAAGAAAGACGGGGTGCATGCATGGCTTCAGTATGAACCCCATTCTTGGTCACTGTGTAACCAAAAGATATCTACATATGACTGAAACACAGTGACACAGAGAAACTCTTCTGTGTTCCCAATTTACTGGATTCATTGTTGAAATGAAGAATGATGCTTACAACTGATATGCAACATAGATATTTATCTTTTTGTAACTTTATTCTCCTGCTGATCTTAATTTGCTTACCCTGGATCCATGATCCTTACGATGTGCTTGTTCAGGATTTCAAACCTCTAATACCAATAAAGCATTCAGATTACTGTTTTTTTTATTTTAAATTTTATTTATTTTTATCATAAACTCATTTGCTTTTATATTAAGCTGCATGTCCTCTTGATTTTTCCATTCAAAGTTTGATTTCCTATTTCTGTGCTGATGGTTCCTGAACCTGCTAACTGCTAACTGCTGACTGACCAAATTGTCAATGAATTTTGTAAACATGTTATAATTAATAAATGAAAGCAAGCAGTACTGGTTGTGATCAGTCTTTAACTTTAAAGCAAAACACCAGCTCTCCTCAATAAACTTGAGGTAAAAGGCTTTCTCAAGTTATTTTACTTTTTTAACTTGCTTTTTAACTCATTTTCATTCAGTTCTTGCACCTGACTGTGTTTTTGTTTTTTTTACTTGTTGAACCACTTTACACTGAGCTATGAATCACTCAAGCAAAAGGCACGTAACTCAGGAGATGAATCAGTGCTGTGTCTGTACATCGCATGCAGCTTATCAAAGAATCCATTTTAAAGTGTATCTTTTAATAACTTGTTTCAATGTTTCAATAAATGTTGAACCTATTTCTCATTTTCCTCATAAAAATGTAAAAAAAAAAGAAAAAAAGAAGAAGGACGACTTGAGACTTTTGCGTTTTTGAGTAGTGAGGGTCGTTCCGAACATCTTAGAGGACTCGCCAAAGCTCTTCTGTGGATTTAGGCTTTCTCGTCATGACAGCCTAAATCCATGTAATCCCAAGCTGACTTGGGATGTTGAGATCAGAGGCGTGTGGAAGCCATACCATGTGCTGGTAGATGTTGCTGGTGAAGACAGATCTTTGTGACTCTGAGTGCACGTCTGCGGTTGCCATGCTGTAGAATGAATTTGGGACCAATCTGACGCCTCACCAGTGATAGCCAAGGATAAGAATCAAAATAGTGCCTGAAACCTTTGCACATGACTGTTTCTTGGTTAGAAAGCTCGTTCAGAGATCTGGAGCTGCGGCAGTCAATGGATCAGATAGTCACTTCAAAGGAATTTGAACTGCAACAGTTGACAAATTAATCATTTGATTGTTCAAGCACTGCAAATTTGAGGATTTGTTTACCGTCTGTGTTTCCACATCATAATGACCTTGAGTATTGTAACATTACCGGTCGATTAAGAAAATAATGAAAATGGTACACTCAATGCCATTGACTATCTGTAGAGGAATCATCGTTAAATATGCTAGACTTGGACTTTTTTTCCATCTCCAGTTTTTGAAACGGTCAGCTGTGTGATAATCACTTGCAGAATCTGCAGAAAGTGAAGAGTAAATACCGGATCTCTAAAAGCTGACACTTGACAAGTCGCCCACTCCAAAAGGTCCTCCCTCCTGTGACTCAATGTCTGCAAACTGCTCCCATTGTCTTTCAGGAAACAGGCAGAGAGAGTCGTGTGGGAAGACTTGCCAAGGAGACAGAGATGATGAGTGGATGGGGGTCAGCCTGGCCCGCCAGGACAGCGCCAACGGCAAAATCCTGGTGAGCAGAGGGACAGAACACAACAGTCGTTTCTGCAAATTGCTTAATTCAAGCCATGTTTTAAAAACAGCCCCGATTATGCCAGCATCATTGTAACAAATGTGTCACCATTAACCACACTGTTACACCACAGCAGCTCTCACCACTGCGGTCTTTCTTAAGAGAAGACAACTTCTTCTTTCTGTGTGCTTGTTACATTCTTACTAACTTTTAGTGCCATAAATTAAAAAAAAACAAAACGAAGAATTTAAATAATGAATCGGAATGATTTTCTATTCAAAAGTGGAGTAACATCAGCTGGAATCGACTGTGTGGTTACATAATTCTGTGAAACATTCACCTCGTGTGTGGAGCTGGAAGAGTCACTGGAACAGGTTTTTTTTTTTTAAATAAAAAAAGCAGACTGTTAGTTAAAACAAAAGAAAGGAGAACCTGGTTTAGAGGATTCAAATGGTGCTAATCCCAGGGGCGCTTTGCTAAGTGTTTGCACAAAGATCATAGGGCAGCTGGCAAAGTTTGTTTAGGCTTCAGCCCCTCTGCGGCGGTCCCATCCAAGAGCGGCTTTTCATTAAATATTAACCCCCCGCCTCCTGCGGTGGGCAGCGCGGAAACTAGTGGCAATGCAGGAGAGTTTGAAGGCGTCAGGTGGGTGGGCAGCTCTCTCATGTTTGAATACCTGTTGCTCAAAGACATCCCGATAACTTTTCATCCATCCAAACCTCTCCGGTCCATTTCTTTAATACCTCACTGGAATGTACTGGCACAATTTTCAAACCAATACCTTTGGCTTTAGCCATCAGTGAAAATGTGAAGACTTCTTGGAGCTGTCAGCGTTGGGAATTTGAGCTTAGCGTTGTATAACAACACACCGAGTAGCTGCACACTCTCTGGCCATTAGGTCGAGGCTTATGATAAAATAAAGGTGGTGGCTTTCCAGAGCCACGTGTTGATGGGCCTCTTTTTTTTCCTTTTTTTCTTCTTTTTAAAAATCTCATCTGAATGAACTCATGAAGGGAAACGGCTGTTTGGCAGATGTGTACAGTGGTGATTTCATCTGCGCTTTCAGTGGAGGCCTTTTTGTTTGTGACCAGCGAGGTCTTTTAAAACTGAACAGGAACATGACAACAGCACAGATTCCATACTCCAACCATGAAATTCTCAGTTGCTGCGGAGCGTGTCAGCTGCCTTTTTGCTATGTTTATATCAGCTGATGGATCTTAAAAAAGAAAAAAAAATCTGCTTCTACTCAAGAGGGAGAGTTTATACTGATATTGTTACTTCTGTTGGCCAAGTTTTCCTTCGAAACACAAGGGTTTTTCAACGTAGCATCTTGCTTCCAGACAGTCATCTGATGCGTTTTGTATGCCCACAATCTGCCAAGCTCTTGTTTTCACTGAGACTGGCTATGTGTGTGTGTTTTTGGAGTTAGGGAGGGTGGGTTCTTTTGGGGAGGGAAATGAAGTGGACTCTGTGTGCACAGAGGCATCCAAAGCTGTCCCCAGAGCCACAGGGGCTCCACCACCATTCCCCCCAGGGTCCTAAATTATTACCACATTTACACATTTATGTGGCCTCTTTTGTGCAAAATTTGTAAAATCTGCTCTGTATTCCTTTTGCTTACCAAACACTTGGCTGTTATATTTTTGAAAAACACAGTGGAAAGTATTGTTTGGAGAATTACCCCCTGTACCGTTCATGCACTCCACTTTTCCACAGCAGTTTAATGCAGGAGAAGTTTGCTTCTTTGTCTTTTGATCCACTTTATTTTTTCGCTGCGTGTGCTTTTCTGAACTTTTGGCCTCCCTGTCTCTCTCACTCGCAAAAACCCGGAGGAGCCGTCCTGAAATTAAAACTTTTAAAACGAACAGTCATTGATGTGAACATTTTCTCGCTTGAGCGTTCAAATGCTGCATGGGAAAGACAGATCTCGAGATATTCACACCACAGACCATGGCTGTTATGGTCAGGGTTATTGATGGGCTTTAATTCCCCCTCTCATTGACGATCATTTGACAGCCACAGAGACGCGCTGACTCCAGGCCAGCGAGAAAAAGGGGGCTTCAGTCGTCACTGCTGATCAACGCCTGCCTGGAGTTTGAGCTGTTTGTGTTTACGGAAATGCGTATGTGTTGTTCACTAATGCTTTTCTCTCACAGGCTTGTGCTCACCGCTGGAAAAACGTCTTCTACGAGTCAGAGCATATCCTTCCGCATGGATACTGCTCCATCATTCCCCCAACGCTCCAGCGTGGGACAAAACCACTTATCCCCTGTTATGAAGGTATAGTACAAGCAAAATCACAGCACTCATGTTGTTGGGGCTTTTCTTTATTTTAAATCATTCTGAATTGGGGCGAGAGAGCTTGTCACTGAATTCCAGAAGCTTAATCAACTAAATCCATCTGAAATCAAAGCGTAGACTTTGGTTATGACCTTAGCTTGTTCCATCATTTTTTTGTGTCTGGAAAGTACCAGAAAAACAACCCTGAAAGCCAGACCTTTGCCAATCTGCTGCCAAAACTGCATAAGTGTCTTGATATTTTTGCAACACAGTCTGGATCTGCACCAGCAATCAACCCATTTCTCCTCAGCTAATGCTTCATTCCAAGTTTCATGAAAATCAGATTGGTAGCTTTTCATAACCCTGCTGAAAAAATGACTAACCAACCAATGGCGGAGGCACATGACCTTCTTGGTTGAGTTTATAAAATGTAGGTTTAATAATGAAGTCCAAGTATGGTTTTAGACTGCTCTTTACTTTTACTCTTGGCTCTTTATGATGACAAAAAGAGGAGGGAGGAATCCTATATCAGGGGCTTGTGAGGGGCAGCCAATCAAAGGAAAGGTGGCTCACAGGGAAAGAGAAGGGAGCTTGTTTCAAAGAGAGGCTGCACAGAGGCTTACTATAAGTTAAATATGGAATATTCTGAGCTGTCAATCATGTAAAGGTACGCTTATACACTTATAGTTAAAATGAAAATCAAGGTCTATATAAAAAACTGGTGAGGTCTGACCCATAGAGTGCCAGGGGACACTGAGACGGCAGAACTCAGTGGTGCCACAGCTAGTGAGATACTCTCTAGTTTTTATGTCAGATCCCTTTAATAATTTAACATCCCTTTAGATAATCACACAGACTGTGGGACTCTGTAAGAGGCCCAGGCTCCCAGGTTTGGAATAACCGGTTTGTTTTGTTCATCCTTTCCCTTTTACATATTTTCACGGCACATTATTTCTGTAGCCAGGAACGTCACTGTAAAAGCCCCACGTCTGCCTCTGATTTCTGATTGGTGTCCTGGCACCGGGGAACGGTAGTGGGCGAGCCCTAAAGTGTGATTTCTCTCCCTCAAGTTCAACTTTGGCAAGAGCCAGCTGCGGCTACGAAAGGACACCCAGTTTGCGAAGCCAAATATACGAGCATTTGACCTGTGGAAGTGCAGAGTTTGTCTTCCGTTTTGCACCACTTAGCCAAAGAAAATTATTTTCACAAAGGTATAGTGCTGGCAAATTTATTGAAGTGGTCTTACGATGCAGATTTTGGCTTTACTTCGCCGAAATCAGGTGCTTTTAAGCAAAGATTTGCTCAAGTTAGAGAAATTCAATTTTGTTATGATTGCAGTAAATCAAATCCATTTGTCCTGCAGGTTGTTTTAGTGCGGGCGCCCGCTACAACACTAAAAATGAAGTTCCATTTGAAAAATAATGTGCTGTAAAGCATTTAATGGCCACTCTTGTAAATGTGTTCTTCACATGTTTTGTTATGTGACTCAGAGCTACTTATGAAAGCCTGGTTTACACCTTAATCATGCTCCCAGGTCAGGAAATCACTTCCTTTGGTGACTCATGTTGCCAGCAGTTGCAGGGAGAGAGGCCAGACACACTTTGCATGGGACCATATTTACAGTGCATTTTGTGCCGATCCAAGCTCAATATTTTCGTAACCTGAGAGCGCATGTGAGAGGTCGTTTCATTGAATGTGGTGTTGCACCCCTTCTTTCAGTCTGCTTTCTGCCCCCAGACTCTTCTTGGATGGGACCGGGACTTTGACTAGCTCCATATGGAATGCAGGAAAAACTCCAGTAAACGCTGGCTCAGGCACACAGTGAAATAATTTGTGGTTTGTTTTCTCTTACAGACTATAAGCAGAAGTATGGGGAAGAGCATGGCTCGTGCCAAGCTGGGATAGCGGGAGTTTTTACGGAGGTCAGTAACAGTGCTTGTTCATCTTTGTGAAGTGACACAGAGATAGTGTTTCTTCTCATTGTTTGGTAAATTTCTATATTTCATCGCATCACCACATGTTTAAAAGGCTATTTGAATGATCTTTTTCCCTTCGCTCGCCTCTTTGTCACTTTGATGCCTTGTTTTGTATTGACACGGGATGTCATCCATGATCGCGTATAGCCTTCTCAGCAGTAGCATCACATCCTCCTTTATAGAAGACTTTGGTGTGGTCCAAATTCTACACTCAGATAAATATATTTGTATCAAAACCACCAGTGCTCTGCTGACAATTGTAAGCTAATGTTTTCAGAGATAGCAGATAGGTAGGGAAGGATGTGGCGGCCTCACCTGACCTCTGGTGTGGTTCCACGAGATAAAACGTTAAAGAAAATATGAGTTTCCTTTTCTCCGTGGCTTTGATGCTCTTGTCTTGCCTTGCTTTGTATCGACACGATACCATTCATGATCGTGTATTACCTTTGTGTATCTTACAAATACCTATTGTTCTCCCAAACATATCTTTTCTATTCTACCTGAGCTCTCAAAGTGCTTAGTTTCCTACAAATTTATTACCTCTTTCACCCAGTCACACTCACATTCATACAAGCGTTCTTTTCTATACCTTTGTCACATTTGCACACACGCTCCAATTCATCAGAAACAACTTGGGGTTAAGTATTTTGCCCAAGGATACTTCAAGATGCAGACTGGTATAGCTGGGGAATCAATCCACCGGTCTTCCGGATGCTGCACTTTCACACAGCTGCCCCATTGAACTGAGTCAGTGAAGCGCCTGAGTGGAGTTGGTGAGAGGAAGTGCAAATAGATTAACTCTTACATGCATCTTAGCAGAACTGTAGTGTGACAGGGGAAAAGATGCATTTGAGGGATTCATTAAAAATTGAAAAATGTATTTTGTAACCAGTTTAGGACTCTCGTTTTCAATGCATGTGCAGGATAAGTCTTTCCTGTGAGCCATGTGTTCCTCAAAGGTTCTTTTCATGTCTCAGATTACAGTTAAGCTTAATTTGGAACATACAGTAATGTACAGTAGACCATACATGACTTAAAATGTGTCCTCAGAGCACAGCTGTGGCCCTAGGCTAACAAACATTTTCACTGGCAAGAAATTCATTTCATATCATTTTTGCACTTCTCCTTTATTTTAGCTATGCAAAATATTATTTTAGCATCTGCGTAGCCTGTTACTATTATTAAACTCCAGTCGTTTTCAGGTTTGCCAGTGTGAGGATTTTCCCATTTACTCCTGTTAGGAAAGGCAAAATAAATTACCTAGAGACCTTTGGATTATGGAAAAAATGTGATGGACATTTTCCACTATTTGCTGCCATCTAACAGGCTTAAATGAATAAATAAACATGAACTCTAAATTTGCGCACTAGCTTTTATATATACACACGAATGACTCAAACACAGTCAAACCACATGCAGAACACATGGCTTTGTTTTTTTTTTTAAGTTTGTTCTTTCATTTATACTGCACATTAGGGGTCCTGTAATATTTTGGATAACTATGAAAAGTGAAATGTTTATATTACTACATGATAAATATGTGAGTTTTGGCAATTTAAAACTTTAGAAAGACACAGAAGAAGGCCTAGAATGTACCTGATTATCGATTTTAAATTGAATTCATTTGCACACACACACACACACACACACACACACACACACACACACACACACACGCAAATACACAATAACAAGCAATATCCGTATTGTCAGTTCTCAAAAACATCACATGCTTCAGATTCTTAGATGTGTGTTCCAGAGCCACATTGCAGAGCCTCAGATTCACAGATGGTTTCGGGGATCTTTCCGTTGTTCAAGTAAACCCCAGTGTAAAATCGCCATAGATAAACTTCAAAGACCCCTACAGGTGGCGAGCCTTCAGTGGAACTAAAGATTTTAGTGTATGTGACATGCTTTTGTCCAACTCATGGGCATGGAGAGGAGGATGCGATTAACTGCTTCTGTTTGCGCACTTTGTATTTAAGAGTTATTGCAACAAGAGTGACTCCTTGGTTAAATAATTTGGATAAAAGGCAGCTATCTGCACCTCACGGGAGAGCTGGGTAATAATACCATGCTGAATGATACCACGTTAAATAATTTGGATAAAAAGCAGCTATCTGCTGCTCATAGGAGAGCTCTAAGTGACACCATGTTGGTTTCCACAATGAACCTAGTGTTTCCAAACCAAAGAGACTTCATCATCAAACCCTTTTTTTTTCACGAATGACCGACCTGAGTGTGGATCTGTTAAAGTGTTTGAACCCCCTACAAAGAATGTGAAGAATTTAAAGAAACGGTGTCCAACCGTTAAACCTTTATCCTTGTTTGAACCTTGGTCGGTACGCCTTGTGGTGCCCAGATGTTTGACACCGCAGCACAGAGTGCATACCGCTGAGTAAGGTCCTGACTGTGTTTTTAATGTTGTTTGCACAAAAGGAGCGCGCTCGGTGCTAACTTCACATCCTCCTTTACAACCGACTCAGGCGTAGTCCAAACAGAGCATCTTTATTGCTGTTCCGTTGTCAGCTTAAATATCCGTGAACCGTTACAAGAAAAATCTTTGAGCAACTTCATTTCACAGCTTTTAGATTTCCTTCAAGGGAGGAAAGTCTCCATCGCAGCAAGGAAAGCTGATACTGCTGCATGTGTGTTTAAGGACAGATAGTGAAAACCATTCTGTGGCTGTTGGTTAACCAGATGTTCACCCGACAGCGTTTTCCTTTTTTTTCCTCCCCCTCTCTGCAGCAGGCTATTGCAGTGCACACAGGGGGTGAATCCCTGCCACTTTTATCTGCATGAATATGCGGCTGTCTCATTTTCAGGAGCTGGTGGTAATGGGGGCACCGGGGTCATACTACTGGACTGGGACGGTCAAGGTGTACAACCTGACTTCTGACTCCTTCTATAGCCTGAACAAAGACAACATTGACTCCCACAGATACAGCTACCTTGGTGAGAGCAGGTTAATGAGAATATAATGTTAAATGACATACATCAGGACAGAGGCGGCTGCAACAAATTATTGTCTCTGTCTCCAGGCTATGCTGTGACTGCTGGACACTTCTCCTCTCCTAATGTAATAGACATCGCTGCAGGGGCTCCTCAGCACAGCAGCAGCGGAAAAGTAGTGCTTTCATCTTCATTTTCAGCCATTCGAAGTCCTTTTGTGTCGGTTGCTGAAGTGATTCTGTTTTTTTGTTTTTTCAGGTTTATATTTTTAAAATTGATGGTGCATCTTTGGTGAAGAGTTTTCAAGCCTCAGGGAAAATGGTATGAGCATGAATGTGTGGTCCCAGTGTGCCTGAGGAATCATTGACTCTTCCAGACACACTGCTCTAACTGTTTTGTTGCCAGAAATACACTGTTTGAAAAAGAAAGGAGCACGCTTGCCACAAACTACAGCCGGGGGGGGGGGGGGGGGGGGGGGGCTAATGTTTTTCATTCAGAGTAACTAAAAGAAATTCGAGGCAGCTTGAAGCTGTGTTGTTATTCCTTTAATATTGGTCCATAAAAGCAGAAATAATCCTGTTTAGATGTGAGCTGTGTGTGAAATGAATGAACCGTTCGTGTTTCTGTGATCTGACCCATTGCTTTGTGGCTCACCTTGGTTCCAGATGGGCTCTTACTTTGGCTCCTCATTGTGTGCAGTTGATCTGAACCAGGACGGCCTGTCGGACCTGCTGGTGGGGGCACCAATGCACAGCCAGCTCAGGGATGAGGGCCAGGTGTCTGTGTACCTCAGCAGAGGGAACGTGAGTGGAAACTGGAGTCAGCAGGAACATGAGAGCATAGCTTGCAGACTTGTTTTATTATATTTCCATTATTATTTCCTGACTGTGGTTATCATATAATAAACAGTGGAGTGGAGTGGGGTGAGATTCAGCAGTGGTGTTATTTAACCGCTCCTGTTTGTACACTGTATGTGTAAGCGTTATTGCAACAAGAGCGACTTCTTGGTTAAGTCATTTGGGTGAAAGGCTGCTATCTGCAGTGGTGGCCAATTAATTTAATCAAATAAAAGCTGCAATTGTGTAACTGCAGCTTTCTTTTTTTCCTCTGCTGGATCTGGATATAAATTATTCTCTTGCCTGATTTTGTTTTTAGGGGGTCATGGAAGAGGATGGCGTGTTGACTGGCGATAGCGCTTTCAATGCACACTTCGGAGAATGCATTGCCGCAATCGGAGACATAGATGACGACGGCTATCAAGGTCGGTGCAAAGCAATGTTTTTAAAGCTTTCTGCTTTGCAAATGAAAGATTTAATTATATGAAGCTTTTAGGTGAGCCTCAACGGCATGTGAAGCTGTAAACGAAAGAGAAACTTCACATCTGGGGTTTGTTTTGTTTTGTTTTTATAAAAATCTTTCATAGTCTTTTTAATGCTTAAACAATAGCTCAGAGGCTCAACCAAAGAAGACATATCTGACCTCTCATCTGTCACTGCTGACAGATCAGAGCAAAGCTGTGGCCTTACAAAATTCTCCAGTGGACCATTAATCTGCAGTTTGAAGAATGACAAACACATAGTGGCAGCGGTGCAGTTACACTGACATTGCCCTGATGTCATGAAACAAAGCCTTTTCTCCTGTCATGTAAAGGATAATGAAGTCACACTGTTTATACTCTTCCCTTCAGCTCACAAGCGAGCGATGGTCGCCCAGTAGGTGTGACAAAACCCCTCATTTCCACACACATTTTTTTTATTAATATGCTGTGGCAAGTAGAGAGTACTGCCCTCTCTTACCCTTTTGGGTACGGAGTCCCAAACCGAATCACCCACACGCACGCAGACATACATTTATTCTGTCTGCTCTTCCCTCGCTTGGCTCCGCTCTGAAGGGCTCCACTTGGCTTCTATCTCCAACTCCAAGCTGGAAGCTTCTGCCTGCCTGGTTTCATCTCCGTGTGAGATATGCCCAGAGGCTTGCAGCCTGGCACAGCATGTGTGAGTCTGCCGAGAAAGATGGCAGCTGGGAAGCATAACTCATCTTGTAACTCGTCACTCACTCGCCACAGACACACTCGCTGCCTGGCGGGCAATTATTTACAACCTAACTGCTGCCATTTAATTAGCAAGAACTACTGTAGACTCACACTGACGACTTCAAGACTTGAATTCAATCTCTGTAATGCTTCCTTAAAAATTCTTTTACCATTTCTACATCGCTGTGCTGCACCACATGGCGTAGAGGTGTTTTGGTTTGTAAAAGCAAGTTTATATCTGATTTTCTGCTGAAAAGGGCTAATGGGAGGGTGTTTCAGTGCTTGCCAGCACTTTATAGCCTTGTTTCCACTTTCTCAGAGGTCGCACAAGTTTTATGGCCACTAACAACACTTAATTGTCTATCATGAGTCTTACAGTTAAAGCTTGTTTCCCAGGCACTGGCTAGCAGAAAGTAAACAGATGATTAATGAAAGCTTTTGTGCACTCATTCAGTTATTTATGTCTTCATTCATTTATTTTCACAGAAACACTTCTTGTGCATTCTTTGTCTCCTCAGATGTAGCCATAGGAGCGCCCAAAGAGGATGAGTATGGAGGAGCGGTTTATATCTACCATGGGGACGCCACAGGAATAACCAAAAAATACTCAATGGTAAGGACTCGCAAATATAATTTGCTCTGATGTGAAGCAGCATCGTTGTGTGACCTGCTTTCTCCTCATCTCCAGATTAATTAGCTTCTTTACAGCCTGATCAATGCATGGTAATGAAAACACATACTGAATGTGTGCATGTGTGCAATATGTGTAGGTTTCACAATACTTTTAGACCCAGAAATAAGACACAGTCGTTTCCTCATGGGCTTGACGGTGGCGTATTTACCCAACCCTCATGAATCACAGCTATAGACCTGTTAGGAAAGGTTCATTTAAGTATAACAAAAACAAAAACAAAAAACAGAAGTGCTCATTTTTTCCTTGTTGGCTCACGTGTGTTATTTAAAGGCTGGTATCATGTGTTACAGAAACTGTCTGGGCGCAGCGTAAACCCTGGTCTGCAGATGTTTGGCCAGTCCATCTCTGGCAATGTGGACATGGACGGTAATGGATACGCAGGTATGGTCATAACAGAGCTTTTCAGCAACACGAGAACATCAAAGCAAAATGAGAAACATAAAGTGAAAAAGGATGACATTTTTAAATATTTATCATGGCTTTATCCTGTTATTGTCACGCAGTAACAGTTTCAGACTTGTGACTGAGGCATCTTGTTTACTGCATTCCACAGCTGACATGCAGACTGAGACAGCGTGACAATTAAAGAGCTCTGTGCATTGTTGTGGATTTGCAGGTGTCAAAAGCGCTGTCAGCATATGTTGCATTAATGCCATATCTTCTTTATGTTTTATTGCCTTGCAGATGTTACTATCGGAGCTTTCATGGCGGATAGCGTGGTGCTCCTGAGGTGAGTAATGGGATAATTCTCTCTGACATGGCAATATTTGTGAGAAGCAGAGTGCCACTTTATCCTACTTCAGAGTCATTTTAATGGTCAGTCTATCCCACACTGTGTTCCTGTGCTGGAATCTGTGGTCGTAGGTCGCGGCCTGTGATTACAGTGGATGTCTCCATCTTCTTGCCTGTCTCTATCAACATAACTGTGCCACAGTGCCACGAGGGCCAGCAGAACTTGAACTGCTTCAACGTCACAGTCTGCATGCGTTTCAGAGGAAGACAGCTACCTGGACAAATAGGTAATGATGTGATGAAGCATGCACAGCTGCCGCTCCTTTCCATAGATGATTTAACCTGGACAGTAAGGTAGATAAGGAAAGAGATCCATCAAAGACATCCATGTGAAGGTTAATAGTCTCCTCACGTCTGTACACAAAGAATGAGAGGTGCTTAGCTTAGCCTAAAGAATGTGAGCACTACTGTAGTCAGTGTAAAAAACAAAAAAGTCTGCAAAGCCAAATGTCATAAAAATATAAAATTGTGGTTTTAAGGGAGTTATGTGCCAAAGTAATATCAGTATTTTGTTGTTGCTTAGTGACGACCGTTTCACATCCCTGCAGATATGTTCTTATCACTGCGAAAGTGAAATTCACATTCGTCAATGCAAATATGGAACGCTGATTAAAATGACGATGCTGATCACCACACAGCAAGAGATCGTTCTGTATTTTGGTCACATCGATTTTGCCCCAGCTTCACCTGTTTAGGCTTTTTTATTTCCATCCAGAGATCACAATTTTGTGTTATTATCTCAACATTTTGAGTTAGGTATCTCATAATTTCAGTCAGTAAGTTGAAATTTCGAGTTATCGTCTCCAAACTTTGAGTTATTATCTCAAATTTTAAAGTTTTGTATCTCAAAATGTTGATTTGCTCAGGAGTTTAAGTCAGTAAGTCAAAATTTTTAGATACCTAACCTGAAATCTTGAGATAAATTGAAATGTTAACATAATAATTTGAAATGTTATGATTGTAACTCAAAACTTTCAGATACCTAACTAGAGATTTTGATATACAAACTCAAAGTTTTGGGATAATAACCTGACATTTAGACTTATGAATGGCAAAGAAAAACGTTCAGCAGCAAAAACAAGCTTTCAAATTTTCCAGGAGAGCAAATCTGGAGAACATTAACTTTGTTGGAGGCAAGTATTTACTTAGAAGCACAGACTTTGTATGGTATGGTACAAGTATGTTCCTGGTTACCTCTGCCAGCCTCATTCCCGGCTGGCAGACGTTCTGGGTTATCAATTGAATCCAACTGAATGCCGTTCACGACAGTAACACACGCTTCAAGCAGAAGCTCCAGCCCTCCATTCCAGACCTAACCATAACCTTAACCCTATCACGTAAAGTTTTCCAAAGCAATTCATGATCAGAGCGTAAAAGATATTTACATGTATAGATTCACTCCATCCAGCTCTCATGCCTCCGAACACGCAACATACCTACGATTTGTCACATGCTATTCATCCCACATGTTAGATGAGAACGTGTTGGCCAGTAGCATCACATGACGCACAACCACATTACAACTTTGTCAGTTGATCTCTGCAGAGAGGGGATAACATCACACAAATTTCCAAACCACACCTACTCCTAAGACAGGAAGTGTTTACCACTTTATACCACACATTACATACCACCATGTAATGTCTTATCTTTTTGAGTTAGAGCATCACATCCATTGGCCGAGGCTGAGTGTCACTATGGCTTATGACTTACCCTTCAACATTTGCTAACTGGCTGTTGGGTGGGGTGACTGTTGACGGCTGAGGTGCAGTCCTGTTCCAGTGTTTGGGTGTAGTCATTTACAGCCCCCCCCCCCCCGGGGAACAGGAAGCCTGCCGTTACATAATGAATATGTCCTGGCTCGCAGGAATAAAGCCTCTCTGTTTATTCGTCTGGCGAAACACCATGGAAAGTGCAGCACCGTGTGTTTGGTGACTCCTATAACGAAACTTTCATTCGCCTCCTCTGGAGTGAGGTCATGGCGTCCCCTCTGCTGGACGATGGAAACAGTAGGCTTTGGTCCGACTTGGGTGTGCTTGCCACCCCGCCCACTCTTTTACCAGTATGACACCGTCTTCACGAAACTACTAGAGAATGAAGTTGATTCATTGAGAGGAAGGGATTTAAAAGGGCAAAGAAACAGAAACACTGGTGATGTCAGGTTACGATTTCAAAACAGATTTGACGTTGTTCTGTGTCTCAAAGCCAGGTGTGGAATCAGCAGGAAAACTATTACTAGGTTTTCTTTCATAATAAGATTAGTACCGTCCCACCAGCTGGAAAATTCAACATTTTTTCATTAATTCTTATGTCAGTTGACTGTAAACTCTTGAAATATCATCACAAAAGCCTGTTAACATGAGTCGACACTAATAAAAGACCTTCCAATTAATATCTTCCGGCTTGTGGATGAAAAATTGAACGTTCAAAATCTAAATCGTGACTGATGAGATTCCTGATTTCTTCAGTGGCGGTGCTTAGTCAGGCTCTATCACAGGAGCAAGCCATTTTTCCAAATCACATTAAATCTACTGAAACAACATTGAACAAAGTGCTGTTGTTAAGCTAAAGCACCATCATATAATTTAACCAAAAAATGTTCCCATCTTCCCTCTTACTTGTCTTAATTTCACTGCAATAAACATTTTTCTTTCTTTCTCATGTCTTAATGGCAGTTACCAGAAAACCAAACCCTGCATACTTCTGGTTTTTCTATTTATCGTCAGCTGATACTATGTTTACAGTGTTTTCTGCCTCCTCTCAGAGTTCCTGTATAACTTGACGGCTGATGTGGAAAAGCGCCTGAAAGGCCAGCCTTCCAGGGTCTACTTTGCTCAGAGTGGATCTCAGATCAGCCAAATGAGCCACCAGCTCAGCCTGGACATCAACCGAGAGGAGTGCCAGCGCTACACCGCCTACGTTAAGGTAAGTTTGGGTTGTATGTGTGGTCCTGCTGCTGGTTGTGTTTGGATTGGGCAGTCCACTTGCTCTTTGTGTCCTCGGCTGATCTCTGTTACGTTCCCATGACCCTGAACACTCCCACCATGTAGTGTTGATTTGTGATATGAGTGATTTGCTTTTGTGGCCTATTTTTCCTCTGTCTTTATTTATTTATGTAGTTTTCGGTTAGGCCATCAATGTCCACACATTTCCAGCTAAAATGTTTGCACAGACCGAACAAAAAAAAGAGAAAAAGAAATAATAAAGTGTCAAGATAAAGTAATAAAGTGAGGGTCATCACATGCCTCTTCTTAGTGAGAGAATTTACTGCTGTAGCTTAAGGCCACGGATCAACGGGCATCTGCGGGGAAGCTATTTGTGTCACCCTGCTGGGTTAGGTTAAAGGTAACAGTCAGTCGCTTGATGGTTCCTGAAACCATGCGGCTCAAGTGTGTGTCTACAGAAACTGACAGAAACAGGAAACAGAGTCTCCTTTGTCATCGCATAGTCCCGTTATTGTGTTCCCATGTGATTTAGTCTCACATCCACAAAGAGGGTCCTCATCCTGAGGGCACCATCCATGTTTCACCTCCACTAATACGGAGGCCCACTGCAGGCCTGTAAATTTCACTGGCGCTCTTAATGGTGCTCTCCAGGCGTTTTCTCTGTGGGAGGCCGAGCTGCCAACTGAGGGAGGTTGTCATTACCACGCTTTCCTCTCATTCTTTTAACTAGTCAGACTGTAATGAGCGTACAGCACACCGAAGAGTTGTAGCAGCAAGACTTTCGTCTTTTTTCCAAAGAAAGCCTTATCACAGTTATCAGGGTTTACTCAGTGAAGTGAGCCCAGTGTTTATCCAAGCTCTTCAGAAAGCCTGTATAGTTTAGCAAACAGGAGAATCTTAACATTTCAAACTAAAATTTCACTTGTCCTCAACCAAGGTTCAGCACACATAACATTAACAGGAGTCATAAAATAGTGTTTCTGCCCAGACTGAGTCTGACATTTACCTTCTTGTGGGTGGGCGACTGCATCATCACTCAGTTCTAACCTAAGGCTGTCACTTATCTCTGCCATCTCTCAGCTGTTACACAAACACACTTGTAGTGTAAGTGCCATCCATCAGGCCAGATGTTGCTTCAAGGACGGCGTCTATTTTGCAGCTCTCAGCGAATTAAAGGCGCTGTATAAAAACTGCACTTTGATGTTGGTCTGATCACAGCATTAGCAGTCTTTCCGGGGACCAGACTAGCTGCTTCCACCTGTTTCCACCTGTTTAAATGTCTTCTGGTTCTAGCATTGCACAAAGAGTGGTATTGTTCTGCTCTTCTAACTCCTGCCCAGAGGACAAATCATTTTCATGCTTTAATATCTTAATGTTTGGCAAATATTTAACTTTGTAGATGGAAAGTGTATTTTGGGGTAACATATGGTGCATTTGGATTGGCTTGACTGAGGTGTAAAAGGACTTCCACTCTTTGGTTTGTTTATTTATTTATAGATTTTATGAATATGGCCTCAGATTCCACCTGCCTGGTTGCAAAACACACAAGAGAAGCCCCCGAAGTTATCCAAAGGTGAAAAGCCACACAGGACTGTGAAGGTGTGGTGCACAAATTGCAACCTAGCTAGACTGTTTACAGGCTAAATGACCTTAAATATGTATAAAAAGTAAAGGGGCCCACGGATTAGAACTTAGCGTGGTAACTATCTGTCATGAGTTTTTGTCATCATACATTATATGTTTGGGAGAAGAGCTAAAGAATCACCATAATCAGAGGTGATCTGGCTCCGCTCTCACAGAGGGTCTAGTGTGCTTGACCAATCGCATCGTTTATCTTACTCATGTGTCTGCCCACATGAGCCAATCCTCCCATTCCCTAGAAGAGGTATGCTAATGGAAACCAGCTGGTTCCTCAACTGTATCCTCGGTGGTGGAGGGTTTGCGCGCCCCCACCCTTCTTTCAGCTTAAACGTACAGTAAAAACACAAGAGTGAGACTAGCGTCACAGCAGGGTGCTGGGCTGCTGTTGTGTCAACTGGAACTGCACGCTGGTGCTCCTGATGGAAAACCTTCAGGTTGGGGTTGGCTGCTCAAGCCCTGATGCATGAGAGCCGATGGAAGCAGGCCCCGAGTTATTCCGAGATACACTCACGTTTAGAGCTGCTGACCATGTGCTGAAGCCATTTATTGACTTTATACATCAAATTCCTTTAAATGAGCTCAGAAACTGAATAATACACTGTTAAAGTTGTCTTAGTTCCACATAATGTGCATGAAGCACACACGTTCAGCTTTGACCATCTGAAGTCAAGTAAAGTTTAAAAAAAGCTGGACATAGTGTGTTCAATAAATCATGACATGCTGAGAACACAGGAGCATAACAAGAGTTCTTCAGAGGGTGCAGAGTACAGAAGCAAATAGTTCAGTGTCTAACTTGTTCAAGCATAATTCCTCTTACTTTCAATTTGATCATTTTAAACATGTTTTCATTGGCATCAGTAACAACATACCAGCCCCCCAGATGGCCTTTGTTTGGTTATTTTTAGCTAAATAAACTCCATCCTGACTTTTGCTGGAGTTGTACCTCACATTTAGGGAGGGAAATCAGCCATGATGACTGATGAGTGATTGAAAGTTCACATGACCAGAGGTTCTGTGCATGAGATGGAAATGATTCATTTAACAAGCAAACCACCAACTTTTAGTAGAAATTCTTCAGTTTGATGTTCAATTATGTTCACTTGGTACATTACATTTGCTGCACAAAGTCTCAGCCTATTGTGACAGACAGAGTCCAAGTAGTAAAATAGCTTGAATAGCTTGTTTGGAGTGTTATTCACAAATGGACACCCACACATTTAACCTTTGTAACAAGAATAAGTGCAAATGCTTGGGAAACAGGTATGTTTCTTCATTCAGATACATTAAAAAGCAAGACAAACACATCTGCTCCCTTCAAACCATGGGTTTCTCATTTTGGTGTCTTGCTTCTTTTTCAACCCAAAGGAACCAGTTTTGAATTGCTAGGGTAGCAGTGCTAGCTTGTAGCATCCACTAGCAGTACAGGAAAAACAGGACTAAACAGTGTAAAAACAGAGTTTGCACAATTCTAATGAGGTTGAAAGTCAATGCTTGGTATGACCACATTTATTCTTTAACTCAGCCTGAACTTATGAAGACTAAAAACTAAAAAAGATTTAAAAAGTAGTCTTCAAGAAGCCATTCAAAGCTCTTTGGATGTTGGGTGTTGCTTTTGTTCTGTTCTCCCACATTGCTTCAATAATGTTGAGGTCCAGTCACTGGGGAGGCCAATCAATGACTGACAGTCCACCACTGTGTGTTGTTCTATCGAGGTATACCCTTTACTGCTTTTGGCAGTGTGATGTGTTGCCACTGATTTCCAGTCCAGCTCTTTTGTAGTTTGGAATTGACATAGCCATTTTTCTCTGCTTCCCTTACTGAAGAATGGCTTGTTGACAGTCAATTTTCCACTAAGACCATTTCTGATAAACCTTCAGTGAACAGTAGATCGATCAACTGAAGGATCAGATGACATCCTGTGTCGGGTTCTCTGTTAATGTTTTTAAACAACATGACTTTTGGATACTATTCATGTGCTGTAGTTAGTCTTTTGTTTTTGTTTTTTACACCATGCCAAGATATGCTAAGTTTTTGGCTAATAGCTCTTTGGGAATCACATTGTTGGTGGAATTATGCGATTTTATTCCTGTTATCTTTCATAGAATCAACTAAGGAGATGGAAGCAAGTTGTGTTTTTTCAACAGGCTGCTAGTAACAAAGTCCCTAAAGATACAATTTAAAATTGTTTGTTTGCTAAATTGTCTGTTATGTATTCATCCCTTGATTTGGGTGCTTCTTTTATGCTTGAATGATTCACAAATCAGCGTTAAGTGGTTCAACAAACAAACAGAAAAGAAAAAATATTCTTCTCAAAATGGTCAGCTAGAAAACCAAAACGATTGTCGGGTTTCCAGCCACCCTGCGACCTTGATAAGGATGAAAAGAACGGGTGGATGAATAGATGGATGATTTTATCACCAACATCATTAAGATATGACATTTGTAAACCACAAATATCTGTACAAAATGTCAGGACATGCATATCTTTGTAAAACATGATGGGTTAATCAATTCCTATTATCATTTAAGAAAGTACTAAACTCATGCATGCTGTGAATACATGTCTTTGTTGAATGGAAGCCATCAGTGCCCATCGGTTGTGTTAAATAGTGTTTGGCTATACACAAGTGGCTTTGATTCATTGATTGTTTTAATATATGAGTTTAATTATTCCATTGTTATATTTTGTGCAGTTCTTCACTGTTTAAATCGTTGGCTGTATATCCATCATCATGCATGTTTTTACTCCAGCAGTCCCATTACTGTTGAGCACACGTGAGCCTTGAAATCATGCCAAAAGTCAGCTCCATTTGTGGTCATGAGTGGTTTTGTGTAGCACTGGAGATGCATCACAGGCTCCAAGGAGGAGTTAAAATAGGCAACTAAAGCCCTGCCTGTAACAGTTGTCTGTTTAATTTAGCTTGTAAAGTATCCTGCCTGGCCTCCTCTCCTCTGGCCTATATACACCGTGTCCTACATCTCATGTCCTGCAGTAACATTTGCTCGGCACCACTACAATATTTAAACGTCGGCCAAACTACATTCTTGTGACTGCTTCTATTATTGGGGTATCTAAAGCACGGCCATCTCTCTGTCAAAGCTAAATGCTCCAACGCCCTTTCCGGTCGACTGAATGATAATCCTGACTCTACGGTCGTGTTGTGCGCAGTGACTGTTTAAGGGCAAGTAGATGGACTGATGGTGGTCAGTGAAGTCACAGAATTGAATTAAAAGTCCATTTACCTGCTCGTTAGTGCTGTATCATACGTCATTCATATCTCATTTGGCTAAATTCCAAAGGCCTGTCATTTCAGCAAACAGCCTTTAGGACAACATCGAACGTGAACAGCAGCCAACAAGAATATCATTGATACTGTATGAAAAGCAGTGAAATGTATTAGAGGTTCATTAGTGATCCTGAGTGCAGACTTTGACTTGATGTATTACTTGATGTGCGTGTTTAGTTACTCGGTTTACTTTACTGTATCTGGTTCCAGACACACACTGAAGTGTGGTTTACTAGACATGAGTCTGCATCCTAGAAGACCTGGAAAGTAACAGTACTTGTATATTACACCTTTGGGTGAATGACATCTTACTTAATTCTATTTAACGATAGCAATAAAATCAATGTAAGTCAAAACAATTGTGAAGTCATCTGAACCTACTGTTTGACCCAAGTCTGCTCTTCACAGACAAACACAGTAAGACAAACCAGGAGCTCCTGTGGCTGCATCTCAAAGAGTGTCCAGAAGGACAAAGTCAAAGTTTGGCACATGGAAACTCAGAGCTGCAGCCACACTGCCTGCTTTGTTTGCCCCTTTAAAGTTCAACAGAAATGTGTAATTCCCTTGACACTGGTCTCCTCGTTTCATTTACCTCAGGCCAAGAGAGCTGATACAATGGAAGCATATATCAGGAAAGTAATCAAATCCAGCTGTTCCGCTACACTTGGCAGCAAGTCAAGCACCTATTTATTAAGTATATAATGGAAAAAAAATCAAAAACCACTGAAGCTGTGTGCAGTAACAATAAATCAAGTAGAAATTGTCATAGGCAGCATCATATAAATGATTTCAGCTGAATGATAATAGCATTTACTGAATGCTATAGAAGAGCTGTTCAGGATAATTTTAGCTCAGGGAAATGTTTTCCTCAGGATTTCCCTACATGGCTGTGCCAGTATGAACATTACAGGTCTTCTGCAGGGCTGTTTTGTGAGAGCACAGCCGGCAGACGTTTGTTACCATAAAACAAGTCAGAGTTCTTGTTAATTTCCTTTCATATGTGTGTATGCGAGTTTCAAGCGAGGTATTATTTTTGGGATGGCTGCTTGTTACACTTACTCTGTGTTGTTGCCATAGTAAATCTATCGTTGTTACTCATATCAAGGCGACCAGAGGTTGGGCAGATTTGATGATTTGTTGATTTTGGCAGCTAAGCACGCCGGGCAAAATGCTTCTGCAGTCTTTTGGCCGGGTTACTGCCACATGATGCCACAGCAAGGCTACATAATGGGTGGCCAAGTCTGACCACAATGAACGAGTTTCTCCTGCCATGTTTCCGACTTCACTGCAGAGGAAACATAGATTATGTATTTCGTAAGAGCAGCCTGTGATGCTGTGATACGTCTTAATGACGTTTTTTTTGTTGTTGTTTTTTTAATAACCCAGCAGGTTTGCCATTATTATTTCTCCTTGCCGTTTGCTAATAGTGTCTGTTTACATCTGGTGGCGACAACATTAAATTCCCCTTCCTGTGTAAACAGACAGGATCTGCCACAAAGGAAATGGAACAAATATATACTCAAGACGGTTGTTTATATGCAGCGCAGACTGTAATGTACGTCCATCAGGTGGATTTGATAAACTTGTGTGTGTGTGCTGTGGTCTTATCGCGGCTTTGTCAGAAAACAATGGTTCCAACAATAACAGTGAAGTAAAAATGCCCCAGATTTGAACACAGTGATGAAATCAGCTGCAGGAAACATCTGGAGATGTCCTCTATCACCAGGATGGGATAGACTCAAACGCACTCTCAAACACACTGCTGTTTTAAAAACAGCACATTTTAAGTTGCTCCACCCTGCTGGCATCTCATCCATCAGAGCAATGTTTTCTCCTGGGACTGAAACAGCCCTTTTCAATAAATACCCATTATTACAGTGTGGTGTCTTTTAGGCTGTCGTAACATGATGCCCAAATTAGCAAAACGAATCCTCAGCCTTTTAGCAGTTGTGCTCTTTATTTAATTAAATGCGTAGGAATACAGATAACACGTTTCCTGTTTGTCCGCAAAGGAGATTAATCAGGATCTTGGAGGACGTTAATCTCTCTGTACGTTACCTAATTTTTTTTCATGAATGACGGGACAGACATGACTGAGGGATAGGAAAGGGAGAAAGAAAGATGAAGGAAAAGAAAAACATAAGGGAAGAGAGACAGTGAGAAAGGGCACTTAAAAAGAGAAAGAAGAGAAAAAAAATCTCCTGGATCACCTGTTGAGAGAAAAAAAAAAGAAAACAAGCAAAAAACAAACAGAGCAACATACTAAACACAACACCATCACGTTAATCTAGCTAAGTGTAAACAGCAGTAAATACTAAATATTGAATTTTGTTGTGCAGCAAGCAGGACCGACAGCGCACAATGTGCTTGGAAATAGCAGCCAATAAAGGTGTAGTTTATGTCTATGAACAGTGAACACCCGTGTGCACAGCTGTGTGGATCAGCCCGCTTGTATTCAAAAGGTTTCCCCATGTAACGGTCTGCTAGAGGATGTAGACAGCCATAGCCCTGTCCCCCAGGGCATGAAGCAGGCATGGAGGAGATCCAGGCTCCAGACATCCAGAGGCCCCAGAGTGCGAGACCCCAAGGAGGGGCATCCATGCCACCCTCCTGGGAAGAGCTGAGGAGAGCCCCAGATGAGGGGTCACCCAGTAGCCACGGAGCAGAAGCCAGAGGGGGTAGCAGTGGCGTGCCCGCCGGCTCTGCCGGCAGCCAGCTGTGCACAGTAGGCACCCCCGTCCTTCGGCACCCACCAAGGCAAGGGAGCCCAGGCCCATCCAGACCGGGGCCTACGGCAGTAGGACCGCCCAGCCCCACAGGACCCGGGGCAGCCCACCCGACCCCACCGCAGAGGAAACTGTACCCACCCTAACATTCAATCATCTCCCAGACTGCACAAGACAGTAGACACCCAGGTTAAATTTATTTTCCACCTCTCCTGTGACTCAGAGTGGACTCCTGCAAGAAGTTTTTCATAAAGTTTAAACATCAAAAACACATTCTTAATTATATAATTTGTACTAGGTCATTTAAAAATAATTTACTAAAATTAATATCGCTTTTGTAAAGAAAACCAGTTTTCTTTACTAGAAAACTGGTTTTCTTTACAATAACTTCAAGTAAAAAGAAAACACATAACGCAATTAAATGCAGCCTGCTTCTTAAACATATATGCAATTGTTTTACAAATAGAAATGAAAACAGTGCACAGCTCTTAAAAATTGTATGACAATCCATGTAAAATCTTAGGACGAAGCAGGGTTGAGCAAATGGTCAATATAATTTTAACATTACTAACCCCGCCGAGATCAGTCATGGCAGTCTTTATGTTTGCAACCCTGATTGATCGCATATACATCTGTGTGAGTGTTGTGCCAAAGTCTGGATATTATCCAGCTCTAAACACGTCTATAAAGTAGAAACACTTCATGCACTCTTTTAGGGGAAGGGGGCTAACATCTAACAGCAACAATCGAAATATAAACAATAGTTTTTCAAGAATTGTGTAAGAGCCAGCAAATTTTGTAGTTCTCATTGTGACTATCACCTGTATCTGATAGGTTTGTCCGTTTGTCAGCAGCCTTGTTTGAACAATAAAGCATCCAAACTTTTATGTGAACAGTAATACTTGGACTTTTTGTCCATGCTTCTCTCTGTTGTACGTTTAGTGTCATCCCAGAAAGTTGATGCTGTTCATGTGGATGTTGCGCTTTCAGTGCGAGAAATGTTTTGTCAGTCATCCAAGTGAGTTCTTCAGTCTCAATTTTAAAGAGACTGGAGAAGTCACATGGGATTTCCTTACTTTGGTGATGTTGCACGCAAACTGAGTTGCTTTTATAGTTCAGTATCAAACTCCAAAGCATCGAAATGACTGGCTTGGTTGTGCAACACAACCTTCTGCACAGTTCTGGCATATATTGTACAGCTTTCAAATTATTTAATCAATTGTAGCAAAAAAAAAAACAACATGTTAATGTTAATTACAGCTATTTAACACCGTACCAGCATCACCAGCTCACAAAATCCGCTCATGCCTCTCAATATCTCTATTATCGCTCTGTTATCTGCCTCCAGATAATATATCAGATATATAAATGCAAGTAGCCACATTTTAAAACAGTATTTCTTTGTATTATCTCATTTGGATAGAGATAAACTCATATTTATCTTGCTCTCTTTTTCCATATTGTGACTAGCATCACTAATATTCTCCAGTACAGACTTAAAAGCTAGCTAAGGACACACCGTTTGTGTTTCCTTAAAAGGATCTCCTTGGGATTTTTCTTTCCTTTTTTCAGCTAGGTTTGTTTTGCTTCTCAGGACGTGTCCTTGTGGTGACTCTGCACATGTCACTCAGGTTACAATAGACATCAGCCAAGGGATTAAAGATAATCGGACATGATGGTGACAGGAGCTCTGTGCAGAGAAATGAAGAAGTTATACACCAGTACACGTTATTCCATTTTTATTTACTCAGTCAGCTGCTGACTTTCCACTGCATCGCCTTCCAGCTTCCAACATTTCAAGAATGTTGCGAAGTGCTTAAATGAGATGTAGTAGTGATGCTGAAAATAGACCAGAAACAAAAAAAAAATGTGTTAAGAGTGTCACAGTGTGGGAGCCGAGTAAGGACGAACCGAGATATGAGGGAAAACATCTGTGTATTTATAGGTGGCTGGCTAGATTTCAAATCCAGATATTACTCTAATGCAGCTATAGTTAGCGCTGGCATTAAATCAAGTTGCTGTTGATGGAATGTAGTAAAAATAACACGCTGATGAATTTGGTATGTTTGAGCAGTAAACCAATTCCATCTGCGAATTTCCACAGGGGAAGCGAGGCACCTTTCTCTCCTCCTTTATAAATCCCAGCTGTGGCTTTAACTGTCTGAGGGTCAAATGCTGAATGCCTTCTTCATGATGCATACGAGAGCATAAAAGTTTTCTGTAATTTGTATTTAGGTGAACATTGCTTTAAAAAGCAATAAATTCTCGAATTCTTGAAGGCAAGATCTACAGCTCCTTACCCGTGGGTTTTTTTATTTATTTAGGAGGGAGTTGAATTACTGGAAGTCTGGAGCAAAGAGGTGAGTGTTTCAGGGGAAGTTTTTTTTTTTTTACTTAGTGAGAGAAGGATTCTGATCAGCATTTTCAAAGCAAATGAATGTTTCCTGTCTCCACGCTGTCATGAAAGCAGCACAAGTATGTCTTGATGCTGTTCGTGATGTGGTTTCACGCATGACAGGACAGATGGTATACGTTTCCTGCCAGTTATGCTATTTATCTGTTTTAGCCTGGAGAAAATACGTGTTTGCTCATGGGAGACGTTACAATGCACCACAGGGTCGCTCAGCCTTGGCTAAAGGATAGGATTTGGATCATTTATGTTTTCACAGAAAATTTGCGCTCAGGATTCAGTGTTCTGTTTGTTAAAACTGTGAGGGTGAAAGCAGGGTTGAAATGAAAGATGATCTAATCTCAGGGCAAATTTGTCAGGCGTTTGAAATGAGTTTGACAAACTGGACATTGAACATAACATGAACACATGAAATCAAACAAGTGGAGAGTGAGAGTGAACACTTCATGAGTCTAGGACCTTAACAGTACCACAGATTCTGATGGGAAATTTCACTTCTGTTATAATTTTTCCATGTTGTCCAAGTGGCACAGTGACCAGTAGAAGTTTATTTGCTCAGAGGTTCACAGTAGGCCACTCCTGTTTACTGAAAGCACAATTTACTCCTAATTACCAGAACTACACAATCCACACATTAGTTTGTATCATGGACTTAAAAAGCAGGACTATCTCTGTCTCGTTACATAGTTACTTAGAAGATAAGTACGATGAGCTGCTCTTGTGTCATCAGTCTGACGCAAGTTTGGATTTTCTTTCTTTTTGGTGTCAAACAGCTTGTGGACTTGCAGTGTGCGATAAATCATGTTGGTGCCTGAAGCTGGACTCGCATCTGAGAATCGCTGCCTCTACAACTAACATCAGACAGAGTGAAATATTTTCCATTGGTTGGCGTAAACATGGCTCATTTTGAATGGGAACTGTTTTCAAAGGCCTGCTGCATACATTTTGAATGACTGGTAGTCTGGCATTTTCAGATTAGTCTGAATCATTTGGTTTTGGACAGACTGATGGTATTACAGCCCAAGAGCATTTTCTGTTTTGTAAACCATACAGGCCACAAAGAGCATGTTTAGTTTCACAGATTCATATTGTTATTTCAGACGACACGTTTTTGCTCAAAGCTGCCATGCCGACAGTTTTTTTTAAAATCCAATATATCAATGGAAGAATGTAAAAAACAATGCGAAGGGTTCACTTGCAACAAAACTTTATCACCTCAACCTGCAGTTCCCGTCAGCTTTATAGAGCTGTTTCGCTTCAGTTCATTGTTTCGCAGGTAGGACAATGATTTTATTGCTTTGGTTTATTCTCACTGAGACTCATAGTGTTGCTTTTGGCCAGAGTGGGCAGCTTCTTTCTGCTTAAAAGCTTGAAAACCCACCAGTACTCTACCAGTTCCAGCAGACAGAAGTGGCTCATTAAACAGCTACGTTTACAGAGTTTTCCCGCAAGAATTACTGAAGAACAACACAGAGCTGAGACTGAGTGAATATTGGTCTGAATTCAATCAAGTGGGCGCAAACGCAACTACACTATGTGATAAAAATGCACTGCAACTGTTGCATGGATTAGCTTTTAGGTCTGCCATCTAAAAGGTGACATTTTATTATATTATAATATTTTGTATTGTCGGCCATATGTAGTGACGTCTTTGAAGAAAATGATGTCACTGACTCAGTATCTGGCCAAATGTCAAACACTATAATCACTGTCCTAGCTGACCACAATAGTTAATGGAAAAGGGCACATTTGATTTTCTAGACACCGTGTGATCAGAAACACAACTCAACATCACTCCTAGTAGGTCAGGTCTACTAGATGAGCATTCAACCACCATGTACATCTTCACAGTATCAACTTTTCAGTTTCTTTGGCCTACTCTAAAAATCAATTCATTCTCAAAATAATGCAGAAAACATACAAATTTCCTTTAAAGGAAAATAGAAACTGTGTGACGAGACAATGAGAGAACCATGGTGCCCTCAGGCACAGTTAAAGTAACAAAATTAGAGGAAAGCCACAATAAAAGCTTAATGGTGAGAAACCTCACCGGTCTGCTGTTACTCCCACTGTAAAGTCCTTCACAATGTCCTTGGAGGAAGTTATTTAGATTTTTAAAGAATATCCTGCCTCTGGGAATGACAATTTGAAGAGTTTGGGGGATTTTAGCAGGATGTAAAGGGTGGTTTTTGTGGATGTGAGTGAAGTTCATTGCAGATAAATCAAGTAAGACCTGTCAAATTTGTTATACGGTAAGAGATGTGTGATTTTAATCTCTTCCGGTTTAAGAGTGAAGACTGCTGGTCTGCCTTTTTAAGGAATTATGATGATTCCACAGGTCCAGTCTCTAATCTTTCTGCCATGACACATGAGGATGATTTTCACAGACAGATTGAAGCTGCTCCTATTTGACTCCTCCAAAGGTTTCTAGCAGAAACAACCAGACGACGCTCTCCCCTACTCCCACTCAGTTTGTCATTCCAGGCCTTTCAACATCTGCTAACCTATTCTGAGCAGAGCAGCTGCTGTACTTTGACCTTCTGTCACTAAAACCTTCTGTAATTGTCTTATTTCTAGACTTTTTTAAAGAACACGCTTGGATAAGCTGCGTAAGTGCATGCCTGCCATATGCTGCAGACATTACTATAAATACTTTCAATTTCACGTTGTCTCCTTGTGTCTCAGCATACATCCTTACTCCTAACCTTTAACAGGTTGGATCCATTCATCACATAAGGAGGAAAAAAAGGTTTTTCCATTAAAAAAAAAGTTCCCTGGCATTTAGCCCTCAAATAAAACGGCCTCAACCTGTAAGTCATCCAAACATCTATTGTCCTTAAAAGGAGTGCTGTATTCACATTTCCCTCCCAAGTTAATAAAGACTTCCCATGACCAGGCTTAAGCTATATGCTTCTGAGGGAATGGTTTGGCTAAGAACGGAGCTCTTCATCTCAGCCAAGCATGAGGTGTTTAAAGTGCAGATCAGAGCCTTTTGCAGTCTGACGTCATCCTCCCCGCACCCACCATGATGGAGCTGCTCCATGAGCATGAATGGGGCAGCTTGGTGCACTGCCATCTTGTTGATCAGATTAACATATGAAAGTCTAGCTCTAGCACTAGAATTTAAGGCTAAGATTAATTCACACGGTAGCCATGTTCATTAAAATCATGCAAGCTTTGTACTTTATGCTTACGTTATGGGTGCGTGGGAAAAATCCATTCGGGGAGCAGGAATGAATGTCAAGGGAAAAGAGTGGTTGGTAAAGGTGTGAGTTATGCTCTGTTGTGCCAAATAAATGGGTCCTGAGTGTGAACCGGAGCACAGAAATAGTATTTTGGCAGAAGTCTTGTTCCAGAGCGAGGGAGTGTTCAGCTTAACTTGTTTTCTTTCAAAACATGCGGCGTAGCAAGCTGATCTGTGTCCTGTGAATTCAATACATATGAATAATAAACCGGGAAGCACTTGTATCGAGCCTGTTGTAAAAGAAGCAAACTGCTTTAACGTGCCGATTTTTCATCCTACAGCCAATAATTTACAGCTAAGGTGGGTACTGCTGGAAAACAGCTGCCTCCTGCTGAGTTTTGGCATCTCCACAGTATTGACTGGAACCTTTAATGAGTCATTTTGCCCCAGAGATGATCAAAAGTTTCAGACTTCTGTTCAGTGACGGTGCAGAATATTTCGCCTTTTTATTGGCAGTTCTCTCTCCAGAGATGGATTTTTTTTCTCATTGTTTAAATCTGTATGGGAAATTTTAAAAAATCACTACAGCATCCACAGACCGAGACCAGGAGATAGAAAGGGACAAAACTATTTTTAGTCCAACAGAAACAGATATTGCATATAATGAGCCATATAATGAGGATTTGTGTGGTAGCCATTGATGATTACAATGCTAGACCCTGTTTCTGAGCAACTAGTGTTAGGGCTAATTCAGAGCTATATGTTTAACACGAATTACTGGCCTCCAAATATCAGAAATTCCACTCATGTCATTGTCCTATCTGATCTGAGACCCGTGCCGCACCCTGCGGCTTCTGTGTTTAAATGAGGCTTAACACAGTGCAAGCCTGTTGAGTGGCAGAATGGCCTCTCACAAGTCTGCCTCTGAACTTCACCAGCATGTAAGGAGCAGTTATTGCTTCAATTTCCATAATAATATAGGTAGCAGGCGGTAAACACTAGCAACTGTCTTTTTCAGCTGGACCTCAGGAGCTCCTCTGTTCCATAAATACAGAAACTAAAAGAAGGATCAGGTGGGAGTAAATGGCCCAGCGAGGGGTGCGGATCCGGGTGGGGCAATTGGCGGCATTGATCCAGGGATAATAAAAGCTTAGGCCAAGTGTTACCAAACAGAGTCTGGTTCTTCTAATGTGAGTGCGCTGTTAGTCTTGGGAGCTCACGAGTCAATTAGCAGTCTTCGGTCCGGTGCGTCAAGGATTAAGTGATCCTACATCTCTACAAAAACAGATGCTCTGTTATGATTGACAACAGCAAGCTCATTGGGATGTTTCTTAATATTTACATGCACACAGAGGTCACTTTTAGGCAGGACATTGGACAAAAATATCCCACTTTTATTTCTAGCCATTACGTCCTCCAGTTCCCTTGTGGCTTGTGAAAATGCGAGATAAGCAGTGGGAATTTGGGACTGGAGACCCAAGCAGTTATCTCCCAGGGGGTCAGTTCACTCAGAGGCCAGCGGAAAGGGGCCATTTCATGCATTCGGCTTTAATTGCCGCTAACACTGAGGGCTTTGCCAGTGCTTCATACATATCCTGCAATAACTAATTGTGTCACAAATTTGTTACCTCCCAGCTTAGGTGACCTGCCAGTAGAACAACACTGAGAGGAATGAGCTGAACGGTGGATTTGAGATGAAAAATCTTGTTTCTGAATGAAGATTTTAAAGACGCCATCTTGCTTTGCTACCTGAGTAACTTATTATTATTAAGAAAATGATTGCTTTTTTTAATCCGGAAAATAAAATCGAAGTCAGATTTATTTATTTTTTGGGCAGGAGATCCAAGCACACGATGGCAGAAATTAATTAAAAACGCTCGGATATTATCTGTCTTTATCTGTGATGAGCACCGTTTCCCAAACGAGCCTTAAATCATCTGTTTTTGTCATGTGCTGCACTAACGTTTGCTCTTTCCTGCTATAACTCTCTCATTGCTGATGATTTGGGTGGGTTTGGCACTGGTGATGCCTCATGTCAAAGCCCAGACTGGCCCTGTGCCTGCCTGAGGAAAGAGGATGGGTGGGTGGACAAAAAGAGAGAGAAAGTGCAAAAGAACGAGTGGCCACCGGAAGACACCGGGAAGCCCTTTGTGTTGACATTGTGGGCTTGGCTCCGTGTTAGCTGACATCAGTCAAGGACTGGGACACCGGTTGCAGTTGGAGCTCGTGTGTGTGTGTGTTTTTCTGCTGCGGCTTTTAGATAGCGAGACCAAAACTAGACCCGACAAGCTGCCTTCAAAGAGCTGAGTAGACAAAGAGATGAAAAACCAACATCAGTATCAGCTTTTCCCATGTATGTCTTTCAGTGCTGTCATCTAATGAAGATGCAGGATTTGATCACATTTAGCTCTGTTTTCTTTCTGTCTGCGTTTCCAAACCCGATGCCAAATCAAACACTTCTTTTATGGTCTCAGATGGAGTCGCCAGGAATGCCAATATATCTCTCAGAGGCAGTGCCAGCAGGTTTTTTTTAAAGAAAAAAAAGTGCCTTGCTTAGAATCTGCACTGGTGCTCGTGCTTTTTAACGATGGTCAAAGATGAATTGATGCTGATGAGATGTGTCAGCCATCCATACAAACCAATTCACGTGATTTTATCAGTGTACTCGTGTCTGCGTGCAGCCCTGGCAGACTGATCACTACGATATGACATTTTCAGACTGTGTGATCTTCCGGTAATCTGCAGTGTAATGTGTCTTTGCGCCAGGCGTTAATCGGAGAAAGATGTTAAATTACTGCAATCACCCAGACAGCTGCATGACAGTTATATATCTCAGGTTACATTTAGTTTTAGTGTGTCTGTGGTTGGACAGATTCCCCTGCATTAGCCTTGTTTTTGCTCTCCACAGAAGGACGTTAAGGACGTGTTCACAGCCATCACATTCGAGGTGGCTTACAGCCTGGGGACCCACGTGCTGACAGGACCCCAGGAGCGAGACCTGCCCGCGCTCACTCCAGTGCTGCGATGGAGGAAAGGGAAGAAGATTGCAGCGAGGAATGAAGTACGGAGAGCTTTTTAAGTGTGAAGTGAAGGGGACTGCTTTAAAAACGAATCCTGAAGAGTAAAATTCATGTTTTTCACAGCAGTATCTGCAACACCTAATAAAGTTTGATGCTGACTCTTTATGGAGAAATATTATCAGCCGTTGGATTTAAAGTAGCCTGTCTTTGAGGATCATGAACAGCTATTTCACTGCGTGTTTTTCAAATATTTGCAGGATTAAAGCAGGATCTTGAGGGAAAACCAATAACTGACTGAGTTTCTTCTTTGGAAAAAAAAGAAAGCCGATCCCATCATTAAAGTAAATTGCAGGAATCACAGGATTTGTCATTCTTAAAATCAAATCTTGTGTAACAGTACGATAAATATGTTCAGACTAAATCCACATTCACTGTAATTTTCATTCTATTTTCACAAATTACACAAATACAGTGAAATGTTACTTATAAGATGTTCTGTCTATTTAAGTGTGCCTTGCTCTTATTGTAAAAGGTTGACAGTTAATTCCTACCAGCTCAATTTATGATATATTTCATTTCCTGACTAAAAGTGACCCCCGCCAAACCTGATATTAAAAGACAGAAGTGTCTTCCTGCAAACCACAGTAGGAACGAAGGAAATGGCTCCAATGTGGGGTTGTAATGATTTGGTGTTGGTTACCAGCTTATTATTGCCTGTGTTAGCTTTTCTTGAGTGGAGTCCAAAAAGACTGATTCATTTATTTTCTTTGCGAGCACCTCTAACCTGGACCACATGTGTTTCCCCCGGTGTATGCACTTCTTGAAAGAGCGAGGCAGTTGCATTTCAGCATCTACAGAATCCGTTTGATCTGAAACTCATCTACTTTGCATCAGACTTTAACGCTCGACTTAAATTTCCCTTCATGATTTAAACCAAAGCCCATCCTCTGACTAATTAAGGGAAAGATAGCTTTGTGGATGCAAAACTACTGGACAGCTCACACAGCAAAGCAACACCGCCCCCTGAATGTGGAGTCGGTGTGCTCAGGGCATGAGGTCATCTGAACTGTGTACTGTACTGTTTCCTTTTCAGACTTGGTTTGAGAAGAACTGCCTGTCAGACGACTGTGCCGCGGACCTGAGGCTTCATGGGAAACTGTTGCTTTCTGGGTAAAAACATTTTACTTCGTAGCTCAGATTCATTCTTTTCTTCCAGTACTAAGGAAGCAAGCTGACATCATGGGCCATGAGGGTGTGGGTAGTGGAACTCTGACGCATGCTTGGAGAGGATCCATAGGTTTTTTTTTCCATAGTTAGGGAGTTCCCTTTCCATTATTATCTATCTCCTGTTCTCTCCTCAACAGTTTATGTCTGTCATCCTAACAACTCATTTGTCTGCATATATTCTTTGTTGTGCTCCAAAAACAAACAGCTATTCTCCTGCAGGTGCACTTCTCTTTGTACACTAAAAACTTCAAAGAAAAATGCAGGCTACTTAATACAAAGCTGTACTTACTGCTCTTCAAGTGATTGTTTTTAATTGCTGAAGTACGCTGTTTACTCTGTGCACCCACCAGCTTGCATAGCAAACCCCATCTGGCCCTTGGAGGAGTGAAGAACGTCTCTCTGAACCTGACCATCTCCAACGCTGGCGATGACGCCTATGACACAAACATCTACTTGAACTTCTCCAGGGAAGTTTTCTACATCAACTTCTGGCAGAAGGTCTGTGATTCTTGAAGTATCTGCTATTTATTTACTCTGGTTCACATATTTATATCTAAAATCTGACAGTTTGTTTTTTTGCTTTAGTAACGTACAAGCGAAGCTGAGGCCGTAATGATTTACAAAACCATATTTTGCACACACGTGTTAGATGGATGGCCTTGGTGTTCTGCTGTGATGTACATTTTCCCGAGGAATGTTTATTTAAAAAGACTATATGATTATATGTCAGGAACACAGTCTAAACAGTGGGAAAGCCAGATCTGCGTGACGACTGGGGAGCTTAAAGCTTTGCCCGAGCTGTGTAGGTAGACGTGAAGATGAAAGCAGAAAAACCCAGAGAGCCCGAGCAGGAGGAGCAGCAGCAGCTGTCCCGTGTCAGAGGGCAGCTCCTCTGGCTGAGCTGTCAAACGCTCCTCTGACTCATTTAAGACAGACACACCATGTCATCAACAAATGAGCTGTATGCATGGGAACAAGGCACAACACACATTTGTATTTCCACAAGCTTGACTTATTCTTACTCTCGCAGGGCCACATTTAATTAGATATATGTGGATTATTCCTGACCTTCATGGGGATGGGGAATAATCAGACCTGCTCCTCATATAGACTTCTAATGATTTTAGCATTCTGTCGCTGTTAAAGAAATATCTACCCACTGCCATCCCACATTAAACCTGAGAGATTTTCCTTGCCGATTGATTTCACAGTGTCCACCTCTGCCTCTGCTCACGTCCTTTTGCACACTTGTTGTCACAAAGGCTGCTTGTAGCTGAGCGTGACGCCACGTCAGATGGTGCACTTTGACAGCATTCATCAGGAAGGAGTTTCTGTGCCCCCCCCCCCCCCCCCCCACCCCAAAAAAGAAAAAAAAACGGACCTTGTGCTTATCTTCAGTTGGATGGTTTGTCGGGGCGGGGGGGTTTCATCCCTGTGATGGATGAGGCCATTACGGTAAAAGATACAACCTGTGGCAGGATTTGAAACCCCCGACAATGGCAAAATTGAATTTAAACAGAATATACGCTGCAGGCAAATATTAGAAAAACACTGAGTGTGTTTCGGTTTCAAAGTTAATCTAATGAAAGCGACTGACTTTAAGTGTCAGATTACCAGCAGCCCCAGAGCCTCATTTTGTTCAGGAACCTGATAAGTCAAAGTTCTCTGCTGCACAAAGGGAGCAGGAAGCGAACAGTATGTGCAGGTGACAACGAGGCCGGTGAGAAGATTTACCGCTGTATGCGCTTTCACACACTTCTAATTACTACTGGAGAAGTCTGAGGTGATGATGTGACCCCTTTCTGGTGAAGTAAAGGTCAGCTCCTAACCCTCCCTTTAGGCTTTTTCTCCAGTGAGCAAAGCGTGAACTTGTACTCCCCTCATATTTAAGAGCGGAGTGGGTTATGGCTCTGTTGTTCTTGCAACACAAGCTGTCAGAAAACTGTGGAGCTGAATTGGTTTCAGGAGCTCTGCTGGCTTCTGTTTTGTTTTGTTTTTCTTTTTTTATTGAAATATTTTAAGGAGTCAGTTTTAGCTGGACCTGTGACAAATGTCTCGTGTCTTTGTATTTTTCAGAGGACTCGGCTACATTTTTAACTTACTAATTTTTTACTTACTTTACAAAAAGCCTTGCACACAAAGCAGAACTACATCTGAAATTGTGATTTGTTAGATTAAACTACTACATTGAGATTAGACTGGGTGCCAATTATGGGTTTGTGTAGAATAAGATTTGGAAACGGTACATCGTAATATAACCAAAGAATGATCAAAGCTGTCCGCATGTGTAAATGAAAAGCTGCAGTTGTAGAGTTTGGAAGTAAAATTTAAACATGATGGGTTAATTAAAATGTAATCAAAATCATTGTTTCATGTAAGCAGTAATATGGGAATACACCAAGAGTTTGCTGTTTTAATATAAACCACTCTACATAATTACTGCTTTTACCTTTAACACTTCAAGTTCAGTTCGTTCATTTATTTTGAATGCACACATTTGTCATTCTGAGAGTTATGACCGCTTTCATTAAAGGAAAGGATCTGAATGCTTCTGCCATGGTGGGTTTCGGCTTATTTAACAGTTGGACCAAGTCAGCTTTGTGGTGAAAAGCCCAGAAGTTCCAGCAAAGAAATGTGTGAATTTCAGTGGACCCTCAGACCCAAGAATATATGAATCACCGATTTTCTTGGCAGTGAAGTGACACTTTACACATGCTGTGAAAGCAGAGGTACTGTAGCTCTTCATCTTCGTACCTGAGTGGAAAGCAAAAAGTAGGTGATGACACTGGTGTGGAAAAAGTAAACCAATATAAATCCAGTTGTCTAAATACCAAAGAAGACATGAAGAGACACGCAGAACATGCAGGACACAGGCCTCCTGTGTATTGTCATCCACATTGATGAACTGCACCAGTAGATGCTTCAGCTGACACTAAAGCAGGGTAAACAGTCCTGGTGATGTTTAATGACCCTACCATTTGCAAGAACTCCAGCATGTATGTGTTGCTGACAGAGAAAGAGAAGAGAATTGAAAATATGTCCGAATGCTCTGTTCTCTCTCAAGGGCTGCCAGGTGGGTGATGGGTAAACAGGCTGACTTTCCCAATCCTGCCCAGCCCCACGGGACAGGCAGTGTTTGCACAGCAGCACGGAGGAATACAGGAAGTAGAGGAAATTCCATCATTGGCAGTTATGCTGGGGTCCTCATCCCCAGTTGCCCGGGGTCACCGTAGTCTCAATCGCAGAGCACAGCGCTGCTTATTTAAGCTGACTTAATGAAGATGTAGGGCACGACCACACCCTGGGCTGCTACTAAGAACTGCTGAATAAGGGGTAATGGGATGATACCGTGGATGGATTTCTACACTTTAATATGTCAGCACAGGCAACCCTCACACTTCTTTCCTTTGTCATATTTGGAAAAGTGTTATAAACACAGACTCTAACTGGACAACAGCCCGTGCATGCAGATGCTTTGTATGACTTACCCAAAGCCTCTTTTCCAGGAGCGCTAGGCTGTCTCTTTTTTTAGATTTATAATTGTGAAGCATCTCTGCCCTCTTTCATTCTCCCAGCACATGAGCTCAGCTGACAGCCTCTCGGTGAACTCTCGCTAAAGGAATTCTTACTCCTCGTAAGGGTCAAGGCCTGAGTGTTTATACAGCGCAGCCGGTGAAGCTCTATATTGTTTAGACAAGCTTCCAAACACGCAGCCTGGACGTTTTCCAATTACCCACCCGCTAAGATGTGTGTGCCATCACTGCTTTGTGCATTCTTTGTTTAACCTAATCTTGAGTCGGTTTGTTTATATTTTTTAATAATAATCTTTGACTACACCCCAAATGCTGGCAGGTATGTCCACCAGTCGCCATTGTTTTAACATCAAAAGCTACTACCGATTTTTTTCCACTATCAGAACCAGTTGCTCTGCGTCTTGCCTAGTGCTCCTTCCTCGCTGTGTCTTTGGTCACCGTGAGTGTCACCCCCTCTGTCTCCAGTCAGTCTGTCTTTATCGCATCCACTGACTCTTTCTGTCTATCTTTCTTTTTTGCAGGAAGAGAAGGGTATTTCCTGTGAGCTTGTCGAGTTGGACTTCCTTCAGTGCCGAGTGGGATTTCCTTTCATGAGAGCGCAGACTAAGGTAGCTCAAACTAAGGTAGAATTAACTGCATGCAGTACTCGTGCTTTAACCTCCTCTGTAACCAGCCTCCTGCTGGGAATAGTTCAGTGTCAGACAGACAGACATACTTCATCGCATTAAAAAGCTTTTCATAGTTGAGAATATGACACCCCATATTATTCTGGGGTTTTTTTGTCTTTGCAGTATCATTTTGCAGTGATTTTTGACACGACTCGGCTCTCTGGAGAAGATGACACGTTGCAGTTCTTAGTTCAAGCAAAAAGGTGAGAAGCTCAAATATAACTGCAAATGTAAATATTGATCTACACAAATAATTGTAAGCGAAATATTCACTTTCACTGATCTTTGTTTCTTTTAGCGCCAATCCCGAGCACAATCTCAATGACAACTTTTTGGATATCTCCATCCCTCTGATTCACGAGACCGACACCACTATCACTGGGTAAGAACAAGACAAATATGAATTCCACAACAGTGTAGTCACTGTTTTGCAAAATGTAAAGCTATCTCAGCGACTTGAGCTGGTTGCCCATCAGTTGGCTCACAGGAAGCGAGGGAGTGTTTGTCAGTATGAGGATATCAACTTGAAAAGCCTTATCTGCGAATGCTTTATCACAGCTCTGCTTCACAGAGGAGGGAGAGAGAGATGTAAAACAGCCCGAATCTGCCAGAACTCTGGCATCTGATAAGGCTGCTGTCTTTAATGTGAAGGGAGGCTTAGAACAAAGCTGGACAAATATGTCTGCTGATAAAGGAAAAGCTTCTGTCGAGCAGAGCCCGACTCGAACCGAAAATTTTTATGGAACTTTTTAGAACATAATTTTGTCTCTTGTCATTTAAATAAATTATCTTTCGTCACCTTCCTGAACTGCAGTGTGATTACACCAACCTCCTTTGTGTATGGAAACTCCATTGAAGACTCACGCTTTGTCCAATTAGAAGACATGGACTGCAACTTTCAACCTCTCAATCTCACTTTTCAGGTACTATAGGAAGAGAATAGATACCAAAATATGTATTAAAATGCTTCTTTGTATATTTATCCGTCTTTTCTTTCTGTGTGATGTCTTTCCAGGCTATAAACAAGGGCCCCAGCAGGTTGCCTGGCTCCAGAGTGGACATCAGGATTCCCAACCGGCTGACTGGCAACGGAGCTGAGATGTTCCACATCATTGAAACACAGGTGGATGCCAGCAGCAGTCCATCTACATTATTCATCCAGACCAAATTGTTATTTATTAGTTTATTAACTTGCAGGAAGCCACATATTTAACTCATTTATCCAGCAAAAGCCTATCACTCTTGCTTGTTTTGCTCCTCATGGCACAGCTGTTTGTATCCACTCCAAAGCATTCTTTTATGTACTGAGAGCTGCTATACCTCTGGGTTTTTGTTCAGGACATGGGCAGTATGCTTAGTGTGGGGCACCACAGGACCAGTGAAAGTTGAAGCAAAAATGTTGACATTGCTATTGAAGCTGGCCGCCCATTTTGTTTCACAACATTTTGCATTTTGACAAAGAAACACAATACTCCTACCAGGTTGAAATATTTTCTTAACCCTTGCACAAAGCTTTTCATACAGGTAGATCATGGGGGTGCTCAAACTATTAATTGTATTGACTGTGAATGGGCAGACAGAGTTGACTGTATCCCACCCTCCTACAGCCATCTGGAATCACTTTAGGGGACTCAGACGGCTTGCACAAAATGGGAGTGGGACACCTGAAGGGGCTGGCTACTACACCGTACCATCCCTTGCCTGGAACCACATATCATAAAGCTGTTAACAAAGCATGCAGCCTGTGGCACATCGGACAGTAGCGCAGTTATGTTTTATAGTCAGGTTTTCTTACATTTTACACACATTTCCATTTGTTCGTGATATATAAAAGCTTCAGGCTTTTGCAGTTTTTCTGCACAAAATCTCCCATCCTGCCAAACTTAGTGCAGCTGCTGGTGGAGCCTATGGCTCTTCATGCCAGCAAATGCAGCAGAAACACAGGACACTGGAAAATTCTGCAATAAAAGCTCAGACATGCTGGGTGGTACTCTAGCAGATCCCCACCTCTAGAGCTTCAGGTCCAGCTGAGGAGAGAGGAAAGGGGAAATGCTCTCTTGGGGCTGGGCATTAAACCAGACACCTCTAAATCACTCCATATGGGGAAAACAGTCTGGGAGGGGTTCCAACTTGTTCTTGGAGAGAACTTCCTGTGAGCCCTGGAGACTCCTAACAATAGCGAGATAGGTCCAGTTTAGGTGACAAAAGTACATGCGTCAACATTTTCGATGTCACTCCCAAACCTGTCTGCAGCATAAACTTGGCAAAAATGCTTTCTTTCTTCTGCACCCATGTCACACATGCCTGTTAAATAACTGTGCTTCAGGTGGCCAACGGTCGAGGGAACTGCACTCCTCATAGGAACCCAACACCATGCACCATCCCCCAGGACAAAGAGAGCATCTTTCACTCCATCTTTGCCTTCTTCACCAAATCAGGACGGAAAGTCTTGGTAAATATACAGCCCTCATGTTGCACTTTGACTTTTCAGAGGTCACTGAGAGTCACCCCCTATGAGGATTCTTGTTTTTATTTTCTTTTAGTCAGTGTAACATCTGTTTATCACACGTCCTTCTTTTTTCTCACTGCTTTTCAAATATATTTTTTTTAACAGGATTGTGATCGGCCTGGAAGAGCCTGTATGACGATCTCCTGCAGCCTGGGTCCACAGTTAAAAGAAGAAGCTTTGAGCATAGATATAAAAGTTTTACTCAACACTGAAATCTTAAAGACGGTGAGGCTCAAGCCGTGAGGGTAATAAATTCATTCACAGGTTGCTGTGATTCTTAAAGCAGTCCATAATCTGTCCACCGACAGGATTCTTCCTCTGTGATCCAGTTCGTCACACGGGGCAACGTGCAAGTAAATGACAGGACAGTGGAGGTGCCGAATGGCCTGCCAGAGGACATTTCTGTGAGTATGCCATGAATTTACCCTCACTGTGTGACCATGTCAGTGAAGAATATCTAAAAACCTCTATATTAATCCAAAATTTGGCAAAAGCTCAGAAGGGAAAGCATGTCATCTACCAATCAGAAGGTTGTTGGCTACTCAAATTCGAAGTATCCTCGAGCAAGATACTGAAACCAGAGTTGCCCCCGATGCATCTATTGATGTGTGTGCACAGGAATCTTAGATAAAGACCTTAGGTATAGAAAAATGTGAATGTTTGAATAAGACTTGTTTAACCTTGTTTAAAAATGTAAAAAGAAAGCATTTTGAGCCATCAGAGTAGAAACATTTTTTACAAGTTCCAGTCCATTTACCATCTATAAACTTTAGCAAATTTCAGTGAACTGTTTGTGTCTTTGTCCGTGTTGTCTCACTTTGGATTAATAGCCGTCATACATTTCATCTTGCCAAAAGCGGCAGGCAGAACAGAACTGCTGCTGCTGACCTATGTGCTCAAAAGGAGTCACACAGGTCAGATGCTTATTGGAGATTCTACCCATCCAGAGGTTACAGGTGAAGGATTGTGTGCTTTCCCTGCAAAAATATATCAAAAAGCATGTTCATCTTTAGAAGCTCGGTCACAATTCCCTTGAATTGCTGATGTGCTCCAGATCTGTCACAAATGACATGAGTGCAGGGAACAGCTGGTCATTGTGGGTTTACTGTGTAGTGGTATTTCTATTAGCTGCTTTTGGGGGTCCCTTAGATGTGCACAAGGACAGACCCTCCCCCCATTGTTGTACGCTGAGTGATCAAATGGCCTAGCAGATCGGATTTGCTGATTGCGTTTAGCAACCAGCATGCTTGCAGTGGGATCCTGGAAAAGATTACAGCACTGATTGGGTTGCAGGCCTGCTGACCCTGAGCTCCAGTTGTGCTCGGAAAATTCAGACCTGGTATAAATGTCTCCAAGCCATGCTGCTCTTTCAGCACTTTGCAAGTGTGCTCATTCCAGTGAAACGTACTCCAGTGAATTTTAGTGAACATTTTTACCTTTTCCCTCAGGATCCCAGCTAGCTAGAGAACACGATGCAAATATAATTTGTGGTCCCAGGCTGTGCTGTTCACAGCAAGCCTTCTGGCTGTCAGCGAGACAACAAGCTTGACTTTTTTATCACCCGTGAAATAAAAACAAATCCACATAAATCCACATGTTGGTTTTTTTTTTTTTACTAAGAATGCACACATAAGGCTGTTAAAGCAAGAAAGTGTGCAACTTACAAATTTAGAAAATGAGGACAGCGGTAAATGAACTTCGCATTAAGGGACTGCCAAAGTTAAATTGAGAAACTCAGCGTCAGAGAGCAATGACCAGTAGAGGTTTAATCTTTTTTGTGCACGCAAACGCCTTGGCATGCATAACAACAGTTACATTCCAGAGCTTGGGGTAACGGGAACGTGTTAATGTGTGAAACTATTCAACAGAGAGATTGTTCTTCACTTGTCCACTTTGTTTTTTGGCTGGCTCACAGTTGGTGTTTCATGCCACATTTGTGTTTAAATCCCGTGCAACGCTGGACATTAAAGCCACAGCGTCCCTCGGTCGGCCCACTGTGTGTGAACACACAGTATTTGTCTTTGTTTGTGAACATTAGTAAGTAAATAAACCCATCGATTTTGCAATTGGGCAGTCTGCTGTTTTCCATTTAAAGCCAGAATGCTAATATTACAGCAGGCTTTGCTGTGATGCAGAGTAATGGAATATTTCACTCAGTCAAAACACTGTTAATACAGTGTAAATTTAACCAGTCAAGCTCAGTTTGTTGGACAAGGCTCCTGTAAAGAGATATCTAATAGCTTCAAATCAACTTTTGTCCAAAGTAGAAATATGGCCTTTTAAATGTAATGGTAATTGCTACAAATTCAAATAAACATTAGCACTGCTGCTAGAAAGGGAATCAAAAGAAGTGCAGTGTGTTTACTTAATTACAGTATATACAAAATTTGTCACTTAGGACCACTTCAAATGTTTTGTACTTAAGCCAGAGTGCACTGGTTCAAATAAGCATGAATTTGTTGTCAGTGACAGATTATCCAGCTGGTCAGCGTTCCTCCATGTCATGGGAAAAAGCTCAGATACCTCTAAATCACACCAGAACCAAGCTAAGAGTTGCCAAGGCTCCCTGAATAGCAATAACTCAGAATTAGCCAGTCTAAAAGCATGACACAAAATTCAAAAAGGGAGTAGATGATGCATTGTTTTTATCTGCTCTGATTAATAAGACAAATACTTGCTGATGCTTAACGTTACCATCATATATCAAAGTCACTATCTTAGTTTAGCTCGTTAGCATGGAAATGTTCCTTACAGGCTCATGTGAATCTTATCAGTTGTTTATGTTTGTTTGTTTGGGGTTTTTTGCTTACATTAAAAGTCTTGGGTTCATCACATCCTCAATAAATGTCATGGTTCTCCATCGTATGGTTATCAAAATAATTTCGTCTGGACCAAAGAGGACTGACTAACTGAGATGTACAAAAATGCTCACTTATGACTGCAGATATGTTTGAGAGCATCAGCTGTTACAAATTAATAAACCTGCTCATAATGTTTGTTCCATGTGGACCAAAGGTCACTCCATGAACCTAGAATCTAATTTAAGTCTGACTTGTGCTTCCTGTTTGTATAACCAATATCTATGTCCTGAAAAATGCCTTCGTACTAGTTTCCTGTTATTTGAAAGCATTTTTTTTTTTTTTTTTTTTTTTGCTTTAAACATTGGTCCTTTGAATCAAACCATGGAACCAAAGCACTCTGAAATCAGATGTGTCTCTCTTGCTGCTTTGCACTGGATTGCATCATTAGCAGCACATGACTTAATGTGCATTGTGTGTGTTGCATTTTAGTGTGACTCACTGTGATGTTGTTGTGTTTTAGCTGGTGTTTGAGGCTCTCCACAGTCAGGAGCCAAGGGGTTACGTAGTCGGCTGGATCATCGCCATCAGTTTGCTGGTGGGAATCCTCATCTTTTTGCTGTTAGCTGTGCTGCTTTGGAAGGTAAACCAACTCATAAACACAGATCGAGACTTTTCAGCTTACAGCACTGGTCACAACACTCCACTTGAATGCCAGCGCAGTATTGTCCACTCTGTATTGTCCATGAAAAGGACAAATCACACAGTGGACAATAATTAACACCACACCACTCACATGAAAGAAAAATCTAAAGAGGGGGGAATGGCAATTACACTGCTGTCCAGAGGCCCCTTTAGCAGAAAACTCCATTCCTTTTTCACTGCTTCATCTTTCACTGGGAATACCACAACTAAGCCTTGAAATGTTGAACCCCCACCCCCGATCCCCAGTTCCTCAGACCCAGCCAAAATAAACCCCACTTACAAGAGCGGCACATGTCCTGTATTGCTCTCTTCAGGAAATGCCTGAGGAGAGCACAGGTCTGTATCAATAAACTTCAGCAGCCAAATACAGATAAATGAATGGAGTCGTAGGGAGAGAGGCAGCAAGCCAGTGTGGCTGCTTTGATTAGATACACACCAAGAATCTACTGGTCTTACCACATTGTCATATCTCATACATACTACACTTGGTAAATGAATCTTATACTTTCATGAAATTTAAATGGGTAGTCAGTATTACATTCCTAAAGAAATGTTTCAGTAAGGTAAATGCTTGAGTTTTGTCAAACCTTGGTGGTGGTTTCATGTGGTTTTACTTACATTGCTGTTGGCCATATTTCAATCCATTATATTTGAAATAAATTGCACACCTCATAGATTCATTATTTTCCATCTGTTTCACTGTGGGAGAAAATATTAACTTGCACATTTCTGTAACTTAGATATATAATCCATCACAGTGAACTCAAGGTCTGAGTTGTTAGCTTAACAAAAATTATGTAATTTCTGTAAAAGTGCTGCTCAAAGAAAGAGCCGTTCTAAATAAATTGTCCAATTGGCCACCCATCCAATGACACTCCTGAGAGTTAGCCAGTGAATTGCATTGCTATTATGTAATATGTCAAACCAAATCCAGCAGATAAGCAAGACAATGGTGTTGCGCAAATCCTGATTTTCTAGCATTAAAAAAAGGCTGCTGCAGTTTGTCTCAGTGTCATGCGTCCACACTCACAAACCTCTCCTGCTACAGCCAAAATACTTTTTTTAGGGTGATACTGAAAAACAGCTGCAAAATAACTAGCTAGTGTTTAAAAAAAAAAAGATTCCTGAAATGTATTCATAACAAATATATAACTGTTACTACCTTTTTAAAAAAAAAGAGCAACACTGAGCAACACTTTGCGCTAAGCTAACAAATCAGCAGCGTGAGCTTAACGCAAAAACTAAAAACAAGAGGAAAAAGCTAACCTGACACTCGTCATGTCATCTAAAAGCAACTTTAAGACACATGTTTTTATTTATTTCATGTTAAAACTGAAATGTAAAATTGTATCTTAAGCAGGTATATTTCTTTCACAGGAGAATATAATACCTAGCTTAACGGCCTTAGCAGGTCAAAGTAGCAGGAAACGCATTTACAGTACAAAAATTAGTGTTATCTTCACACCTCTCTGCTCAGAGAGGAAGCAAGGGTATCAGATATGACAAAAATGTTATATTTGAGACATATTTGCCTGTACCAAAATATATGTACGTGATAAGCTAATATGGAGCGATAAAATCAGCTAGTGGTGTAACTCTAGGTCACAGCTATGAATTACCTATGTTATGTTTTGCTTGAAAAATGACAATCTCTGGAGAGAAAAGGTATATGCTAAAAAGTTCTGGTATGTGTCTGAAAATGTTATGCAGCAATGTAAAGTGAATGTGATCTGTAATTGCTGACTGAAATGAATATTTTCTTTTGCAAGTCAGATACAACCACAGATGCAGCTTATTAACTTAAATTCTTACTCCTCTCACTCTTTGACAGATGGGATTCTTCCGTCGACGTTACAGAGAGATCATTGAGGCTGAAAAGAACAGAAAGGACAGCGATGAAAGCTGGGACTGGATGGATAAGGACCACTGAGACTTACAACGGGAGTCCCAGAGGAGCCAGTGAGATTAGGGATTCGGTTGCGAAAGATCCAATAGCACAGGGTCTCTCAGCCCAGCCGCCCCCTGTGGCATTGGGCCCTTCAGTCTTCCATATGTGGAAGAGGAGAATATTCTCCATATTTTTTGGAGACTTAATATTTTTGGGGGGAGGAGGGAGGGAGTCCAGGAAACAGGCTTCTGAGGTGACAAGGTGGCTTGCCAGCGGACACTTGCTGTGGAATTCAGCTAATCTCAAAGGAGGTATCACCCAGCCAGCAGAGCAGAGCTGTTGATGGAGGCTCACATCCGTACAGGGATGTGGAGACGGCATGAATACTGGTGGACAAGAAAACCCTCAGGGCTGTGTTACATAGCAAATTTATTTTTATACATATACTTTAAGCCATATTGTGTAAAAGTGAGCTTTGAAAAGAGTTGGGGTTTTGAATGCCATTATAAACATACTATATCTACGGTATGTTTTCTTAAAAGCACTGATGTTTGATAAGAATGAATGCCTTGGCCCCTTAGATTTACTTTTTGTGCCAAAGATATGTCCAGTAGAGTACATGATTGGAATCATTTGTATATTCAGTTCATCCCAGATGCTGGGAGTGAAAGATTGTATCTTTTCTGTACTATTGCTGGCTGATGAAAATCTGTTTTACACATCTGATTGCCCATCCCCTCACATTTCTAATCAGCCAGAGCTAATTCTATGCTACAGTACCCGCACCCTGTCCCAACGCAATGCACTAGTGTTTCCATTTGTGACACACTGTGAGGGCTCTCTCTGTCTTCATGATGACCGCTTTTTTCATGTTTCCATTGTTAACCATGCCTAAAATGCAAAAGATGGTTAAAAGATCATTCCTTTTGTTCTGGTCTGGCTTTCAGCTGATTCGCTGGTAGATGATAATATACAAAAGCTATTATTTCATAGATTAAACTTAAATCTTTATTCTTTAAAATGTTTCAAAATACCATGAGTTTTGAAAGTGGAATGTATAGTCAAGCAAATCTGACGTAAAGCTGCTTTTGGTAGGAGCAAAAACTGCTCAGGTATGCAAGGAGACTTTTATAATGGACGGCCAAACCTCCCAGGCTCAAGTGAACATAGTTTAGCTGAATGTCTTGTAAATTCTCACTGAAATACAGCAGAAAAGGATTAACTATTGTTCTTGAAATACCTGATCACGATTTATTTCCAAAACCTTCTCAGACTTTACCGGAGCATTCCATTTTTAAGTTTACTGTTATGTTATCAGCCATTGGATTATAGTGTGAAATATGAGATACTGTTGCTCTACACAGCCAGATGAAAGACTGTCGTGGTATGAGTAATGCCCTAAAAATAGGTGAGAATATGCTGCACTCAATCACTACACATACAGTATACAAGCTCTTTGGGGCTCCTGGGAAAAGTTACTTTTAAGCCAGGGTTGAGGGATGTCAGTGCCCTGAAAAATCCGCCACCATATGAACCCACAGCTCCTCTCTGCTAAAACTTTTTTCCCCCCTGCAGGCTTGTCGGTTCTTTTAAATACTAGATTTAATTGTGATTGAAATAAGACATTAGCAAATTCAGTATTAAAGCTCCCCACAAATATATAAACAGTGAGAAAATTAAAATGTGGTAATATGGGAATCGCTGGTGCCTTGGTCCCCCTACTTCTGGCACCTGTTGCTCAGTACTCATAGGTCATACCCTACCCATTTTTGAACTTTGTTTTGATGTTAACTGCAAAGTTTTGTGTGTCTGTACTTTGCACATTTGCAACCCTATCTAGCTGAACAAACAGATAAATTCATGTAATCTTTAAAAAAAACCCAAAAACTTCAATTATGCTCCAAAAAAAATTCAATTTAAGAGTCAAAAGCTTTAACAATGCATTGGGTGACAAGATTTACATTAAAATAGATATGCAGTATATAAGTATAAAGTACCTTTTGGTAATTTCTTTAGTAGACCAGTCAGATTTAAACGTGCAATGCCAAAGAACTAAAACTTTATCGTCACTTTATTGATCACTATGATTGCTTCGCTCTAAAATGTGCTGTATAGATCTTCTGACACCATTTACTTCCACTGGTAATACAGCGTATACTGTACACATCCACGCCTTCCCTCTGCATCTGTTAAACTGTTGCTATGTATTAATGCAGAGAAACCAACACTTGACTTTTTTTTTCTTTTTCTTTTTTTGGTAAAGTTTAACTGTGATGATTATACTTTGTTTTTATGTTTGTCACCTTTAATCGCATCGTTATTTGGGGTTTTGTTCTGAGTATACTACTGTCACTGAATATCATTTCCATTATAGTGTGCTGTACGTTTGATGTTTAAAATCATGTTCCAGCTGTATATTTATCTGTTGATGAATTTTAGAATGAAGTCTCTTGTTATCAACGTGGCTCCAGTGTTTGCTGCTTATTTGTGGTGAATGGTGCTCTCTGCTGGCAGCTTTTCTTCAGTCGCACCAAACAAAATTCAACAATGGGGAAAAACACAAAACTGCTTGTTCAGGTTTTTAGAAAATGCTATTTGGGGGGAAATACTGTTAAAAATATATTTTAATAAACTTTTCACTGATCATTTACACTAAGTACATTTATAAGTAGATGTTCTTAGATTATTAGAGCTGAAATAACAACCAGTCCACAGAAAATGACCATTCTGATCAGCTAAAAATCCCCAAAATGGCAAATATATATTTATATTTTGATCTTGTGTCATTGGGAATTAAATATCATTGATTTTTTGTTCTTTTGGGCTACAAAACTTTATCTTTATTTTAAAGGGCTACAGTGGATTCGTTGGGTGCTGATGACTTTTTATACAAATGTATTGATACAGTATGATGGTGTAATATCATGAGTTTTAGAAAAGACTACCATTTAACCTGAAAGTATAAAAAAAATCCAAATTAGCTCATATCTTAAGCACTGAAAATAACGTGAATGCATTTTAAAGGAACCCTGGTCAGAAACAACATGTTATGTACAATATTCAATGTTCTAATGTCCTCTTTCTATTTTGCTAAGAGTTTTCCCATATCTTCTTGAAGATCCTAATAATTTGCTACTATACTTTCACTGACCATGTGCCAGAAAACTGTAAAACTCTCTTTAAAAGTTCAACCACACCTGTGATGAAGTGTCACATAAACAATACTGGCTCTTCAATACCATATAGTATATTTAGGTTTAGGTTTGCTAACAAAGCATTATCTCAAAGAATATGGCAACTAATCAGTCAATACATTAAAGCTTGATGAAGCTGCGTGCTGTTGATCAGGTGACACCAGTTGCTATGAAACACTGAAGTCAAGAACAAGCTGCTGTGGTGAGCAAATCAATTATTAAAAAAGCTACCACGCTAAATACAGCAGGAATACAACAACATTTATGGTACTCACTTTCTTTTGACCAGAGAGAATCAGTCTCTTAACTATGTCCTCGTTGTTCGATCATGGGTTGATCAGGACTGTAGCAGTTGAGCAGGTGGTTGCACCAATTGCAATTCATATATGCCACCTGGTGTTGCTGTGTGACAGCGCAGAGGAACCTGAACAATTCAGCCAGCTGGAGGGGGCAGCTCAGACTGTGGCTAAAGCTACTGAGAACATGGCAGCAGTGGCTTCCAGGTATGTGAAAATCATAATGTATAATACTTCAAATGAAGCAATAGCCTGCAGAGAGGAAAAAAGTATCTTTCAGTTTAACCTTTTCTTGTAATTTCCTGCATCTTTGGAGCTAAAAGAGGCCACCCAAACACATAAGATATCAATGGAAAGGCCAGGATGTCCTCTATTGGGGACATCAGGACTTAGACGGGTAGCTCAAATAAGTCACAAGATATAGACAAATGTCCATTACACAGGATCTAAATGAATAAGCTGGCTCTCAGGAGGATATAGGAAAATCAAATTTAATTATTTAATCTGTATGAAACTGAAATGTGTAATACAACCCAAATTGGGGAAGAGTTAGAATACTTATGTAAGAGAATGCAGAGATTTGTAAATCTCAGGCATTATTCACAATAGAACATAGAACACAAATTAAATGTTTGAACTGAGAAAAAGTACAATTTCAGGAAAAACATTAGCTCATTTTGAATTTTATGGATGCAACATGTCTCAAAAAACTGGGATGAAGGCAACAAAACTGGAAAAATAAGTGGTACTCAAGGGACATTTTACAGTTAATTAGATAAACTGGCAACAGGCTGGTGACATAAATAGGCATATGTTTTGTTTATTTAAAAGGGAAAATGTATTTTAGTTAATTTGAGCACTTAAATTCATCTTGTAAAAATGCCAGATTTAGAGTGGCTGGGTTTCCCAACTTTGGATAAAAATAATATAGCAGAGGCAGCAACTTGTAGACTAATAATGTGGACAAATTAACCCCAACAAACACCGTGCTATGTGATTTAAACACTTTCATAATTAAAGAAGAAACCATTTAACAACAAAGTAATGTCTTTTGTGTTAACTCGTTTTTTAAAAGCATGATTACAAAACAATTAAAATGAAAATAAATATGTTGGTCTGCTGGTAGTGAAACACAGGCTCCTCTGGTGACTCTTAGAGGGAGGAGGGGACCTCAGAAAATAGCAGCTGTTAATGGCTTTTTGAACTGGGTGGAGGTGTTAACAATCCACATGAGGACTTCAAAGATCTGCTCCAGTCTAATCTTCATACTGGGTATTCTACAAACACAGCACTGCAACTTTAGACTTTAGACACAAGGTTGGACAACTTGAGTCATTTTTGTTTTATTTATTTGTTTTATTTTGTTATGTTTTTTTTTTTTTAAATGAAGGCAGCAGATTTGTTTTTAGCGTTAAAGTGTGGGGCAGTGATGCTAGTGTTAGCGTTGTTAGCTTCAAGAGGCTAGTGGAGGATTAGGGCTTCATTTAAGGTCCCGTCATATTCTTCTTATACCTGATTTAATCATCTAAGACATTTTAAGGAAGTGAAGATCAAGTTAAAATGTCCTTGTGTACCACCAAGATTTCCTTTAAAGCTCTCCTTAGCAGTAGCAATACTACTGGGCCAAACACAGAGAAATTCAGGTGGCTAGCCCTTCTCTATCCGGTTGTTCAGTGATGACGCGACGAATCCTACTTCCGGGTCTAAAGTAGTCTGCGTTTAATATGGCTTTTGTGTTGTTAACATGTTTAATGTTATGTATTTTCTTTTATTTGATCTCAAAAAGCTCCTAAAACAGTCAGTGATCCCTGTTGACCTCCCTCGGCTTTTATTACCGCTAATCATTTATTTAAGCTCAGTTTTTAAAACCTTAGGATGTAACTACAGCCCAGCCCATGCAGCAGTATATGACTGACTAACCTCGTATTGTGGATGGATTATCTCAGTTGTTCTCCTGGCTGAAGTTTGGTCCTTTTACAGCATCCTGCCATGCGATTACATTTGTTTCTGACCACCGAGAACACTCACGTTAACTTTTATCGAGTGGAAAAAAAAGTTAGCTTGTTTATATTATGCTAACATAGCTATGTCGCTAGCGGTCACGTAGCACATCATTATATACCAGCTAGCCCAACTTCAGTAACCCTACAAACGTCACTGCTGTTTAGTTTTCTGTCTTCATTTATGCTGGAAGTGATAGCAGAGCTGTACGTTTTAATTTGTTTCCAAAACCCCGCAGTCAGGACATGCTATATTGTATTTAGATAGAAGCTAGCGAGCTAACTCCCTGCTAACTTCTAACTCCGTTAAATGTCATAAATTCCGTTTTCATGGATGCCTGGATGTTAAACTCAATTGTTACACCTGGTAGAGCAGAACGCTGATCATTTTATTAAAGATGAAAGACTTTAGACAGTTTTTCAACTCTCAGTAATGCCACAGTGATCGTTTGATATATGGACCTGCAGCGGAGTTTAGACCCAGACACGGCTAGTGACGTCAGACTGAACAACCGGATAACCAATCAGATGGCTCATTTCCACTGTTCCTTTTAATTAAATTCTTTTTCCATTTCAAGTATTTATTGATGGCTTAATAATTCATTTAGAATTATTAGCTTACCTTTTGTTGTCTATTAAATCATTTAGTAAGGTGTAATTATTAGTGAAGAGTTAACAATTATTTCATAAATACTTTGTTAAATGAATATTTTATTTCATTATTATTTAATAATTCATGAACAGCTCTAATCTCATATTCCTTCATAACATGTCTCAGCTTAAACATTTTATTTTTTATGTCTTCTATTATGAATAAATGTGAGTTTGTGAGCTCTGTAAATAATTGCCTTTTGTTTTTATTTACTGTTTATACAGCATCCCAGCTTGGTTGGAATTGTGTTTGTATATATTATCTGATGAACAGCAGACTCTTTACTTCTAGGCAAATACGTGAGACGGAGGATGAAGTTTTTCACATGGAGATGTCCTCCCTGCTAGAGTCATTCGCTGTGTGTGGGCAGCATGTCCTGCTGGCAGCTCAGAAACTGAGTATCCAGCCAAGTTTAACTGAACACAGAGAGGAGCTCGTCACTGCTACACAAAACGTTTTCCTCGGAATAGTCAAGGTAAAGTAGACAAAGAAAAGAAAAAGCTTTCTGCAACTGTCCTAAAAATTATACCCAAATTAAAGCAGAGAGAAAACAAATAAGGTTAAAGCACTTAAAGGTTTCATTAGATTCATCTTAGGCAGCTACATCTGCTTTTACTTTCTCAGAGGTTTCTTAAATGTTGACATTATTTAAAAACAACAGAAGACTCCCACACCGTCTGTTTTTAATTCACATGTGGAGAATCTCAGCAACTCAGCCATCATCTTTAGCCTTCTGGTGCTGTTGTGTAAAGAACATTTTTTTTCCATCGTTAATTTTTAAGTACAGTAATTCTTTCCTGTTAGCTACTCACTGACTTTATCTGACAATGTAGAAACTTTCTCCTCTGTTTCACTTTCAAAGTCTGAGCTGGCATAGCAACATATAATTCCGAGCATTATAACGATTTTAGCATTGAATCTGAATCACAGTTTGGAAGCTCAGAAACCAAATTTCATGGCGATCCAAAGGGCAGCTGTTCATACAGTTCACTGAAGGTTTTCAGCCAAATGCAGCATAAAACCAAAGAGGCTCACCAAAGCCTATAGATGGATGTGTTTACATTTTGTCGTATTCTGTCAAAGCTGTTGAAATATTTCGATCATGGCCAAAATCTTTTAACTTATTGATTTACTGACAGTCTGACACCGTATTTTCATACTTCTTAAACAGGTACAGTAAGCTGTAGAGCAGCAGTAACACAGTGACTTGTGCCTTCTGCTCCTAGGTTCTGTTGGTGGATGATGATGCTGCTGTAAGGAAAGTTATAGCTGCTGCTGATCAGGTTTTGGAGTGTCTCTCTGAAGTTGGCTCCTCCTCAGATATCAAGTCTCTTCTTAAATCTTTCCAAATGTTTTCTGAGGCTCTTCTTGCCTTTAACAGACTGACAATGGAGAGAGCAAATTCCTTACGGGATCCCAGACAAACCAAACAACTCCTCGATTCCTTGGACACCCTGAGGAGGTGCATCTCCATGCTGCACACAGCCATGTGTACAACCATCAAACACCCTACCAATGAGCAAGCCCGAGAAGCCAAGAGGTACATTCTGGACAAAGTTCAGAATACTGTTGGTGACATTACAGCAACCCTCCAGAGTGACTGCCATGGAGGACCACTGGGGCCTTGTGGGTATTATACCTGGAAAAGTAACAGTCTATTACAACTGCTCACTAGTCCCTCCACCTCCTCAATCCGAGACAGCAGCTTTGACTGCTTGGTCAGAGATCTTGTGTTTCATTGCATGGTCGTGGCAAACATGTCTCGCAGAGACTTTCAGCAAAGAGTGGTTTTCCACTGTCGTCACATCCTGCAGTTCTGGTCTGACATAAAAAGGATTTTAAAGTCTTCTGAGGATTCTGCACAGAGCTTTGAGAAGACCTGCATTTTCCTGCGCCAGCAAATACTAATGCTTGACAAAACTTTGATGACTACAGTTCTGTATCAAGTCATGGACATACTTCTTGCGGCTTCCTCCACAGCTGAGCAACTTTTAGGACACATCTTGCTTTTAGATTCCTCTACAAAGCTGGATCTGAACTTTATTCAGTCGGAAGTTGAGGATTTAATTTCCTGCACTGACAGACTAATCCAGGTCGCCAATTTTACCTCAGCTATGGCTCTCGATGCTAAGAGTTTAGAGAATGTGGAAAATTCCCGAGCATGCCTTTCGAGACTCAGGGCTCGAATCGCTCCCCTTTCGCTGGAGCTGGCAGATAATTCAATGCAAACTGCTCAGAAGCTTCGTGAAGTGTGTCAGAAATGGGAAGAGGAGACTGAGCAGCTTCAGGATGCTTTCAGTGATGTGATGGACATTAGGGAGTTCACCAGTATAGCTGTTAATGAGATGGTGAGTGATCGCCATGGATGTGACACAGCATACAGAGAACAAAGCTATGAACAGTTTAATGAACATGCAGCAAACCTCATTGGTCACATGAAGCTGGCGATTCACTCAGTGAGGAGGCATTTGGATAGAAGTGACGAACCCATCTACAGGAACGGCCTTTTGGTCCTCCTGAAGCAGGTTCAGTCATCTCAAGCCAAAGTAGCTGAGTCAGTCAGAAGCATGCTTAATGGATCCACGCTGAACGTGGAGGCATATTCTACATTTAGTGACAGCGTTTCCACCGTCATTGAGCATTTTAAGGTGCTTAGATCAGGATTGGATGGCCAACAGCATCCGCATCTCCTGAGCCCGCTGCGAGAGGGGGCTCGTCAGCTCGAAATCACACAGCCATGTCTGCCAGTCAAAGACAGCTGTGAACTGAGTGTGGACGATATGTTAAGAGGCTCGGATATTCCTTTTTTTGAAGTTTTGGAAAGAGAAACCAAACATGAGGAGAAGCACACAGATCAGGGACCCATAAAAGCCGAACCAGACCATAAAGTTGACAGCGATGATTTAACGTTCCCAGCTGTCTCAGATGAGCCTAAACTGATTCTCAAGCCTCTCAAATTTGACCTTTTACCCCTCTTGTATGAAGTTGTAACTGTGACTAAAGGGAAAGACGTGACACTGCTCAACCAGGCCTGCACCAGTGTTCTTGAGCTGTCAAACTGTTATGCCCAAGCTACAAAGGAGGCCTTGGTCATTGTCGATGCAGTTGACTGTCAGACTTTGGAAATCTTTAGGGCCGAGCTGGTATCCCTGACTCCACTGCTCGTCCAGACAGCTCAAGAGACGGCGATGAGCTCAGCGATGAGTACGGAGAGCATCTTTAAGCACAGCACACAGTTTTCTGACCTTATTAATAACATTCGAAAGGTTTTGCTGCCAGCAGCTGGGACCTGGTATCACACTGTTTATAATGAGCTGCAAGGGAATCTACCAAATATACCAGCCAGTTCTGCACAGCAACTCAATGAAGCAATGACTTTATGTGCTGACGTGGTCCAACTCTTGACATCTTCAGATTTAACCACACAAAGTGATGGTCAAGAAACATTGAGGGTTTTACACAGCAAGCTTACCAAAGCACAGAACAACACAAGGCAACTGATAGAGTTTTCCTCCGCATATGAAGGACAGTCAGATCAGCTAGAGGCACTTTGTATCCTCTGGAGTCTCTCCATTCAGATTTTGCTTAATTCTCTGGATAAGATTTTGGGAACATCGACTGCACTGAACCATTTGAACCCTCAGAAACAGCTCTCAGTGTTGTCTGAGAACTCGCTCCGAATCCAAGAGGCAACCAGGCTCACAAGCATAAACTGCAGAAGTGCTTATAAATCAAAGGAGTTAACCAGATACCAGGATGAACTGAAAAACCTGACTGAGGACTACCTTAAAGCTGCAGAAGAATTTGATTTAATGCCAGGCGTGGTGCACCTTGCAAAATCGGAATTCTTCCAGAGAAAACTTTTGATTAAAATTCGAGTGCTTTTTGGTCATTTAAGCAAAGTGAATAAGGACTATGATACTACATTTCAAAATCTTCTCACAATTGCTCATTTCGCTGCTGAACACTTCAGAGAGAACAACGCAGAAGATGCAGAGCAAAGGTTTGAACATGCGGCACAAACGCTTATTGAAAATGTAAAATCTGCTACCAGAAGAGTGGAGGACAGCTTAAATTACATCCATGACCCACGCACTCGCTCCAATCTGAGGTCCATTAATGACCACCTGTCTTTTCAGATCTCAGATATAATCTGCAGGGCGAGGCTCATGCTAGAGACTCACTACATTTGTGACACACTCAGTCTGGATGTGCAGACACGCTGTTGGTCAGCAAAAGCTCATTACGTGATGGAAGAGATCAGGAAGCAAGAAGGGATTCACCAAGAGGTTAAAGAGTACATAAAGGCTGGACTACAGGGGAGAGCACCTGAGGATATTAGCAAAGTTTTGGCTAAAATCCCAACTAAAGTCAAAGAAGTGGAATTTACCTCTGACACAACAATAAATTCAAACCAGAAAGGCATTAAAGAAAATGTAGATGCTGCAAAAAGTAACATAAATATGGCATCTGGGGCCAAATATGGACCTGGAAATACTAAAAAGGATGTAAGTATCGCATAATTGATCAGATTTTATTGTGTAATAAATCCATCATGTCGCAATAAACCATGTCCTAATTCTTCTCTGCAGGATAGTGCTGCATCTGGCTTGTGCCAAGAAGTCTCTTCCCTGACCTACACCTCCCTTTTTCTAAAGCAAGAAAGCAACAGCTGGGATCCCAAGGACAACAGAATAGTCCAGGTGACCAGGAAGATGGCCGACACAGTATGTTACATGACTCAGTATCTGAAGAAGAAAGGCCCAATAGCGGTAATGCCAACTAAAGGTCCCTCCACAACCGTCAACTAGATTTGCAGGCAAACTAATCTACAATCTTGTTTTTCTTTAGAATAAAGAGGCTTTTGTTTCTGCAGCCAAAGATGTGATCTCAAACTGCCAGTCAGTTACCCAGTTTATCAGAGTTATTGCCAACCACAGCCTCGACAAGCAGTGTGCAGTTGAACTCTCGCTAATTGTTGAGCAGATTCTCACCATCACAAATCAGCTCAGCATCATTTCCAGGTCAGGAAATTTCAAGCAGAAATCACACACCGAAAACTAATAAAAGAAATGTTGAAAGGGGAAAAAAAGAAACGTAATATGAGTATTTTCTTCTGCCTGCAAAGTGTCAATGCTGTGACTCCTGGGTGCAAATCTTCTGATGAGATCCTGGTAAAGAATGCACAAAATCTGCTCCAGACAGTCTTACGTGGGGTTCGAGCTGCAGAAACAGCATGCATTAAAGTAAATCCAACACCACAAGCACAAGCAGCAACTCTGGACTACAAATATATGATTCAGTGGCATCTTTTTATTATGCCCTATGAATTGCTTCCTTAAAACTGAACACTTGCACTCTGATTTCAGGGTCTGAAGCAGCCTGAGCCAAATTCGGATGGTGCAGAGGCTACAGCTTTGTGTTTCCAGTGGAAGAGAAACCTGGAGATCCATCGAGCCCAGCAGACCTCTAACCCAGATACAGATGAGCTGGGACTGAGGAAGACGTCGGCGCACCCTTTAGCCCCAAGTCTTGCCCCACAGGTTAATGTATAAGACAGCTACAACTGTATTTTGAAAAGGAAGAAAATAATGTTTCATGCATAAGCTGTGTGTCCTGCTCCGAGAAATCAGCTGCATGAATTGTATTAGAGCTGGTGGTTAAAAAAAGAAGCACAGCACGCACACTAAAATGACACATTGCAACACTGGTGTGTGGTTCTGAAATAAAACTGGTGCTGTTTCCTGTCTTTATTCCAGATATTTGTAACAAACTCACTGAAACGACTGGCATGTGTTGTAAAAATATCAGACAATATTATGACAACCATAACCACCATACCGACCCACGCTGACATAAAAAAAACACCCCAAAACACACTGTACACATGATACAAAATAAGCATTTACAATGTGAATCATGAAAAGAACTTTAAAAAAAAAAAAAGGAAATAGCTTAGTTTCAGTCAAACAGGAATACCTCAAATTACAGACGGAGAACTCTGACCTAAACAAACCAATATTACCAAACAATATTCCATCTTACGTCTACAACTTTCAGTCTTTGTAGCACATGTATATTTATAGCCTCTTTTAGGTTCATATTCGACAAAATTCAACAGTAAAAATAGTCATCAAGGTCACATTTGTAACATATATACATACAACTGCAGTGTTATTAAGATAGTACTACTTTTCTGTATAATACACTGGAAAACTTTATCGATTTCTTATGCTGACTGACAGCGTGTTGGAAAACACGTAACATTTTCCCTGCTACTTACAAGCTTCTTCGAGAGATGTGAGGAGCAGCGATGTTTGTTAGAAAAGGTTAAAACATCCTCAAAAGATTCAGACCGCCTGAACCAAAAAACAATGTAGTCACTAAAGACGGAAATTGTCTATTTTAGTGCAAAGACTTCTGCAAGCTAGCTTAGGTGTAGAGTTTCAAAAGTGTGAAAAGGGAAAATTAGACTAATGTAATCGAAAACTCACATTGAAAATATTCAATTTTGATTATCTGACCCGAACGCATAAGCAACTGAAAAATGACAAATGTAAATGGTTTAAAAAAAATCCCTTATCATAAAGACAGGCATCAACATATACAGTAGATCTCAATATATGAAAGTGTCCGTGAATAAATATGTAAATACAAAAATCCCCCCCCCAGGAAATTATTGTGTTTTTGATTACTTTGTATAATCTCTCTGCGTGGAAAGTGACTATCAGGTCGTTCAATGGAACGAGCCCCAAGCTGACTTAACAACACCTGGGTCAGGCTTTAGTAAAACTTTCACATCTTTTTATTTCCTCTGATTGTTTAGAACGTGTGTAAAAATGACACAATAGAAACCTTACCATACACGCATTCAAAACACGCCTCTGAGCTTTAATATGACATAGTTACAGGGAACTATACTCTGTGTCTGTATCCAGCATCATCTCCTTACTGATAAATGTGTGGCGTAGTGTTTGGTTTTCTACAGCATCATATAAAGAAATAAATAGATTTATGTAAAGCTAAATAAAGATTAATGTGTCATCAACAAACATATCTGTTGCAATCAACAGTTGAGTGTTTACTGACAGAAAGGGGAAGCAGTGGGGTCAAAAGTCTTGAACACATCTTTAAGTGTCCTGTCATCTGCCTCCTCCTCTTCCTCCTCCTCTGGATCTTCTTGTTTCGGTTCTTTCTCTGGAGCTGCCTCCTCTTCCTGCTCCTTCTTGTCCTCTGCCTCTTCCTGTGCTCCTGTAGAGCCCTGTCCTCCCTGTTTAGCTTGCCTCGGGTCAGTGTACTGGGGTCGGATTAGCCCAGCCAGAGCCTGGATGGGGAGATTATGTACAGCAGGGGGTTTGACAGGTGAGGCAGGAGGCACAGTGGGAGAAGTGGAAGCTGGAGTGTGATCTGCAGCATCTGTGCTTTTAGCCTCTTCGAACGAGCCGCTTCGTTGGGTTGGTGATAGAGACGGTGCTGGAGTGCTGTCTTTCTTAGCAGCCTGTTTAAGAATCCCCGCCTTTTTAGGAGGCTCAAACTGCTCCTTCTGAACTTGCTCGGTTTGGGAACGAGGATCATACAGGCTGATGCCTCCCAGGATCGTAGTGGGACTCTCCAACCCTCCACCAGAGGACGCCAGTCGAGGAGCATAAGGTGGAAGCTTCTCTGGCTCTGGCTTGGCTCGGGCAGCGTGAGGAGAGGGACTGGCACTGGCCTTCTGTAACCTGGGGTCCAAAAGTCCTGCCCCAGAGGACTGCTCTTTCGGACCCAGCAGCTTGGAGTCCAGACTGGCTGTACGTTTGAGTCTGGGGTCCAAAGACTTTTGCTGGCGTGGGTCTACAGGTCTCTCTGTAGAAGATCGTGACTCTAGAGAACCAGTGGGCAGTCGGCTCATACGTTCCTTCAAACGTGCAGCTGCAAGTCTGGGATCAGATAGCGGAGGGCTGGAGACTGGGGGGTGGTCGGGCAGGCTTGTTCGGTTCATCTGAGCATCAGCAATTAGAGGTGGAAGAGGCAGGTTGATGGAGTGTTCCTGTTTGGGCACTAAGGAGGGGATGAGATCCTCAGGGGTCCACACAACTGTCTGAGCAAAGGCAGGCCGCTGGAGCAGAATGTCAACACGAATATGACTAAACTGCTTTAACTGGCATCGAGGGTCTCTCAGGACCACACCTGGGCTGGCATCTAAAGGAATGAGAACAGCCCTGTCCCTGAGTTCCCTCTCTCCTTCGTCATCCTCCTCTCCTGTAAGAGGCTTTTGATGAACAGGATGGCTCTGCTGCCGATATGAGCTCGGTTCCACTGGTCTCATTTTCCTGGGGTCTCTGGAAAGCCGCGGATCCGAAGCGCCATCTGGCTCCTTTTTCATATCTGGGGGTCGCTGTCTAGGGTCAGCCTTGACACGTGGGTCACTGGGTGGAGCCCTTTCCTTAACGAGGCGGGGGTCACCCAGTGCTGGAGCCACCGGGGCGGTCTTGGGCTGAGACTGCTGCATCTCATTCTGTCTCTTCAGAGATTTAAGAATGGAGGAAACACAGCTCCCATCCTCATCATCGCTCGAGTACCAGTTTGTAGTTTCATCTGCAAAAAAACATGAATAAACAAATAAATCAGATTTAAAGGAGAGTCTTTTTTTTCTGTTTCAAATATCTTTTATTAGAAGCAAGTATCACAGTTGTTACAAGTTAATAGAACTTGTGCCCCCTTTTTCTCTAAACAAAACAAGACAAAACAAAAAGACCCCCCGACTGCCAAAAACTTATATTTTCCCAAGATATGCAAGTAAAGGACGCCAAATTAGTTCAAAATCTTTCACATTGCCATTCATGGTATATCTTATTTTTTCAAGGTGAAGTGTATTTGTAAGCTCTGCAAGCCACATCTTTAACACAGGCCTTTCCAAAGCTGCAGGATCAGTTTCTTTGCGATGATCAGCGCATATGACATAAACCTTTTTTGAGCATGTTGTAAGCTTTGTGTTTCTTTGGAGATCCCAAAGATAATTACTGTTGGATTTGGATCAATCTTGTTTTTAAGAATATTAGATAGATAAGTAAAAATGTCACACCAAAAACCCTGAAGCCTTGGACAAAGTGCAAAACTACTAATGTGTCATACATTTTTTTCAGAGGGGAGAGCAGTCTGGATAAATTTTGTGAAGTCTTTACCTTGAGTAATGTAACCTGTGTACAATTTTATACTGAATTAAGGAACGACGGGAATTAATAAAAAGCGTATTTATGTTGCGTAAGACTTCCTGCCAAAAATCTTCCGATAGGGACATCCCAAATTCCTTTTCCCACTCCTCTTTAATTGAATGAGTTGAAGGTACACTCATCTCCTGTAGTGAGTTATAGAACAATCAGATTCTCTGTTCGAACCCCAGCTATCACTAAGGCATCTATCCAAGGTGTCAGACGGCATGCTTTCAAACTGCGGCAAATGTGTGCGGATATAATTTCGTAGTTGAAGATCTCTAAAAAAATGGCTGCGCGGTAGTCCAAATCTATCTTTTACCTAATTGTTGAAATGACATGAAGGTATCGTTTGAATACAAGTCTTTTAATTTACGAATTCCCAGTTCATGCCACACGTTGAAAGCACCGTCTGCACATGATGGAAGGAAAGAGGGGTTAGCTGTAACAGACATACTCATTGATAATGGTTTCAGTTTAAAGTGCTTAATTATTTGTTTCCAAATTCGCAAAATGGTATGGATCACTGGGTTATAATTATAGTATGCACTTGTCAAGGGAGTAGGAGAAAGTAATATTCCACCAACATAGTAAGGAAGGCAGTCCTCCCGCTCCATCTGCAGACCATGGGGGAGTAACGCTGTATCATCCAGTAAGAGGGAAATTATTCTTAAATTTGATGCCCAGTAATAATGCATAAAGTTAGGTAGTGCAACTCCTCCAAGGGATCCGTGTTTGCAAAGATGTTCTTTTTTATTCTATGTGTTTTGTAGTTCCATATAAACGGCATAATAATTGCATCCAGCTTTTTGAAGAAAGCTATGGGCAGGAAAATTGGGATATTTTGGACCAAATACAGATATTGCAGGAGAAAGACCATCCTTATTGAGTTCACTCGTCCTATCAATGAGAAAGGGAGTGTCCTCCAAAACTGGATGTTGTTTTTTAGCTTCTACCAGTAGAGGTAGAAAGTTTAAAGGAGAGTCTTTTTGGTGTTATCTGTGTATAAGCACTTATTTCGATAATTCTGAGTTGTGTAGGTCACTTTGTTCCAATCTTGCTCCCTGGGTTTCATTTAATCTTAATTAACTCAATAAAGCTGTCCATGGACACTTGCCTCTGCTTGCATTTTCATCCTGGCCATCTGCTCTCTGTGCTTCACTCCCTTGTGGATTTGACTCTTGTTGTTGCTGCTGCTGTGTCAGGTGTAAAAGGATGGCTTTCTGTACTGCTGGTGGTAAAGACTGCAACTGTGACTCTGCACCAATCTGTTGCTGGAGGTTCTGTATGAAAGCCAGACTAGGGTCTACCAAATTGAAAAAAAAACACAGACACAAAGTTTTGCAAAGTCAGTAACAAGTAAAAGGCAGTTAACCTATAAGAACAGCTTATTAATTATATGCTTATATGACTCACCTCCTTGTTGACCAATGGTCTGGTTTCGGAGGAAGCTGCTAAGGAAGTCTACTGGGTTCTGACCCGCAGATGGAAAGGGGAAGAGATTTGGTGCTATCTCTAGATCTGGTATAGGGGGAAATGGAGGCCTCTGTATATTCATCTGCGGGTTGATATTAGGTCGGTTTCCATGGAAGGGTGGCGGCTGACTGGATGGGATCGGCGGCTGCATTGGAAATCCATGCGGCAGGTGCTGCCCTGGTGGGCTTTGTGGCATCGGTGGTGCAGCGGTGTGACCCACGGGAACGGGTGATCCGGGGGGAGGAACAGGAGGAGCAGAAGAGCCTGAAGGCACCATGCTGCCGCTCTGTGTGTCCTCTGAACCTCCAGTAAACTCACCTGTGCATTCTCCTTGATTCTGAGGGTAGTTGGATCCACTGAAAAACAGAGTGCACTCAGGCTTAGGAGAAAATCAAAAAAATTTTAAAGTCTGACCTGGTTTTGATTACAGATTACTCCAGTTACCTCAGACCGATTTTTTGTGCCAAGTCTACAGTTGGTTGAACCTTGATTTCAAAAAGAGAGGGGATCTTCTTCCCTGCTTGGCTATCTGTAGGACTGCTCTGACCAGGAGTGGGCAGCAGCCCAACCCCAGGAGGAGGCTTTGGAAGTGGGGAAATACCCTGTTTTCTCAGATCCTCCAGCTCCAACTCATCCTCCCTGGCATTCTCCTCTTCAGTATTAATTATCTGAATAAAGACACGGGAAAGAAGAAATAAGATAACCGCTGACAGAACTAAGGATGAGCTTCAACTATATTTCGTTTTACCTTATCGAGCAGCTCCTTGGTCACGTCAGTCAAAGCTTCATGGGAGAATTTGCAGTTGTCTCCTTGATAGCATTTGGCTCCGGTATGAAAGAACTTGCACGGGTATTCATGTGCAATCACAGGTTAAGGAACAGAAATAATTAAAGGGTGCAGTTTATGCAATCCAATTACACGAATATAATTAAGAACTATTAGTGAAGGATATTGTGCATGTAAATGCAGTTATCTCCTTTACTGCAGTATCCTTGAAGATAAAACTTACAAAGCTCCTTTTTCTTATCTGGTACAACAAGCTCGTGTTCAAATTTGCACTGCTCGCCCTGTATGAAGACATCACAAAATGTTTTTTTCTTTAATCTTTTAAGTTAGTTAGGACAGTATTTACCTTACTAAAAGCAGGTTTACGTTATAAAAAAAAAATTAAAGGGCATTAACGCTGCCGTACCTTGATGCACCGACCCTCCAGGAAATACTTGCAGATGTACCTTCCGTTATGTTCAACGGTGTGCTGATTGATAAACTCCTTGCTCATTATTGGCCGCTTCTTCTGGAAACCGGACAAATTTTTTCCTTCCTGTGACACAAAATTAGCAACAGCTAATTCACAGTGCAATTTAAACCAGCGATGGCAGAGTACAGTGAAATATTCAGCTCACATACCTGCGCCATGTCTTCCATCCCCTGTTCTCCCCCTCGACCTCGTCCGCGTCCTCCCCAGGGTTTACCCTTCAGCTTCTTGTTCTTGTTCAGCATCCCACGTCCTCTCCCCGGTCCACTCCCTCTGCCTCTTCCCCTCTGCCCGTCTGGAAATTACATTTTAACAAAAATGAGTAAACTCTCTTCACCCTTAAAGATGTTTGCGATACATCTCTGCCTATGACATTGTTGTGTTTATAATTTAAAAAGCATTCGTACACTGTTGTTGCTTCATCCCCCTCATGTTTCCTCTGTTCATCTGGTCTTTAGCGTGCCGCCCCCTTCCCTGACTCGACGAATCTTTTGACTGCTGATACTCGGACATGTCGTCTTCATAATCATCCTCCTCGTCATCGTAGTCGTACTTGTCGTCGCTGTAGTCGCTGTATTTGTCGAAATCGCTGCTCTTGTACGGTGGGGACCTGTGTGAGTTGCCTCCCTTTGAATGCTTGTGGTCAAAGCAGAGGGAGTGAATTATGTCAGACAATAATGTTTGCATGAATATAAACACTGCGAGCTGTTCTGAACTCACCTGAGAGGACTGGCCATCAGACTCGCGATTAGATCCCAGGCCCTTTCTGCCTTTGGACCTTTCCGGTCGATCGTAGTCAGAGTCGTAGCTGTCGGAGCTGGAGCTGCTTGAGGGGGAGTGATGCTGAGGTGAGGGTAAACAGAAATAAAGAAAAATGAAACATAACATTAATTTTAAATGGGTTAGTTCACATTTATGCTCTAATTGCAAGAGCAGGAGGAGATATTTTAATGCAACAACAAGCTGTACAGTAGCATCTTACTTTCGGTCTGTCACGTCTCCTTCTTTTAGACCTCCTCTTCTCTCGGGTCTTTCTGTATCTTTTCCTGGAGTGTCTGTGAGCCTTTTCCTCTTTCTCTCTAATCTTCTCCTTCTCCTTTTCCTTCTCCTTCTCTTCATTCACCTCCGCGGCCTCCTTGTTGTCCTCTTCAATTCCAATCCCTTCATCATCTATTTCTCCATCTTCCAGTTCACCATCCTCTCTGGAAAGATAAAAGCAATATAAATACTCACTATTGACACTATTTTGGACAGACTTTAAATGTTTACAAATAATACATCAATTGTAGCTATAGTTAAACCAAAAAAGTAATGATTTGGAATAATCGGCTGTTTTTTCTGTTACAAATTTCCAAAAGATCTCAGGTTTGATCCCAGGAGGAGCCACAACTCCCCTGCGGGTCTTGTTATGTAGGGCACCTGATGTAAAAATCAGGCATTAAATGTTATGTTGGAACAGATGATTATCATTACAATCAGAGGATCACTTATTAGTTTGCAGAGCATTACTCATAACTCAGCGTGACCAGGCTATACTTCATACACATGTGGCTTTTTGTAAATACAGTACATTTAGTTGCACCACTAAAGTAGTTTATACAACCTCATCCAAATGTAAAAATTTGATGTTTATCTGCTGTAATTCACATATTTACAACTAAAATTAAACATACTAATACAGACTAAATATTCTAATCAATTTTTAATATGAAACAAAATCCTGGCAAATGTTTCAGAGTTGGCAATCTTTTCATTGTAAATAATTCCAGGTGATTTAGAAATACAGTGCTGGTGGGAGGGTGGAACAAAAACATTATGAAACAGATCCAATAAAGCAATCTAGGTCAGTTTTTACAGATACTAGCTGCCTCTTCCTCAGTCTGAATTAATCCAAAGCTAACATTGTGTATGTAAAGTTGGCTTTTGAGTTAATTGAAGCAGAACAGGCCTCAGGTTTAACAAGAAACATCCATCTAACCACCCATTTTCTTAACGGTTTATCCAGCTTAGGGCCACAGGGCTGTTGGATCCTGTCTCAGCTGTCGCAGAGCAAAAGGTGGGGGACAATCTTTACAGGTCACCATCATCCTCAATGAAAAACATCTGCCAGGCTAAATATTTTATTTCAAATCACCTTTTTCTATTGTTGTAACTGCCTGTACAGCACATCTAACTGAGGACCAAAAGCAAATGATGAAAAATAGTAGCATCAGTGTTAGAAGGCAGTTTATAAGGACCTAATACAACTATGTAAATGTTAAATATTTACATTAAAGTGCATTTTCCAGTGATAAACAACACTAGGTGCTTCAATCATACCCGAAGCCCACACTGGAAATTATGTTTCTGCCCATTTTAAGAATTAAAAACTGTAACAGATGCTCAAAGTCCAGGCTAGAAGTTGAGCCATCAAGTTTTTTTCCAGCCTAACACATGAGCAACTGGTTCACTTGGTTTTCTACAGTGAAAAAAATCTGTGAAATTACTTGATCAAAGATTTTTAACAGAAAACCAAATTGTTTGTCTTGTTTTTGAACATAATGCAAAGCAAATCACAAGGACACAGGTATGGCCTACATCCTGCAGAAGCACATCATCTCAACTCTGCGTGAACCCTGCTTCAGCAATACCGGTAGTTGCCCAGTAGGGGGAGTACAGTATGAGGATGGGCGTGGCATTTACATCATAGTCATTTGCATAGTCTCCTGCAGATGGCAACAATGAAGCCATGAATCCCTGAGCTACAACAACAGAATGATGAGGTCTCTATGTTGCATGGAAATGATCATGAATGAGTCTCATCGACACGGTGATGTGTAATCGAGGCTGTGTGAACAGCGCCATTCAACTGCACCAAAGAGGCATGCAAAAAATATGTTAAGAGAGGGGGGGAAAGAAGTGAAATGTCTCTATATCCCGCAATTCGTGGTTAAAAGAGAAAACAGTAACACAAGCATGTAGACCCACAGCACTGAAATTGAAACGCACAGATGAGCGTATTAATAATTGCACAAGAATATTACTCGACCTTTCATCCCCTGCAAGCTCAGAGTCTGTCATGTTTTTGTCAAGAACAGGGGCTGGGGGACTGGAAACAAGGCTCACAGAAGCCATTGGAGAACGGATCTGCCTCCCTTTTCCCCGGTACAAGAGTGAATTAATTCAGTCACTCAAGGAGACGTTGGTTTGTGAGAGATGCTGGAAGATTTCAGACTGGAAAAGACTCACGGTGTTACATGTCTCGACAGAGACAGTAAACAGACACTCTCCTCTTTCATATCAATGACGTTTTAACTCTGTGAGCGCAGCTTGATACCCCGCTTTGCTAATGTCCCGTCGGTTGACAGCTGCCATGGTGAAATAGAGGAGACGGAGGGAGAAACAGACAGAAATGTAACCATGTTCGTTGATTTCAGCATCTTCATAGGCTTTCTCAACAGGGACATCATCTCAAAATGGCTTCTGAGTTCTGCAGCACATTCCTCGATTATGTATTCTCTGTGTTTTTATACTTCTGTCGGGATCTATCTAACATGGACACAGCAAACTCTGCCCGGCAATTGGTCAAAGCCAGCACGGGTAAGCAGAGCTGCCGTTCTTATTGGTTGAACGCAGTGTCGGTCACTTTCAACATCTGCAACAATGAAATGCATATCGCACTTCGCTTTTCCCTTTGTTTTCACTGTTGTCGCGTGTGTTATGCACTTATAACCATCATACCTTACGCTGCTTAACAAAATTAAAACACCTGAACATAAATATCTGTCGATTTATAAGCACAGACGCATTTCTTGTGTCGTTTAATTTTTTTTTTTACGCGAACGGGCTCGCGTAGTGGGACTTCACGCGCGTGTGCAGTCCCGTCATCGACCAGCAGATGTCGCTTTAACTCTACAAATCGACCCGTAAAGACTAAAGAGTTTGCTCGTAGAGATGCGAGCCAGTAAACATACTGAGCGTCCGGTTATTATCGCCAGCAAACTCACAGAAGACTGGAAAAGTCGCACGTTAAGTAAACATATTAACCTAATAATGCAGATATTTGACAAACCCATTAGAAATATGCTGTTAATGGAATTATTATTCTGAAAAGGCTATTCATTGTTAGGTTGTAGGAAAAATAATCTTTACGAGGCTATAACTAAATATAAAAGTCTAACTATGATCGTGCAATTTGCCAAATGCACAGATAATGTTGTATGATGGGATGAGAGAGGTAAAGAAAGAAAAGTGTTTGGCTGTGTCTCGGTGGGAGGGATTCCTGCTGCAGGAAGCCTAGGTGGCGTGCAGAGCTCAGAGGCGAAACTTTCCAAGACCCCAGATATAGAGACGCGGGCGCATCTCTGTCTCAGGCACCTGATGAACATCTTCCACACTCTTCAAACGAGTAGACGGAACTTCTCCACTATTCTGGGGGCATCCAATAGCCTAAAAGGAAGCCTGTTAAATATCTGAGAACAGCAATAGGAAACGGTAGCCTGTTAACTTGGCTGCAGTTTCTGCGATGGCACTGTCTTTCCGATGCAGGTGTTTGCTTTTGCTGTGTTTGACAGCCATCCACAGTGGTCATGGCACCGTTCAGGTAGGAACAATTTACTTTACGCGCGTCCAGAAGTTTGCTGAGAGTTTTATGCCTGAGAAAACTGGGTCAATAATCCCATCGCAAAATCTCATTGAATGCTGTAAAAATCTTCATACATCTTTCAGAAACAAAATGATTAGAATCAAATTTAACTATCCATACAATGACACAAAAATGTTGTTGTTGTTTTCTTTTTTTCCTTATTAGTTTGTGCGGTTGGAAGGTTTTCGACCACCGTGTATTTTAGTGTAATATTAAATCTACGTCGTGTTTTTTAATTGGGAAAAAATCAATTGAATCTTCTCATGTCTTGTCAGCTGGTGGCATTTCCCCTGTTTTCTGCCTGAGGCACATAACAGAGCAGGGGCCAGTCTTAGTGCTGCACAGGTCCGAGCTCTGTACACCATGCATTTCAATGTATTGAACTTTGTTGTTATTGCACGAAGCCCTGTGAATTCCAGTGCAGGAATTTAAGGTATGCTGCCCAGAGGTGTTCCAATGTAAGCATGTGATTAATAAACCCTCCTAAAAGGATTAGCGGCACTTTCTGTGGGGAACTTTGTAATGGCTTGACAAGTGTTCCCTCCAAAGTAACAGCCTGTGGCACCCATGCTATTTTGAGTCTGCCCATTCGGGATTATCCAATGAGCATGTGCCTTCCTACCGCCATGCAAAATATACAGAGGAACAGCATTTTGGACTTAGGTCCCACTGACATCTGCCACACAGCTTTAGCCCAGCTGTGTCTTTCTCTAGAGTTGTGTTATAAGAGTGAAAAGGGGTGAGGGAGAGTGCTGTGAGGTATAAGTGAATATATTCTAGTAGAAAGCAATAGTTTTGGGTGAAATAAAAAACAGTTTGGCGCTTATCATCAGGTATAGTAAAAATATCTCAAATAAATGTTTTCATAGTGTTGCATAACATATTTTAGTATCCGTGAAAATGCTTTGTGACTATAATAACTGTTTGTCCACCAATAACATGGGTTTAATCTAAATTACTTCATTCTCCACAGCTGCACAATAATGTTTATTCATCACTCAGGTATTACGTTTTATAACCATTAAACTGAAGTAACCTTTCATCCTGCACTCAGTTTTTGCTGGCAAGTCATTCGATTTTTCCAGGAGTCTTTATTCTGCTCACAGTCTTCATTCGTTATTAACAGACATGCATGGATAAGCACCAGGTGGTTGGGGTGCTTCGTCAGATGGAGAAGTTTCTGAAAGGCCAGGAGATGCGGTTTAACGAGGGGCTGAGGATCATGAAGTCAAAACTGGCAGCGCTTCAGAACTCTGTCTCCAAGTTACCTCAAGCAGACCAGTCGTCTGGTGAGTGATAAACAGGAACAGTGCTATCAGAATTAGCAGAATCATCATCATAACATTTAGACATAGAAGAAAAAAGCACTATAAATCATAACGTTAACAATGGCTCAGCTAAAGTCAAGCGATTCAGCTGGACATGGCAATGCAGGGACCTCTTATTGGAGTAGTTAAGTGGAATTTAACCAACGAATATTCATTATTACAAATGTGGTTTTTTTTTGTTCTATCATAGACAAAAATTAAATATAAATAAAAAATATGTATAAATACATACCTATTAATATTTTTTTTAACTGTCCCTTAGTGAATTGCACCACAACCAAATGCTTTTGACCAGCAGTAAGCTTCTGGAGTTATTCTGGCTGAATATTTGACCACTCTTCTTCGCTGAGGACACTGATGCTGGTCTTCCAGTTGTTTTCAGTTCATGGCAGGGCCTTGGTGGGTTGTTCCTAAACATCCTAACCAATTTATGAGTTGTAGCACTTGGGTTTTCTGCAGTTTCTCTCAGCATTACACAGTCTGACCTAAGGGTTTGTTGGCATGTTCAATCTTGGTAAGATTGTGGAATTGTATTAACACATAGCTGAATGGTCCAAACCAGCAAGCTGCCAAAACTTCTGCTTTTATATAGGTGGTTACACATGGTTAATCAGTACATCTGATAGGCTGATCAAATACCCTCTTAATTCCCATGGTAGCAGTAATGGTGTACATAGTTTTCCATAGGGCTTCACAGTCCTGTGAAACCTTCCTTTTTCACCTGACGGCCTCCTCTGGACATGCTGCAGGCAGTGCCATCTTTACATGGATTGCAAGTGTTCATATCTCTTGTTGAAGAATTGCTTGTAAATGAAGTAGACTGAACCAAATCTGAGACATATACATTTGTGTTCAGTAAACAAATTACCAGTCTCAACACTGACTAAAATCAGGAGCCAGATATTAAAATTATGTACTTAGAAATTGATTAAAATCAGACTCAAAACAGATTTAATAAAACTTGCATTTCTTTCTTTTTTTTTTCTTTTTTTTTTTCTTTTTTTTTTTTACCAACTATTACACATCTATTATGCTTCAAAGTTAACATACCTGATAAATGACTGTTTAAACCACAGGAAAGATGTCCAAATGCCCCACCAGCCACTTAAACACAGAGTACGGTATGTGGTTGGTTACTATAAGTAGGGCAGCATTTATCCCATAATGCCACTAAAGTCCTTTCATTTGCATGTCATGCTGTATAAAGTTTCATATGCATGCATGATATGACTGCTGTTGTTATGTTTTTTGTTTTGTTTATAATTCAGCAGCGCACTTTTATGTTAAAGTCAGGAGAAAATTCCAGAGTATCAAATTTCAAACATTTTAGAAAGTTTGTTTTCTTTAACTTGATTTTTCCTCTTGAGTGAGTGACAGTGGAGAGCCAGACATACTTTCTTGTATTATGGAATTATACTTTTCTTCTAGCACTTCAAGGCCATCTCAGTTACAGCACTGGGTACTTGACAGGGGAAGTGGATTTGTGGAATTGTGTTATTTGGCAACAGACACTGACACCAATTTGCTAGTGATGGACCAGCGCAGTTCATAGCTCTGTGAAGAATACTTGGCAGGACAGAAAGAAGCTGTTTTGCATTTACAGCAGTAAAGGTTCAGCAAAATAAAAAAGGAAGGAAGAAATATCACAACACCAACTTTAAATGCTTAGACTGAGATAAAACCAAAAAATGTCAAATTCTGGATCGAGTTAACATCATCACTGAGTGATGCCTATGTGCTATATCACACAGAAACTGATCAGAAAACAGCACAATGGGGGGGGGGGGGGGGGGGGACTAGCTGTTGTAATAATACAATCATTATCTGTACACAACTCAGTCTGACCAAGTGTGACTTAGAAACTGAAATGTTTTCAGTTTAGGAACAAAAAGAAAAGGAGACAGTTTTCCCACAATTCCTCAAGTTTTAAGAAGAACATAAATCTCATGAAAGTTAAAAATGTAATCCATTCCTATGATTATGTAATGTAATTATATACTATTAGGGTATTATACATCATACCTTCCAGAGCACGATACATAGCATAACATCTGAGTGCTGGTACACTTCTGACTCATAAAAATGGCTGTTCCTTTGCCCGATGACTGTAAATGAGGCATTGAACAATCTTTTCCCATGAAGTTTCTGCACTGCCCAGAGACACGTGTATATCCTCAGGCAGAGAATGCCAGAGGATGTTGGAAGGCTTATTCCACATGTGACCAGCCTTCCTCTTGTTCCCTTTTTTTTTCTCCCACAGCACCCACCACCTGCCCCTCCCTGGAAGCCCCTGCTCATGGAACCAAGTTCGGGTCAAAGTATTTTGTTGGCCACGAGGTCCATTTCACTTGTTCCCCAGGCTACCACCTTGTGGGTTCTGCGACGCGAGTTTGCCGGGAAAATGGCACCTGGACCGGCGCTGACGTAACCTGTAAAGGTGAGCTTCACTTTCCCTATAGACTTTTAAGATTAGAAGATATTTATTACCCACAAATTCCCAGTTAGACCAGTTTCAGGTGCAGAATGCCATCGCGGTTCAGCTAAAGGATGGTTTTATCTTTCTTCCATATAAAAACATCAGTTCCCGTTTGTGTTTTATTTGCTTTGTTATTCACTGTTGAGCAAAAATGTCCACAAAAATCTATTTAGGGTGACCCTGTCTTAGCATTGTATGACTGACTGGCTGAAAAAGACATCAGCTCAGAAAGAAAAAAGCACAATGGAGTTCCTCGTACACATAGATAACAGGCAAAGAAAAGAGCCATTCTTCAGAGTGTGTGGAGCTCCTCGGCACGCTGAATGAAGCGCTCGTTAAAATGGCATTAAATGTCTCTGAACACAGAAAAACACCTGTACTACATTCCACTGTGGGTCCATTTCCCTGCAGGCTTCTACCCATCATTGCCAGACAGCACTGGTGTGGCTACTGTAAGTTGACACCCCCAGCCCTCGCTCATGTTTCCTCGGTTCTTCAACAGTAGCCCCACTGCACCGGGTTAAGTCCAGTCATTATACTCACACTATGGTCTGATTGCACAGAAGTATGCCAAGCATGCTCTTGATAGCCCTTTCAGCCTGCACCGGTGGCTCTCCTCCAGAAATTCCAAGTGGCACATTTGAACATGTGCGTACGTTTATTGACATTCATGGTTAAAACAACACAAGAGTGCCCAACTCTGCACAGTATTATCCCAGTTCGTGCTTTTCAGTCCAGCGTATTTGATGCCTAAAATACTCATACCAAAAAATTGATCTTGATAGAGTTTGAAAGTCTTTAAAGTTAAGAAGAGTTTAAAAATATCTAGCATGGTGCAGTGGGCCTTTTCATGTTACGGTCCTGTGGTTGCTCCTGGGCAAGCCAAATAAAAATTAGAGGAACTGATTGTTATCCTGTATACTGTGGCCTCAGTGCTGAGGTTCAAAGAGCACAGTCTGCTTCAAAATGTGTACATCTGTAAAACTTTCGGAGCCAACTAGACTTCATAAGGCACGGCATGCCAATCTTCCACTTGTGTCCTAATTTAAAGAGACAGAGCAAATTGTGGTGCTGTCACAACGCCACAATCAATGCCATCCTGCTAACTCTGTCAAACATATGCACAATATCCTTTAGTATTTATTACTTTATTGACATCACACAGAGTCAGAGTAACGCATCCACTTGTTTTGACATCATACAGGTTCAAGACTACATTTAAACTGCTGGGACGTTTTTGAAGCATCCTCAGCTTGTAGCTCAGCATGCACAGTGGTGCAGGGGTTAGCACCATCTCCTACTCTGGGTTTCATCCACCAGAGTTTGGATGTGCTCCCTGTGGTTTCTCTCTGGGTACTCCAACTTCTGTGCAGAGACAAGCATGTTAGGTTCAAAATTAGCCAATCTTAATTGATGTTTCTCCATGTAAGCCTTGTAAGAGAATGATTTCCTGTCCAGGGTGTACAGTACCTGATCTCATGTTCAACTGGGACAGGCTCCAATCACACCCCTTGATTTTCATATTAATGGCCATTTCTGACACTGATACAGTCTTACTCACAATCAGAGGCATTCGCAGCAGTACCAGTTTGGGCATGTTTCAATGAAGCCACGGAAATATTTGTAAAGGATTTTCTCCATGAAAATGATCAGAGGCTAGTGAAGACGTTGCACATTTCTCAACACGTTGACTGTAGTTAATTTAATACTCTCCTATATCCACAGATGTAAGCGAATGTGCAAGTAATCCCTGCCAGAATGGAGGTACCTGTGTGGAAGGGGTCAACCAGTACAAATGCACTTGCCCCCAAAACTGGAGTGGCTCCCACTGCCAGCACCAAACACAGACAGGTCAGTACCATGGAAGGAATGTCTGAGTCCCTTGGTTTGTTTGTATTAGCATGTCACTCGGGACTTTACCCTAGGTGGCATTACGATTTCATAATTAATTTTTTTCTATCACAGCGCCCCCTGAGTGGAGTGTCATGAACGATCCAGCGTTCAGCCGGAGACCTCGCTGTGCCCAAGTGAACCAAGCCCAGCACTGCAGCTGCGATGCGGGCTTTCACATGAGTGGCACCTCTGACAATAGTATCTGTCAGGGTGAGCTGTAATTATGTGCTACCTTAATTGATCCCTGTTGGGAAATTCTCCTTTTCTCCACCTCATAGGGAGGTAAGGTCAGCCGCAGAGCCGTTCCCTTGAGCTGCTGACCTGCTCTACGATATCTCCGTGGGGCATAAAGAGATGTTATATGGAATTTACTGATGAAAATACCACAAAGTACCTGAATCCTTCACTCCTCTGGTGATTAATACAGTTGCAAATGAGAGTAATCTGTAGAGCCAGTCTGTGACAAACAAAATAATCCTCTTGAGAGGTCACGAGCTGATTAGCATCTCTTTAGGTCTTAGTTACCCTCATCGAGCCATATCAAATATACTGTTACCTATGTTCCAAATAGGTCCTCCCATCTGAGTTACTTTTGCAGGCACATTTCTTTGACCTTGTTATATGATGCATGTTTTAAAGTCAGTGTGTACATGCATTTATTTTCTGTTTATTGACAGATGTAAATGAGTGTGAAGTGTACCGGCTGGACCAAGGAGGGAAACTGTGCGTCCACGAGTGTGTAAATGTCCCAGGCTCGTACCACTGCGCTTGCCCCAGCGGTTACAAGTTGCTTCTAGATGGGCGGAGCTGTGAGGGTGAGTGACAAGGGGGAACGCAGGACAAAGGCTTATTCACAGGGCCCCGGCTGCAGATCTCACTGGATAAGTAGCTCAGATAGGAATACCTGTGATTTAGAAGGATACGGAGCAGCAGAGATTTTAGTTTTTCTGTAGAATTGTTTGTCTGCGTTGCTACTTTTATTGTTACCCCTGAAGGTAACCGTGCTTTCCAAAGGAATGAATGACCTCACCCCTTCCCAGTAGAAGGGATATTTAGGACATTTCTGGTAGTCAAACTTTAAAAAAACAAAAAACCCCAATAGCAGAGCACCCCCTGCTCACACCGTGGTAACCAGGAAGCAGGGTGTCGGCCTGGCAAGCTTCTCTCCCTGCTTCTCATTCTTACATGCCTTTGCTGTTTTGGCCTCCAGATGTGGATGAATGTTTAAGCCAACAGCACAACTGTAGCCGAGGGACAACTTGTATCAACATGGGAGGAGGCTTTCAGTGCGTCAATCCAGAGTGTCCCCACTCTCACGGCGACATCAGCTACGTCAAGACATCTGCCTTGTAAGTAGATGCATCCTAATGTGAACCACTAGTCTTCTTTGTTTTTTCAGTGACTAGTTAAAAAAAAAAACATCTGTCACGTCTTAGCGAGAACAGCCATCTTTTAAATGACTCCTTGGGAACTAAATCAGACCCAACTGTTGAGCACTACGGGCTTTTGAACAGGAAGAATAGCAAAAGTAAACTTTTGTGTAGCTTTGTTTAGGGTGTGTCAGTAGCCGTGCATACACAACAGGATGTCAAAATACACACAAAAAAAGGTCTGTTATTGACAACTACACTTGAGAAATGCCTTACAGCCTCTGAGTTTAATACAGTCCAGGACCTGTTTGCCATTGGTAGAAATAACATTACATTTCTATGGTAACTGCTGAGGTCTGGCAACACAGACACATCACTAACAGCCAAGTTAAAAAACAGTTTGGGAACATGAATTAAAGGCTGCCCGTGAGACGGATACGAAGCCTGTTCACAGTTTACCAGCCAACCTCCTGGTCCAACTTTGACTTTCTGTACTTGCTGTAGTCCCAGTGAGCGAAACATCTGGATGCATTCACTCAGTTTTATCCATAGACTGTACAGAGAAGAAGCACATAGCCACTGTGATGTCAGTCTGTGGAATATGGGCTTTTAGAGACAGATTTACTAATGCTTAGGTTTTGGCATAAAAAAACGACAAAGATTACAAAGAGAGCGCAGTGACAAGGTTCCATGTAAAGAGGTAGGAACTCAGTGTGCAAAAAATAGGAAGGAGAATATTTAAATCAGGGGCACAAACTGATTTTCTAACTTTTGTGGGGCATAATCTACTCCTAATTGGGCCGATATTTAACACAAAAAAGTGCTTCTTATTTCTCGCACCTATTTTTCAATATTGAAATGTACTGACTATGTTTAGAGAACAGGGCAACTTTTGTAGATCAGCCCTAAAACTAACCACACCTATGAGCGCTATTTGGGGATTGCGTCAGATGCTATTTTGCCCCATTTAGTAAAGCCGATCTTAAGGGCTTTAAATTCTAAGGGTGGATCTGGCTGAGTACTGAAGGATACTGTACACTCATATGGAAGGGTTGTGTCCATTACATTTTACTTATTTTACTCTAAATGAGACCAAAGTTTCCCAAATAACCAGAAGACTGGGTTAAATAAGATGTGAAAATAGTAATTGAGACCATCAGGAAAAAGGGTTACTGAGTTAATAAATGAAAAGAGTATTATATTCTTTTAATTTGAAACCATGCTTACTTTTGCAACCAAATGAGTCATCGCCCTGGTGGCCATTAAAAAGAAGCACGTTTAATGCACTTCCACACACTGGATTTCACTTTTCAGACCTGGAGACATCCATCTTTTATTCTTGTCTCTGGTTTCAATAATCTGGTGAAAGGATTTACTGCTGTAATAATGCACTTGTTTTCCCACATACTACTTTTTGCGAGTGATGAATTCCCTCGTGACATAGAAAATGCACACTCAGCAGAACCGCACCATTTTTTTTCCCTATTTCTTTGGAGCCACGTAGGATGTCAATATGTTTTATTTGCCAGCCATCAGCAAGCTGCTTCATTTAAGTGCATGAAACAAAGCTCTGTTTGCTTCTACTGAACCATCAGTGTGGTGAAATAGTGCTCTGGTGCCAGCAAACCTGAAGGAGAAATGTTTGAGGAAAATACTTGTAACAAGAGAGAAAAGAAAAGATTCGAGTGAGAGCGTAGCTGTGACCCAGTTCCTTTCTACGTGCTCATGTTCACCACATTTTAGGTTCATGAAAGATTGAATTCAGTGTAAGTGCAGATGTTAGCGTGCATATTAAATCCACGTTATTGTTGCTAGGTCCCACAGCGCAATGAATAGCGGAAATAGACACTCATAGCTCCAACAACTGATAAGACAGCTTCTGGAAATTTTTAGATAATATAACAAAATGTTGGAAAATACAATAATCTCAATAAACTGAAAGTCCAGATACATTTCTCAGATCTCGTGTCAGGTCTTTGTTGGATTTTTTCCTATTTCTTAAGGAACCAGCTTTCATATACTGTAAATCTAGGTTTTTAAGCTCTGTCCCTTCTTGTCCATTTTCCTCAGATTTTTTAAGAACTCTTTAAGAACCATGCTGAGATATGCCAAAACTTCAGCTCTTTGGGAATCACCTAGTTGGTGCAAAAATACTATGTTATGTTATGCCTGCCAGACTGCGTTATCTTTGGCATAATTTGGAGATGCAGCTAAAGAAATGGTTTGTGACAGGCTGCTAGGGTGACAGGGCAGCTAAAGATTTAAAATGGTCTCTTTGCTAAGTTGCCTGTTATGTGTAGACACAACACTTAGTTGGGAGTTAGGAGCCTTTTTATGCTTGGTCAGGTACAAGGACTGGACTGAAATGGAGTAAACATGCAGCCAATGTCTAGAGAAAAACATTGAAATGAGTATATGTATGTGTGTGTTTCACTTCTCCAAAGCACTTTGCCCAGTAATTCTTAATATTTACTGTATTTCCTTCCTGCAGTCAGTGTGAGAGAAACCCCTGCCCCATGGACAGCCGTTCCTGCCACCTGGCCCCCAAGACTGTGTCCTTTCACTACCTGTCTCTGCCCTCCAACCTGAAGACTCCCGCCACGCTTTTCCGCATGGCGACCGCTGCCGTCCCCGGCCGCGCCGGCCCGGACAGCCTGCGTTTCGGCATAGTGGGCGGAAACTCACGCAGTATCTTTGTTATGCAGCGCTCAGACAGACAGACTGGTGAGCTGATACTGGTCCAGCAGCTGCGCGGGCCACAGGAGATCAGCGTTGACGTGGACATGTCCGAGTACAGCGACCGCACCTTTCAGGCCAAGCATGTGGCCCAGGTCCACATTCTGGTTTCACCTTACAATTTCTGAGCAAAGGAGGAAGATAAAGAGACTGAAAACTGTAGGAAGTTTACTTCAACCTATTTCAGAAATCAGTTTGTCTGAATTAGCAGTCACAGCCAAAATTACCAAAAGAGTGAGAAGGCGACAAAGCTGATTTTTAATCTCTATTTTATAAATCCAAAAATTAATGGAGAATTATAATGTAGCTGCATCTTTAGATAGTATCAGTATGCCTATGATTGACAATACTTGGCTCAGTGCATTTACATTTATAAGATCTAAATAACAGCATAATGAATGCAGAATGAGGGATCCATAGCTGTCATTGCTGTTGCTTTCTGTATGGCCACTATAGTTAATGTTTGTGTAGCTCAGGCCGCAGATTTAATGCACTGCCTTTGCTTAACTGATGATAAATCCCTTTTTGACATTAGTGCTCCTGTGGCTCTAATTTATTGGCGATAATTGTTGCTGTTTTTTTGAGTTTTTTTTACAATATAGGAAACAGTATGCCACATGTTTATCTTCAATCATATACTGTATATTGGGGTTTTTTTACTAGCTTGCTTTGTTTACCTTTTGTAATACTAAGGGAGATTTTTAAGCAGTAGCTGCAGTGCTGTACCTGGTCTGTTTCCCCTGTTTCTCATAATCTGTATGTTACCCAGAGGTATTCTCATTATACTCCAAAACAATGATGATTTGTCAACCTTGCCAATGTAATACATAGTTTATCTGGAATTTTAATTGCCTCGGCATAACTGCAATAAAATCAGTCCAACTTTTCAGTATTTGTTAGGACTACCTCGCTTGATCCTGAGCAGAATGCTTTTAAATGGCTTTGCAAATGTGCTTGTTTTCATTCAACAACCATTGTGGGGGGGGTTTTAATCACTGAAAGGCAAACCCATACATAGCTGAAAAATGAAGCTTGGATGGCTATAAAACGCTTTCTGAATGAAGAGATGAAAGATTCGAGAAGAAGAATGTGTGTTCAATAACATAACCCCTGGAGCAGAAGTTCACAGGCAGTACACATCATACAAGTATTTCCAACATGTCTTAGAAACAAAGGAAGTCTCATAGTGTTTTTATTTGACTTTAGTAGAAGCAACAGCAACTGTCACATCTTCAAAATGCATCTCAGTGTGTCTATTTGATAAAGGAAAAGCAAAACAAAAAAGATTAATGCTTACCACATGTGTTCTCTTAACTTCTCCTGTCCTCCTCTTATGTCTGCATCCAGGGGGTTTACATCGCAATAAAAGGGGCCAAAAAAAGCTAGGCTACATGCTTCGAGGCAAGAGTGGATAGTGAGACTCAAAACACATGCCTCAATGATACGCACTGCTTTGAAAATGACAATGCGCCTTAATAGCTGGCGTAATTTCCTTTGGTAATGTACCAGGAGCTCTTACATTGCAGCCTTTGTTTCAGTGTGGAGCTCAGGCTGTTTGATGTTTATACGTTTCATCCATTCTCCGGCAGAGGGATATTGCCAGAGACAGCTGGAGAGCACTGAGCTACAAGCCATTTTCAGGAGAGTAATATCAAAAATGTACAGAAGGGGACGGTCCCCGGGGCAGACAGAATGGAGAGTTCATTCATATAGTCACAGAAAAAAAAGGTTGACTTTAGTTCTCTTTGGTTCTTCCTCCCATCACCCTTAACTAGTCACAGCAGATGGCAGACACTCCCTGAGCCTCGTTCTGCTGCAGGTTTCTTCCTGATAAAAGGACGTTTTTCCTTCTCACTGTCACCAAAGCACTTGGGTCATCTGATTGTTAGGGTTTTCTCTGCATTACTGTAGGGTCTTTAACTTCCAATACAAAGTGCCTTGAAGCAACTGTTGCTGTGAATTGGCACTATATAAATAAAATTAATTCTCACAACGACCACTTTACTAGCAGTCATCTCTGTAAATGATGGATGGCTTAATGGACATTAAACATTAAATGTTAATAGTGGATCAATCCATAAAGGTGTTTTGCTCTACTTTTTTTTTTTAACAGGTTAGCTGAAATGTCACTTGTGTCACCTGCACCATCTTTCATTTGGGGAGTAAATCTATAACTTACAATCACGGTAAAAAGAAAATATACCCTCTTTCAATTCTAAGGTTTTACGTATGAGGGTATAATGAAAATAAACTGGTCCTTAGCAGGTACATTCTCAGATGAACAACCTCAGATGAACTACAGAAAAATATGACATATTACACTTTCATTATTTATTTAACAAAAAATAAACTGGAACACAGATCAGTGTATGAAAAACTAAACAAAGTCTTACTGTTCCAATATGAATTAAGAAGGTAAGAAAGAACCAGGTGCTGGAAATCAACTAGACTCGATTAACTGATCATCAGCAAGTGTGAGCACCTCCATTAAAATGTCAGTTTTGGCAGTTTGCAGGTCTGGAGCATTCAGGCGTTTGTTAACGTGATGCCAAGGATGAAAGACATCACCTAGATCTTAAACAAACAATTGTAGGTGCCCATCAATCACGGAAGGGTTATAAGGCGATTTCCAAACAAAGCCTTTCATTATACAGTGAGAAACATCACTCACAAGTAGAACACGTTCAGCTGTGCCAAGACAGCAGCCAATCTTCACAGGAGAGGTCATCCCAGGATATTTACCCTAAGTTCAGACTGTTCACTGATCAGAGACATTTGAGAAACTCCAAGCCCTGAGCTACATCTCAGATTCTACAGTCCTCAGTTAGCATGCTAAATCTTTAATTTCATGACAGTACAATTAGAAAAAGACTGAACAAAATATAGAATTTTTGCAAGAGTTAACAGGAGAAAGTCTCTTCTTTCTAAATGGAACATGTCAACAGACTTATGGTTTGCAAAGTCGTATCAAAAACAGCTTATCAGGACAAACATTTCATACCAATTGTTATGCACTGTGGGGAAGGAGTGATGATTTTTTAAGCCACAGGACCAGGGCACCTTGCAGTCATTGACTCGACTATGAACTCACTTGTATACCAGAGTATTCTGGAGTCAAACGCGAGCCTTTCTGTCCGACAGCTAAAACGCAGCTCTAACTAGGTTGTGCAACAGCACAATGATTCCAAGCACAGAAGCAAATCTCCACCAGGACGGCTGAAAAAGAATCAAAATGCTGCAAACCTCATGAACTGAAGTTAGCAGGCATTCATAAGCAATGTTGTAAAAAAGAATGAAACTTCAAGTTATTGCTGCTAAAGTGGTTCTACAAGCTACTGAATCATGGGCTATAGTTTTTTTATACACACTGCTTCTACATTTTATCTTAATTTTTGCTAAATCAACAGTGACAGAGTATTTCATGTTTTGTAGTTCATCTGATGGTGTATTTAAAATGTATTTATATTTCAGACCATTTTAACTACATGAAACCTTACAATTGAAAAAGTGTGCACTTTCTGTCTGTCTGTGTATGTGCAAACTGAAGATCCCTGTGCTTTTTCTGACTTGAACATAGAGAACAGTGTTAAAATAACTTAGACAGAAAACATAACAGGGTTATAGAAGTGATGTAATGCTGTCAGTGACAGTTATTTTGGCTGTTCCCTTGCACCTGGCTGTTAATATGATGAGGACATGCTCTATTTGTCTCTGGTTTTACAATCTACCAAAGAAGCAGCAGCACCTACAGTAGACTTATCGCTTTCCTTTTTAAGACCTGTTAAAAGAGAAATTTATCTATTTAAACATATACTCACTGGTCCTCTTTAATAACACACTTTCAAAACAGCCTAGAAAAAACATTTTATATGATGCAACAAATTCACAGAAATTGTAAAATTGAATCCTTTAATTGCCAAACACTGAAAGTCATAGATCAGAAAACAATATCCCAAATTTAAATCTGATTTGATCCAAGTGTACGTACTTCTTGGAAAGTAAGTGAGAAGAAAACCCCTGGTTGGAAGAGTTCAAGCTCAAGTTATACTTAATACCCATTAAAAGAAAAAGGAAAAAAAAGCGAAGCATATTATCCAGACATCTCCCCACCTGTGGAATTATGAAATAACAGGAATAAGCCAAAAGCCATCTGTACAAATAATCAAAGGTCCACTGCAGGTGTCTGCAGGTTTATATAACCGAAGGCTCGCTTGCCCTCATAAGCACAATTATTCCAGGTTTACAGGCAATACAAAAAGGAATTAACAAGGAACGGTGACAATATAAATCCAATGAGGTGGTCAGTGTGTGCATAATTCAGCTGCTGTGTTATAATGGGAATGGCCTAGAAAGACAAAAATACAAATCCTGCTGTTACATCTACTTGACACAGCACGCACACACTAAGACGACAGTGCTCCAACTTCAAAATGACGCTGCCAAAATCAGGCCAGGCATTTTCAAAAAATATATAGTACATCAATATATTAAGACCAAAACATAAAAGAACACAAATGTTATTAAGGTGTCTGTGAAGCCAAGAAGATGATTTTATCAGCAAAGAAGGCAAATGTTAAGATAGTGCAAGATCCAAATAATCCAAACAAAAAAAAAAAAAAAAAAAAAAAAATAGGGGGGGGGGGGGGGGATGGAAGCACACATTGCAAACATGAAGGATTTCAGGACAAACACTTTAACATATAAGTCCACTTGAAACACAAATAAATAATGAAATCACTTAGTTCCATAGAAGCATACACGCAGCATACTGCTTCCCATTCAAAAGATAGAACCTGCCCACCCACACCTGTACAGTAGAATCAAAATATGACACTAAACCCTAATTTCCCACTATTGTCATAACTCACATCTAACTCAAATTATTCAAAGGACTTGCTTGTGCGTCATCTCTCATACTCATTCATGAGGACTTTGTATGTCTGCTAATTTCAGTTTAAGACATCAACTGTTTTCACACATGCTGTTCTCAATTAATGGAAGCTACTAGGGCCTCATACAAGAACCACATGTAGGCACGGTATTGATCTTAAAAAGTGCATATGAACAAATTTATTTAATCTTTATCTTTAAATAATCCACTTACCCAATATATTTTCTTGCTTCTGGCTTATAATAGCTCACGTATTTCCTTCTTAGTTAATTGTTGAAAAAAAGCTTTGTGTCTTTTTTTTAAAATATAATTATCTGACTTCTTAAACCTCACTAATAATACACTAGATGTTCTCAGGAAGACTTAACATATATTTGTGTGTATGTTAATGTATGAGGCCCATTGGTAAAACAAATGTGTTTAAACATAGCAAAAATAAATACAGCTCTGGAGGAAAAACATGAAACTGTTCTCTTTGGAAAAAGTGATTATATGAGGGAAATGGTGAGCCGGGTGTTCAGTCAAAAAAAAAAAAACGTAGGTTTTCCTCTGGTAGAGTCCTTAAGAAGCTGACAGGAATCAGCCAAGGTCCCCCTAAAACTGTGGCTTGCACCACCTTGTGAGGTAGCGGCCAATCAGGAGGATCCCCTGAAAATGGCACTCCACCACCATCCAAACGTTGTAAAACCCTGTTACACAGTCAGGTACAGCTGCCGTTTTCCTTCCTTGTCAGCAGATGGTTGGAAACACTGTGCTTCATTCCAGCTTTGACATTTCATACTTGGTTGTCATGATTTCCTGAGAAACAATAGACACTCGATAAAAAAACTAGACATTTTCACAGTAATCCCCTGAAAGAAAACATGCTTTTGTACATTATCATTTTGCTGAGCCTCACCTTTCTTACCAACCGCTCCTATGCCTGTCAAGCACCTCATTCAACTATATTTCTCCAAATTCATAGCACATTTCAAACAGTGGGCCCTTTATTTCAACTACAGGGTCTATATATCTAGACTAACACATCTCTGGTTAAAAAAAAAAAAAGTAAATCATCTTTTGTACAAATCCATGTTGTTCATACCTCATCTGAGTCGAGCAGGATCGGTAGAGCTCTGTTGTGATATAAAAGGATAAAAAGAACCTCTTAGAACAAACACACTGTGAGTGAAAAGACCTTTGAAAAGGTTTCACTGGATACTTACACATCAGTTAGAGAGGTAGGAATATTATCCTCGACCCATTTCAAGTCTTCATCCTGCACAAAGTTAAACAAAGTAAATGTAAAGTGAATCTGACGCTTCTGACCTGCAAGAAAGTAACTGTTTTTGGTCAGTTTCGCCTGTTTAGCAAATCAGCCAGCTCCCATCTAAACCACTTTAACTCACTAACCCGGATCCCTCCACTATCAGACCACAGGGAAATAAAGGGGTTCTTTAGACTCTCAGGTTAAATGGGTGACAAGTAAAGGGAGCCCAGTAAGCTGTATAAATTAAACCCTCCTTACAGAAGCAACCCAAACAGTGGAGACCAATTCATCAAGCTGAACCTCATCTCATAAATGCCATATCAATGTATGACCAAAATCATTATGGTATTTTGATCAGACAGTATATGTACGGCCACTGATGATATCAATGCAATATTTTCATAAGGCAGCTGTTAAAGCTGACCTTTTAAAGCAAAAACAAAAGCCTAATAAAGCACCAAATTATCACCAAAAAGACAAAAATACCAAATGAAAAGCCTTGCCAACCAAACAAGCCAACCTTATGGCTCAAGTATAATCAAATTTTAAATAAACATGAAAGAAAATTTAGGGAAAAAATTACACCAAATGAAACAACAAGATATTGAGCATGTCATTAACCAAAATTAGTTCTGGGAGATTTAGGGCTGTGCTATTTTTATGTCTGAAATCATGAATGTAAACTAGTTTTCTACTGCTAAATTCACATATGTTTATTTCCTAAGGTCCTGAACAGTTGTTTATACAGATGTGTTTTTCTTGTATTCTTACATGTATGTAGCTTGGATTTTTTTCCTTTTATATTTTATACCTTTACATTTAGATTTACCAATTTACAGTGTTACAGTACGATTTTATAAGCTTCAAATTCCAATTAAGATCTGGCTTAAAATATCTGACAGTGTCACACTGCCCATTGTGTTGTATGGTAGTGACATATGAGGTCCATTCAGTCATTAGAGCTGTACCCACTGAGCTGAGGGATGAAGACCCAACAGAATTTCTACATGCAGACTTCTGCAGCAACATTTTACAGCCTGTTGATTTTGGCAGATACTCACTGATAATTAACAAACTTAAATCCAGCCCACAAGACACCCTCCCTTCAAAACCAGATGAGACCAGGATAGACACCCTAATTAGTTTCACAGAAACACTGCTGTCCAAACACCAGTCAGAGTAAACCAAGTTATAACACATTGCAAAGAAACTTATCTGAAATATTGGAAAGAAGAAACTAAAAGCTGAAGCAGATTAAAGCACTATCTGGCCTAAAACAGAGATTATGAATTGGCAAAATATCTGTTGACCGTCAGTGATAGAAAGCAGAGACAGATCAGTGACCACAAACTGGCAACAGAAACAGGTCGACACAAAAAGTCATGGCAACCGAAAGAAAACAGAACATGTGATCCCTGACAGGTGAGGCTGAAGCCGAGATGAACTTCCTGCAAATCTTTCAATAAGGTAAGGAACACCGATTTTACCTAGTTCAGTTCTATAAATTCCAAATTTCATTAAATTAAACAATATCTTAAAATTACAACTCTCCTAGGAGACGGAGGATAAAAACGTCCCACAAGCAGTGGATGACCTGGACACACACATACACATAACGTACGCTAATTTATTGAGAATACTCAGTGATTTTGTGTTATTTTATTCTTCTATTTTTGTTTCTTTAGTTTATTAAAAAATTGTTTTTTAATGCTCTGGGAGTATTGTTTTAAGATACTATGGCGCCAATAACAAAGCACTTTTAAATGGAAATGAATTGAAATGAAATACTGCCCTCTGCAGGCCCTCTGCAAATGTGACATTTGGTCAGCTGCATTTCCTCAGAGGTAGGTATTCTTATTAAAAGTTGAATGAAACATAATTATTTAACCAATTACCAAAAACTTGTCTGTGTTACTTACTGGGTTTGTTTCTGCAGGCTTCACTGTACCATTTGTCTCATTTTTAGTCGCTCTCAACTTTATACCATCAGCTGCCAATAAGAAAAGAAAAAAAAAATACTAAGGAGAAAACATTTTTAAAAAGTAAACATAGACTGAGATGTGCAGTTTTCTGGTTACAAGTAATGCCCTCATGATCTAACTTTACCAAGGTTTGTAGATGCGATAAACTCCTCAATCTCCTCATCATCAGAGTCATCTATGAGAGGTGTGAAAGCGTACCTGTGGATATTGAAATTAAAAGTTTTAAATGCATGCCCAGTTTAGTTTATGTTGATGAATTGAAGAGTCTTAATAAATTACTTGCCTTTGGTTGTTTGCAGACGGTCTCCATAAGAACATTATGACGAGCAGAATGACAGAGAACAGGAACCTCCAGAAAGCATCTTCTACCCACAACTCAATCCAATCCTTTAGACAAAAACAGGCTCGGTTTTCAATAAAATGTCAACATTAAACATTCATTAAAAAAAAAAAAAATGCTATTATTGCTCAGTAATCCAAACCACACTCACAGACTGGCATTCTACTAATCGCAATTTTTTTGCCGTCCAACCCATGAAAATGATGGAAGCTGAGGGTGTAGAGGGCAAGGTGTGAAACTCTTTGGCATGTCGATGAAAATACAAATAACTGGTGCAGTGAAAATGTAGCTGCAGGACTTACCAATGACAGCAAATATTAATGTGTTTGTAAAGTGCCTGTAGAGTGACAGCTTGACAGGGTTTCTCCTCAGTTTCAGAGTCTTGATGGTTTGTGCCAAGCTGACAAAAATGTTAGTGGCAGTCAAGGTAAACACATGGCAGCCATTACACAGAAACTGTACAAATACACCACGCATTAGATAATAGTGATTACATGCTGCAATCACATGCAGTTCCGCCAGTGGAGTACACCTGGATGCTAATATGACGTAAGCACAGGAAAGGTTGTGATAAAGTGTGAGATTTTGCCTCTGCTTAAAAAAGCCTATTAATCGTCATTGTTGTAAAATGCATTTTGCAAAGATCTTTAAGCACAAAGATGTGGAAGAGGATGTTAACGGTTTTAATGTCCCTGGATTTTAGCAGCCAATTTACAAAGAGTTAAAGAGTCAAGTTGTTTATTTATTTATGAAGGTGTCTAATGTTTTGACAGATCTGCATTTTTGGTGGGGTTTTTCTCTTTCCCCATTTACAGTTTATCAGTTGTTTCACATAAAAACAAAAATGTAAAGCCATACTATACCATTAATTTTCCAAAAACCTTTATAGACCCATATCAAAATATTCCCTCTAACTCATAACTCCTGTTCATTGAGAAATTTGTATTTCTTGGCTGCAATGTTTGAGCAGTGGGTATATATGTTCCACTCAATAACAATGTTCAGGGTGACAGGGTGGGACTCTAAAACTTGTTCAGCCCCAACAAAACACCACAAAACTTTAATGCACTTTAATTCAAAATCATTACAAATAGCTGATCTATATCACCTGTTTAAATACTGCAAGACATATATGCATGCTACTGCTGACCATGTAACATATCCGATAACCACCAAAGGAGAGAAAACATGCCACAGGTTATGTCATGGATGTTTTTTAGGATCTGTGAGCCGCCCTGGAAAAGATCAAGTGTGCAATGTAGCACCGATGCCGTGTCTTATGATAGAGGCAATCCTAAACTAACTTCTTTCTCTGACTGCTTTGTTCTCACTAAAGCTTAAATTATGGTCCAGCAGTGGTAACATGTTGACAGTCTGCTGGTAGTCCGTGGTCAGCCTGTCTAATTGCAGCGAGTGTCTCTTGTCAACAAAGGCAGTGCACAAAGGACACTCCACGACTGGTTTGTGTCTTCTCTTGTGTTTACAAAAAGCACTCAAGGAGTTATGACAAATGATTTTATCCAGATTTTATCCCCCACACTAGTTGCACCCATGCTGATAAAAACCTTTTAACAGCACAATCTGGAAAGTCTGGTGGACGGGCATGCAAAAATCAATCATTTCTACCAATGTAGACTGAGACTGTTGAAAAATGTAAATAATACAAACTGTCATTAATTATGCAAGGAAAGCAGCAGTAAAGATTTAGAAGAAGTTAAATCATCAACCAGAAAACAATGCATTGCTACAAATTTCACCACAGAATGAATGATTAAAGCAGGGCTGTTTCAACTGAGACCCAAGACGTCTTTGTGTGAAGCTGTATTTCAGCTGCTAATGATCTGGTGAAGGAACAGGACAGAGGGAGACCACAATTTCCTGATCTAATATTGGTTCATGTGTAGGAAGTGAGGAGCAGAGGAGAACCGCACGAGGAAAGGCTGTAGGTGCACAAAAGGATATCCACCAGCATAAAGAAGAGTCAAGCAGAGCCAGGGGAATGTTGGCCAGCAGAGCCAAGTCAGAGTCTTTTGCCTAGAAGGGATAACAGAGCGGGAGCAGAGGACACAAGGAAGAGGAGAAAGATGTGAAGGGGGGGGGGGGGGGGGGGGGGGGGGAATTACAGATAGGAAAGCAGCACTGCAACTGAAACATAAAACCATCCACCCAAGTGCAAAGGGGAAAATAAATAATCCAACCAACAAGCCAAGAACATTCAAAATCACTCAAATACACCAACAAACGTGCCCATTTTCTTATGTTGGGACACTCCAGTTGCTATTGATATTTGTGCTGGTGAGGAATACACTGGAAGGATATGAACCAGATGGCGCAGGAGTCAAACATAGCCAGAACAATTGCTGTGATGAGAGCGCGGCCATTGTCTCGACCCTTGATATTTGGTGCGCAACAAGAAAATACAGAAATTGTGACGACAAGTTTACTTCATTAAAAAATACAGCATGAGAGCAAATTACAATGTTAACTGTACGAGCTCAGCTCATATCTTTGGTAAAATAAACAATTTAAATGTAGGACTTTAAACCTTTTAAATTTCTAATTGCTAAATGTTATTATTGGCGTTTGCAAAGGCTATTCTGACTTAAATCAAAGTAATCAAAGATCACAACTCACCCCTGTAATCCTCAGGACACCCTCAATGCTAGCAAAGGCCAAGTAGAGGATGCCAAGCCCAACTACTCTGTGCATCACTGTCCCCAATCGAGGTCTAAAAGAAAAACAACCCCCCCAAAAATGGTGTTTTTTTTCCCCATTTTATTTAACTTAAGGAGGGGTTTCAATTATTCTACAAGTTGCTGTGTGTATAGATTTTAACATACTTCACGATGCCATAGCCAAGGCTGACGATAATGACGAGTAAACGAGCCAAAGTCCTCTTGAAGGCAGAGACCAACTCAGCAAAGATCAGCAAACCTGGAGCTAAAGTAAAGTAAATATGTTGAAAAAAAATACAACTTACTGTCTGACATGAGAGAAGAAGAGAACTCTTGTGACCGTCTATAAACACTCACAGGCGGAGCCGACAGTATTGGTGTTTTCGTATTCGGCGCAGAAGACGGCCTTCTCCACCATGCCGAGGAATATGACCCCTGCTATCCAAAACTGGATCCTTAGGAGATCTTTCCAATAGCAGGCCGCCCAGAGAAACCATAACAGGGCGTACAGGATGTACACGACGCACATCACCATGTAGAACTGCAAACAGACACTCAGGGATTAGCCTTTAAAGCCTGTCAGTTTTAGGTCACTTCAGGATTGTAAATCTTAAAAAACAAATGATTTAAAAATCACATTTAATGAAATGGTTGTAGGAGTTTCTGCACGTTTTCTTGCAGTTTACCTAAACTGTCATCTTAATATAAGACTACATCTAATAACTGAGTATATAATGAGTTAATTTAAAACACACACAAACACAAAAGAGTCTTATCATTCCACTGGAGACAGCAAATAATTAAGGGAACATATTATTAAAGGGAGTAAAGTCAGCAAGTGGCCAATAAATCACATAAATTGCAATCACTTATTTCTAAAGTCATCTACTTACAATCATGAGAGGCCATTCTGTGACAGAAATGTAGCCGTGGCTGCCCTTCATTACCACATTAACTGCAAAACCAAAATCCAGACATTAGACTAATGATGCAAGACACTTTTCCCGAGCATATTAAACAGACAAAAGGCAAGTTTTCATTATGATCTAAATTCTGATTGCACAATGTAGCGGCTCAGTCTTCAGCCTGGTTGCTTTAAAGCTTCACTTTCCCTGTGCACTTATGTCTACCAATGGGAATAAAATTTCCCAGGAAAATTACGTCAGTCCAGCCAAAACAGGACAAGCGCCTTCGTCTCACTCTGTGGCTATCGGCAGTTTTCTCCAGGTAGCACAAATGACACAAAGAAAAACAAGAAGAGAGATTGTAGAAACTCTAGCAAACAAAACAAAGAGCCCTGCTGCAGGAAAAAGGAAAAAAAGACGGAGCGCGATAGAAAGTAAAACTAAAACACATATGAACCTCTCAGTAGAAAAGGCTCCAGGATATGAGATCAAAATCCGGCATTCACCTGGGATTACATCAACTGCCACTTTAAGAATTTGTTTGTGGTTGCTGCAGATCCTGAAATCTGACACTTCAGTGTCAGCTAAAAAGCTCTGCGTGTATGAGATAGGAGGGCGACTGAATTAATGCAGTTTAAAAAAGGAAAGGTAAAAAAAAATGTAAATGCTTTTTACTATAAGCTGCATTCACACAGTCTCACACACATTCATACAAGCACTATATTCTGTACCTAAGCACTTTCTAAAATTCACACACACTCCAATGGATGTATCGGGGGCAACTCGGCCTTCACTGTCTTGCCCAAAGATACTATGACATGTAGGCTTGAGCAGCCAGAGAATTGGTCCACCGACCCTCTGACAGGTAGATGACCCACCCTACCCAAGCTGCCCACAATTACAAGATGCTCATATTTAGTAGTTTTAAAAAGTCTCACCTGTTAAACTCCAGTTGGCTTCTGGTTTACTAGACTCGATCTTAACGACTAGCAGGTAAGGGCCATCCTTCCAAGTGGTGGCTATGACGTGGTCTCTGATTTTCACACTGCTGTTCTTCGTAGCACTGCTGGTGTCATACTCCTCGGCAATCCATTTTATGTCATTTTTATCCTGCAGGATTAAAGGAATCCAGCATTTATTACTTATGAAAACATATGTAATAATTAACCTTAAAATCAAAGATCATTTGCGGGTTCTTACTTCAAACGCAGAGGACACATGTGGATCTGCCTTTGCTTTCTGAAAAGAAACACAGTTGCAGGATGTTGAAGAACTAAAAACAACAACATCGTTAAGAATACGGCTGTGGTGACACCAACATAGCAAACCCACTTTGAGCATCGGGAAGGGCAGCCCATTGCTACATACAATGGGACCGTGTTTGTGTTCGATGTGCTCCCCTGGTACCTTTGGGTTTGGATCCAGATTCTTCTCAGGAATCAGGCCTGGCCTCTTATACATCTCCTACAGACAAAGACGGTCACAATTCACCAATCAGAAACAAGCAAGGCACGAGACAGACCAGTGCACCACTCAAATAATGGGATTTAATCACTTTCATGCATCCTGAAGCTGTCCCATCCTTAAACTGTTCTGGGACACTGTTCACAGTACACTGGGGGAGATTCTGTGCCACAATATTGAATCTATATGCCTGACTTTCTACCTAGGGAAAAACGGATTTAAAATTACCCAAATGTTATAAATATTTACTAAAAAAAAAAAAGCGTATGGGGGCAAATTAGACTATAACAATGCATTGGCTTTGCAAAGAATCTCTCATTATGGGGCCATGGATGGCTATAAGTCAAGATCTGGAGTGTACAGAATTGACCGACAGTTTAAGAAACTATAGTTAATTCATACAGTGCTTTACACAGAGCGCTATACAACAATTAAAATACAACTAATATCAACAGAGAAACATGTTTATACAGATTAAAGACTATGAAAAAGTAAAATGTAGTGCATTCTGGGAAAAATTGAAAACACACATTGCACTGCAGTGTTGACCCATTTTATTTTCCGTTGATGTTTTGACTATGACAGCCCATACCCCCATTTTTGGGGGGTTTTGTTTAGTGTACTTTGTTTTCTGTACCACATGGAATTTTTTTAAGTAAATATTTAGTGCTGCATGTCTTGAAAATTTGAAGGAGTCCCCTTTTATTCCGCATGTATACAAATACGTTTTTAAAAAAGGATAATTAAAATAAAGTTAAAAAAAGAAACTATCAACTCAACGCAGATGGTATGACAGGAAGCATTTTTTGCTTACTTCAATATTGTTGTATTCGTTGTGACAGGGGTAGTATTTCAAAAGCCAGTGAATAGTGACGTCCACCTCCTCAGGACAGTCAAATGGCCAGACTGAAACATGAAGACGTGATGACGTAACACAAAAAAAAGGAAGCACTTTGGGTAACAGGTTATGAGTAATTTTTTTTTTAAGTCATGACTTACCTTTTAGTTCAACATCAGTGTCTTTATACATTGATTTCCTTAACAGCAATGCTCTTGAGGTCTATGGAGTAATACATTTATTTATTATTATTTTTCATACTGATCAATTTAGTTAGGCAAACTAACTGATCATTGGTACTCTTTTGATCTCTCGGATCCAAACAAGCTGGACTCTGTGTCTTTGCAAAGTGGAAAAAGAACCTTATATTATAATATAAAAAATATTATTAATATAAGAAATATTAACCATAAGTGTGTTTTTCTAGCTGTCTGACCTGTCACCTATTCAGAATGAACCTGCAAATGCAGGTTTTACTGCTACTGGAAAGAGGATAACAGAGTGGAAACTGAAACGTCTTAGCATGTAAATTATTGATTATTGAGCTATACACGTCTCTGTGGGCTAACTGTAGGAGCTGTGCCTTATCATTAATAAACAAAAAGAGGGAGTGAACTGTACAAGCACCTGACTGAAGATCGACTTTAAGAATGTTTTTATATGTTACAATGTGTGACATAACCTGAACACACACAACCTAAACTCGCAGGTTTTAGTCCAGAGACAGTGGCAGACAAAAAGAAAATAAGCTTTTGGGATTTTCACTTTAGTCTGTTAAACTATAACCAGTCAGCTAGTTGACTGCTACCCTTGAAGTACCTAATTATTATTAACAGTTCTTGGCATGGCTAACGGCTAATTATGCAAAACATTTCTCTGCTCTTTCGTTTATCACGGTTTATAAAGACTGGCTAAGAAAGGCTAAAGAGATACCGTTAGTGTGAGTTACAAGCCTCTCACCACATTCACAGCTGTCAGCGAGTTACCATAACAAGGATAATGTAGCTAACGCTAGCTAAGGGTGCTGCAGTTATCCAGAGTATTCAGCGTTTTTAGGAAGATACTCACATTAACAACAGTTATTGTCCAAAGCCCTGACTCTGGCGCTGCAACAGCTCCATTGATAATGTTGAGTATAATTACAGAAAACACCATCCACGGACAGTTAAGTCCTCTAGTTGGACAGCTCGACGTCCTCATCCCGACTGCAGCAGCCATATTCGTTACGTGTAGATTTCTCCACTTGCGCCGTGAACTCAGCTGCTCAGAGGATGGGAGGGGCCCAAGAGGTCTGCGACGTTTGTTACCTGTACGTCGCCTGCTGTCCCAGCTTCATTACCGCTATCCTGCTGGCACCCAGAATAAATGTTTTTGATATTTAATTTTTTTTTTCTTGATAATTTGAGCGCTGTGCACATCATATGTGCGTTGGTCTTGTTTGTTCACAGAATAATGTGATGTTTTCGAATGATATTGTCACAGGTCCGTGATACAGGAATCACCTTTCCATGGTAGACGGAGACAGCCTTTTTTATTCAGTATATATTTGTACTCAGGATATCATCTTCATTGTACAGCAGGACTCATACAGATTGCATAAATCAGTGGTTCCCAAACCTTTTTCGCTGGGCCCCCCTTTGTTTTACAGAAAAATGTTCGCGCCCACGCCTCGCGCGCGCGCCCACACGCACGCACTAACACATCCTCCAACCACACACACCCATATTTTGCTCAATTGCGGTTTATTTCACACCTCAAACATTTAGTAAACAATTAAGCAAATACAAGTAATCTGCAGGTAGTAATAAAATAAACTAACTCTTTTACGCTACGTCCACACCTACACGGGTATTTTTTGAAAACACAGCTGTTTCGTCCACACGTAAACGGCGTTTCGAATCACCGAAAACGGAGATTTTTTAAAACTATTTTTTTGCATTTACTGTGGACAAGGAATACAGAGTTCTTCGTGCAATGTTAAAGCTACTTGCCTTTTTTCACGTCAGCTGTGCGCCACGTTATTGCTTACATGAGAGGAATTGCAGAATGGCAGATAGTCAGATTAACAGTATTTTGTCTCTATCTTCAGGTTTTACATGCTTGCATATAAACATGCAGTTACTGTCCCTCCATTTAGAAAGGCAGAGGTATCAAGGTGTAATTATTTAACATGTAGTTGTTTTTTTTCCTGTGTAATAATATTCAACATTGCTATCAATACATTTGTAAAAAAAAAATGCCTCTCTGTGCAAAATGGGTTTAAAAACATAAACAGCTGTAGGATACTGTTTGTCCATGATTTAGACAGGGGGAACAAATCGTGGCAGGATCAGCCTGATGTTATTTGTATCCCACTGTAACTTTACTGTATAAAGAGCTAACATCAGGAGTAGTTAGTCATTACAACAACTGTTTGTGAACTAAAAATCAAGAATGTGGGATACTGTTTGTCTGTGATTTAAACAGCCCAGCGGTGCTCCAGGCCAAGGGAAAACCAATTCTGCAGGGGAGACCTACCTTGGCACTTGTGCAGGTGAAGCCAAAGGGAAGATATGCTTCGCCATATTTTCTAGTCTTTGGCTTAGAATGATGTTGGTTTGGAAACATATTCAGCTATGCTTCATCTCCTGCTTTGCGTTTGTGTAGGCGCCCCTGCTAGCAGTGTCCAAGCATTGTTTGTTTGTTTTTTTCCCTTTTCATGCCCCTGGTTTAGGGGCGGCTGCTTTGACCACAGTGATGCAGCACCAGGTTTTCTTCTGTTCAGCTAACGTATAAAAATTCGAGTACACAAATCTTTTTCTTGCGTTTTTATACTTCAAATGTTCTCGTTGTTGTCCAAATCTTATTCGATGTCTTCTGGCTCCCTTTAGACGATCATCTGCTTCCATCTCAACCTATTCCTTGCATCTTCTTCTGTCACACAAATACAAACCTCTGTCACAAATTTAGAGGATCATCATTTAGCCTGGATAAATAGTTTGTTGCTTTATAAGAAAGCCCTCCGCAAAGCCAGAACATCTTACTATTCGTCACTGATTGAAGAAAATAAGAACAACCCCAGGTTTCTCTTCAGCACTGTAGCCAGGCTGACAAAAAGTCAGAGCTCTTTTGAGCCAACCATCCCTGACTTCATGAACTTCTTCACAAATAAAATTTTTATCATTAGAGAAAAAATTACCAATAATCATCCCACAGATGTAATATTATCTACAGCTACTTTTAGTACCATTGATGTTAAGTTAGACTCTTTTTCTCCAGTTGATCTTTCTGAGTTAACTTCAATAATTACTTCCTCCAAACCATCAACGTGTCTTTTAGACCCCATTCCTACAAAACTGCTCAAAGAAGTCCTGCCGTTAATTAATGCTTCGATCTTAAATATGATCAACCTATCTCTAATAATCGGCTATGTACCACAGGCCTTCAAGCTGGCTGTAGTTAAACCTTTACTCAAAAAGCCATCTCTAGACCCAGCAGTCTAGAGATTAGCTAATTATGTGCCAATCTCCAACCTTCCTTTCATATCAAAAATCCTTGAAAGAGTAGTTGTCAAACAGCTAACAGATCATCTGCAGAGGAATGGCTTATTTGAAGAGTTTCAGTCAGGTTTCAGAGCTCAGCACAGCACAGAAACAGCTTTAGTGAAGGTTACAAATGATCTTCTTATGGCCTCTGACAGTGGACTCATCTCTGTGCTTGTCCTGCTAGACCTTAGTGCAGCGTTCGATACTGTTGGCCATAATATCCTATTAGAGCGATTAGAACATGCTGTAGGTATTACAGGTACTGCACTGCAGTGGTTTGTATCATATCTATCTAATAGACTCCAATTTGTTCATGTAAATGGAGAGTCCTTTTCACACACTAAGGTCAATTATGGAGTTCCACAGGGTTCAGTGCTAGGACCAATTCTGTTTACACTATACATGCTTCCCCTAGGCAGCATCATTAGAAGACATAGCATAAATTTTCACTGCTATGGAGATGACACCCAGCTCTATCTGTCCATGAAGCCAGATAACATACTAATTGGTGTACCAATTAGTTAAACTGCAGGAATGTCTTAAAGACATAAAGACCTGGATGGCCGCTAACTTTCTGCTTCTTAATTCAGATAAAACTGAGGTTATTGTACTCGGCCCTGAAAATCTTAGAAATATGGTATCTAACCAGATTCTTACTCTGGATGGCATTACCTTGGCCTCCAGTAACACTGTGAAGAACCCTGGAGTCATTTTTGACCAGAACATGTCCTTCAACGCACATATTAAACAAATATGTAAGACTGTGTTCTTCCATTTGCGCAACATCTCTAAAATTAGAAATATCCTGTCTCAGAGTGATGCTGAAAAACTAGTTCATGCATTTATTACTTCCAGGCTGGACTACTGTAATTCATTATTATCAGGATGTCCAAAAAACTCACTGAAAAGCCTTCAGCTAATCCAAAATGCTGCAGCAAGAGTACTGACAGGGACTAGAAAGAGAGAGCAGATTTCTCCTGTTTTGGCTTCCCTTCATTGGCTTCCTGTTAAGTCCAGAATTGAATTCAAAATCCTGCTCCTCACATACAAGGTCTTAAATAATCAGGCCCCATCTTATCTTAATGACCTTGTAGTACCATATCACCCTATTAGAGCACTTCGCTCTCGCTCTGCAGGCCTACTTGTTGTTCCTAGAGTATTTAAAAGTAGAATGGAAGGCAGAGCCTTCAGTTTTCAGGCCCCTCTTCTGTGGAACCAGCTTCCAGTTTGGATTCAGGAGACAGACACTATCTCTACTTTCAAGATTAGGCTTAAAACTTTCCTTTTTGCTAAAGCATATAGTTAGGGCTGGACCAGGTGACCCTGAATCCTCCCTTAGTTATGCTGCAATAGACGTAGGCTGCCAGGGATTCCCATGATGCATTGAGTTTTTCCTTTCCAGTCACCTTTCTCACTCACAATGTGTCAATAGACCTCTCTGCATTGAATCATATCTGTTATTAACCTCTGTCTCTCTTCCACAGCATGTCTTTTATCCTGTCTTCCTTCTCTCACCCCAACCGGTTGCAGCAGATGGCCGCCCCTCCCTGAGCCTGGTTCTGCTGGAGGTTTCTTCCTGTTAAAAGGGAGTTTTTCCTTCCCACTGTCGCCAAAGTGCTTGCTCATAGGGGGTCATATGATTGTTGGGTTTTTCTCTGTATCTATGAAGCGCCTTGAGGCGACTTTTGTTGTGATTTGGCGCTATATAAATAAAATTGAATTTAATTGAATTGTCCTTTGCCAGTATATCCACTATTCCTCCTCTGCACATGTCCAAAGTATCTAAAGGTTACCACTTTTACATTGTCTCCAAACCTGAGCTGTCCCTCTGCTGTGCACATTTCTAATCCTGTCCATTCTGGTCACTCCCAAGAAAAATCTTAACATCTGCAGCTCCTGCCTCCTGTCTTTCATTAGTGCCACCATTTCCAAACCATACATCTTAGCAGGTCTCACTACCGTCTTGTAAACCTTCGCTTTCACTGTTGTTGCTTTCCTTATCTCACCAATCAACCCTGATACTCATCTCTGCCCACTCCACCCTACCGGCATTTGACCCCAGGAATTTAAACGACTCCTCGCATTCCACCCGCTCCCCTTCTATTCACATGCATATTCTGTCTTGCTGTTACTGACCTACATTCTTCTTCTTTACAGTGCATACCTCCACCTCTCTCTACTCTCACTACAGATCACAATGTGGTCTGTTATAGTTATACTCTAGGCCTGACCTAATCTGTCATCCTGCAATCAAGAAGGGCTTCAGAGCTGAAAGTTGAAGGCTTTTATGTCATCATTATGGTAATACAGTTCCCTTCTTACTGGAATACCAATAACAATAATTATCACAGGGATCTGTGAGGGAATTCTGCTCATTTTATGTCACACTTATCTATATTTACTTTAAAGAAGTCAATAAATCCTTTATTTTAAAAGAAAAAGATCCTTTTATAAATGTTCTGTACAATTTTCTATTTACACTGCAACACAGAAGTCAATACAGTAAATACTTTTCACATTTCAGAGTATCATAAGCTTATCGAACATGTGCATGAGTGTGTTTGAGGTTGACACGCAAAAAAAAAAAAGTATAAGCAACAACAAACACTGACATGTAGGCTGGCCATTTAAAGCATGAAATGCCTCTCCAACAATCTATGAAAGTCCATAGCAGGAAATGTGCAGGTGCTTCCAGTACAACAAGACAAAATTATTAGTACTGTTAACCCATGCGAGGGCTGTAACTGCTCAGTACCAAATGCTATAGCATGAAGGCGGGGTCATATAAGCTGTGATCCATCGCTGTTGCACTGGTCCCATTTGCTTGACTTAAAGAATCATCTGACAAGAGAGGCGTATCCACTGTTGCAGCTCTCGGGGGCGCACTGGAGGAAATCACCACCACATAGCGATCGCTGCCATCATCCTGGTCATCCGCCACGCTCCCGTGAATGTCCGCGGTAACTACTGTATTTTCTGCTGCCATGCGGCTGCAGCAAGGTGAGGAGCTCAACACAGGAGGCTCTGCTTGAAATGCCTCTCGATCTGGGTCCTCCTCAGGAAAGCTGGTGTTGATATAAATGATATCATCCCTGCTGGAAGACTCTGGAAGCTTTTCGGCGAGCTTTTCCAACATTTCTCGCAGCTGGGGAAAGAAGGGTCGGTCTAGCGGATCGGCTCTCCAGCAGCTGTACATGATTTCATACCTAGACCCCAAGTATTGAGAAATAATTAGACTGGAACCTCGATTTTGGTACATTTCAATGCGCATATTTTCAAGGTTGTAAAATTTAGCAATTTATTTTTGAGGTTTACTGTTGTGTTAATATGTTTTTAAAAAAAGCTAGCCTCCAATATAAGATTTAGACCAACAATATTAAATGAAACTTTTATAGCGTCAATATTGTTACTTTCAAAGCAATCAAACCCAAAGTCAACATCTGTGTGAAGAACGACACTCACAGTTCATCCAAACAGTCTGGGGGCTGCTTCAGTCTGTGTCCTTCAACTAGATAATCATAAATTTCATGGTTTTGGACTCCAGGGTATGGCGTCATGCCTCTTGTAGCAATTTCCCACATGGTGACACCAAACGCCCACTGCGTGAGAACAGAATTTCAACTTGAGATTATATTTCATCACAAACTGGTATTTTCCTGCTGATAATACATAGAAATACCATGTATTATCCCAGGTTTAGCTGTACGATATTCTGCATTTTTCAAACAAAAAAGTTTATTTTTTTAAATCTTTATCTGACACTTAAGATAAAAGTGCAAAAGAGGGGGAAAATCGTACAAGTTGAACACACTGATGAATATTGAGACAGAGACAGTGCCCTGTGTAAGTCTAAGACCAAACCTTTTAAAATGCCACTTGTAGCACAAGAGAAAGCAGCAAGAAAAACAAAGAGTGCAGAAAAGTAGTCAGTTCTTTTAGTGACTGGATTTCATAAACAGGTGTGTTACTGGTAAAGCTATGTTTCTACTCACCACATCACTCTTTACAGTAAAAACTCTGTCTGCCAGACTCTCTAATGCGATCCATTTTACAGGCATTTTTGCAATTCTTCCCTGCCTGTAATAATCACCACTGTAGATCTTCTTAGATAGTCCAAAGTCTGCTACACACACTGTCATGTCATCACGCAGCCTGTAAGACAAACAAGGCGTGGACTTCATGACTAATGGAAAAAAAAGCAAATTTGATAAACCTCTGAAATAATAAATCATAGTTCTTTTATTTAAGAAGGCTGCGAATGTTGCCAGGAAAAGTTCAATCAATGCCTGCTCTACTTTGAACATAAATCAGAGGAAGGAACCTACATGCAGTTGCGTGCCGCCAGGTCTCGATGCAGAAAGTTACGACCACTGAGATACTCCATACCCGAAGCAATGTCAACCATGAACTTCAGGAGTGTCTGAGTGGGCAAGAACTGTGCAAGAACACACAATACAGCAGACAGTTTAAATATTGTTTAGTCTAATCATAATCTATTCATTTCAGGGTCGGGATCTGGAGTGTATTCAAGCTCACATGGGGTGTATTTGTCCAGGTAACAGTCCATCACAGGTCTAACACAAAAAGACTGACATTCACACACTCTTACATAAACGCAGACAGGCACCAGGAAAACATGCAAAATCCACAGAGAGAAGTCCAGCCGACCATGACATTTAACATCTATCTTTCTTACGATAAGGTGACAGTGTCAACCACTACACCACTCTGTCACGCTCTAATAAATATGATATTGAATTTGAAAGTTAGTGTTTGGGTAAAATCTTACCATTGGAGTCTCTCTATGGCGTGAACGCAGCAGGAAGCTATGCAGATCTCCGTGTTTCATAAACGGCAGAATTACCATGGGTTTAGGAAAGTGTGCTGAGCCTACTTCCAAGCATACACCTAAAGACAAGAGGATAAGTCAGCACAATCAAAAATAAATGCATGGATATACAAAAGAAAGCGACTAAAGAAAGAAGCAAAGAGAACGTGCAGTAAGATAAGAGGAAATCTCCTACCGAGCAGTTTGATGACATTAGGATGGTTGAAATCTTTCATGCAAGCGGCCTCATTCAGGAACTCTTCAATCTCCCTTTGAGAAAAACTATCCACTGTGTGGTATAATTTTTTTTACATATTTGTTAGTTAAGACATATTTTTTAAAGTTAAGTTAATCTTTACATAACACAAGCACTTACATTTCATTGTCTTCACGGCAACCTTTTCTGAAGTGCCATCTGGTTGTGTGAAATGACCTTCCACCACTGAACCAAACTCACCTGGTAAAAGTTAAGACCAGTCGTAAACCTGCGCACATATACTGCATTTTACTGTAATCGTTTGAACATGTCACTGTAGTTATGGATGCCTACAAATTTAGATACATGAAACTAATTACTCACCCTCTCCAAGAACCTTCCCCACTGAGAGCAGAGTTCTCATTACCATCACATCCTGAAGTTTGGCCTGCAGTTCCTCACTGATCCCAAGGTTCTCAACTGCAGACCAAAGACAAGAACATCATTTTTTTGATAATACGTACATGTTATATGCGTGTTAATCTTCCTGTAGTAGCATTCAAGAACATACGAGTGACTCCTATGGCTGATCGGTTGTAGGACCTCTGTTGCGTGTACTGTATGACAGGCGGCAGCATTTCTTCATCTCTGCACCGCTGCCTGCAGGGGGAGACAGGGTTAAGAAAAAGCAGGAAATGTTGGTAATCCTCTGTCTGATGCTGTAAGAGGTCAGAAATAACATACAGGCTTAAAAATTCAACTAAAGACAAGGTCATAGAGAGGAAACCCTCTCTGTTGCCTTCCAGACTTTGAGGTTGGAATAATGTTTTTCTCTCTGAAAAGCTGCCTGTGAAACATTCCTATCCATATCCTGAGTGGAAACAGTGAGTCATGGACTTCATAATGAAGAATTCCAGAGAATTGACAGCTGTTTGTTGTCCATCTCTCCAGCTGCACAGTTATTACATGACCTACTGTGCAGACTCCAATGACTAAGAGGAAGATAAGGAAGTTTACAAAGTGAATCCGGAAGTTACTACTACTGAAGAAAACATATATCGCAAAGCAGCAGTTTACTGTTAGCTGATTAAAATCAAAGTAAATACAGTTGTCTCATGAACACACTAACCAGCAGCAAGTTCAAAGATCAGGTTATCATACTAGGATAATTACTTGTTAATTGTTAAGCCTACCCAAAACAGGAGTCATAAGCCTTGTTCCGAAAATAGAGAACCCCAGAGAGGATGATCAGCAGGACAAAGACGGTACAAATCACAATCCCCACAACATGGTTGGTGTGTGCTACCGCTGTCTCAGGGCCGGATGAAGGGCGTACGGTGGATTCTGAGATAAGAAGAAGAAACAAAGGAGAACACTTAGAAATCTGACATCCAGCAATTTAAGTTAAGGATCAGTTATCTGAAGTAGAGTTCGTCAGCTCACGCAACACATCCAACATTTTTTATTCTGTGATGATAGTTTTCAACAGAAGTTCTTATTCAAATGTTTCCCCCTTTTTTGAAACTTTAATATATTCAGTCAGTGTTGCATTGAGATGAAAGCTAGCAGCTCGTTAGCATGCTTAAAACTGAAACACCAGAGTCTTGATTTTTGCCATGTTCACAATTTATATTTAGCACTGATCCCAAAGTACACCTGCACCTGATAGTAAAGTCAGTACTTTTGGAGGATTTTGGTCAACATTTTGATGAGATGAAACTCTAAATTAACAGCTCCACATGAAAGACCAGGAAGCCAAAGTTATTTAACTCTCTAGGGACCAAAAGTGTGTGTACTGTATTTCATGGTGATTCATCCAAGAGTTTAAAAGATTTTAATCTCAGATGAAAGTAGCTGAAAAATAGGCAGTATTTCAGTCCTGTGAGCTTTCCTGCTAGTGTTTCCAAAAATACTGCAACCAAAATAGGCACTGGTATCTATTCATAAGGCAATAATGGTATTTTAGTACAGTAGTACGACATCAGCTGAACAATGCTGTGCAATTTATCAAATTATCAGCTCAAGATGAGGAAATAAACAGAACGAGCCACTTACTGTCCTCTGGCACAAACAATTCAACTCGTGGGCTGACCATGCCTCTTCCTGCCTGCGTGCATGCGGCCACCTCCACACTGTAGGTTTTGTTGAATTCCTCCACAGCCACACGTGTCCAAGTGGTAAGACTATGGACCTGAAATAACATACAATAAAAGACATAAAGTGAATTGCGTCTACTGTCATAGCTGACTGAACAAAAAGAAAAACATGCTATGGTAAGGTTAATCATTATCACCTTGGAGAGAAAAGTTCAAACAGAAGGCTATAGTTCACAAGAGTTTGAAAGTTACATTAGGTTAAGTTGAACTAAAAGAAGAAGCAGATTTTAAGGAAAATAAAAGCTTGTTGGTGCAAGAATACGCTGAGGAACGTCTTGTGCATTTGTGCAACAGCACAAAATCCAGCTCAGCAACTTTTTATGCATGCTCTCATTTTCTCTCCTTTTTTTCCTCATTTCCACTAAATGCAAAAATTAATTGATTAAAAAAAACCATCCCAAAGCGCATGCATGCTGATTTCACAGAGCTGCTCCCCTTTTGGGAAATCCAAAGGGAACCGTGTAGTAGTGATTACTGTATATAATAAAAGTCCCCATTTAAAAAAAAGGGAAGGACACAAACTTTCAGGATAGGCTCATGTGCTCAATGGGAGGGAGCATGTGACAGACTTAACCCTGTATTTCACAACACCATACGCTAAACGGTACATCTCAGTCTGCACTGTTTTGTGCTGACAGGCAGTTCTAAACCCATGATTAACACCTCTCATGTCTGTGACAACAAAAAAGGGCAACGTGAGGTTAAATATTCCTTCAGAAATAAACAATCAGAAAATGTTAATCTCAGATTCAAGAGAAATAATTGGCACCATTGATTTCTAATGCCAAAAAATTCACAATTACGAGCATCTATCCTCTGATTTAAAACTGATTGACATATTTTAACTATTTACCCTGACTTTGTCTATCCTGACAGCGGATTGGCTGTACTGTGTTTGTATGTATTTCCAGTCAAAGTTACAGTAATGACATAATCAACTGAATGAACAATACATAGGAATATCTGGAACTCACATTCACGTCCTATTGTTTTCATACCATAGTTACTTTGTGATGACTCACGGGCACATGCCAAATGGAGAAAACTACCAATGGCCAGTTTTTACACCCTCAGCTTCCTTTAACTACAACACAGACGGGAAGGACGGAGTCACTCTATTGTAGGTGAGTGCACTAATACAGGAAGAGAAGTGTGACTACATGCAAACAACATTATGAGCTATTAAAGCTGATCTAAAGAAACTAGTTTCCTTCGAATCCCTTTCCCGGCCTCGATGATGCCTTGTGGCAAATGAATAAACTGTTGTTCGCAAATAACTGACCTGTGGTTCAGTAGAGAAGACAAAGGGAGGGTCAGCTATTCCCAGTATGCAGCACTCATTCTTTTCATATTTTCATACATTAGTCATTGTTATAAAAAAAAAACACCCTCTTAAATAGGAGCATCAGAGATAACACCTTATGTTTTCAATATGAACCTTACATAAGCAATTCTTCATAATATTTCATATTTGTATTGTACGAGGAGAAAAGGCTCAAACAGCTTCTACATCATTAGACTCCTGAATGAAACAATAAACACTGCACAAGCATAAATACAATCTCTTCTCTTTAACTCTTTGATCTCTTTAACTCATTTCATTGTTTGCACATTTATTACTTGGACTTTCTCTTGGATACTTATTTTGTGTTTGTGTGTCTATTTCTTTCTTATTAGAATTTTTATTCTATGTTGTTTATTATATAAAAATTCTTATGCTGGAATTGTTAAAGATATGCCCTCTCTCTGAACTCGCTGAAAGCCAGGAGTAGAAAAACATATCAGAAACTGAGCATGAACCAGAGAAGTCTACTCAAATGCACACTTTGAAACTATTTGAAACTGTCTAGTATGAATATATTCAACACTGAAACTGTAACAGTCCATAGAGTGCTTAAAAAATTCTTTAGAACACCTGTCATAAAATAGTAAAATGTAAATATTTTAGAAACATCTCAAAAACCTATATTATTAAATTAACCAATATTGTTAATTCAGAGTAGCTGTGGCATAAACCTTACACTGGGTGGTGGTCTAATAATTTTTGAAGCGCTGTAAAAGGAAAAATTAAATAAAATAAGGAAACACATGATGGATCCCTTGTAAGATTTTCATCACTCGTAGTTTTCACCTGTTTTTGATACAGTTTACAGTTAACCTTAAGCCTGAATGACATGCGTTTCGGAAGAATCCTTTGGTTGTATTTAATGTGAATGGTTGGGAAACAGAAAGTGGTAGAAAGCTTAATTTTTTAGGAATGTACAAAATACAACAGCCTTTCCTTCATTCGCGTAAGCACATCTTTAATCCTTTAAAGCTAAATATATCATTTTTAACATGTGATTTTTGTGAGTTTTTGAGGCTTCTACATCATTCTTCTCATTCAATTTTTTATTTTTTTTATTTTTTAAAAAGCCACAAATTCAGGGTTTAAAGGTTTAAACTTTTCTTGAGTTACCACTTTAGGTACAGGTGTTCTGAAAGAGCAAGTTTAAAGTTGAATGCGTACATTTCTTTTCTTTTTCTTAAAATAATAATAACAGTTAGAAGAAGAATAAAAGAAACGAGAATTGTCAGTTGTAAAACAATAAAAAATAAAAGATTATATTTAATTACTTTATCGCAGATAAGCTCACCTTTTTCTGGCGTGTGCCATATCTAACAATGACATCATAACCACTTAGGATCCCGTTTATCTTATCGCTGGGCGGAGGTTTCCACTCGATCACCAAGCTCGAGCCTTCAAGCTGCACTGTGACATTTCCGGGATGAATTGATGGCACTAAGAACGCAACGAGAAATGGAAAATGGGATTATGACATAATTCACAGTCATTGCAAACCTATAAAGTGAAAGAAAAATTAGTTGGACTACTCTTCAAAAAAAATCTTTGATTACGGTTTGGTATGCGGTCACTTCTGGTCACAGCATATCAAATCATTCAACTAAAATATCCCCTCTGGTGGATTTAGGAAGGAAGTTGAAAGCAGCTCCACCCAGTAAGAACTTTGTGTTTTCTCAGTGAAACCACCCCTATTTCCTATGTTACTCTTCAGGAAAACAACAGAGGTTTTTAGTGGATAAAACATTTTTTCTGAACAGGGCTTGCTGTGGGCAGATCAGGTAGTTGTGCAAGTGCAGAAAATTCCAGTTATTATTGCACTGCAACTGTGAGCAAGCTTACATTAAGCACATTTTGGATAGTAAAGTAGTCAGTTAATTACACAGTGCTCCTGAAAGCTAAACAAGAATGATGGGAAGGAGGCAGGAGCACAACACACAGGTCCTGTATTGTAAATATCATCATCGTTTGTAAGACAAACACAGACTGAGCATTTTTATATGCTGGGTTTTAAATGCTGGGATGAGTTTAATTTCATTTAGGAATACTTTGCATTGTTAAAGTTTTCTTGGTGTGCATTATAATTCAACCTTCAAATCGTTCCTGTAGCATCAACACACCTCCTTCTGTGGTGTTGCTCTCGACCCACTTGCTGTTTGGAGAGGCGCCCTGTTCGTTACTGCAGGAAACACTCAGGTTGTACTTCGTCATAGCCTGCAGTCCAGGGACTTCACTGTGAAAAGGCGGCACTGTGACATTGATGAACCTGGTGGTCGTCACTTCCCCTTCCCTCCGACTGACCTCTCTAACCTTAGATCGGAGAACATGTGATCAGTATGACGCTGTTAAACAATGGCACAGTTTGGATTAAACATGGGGCTTACTCTGATTCGGCACGTGGTGAGTGGAGAGAAGCCATCGTGCCCAGGAGTCCAGCTCAACGTCAGCTTATTGGACTGCCTCTCTGTCACAGTAACATGAGTGGGAGGTCTGGGATGAACTAGAAAATACCACAAAAACCAGCATCAGCTACCATCTTCTAAAGCAGAAAAATCATCTGGAATATTATTAGACCTGGAAGCTGCCAGTTTTACCTTTAACATTGACGTGTGCTTCTCTGGATGTGGTGATGCCCTTTGTGTTGTTAGCTTCACAGCTGAACCGAGTGTATTTATCCACACCTGCAGTTGAGATTTTTGAGTGAATCATGTAGCACTTCAGGGCAGCGTGAAACAAAAACAACCAGTCTTCAAGGTTATGACAGCACTGACTCAGCCCTGCTGTTATTAATCTATAACACAAAGGCAGAGCACAAACCAGCAACACACATCGTCACCACTCTCAAACTGATTTGTTTATGTGTCAAAGATGAATCTGGGGCAAAACTGGCATGTCATTCTGAATCAAGAAGTGAGAGTGAGGCCCGGCTGAAACATCATAGGAAAAAAAAGTCTCATTTAAGAATGATTCACTCCTTTATCATAATTCCAAATTTCACAAAGAAGTGCCTCTTACAATAAAAGATCAAACTGAGCCTCTCCAGTATGATGGACTGTAGTAACAATCCTTTTCGATGGGTCTGTTTTCCTCAGCACACAATTTCTGTCTTTCAACAGCAACAGATCTGCCCAGTTAGAAAAGGACGGGGACATTGAGCGATAATGAGCCTTTTGTGCTCTGCTTCCATCTCAGAAACTTTTCCACAAAGCAATTCACAGTCCAGCTTGTGAGAGATAACTGGAACTGATGTGAGAGGTTGCCTTTCTATGCTCAGGAGAACCAGGGTTAAGTGTGCTTCACTTATCACCTAAACACAGGCTACAGTAGATTTGTTTGCAAAAAGACAGAGAGCTGTACTTAGATTAAATTAAATAATCAAGTTACACGTGAGTGAAAATGCGCAAATCTAATTTTGACATAGCGCACTGCAAACTGCATGGCATACAGACAGTAGCAGCATAGTAGGAAGTAAGCAGGTTCAAAACAACACGTGCTTGCTGTCTATACTAACCATATGAGCAATCAGGAGACTTCCCAGAGGTTTCATGTTAACCAAACATATGAAAAAAAAGTATTGGGTTACACAGCAAGGGCATTTCATAAATAACAGTGCAAACTAAATGTACACAATAGGTGTGTATTTGCTGGAAAGGGGAATTGATTAAAAAGGTGGAGAATTATCATTTCTGCTTTTATTCTACTTGGAAATAAATCAAAGTGAAAATCAGCAACACAATAGGAAAATTAAATTCAAGAGGAAATGTAAAGTTGCGAGTGGGATGGAGAAACCAAAATGCATCATGTAAGTCCTGCAGTGTGGTTCTCCCAACCTCTATTTATCCGGTTTGGAGTTGCTCCAGGTTACTGAGCTGTATGAGATGTATGTTATTTTTCCAATTTCTTCTCAGGGAGTAAATATAGCCAAAAGCCACTCTGCCAGACTGCAGCTAATCCAAGCATTTCACTCATTATTGCTTTGTGTGCCAGATTTACTCCCTCAGTTTCTTTCAAGCTGAAGTGATAAACTTGTTGCTTCTTCCTTAACACCAGAGACTGAATCTTATGCAGCTTCTTGCTGCTGAGCCAGATTAAATATTGAAGCATAAAATGCTTTCCAATCTCAACTTAATTCCTCGTTAGCCTGTACTACTGTTTAGGAATATCATTTCTTTAAATACAAGTAGCAATAGTTTACCACAATTAAGCAACAAAAAGCACTGTGATGATACCCTGGAGTCCCAAATTTAGCAAACTAAGACTCATAGTATGCATGAGATGACTACACAGAGATCTGGGTTTACGTGGTTCTACTGTAGCAATGTTTGGTCCTGCACAGGGACCTGGTAGCCTGCAGCCCTCTGTGTCTAGCCCCTCCCTACTGGGTAGTGAGCCGTCCTGTGAATGAGGTCTTTGTCCCCGGAGCCAACCCCCGAACAGGCTCCCTATGCAGCTCCCCCTCCTCCTTCCCTTTACTGCCCGGGCGATTGCACATGCTGGACCAAAGCACAACTCTGAACCTTTAACCCCCTCAGCTTTGGCTGTATCACTACGCATTGGCTACTGCAGGGGTGTTTAGCCTGTGGCAAAGTCAAAATGAAGGATCAGGGCATAAAGAGCAAATGTTGTACTTCTAATAACAAATATTGTCTTTTAGGGAAGAAAGAGGGGGTCATAAACTTGAGGTGATAAAGTGAGAGTCTACTTATAAAATGTTATACAATTTCTGTACAACATGGGACTAAAACTCATTTTACAACAAGCCTTGATATTCAAATACCTTCCTTTAAATACAAGTAGCAATAATTTACCACAATTAAGCAACAATTAATTGTCATTGTTGCTTAATTGAGAAACATGAGAAAGAATAAGCTGACATTGATGTTAACATTAATGTACAGCTAAATAATCAGTTAGTCAGTCAAGACTTTGTTCCTAACAAATATTATAATGATTTTTAAGACAAAATGCCTGAATTCTCTGGTTATTTCTGTTTTAAAACTTAAACTAATGTCTTTCAGTTCTGTCCTGATCTAACACATAAAGTGATATGAACATGAAAACTTTAGGGAACATTTCGTACTGGGTGTTTTATACACAGTCTCCCATTTTCAGGGACTAAAAGTTTACTATCAGTTGAATGATAAGAACTTTCATGGTCAGGGTAGGCCTTTCATTTCATGACAAATGAAGCAAACATAATATCTGGAGTTGATTTGATGTATTGTTGTGGGGGGGTTTATAGCTTTTCCTGGTAATTTTAAATACAAGACCAAAGAGATGTCCATACCGGTGAGGGGGGTCATCATTAGGTTGATGAAACAAAATGAAGCTATTAGAGAGACAGCACAATTCTTAAAAAGAAGCAATAAACTGACCAGTTCAGGACCAATGAAAGCCCTGAAAGACCACAGAGAACTAAAGTGCGTGATCACAGAATTATTTCCATGGTGATGAAAAACAGCTTCAAAACTACATCTAATCAAGTCAAGAACACTATCAAGGAGGTAGACGTAACAATATCATGATCTACGGCCAACAGACGACTTCAAAAATTAAAATACAGATGGTTTACAATGAGCAACGAACTACTGGTCACACTCAAAAACAAGAAGGCCAAATGACACTTTGCTAGAAAACATCTAAAAGAATCTGACCAGCTCTACAAAAAGTTTTGTACAGATGAAACCATGGTTAACTTATACCAGAAAGACATAAAGTAAAAGTATGAAGAAGGAAAGAAACAGCTGATTTACAAGCACTTTAAGGGCTTAAAATCTGGGACTCCCCACTAGTTGCTCTTAGAACTGAAGAAGCTTCTCAGATGAGAAGTGAAACGTCTTCAAGGAAACTTAAAGTAATCCAGATACTTTTCTTTCGAATCTCCTTAGATGGTCCAAAGTATTCTATAATATCTATCCAGGACGGTGGAGATAACCAGGAACCGGTAATTGGGCTTCAGTTTTAGGGAGCTGTTGGGTCATCAATGTTTTCTATAGTCACTGAGTAGACTGATCACTAGTGTTTACTGATGATGTGACTGCTGACAGTAGTGGGATTAACTGTGAAGTTTAAAGGATTATGGTCTCGGCTCAGATTCTTTCAATTGCTGCAAAACTGATCAGAGAGCTCATCACACTACAAATGGAGTGAAGGCCCAAAGCACAATAAAGGCAATCCAAGAGTTTCTCAAGCAAAAGAAATGGGATATTCTTCAATGTGCAGGTCAGTCACCTGACCTCAACACTATAGAGCATGATTGCTCTTATTAAATACAAATTTAAATAATAAAACAGACCCACAAGCCTTGAACCTCTGTAAATGGACTGGGTATATATTAACTGGGTATAAAACTGGTTTTATAACCAGTTAATGCAATTTTTTTGTAAAAGCAGTAGAATTAAAACTGGATGTCTGCAATTGTTTGATTGTTTGATAAAGACATAATGACAGTGTAGTGGTGTACAGAGAAAAAACTAAAAATTTGTTCAACAAATTAAGAACCTAACTCTAAACTGTTTGTTTGTTCATAGAGAAACCAAAATGCAGCATGTCTCGTGGCCTGTTGGTTAAGGTTCAAAACTGAAACACTGTCAACCAAATCTTTGCTGCCCTTATTTTTCCGATCACTTTCAATGGTCATAAGAATCTGCAAAATGTGGTGTTTTGGGAAAATTTACAGTCTTAATGCTAAACTAGCCTAACCAGCTGCTGTCTCCAGCTGTTTGCTGGCAACAAGCACGTTTCTGTCATTATTGAGCTACTGCTTAACTGAAGCTTACAGCAAATGTTGTTTTTTCACATTTAGCACTTTCTCCAGTGCATTCACGATACAGTCAGCAGAGCATTGTTACAAATGCGTACTAACCATGCATGAATGAACGCTGATAACCATTCAGCAGTACAGCAGACAGCCCAAGTGACACAGGACATGGTGACAAATCTCACTGCAGTAAGCAAGGTACAGATGCTGAGGCAGCATAGATGAGTCAGAATAGAATCTACCAACGGAGTGACGATACCCTAAATCAGACTAACTCCATACTTTGTAGCCATCTGAGCGCCAAATACTTCTTTATCTTTGCTGGTAAATGCTTCCACCCTTAGCCTCAAAAGGCAGGGATAGCTCAGTAGGTAGTGGTCGGTTGTTCAAAAAGCAGTTTCAATAAATTTGCACAGATGGAGCAGACATCAAGGGAACTCTTGCTCAACAAAAGTTTACAAAAAAAGGCAAAGAAGGTAACAAAGTATTGCTGTGACAACCCATAATGTGCATCTTCAGCCTCTTTCTGTCTCACTTAAGGTGTCTTGCAGACTTGATTATGCAGAGTCATATGTCTTATGTACGTTCATTCTGCATTGAGTAAGGAGAAAAACAAGAAACAACACTTGTTTTAGGAAGCTTTGTTCCCCCCAAGAGGAACAGGCAAAGAGAAGGAAGTGCTAATAGATAAATCCTTGTGAAACAAAGTCTTTATGTATGAGGTTGTGATACAGAGATAAAGATTATTTTGGGTGGCAACACTCACCTGGTACAGAGAAGTTGCTGGGAGAGCTGAAAACCTCAGTATAAGGTGATCCATCACGGAACCAGCGGATATGAACAGGGCCTGGTGGTCCCACCGCTTCACAGGACAGGGTGAAAGGTGTGTATATTGTTACGTTCTTGTCCTCTGGTTGCTTGACAAATGTTGGCAGCCCTAAGTCAGATTAAAGAAGTGTGAAAGAACTGCGGAACGTGTGGACAAAGAAGTTTTGAATACTCTGGATACTAAAACTCACCTTCTACCCGCATGCTGATCGGATCAGACTCTACCAACATGTTGCTGATACTCAGTCGGCATCGATAATCTCCAGCATCCACTCTCTGCACATGTTTAATGCTGTAATATGTAATGCATAAGGACACTTCAGTTTATGTACCTAACCTGTCATATCACACACATTTCACCTTCATGTGATACATACATGACAGTGGAGAGGAGAGTTGATACCCCATCTGTGATGGAGTGGAGCTCATTCATCACCACATGGATGTTTGGCGACAGCTCCTTACTATCCTTCACCCACAGGATGGCGGGCTCCAGTCTGGTATCAGGAATTTCAATGGAACAGTTCAGTTTGGCTTCATGGCCCTCTGACAGCTGAATGGTGCCTACGGTGGGCTTAAAGCGGAGTTTCCTGAGCTCATCTGGACTCAGATACATCCGAGAAACAACTCGAGGTATCACAAGAGGCTCCGAGGTCCTGGAAGGTTGTGCTGTTTACAAAAGGCATGTTAGCTTATGTTAGAATGAATAAATGGTAAAAGGGAAATATACTTGATAAAGATATGGTATTGATTTTACAAGAAAATATTTCATGGAACACTGCTAAGCTTTAAAACAATGTAGAGTAGGTCTGACAGTAAGTAAAGTAAGATTTGAAGTTTGGTGGGAAGGGGTTTTCTCAAACAACTGATTATTAATTTAAAACATTCCAACAACATCTGGATGTTTCGTTTTTGTTTTTTTGTTTTTTATTTTATTTTATTGATTAGCATTCAAATTCATGAATGGATGTTTCGTTTTCACTGTGAGAAACGTTTCTTCACCCATCCCAGTGACTTCTTCAGACCGAAACTAGTACCATTGCCTAACAATGACCTCACGACCCATTGTCAGTCAGTGGTACCATTTTCAATAGATGAACTGTTTATAAGGTTGGGGAAACCTGCAGGCAGTTGAGACTGAAGAGGTCACTTAGGTGAAAACGCACTCTCCCACCGAAACGCAACGTGTTTGAGCATGCATCGGGACAGTTAGAAACATTATAAAATTTCAGAGAAAAAAGTGGAAATTATCGTAACAATTAATCAGGGCAAGGGTTATTTACTGCATATTATTTAACAGAGTGGAAAAAGAACACATTGGATTTGCTTTTTAAAGAGCACGCATAGCATAATTGGGCCACGCAAGGAGAAAAACAAGGTGATTTACGCAGTCAGCATTGTTGAAGCTTTTCTATGAATTATAACTCACGGGATTTTTAATTTATAGCTATCCTGACGCGCTCTCACTCCCACCGTTCCGTTTATGCCACATTTTGTGACTTAATTAAAAAGCAAAATGCTACAAAAAGAAATCCAAAGAAACCTTCTCGGTTTTCCAGCGACTGATACAAAACTATTTAATCAGATATTTAAATCTGTCCCAGCTGCGGTCCGTCATACTTCTCTCTCTGCAAAGTAGTGGACAGGAGACCCGGACCGAGCTCTGAACTTTATGAGAATGATGTCAGTGCAGCAAAACACAGTCTTTGAAAGAAAATTAACAACTTACCGCTGACAGGAATCCACACAAGTATTGCTATAGTCGTAGAAAACAAAACCACCCAATCGGGTTTTTCTGATTTCTTTGCCATGACCGGTCCCGAGAACTTAAACTGCTTCTTTTCGTCCCACAGCACAGGTCCGCAAGCGTTTTAAATATGACGGGATTGTGCCAAAACGCACAATTCAGCTGCGACAATATCCAACATCACCCAGCAGAGTGGCTTCAGCGTCGCTTGTGTAAATAGTTGCAACACCACGTAGCTGAAGAGGGGGAAAAACGCTTACCAAGTGGGACGTCACAGATGGAATCCCACGAAGGCGGGACTGCGTGTGGAAATACTAGAGACTATAGAACATATAGATGATATATCTTTATGCTGTCTGTGGGAAATACTGAAAGTCAGCCTGAAGTCAGCTGTAAAAGCAGGATTATTACAATCACTCAATAAAACTAGATAATATAGTTAGTATTTATTTTTCTGTTATTTCTTTTCTATTGTTTTCTTAATTTCTATTGAAAAAAGTTGCAAATAATCTATTACCTAATAAGAAAAACTTATATGAAACCTACAGAGGAACACAAGATCTCTTTAATCTTAGAGTTACAAAAATAACAACAAAACAAAAGCTACTACTAAATCAAACTACTCCACCACGTGGTCACTTTTGCTACTGATCTTCCACAAATAGAATAAGAATCCAAGGTCCATTTAGAAGCTGTTGTTGAAATTTCAGTCATGTTCTAGGAACGCTGTTCAGTTACTGTTGGAGTTTAGGTGCTTGTTTTTATCACATTACTGTATTTTCTCGTGAACAGTAATGCTGAGAGTCAACATTTTTTCTTTTTGTTATTATTATTGTGTATTTTATTTTATTTTCAGTTGTTACATACGTGACAGACATGACTAGGGGAAAGGAAAGGGAGCAAGAAAGACAGGGAGTAGAAGAAAAACAGCGGGGAAGAGGAACCGTGCGACTCTCTCGGAAAGAGCTGAGGAGAGCCTGAGATGAGGGGTCACCCAGCAGCCGAATAACAGAAGCCAGAGGGGTTTGCAATGACGTGCCTGTGAGCTCCGCCAGCAGCCACCTGTGCCAGAGTGGACCGAGCCCCAGGTCCAGAGGCAGAGGGTACCCCACCCCCAAAGGGGCCTCACCGACAAGCAGTCACTGGGAGTGAGCCGGTGCGTACCTGAATGCCCAGCCCCGAACACCAAGAGCCACCAATGCACCGATGTCTGAGGGCACCAGCATTGGGAGTGGTGGGCGGAGATAGCATCCATACCTTGGAGGGCCTGAGATGTCCCTAGAGAGGTGGCGTCTAATACCGGACCTGACATATAGACACAGACAAACAGGCACACACAGATACGAACATCCATTCCGACCCCCATGCACACATATGCAAATATTCAGCACTCACCCAACCTAGAGACAGACATAGAGAGACACTGTACACACAATCACACTCCCCAAACTTACTCTGCACCCCAGTTCTAGGTACCCTTACCGCTAGAGGGGTAAACTGCACCCAGAACCAGGAGGTGTTACCCTTTTCCCTGGGGTGGAGAGAAGCAGACTGCCCCCGACTCCACAGTAGCAGGGAGGCCCCACATTCCAGACCCCAATCGGACAGCCAACTCCTCCTCCCAGCACCCCCGCCCCGACGGGCAACAGAGAACGGGGGTGTAAAGACTCCAAACCTCCCTCCGCCCATTCATATGTAGTGTTGATGCATGTGTGTTCTAAGGTGCATTTAAAACCACGGAGCTACCTGCCAGAGAGCAGTAGGTTCAAAATGTATTCTTGAGAGGAGTCGAAAAAGCAACACTTCAACGTCCATCAAGCTTTCTTCTGTAGATTCTTGTTTGGCATTATTGATTGATGGCCACATTGCATTTCTCATTGTAAAGCTTCACCAAACATTATCAGTGTTAACGGTTACATTTTAACTTTCTCTCTCCTGACCAGTCAGCACTCTCCTCTGGAAACACCTGTGGAGTGGGTTTAAACTCAAGCAGGATTTTTGAGACGATATCATATACTAGATATTACTCAGTTCTTTGTGCAACTTCACAGAATGCAAATTCACAAGTGCTTATACTTTCTGATAACAAATCAGACCATCTCCAAAAGTGCATCAGCATCTTCTTGACAGATGTTTGTATCTCCTTCCTCTTTCAGGTACGAGGTTTGACACAGTATTACATGCAGTTTAATTCCTGTGTAGGATCACTCATTCTCACATCCTGATTGCCTTTTCCGTGGAATACTTACTTGTGCAGTCCAGATATGGAAAAGGAGGAAAACAAAAACTTAAAGTAAATGTTTGGTTTTGAAAGTTAGATCCATAATTTGCTGGACACAGACACACATGTTGTAGTTTTGTCCCTGTACACCACTACAGTGGATTTTAAATCAAACAATCAAGATAAGATTCAAGCACAGACTTCCTGTTCAATTGTTTTTCAAAAAACAATAAAAAATCAGAGGCTCAAAAGTAATTGTACAAAGTAACATAAACCTAAACACAAGGGATGTTTTATTACTTTAATCCTTTATAATTAATGACTGCCTCCCTTGAAATACTCTCCCAGGCCTTTACTGCAGCTGCTTTCAGTTGCTTCTTGTTTGTGGGTCTCTCAGTTTTGTCTTCAGTAACTGAGAAGCTGACTTGGCCACTGAAGAATATCCCATTTCTTTGCCTTGAGAAACTCTCTCTGCTTGTGCAGTGTGCTTTGGGTCATTGTCCATCTGTACTGTGAAGCACTGTCTGATTGGCTGTGCAGCATTTGGTTGAATCTGAGCAGAGATCATGGCCCAGCACACTTAACAGTTCATTCTGCTACTTATATCAGCAGATACATCGTCAATAATCACCTCTGATCCAGACTCACTGACAGCCATACATTGTTATACAGCGATAAAATTGCCTCCACCATGTTTGACTGATAATGTAACATGATTTAAATCATAAGTCTCCCTCATTTGCACACACATTAATTCTGGCCTCATTTTTAAACAGTGAAAACCATGCATTCAACCTGTGCATTAGTATGAGTACTTTAATTTGTCATGAAATATCAAGGGAGTAGGCATCACCTTGTCAGTCAACTGTCCAATTATTTTCTGAACAGGGCTTGCTGTGGGCAGATCAGGTAGTTGTGCAAGTGCAGAAAATTCCAGTTATTATTGCACTGCAACTGTGAGCAAGCTTACATTAAGCACATTTTGGATAGTAAAGTAGTCAGTTAATTACACAGTGCTCCTGAAAGCTAAACAAGAATGATGGGAAGGAGGCAGGAGCACAACACACAGGTCCTGTATTGTAAATATCATCATCGTTTGTAAGACAAACACAGACTGAGCATTTTTATATGCTGGGTTTTAAATGCTGGGATGAGTTTAATTTCATTTAGGAATACTTTGCATTGTTAAAGTTTTCTTGGTGTGCATTATAATTCAACCTTCAAATCGTTCCTGTAGCATCAACACACCTCCTTCTGTGGTGTTGCTCTCGACCCACTTGCTGTTTGGAGAGGCGCCCTGTTCGTTACTGCAGGAAACACTCAGGTTGTACTTCGTCATAGCCTGCAGTCCAGGGACTTCACTGTGAAAAGGCGGCACTGTGACGTTGATGAACCTGGTGGTCGTCACTTCCCCTTCCCTCCGACTGACCTCTCTAACCTTAGGTCGGAGAACATGTGATCAGTATGACGCTGTTAAACAATGGCACAGTTTGGATTAAACATGGGGCTTACTCTGATTCGGCACGTGGTGAGTGGAGAGAAGCCATCGTGCCCAGGAGTCCAGCTCAACGTCAGCTTATTGGACTGCCTCTCTGTCACAGTAACATGAGTGGGAGGTCTGGGACGAACTAGAAAACACCAAAAAAACCAAACAATAACAACCCAGTATCAGCTACCATCTTGTAAAGCATTGGCATGGGCTTCATAACACTGACGTGTGCTTCTCTGGATGTGGTGATGCCCTTTGTGTTGTTAGCTTCACAGCTGAACCGAGTGCATTTATCCACACCTGCAGTTGAGATTTTTGAGTGAATCATGTAGCACTTCAGGGCAGCGTGAAACAAAAACAACCAGTCTTCAAGGTTATGACAGCACTGACTCAGCCCTGCTGTTATTAATCTATAACACAAAGGCAGAGCACAAACCAGCAACACACATCGTCACCACTCTCAAACTGATTTGTTTATGTGTCAAAGATGAATCTGGGGCAAGACTGGCATGCCATTCTGAATCAAGAAGTGAGAGTGAGGCCCGGCTGAAACATCATAGGAAAAAAAAAATCTCCATTAAGAATGATTCACTCCTTGGGGGCGCTAGTGAGGCATGTGCGCGTGAAGTCCCCCGGGATAGCTGGTGAAAATGTGTTTGACGTGCTCAAACACATTTTTTCATCAAATTCATAACCTGCTGAATACTGTGGATATATTTCTTGGAGCTTCTCGACAATGGTGAAGCCCAAACGTCGAACGTGAGTGAAGTTGGCCCCCCCACCTTCTTCAAATCCAACAAAAGTGGTATCAAACATTTGTGCTACGTTTGTGCTGGTTTGTGCTGCAAAAATTTCATTTGTGCCGCTATCATTTTAAAGATATTAATAAAAATTTCTAGAGGTCATCAGAGGTCAACCAGCCCCCCCACATTACCCAAATCAAACAAATTTGATGTCAAACTTTTGTGCTACGTTTGTGCTGGTTTGTGCTGCACCATGTCTTAGATTTTAATGATGATTTTAACCATGATTTTAATTGTGTGTTGGACCCCTACCTTGACAGGTCTTCTTTAACTAAGTAGGTCAGGAACAACTCCAGTGCTTTTCTTAACACTTTTACTGATAATTCGAATGTGTCTGATGTTTGGAGAATTGCAAACCCCACTGGTAGGGATTACTCTTTCTTTTCAACTAGGCATAATTCATATAGTAGAAGTGACTACTTTCTTTTGGATGCCAAATTAATGCTGTATGTCATTGACACAAAATATCACAATATTGTCATCTCGGACCACTCCCCTGTCACATTAACCTTAAACATCCAAAATGCAACTAGACCACAGCAAACATGGAGGCTTAACTTCGATTGGCTAAACCCTCTATAGGATTTTCATGAATATTTCGAAACACGGATCTCTCTGTATTTTGATGTAAATGACAACTCAGAAACTAAGCCTGCTACACTTTGGGAGGCCTTTAAGGCCTATTTAAGGAGTGCTATTATCTCTTTTGAATTAGCCAGAAGGAAGAGAAACCGGGCTAAGCTCCTTGACTTGGGCAGGCAAATTAAAGATTTGGATAAAGAGAACGCCCAAATGCCATCCACTATGCTACATAAATAATACTGTCTTTAAAATATGAATATAATAATCTACTCTCAGCAAAAATCCCACTACTGTTGATAGTAGTGGGATTAACTGTGAAGTTTAAAGGATTATGGTCTCTCCTCAGATTCAAATGCTGCAAAACTGATCAGAGAGCTCATCACACTACAAATGAAGTGAAGGTCCAAAGCACACGAAAAGCAATCCAAGAGTTTCTCAAGCAAAAGAAATGGGATATTCTTCAATGTGCAGGTCAGTTACCTGACCTCAACACAATAGAGCATGATTGCTCTTATTAAATACAAATTTGAATAATAAAAGACATCCACAAGCCTTGAGCCTCTGTAAATGGACTGGGTATAAAACTGGTTCGAATTCTTAGTTAATGCAATTTTTTTGTAAAAGCAGTAGAATTAAAACTGGATGTCTGCGCTTCAATCTCATCTGGATTGTTTGATAAAGACATAATGACAGTGTAGTGGTGTACAGAGAAAAAACTAAAAATTTGTTCAACAAATTAAGAACCTAACTCTAAACTGTTTGTTTGTTCATAGAGAAACCAAAATGCAGCGTGTCTCGTGGCCTGTTGGTTAAGGTTCAAAATTGAAACACTGTCAAGCAAATCTTTGCTGCCCTTATTTTTCCGATCACTTTTAATGGTCATAAGAATCTGCAAAATGTGGTGTTTTGGGAAAATTTACAGTCTTAATGCTAAGCTAGCCTAATCCCCAGACTTGTAAAACTATATTGTTATGTTCTTGTCCTCTGGTTGCTTGACAAATGTTGGCAGACATAAGTCAGATTAAAGAAGTGTGAAAGAACTGAGAAACGTGTGGACAAAGAAGTTTTGAATACTCTGGATACTAAAACTCACCTTCTACCCGAATGCTGATCGGATCAGACTCTACCAACATGTTGCTGATACTCAGTTGGCATCGATAATCTCCAGCATCCACTCTCTGCACATGTTTAATGCTGTAATATGTAATGCATAAGGACACTTCAGTTTATGTACCTAACCTGTCATATCACACACATTTCACCTTCATGTGATACATACATGACAGTGGAGAGGAGAGTTGATACCCCATCTGTGATGGAGTGGAGCTCATTCATCACCACATGGATGTTTGGCGACAGCTCCTTACTATCCTTCACCCACAGGATGGCGGGCTCCAGTCTGGTATCAGGAATTTCAATGGAACAGTTCAGTTTGGCTTCATGGCCCTCTGACAGCTGAATGGTGCCTACGGTGGGCTTAAAGCGGAGTTTCCTGAGCTCATCTGGACTCAGATACATCCGAGAAACAACTCGAGGTATCACAAGAGGCTCCGAGGTCCTGGAAGGTTGTGCTGTTTACAAAAGGCATGTTAGCTTATGTTAGAATGAATAAATGGTAAAAGGGAAATATACTTGATAAAGATATGGTATTGATTTTACAAGAAAATATTTCATGGAACACTGCTAAGCTTTAAAACAATGTAGAGTAGGTCTGACAGTAAGTAAAGTAAGATTTGAAGTTTGGTGGGAAGGGGTTTTCTCAAACAACTGATTATTAATTTAAAACATTCCAACAACATCTGGATGTTTCGTTTTCACTGTGAGAAACGTTTCTTCACCCATCCCAGTGACTTTTTCAGACCGAAACTAGTACCATTGCCTAACAATGACCTCACGACCCATTGTTAGTCAGTGGTACCATTTTCAGTCATTATATAGATGAACTGTTTATAAGGTTGGGGAAACCTGCAGGCAGTCATGACAAAAAAAAAGCCTACATTGATGTTAACATTAATGTAGAGTGAAATAATCAGTTAGTCAAGACAAAGTCCTTGAGTCCTTGAGTCTCTCGTCAGTGAGCAATTAAAAGAGTTCTTGTACTCTAATGAAGTTCTTTCAAAACTACAATCTGGGTTCAGAAAACAGCATAGTGCTGTTACAGCTGCCACAAAAGTGATAAATGACATACTTGTTGCTCTTGATAAAAAACAGCACTGTGCTTCTCTCTTTATTGACCTGTCAAAAGCTTTCGACACTGTGGATCACGCCATTTTAAAGCATAGGCTTATTTCTTTGGGGCTGTCTAGACATGTTGTCTCCTGGTTTACTAATTATTTGAGTGACAGGACTCAATGCATTAAATGTGAAAATCTGTGCTCAGAACTTTTGAATATTCACACTGGGGTGCCACAGGGTTCAATTTTAGGACCTCTGCTGTTCATCATGTATATAAATGACTTGGGACAAAATGTGTCCAATGCTAGTATGCATTTTTATGCTGATGACACAGTAATTTATTCCTTTGGCTCAAACTTTGAAAAGGCAATAGAATCGTTGCAGAAAGCTTTTGACGTGGTTCAGCACACACTTCTGGAGCTGAAATTGGTTCTCAATGCTGAAAAGACAAAGCTAATGTTGTTCTCAAACATGAAGAGATTTCCTCAAACTGTCCCCTTGGTGTCCACTCTTGAGGGAAACCTCATAGAAGTGGTGCATACGTATAAATATCTTGGCTTTTTAATTGATGATTCTCTGACCTTTAAACCTCACATAGACAATCTTGTGAAAAAACTCAAACTAAAATTGGGATTCTTCTTTCGAAACAAATTTTGCTTTTCTTTTGAGACAAAAAAGCGTCTTGTAAATGCTACATTTTTATCTGTTTTAGATTATGGTGATCTGCTGTACATGAATGCTTCCGCCCAGTGTCTTCATAAGATTGACTCAGTTTATCATGCCTCCTTACGGTTTATTACAAACTGTAGGGCCTTGACCCATTGTTGTGATCTGTACGCTCGAGTGGGATGGCCTTCGTTGTCCTCCAGGAGGTTTGCTCACTGGTGCATCTTTATTTATAAGGCCCTGCTTGGACAAATGCCCACCTACATTTGCGATCTGCTCACACGGAGAAGTACTGTTTCTTACAGCCTGCGTTCAAGCGATCTTTTATTGCTCAATGTTCCATTTGCCAGAACTGAACTGGGAAAGAGGGCTTTTACTTATGCTGCCCCTTTCACATGGAACATGATGCAAAAAGACTGGAAGATAGCAGATCTTATTTCATTAAATGCTTTTAAGTCCAGATTGAGAGAGCCAGAGAAAAATGTTTTTAAAATGTAATTGTTATTTATAATATGTATGTAACTTTGTAATTTCAACGTGTTGTCGCCTCTTGGCCAGGACTCCCTTGCAAAAGAGGTTTTTAATCTCAATGGGACTTTTCCTGGTTAAATAAAGGTTAATAAATTCCCTGAATTCTCTGGTTAATTCTGTTTTAAAACTTAAACTAATGTCTTTCAGTTCTGTCCTGATCTAACACATAAAGTGATATGAACCTGACAACTTTAGGGAACATTTCGTACTGGGTGTTTTATACACAGTCTCCCATTTTCAGGGACTAAAAGTTTACTATCAGTTGAATGATAAGAACTTTCATGGTCAGGGTAGGCCTTTCATTTCATGACAAATGAAGCAAACATAATATCTGGAGTTGATTTGATGTATTGTTGTGGGGGGGTTTATAGCTTTTCCTGGTAATTTTAAATACAAGACCAAAGAGATGTCCATACCGGTGAGGGGGGTCATCATTAGGTTGATGAAACAAAATGAAGCTATTAGAGAGACAGCACAATTCTAAAAAAAAAGCAATAAACTGACCAGTTCAGGACCAATGAAAGCCCTGAAAGACCACAGAGAACTAAAGTGCGTGATCACAGAATTATTTCCATGGTGAAGAAAAACAGCTTCAAAACTACATCTAATCAAGTCAAGAACACTATCAAGGAGGTAGACGTAACAATATCATGATCTACGGCCAACAGACGACTTCAAAAATTAAAATACAGATGGTTTACAATGAGCAACGAACTACTGGTCACACTCAAAAACAAGAAGGCCAAATGACACTTTGCTAGAAAACATCTAAAAGAATCTGACCAGCTTTACAAAAAGTTTTGTACAGATGAAACCATGGTTAACTTATACCAGAAAGACATAAAGTAAAAGTATGAAGAAGGAAAGAAACAGCTGCTGGTCCAAAATGTCTGTGAAGGTTCTCAGTCATTTAAGTCATCGTAGTCTATGGAGCTTGGAAAGAAAAGCGTCTGGACTTCTTTAGGTTTCTCTCACATCCTGGGCCATTTGATCTCAGTAAATCACATGATAAAGTGGGGTCAGGTTTTACAATGGGTTAACTCGAAACCTTGGCTGATTGTGACCCACACCTTGGCTTGTGTGATTGGGTAGAGGATCAACAGGGGATCAATAACCCTCTTGGGAATTAGCGGTTAACAACATGGTCACTTTACTTGGACGTTTTCTAACTGTCTTCATTGGAATCTGCTTTCAAGGTGAGTAACATTGGTCGTAACTATAAGGAAAGAGAGCTACAAAAGTTGGAACATGTTTTGAATTTATGGCATGAGGCGTCTTTTTCTATTTTGCCTCTAGCTTTAAGGTTTCACATTCAACCACTGTTGCGATATTAGCAAGCTAATTCAGCTAATTAATGAAGCTCATTTCATATTGTCTCTGTACTTGTAAATTTCTTTCAAGTTCACAGGCTGTTGTATTTTGGTGGAAGTTCATTTTGGCAATATTTCCAATAACTGACTGGGTTCAAAAATAACTTTTGGCAGGACTGCTATGCTTGATGTCATCTGTTTACCCCTATGTAATCACTTAAGTTGTTATGTACTGCTGCATGCTAAGCTGCAAGAGTGCACTGAGGATTGAGACAAAATATGGTCTGCAAACCAGCATTATATTAGTTTTTATCAGATTGTCCTCCAGTGTGATTATTTCTTGCAGTAATGATATTGTACAATTATTACTTTCCCTGAAATACTTTATGCTTAACAACAGCTCCATATTTTTGAACTCTTGTGATCAGTATGACCAAATTGTGTGAGTTTCCATACTAATAATTAATAATGAATAATAACTAATAATTGGTATCAGAGACACTGATTTTTGGCATGGTATACTGCAGAAGTCCCTTGGGTTGTTTCTGATTGTGTGTGTGTGTGTGTGTGTGTGTGTGTGTGTGTGTGTGTGTGTGTGTGTGTGTGTGTGTGTGTGTGTGTGTGTGCATAATTTAGCTTTTAATTTAACTGCATTCCCTGTGTTGTAACAATAATAACATTGTTTATATACAACAATATAATTATAACATATATCTTTATTTTATTTTAGGTCTGTGAAGCCAAACTTGATGCTGGGCATTTATTTTTGTCAATGGAGTCAAATGGTAAGTTACCTTTTGTGTATTTTTTCATACGGGAAACACCACAGATTATATTGTAATTTAATAGCTCTGTAGAACAAATGATATAAAGATTGTAGTGTCAGGGTAACTTCTGAAGAAGTAATATTGCGCTATCGATGATCACATGCAGGTGGCATAAACTAAATATTCAGAAACGCTACCAACAAATGATTCATTAACAAAAGCAATGGAGCAGACTTTTTAGGGTCTTGTGGTTGTAATAAAATCCATAACTGAAGGTTTGTCACATAAGAGTCGTTTTCACACTCATTCTACTTTAAAAGATTTCAAGACAGAGCTTGTTGTTCTCTGAACATGCTTGTTCGCTGAACAGCAGATAACGTGCATCTTTTTGTTTGTTTGCTTATGTGTGTGTGTGTGTTTTCTCTAATGGGCCTCAGATGACAGTTTGCTTAAATTTAGGTCTCAAAGCATTTTTAAAAAATTCTGCCTGTACTCCCCACCCCTCTTCTTCCATTGCTCAGGCTGAAGCAGAATTTGCCCAACTCACATCTGTTGACCTGAAAGGGTCCCGCTTTGCTGTGCTTGACCAATATGGAGAGGTTCATGGAACTGTACAAAACCAAGAGCGGCATAGCAGGGCTATAGGCTCATAAAATGCTTCGATGATGATGTAAGTGTTCAACTGCTAAATGTTCTCCTTTGTTTAAGTTTTAGGTTATCCAGTTCAACTGATGAACTCTTTCAAAGAAAGCTGATAAGTAAAGTCTGTCATCATATTTCACAACTGGAAACTTAGTGTGTTAACTTTTACAGAATCGGTGTATATTGGTGATAGGTTGGGTATCATATTCTGCTTGAATGTGCTGATCAGCCTGAGTCAAATTAAAAGATATCAAAAAATATTAAAACAAACAAGACAGGTGTAATTGACCCAGTTATCTCCAATGATAATCATATATTGATGGAATTATTTAGCAAAAAGGTGTGAATTTGTAGCTGTCTACATGCTTCATAAATACTGTTTAAAAAGTTTTATTGTTTTCTTTTTGACTTCTTTGACCAGAGCTCTACACAAAGGAAGAGGACAGAGGACCTCATTTTCTTAAGGAAGATCCCTCACACACTTTCAAGACTGTGAAGGTTAGCATCGTTTCTTTTAGTTAATTCAATAATTACACCACCAGAGTGGATTTAAATCAAACAATCAAGATGTGATTGAAGTGCAGACTTTAGGCTTTAACTCAAAGGGTTAACACCCTACTCCCTGTGGATGCCACAAGATAACATCTATACTCTTTCCTTACCAAATGTATTATTATGAGATCTGTGACACTGGATTTGGTCTGGGTTTCAGAGATACTAACTGGCAAACTAGCATTAATGTTAGTTTCTTGTGTTTACTCATGTCTTCACCAGGGTCTTTGACATTTCGCTGCTGTACTGTTCACTACAGCTTTGCGTTTGATTTCTCACATTGTATATTGTAATGGCTGAGATATTAGGTTATTTAAGGGGTTGCAGTGGCTACTACAGCTGTCGGGGGCAATACTTGGGTGAAATGTCCTGGACCCTGGAAAAGAGATTGTGTAGACTGGGTAAGCAGTTAAAGGTCACTGGCCCAGAGTCATTGGACAGCTGGGTAAAGCTGGATGTTGATATTCAGTGCCAGTTATGCAACCTGTCCAGCCAACCTGCTCTTTTTTCATGCTGTTAATATAAGAGGAAAAAAATCTGTTACTGATTAAAGAAGCATTGTCTGTGGAGCCACATTCTGATCCTGCAGTTTAGCTTCAGTTTGCACATTTCATGTATTCTCAGTTACATTTGACTCAGAGCACAGCCAATATTTAGCACAGGTAAATTTAAATTTAAATTTTTGTTTGCATTCTGCAAATGAAGACATGCTCTGTTAATTATGAACATGGTCTTTGTTTAAAGCACGAAATGGATTTGCAACATGGGGGTGCATATCTCATTCTGAAAAAAACTTCAACAACTAATAAGTGTTACCCAAAGTCAATCACCATCATCCAAGGCATCAGTATGGCTCTTCTTTGGAAAGACATGAATTCTAAAGCACAAGGGACATTGTGTATTTTTCTAAGTCAAGTATGGTAAATATTTTTTTGTTCTTTTTGTCTTTGAACCCTTTTATAACCCACAGATATTGAAGACACGTTTACTAAGAGTTGAAAGTTGGCATTGTGATGGTGAAAAAAAAAGGCATCATCGATGTGTTGGTTGTCCTTTATGCGGCAGTAATCCTGTCTAATCTGAGGGATGTCCTGAGTGCCATTTCCATGCTGATGGGTCTTCTTTTTGCCCTCAACATAGACTATCCAAAGGAACTTAAGTACACCTTTGAAGTCATTCAGAAGGTCGTCATGAACATTGGTGGAAAGCAGTGCTCCTCACTTGTGCATGGTCTAAGAAACAGACTCTTGCGGAAAGTCATGCAGACATGTCCTCTGGTTGCTTGACAAATGTTGGCAGACATAAGTCAGATTAAAGAAGTGTGAAAGAACTGAGAAACGTGTGGACAAAGAAGTTTTGAATACTCTGGATACTAAAACTCACCTTCTACCCGAATGCTGATCGGATCAGACTCTACCAACATGTTGCTGATACTCAGTCGGCATCGATAATCTCCAGTATCCACTCTCTGCACATGTTTAATGCTGTAATATGTAATGCATAAGGACACTTCAGTTTATGTACCTAACCTGTCATATCACACACATTTCACCTTCATGTGATACATACATGACAGTGGAGAGGAGAGTTGATACCCCATCTGTGATGGAGTGGAGCTCATTCATCACCACATGGATGTTTGGCGACAGCTCCTTACTATCCTTCACCCACAGGATGGCGGGCTCCAGTCTGGTATCAGGAATTTCAATGGAACAGTTCAGTTTGGCTTCATGGCCCTCTGACAGCTGAATGGTGCCTACTGTGGGCTTAAAGCGGAGTTTCCTGAGCTCATCTGGACTCAGATACATCCGAGAAACAACTCGAGGTATCACAAGAGGCTCCGAGGTCCCGGAAGGTTGTGCTGTTTACAAAAGGCATGTTAGCTTATGTTAGAATGAATAAATGGTAAAATGGAAATACAGTTTATGCAGTCAGCATTGTTGAAGCTTTTCTATGAATTATAACTCACGGGATTTTTAATTTATAGCTATCCTGACGCGCTCTCACTCCCACCGTTCCGTTTATGCCACATTTTGTGACTTAATTAAAAAGCAAAATGCTACAAAAAGAAATCCAAAGAAACCTTCTCGGTTTTCCAGAGACTGATACAAAACTATTTAATCAGATATTTAAATCTGTCCCAGCTGCGGTCCGTCATACTTCCCTCTCTGCAAAGTAGTGGACAGGAGACCCGGACCGAGCTCTGAACTTTATGAGAATGATGTCAGTGCAGCAAAACACAGTCTTTGAAAGAAAATTAACAACTTACCGCTGACAGGAATCCACACAAGTATTGCTATAGTCGTAGAAAACAAAACCACCCAATCGGGTTTTTCTGATTTCTTTGCCATGACCGGTCCCGAGAACTTAAACTGCTTCTTTTCGTCCCACAGCACAGGTCCGCAAGCGTTTTAAATATGACGGGATTGTGCCAAAACGCACAATTCAGCTGCGACAATATCCAACATCACCCAGCAGAGTGGCTTCAGCGTCGCTTGTGTAAATAGTTGCAACACCACGTAGCTGAAGAGGGGGGAAAACGTTTACCAAGTGGGACGTCACAGATGGAATCCCACGAAGGCGGGACTGCGTGTGGAAATACTAGAGACTATAGAACATATAGATGATATATCTTTATGCTGTCTGTGGGAAATACTGAAAGTCAGCCTGAAGTCAGCTGTAAAAGTAGGATTATTACAATCACTCAATAAAACTAGATAATATAGTTAGTATTTATTTTTCTGTTATTTCTTTTCTATTGTTTTCTTAATTTCTATTGAAAAAAGTTGCAAATAATCTATTACCTAATAAGAAAAACTTATATGAAACCTACAGAGGAACACAAGATCTCTTTAATCTTAGAGTTACAAAAATAACAACAAAACAAAAGCTACTACTAAATCAAACTACTCCACCACGTGGTCACTTTTGCTACTGATCTTCCACAAATAGAATAAGAATCCAAGGTCCATTTAGAAGCTGTTGTTGAAATTTCAGTCATGTTCTAGGAACGCTGTTCAGTTACTGTTGGAGTTTAGGTGCTTGTTTTTATCACATTACTGTATTTTCTCGTGAACAGTAATGCTGAGAGTCAACATTTTTTCTTTGTTATTATTATTATTGTGTATTTTATTTTATTTTCAGTTGTTACATACGTGACAGACATGACTAGGGGAAAGGAAAGGGAGCAAGAAAGACAGGGAGTAGAAGAAAAACAACGGGGAACATGGCATTTAGTTGTTTAGGAAGGGGGGAAGTTTTAGGAGTGATGTGAGAGATTTTTGACGTTTAGCGAAAATCTTGTGTAGTTAGTGTGTAGTGTAGTCAATAGTTTTGTTGTGTGTGTCAGAACAATGAGGTGACTACTGAATGTTACAGGTGTTACAGGAGTGCTAAATCTCCTGTTGTCAGGCCTGCAGGTATCAGGCTGTTGTTCTCCTTTATCGCATAGTGGCACAAATAATTTGTGTGGCATCAAATTTGATGGAGAACACCCGATTGTTCTGTAAATATTTTAAAATGTTTATTTTAAAAAAAACAAAACAAAAACCCACCTTGGCTGCATTTTTAGTTAAATAGCACACATTTCAGTTCAGTTCATTTTTATTTCAAACATTTCAAACGTGTCTTCACAATCATTACAAGATATCATTCCATTATTTGTTTAAAAAGGAGTAGGCAGAAGTATATACTTATCTTTCCCTACCCAAATTTGCAGATTCACAAGTTATGGAAAAACAAACAAACAAAACAAAAAAAGAACTACAACACCGTTACCAGCAACATTACTGTCCTGGGTTAACCCTGTTTGCTTCATTCTTATACTTATTTAAAATTAGGTTTTTATATTTTAATTTAAACTGGTTTATGTTTTTGTAACACACCCAAAGAAAGACTCTAGGTCTGACCAACCGTCTCAGTCGTGGGCAAAAAGATGACAGTCAATAAAGTTCTAAAAGATAATTTGACAAAAAATATCAAAAGATAAAAGATAAAACAGTCCAGTGTTCCATTTATGAATCGTATAAAAACACACAGTCCCAAGGCCAGAGCCAGCTATGCCACACGGCCAGTTGCACTCCACGTGTTGCCTTTTAAAGGGTTAGAAGTTGTCCTTGGAGACCCACCACCCTGCAAGCATATAGCCAGTGGTCACTCTAGCCTCTGGAACTCTGCTGCCTTTAGGCTGTGGCATATAATAAGCCCTGGCCTGCACAGAGAGACAAAACAACACATTCACTATAGAATTCATAGCACAAAACCCATCCATCCCAAACATATCTGATTTCATCACATTACATACCTGCACAGAGAGACAAAACGACACAGCAGTGTTTGTAGTGTGGGCTATAAGTAGACCAGTGTATCAGTGCAATCAAGTACACCTGCCTCTAATTAGTCCAACCCCATTCCAGCCATTGGCTCACCAAAAATGTCACACACACACAAAACCACTCCCAACCCAGTGCAACTTCACACAATAATATGGAGCTGAATTAACACAGGCACATTAGTCTACCATGTTACATTTTTACTTTCTTTTATTTCTTCTGTTAGACTGTTCCATAATTTAACTCCTGCAATTGAGATAGACATAGTTTTTAAAGTTGTTCTAGCACTTTGTATTTTTAAATTCCATTTCCCTCTTAAGTTATACCCACCTTTTCTTTTTATGAACAATTTACATTTCTTACATACATTTCTTTTGGAAGCAATTTATTTCTTACTTTATACATTATATCTGTGGCAAGATCTGAAAACTGCTGTTCACAAACGCTGTCCATCTAATCTGACTGAGCTGGAGCTGTTTTGCAAAGAAGAATGGGCAAGGATTTCAGTCTCTAGATGTGCAAAGCTCGTAGAGACATACCCTAAAAGACTGGCAGCTGTAACTGCAGCAAAAGGTGGTTCTACAAAGTATTGACTCAGGGGGTTGAATAATTACGCACACCCAACTTTTCAGTTATTTATTTGTAAAAAATGTTTGGAATCATGTATGATTTTGGTTCCACTTCTCACGTGTTTGCCACTTTGTATTGGTCTTTCACGTGGAATTCCAATAAAATTGATTCATGTTTGTGGCTGTAATGTGACAAAATGTGGAAAATTTCAAGGGGGCCGAATACTTTTGCAAGCTACTGTAAGCTTCGACTATTAAAGTGAACCATTGTTATACCCTTTTCTACCTTGATTTTCTTTTTAAATTGAATTCATTTCTCATTGTAAAGCTTCACCAAACATTATCAGTGTTAACGGTTACATTTTAACTTTCTCTCTCCTGACCAGTCAGCACTCTCCTCTGGAAACACCTGTGGAGTGGGTTTAAACTCAAGTAGGATTTGAGAGACGATATCATATACTAGATATTACTCAGTTCTTTGTGCAACTTCACAGAATGCAAATTCATAATTGCTCATACTTTCTAATTACACACCAGACCATCTCCAAAAGGGCATCAGCATCATCATGACAGATGTTTGTATCTCCTTCCTCTTTCAGGTACGAGGTTTGACACAGTATTACATACAGTCTAATTCCTGTGTAGGATTACTTATTCTCACATCCTGATTACCTTTTCCGTGGAATACTTGCTTGTGCAGTCAAGATATGGAAAAAGAAGAGAAAAAAACCTTAAGTAAATGTTTATTTTTTAAAATTAGATCCATAATTTGCTGGACACAGACACACATGTTGTAGTTTTGTCCCTGTACACCACTACAGTGGATTTTAAATCAAACAATCAAGATGAGATTCAAGCACAGACTTCCAGTTATTTTTTTATTTTTACAAAAAAAAAAAAAAAATCAGAGGCTCAAAAATAATTGTACAAAGTAACATAAACCTAAATACAAGGGACATTTTAATACTTTAATCATTTACTATTAATGACTGCCTCCCTTGAAATACTCTCCCAGGCCTTTACTGCAGCTGCTTTCAGTTGCTTCTTGTTTGTGGGTCTCTCAGTTTTGTCTTCAGTAACTGAGAAGCTGACTTGACCACTGAAGAATATCCCATTTCTTTGCCTTGAGAAACTCTCTCTGCTTGTGCAGTGTGCTTTGGGTCATTGTCCATCTGTACTGTGAAGCACTGTCTGATTGGCTGTGCAGCATTTGGTTGAATCTGAGCAGAGATCATGGCCCAGCACACTTAACAGTTCATTCTGCTACTTATATCAGCAGATACATCGTCAATAATCACCTCTGATCCAGACTCACTGACAGCCATACATTGCTATAGCGCCATAACATTGCCTCCACCATGTTTGACTGATAATGTAACATGATTTAAATCATAAGTCTCCCTCATTTGCACATACATTCATTTGGGTCTCATTTTTAAAATGACAGTGAAAAGCTATAAAATTAAGTTTCAACCATGCATTCAACCTGTGCATTAGTGTGAGTACTTAATTTGTCATTAAATAACAAGGAAATAGGCATCGCTTTGTCATTGAATCACTTGTCAGTCAACTGTCCAATTATTTTTGACCATCTCAAAATGGAGTACTGAAATTTCTGTAATTCTTAATCAGGAAATGCAAAAAAATAAAAAAATAAAAGCCAAAAATTTTCTGGTCAACAACTGTCTTAGTCCAATAAATTATTTATCTAACTGTATATGTATGGCTAGTCTCACTTACATTCTTATGCTTATGAAAGTGGCTCCTTCTGCATACTCATGCAACAATGAATTACATATGAAGTAAACAAGATGATGGAGCAGACTACTTTCAAGAGTAAGTCACAGTATTAGACTATATATGATCAGAGATGGGCAGTAACTCGTTAGTTGTAATGCGTTTCTGTAATACGATTACTTTTTTCAAGTAACGAGCAAAGTAAGGGATTACTATTGCAAAAACGGTAATTAGATTACCGTTACTTTCCCGTAGGAATGCTGCGTTACTGCGTTACTAAGACCGTTATTTTAGGCAAACCTCCGCCTACCCCACTCCTGCTTTATAGGTGAAAATAGAGCAACAGGACCGCTAGTCTTTGACTTTATTTATTTTCTGCTGTGTTTTAATGGCATCTATTTGAAAGACTGAGTGTAAACACAAAATAATATTTTATTTTATGTGCTGGAATGTGCAGAAAATAGGTTTAAATGTTAAACAAATTTCTTCCAGTCAGAGAATGTTGCATATAATTAAATTTTTGCTTGATGCATAAAGTTAAAAGATTAAAACTAATAAAACAAGAGTTAAAAAGACACTTTTCCATTTGATTACACTTTGTAAGCTGGATTATGCAGAAAAAGTAGAATTGGGCTGAAAGATCCATCGCTTTATCACCTATTCAGGTTGTAAATCGTGTTTTTAAAAAGTAACTAAGTAACTAAGTAATTAATTACTTTTGAAAATAAGTCATCAGTAAAGTAACGGGATTACTTTTTTGGGGAAGTAATCAGTAATTAGTTACTGATTACTTTTTTCAAGTAACTTGACCAACACTGTATATGATGCTGATATATATAATACAGACATTTACTGTTTGATGCAATTGGAAATTTGTATGCATTTCTTTTCTATTTCCTTTCTGTATGAGCAGCCTTGTTTATACAGCAGCCTATGGTACTCATGAGTTTATAAGCATCCTTTCTGAAAGCTTTAGTGAAGATAGCATAGAGGAAGGGATTGGCACACGAATTGATGGGAAAAAAGAGGACCAACAGAATTTTGGAGTTGGTAACTGTGATGAGGGGAAACTTAAAAGCAGCAGAGATGGCAAAGAAGGAGATGGGTGCCATGCACAGAAAATCCGTGAAGATGAGTACCGCCATGCGCTGTGCGATCCTGGTGTCTGCACTTCTTCTGGGTAAGTCAGGGTTTTTTACAGCCAGGTAGATCAGCACATAGCAAACGCAAACAACAAGGAAGGCGCCCACATTGAGGAGCAGGATAATTATGACAAAAGCCTGAGCCAAAGGAGTCTCTATGTCCATGGGTAAGCACATGCTGACTTTGGTGTAGCTACTGACACCAATCAAGGGCAGTATCCCCATCCCCAGACAGATGAGCCAACCTACTGCCATTATGCCTGCAGCTTGCATAAGAACCAGGTGGCGCTCTACCTGCATAGCATTGGTGATGGTGTGCCAACGCTCCAGGATGATGGTAGAAAGTGTGTAAACTGACAGCTCCCCACCAAAAACTGACAGGAAGCCAGCAGCACTACAACCAGGTCCTGTCTGCCATTCAATGGCGTGCTGACTGTAGCTACCACGAGTACGCAAGTCTACAGTAGCTATCATCAGAAGGTAGACCCCAATGCAAAGGTCTGCAAAAGCCAGGTGGCACATGAGGAAGCGAGGTACTGTCAGCTTGTTCCGGCTGCTGAAGAAGACCAGCAGCACTGTCAGATTACCTGTAATAGCCAATAAATTGATGAACCAAATAGCTACTCTGAGAAAACTGAAACCCGCGATGTCTTCACAGGGGTTGAAAGCATCTGCCTCAGGTGTGCAAACCAGAGTGAGGGTGGTCTGGCAGAGGTCCAGTTCTGGATAGTGGAAATTCACATCTTCATAGCTTTCATCTTCAGCAAGCAGGTCACCTTCCGAGAAGTACGGCACGCCCGTAAGTAGAGATGTGTCTGTTAACCCTCCGATTACAGGCTGAACCCTGCTTTTGAAGGAGATTTAAATGGAAAAAAAAAGAAGATATTGTTTAAATAAAGAGCTCAGAATGAAGATATCTTAAAATAAGTGAAGTATGGTAAGTAAAGTAAACCAAGGGGCAAATCCATTTCAAACACACTTGTAAGTTGATTTCAATAAGGTGTAAAGTTTATTAGAGTAAAAATAAAAATGAGATTTAGGACAGGTAAATATTGCTGAATCAAATGATTTACCTGCCGGCTGGATCTCTCTCAATACAGGCTGTAGAGCTGTTATTCCACACAGGATTAATTGGTAAGTCTCTGTAGAAAAGCAAGAACATAATAAAAAGTTATGTCACCATTACATGGCATATTTCAGGTGCAGATGTTTGTGAAACCTGTGATATATTGTGTAATGCAATTCAGCATTGCTTAATAAGCAAAGGATTCTGATTTTGATGGACTTAAATTTAGACTACTGCATGGAAATTCAAAGAGTCATGGGGTAGGGTTGAGCTTTGAGCATGCACAGTGTAAGTTACCTGTGAGTGTTCCAGTTCAGCAGTGCACAGCAGTGGCTGTTGTAGGTGAGATGAGCTTCTCGCAGACTCCACAGTCCCTGCAGAGGAGGCAGACTCTTCAAGGTGTAGGCGGACTGAGCAAACAACACTAGAACTGACTCCAGTCCCTGTGATGGCAGCTTTGTGAGAGCTGTGGCAGAAACATCCCTGTGAAAAAAATAACCGACATTAATACAGTGTGACAGAGTTTTTGTGTCCACTGTGCTGTTTTACACTGCCATTGTTCATCAGACTGTTACTGTTTCTCTCTGCTGAGCTGAAGTCCACAGTGTGTTCTTTGAAGATTACATGAAAATTATGAAGGACATAAAAGCAATTCGGGAGAGTAAGACCATGTCCAGACACAGAATACAGCCTGTGTCGAGTCTTAAAGTTTAACTGGTGTGTTTAGTAAGCATCTTCCTCCTTTTGCTTCCCTATTCTTCTTCCCCCATTTCTTCTTTCCTTTCAGCTGCTCGCTTTAGGGGCCAAAACAGAAGATCATCTGCCTCCACCACACCCTTTCTCTAGTACCCTCCTCTGTCACACAAACTCTGCTTAAATGTCCTTCTTCACCATATCCACAAATCTTATTCTTCTTCTCCTGCCTGGGATCTCCATCTTCAGCATCCTTTGTCCAATATATTCACTGTCCCTCCTCTGCACATGTCCAGACTACTTCAGCATTACCTCTCTAACTTTCAGAGTAGCCATCTCCAAACTATACATCATGGTGCCATCACCATCTTCTGAACCTTCCCTTTCACTGTTGCTATCTTTCTGTCACATGTCCCAACCATGCCCTCTCCTGACAACCCACTCCACCATGCCTGCAAGTTCTTCTTCGCCTCTCTTGTGCTCTGTCCTCATGATGAGCCCAATATTTGATGTTTCAAAGATTCTACACCGGATACCCGCCCTGACGCAAACTTCTCATTTGTTGGCTCTAGGCTTGTTGAACACCCTACCCCCCACCCTGGCTGGGTTTCCTTTAGCTTTCCTCAATAAATCAAAATAAACTTAGCACAAAGTGACTTTTAGGAGTATACAAATAAAAACTTACAAGACTCCAGGGCCCGTGCCTCCTGTGAAAGCATCTTTATGGATCACTCTAAGGTTTCGATTATTTTTTAATACCCTAAACATAGCAGAACACAAGGAGCAAAACTTTAATGGTGCAAAAGAAGAATTTTAAACAGAAATTAGACATAATGTGGTAAAATGAAACAAATACAGCTTATCTATCTTTGTTCCGTTGAAGGCATGCTCGTGTATTTTTCTTATGCCATTGTTGTACAGGTTCCTGAAAATGTAAGAAACATTTGCATGTTCAAACTTTCTGGACTGCTATAATACAATTTCAAAATAAGTGAAAGTGTCCTATACATTGCAATACTCACATTGTAACATATTCCTTTGACATTCCAGTGAAAGCGTTTGTGGGTATTTCTAGAAGGAAGATGTTGTCGCATATATCCCTGCAAAAATAGTAATAAGTGTAATAATAAGTTGAAACTGGACTTGCAGTAACACTGAAGATTTCCTTTGTATTAGTCTCTATGAATATAACAAGAAATTTACTCACAAGACGAACTCAGATTCAAGTGAACTGATTGATGTGACATCAGGAAAAACTGCAATACCGGTATTTGAAATACTCCTGTAAATAAAAAGAGCAATGTGTCACTTTCATTTGACAAAGATGAAAAAAAAAGTTTGTTGCAAGTCAGACTGCACTGTAGGAATTTTTAAAAACTGACAAATGAATAAATACATTTTAAGTTGTCTCACAAGTAGCGAAGTTTGGGGAGGTTGTTAAATGCTCCTCTGCCAATGTGCATGAGACTTCTTGTGTTCTGGATTGAGCTGCAAAGCAGTACAGAGCATACAGTCCATACCGGGGTGCACTACAGTAATCGTGACTTTAATGGACTGGGAGAATCACAGAAAAGACTTACATTTCAGAGAGGCTGAGGAGGTTGTTAAATGCTAATGTCTCAATGGTTTTCAGGGTTACGCTTTGAGTAATCTCTCTGTGTACAGCAGAAAATAAATAGTGAGATTCTTCTTAACATTTACGTCACACTGTCAGACTAATGTGCAGTATAAACACACTGCAACCATTTTTATGAGATTTGCCACAAAAAACAAAGCAGAGACACTGCAATAATTAGTTTATCTGATGCAAAACCCAAATCTTCTTATATTTGGAGCATGAATTTTCATCATATTGTTCCTCACTTAAGCAGTATCACAAGTGAGTCGGAATTTTTCAGCAAAAGAAATGTGATACGTACATCCTCTGGACTCCTTTTAAACCTTCAAAGGAATGGCTTGAAATTGTTTGCAAAGACAGATGATAAAGAAACCTGCGAAAGGAGGCATAAAAAGATTGGGAGGACAGTTTAATGATGTAATAGAGACGTAGTGACATCTTAAAATCATCTGAGGCTCTGTGACAAAAAGGTAAGTGTAGCCATGGCACAGGTTTTGTCATAGCAACTATTTAGTGTTCAATTAGAACGAAATTTTCCTAGGTTTTGTTTACAGCCTGTCTGGACACACTGTTTTGTTTTTTTTAGTTTTGTTTTTTATCTCTAACAGAAATGCACCATTTAGGTTGTTTGAGGCATTCATAATAAGCATAGAGCAAGTTCTCTTCCCACCAGTGAGCAACATTTCCACATCTGCAACATATACATTATTCCCAGCTAACAGAAATGGTCTGTCAATATCATAAACAAATAGAAGTTGTAATTTGGTAGAACAGAAAGTTCCAGGAGCGAGTGTATAGAATTACTGGCAGCATTTGATAGACACACAAAGCTGCCAGCCTTGGTGTTCACAGACGTTAATCACAAGAGGGTCAAGGTGTTGTGTACTCTGTTACTGAAGAGGAGGTCAAGATTACCCACCTTCAAGGCTTTTGACAGTAAACTCAACAAGTGAGCTGTAATGTCCAGAAAAGCATACAAAAAGAGGTGTACTCATAATGTGTGAGAGCAACTTGACATTTGCTTCATCGGTAATTAAGCTGGACACATGCAGGGGACTGTGTTTTTTAAAAAAAGAAAAAAGGGTGTGATGTACTACTTAAATGAAATAAATACAGTCCATGCTTGGAAGCAGACGTTCTTCACTCTCCAGTAGGGATCGATCCAGATTTATCTCTCAATATTATGAAGACTTAGAGTGGTCTGAATGTAAAACATAAAAAGTTCTCACAGGAAGATGCACAAGAAAACAAGAACACAGCTGGCTTTTGTTTTATCTACCAGAAAACGCATGCACACAATACTACTGACAGAGCAGGTGTGTATGTTTGGATGGGGTCTTTTTTGTTCTTGATGTTTTTTAATGAAGCAGACTTTATCATACCACTGATGCTTAAATTAGAAACATACAAAGTGCTTCCATGGCTAAAGTTGAGGATAAAAGAAAACAAGAAAAAGATACTGCCACTTGGTGAAACTAGATGCAGTGTTGGAATAATGTTTGTATGTTAAGACTGATTTGGAATACATTCAGAGTGCAGAGATTGCTTCCAAAAATGTTTTTATGCCAGAGTACTGGTAATGGTTGTTGAATGATCAAAGGTTACACCTGAGACCCCCCCCCCCCCCAAGTGTACAATAAATACTGGAACCAAAATCCGTTTTAAATGGGTGCTCAATATTAAGGCCACTTACAACAGGTTAAAAAATGTGATGAAGCGTGATTTGATCACTGTTAACTCTACAAACAGCACAGCAGAGCTAAACAAGAAAGACGTTTCAGTGCGGATCTTAGCCCCGTGCATAAATACGCGCGGAATAATAATGGCAATTGCTTAATCACACGAATTAGCTGCCTTAAAAAAAAAAAAAAAAGATCCACCCTGTAAACGCATTATTCCACATGTTGCCAACTTACAATCTTCTATCCCTGTGGTCCATCACTGGAGCTGCCCCTTGTGTTATATTGTTGCACCTGATTGCATTGGAGAAACATCGGCAGATCCTCGGGCACACGAAATTCCTGCATCCATGGAACAATGAGACGAACAGGAGCAGGGATACTGACGGCGATGTCCACATCGTTGGTGCTTTCTGGAAAACTTCGCAGAAGCTGAGATGTCGACTGAATGTCCCTTCATCAACAAGAAGTTGCTTCCCTTTAATCGCGCTTTGAATCTCAATCACCTGACCTCCAGCTTCCTATCAAGTGGCTCTTGTGTCGCAAAGAGATTTTTTATAAGCATCCGAAAAGGAAAGTGACACGTGATCGCAAAGTTGAGCCCTGTAATTTTTTTTTCTTTTTATGATGACGATTCATTATTAGGTATATTCTAAGTAAGGTTAATGTAGACATGATTGCGTATTAAAGCACCCCAAAACAGAGCGCAGACGTTTTTAACAACTGGATACATTATTACCGGATTTATACGTTTTCTATGAGCACATCTGCTTGTAAACACAATCATCTGGATCCCCAGTTAGACTTGCAGCAGTGACCTTGGTTAAAAGAACATACGTAGATCATTGTGACGGTGTATCGTTTAAGATAGGCTAAACTGGCGTAATGAGAAAGTATCTGAAAGTAAACCGCAAACATCCAAGAGACAATAACCTTTGATGTTCAATTATCTTCCTCCCCTGGCAATGGTTTTGCTGTGATTGGATGCTTTCAGAGCCACTTTTCCCTCACTGTTGAGTTTGCTAACCCTTGTGTCTGTAATTGGAGTGTATTTTAGGATAGTTAAAATGAAGATTTCGTTTGGCATGCACATAAAGATCCAAAGTCGATGACTGTGTCCCTCGGAAGAACAGTGTGACCCATAGTCAGAAGCCTCCCATAACTGTATCTCGTTTGGCGCCCGTTATAGGGCTGTTGCTGATAAAGGCAAGGCAACATTGTGTAGCCTTGAAACACAACCTGTTTTAAGTCGTTATACTGAAAGAGTATATTCAGTATATATTAAATTAGAAACATGGTAATGATCTAGATGGCTGTTTGAAAACTGAGCATAACAACAAGGTATTTGAAACTCCACTTGTTCAAACAAAATTTTTGATGGAGACATATCTGCGAAAAGCGTAGGATTTAATTAAAAATCAGTGTATTTTTTAAAAGTTTCCTTACTTAACTGCTCAATCAGTGAAACGTGTCGGATGATCTTTCTTTTGGGCATGGTTGAACTAATGCTAAAGTTATTGATGGACTTAATTCCAAGCACTCTTTCCACAAGATAAACCAGTGCGACGACCAAAGAAGGTCCGTTGCTTCTCTGCTGGGAAGACAGTGCCAGGTTGTTGTTTGTTTTATTTAATTGTATTTTTTGCACTGTCGTAATATCTCTACTGGGTGGCGACAAAGCAACATCATTGAGAAAAACAGTAAGAGCGCATTTTCTCAGGGAACAGACCAGAAATCCTTCGCTAATACTGGATATATTTATGTGACTGTAAATCTGTGTTTCTCGTGTTGGTTTTAAAACAAAATAATTAAACAGGATCAGAAATGTCCTTGAGGTATTACTAACCAATCAGCTACGGAGAGGCAACAGTAGCAATTCAAAGGAAGTGGCGTTAAGGAAGTCGCCTTTGAGCTGATCTGGGGTCAGTGATAGAAATGCCAGCCCCGGAAATGGTAGCAAATTGACTGCAATTAAACCGACCCCAAGTCAGTACGTACAAAGGGTAGTACACAGGAAGTCAAACTTACAACAGCTGCGATAACAGTTGTGGGTATAAACCACATAGGTTACAGTCTGAAAAAGAGAACAAGGGTCCACTTTTTTTCTGGCCAGTTCGCCAGCTAGCTCGTAGCGATGGACAAGCTTCGTCGTGTGCTAAGCGGTCGAGAAGACAACGAGGAACTGGGTCTCACTGCACAGGTAGGAACTGCTTGACAGGCTACGCTGCTAATGCTAACGGACTGTCAAGAGAACGGATAACATTCAAACGCCTAATAATAAAGCATCGCTTTCGCTGCCTGTTTAAAATTCTGAGCTAATGTTAAGATACCGTTGTCTGCATGCGATTTTATATTCACTGAGTTAGCGGCTTGTAGCAGTTAATAATGAAAAAATGCTATTTTGTGTTAGCTCCGGTTAACTAGCGTCCTCTGGCCGTTTAAAGCCAGCTGTCTTGACTTTCTGTTAGCACTTAACTTTACTGAGTCATGTGTATTTATTTGTACCTCTTTTTCACGCGTTCACGATAAGGAGGAAATAAGGTAAGGTAATGCTTTCGAAGTCAGTTTATTGGTGTTTTGTATTCTACACTTCTTTCCTGCTTTTGTTTTTTATTCTTTGCAGATTCTACTTCAGTTATGTTCTGTATTTCTTAACATATGCTAGCATAATCCCCGTTTGTGGTGTGGCCGCTGTATGATTGATTAGCAGGAAGCCCGTGGGCTTTTTCTGCAGGTCACTGGGTCTGTCTTGTGACATCCTCCCATTGTTCTCACCAGGTCCTTGATGCCAGCACTCTCAGCTACAGCACCAGGGTGAAATGGTTTGTCATCTGCTTTGCTGGAGGCATCCTGTGTTCAATACTTGTGAGTGTATTTGTCAGGCAAAATTGATGTTTTTGTGTCCTTTTTGCCTTCATACTGACCAAAGGAATGTGGAGAAGGCTTTTTTTTTTTTTTTTTTTCCTCCACTGCCGCCAAAGCGATTTCCTCTGTTACTCCAGCAGATCAGTACGATCAACTCCTACTGTCACTTATACTTAAGTAACCCACATCGGGTACATAAATCTTACTTATCAGTTTGTAGCCTTGCAGAAGAGAAGGCACTGTCAACTGTTGCTGTCAACAGTTTGAAGCCACTGCCATTTTTCGCACCCATTGTAAAATGCAGGTTTTGTTTATAGGTGGTAACATTCACAGTTACCACAATCGTTGTAGAAAATCTAGTGCCATGAAAACTCGTAATATTTAAGTCTTTAAATGCCCTTTTTTCAAAAAAAAAAATTTTTTCTAGCTGCTCACACACTGCTAGCCATCACCGTGTTTGCAGCAATAACTAAAATACACATTTACAAACCTATTGCTGCTTGTCTGATTACATAAATATCACTAAATGCAGCAGTGTCTTTCCAGAATGAATATCTATCCAGATTTTTTTTTCTTTTTCCCAGAATCTTAGCTGTTTCATTTTATTAGAAGCTTCTTACAGCTGCTCCCTTATTCACATTTGATTACCTTCCTGACGCAGCCCCAAAAAGGGGATTTGTATCTCCTCCTGATCTTAAATGTGTTAGTCTTATGTGTGAACCACCACACTGTAGAGCCACCGACTATTTTATCTTATTAAAATTATTAATCATAACTTTAGATAAGGCTGAAACCCTCACAACTTATCAAAAGAAATATATTAGTGTTTTATAATCTCTTCCTATGGCTAAACATAAGCTCTGTTTACAATTGGACTGCAGCCAGGGGTGTTTCCAGGATGTTGTTTTGTTTTGTTTTTTTTTTAATTGGGCTTCACAGGGGAGACCGAGAATGCAGCGGTGGCAATAGGGGGGCACAGGAGATTAGAATGTTTAGTTGGAAATATTTAATGAGAATCGTGTATAGAAAAAGTATTTTAGACTGTTTGCTTAAGTAAAAGATTAAAGTAATGTAATAATTCATATGATGTTCAACCAAATATATTTAAAGTACTCGGGGGGGTGGGGGGGGAATGACACTTTTTAGAATTATTTACATGATATTATTCGATTTATGATTTATGTATTGAAGCGTATATCTTTCTAATGAATACACTTGTTGATTATTTTAATTATTTATTAGTTGGTAGACTGGTACTATATAATAGTGTAATTAATCTGCAAAATAATAAATAACTGAAGCTTTAAAATGGATAGTCTGGCATAAGAATAGTAATAATCACATTCAGAATTTAGTAGAGTAAAAGCAGAAAACAGCGTAGTACTAGTAAAAGTAATTAAGTAAATATTTCAGCAGCACTAGTGCCACCCATGGCCCCTTTTAGACACACCCCTGACTGCAGCACTGGTCCAGTAGTACTAAAGTCTATTATAATCCAAACCAACCTTATGGGCTTCTAACAGTAGGGGGAGACAAACGTTTTTCAGTACAACCACAGGACAGCCACTTCTGCTCTTTTTCTTTTTTTTTTCTCTCTTTTTTTCAGCAGGATTTTTAACCGGGTTATTAACAGTTAACCCTTTAACCTGGTTAAGTTCTAGGTCTCACTTAGTAGCTATTATATCTGTTTATTTTTGCCCCCTACCCCTTGCTGAAAAATGATGATATGAATTTGTGTAGCTGAATTATTTTTTTTCTTTTTCTTTTTTAATCTCTTTACCAGGGCACAGCACTGCTGTTCCTTCCAAGTGGCTTGAAGCTCTTTGCAGTCTTTTACACACTAGGGAATATTGCAGCTCTTGCCAGGTAAGTCCAGTTTAATTTTAAGTGTTACTGGTATTGTACTGTATTATCATCAGCATTTTGTCATCAGTATGACACACTGCAAGAAAGCAACAAAAAAAAGTCATCTTAAAGGTTATATTGTCACTCATGGCTGGAGTATCTTGTCACAGTCATAATTCTTTAAGGTGTGTGTGTGTGTGTGTGTGTGTGTGTGTGTGTGTGTGTGTGTGTGTGTGTGTGTGTGTGTGTGTGTGTGTGTGATTGTCCTTGTGTTCATTCATAACCTGCTGCTCTGTGTTTGCAACACTGTGCCTGAAGAACTATGAGATGTTTTCAGCTCATAATGAATGACATTGTTACATATTGTCAGTATGAGTTATACAGTTTGATGCAACAAAGCAAGTAATCTAATCTTGGTGAAAGCATTGTCATTTATTAAAGTTGTCACGCCTGTGCAGCTCTGATAGCCATTTTTAGGTTTTCAAAATCTGAACCCAAGGATGAACTGAATAAATCTTTTGTGCTGTTGAGTATGTAAGAACGCACTTTGTACAACTTTTAGTGTTTGAAACTCAAAGACCTCTAAAGTCTTTGAGTTTCACCATCATCAGTCATGAATACAGATTTGTAGACACATTTTATTACAGCAAACTTGCGCTGTGCTTTCAGACCTCTTATCAAATTTGTACCCATTTTATTTGAATTCTATTTCTTCAGTTAATATTTACTCTCAATCCTTGAAACACTACAGAGTTTGCTGCTGAGAGTATACAAACTAAAACTATTGGGAGCAGGTCATTGGTGTGGGGCTGCCTTGTTTTTACTGATTCTTTTACCAGCATCATATTTGAAGTATAATGTAGATTCTCTGCTGATATTGTAAACGTATAAGTAGACCAGTTTAAACTTTCAATGCTTTAGTTATCAGTTTAGGAGTGAAAACCAGTACAGAAAATGTACTCAGCCATAAAATAATTGACTGGAGTTAGAATGTTTATTTTACTGCTCTGTATGCTAAATCACCAGATTAATGATTTTCTACAGCATTCATCTTTCATATTTTACTGGTGTTTACATAGATGTTCTTTATAGATTGTTAATCACCTAAAGTCTCTAGAGTGGGTGGCATTTTCTCTCGCAGAAGATTCTTAAGATCTGTGAAACACCCCTTTTAGATTGGTCAGATCCTGCCAACATCACTCCTTTCATGTGAACATGCAGGGGAAACCCTGGGTTAATTTAGTGAGTTGGAGAACTAGCTTCTTTTGACCACTTATCCTGAACGCCAATGTTAGGGTAAATGAATCCAGATAACCTGGTTATGTTGCACTCACCCAGGAATCTGAGTCCTTACTGACACTGTTATAATTATTCCTTATTTTGAGGCCATGAATATTATTCTTCTAACTGTTAAGTTAAAAAAAACTGTGGTGAAAAGCTGGAATGCATAGGAGCTGTCAGCGGAGGTCTGCAAAAGAGCTGCATCAAAGTGTTGTGCAGTTACGTAGGCAAGGTGTACATCAGGTTCTGACATAAGTTAATTCGTAGAGCTTCAGAGGGGTTTGCAGTTTACATCCTACCTACAGGATAGGATTCCCACAGAGACGAGCAGGGGCAGCATAGCTGTGTGTCTCCTCTAGAGTCTTTTTTTTTTTTTTTTTTTTTAAATAGGAGGATGTGAGTAAATGAGCTCCTTCTTTGTATAGGAGCAAACAGCTGTTTTCTTTCCTGTCACAGGGAACCAAACTTGCAAAGTGTGGTTAAAACTTTAGTTTTACTTATTCGGTACCAGTTTATAAATGGATCATCTTGGGGACCTTCACATAGTTAAGTCAAGACTTTCCAGTAGAGAGAAATCTAAACTAACCCCCTTCTTAAAAATCACCAGCAATGTAGGCGAAAAAAACTCAATATAAAGTTCAAGATTAGAAATGTATCTTTATAGATGTCACCAGATCTACAACATTTAGATTTGTATTTGTAGGTGAACTAAGGTCTAAATCTTACAGTAATGTCTTTGACTTCTTTTGACAGACACTGAACGCTTGATTTGGTGATTGTTATCAGACTGTACAGTCTCTGTTTTCAGGTATTAAATATCCAGAAGGTTAGATGCATCAAGAAACTAGGTCACCTTCTTCATAGCTCAGGTTAACAGTCCAGTGCAAAAGAGTATCATATTATTTTACAGAGCTTAACCTACTTTATAAAAACGGTATGCTGCTGGTTTCTTCTTGACGGCCACAGGTATGAAAACAGGAGGCACTATGTGCTGTGTTTTAATGACAAAAGAACACAATTATGTAACACAACAAAAGCTCAATTTAGCTTAAACTCTGATTTCAAATGTCTATTCAGTGATCTGCCAAAATCTTAACACCTAATGTGTTAAAATTACGTGATCAGTTTTACAGTCAGCGACACACTCTTTTAGGTGCCAGATCTTTTTCCCAGCATGTGCGCCAATCATTAGTGTCTTTGACACTCTGAGGAGAGGGAAAAAAAAGCCTCCCTCTCAACAGACCAGCAGAGAGAGCCTGCGTCAGCCCACATTACTCTTGTGTCTCATCTAACAGATGTGACGCTCCACGGACTCCCTCTGCCCACTCAGCTCAGCTGAGCCCAAAGCTGCGTGCCTCGTCAGTGGGGAAAGCCTTTGTCTTGTTAAATTCACTGACGTAACACATGCATCATGTAGGAGGTCTTAAGTGTTGGGAATGAAACATTTAAACTGTAATTATTGCCACATGTAGTCCAAATTTGATTTTGTTGGTCACGTTTTTCAGATGTTACTCATACTGTGCTGTATGCGGTCAGTGTATTACTCATGTTGTGGGGAACCAGTTTGTTTACAAAAGGGATCTGTCCCATTCTTGTGAATTTAGTTTGGGACTTCCCTGAGATTGTGGGGGGGCGGGGGTTGTTTTGTTTTTTTTAACCCTTCAGTATTTATACATTTGTTTGTTTTGTCAACTTTTTCTATCAACGTTTTAGGCTTGGACAGTTACATGTACTGCTTTTCCACTGCAGACACATCTCTGCCCATTTACTCTTTTCAGTGAGCAGCTGCTCATCAGTTAACAACTACAGTTGTTACTACCAAAGCCTCATAACCCCCAAAATGCAATTCAAGATGGCTGTGAAAGCAACTACATATTTATTGTATTCAGCCTCTGCTGCACTGCAGAAAATCACTGGGGAGGGGAAATGACTACTTAATGCTATGAAGGCAAATTATAATTATAATAATGATTCATAATTCGAGAGTATCTGTGGAGCATGGCCACCTGATGGGCAGTTATCTGGTTTACGTTTTGTAGTCCACTTGTTGGCAAAGTTCCATTGGCCAATTACTTACAGTGGGGCAAAAAAGTATTTAGTCAGCCACCGATTGTGCAAGTTCCCCCACCTAAAATGATGACAGAGGTCAGTAATTTGCACCAGAGGTACACTTCAACTGTGAGAGACAGAATGTGAAAAAAAAATCCATGAATCCACATGGTAGGATTTGTAAAGAATTTATTCATAAATCAGGGTGGAAAATAAGTATTTGGTCAATAACAAAAATACAACTCAATACTTTGTAACATAACCTTTGTTGGCAATAACAGAGGTCAAACGTTTACTATAGGTCTTTACCAGGTTTGCACACACAGTAGCTGGTATTTTGGCCCATTCCTCCATGCAGATCTTCTCGAGAGCAGTGATGTTTTGGGGCTGTTGCCGAGCAACACGGACTTTCAACTCCCGCCACAGATTTTCTATGGGGTTGAGGTCTGGAGACTGGCTAGGCCACTCCAGGACTTTCAAATGCTTCTTACGGAGCCACTCCTTTGTTGCCCGGGCGGTGTGTTTTGGATCATTGTCATGTTGGAAGACCCAGCCTCGTTTCATCTTCAAAGTTCTCACTGATGGAAGGAGGTTTTGGCTCAAAATCTCACGATACATGGCCCCATTCATTCTGCTCTTAACGCGGATCAGTCGTCCTGTCCCCTTGGCAGAGAAACAGCCCCATAGCATGATGTTTCCACCCCCATGCTTCACAGTAGGTATGGTGTTCTTGTGATGCAACTCAGTATTCTTCTTCCTCCAAACACGACGAGTTGAGTTTATACCAAAAAGTTCTACTTTGGTTTCATCTGACCACATGACATTCTCCCAATCCTCTGCTGTATCATCCATGTGTTCTCTGGCAAACTTCAGACGGGCCTGGACATGCACTGGCTTCAGCAGCGGAACACGTCTGGCACTGCGGGATTTGATTCCCTGCCGTTGTAGTGTGTTACTGATGGTGACCTTTGTTACTTTGGTCCCAGCTCTCTGCAGGTCATTCACCAGGTCCCCCCGTGTGGTTCTGGGATCTTTGCTCACCGTTCTCATGATCATTTTGACCCCACGGGATGTGATCTTGCGTGGAGCCCCAGATCGAGGGAGATTATCAGTGGTCTTGTATGTCTTCCATTTTCTGATGATTGCTCCCACAGTTGATTTTTTCACACCAAGCTGCTTGCCTATTGTAGATTCACTCTTCCCAGTCTGGTGCAGGTCTACAATACTTTTCCTGGTGTCCTTCGAAAGCTCTTTGGTCTTGGCCATGGCGGAGTTTGGAGTCTGACTGTTTGAGGCTGTGGACAGGTGTCTTTTATACAGATGATGAGTTCAAACAGGTGCCATTCATACAGGTAACGAGTGGGGGACAGAAAAGCGTCTTACAGAAGACGTTACAGGTCTGTGAGAGCCAGAGATTTTCCTTGTTTGAGGTGACCAAATACTTATTTTCCACCCTGATTTACGAATAAATTCTTTACAAATCCTACCATGTGAATTCATGGATTTTTTTTTCACATTCTGTCTCTCACAGTTGAAGTGTACCTCTGGTGCAAATTACTGACTTCTGTCATCATTTTAAGTGGGGGAACTTGCACAATCGGTGGCTGACTAAATACTTTTTTGCCCCACTGTATCAGCAAGCCTCAGTGAATGCAGGTATACAGTGCTTAAGGACCACACTTACATAATCAAAACAATCAGCTATCATGTGACATGAGCTATCAGTTTTTACTCATCTGTAGTTGTAATTGTTGACCAAACTGGAAGTCTTAAAGTAGAGTGGTTAAACTGGAAGTCCTGATAAACTGACGCTGCCTTTGGAGGCAAATGCAGATGAGCCAGTGTGACTGTTGCAGTGGAAGGCTTGAAACTGAGCTTTTTGTTTGTTTTCTTAGCTTAAACTTCTATATTGTTCAAAAGTGATGCGTTGAGGGTGTGAAGTTTTTCCTCTGCTTGTTTGACAACCACAGCTATAACAGACCTGTTTACTGAGCTTAATCCATCTACTTTTTTTATTGTTCTCCCAAAGCACCTGCTTCCTAATGGGACCACTAAAACAGTTGAAGCGCATGTTTGAACCAACACGACTGATAGCAACCATTGTTGTGCTGGTAAATACTGTGTTTTACTATTTTGACTTAGATTATGCAAGGCACTGCACTTCCACTTACAGTAGTTGGTGGTTTATGAGTAACGTAACTTAACAACACATTTCACCTTGACAGTGTGGATGTTTTCTTGAGTAACATTTAAATGTTTTTGGGGTTTTGTTTGTTTTTTACGTTGTTTTTCTGATAGGTTGAAAATAAATAGAGAGAAATTAAAACTGAACTTTGTACAAGCAAGCAAAAAGTTTATGCAAGCTGATTTCTCCGTTCTTCTTACAGCTCTGCCTGGTCTTAACGCTTTGTTCAGTGTTTTGGGTAAGTATGTTTCAATACAAACAAATCAGTTTGCAGTTATTAATTTAAAGTAGTGTTATTAAAATTGTTTTTTTTATTGTCTTTACAGTGGGGTAAAAAGGGACTGGCCATAATCTTCTGTATTCTGCAGTTTCTGGCAATGACGTGGTAAGGATGACTTAGTAGTCTAAACCATTTCAGTACAGTTTGTTCATTATTCACACCTACAGTGATCAGCCTCAGACCACTGACACTTGCAATGAATAACTCATTAACATCCAACAGTTTGCTTAGAAACCCTAGCTCTTATTTTATGTTATACTTATGTTGAAATCGCAACATAAGTTTATTTTATAGTATTTGTAGATACATCTGTAAGTGAGCCACATATTTGGCTAAAAGTGTAAAGGCGAATACACTTAATTTTAGCCAAGCTATACTGGATTTTATTGTTCAGGGCAAAATGATAGCAAGCACAATCCAAGTATATTGATTAAATTGGTTTACCCTAGTTTGCCAGAGCAGACAGTGACATCTGTTTGAAATGCAGGTTACAATTAAAGGTGTTGTAATAAGACTGATGGGCAAGAGGCCATGCCTGATTGTAGGTCAGCGTATGTTTGCCCTGTAAAGAAGAAGGCAGGATCGTGTAGTGCTATTTAGCTGTGGGGTTTGGGCAGACAGGCATGGATTGTTTACACACAACACGAAGTGGCTGCCAGCTCTCTGTGGAGTCATTACTATAATGAAAACTACATGTGAACAGTCCAGGGAGAATACATGGCACCTATTAGTCCTTAATTAGTTATCTGTTCTTATGCTACGTGTGTAACACAAAGAGCTAAACAACCCATCTTTCACTTATAAGTTATAGTGTTTTAAAAACTGTGACTTTATAATGTCTATTTACAACGTCCACAATTTCTTTTGTAACTGCATGTCCTTTACTCAAATGTTTTAAAGCAGTTTTTTTTTTCTTCTTCTTTTTAGTTCCTTTTTACATTTAAAATCTTCATAAGTCATGAATCTTTTTCGTCTGAGGGTAATGTTATTTTTACTAGAGCATTTTATAATATTTGGCCTTTTTAGTTTGCAGAGCTTAAAAGAAGTTTTCAGTAATTTTGCAAACGGATGAATTAAGTTTTTTAGCCTGTTGTTAAATTGACTTAAATGTATATCAAATGTATATCAAGCTTACAAGCTATTTGAGCTTTTATTTGACATCCACACAGTCAGTGGAATTAAGCTTAACCTTAGTCGTGAATGAATGATATGGATTAGCCTGTCAGTAATTTGTACGTTCACTTATTTGAACATATTTGCACAGCAGTAACAAAAGACAGTGTGTGTGACTGCATGGAAAAACAAGCCAGTAGGAACTATGGAGGAAGGGAATAGCCTGTGTCAGCCTTACAATCACACTGCTTTTACACCTACATGTCGTACATTCATTTCCGCTCTGCCTGCGTTCTCAAAGGCATCACCATGGAAACCACAAGTCACACATCCAGAACTCATTCTTAACAGACTGGGGGCATAGTGCACTCCCACGCAGCCACTCAGACGTCTGTGCGAAGGTGGTTCCGTAATAAGACGTCGCCACTGACCCGCACAGATGGGGTCAAAGTCCAGTCCTTGGGCTGAATTCTGTGAAATGACCATATGATCCTCAACCACAACTGACTGTCACAAGCTCAGGATAGTTACAATGGTTTTGTTATTAAACATCCTTCTTTGCTCTAACTAAATTAAGATAGTCAGAAGATTCACGTGTAAAAGTGTGTTACACTGCTTGTTATATTTGTTACAGCTCTGCTTAAGACAGATGGGGATTCTTGTCGTTATGCTTGTCGGTATGCTCATGTTTGCGCTCTAGTTGATTATTTAACAGTGTCAGTGCATTCCTCACATATTTAAAATACATCACTGGTTTCATCAGGAATCTATTAAGCTGAACCTTAGCCGTGATCATTTCCTGGATAGGGTTCTGTGTTTGTTTCAGAAGTGTGCCTGGTACCTTTCTGTCCACAATTATTTGTACAAAGATTACAGTATGTCCAATTAATGTCCAATTACATTTTGTTAATCACTGCTAAGTGATTTTTTTTGTCTGTCCCATTTGGTTCTTTTGCAATCAGAATTGTTGTCTAAAGGCAAAGAAAGATGCCCAACGGATTTACTTTACCAAATGGACCATCCCAGCCTTGCCTTATTGGTCTATTTGATTCACCTTTGCTTTGATTGTTTATTTTATTTTCATTTGCTGAACACGGCACAGACTTGACTGGGGAAAAGAAAAGAGAGAAAGAAAGGGGGAAAGGAAAAGAGCGGGGAAGAGGGACTGTGATAAAACTGCTAAGTGATATAAAAGAACCTTTGTCATAAGCATTATCGTATCAGATTTCAGTTCCTGGAAAGATTTAAAAAGGGATTTACAGGACAACTAGTTCAACGTATTTTGTTGTAGTGGCCTTAAATAATAAAATAAATGTAAACATTGAATCAAATTTAAAATGAGTTAAGGGACACATTCATTCATTCTTCATCAGTAGGTGAATACTAATGCAAAGGACTTTAAATACAGGTAATCTGCTTAAACTGGTACATGACATGCACAGTTCATTCGTAATTAGTATCTTCTTCTACAATCAATATCTGTCCTAAAAATATCCCACCATCACCAGTATTTTCCCTCATCCTTTTGTGTGTTTCTTCTCTTTCAGGTATAGCATCTCTTATATTCCATTTGCCAGGTAAGATGACAGGATTATACTTTGCAAGCTTTGCCTTGATATATGGATATGTGCTCGTACTCTCTGGCGTGCATGACCCTTCAATGAAAACATGTTTTGTTTTTTTTGTTTTTTATTTACGTCTTTCTCTTGTTTGCGTCCACCATATGGCTCTAATCCCCCAGTACGATCAGTGTAGGCTCTTGGTGTCAAACAAATGGCAGCCTGTTGTTTTCACACCCTCCATGCTTTAGTGCTGTGACATCATTGCTAAATCCATAATATCAAAATTAAGTAGCTTTTTTTTTTTTTTTTCTAAATGAAATAATGCTCTTTGAATCTGATTTGCCAAAAATATTTTCCTTAATGTAGCTTTTACGTTGCATATAATGAGCTTGTGTTAAGCTTTACAGGGTTAAGGCACAATGCAAATTTTTGATTAGATCTGGCTAAGCTGTGCTGCATCAAAGACAAAAAGCCTGCAGTGTCATAAGTCGTTGTCACAGGTGTCTTAATGTTTTGCAGCTTTTCTGTAAAAGCAAAAAAATTCTCCACTGTACCAAAAGTGTTCACTTTGGTGCCATATGCTGTACCACCTCAGTGCTTTACCTCCAGGCCAGGCATGAGGTGTGATGTTGTTTTGTCAGTTCAGATGTAAGTTGGGTTATAGCTCATTTGGTCCAGAGCCCCCATGCAGCCCCCACCCACTAAGTATCTTGTGTGTTTGGGCGACCCTATAATCCATCCTGACAGCTGAGGGACGTCCTTTTAACAACCTCAAGCTCCCCCTCCCCCAGCCCAAAAGCTAACAACAAAACGAGGCCTAGACAAAGACCTTTTCCCATGTCACTCCCCAAAAAACAAATTCCTGTAGAGGAATGCAAATTTTATGGCCGGGCTTTGTTTCTTTTTTGGGCTTGATACTAAAATGCTGCCAATCAGCTGCTTCTTTGTTACTGCTGCGTTTCTTATGTTATTTGTCAACACATTTGTGTTCTGTCTCCTTAAGCCTCTTACTTTAATCCATTTTTCATTTAATTCAGACTTGATTGCTTCGGCCTCTGTTGTTTTAAGTTGTGAGATCAAAATATGCAGAAACGATTTTATGGGGTGACACAATGCTATAGTACTTCCCATCCCTGTCTGTGTTCCAACAGTCTCCGATACCTGGCTGGCCACTGCCATAACACATGGCCAGTGGACTTGATCCTTTAATGTATTTTACCTTGTTTCCTATTTATATCCCCTCACACATGCAGAGAGAGATACTAAAACCTGCTGCCTGTGCACGTCCCACACCACTTTAAGGCTGCTTTTGGCTCAGACATCTAATCAGAAATTGGGGAAAGCCCTTGAGACTGATAATTTATTTATGCAGTGGAAATGACAATAAGCTTTAAGTGATATATTTTTAAAAATACAGAGGTTGGTTTGTTTGTTTTTTAGGGGTTTTTTTTAAGTTCTTTTTTTTTTTTTTTTTGATAAAAACCAAAGCATTTAAGGAAGCAACCCTTCTCTCCAGCGGCCTCCCCTCCTCCCTGTCAGACTGCTCATGATCCCCCTTGTTCTTTTAACCTTGACTGGTTTCGCACCTCCTCCTTCCAATTTCGAACGTGTCTGCAGGCAAAGTCTGCATAGCAACCACTGATGGCAAGAACAAACTGTGTGAAGCGAAATAGAGTAGGCAACGATCTGTGGTCGCCATGGTGATGGATTGCATTGCATCATCCTTCAACTTGGTGTACCTGGGGAAAAAAAGAAAAGGAAGACCCCCATCATTCTGAGCATGTGGTCCCTCCCCGCCAAAACACGCTCACTTATTCATGATGAGCCCCACCCAGATCATTGTAAAAATGGACTCATTGTTGCTTTTAATTTTGTACGCATGGCAGAATTTTGTCTTTGCTATATTTAGTTTTTCCTTTCATTTCTTAATTGCCTTTTTTCTGTTTCTCTCTTTTATTTGTTTTGACAGGGATGCTGTGATCAAGTGCTTCACGACCTGTCTGAGTTAGGACTCCAAAGTCTACAGTTTCCTATCAAGACTGGTCCTAATATGCAAACTGCGAACAAGAGGCTTTGTAAAATATACATGATTCTGTATATACATTATATTTCCAAATTTTTATTATGGCTTTCATACTGTGAAGTCTTGCTTTTTAAGTGTAGCTAAAGGTCTATAACTATCACCAGATAATAGGTATCAGTCTTTTGCTTTTGACATGAGTAATGGGTGCCTTTAATGGTTAATATATTTAAAAATATTTTCTGAGTGTATTTATGCCATTTAAGTGCAGAAACTGATGTTGAGTCTGGTATGTGGTCAAATACAACAAAAGTGCCTTCTGATTATATGCAGCAGGAAGAAACCAGTTCAAATTTAAGTCGGGTTCTATATTTGCATTTTGAGCAGTATACAAATTAATTGTCATCTGGCTTCCTACATGCAAACGTTGTCAGAGCATTATCTCTCTCTCTGTGTGTGTGTGTGTGTGTGTGTGTGTGTGTGTGCGTGCGCGCAAAGAGGCTCTGAGATGCTATTCCATGTTGCTGTTTTCCCCTTGGCAATTGTGTCACTGCTTCACTGATAATGCCTGAAATATGATTTTTTTTTTTTCTTTTTTCTTTTTTTTTTTTTCTACAGCTAAACAGAATTTAAAAAGCACTCAATCTTCAGTGCATCATGTGAAATCATGTTAAAAATGCTTCTCCTTTTTAGGTTGATTTCCTGCCAGATGTAGCAGTGACCCAGTTAATTACGCTTTTCTGAGCATTGTGATTTTTACGTGACCTAATAACCCAATATAGCTGGCATCATGTTCCCCTATACCGCTTCAGCGTGATGGTGTAGCCTTTGAGGATGTGGTTGTCATGACAACCTCCTCCAGAACACTCATAACCTTTTCCTACCCCCATTTGTGGTGCAGATGTTCACATCCTACTAACAAAGGTCTTTCTGCTTTTTAGAGCTCCTTGGGCCAGCAGTCTTGATCCCTTTGCATTTTTTTGCATTTAAACTAAAATGTGTTTTTCTACGTAATAAGAGCACAGCTCAAGTTGTTTAGTTTTTTTTTTTTTTTGTTTTTTGTTTTTTTTTCTTAATTGCTTTATCAGATTAAATAATTCCTTTTCTTTTCTTGCTACGCTTATGGGTTTTGTTTTGTTTTTTGGGGGGTAGACACTTGTATTTTTGTTGGATTACCATGGGCGAAATCTCCCCTCAGTACTTATTGTTATCGGACTTGGCAGAGACGCAGCAAATCCCTCTCGAAGTAATCTTGGGGGGGATAAAATAATTCTTTGAAATGAGTTTGTCGTCTTTGTTTTTTCTGATTGGTTTTCCATAGCAGCCATTTTTGGATTACACCAAAGTTTGAAGATGAATGGGAAGAACCCTGACCCCAGCAATCTGTTAGCGTCCCAACTGTTTCCCCTTCAGTACATTTAATCTGTTGTTATGTCAGAGAGAACGGCGATCATGCCTCGGCGAGCACTGAAATTAAACAAGTCTGTGTGTCTTCTTTAGCTTAATGATCTAAGTCTTCTTGCAGAGATGAATAAATAACTTGGCCTGTGTTGTGGTGGGAGTTGCTGTCCCAGTTATTGATTCTAAGTGTCTGAAGACTGTTAATTTTCAAAAAGCATTAAACACACATGCATTTTAGATGTAGTTTTATTTCCCCATCCCCAGAGCAACTGCATCTGATGCATGACTTAAAGCCAAGATGTTTCACGAACCATAAAATATGCAGGCAATATAAAATCGTTTAATAACTACAGATTAGCAAAAGGGCTCATTGATTTCTGCCTGGCAGAAAGTGCAGATAGAAGGACAAAGAAAAATCCATATTGCAGATTATTTGTGTATCCTATGAGATGCTATTTCATAGTCTACATGGCTAGAGTAACAAAAGTGACTGTCAATACACATCAGATAATTGACATTTGAGATCATATTTACTGAAAGGATACAAGGAAACTGCATGCCATTGTTCCTGTGACATGTTCAAGGACACACTGATCTGAGCACCAAGGACTAAACTCATGATTATGACCATAAGTTCTCTTTCTTTTCATCCAAGTATGTTTTGGCAGTGCAAATAAATTACAGAGTATTGATACTTTTGAAGTTGTTGAACTTTTTGAGTTTTGTATTTCGAATAAAGATGTTATGGGCTAAAAATGTTATAAGAAGTCGTTTTTTTTCGGCTTTATAATTCTTTTTTACTGGGTTGAAATTTAGTTCTTTAACGGCATCACTTTTGTGAAAAACATTCAATGATGACTCATAGTTTTCAGGCTCATTATGTCCTGAAAAGCTTATGATGGGTACGATAATGCACGAGAAATGGATCCAGTAACTGGAAAGCAGCAGAGAGGCGCTGTGACAGGCGATGAGGGGAACTCTGGGTGGATGTGGCTCATCGTTTGAGGAAGTTGTTGAAAATTATGAAATGACATCATCAGTTTTTTCACGGCTTTGTTTGGCGCTTCTTGCCACGCCTTCCTGCCGGCTCCTGCATAAAGCGGCCGGGCTGCCTTGTGTGAACCAGTTGAACTCCAGTCAGCGCGGACAACAGGTGCAACGCAACCCCCTCCACCTTGTCTGTTGGATTATGCCCGCAGAGCGCCGGTCGTCGCTTTACGCAGGGCTTCCTCTTCTGCACTCAGAATAATTTGCACGCTTTTATATCCTGACCACTTCCAGACACAACGATGCCTTTTCCACCCATCAGCCTCCACCAGCGGATCTCATCGCCTGGCAGGGAACTATTCGGGAAAAAGAAAGCCAACGGAGTGCCTCCTGAGCAAACCAGCAAATCCTGCGGAGAGAGAGGGGGGTCGGATAAGGAGAAACAACCCACATCTTGGGCATCGGCGAATTTAAGGAACTTGGGGCGAAAACCCCAGCAGGACAAAAATAAAAGCCCCACTCAGAAGCCCGGTGCCGGGCAAGAGACCCAGGGAAAGTCTTCGTGGTTGATGGTGCCGAAACCTCAGGATTCATCTGAAGGAGTCAGGCGCTCCAGCTCCATGGACTCCACGAGACAACTCAGTGGAAAAGAGGAAGGGAAGAAGGAAATTCAATTTACACTCAGTCTCACCCCCGAAGCCATTCTTGTCATCCAAAAACGGAATCTAGAAAAACAAATGATGGCAAAGCAACAAAAGTGTTGCGCCGGCACCGATTTTCGGCACCGGCGAGTTTTTCCATCCAAAAAGACGCACGGGGGGTCCAAGGGCTGCGCGCCGGCCGCCAAAGCAGAGAGCGCGGAGCAGGACATCACCGCCATCGTTAAAATATCTCTGCTGAATGACCAATACAAGTACGATGATGTGGAGTATGAAGACGAGGACGGGGATGTGGATGAGACTGTTGTAAGGAAATGCAAAGAGTGGCTAAAAGGGGTCGAAAATGCCGCTGCTTTGGGAAAAGTCGACAAACTTTCCGCACTTCCGCACCTCAAAGGCTGCTGACACCTGGCTTTGATGTCTTGTTGTTAAGCCGGGACTCTCAGTGTGATGGACTCGTGAACAATGTGCAATTGGTGTAGATCTGTTGCAAAGGCATCCTGAATTTTAATGTTCTCAAGTAAACGTTAAAGGGAGGAAATCCACGTGTCTTCAGATGAATGTCAGTTTGTTAAAGAAATATATATTAAAAAAAATAGATGTCAATACCTTTAAAAAAAAAAAGTCAATTAATTAAGAAAACGAATGAAATGAGGAAATTCCATTGAAATCATAAAAAGTCAAGAGGGAATCATTTACATTCCCCATCAAAAACAGGATTTTAAAAGTATCCAGCAGTGCTTAGGGCTCGCAGGGATATTTGCTTTGGGAGTTTGATGCCTGTTCATTATTTTATTTCTTTCAGTTTTAGTTAAATACCTTTAAATTCTCGTCCTTTGCACGTGGTTTCTATTTTTCAGTGAGGCGCCTGTGGATTGGCAGAGGGGTCTGCTCCTTTGTGTGGGAGAACAATAAACTGTCAACAACAGAGCTCTTTGCCTCTGCTCCTAAAAACCAAATTGAATTGTTTATTTTTCCTCTCATAAGAGGGTTATATCCTTTGCAGGGATTTACTAGTGGTGTACAGTATGTAATGTTTACTAAATATTTGTACTGTCACATATCTTTTCAGCTCATTAATTTAAGCAAATTCTAAGTAAAAATATTTTATTTTTTTAATTATGCAACTGTCTCGATCCTTTTAAATCTTAAAAAAGCCGTATTGTGCTGTGCCTCTTAATTTAAAAAAAAAACAACTAATTTGCAGTCATTTAGATTTCTTTTACACTTCTGGCCAGTTTTCAGACAAGCGTTTTAAAGGCTCTTTGTTGCCACTGTAGCTACCTGAGGCCATTTGGGCATTAGTGTTCTAAGCGTCTTAGATTTCCTGTTAAGCAGGGTTCACAAGTGTACTGTAGGGCCCAGGTGCATGACCCCTTTAGGAAATTACCTCCAGACTACCTTACGTATCACACTGGTATTAAAATTTGGTGAAAAGCCACATCTACAGGACTTGCTGCAAAGTAGCTCTAGTTTGAAGTGAACTATACTGAAAGTATGCTGCTCGGGTAGTCGTCCAGGTCAGGGGGACAGAATATGGCTGTTTTAAGAAGGAAAAAATAAAAATAAATAAACCACACATTGGAGTCGCAGATCATTTAAGCCATAAAAAATGGCTTATGCTTTTGTTTTTTTTAGAGTCACACCTGCCCACAGTGCATTGTATTGATCATTAAACTAACATTCAAATGCAAACCTCAGAACACAAATTCAGTTTCTATGCACGGCCAAATACATATTTGAAATTCCTCTGTATGGAGATTCTCATTTGCAGCATTGTGTTCTGTAACTTGGTAACCAGACTTTTACTCTGTGTGCGGTACATTTTGAACTCTATTACATTTCAGACAGAGGAGTGTTGTAAGTTTAAGACACGACAGCTTGTTTGGAGGGCTCACACACCAACAACTGGTAAGGCATTTTAAAACATATACCTCCGCTCGTAACCTCAGGTAATGCTGTTGTTTGGCAGACGTTTTATTAATGGAAAAACTCAGATTTTTTTAGTGTATTGCCTCTTCTCAGTAAACACTATCTTGGCAATAGAGTTGCCATAAAACTGGAGTGCAAAGACCTGATTCAATCAAGCGCTCTTTCCTCTATTGCAGATGTATTACCAGTTGGGGACAGGTGTTTCATATGACACACTCATCAGTTGTTTTCTTCTTAAAGGTGTTTCATTCAGGAATGGATTCAAGCCTGCAGCAAATAATCAAGTGTCAAATACATGTCCGGCCATAACTCTGTAAATGTCATTGTACAGTGTGTAACACCACAGACTTTCTCCACTGTGTCATCTGGATAAACAAGCAAAGCTTCTACAATAAAGCGTTTTCTCCTGAATAGATTTTCTCGTTCAGTCTCACAAGTGATTTGGTTGTTGAGTGCTGAGATCATGGGTGAGCCATTACAGCGTGTACCAAGACTCGTTTGGTTCTCCATGGTTCCTGTAGTGATATTATCAACTGGCTTAGTGACCAAAAGTTGTGTAATCCTCTTCTATTGTCTAATTTCTATTGCGGTCTTGTTTGTGTGTGTGTCTCTGGTATTCATTACTGGCTCATATGGGCCTGAAAGCCAAGCTATTCATGAGTGAGTCTGTCCTGGGGGTAAGAACTGCATCATTATGTGTGAAGTAGCTAAAATGCTTGTTGTCAATAGGAAAAGTGCAATTTGAAGGATTGGGGGCAGTTGCAATGGGCGGCTTGGATAAAAGTGGAAACTTTATCTTTAAACCGCCCTTCAAGCCCTTTTGTTTTCATCTGGGTTGTGAAATCCAGACCAAGCTGGACTTTTTTTCCACCTTTTGCCGCAAACTATTTGTTTACACAAGAATCTATCCAATCCAAGTGACACTTCTGTTTCTAGATTAGGAGGGGGGGGAAAAGGGGAAAAAAAGAAAGGCTGCGGGCTTTCTGTTCACCACACTGTACTGTGATCACTGTGTGGGAGAGTGGCGCGGGACAGCAGGGCAGCTTCATTATCCTCCCCTGATTTATAGTGGCAGGGAGCACAGATGGATGCAGCCTTCACTCTGTCACTGACACTTTGCACACAGCAAAGAGAGCAGAGAACTGCAGGTCCCTTAGCTGTGCCGCGATAGCATCACTGTGGCAACGGAACTGATAAATCCCGTGTTTCCAGCAGCTTTTGTGAGGAAGGACAAACCAGACATTTCCTGAACTGAGTCGGCCAATAAACTTTAGTGTTGTGGTCATCCAGGGTGAACCCCTCAAGACTGAGGCCTCAGGCTGCCAGAAACAAGGCAGCCTGAAAAAGAAGGCTTTGATCTGAGAGTGCTGTCCTCCCACAAAAGCTAAAAGATGTTTTTTTCTTCGTTTAGGGATTATATGAGTGAGAGTAATCTCCTTTGGCATGTGTTGTATAACTAATAATGAGGACACCAGGGGAATGAAGAATATATGTGGGCATGTTTTCATGGTTTTTCCCACCTCAGGACAGAGTTACAATGACAAATACATGCAACACAAAGGGGGAACATAAACGTTGTATAAAAAGGCACAAACCTAAGCTGTCAATACAGAGCAGCATGCATGCTATCACTCCCATAAGGTTTGCGTTCCTTTTTTGCTTTTTATAACACCTACCACATCCTGTGCTCCTTCTTTGGTTTCACATTTTCTTTTTGCACTTTTACCAGATTTAGTGCATTTGAATTAAGGTGTATTATTAGAAATCTGTCCACAAACCTTCCCTGTGCAGCATCTACTAGGAACCATTCATTATCTGGATTAAGGAAAGGACACTGCTGCCTGATGATATGCTCAGAGTTATCTAGAGCCACACTGAAGATCAGGGAATAGGATGAAGGCTTAGTGGGAGTGAAGGTGGGCATATTCCTGCAGCATATGGTCTTGTTTCTTTTTATTTACTTATTGGCTGCGCATTGCAAGAACACAATGTCAGGATGTTGTGTGGGAAGATGCTCTTGGCAAACGATGGGATTACAAAAAATAAAAAAACATTCTTTTTTAATCCTCAGGCTCCCACAGCATCTAAAGTAGGTCTTTACTGTTGATAGGCAGGGAATAAAGTCAACGCTCCGGAGGAGGAAGGCAGTTCGTGGCAGCCAATTCCCAGAGAAAAAGGCCAGGACCTCCACATCAAGCACAGCTGGAACAAGTTATAAAATGATGTAATTACGCTATAATGTTTAAGACAGTTTGTAATCATTTAGTTACTCATTCTGCATCTGCAGAAAAAACAAAACAGTGAAAGTTCTTTGATCACGATAATCACAGCAGTCACTTTAGCATGTCCACATCTTTGGTCGGTACTAAAACACTTGTCTCCGTTTTATGTTTTTTAAACGGTTTCCATCCGCTTGGTGTCTTTTTATTTGTTTATCCTACAGCGCCATCTAGAGGCCTACATGAGCGCCTCTGCGATGCTCTGCATTGCCGCTGTGCTAAGCTACTGGAAGGTCCACTCACAGAGGTCATAGCTTCAGCAGAGAAATGAGACACCCGGAGCAAAGTCAGAGAATAAAATATATTAAAAAATATATATAAATAATGTGACCGTGTGAAATTTAAATTTCTGAGTTTCTCCACGACTGTGAATCTGGCAGTAATTCAGGAAAATCCTCAGCTGAACTTTGCAGTTTAAAAAGAATAAGAATCAGGTCTGAGCTCAGCAGCACCGGCTTCCGTACTTGAAATGATTTGTTTTTTTTGGTCCATAAGTGACCACCAGTCCTACAGAAGCTTGATGCACCGAGGAAAATGAAAAAACAATTAATTAAATAAATTGTATGAAACTGGATATATTACAGTGCACTTTGTGACAGTCAAGGTGTAAATTTTAGAATTGGCTGCACTCAGTAAACAGTGGCTGTGTTCATTTATGGCTGAATTCAATGAGGTATTATTGATTCCTCTTATTTGTCTAGTGAATTGGACTTTGTTTTAGCACGTTGCTCTTTTAAGAGAGCCTGTGCTGTTCTGGTTTGTGGGCCTCTTTTAATAGAATAGAATAGAATAGAATAGAATAGAATAGAATTCAACTTTATTGTCATTGCACATGCACAGGTACAAGGCAACGAAATGCAGTTTGCATCCATCCAGAAGTGCTTTAGTGATATAGATATATTACAATATATATTAGCAATAGTATAGATATGTGAGTATATTACAGAAATGGGTCTATTATGGTATGTTATAATGTACACGGTATGAAGTATGTTGTGAATATTCTATAACTATAAGTATGTACAGGCTGTAGTGAGTACAAGCTATGTACAGGCTATGAGCAGGATATAAATATGAAAAACTATACAGAATATGAAATAAATAACTTTACAGAATCTGAGATATACAGCTATACAGAAATGGGAACTATGCAAGTTGTAAACAGTTGTAGGGTTAAAAATTATCGAATGTACAGAATGATTATTTACACAGAGCTATACAGTAGTGCAGTTAAGATAAGTGAGATATAATTCCTAGGCTATATAAAGTGCTGGTGGTTGTGAGTGGTGGTTCAGTCCATGTTATTATTGTGTGTTTGAGGGTACGGTTGTCCATTGTAGGTGTGTGTATGTTCAGTCCATGTGTTAACGTGGGTCAGATGTCAGGAGGCAGAGTTCAGGAGTCTGACAGCTGTGGGGAAGAAGCTGTTCCGGTACCTGGTGGTCTTAGTCCGGAGGCTCCTGTAGCGCCTCCCAGAGGGCAGGAGGGTGAAGAGTCCATGTGATGGGTGACTGGGGTCTTTGATGATTTTCCCAGCCCTTTTCAGACACCGCTTCCTGTAATGTGGCGACGACATTAAATGTGACAAAGTTCTGCTTACTGAGATTCACACGAGCCTTGTATTTTACCATTTGTAGACTAGAAAAGTTGCAGATGTAAAGCAAAAACTCAAGGTTTCACTTTCAGCTTGTTTTAACAACATCAACTTCACATTCTCTCTTTTTTCCCCTAAATTTGCACTCACATAGTTAATATACTCACAGCAGCAGTGAATAAATGGATCCTATAAATGTAGTGCACAGTATGGGTGGTTCGCTAGACTAAAACTAATCCGTAGCTACTGTAGCGTGAGCACGGTTTAGTCAAAGTGCAGATGATGATCAGATCTTTTAAAGTTGATTCAATGGAAAATTAAAAAGTTTGGAAAATAAATTTTTTTTAGCATTTCATAATTAGGTATACGTGTTTCTTGGTTTATAATATTGATGTGAATATTCATTATTGTTTTCCTTTATTTATATTGCAGCTTATGTAGTCTTGAAAATGTCTGTCTGCAGTTGTACTGTGAGTGACTTTGATTTTGACTTCCACATGTGTCTTCTGACTGGGTGTAAAGAGAGCTATACTCTTCACAGGGTGCCTGGATAGAGGGGGTCTAATGGTAGAGAGATCCTGTCTTATCTTCCTATCCTGTAAAAGTCAGGCTTCTTGAAGGGGATCTAAGTGTCCTCTGTAATGACTTCCGCTTAAGTAGCAGGAGGAGACAAAAGAGAATGCAATAAATTACTTCAGAGGCCCTTTGGAGGAATCTTTTGCTTCAAATTGCTGAGCAAATAAAACTACCCTTTGTTTCCTCAGAATATCGGGGCTCTGTAAGACATGGAGGTGAGGCAGCAAAGGCCAGAACACCTGCTGGGGCCTAATTGGTCCCGGCTACTGTTAATGGCTTCCTGTGGCTGCTTGTTTACTTCTCATTTGTTTTCTGCGCTCTGTTTCCCGGCCGCTAAAACAAGGGACACTCACTCACTTCTTTTCACTGACAGAAAAGGGTGTTTCACTGATGTGGCGCACGTAAGACCAAAGTGGGCTTTATGCTTTTGAATCCTTGAATCAAGTCAGTTTCACTTAATCAAATTCCATTAAATGTAATTTTTTGACATTGTGCTTATGTAACAAAATTACATGGAATATGTATATGCAAACAAATTATTTAAAGTTAGCATTTTGAGCATAAATATTTTTTGAATGTAGCATCAAATGTTTGTCTATTATTCCTATAGGCTTACAGTAGATTCCCAAAATCTCAGGACCGGCAGTATGACTGGAGTTTTAACTTTCCGACATCTACTCGCTGCTGTGGTGGAGGGAGATGCTACTCAGCTGCAGAGAGCCCCCTGGGCCTTTGTTTGCACTGCAATCAAGAACAAATAGTCAGTGTCTTGTTTAGCATGGACCCGCCTGTAGGAGAGAGCTGATTACTCACACAGAAGTGAGATGACCAAACACAATCTGAACCCTCTGCTGTGGAAACTCAACTGCCCTGGCAGCACCTCGGACTCTTGCAAACATCATCCAAGAGGGAAATGTTGTAATTATGTCCACTGCAAAAAAGACGCAGCAATTGGGCCAGCGGTGTCGCTTCATGCCAGCACTGCGAGCAGATGTCGGAGTGTTTGGAGAGTTTCTTTTGCTTTAAAGCTTTATGGGTCTTCAGGCAAATAAAACTCCGTTTAACAGAAATGGCAGGGGTAATGCAAGAGGCAGCGAGACTGTGAGTTGCACGAGTTGTGGTTCCACTCATTATTAGTTATGCAAGCACACTCACTCATATGATGTAACAACATGTGCTGTAGTTTTAAGAAACTTTACCAGAGATTTTATGTTACACTTCAGGGAATACCCATTAAGTGTATACTGTTGGATTCACAGCTTGTCAGGCAAAAACACAATTTTTGTAGTTTTTCCTCTGTACACAACGACAGTGGATTTTAAATCAAACAATCAAGGTGTGACTGAAGTGTGGATTTTAGCTTGCATGATGTGCATGTGCCTTTTAGGAATCACAGTTTGTATACACAGCCTCCCCTTTTTTTCAGATGCTCAACATTAATAGGATAGACTAAGAAACATTTAGGAGGGAATGTTTTTACACCTTGTTGTAGACGCTCAGCATTTCCACTGGTTAGATGGTTTTCACTTGGTTAGATATTGTGAAGTTGTTTTTCTTAATCATGGAATAATTCTGTCATCGTTGCACTTTAGCTGTGGTGTTTGGTCTTTCAGACTTTTGGTGTTGCTGCGCTGGCCAGTGCATTTCATTTTTTTTAACAATGAACCATATCATTGATTTTCGTCCGTCCTAAAGTTTTTACTGTGTCTTTGATAGGTTTATTTTGGTGTTTCAGCATACTAACGGCGTCCTTCATCTACACCGACATATTCTTGGGCCTCATTACATTGAAAAACATTCATGTTTTACATAAGAAAACTCTTATGGATTCGGACTTTTCTGCCATTCTCTCTCTAACTCACAATACCTGGAAATAAAAACTACGATTTAAAGAGCCATTTATTGATTTTATTTTTAATCTTAAGCCAGATTTCAGTTCTTTTACCCACTTTTCTCACCTTTGGTGCACTTGCTGTTTGCACGTTGTGAATATCTGACAGAACGGTGTCAGCTGGTTTCACTCTTGTTGTTAATTATCTATGAACTGTGTTTAGTTGGAGCATGTACGATGTTAGTACGAGGCTGTCACCCTCAAGCAGCACACTGGCTTTGAGGACATTAGGAGCTTGGTAAGAAAGCAAATGAAGGGCCGAACTGGCAAGTTCTCCATCAGTGTGAAATCTCATCGCACAACACACAAACACAATGAGACAGCAGCTCCTCCTGCCCCTGCTGCACAGCTCTGCCATATGCACATTCCCCACATCCACGAGAAAACTCCAAATTAAAAGCAATTAGAGCTGAAGCCAATCCTTGGTTATGTTTTTACGTAATGAGCCACTTCGTCCAATCTGTCGTACTTTGTGGCTATTTATGTGTTTATTATTAGCTGCTATGATTTATTGGACAGTTCATGCAGTAATTTTCTATCTTTGTGGCCATCTGGTCATAGTCACTTCAACATGTTGAATTTCACAAGTGTGCATTACAGGTCTACAAAATTAGTTTGACCAAAAAATGCCATGTCTGTTACTACAAACTCACCTCAGTGAGTGGAAAATACACATAGGATGGAAGTGGAAAAGTTAGCTCTTAACTTGCAGCATCCTGCTGCAACACACGTGTAATTTTTCAGAGTTTTTTATATTCATGCTTACAGTGTCATTGAGTAATACTATTTTTTTAATACATGTAAGTCCACAAGTCCACACTGTCCTTCTCCAGTCTTCATCCTCTAAAGCTCATAGGGTTTGTGTAGATCTGTTACCTGCTGCACTGTTCTGTGAGTAAACGCTGCCTTGCTCAGGAGTCCTCCCCGCACACAGTTTGCACCCAGCTTCCAAAGTGTGTTGTCACCCGAGTGTGCAGTGTTATCGGGTGTGAGCGGCACCACATTATGGCTATGCTTGAGAAGTAGCACTCCATTAGGAATATATTGCACAACAAGGGGCTCCACCAAGGGGGAGGGCACTGGCCATCCCAGTGCCCCCCAGCAAGACTGTTCTATGTTGGCGTGTTCCACGCCGATATTTTTAGTGGCCCCCGTATGGCCAACCCAATGGGAAAATTGTGGAGGCGGCCCTGTACACAACACTTTGTGTGCAGGTCACAAGAAATCGTAGTTTTTCTTTTTTGATTAAAGTTCAACCCTGATTTTTTAATGCAAATAAGAATATCAATAATATTCCTATTCTAAACATTTGTTGTCTTTCTAATGATTTCTATTACATTTGGGGTTTGAATGGTTTACAAATCACTGTGTTCTTTTTTTATTTGCATTCAGCAGTTTCCCAACTTGTTTGGAAATTGTGTGATTTCCTTTCGCTGGCTTATTGGCTCTCCAGCTCAAATGTAAAACTGACTCTCTTTCGATGTCTGTGTGTGCCGGTTAATAAGTCCAGATCAAAGAAGAGTTCAGAGAAGCTGATCTTCGACAGCAGCCGGGGGAAGGACAAAACGAAGTAAATGTTTCTCAAGGTTAGTGTGAAAACCACAGGGGCAGTAATTCCACTTAAAAAGGACAATGAGAGGTAAACACACCTGTGGCAATGATCCCTGACTGCATCGTCAGGCACACATGCATAGGCCCACACTGACAACATACACCCAGTATAACATGCTACATGCATTTGTCTTTCCTCCAATAATTATAAATAACATCACAGGTTTATCAAGTAAGATAGTTTACAGTGCATTTTGAAAAATGTTTGCAAAAACTTCAGTAAGAAGACTTTTAGCACTTTAGCACTCAACAACAAATATAACTCTACTGAGAGCAATCAGCTGATTAGCATATGTGCTATACATCAGCCTGTCCCAAACTATAGCGTAAACGCTGTTTCTATACCAGAAAAGGTCTAAATGTGCATTTTTAGTCTTATTTGGGGCTGTCTGGCAAACTGAGCATGATGGAAAAACTACAATTCATAATTTTTACACTTTTCTTTTGCACAGATGAAAGCACTTTAATATATAATTCCTCTGGAATTAAATTGAATTTTAGTCTATTTCGGACATTGTCATGCGGTTATACTTACATGCTGGAATAAGGACAAAACAGAGAAGAAGATAAGAGGCAGCTCTGTGTGCGTCTAACAGTTACTTCAAACAGACAGGCCGAAACAACTCGATAGAAGCGGAAAGATTCCTGAATCACTCTGTTGGTTATAAAAATGTTCATATGCGTATATGAACATCAATTTAAAAGCATTTGTCAGGGAGAAGTTTTTAGTCTTCATCACATTTCCTTGCCATTGCTTCATGCTAAATGCGGTGGCTCTGTGGTGTGGTGGTTAACACAAAAAGCAAAAGCTTTCTGGCTTTAGACTGTGACGAGACACAAACCCAGCGATTGGGGGGGACAAGCCGAGTGTCCATCTCCAGCCCGGATTATTGGGAAGGTTACATCAGGATGGATGTGCAGTGTATCATCTGTGCCACATCAAACAAGCAGATCTGCTGTGGTGACTCCTTGGAAAATAAGGGAGCGGCTGAAACTACCTACCAGCTATATATTTTATGGCCTGACCTCAAGTACTTGATAAAATTGAAAAAAGTGTTATTTCCCAAAATGCAACTGTTTCCTTTAAAATTAGAAAGAAATGTGCCAAGGAAAAGCCGCATTTACCCATAGACTTGTTGAAGTTTCCTGATCCAATATTAAATTTAGAAAACTTTATAAATAGTATCCTAACAGTTATTATTAAGGATAGAGAGCATTATTTAAAATATTTACAGTAATGTAAGGGAACGGTGGCGGAGGATGGTGAAGAGACTCAAAAAAGTGAGAAAACCAGAGAAGAGGTTATGCTCAAGTGCTGAGATGAGCATATATGGACAAGCATGCAGGATTCATTTTTTCTCTCACCTCTGTGTCAAAGTGGGCCTAAGCAAACAGAGGATGAGCCTGACTGGAGGGAAAGCAAGAGAAGGCAAACAGTGACTGGTCAAAGCCAGGAGGCATGTGGGAGCGTTAAGGTCGCCTCAGTGCTGAAATCTTAGATCCACTAGCTCTGGAGAAAACTCCCCACCCTATAGACATCCACAGGCTGTCAGTGCTTTAACTGAAGCCCTGCACTGGAAGTACTGGTGTATAAATGTGTTTTACATATTGACTAAAACAATTAATTTACTCTCCAAAAACCTCCCTCTCCATGATAATCATTAGGTACTTTATGTTTTATTTTTTATTTTTTTATCTGAATACATTTCATCCTTATCACACGTGTCTACATAAAGCATACAAAGCTTATATTCAGTTCATTTCAAAGTGCTAATTAATAACAACAGTTCCCTCAAAACACTTTATATTATAAGGTGGAAGAACCTACAAAGAAGACTGAGAAAACCCCAACAATTATATGACCCCTAGTGAGTAAGTGGTTTGGCAACAGTGGGAAGGAAAAACTCTCTTTTAACAGGAAGAAAACTCAGGCTCAGGGAGGGGCGGCCATCTGCCACAATCAGCTGGGTGTGAGGGGAGGAGGACACGACAACTATGACTATTTATGGCAGCATTAGACTCTATAGTGTGTTTTTCACAGTTGGAAAGTTCCATTGCTTCTGTCTATCTTAATACAGAAGTCAGCTAACCTAATCAACAAACCAAAATGAAGAATATATGTACAGCCCTGAAGTCATTTTTGAGCAGAAGAAATTTCTATAATGAAAAACATTCAAAAGTGCAGTTCAAACAGATATTGAGGTTGATCATCTCTCAGTTGATTTTCACGAGTTGTGCCAATGATGGCGAGAAAATGAAATCAAAAAGCCAGTGAACAGCTTATTATACGATAAGCAAATAGGTTAAAATATGCGAAACGCTTCTCTTTTTTTCTCGAGATTCAAAGCTGAGACAATACAAGTTTAAATCTTTTTTCTCAGGTTTGCTTGAATTGCACCTGCATTTCATCCTTTGAGGATTGAGGGGGGGGTGGGGTGGTCTGGGAGGGGATCTAAAGCGCAATAGAGATCAATGTTAATTCACAGTCCTGCTGACCCACACCAGGAAATGGCCTGGTGTGACAGTTAGCACCAGGTGGGGTGTTGGAGGAGAAGAGACAGGCGCCAAATGGGACACTAGGACTGTGGGAAATGACACCTCTGACTTTTAAACCATTTCTACCTCGGCTAATATACAAAGGGGTTCCTCTTTTTAAATGACTAAATAACTAATAGAAAAGGAAGTTATAACTGAATGAAATGCTCTGCACTTGTAGATAAAAGAGACCACATTCACAGCCAGAAGCTTGACTTTATGAGGACCTTCCAGACCGAGCTGATTGACTTGATTAGAATTTAATGCTGCGTCTTCAACTTTTCTATTAAACAGACAATCCCTGAGATCCCTGAGAAGAGCAGGAAAGCAGATATTTACGTCAGTCTTCTGAGGCAAAGATACGCCCTTTCTTTAACCAACATGGTTTCCACATAAAAGTTGGTAAGTGACATGGAAAGTTTAACCTTTGTCTGTGAGATCTTTTTTGTTTTTTAGTAACATTCATATTCATTGAGGCGACACAATCTGAAGGAGTCTTTCAGCTTCTCTTTAACCTGAGTGGGATTTGTTTTTCTCTGCTTGCTGTGAACTCTGGTCCAGACTGCTGGACACAGAGTCAGACTCACTGTGCTGGCAGGAGGAATGAGGCGCCCAAGATTTGGTTAGTAACACAAGCCAACCGCAACACAACACCACAGAGCTATACTGGAAGCTAACACGTGGGTGCCACAAACTATCTGCTTTTATCATTTGTTTTTATCTTATTTGTTATTTCTTGGATGCCACCATGGCAACGGCAGTATATAGTAGTTATTTGTGAGGGTGACACTGCTGTACTAAATGGATGTAAATCACTTTTTCATTTAGTGAGTTATCAGTGACTGTGTTTTTTCTTTCTTGTTCTACCGTAGGTCCTTCCAGGCATCGGCTCCAAGCAGGAGGGGGAGCCAGCCCAGCCTATCGAAACAACGGGAAAGTGTTCAGACTCACAGACCCTCGCATCCCCAACACCTGAGCAGGGTGTCAGGTGCATGAAAGCAAATATGAAAAACAAAAACTATTTAGACCGATGTTCATGTGTGAGTGTTTTCTATGCAGCCAGCAGAGTTTGAGACTTGGGTCTGTGACACAGGAGCCTTCAGTGATTCACTTTTCAAAAGGTAAAGGTTCTCAAAGTGAACTGTTTTCTTCAGGATTCAAGATTCTTTACTTTTGTGTCAGTTTGTTTTAATAAAAACATTCATCTACGCTCACCGGCTTTTTTAAGTTTTAGTAAAATGATCAAGGATGTTGTTGTTGCACTTTGTGTGCGTTTGTCTAGATCTCTCATTCATTCATCACTTAAATTAAATTTGATTGGATAGAAGTGAGCTGGGGCTCTAAAGGTCAAGATGTGCCTGAGATGATTACACTATATACAGTACAGCTTGGAAAGCATTCACAGTGTTGAATACTTACATGCTACATGTTTTTTTAAATACATTTTTAAGATTTTCAGTCAAATTTTTTTCTGTTTGTCATTATGGTCTATTATATGAAGGTTTTGAATAAGGCTGTACAAACTGTAGAACAAGTGAAGTGCTGTGAACACTTTCCACATGCACTCTACATTATAAATAATAATAAAAAATAAATGTCATAAAAGTGAATGAGTAAGACATTGTCCCACAAGCAAAACATACACATACACAACAAAATATACACTAAAGTTTTGACTATAACGAAACATCACTTCAGACCTTTTTTCTTTGAGAAAATGTGTATTACATTTCCTCAAAGAAAAAAAAAACTCTCCATAAGAGATTTAGAGTTGTGAAACTTGGACTAGTTCAGTCAAAAATAATTGGAGTTATTAATTTTTAATTTATGTGGATTTGTGAACTTTTATTTGAATTTCTGTGTGTTTGGATCACTGTGTTGTTCATTTTATTTGTTTATCTTTGTTCCTTCCTTTTTTGTTGATTTGTTTATGTTGAAAAAAAAAACCCAACAACAACACAGAACTGAAAAGGTTTCAAGCTGTAGCTCAGAAATAATTCTCATAAAATCGGGCTGCCATCAGTTTACAATAAAAGTGAAAGAATTACTCAAACTGCAGCGTGGATCTTGTGAAGGCCAGCTCAGCGATTTGCTTTCTGCAGGTGTGGCTTTGATCAAAGTGTCAATGTTTACAGGTTGATGTAATAAAGAAGGTCAAACTGCTTTATTCAAAACGCTGTCATCCTGTGGGCCTCAATGATATGGCCGCTTTCAGCCAATCTGCAACAAGTCTGCGAAGATCAAAGAGGAGATGAGCCAACCACCTCTCCTCCAAACACCCATCCTCAGCTGGAGCTTCTCTTTAGCCTTTATATGCAGGAGCTGTGAGTGACGTTCAGCTTCCTCGGACAGAAGTTGTTTTTCCAATTGCACAAGGAGACGAAAGAGATTCTGGAGCAGCTTTAAGGTTCTTCAGTAAGCTACGTGTTTCAGCCCTGGAGGTACTGGACAGAATGGCGACAGGCGCTGGCGAGTGTCCGAGCAAGGCCGTTCAGTACCGGGTAGATCACCTCCTCAGTGCGGTGGAGAGTGAGCTGCAGGCCGGGAGCGAGAAGGGTGACCCCACGGAGAGGGAGCTGAAAGTGTCCTTGGATGAGAGCGAGCTGTGGCAAAAGTTTAAAAACCTCACAAATGAAATGATAGTTACAAAGAATGGCAGGTGAGCGCATGGACGGATAGACTGATGTAAAACACAGTTCTAAGTTTCTTCCGTTTTTTAAAATATGTGACTTTTTTTTTTTTAAGGCGCATGTTTCCGGTGCTGAAAGTGAGCGTGTCTGGACTGGACCCGAACGCCATGTATTCCTTTTTGCTGGATTTCGCGTCTGCAGACAACCACAGGTGGAAATACGTCAACGGAGAGTGGGTGCCTGGTGGAAAACCCGAACCTCAAACTCCCAGCTGTGTGTACATCCACCCAGACTCCCCAAACTTCGGCGCGCACTGGATGAAGGCTCCCGTCTCGTTTAGTAAAGTCAAACTCACAAATAAGCTCAACGGAGGAGGTCAGGTAAGTGCAAGGCAAGTTCGTGCCGTGTTTTTAAAATGAAATACACAATGAAAATGCGTTTCAGAGACACAACATAGCTACATCTGCGTTGTCGTTTTTCCAGATCATGTTAAATTCTTTGCACAAGTATGAGCCACGCATTCATATAGTTCGGGTTGGAGGCCCACGGAGGATGATCACCAGCCACTCTTTCCCAGAGACACAGTTTATTGCAGTAACGGCGTACCAAAATGAAGAGGTAGGCAATGCACCGATTGTGTGTGTGTGTGTGTGTGTGTGTGTGTGTGTGTGTGTGTGTGTGTGTGTGTGTGTGTGTGTGTGTGTGTGTGTGTGTGTGTGTGTGTGTGTGTGTGTGTGTGTGTTTTAGAATAAAATGAGTTTAGCAAGAAATATGGTTAACAGAAATAGAATACAAATAAAGTTTAATGTGTGCGTAATTTACGCACAGCTTTTGCGCACGATTTAGTTTATTCGGGTTTTTTTAATTTGGGGTTTTGATTTTGCTCGTTTGTTTGTTTAATTTTAACAAACCATATCCACGTTATTTATACATTTTTTTTAATATTTGGATTTTAGATAACTGCCCTGAAAATAAAGTACAACCCTTTTGCCAAGGCCTTTCTAGACGCAAAGGAGAGGTAAGGATACATGTGAAGTTTAAATTTTGCATTAAAGCGTGTGAAAGGGTTTTCTCAAACAACACAATCAGTAGAAATAAACCAGTCTTCATTCTCGCAGGACTGATAATAAAGACATACGAGAAGATGCCAGTGAAAACCAGCAATCTGGTTACTCTCAGTGTAAGTATATCTTCTTTTTTCTTTCTTTTTTCATTGTAATAAGCAAGTGGTGCTAATCTTTTCCTTTATTTTCTCCTCTCATGGAGACAGTGGGTAGCTGGTTTATTCCAGGGGCAGCTCCTCTCTGCCCTTCAGCCAGTCCTCACAGCCAGTTTGGGAGTCCAATCTCCCTCTCGCCATCCCATGGTTGCGAGCGCTACTCAACTCTGAGGACCCACCGCTCTGCCCCTTACTCCAGCCCGTATACCCATCGGACCAACTCACCCAGTGAGTATCTCTCTCCACCAGTTACCTTTTTATAGAATCACACCACTTCCTTCCCCAACTATTAACAAGAAACTCAAACAAACGTTACTGAGCTGGGAATGTTTTGCATTCCTTTGGCTTTTGTGCGAGCGGAGCCTAAGAGCTGTAAACAGCGTGGCTTTGCACAAGGATGTATGAGATTCACCCCTGTCACTGTCAGGGGGACTAGTCCTGAAACATACAGACAAAACAAAAGGTGATAAACTTTATAATAAAGATATATAATTTGACTTTTGACAGATATATCCAAAACCACTGAACACAGATGTCTTTGTGTTGCAGCCAGTTTCTCAGACAACTCTTCAACCTGTCTGTCGATGCTTTCAAGCCATGATAACTGGTCCAGTCTTCAGATGCCAACACACTCGAGCATGATTCCCATGGCCCATAACTCCACCTCTGGTACCAGTTCTAGGTTTGTGCTGTTTTCTTTTGCTTATTTTTCTGACTCTAGTCAGAAATGATAGGATAATCACAAAAGACAATGAAAATTCAGTCCTTGGATGTGCAAGATCACAAATCTTCTCTCAATTATTATCTTTTTTAGTCCAGTATTAGTAAAGCATTAGGAGGAACAAGAGTTTGGTTCACGTTTGGTCAAAATGATAATTTAAACATACAAATAATTATACAAGATGCAAATAGTGCATTAATAATACTGGCGAGAAAGGAAAAACACATATATAAGGCAAAGATTTCAGCTAAACTAGATTATAAATCAGTTATTTGTAGCAAAGGTCCATTTTTATGCATTTTGAAATAGATCATGTACAAAAAGAATTACGTCATTAGAAGTTAAAATACTTAAACTGACTCTAACACTGAAGCTTTAAAGAGTGTGAGGCACTGACTTGAGATTGTTTGTTTGTTCTCACAAACAACCGTTAGATACAAAATCCATACAAAAAGTAGCATCATCAGAGACGTTGAATAGCTCTCCTTCATTTCTCTCAAATTTAGCTTTTCATTTTGTCTTTTTCACTTTGCAAAAACTTAATGATCTTTATGTATTTAAACTAAAAAACACATTGAACAAATACAACACATTTAAAAAAAAACAAAAAAACTTTATCGATGCCATGTCTGAACATTTGAATGAGAAGCACTTTTAAAACATCCAAAGAAGAGACGAATGAGAAGTTTTCTGTCCATCTCTGTCCAGTCAGTACACCAGCCTGTGGTCTGTGAGCAACTCGTCACTCACTCCGGTGTCCCACAATGGGGGGATAAACAACTGTCTGAGCTCCCAGTTTCTTCGAGGGTCCAGCAGCCACTATCCCACCCTGTCTCATTCAGCAACAGTGCCCTCCTCTGGCTCTCCCATGTACGACAACAGCACGGCCACAGAAGTGCATGATACGGCTCAGTATGACCTCTCGCCACTTGGCCGACTGCCATCCGCCTGGACCCCAGTTACGCCTCCGTCCCTGTGATGAAAAATTCTCTTCAAGCTGAGAGAAAAAGAGAGAGATCGCCATGAAACGTTGACCTCGTGCTTTACCTGATGTTGGTTTGAAAGGTGAAATTAGTTCTCAAAAACACAATTTGGTCCTTTAAACATCACTGATAATGTTCGTTCAGTTTCTAAGACATTTAAACTGGTGCTAATGAAAAGCAGCAAAGGCTTAAATTCAGCCTTCAGAGGACTACTGAAATAGCTGGGGGGGATTTTCTTTTGGTTTACTTTTGCTTGAATTCATTCAAAGTATTTATTCAAAAAAGCAGGAATTTTAAAATGTTAATCTGCTTACATTAAGCATAACTTGCATAACATTCACTGCAGTAAGCAACAAAGATGTACAGTTGAAAAATGTTAAATTGCTAATACATTGTTTATAGTGTAAATGAGAAAGGAATCCAGCAAACTGTAAATAGCTAAATGAGGGTTTTTCAAGGTTTTTAAATGAAAAGTGGAATCCATTGTCAATATTCTGCAATCTGACATTAAAGATCATGTTTCTCATATCGTCTCTTTTACATTCTCCCATTGTCCTTTCATTGTCTGTGTGGTTTTAATCATTTAGTCATATTGATTCAACAATAAAAATAAGGGACAAAAGGTTTACTGATTTTTTTTAAGCTGAAACATTTCATTAGGATTGAGCTATTTTATTTTAAATCATTTAACTTTATTTACTTGTGTACACTATTCACACTGACTTCAGCATGTGCAGTATGTCTTTCTGCTTCTTGTTCCAATGAGCAAAGAAGAATAATTTTACACATAATTGTGTCTGCACTTTGAAAAAGTTTTCACAGGACTCTCTGCAATCCTGTAAAAAAATATAAGTCCGGGGTAGCGGTCATGTCCGGTTAGGGGCTCTGTTGGCTCTCCGGTGACTGTTTCCTCGCGGCTGCGTGCAGCGGGGCTAGGGGAGGGTCTGTGCTGACGGACGTGGGTTACTGACCTGGTAGCCTGGCTGCCCCTGGGTGGGTCCGGGATGGGCGTGAGGTTCTGGGGGCGCTCCGTCTCTGGGCTGGGACCCGGACCGGGCCTCGGGGGCTTGGGTCCTGGTTGGTGTGTTGCCGGGGTTGTGGGTGGGTGGGTGCATGGGGGCCCAGCCCTGGAGCAGGGTGCCGCCGGTGCGTCGAGCCACCTGGGGGGCTCTTCAACTGGTGGGGGAGATTGTCACATCTTGCAGGAGCTTTCCTCTCCTCAGGAGCTGCCTCTGCAGGAGGGGGAGATACAGGAGAGGTGGAGGAAGATCTCAGCCTGGGTGTTTATTGTCTTATGTAGTCTGGAAGATGAGTGGATGGTGGGGTGGGTGCAGTTTTCTCTGTGGTGGGGTTGGGTGGACTGTCCCGGGCTCTGTGGGGCCGGGCGGCGCTGCTGCACTGGGCCCGGTCTGGATGGGCCTGGGCCCCCTTTCCCTGGCGGGTCGCGGAGTATGGGGGTGCCTACTGGGGTCAGCGGGGGAGCTGGCCCCAGGGAGGGGTCACTTGCCCCTCCCTTCCTTCCCTCCCCATCTCCAGCTGCCTCCCTCTTCCCGCTCCTCCACAACCACCCACACATGCAGGACCTTGGAGTGGGGGTATGTCACCAGGGTGCAGAGGAGGCTACCCCCCCCCCCCCCCCTGTCCCCTTCTGGCTGCCTCTGCCTCAATTTTATCCCACAACTTAGACATTCACATTACTCACACTCTCATTACACATACATATAGGATCTTGGGGGTGGGCACGATACACGGAGTCCAAAGTACCATCAGGGTGTACACCCCACCCCTGGCATCGTTGCCCACCTCTCAATTTTAAATACACGTAGACATTGAGGGCTAGCAGGAGGGACCATGCGCTTACCTGCTGCTCTCTGGCAGGTAGCTCCATGCCCTCCTGGGTTTTAAATGCACCTTAGAACACACATGCATCAACATTACAATGAGCGGGTGGAGGGAGGTTCGGAGTCTTCTCTCACCCCCGTTCTCTGCGACCTGCTGGAGCAGGGGGGCTAGGACTAGGAGGAGGAGTTGGCCGTCCGACTGCGGTCTGGAGTGTGGAGCCTTCCTGCTGCTGCGGAGTCGGGGCGGTCTGCCTCCCCCCACCGCAGGGAAAAGGGAAACACCACCTGGGTCTGGGTGCAGTTTCCCCCTCCAGGGGCGGGGGCACCTAGACCCGGTTTGTAGAGTACGCTTGGGGAGTGTGATCGTGTGTACAACGTCTCTTTATGTCTGTCTCCACGTTGGTTGAGTGTGGAGTAAGTGCATATGAGAGCATGAGGGTGGGAATGGATGTTTGTATCTGTGTGTGCCTGTATGTCTGTGTCTATATGTCAGGTTGGGTATCAGACGCCACCTCTCTGGGGACATCTCAGGCCCTCCAAGGTTTGGAGGCCTATCTCCCCCTACCACCACTTCCCCTGCCAGTGGCGGACCCCCTCAGACATCGGTGCGTTGGTGGTTCTTTGTGTCCGGGGATGGGCGTCCAGGTACACACCGGCTCACTCCTTGGCAGCCGCTTATCGGGGCCTGGAGCCTGGGGCTCGCTCGGGCCACTTCGGAGGTGGGGTGCCCCCGGCCTCTCGGCCTGGGGCTCGGTCACTCAGGCGCGGCTGGCTGCCGGCGGAGCTCACGGGCGCGTCACTGCAACTCCCCCTGGCTTCTGCTCCGCGGCTGCTGAGTGAGCCCTCATCTGGGACTCTCCTCAGCTCTTTCCGGGACAGTGGCGCAGCTGCCCCTCTGTTGGTCTTCCTTGGTCTTTTGTGTTCTGGGGGCCTCTGGATGTCTGGAGTTTTGATCTCCTCCACACCTGCTTCACGCCCTGGAGGACGGGGCTGTGGCCCCCCCACACCCTCTAGCAGATTATTACATGAAGGAACCTTTTAAAAAAAGACAAAAAACAAGCGCGTCCATGCTCACAGGTGTACACACGGGTGATCACACCCACAAACTACACCCTTTTTGGCTCCTACCTCAAAGCACACTGTGTTCTGTTGATCTTATGTGCTGCACAATAATGTTTAATATTTAGTATTTACTGTCATATTCCCATATATCATTGTGATGTTGTTTATTCTATTACTCTTGTTCTCTTCTGCTTGCTTTCTTTTTTCTTTCTCAGCAGGTGATCCAGGTGATTGATATATGCATTTTTTTTTCTCTGCCCGTTCTGTTGGTTTTTGTCTTTTGCCCTTCTCCCCCGTCCCTCTTCTCAGCTGTTTCTCTTTCCCTCTTTCTTTCTCCCCTTCTTTCCCCCAGTCAAGTCTGTCCCGTATTCAGTAAGTGAAAATAAAATAAACAATAAAAGGTGAATCAAATGGACCATTACGGCAAGGCTGGGATGGTCAGTTTGGTAAAGTAAATCCGTTGGGCATCTTTCTTTGCCTTTAGACAACAATTCTGATGGCAAAAGAGCCAAACGGGACAGGCCAAAATATATATATATATATATATATATATATATATATATATATATATATATATATATATATATATATATATATATATATATATATATATATATATATAAGTCCACCTCATGCTGCAATAGCTAGCAGAAGCACCTTTAGCAACAACTTGAAGTAGGGTCAAGTTCTGGGTGAATTTGTCAGTCTCTCGCATCATTGTGGAGGAATTATAGCTCACTCTTCTTTATGACCAACAAGCACAAATTATTAACCCTACACTGCCGCCGTGTCCATCCAAGGACATTGTTGCAGAAGATTTGTGGTTTGTTCAGCTGCAACTTTGCAAACCTTTAGATAGAGATGTTTACTCCTGTCAACCCTTCCAAACAAGTCATACTGGTTCAGTCTTTTTCTAATTGTACTGTTGTAAAACGTAACATTTGACATGTGAACTGGGGCCCGTAGAGTCCGGGACGCAGCTGTCGCCTAGTCTGACCTTTGGGTGAATTTGCTGGGATTTGCTGGGACAAACTGCCAAAACTTCTGCTTTTATAGAGGTGGTCACGCTTCCTGATGATCAATTAAAGTACATATAATCAGCAGGGCTTTAATTCCTATGGAAGCAGTAAGGGTGTGCTTAGTTTTTCATAGACCTGTAGGATCCTTGAAAACTTTCCTTTTCACATGACTGTACGTAGATTTGAGGAAGGCAAGCTAAACCACTGGAGGCTGAAGTGCTTGAGTGTGAACGTCAGGGTGACAAATCTCAGAGAACCACACAGCTTTTGTGCTCACACCCCGTTTCCTTTTATATCTCTCTGGGACGTTTTCTTGGACTGTGTCTGGAACATTGTGTGGGTTGTCATTATGAAAAGAATAACTTACACCCTGCTCAGTTTCACTTCTTAAACCTTGATGTTTTCTATATGCTGAAAGATTTTCAAAGTAGTATTGTAGTTTTGAATCTTTTTGGTTTGGTATTTAAATAATATTCTCATTAAATGCACAAACTATAGCCTGTTCGGCTCCCCATTATTATGCAAAAAGCTTTTTAGCACCCTGACGTCAGAGTGCACGCCCAGGCGTGTTTCTTGTTAATTAAGTTAGAAAATATTAAGTCGTGTCAGTGCAGGCATGACATGTAAATAACCTCAGGACATACAACAGTGTTGTTTTTGTTTTTGTCCCGTGTTATTGACCTGAAACGCTGCGGAATTGCAACTTAATAAAAAGGTATTTTTTTCTGTAGTTTTTAAATGAAATAATTTCACAACAATATTTGGTTTCTTCTGAAGTTCTAATTTTTCATTTTTATTTTTTTATTTCTTATTTTGCCTTTTTCCTTCAGACTGGATATCAACTCAGTCTTTGTTCACACCAGCACCGTATCCGCTGGTCATATGCCACATTAGATCTGGGTCACCAGATCTAATGTGGATCTGTGATATGTGATATCACATGGGAAGCTTTAATAATTCTGGTGTCTCTATAGTCGTGTGCAAGAACAGCGGCTCCTCTCGCGTTTTATGTAAGTTCAACTTCTTTTTGGTCAAAGTGAAAACAGTGTGGTATCATATAAGGAAGTACCCACTCTAAATCATACCCTATTTTTTCAGCTGTTTTACACCAAATGGGTTTCCAACATTAACAACATCTGGATTAAATGAGATTCCAAACTAACCACTGAGACCATAAACTCATTATAAAAAATATTCTTACACAGAGTTTAAAGTGGGATCATCTTCTAATAGAATTCAGACCAATCATACTTACGTCTACAACCAGAGGACTTGCCCCCTGCTGGTCATTAAAAACAATGTTTGTTTAAGGCACTTCCTCAATGACTTCACTTTTCAGAGAAGTGAATGTTTCCAAATGTCTTCTTTCCATGATGTGAGGTCATTTTTTATTTCTCTTCTATTTATATTGTTCGCAGAGTCAGTTTTCCTAACAATGAAGCCATTGCTGTTACATTTGCTGTATATTCTGTATATGCTCTTACTACAGGCTTGAAAAGCATACTTGAAGAAGGCCCTTCTTGGAGGCAGAGGCGACTGTGCAATAACACCCTTTATGAGGCAGATTAAGTCATTTCGGTACCAAGATAAAAACCCACAGTTTGCAGCACAGAAGACCAAACCCAGCCTCTGGGTGACAATCAAGTACCCAAAATCCCACAAATCACATTGTGGGAGGAGGTCGGTGTTTTTACTTCCACAAAATCTAAGAAACACTCAGAGGCACCACCATGATAAAGTTGAAGAGACTGCAGGAATTAATCTACTGCTCTGCAGCAAAAAGTTTTGAAGAAGCAGAAAGTAAACTATGTCAATGACCCCAGTAGATACAGGAGGCAGAAGGAAACCAATCATATAGTGAGAGAACTCAACAAAGAACAGAGGAAACTCAGAGAGGAGGAGAGGAGAGGCAGACCTGATGCAGACATCTGGAGCAAGCTTCTGAGGAGTGAGGAGCCAGCTTACAGAGGCAGAAGTTACAGGAGTCTAGAAGTGGACTAGAACAGGCTTCTGCAAGAATCTCTTCGGGTTTGCAAACAACCCCCCATCAGAAAGGAGCACAGTGTTAATCTACAGGCAGACCTGGAAAAACAACTAAAAATGTCCAGAACAGAAAAAAAACACCTTCTCATCTGACATGCTACCAGTAAATGTTCTGAAGCGCCAGATCACGTGACCTAGATGGAGTGAACTTCAGTGGTTTAATTTGTGTCACTGCCTCAAAGTGCTGATTGCAAATAAACTTGTATGTAAATAAAATACTCATAAGGTACTCATTTTTTAGTGGCAGAAATAATTATTTGATCCCGTGCTGAATTTGTACGTTTGCTCGCTTACATAGAGATGAGCAGTCTCTCATGTTTATGGCAGTTTCATTTTAATGGAGGGAGACAGAATATCAACTAAAAATCCAAGAAAAGCACATCACATAAAACTTATGAACGGATTTGTATGTTACTGAGTGACATGAGTATTGGATCTCCGAGCAAAATATGACTGAGAACGAAACTTTCTAAATCCTTCCGGTTTCTTGGTTGAAGGCAAAGTGGTGAACTCGCCCGGTACACAGCCCCAAAGCATAATGTATCCACCTCTGTGCTTGGGTGTGGGGATGATGTCCTTTGGGTCATGCTCAGTATTTCTCTTCCTCCAAACACAGCAGGTCTACTTGATGCCAAAGAGCTCGATTTTGGTTTCATCTGACCACAGCACTTTCTCCCAAGCCTTCTCTGAAGCATTTAGATTTTTACTGCCAAACTTAAGATGAGTCTGTACTAGAGATGGACCGATCCGATATTACGTATCGGTATCGGTCCGATACTGACGTAAATTACTGGATCGGATATCTGCCAGAAATAAAAAATGTAATCGATCCATTAGATATCAAAAAAAAAGCTCCTCACAAAACTTGCGACATGGCATAACTCAGCTCATAACCTTAGCACATCGGAGCAGTGTGCATCAGTGATAGAGTGGCTGTGTGTATTTGTAGCCTCGCTACCAAACCAGCATTTCATCTCTGATGAAGTTATCCCAGAGAGAAGTAAAGCAAATGTGTAAGTTCATCTCTGAATGTTTGTAAAGCATTCCCACATTAAACTTAACAACCAATATATGGAGCAACTGGCTCTTCTCTGTCCCTCCCTCTCCTGTTGCTACTTCAATCATGAAACTGCTTAATGATCAGCTGATCGGCTTTTCTGTCGCGAGTCCGTCTCTCTTGTTTGTTTTTGGCCCACTTTGCACCAGAAAGAGGAAACCAGCGGCTGAACAACAGCAGCTCGTTTAACCTTGATAAGCTGTTGTTAGAATGTATTTAATATTAATTTCTACACCAGGATCTTTTTCTAGCTGACGGCTGGTAACTGTGCAGGGGCGGATCTAGCAAAGTTTAGCCAGGGGGCCCATAGGGCATGAACAGGGAAAAGGGGGCACAAAGACATACTTTTCTTTCTTATTCTCATTTAAAATGTCTAGCTTTTAATAAATACTTATCTGAATCTTACACCCAAAGTTTTAATCTGATGTAAAATATATAGAAGTCCATTACTGTGTATAGTAACTGTTAAGTCTAATATACCCTAGTAAGCTATAGTACTTTTTCCTTTGGGAAGGTACCATCTGTGCAGTCTGCAATTCTGTTGAAGAAAGATGTTGAATCTATTTAATTATTCTTGAAAAGTAATTTATTTCTGTGCATTTTTTTCACACTGCATCAAATTAAAGTTGATTATGTCGATAAAGCATCATGAGGTGGAGGGTAGGGGGGTGGTTCCCTTTTTTTTTTTTTTGCTGGGAGTTTGCAACCCTATTAGTTAGGTTGCTTAATATTTCTGCTAAGTACTCTTTAAAATACCAGAATAGGAAGGATTGAGTAGGTTTAAGTTTATTAGATTGATCAGTGTTGCTGAACTATGAAATATTTTGGGTGCAGTGCATTTTTTACATACAGGTATAACAGAATAGCTTTAGTGTTGTTGTTTATTTAAACTTGAGTATGAACTTATACAAAATGCAGCAAAATTTTTAAAAAAAAAACAGTTTTATTGATTCAAAAACACTATATCGGATTCATATTGGTTTCATATCGGTATTGGCAGATATTCAAATTTATGATATCGGTATCGGACATAAAAAAGTGATATCGTGCCATCTCTAGTCTGTACATGAGCCTTCTTGAGCAGAGGGACCTTGAGGGTGTGGCAAGATTTCAGTTATTTAGTGGTGACTGTGGTATCAACTGCCTTGTCCCTGACGTCCTTTGACAGCTCTTTGGTCTTGCCCCGTGGTGGTGGAAAGGTGGGAATTGGAGGAAACTGATTCTAAGGACATCAGGAGTATCTGTAGTTGACTGATGTGTCACATGGACATACAGTCAATCTGTGAACCAGAATTCTGGCTGGTTTGTAGGGGATGAATTGTTTTACTAAATGACATGCAAATAAATTTGTAACTTTTATGTTTTTAGAAAAAAGCAGATAAAAATTAAAAAGTGTTCATTTCTTTGTAGGTGAGCCAACTTACAGATTCAGCAAGGGATCAAATAAATATTTCTCCCACTGTACTTACAGTATAACTTGTGTCTTTTTTCCCCTTTATCCCCACAGTTGTTACTTCCTTGTTGTACACACGGGCACACATTTTAAGTCCTGAAAATCACAGGCTGTATGATGTATAAATGTATCTGTGTATCAGTGTCTCTTTGAAAGACAAACCTTTTAGGCATTTATGTCCTGAATAAATATCTTTATTAAATACAGACACTGGTAGTGATTTTACAGTGGACTGCAAACAATCATGAGAATTAACTAATAATGTCACTCTTGAGGTTAGGCTAGTCTTTTAAGTCTTGTTTACTTGGTTTTGAAAAAGAAATAATAAATCTGTCACTGTATATATTTAAACCCAACTGGACTTTCATTTAAGATTTAATTATGTTCCAATTGTGTAACAGAAGATTTTGACAGCACTTTCTATTACAGTTATCGTTCTGTGAGGAAGTTCATCTTGTAAGCTTGAAGAAAGGAGTATTGTTTAACCAAGAATTACATGAAAACGTTTTAATCCAAGTGTAGCATCAAATCAGTTACATTTCTGGGATATTGACCTGGTCAGTTAAGTAGCAGAGGGGGTTGTTAATCAGTTTTAGCTGCTTCGGTGTTAATGAAATCAACAACAGGCCCACTAGAGCAGCAACAATAAGACAACCCCCTTAAAAAGAATGGTGGAGGTTGTTTTTTCTGACTGCTTTTTTCAAGAGTTTTGCAGGTGTCATGTGTCACTATTTTCAATTCGATTCCATTTTATTTATATAGCACCAAATCACAAGAGCAGTCACCTCAAGGAGCTACTTGCAGCATGAACCAACACCTGGATCCTACAGAGGTTGCACAGGTAGTCCAGTTCCTCACCTCCAGGATAGCAAATCAATACTTACCATTGCCAGAAGGTCAGCTTCTTTATGAAAGGAGGAACAGGATGAGCACTACAAAATGACCTCTGGCAGTCACAAATGTGAATGTCTCTTGTGATGTAACCTGGACAAATAGTCAGTGATGCACACAGAGTCTTAACATCAGACACCCTCTCCCTGGTAACCCAGCCACGGGTGATTAGGCCCCGCTTCTGTCCAGGTAGCATGCTCCTCCATGTATCAGCCCTCTTCAGCAAAGCCTTCAGGAGGACTTATCTGCAGCTTCCAGGATGTTTTTGATACTATTCTGCAGTCCATACATCCCCACGAGCCCTAGAACTTTAGAGACTGACCTGCAAAGGCCCTACACCCCACCTCCACAGGCTTGCAGCACACCTTCTCAGCACACCTGCCGAAAGTCGGCAACCAGTTCTGCATGTTTTACCTTCTTTCTTTCCTGCATTTCCTCCAACTAATCTTCCCATTGGACAGTCAACTCCAGCAGGATGACTTGCTTCAACTCTTCAGACAGCAGGCCTGTATCAGGCCTACGTGTGGTGACTGTCTGGGAACCTCAGCTGTCTCCCAAGATCACCCAGAAGCTGCCAGTCTCTTGTTATTGCCAGGAGCTTTCCCTGCACCCTTTGTTGGGGCAGTGTGGGCCCAAGAAAGATGTTGAAATACTGGTGTAAACAAGTCTGGCCCTGAAGGGCAGGAAAATTTGCAGTTGCTGTTGCTTCTTGCTGTGGTTTATGACAGCACAGATGGTATCTGCTAACACCCAAAGAAGATGCTTGTGGTGCCAGTGGTAACGCCCCCACCCTCCCAAACTCCTTGGCAGCTGCTGAGAATGTGGTCCAGTGTGACCTTCTGGTGACAGAAAGGTGAGACAGCCAGGCCTCAACTGTACAGGTTGGAGGTGCTCAGAAGAAGATTGTATACCAGCTTCCCCAGAAACTTGAAGCAGAGAGCTTCCATCTTTTAGAGCTCTGCTGAAGTGATTTTACCTGCAGCATTCTCCCACTTGTTCAGGGTCCTTGTTTGTCCAGCATCACAGGTTTCCTCCTATTTAGCACGCAGTTTCTACTGAATGAGTTGGTGGCACTCTTTCTCCTTCCAAGCCCTGCTGGGCAGTTACAACTATGCCAACCAAGCTGTTATCCCGCAGTTTGGCATTGTGACCAATATATTACTATACTATTATTACCTGTTTTTTTCCCTCATAGAGATTTATTAGTTTCCACATTATCACCCCCAGGTTTTGGCCTCTGATTACCCAGTTGCATAAATTCCAGTGTAATATTACTCAGCTAAAACCATTGTTGATACAAAGTAGAACTTGGTCATTACTTGTGCATTACTTTGGTAATTACATGGCAATATCTCACCAATTATATATGATTACTGTCTCGTTTGCATCTTATTACCGCACTGTTACTACTTTATTACCAAGCTGTAATAGAAAGTGCCGCCAAGCTTTCCTTTTCACATGACTGTATTTTTTCAACTCAAACCTGATTATCTTCCCATTTTGCAACAGGAGATTTTTATTACTACAATTGTGTTACATTATGATCAATGTCACATTTTTTTCTATTCACTCTTTGTACTCACAAAACATTTCTATAACTGCAAAATACAGACACTTAAAGAATTCTGTACTGATATATGCAAAACTATCATGTTTCAAGATTAAGCCATCAAGTAACAAAAAGTGCAGAAATTCACTAAACTGCAGGGGGAAAAGGACATTATGACTGAAGCGACAGAAGGCTAGCCAAGAGGCACAAAAGCCCATTCAGTCCAGAAGATCAAGGTCAGTCTATAAGGACATCAAGACATCCTCTCCTTTGTACGAACCGCAACCGCACACTGACAGGAAGGAACGGACATCTAATCTGCTAAATCAAATACACAACTGACTCATGTCTCTAAGCATCTCACTGTAAACCTATCTGAGCAGCTGAAATGGTCTCAGCCTGTGTACTACAGAGATGTTAAACTGGATGTGATTACACATCAGTGTTAAATAAATCCTCACTGCAAAGGTGGATTGACTCTAACTGGGGGTAACACACACCAAAAAAAAATGTGACTGCTTGATTTTTATAGAGATTCACATCTAAAGACACATATTTGTCTTTGGCATTGGTGTGTAAACAAACAGACTTATCCGTGTAGGTTCTCTCTTGTTCTGTGCTCATGGCTTTTATAGACTATTACAAGTGCAATAAAAAAAATCCAAAGGGAAGGCATAATCATCAGACTGTGGAATGATATACAACCAGTCCTTCTTGCAAGAGTCAATTATAGCCCGTGTCCTTTGCTTATTATAAGGAATTATATTTAAAGCAAAAGAATCATCATCATCATCATAATAATAATAATAGAAACATCTATCAAAAATCTGAAAAAGCCACGAAGGCAGGGTATTTCTCTAAGCTTAATAATCCCATTATGATCCCAATGAAAAAAAGCTCTCTGTCAAAGCAGGGAGCATTGACGCAAGCATGTCTTGACGTCAGTAGCTGCAGTGAGTGAGGAATGGGAGGGGGGGGGGGAGAGAGAGAGAGAGAGAGAGAGAGAGCGAGCGAGGGAGATGCGTCTTTGCTTTCAGAAAATACCACGAAATGCCAGCGTCACTGGCACGAATGCAACTGTAGCAACAAACCTATGTTTGATTTCCAAACTACTCGCTTTGACATCAGAGTATGCACATTTTGTAGAAACGATATGCGCGCGGCGCTTGAAATCTAAACCAGATGTAGTAAATGGAATAAGATCCTCTGACCCGGGAGTGCTCATAAATAAATCAACTATGAGAGAATGAAGGGCGAGCGGGAGGGAGAGTATTTGCTCAACTGGTGTCAGGCACACCTCTGTGACTCTCCAAAAAAGCAAAATGAATGTGTAGCAGTCACTGATAATCTGATACTGTCTGTGCAGTTCTATCCAGCTGGATATCTCCTCAAAATCTCCAAGCACGCACAGTCCTTTGTCGCTGTAGCAAAAGAAGGGCGCTGATTTCACTATTCTCTGGCATTCCTAGGCGAGTCGAGCGGAGAGGGAAAAACTACCATCAAGCAATTTGTAAAAGCCAGACCAGTGGCGTCATTGGCTGCTGCTGTATATACTGTGCGTAATACCACGATTCTTCTGCCTCATTTATTCACAGCTCATTCTCAAGTTGCTCTGTGGCTCCCGAACACTGAAGTCAAACCAAACCTATTCGTTCAAGACTGGTCTTCACAACATCATGCGTGTTTGTTCGATTTATGTTAGTCTCGCACACGGATTAGGAGGTTTTGTGCGAGACGTATTACAGACAAAAACATTGTTCTCCACTCGTCGCTGGACTGATGGTATTGTGAAAAAGAAGGTACTGTACTCCCCCTACACTACTTCTGTAAAACACTGTCTCCAATTTTACGCTGGAAAGGAATCCTCCCCTCCTTAACAGATGTTGCCGGAGAGTGTTTTCTACTCGCAACATAGTGTGTAGCGCAGATGTTGCCAGAGGAACGTATGCTTCGGTGTACTTTATCGGGCAGAGCACGTCCAGCTAATCTCCGTTTACATTGGCCTTTACTCTTGAAGATACCCAAGAGTTCCCGTTGTGTCGGCTGTGCGTCATCGATGCCTGATTAGACTTGTAGTCTGACGTCGCCGAGCACCATTCAAGCAAAATACCTCACACAATGTTGAAAGTCTAAAATGATTTTTTAACGCATCCGGGATGACGAAAACCACTTTTTTTCTTTCTTATATAGAGGTGGATCAACAAGTTGCCTCCAGTGCGTAATTTCCATCTGAGCAGGTCTGAAGCGTAATCCGCGACACACGTGATCGACAAATCACTCCAGCTGCAAATATTTCTCATTTGTCAAGAGAAATAAACCCCGGACGGACGTGGAGACGCATCTTGTGTGATTACGGCGGGAATCAAGAGCTGACGGGCCTCTTGTTTCGCTGAGTCTCCAGATGCTCGACTGGCCGCCACATGGTAACTTTGCGCACACAGCACGCTGCAAAGGGCACATATAGAGAAGGAATCTGAATGAACGGGACTGAGATTTATTCGCATTTCTCTTATCGCCACCCCCAGACTGTTGTATGTGTATTATACCCTGCCGGTTGAAGGTGTCTCACGTTGTCAGCAGATATCAATTCGGCGGTGGATATATCAATCACCCGAACAGTGAGCAGCAAATGTCGAAGAAACGGAAAAGTCCTGATGACCAGGACTTTGAGGACTATCCGCCTGCAGGAACCAGCGACCAAGGTAGGAGTGATGGTCACAAATGAGTGTGAAAGTTGAACTGTTGTCAGAGTGCAGCTATGTGAGCTCCTCAGGGATTCGTTGGTGTATTTCTTTACATTCAGATATTCAAACGGATCATTACAAATAGTTTATTGTAGGCAAAAAAGGCATCGAGACCTGCTGATACTCTGAGGACGCACAGCTGCTGTAGCTGCCGTGCTAGCGCTATAGAGGCTGTGCAGTGGGATGGCCATGATGCCATGCACTTAAATCAGTATCTTTATCCCTAAAAACAATGTGTGTGTCCACAGATTACTTTTTATAATCTCTTATCAATCCCCGGTGGGTTTTTGTGAGATATTAGGTTTTGCAGGAGGGACTTTAATTCTTAGGAAAATATAGGAAATGCCAACTTTGGTATCAGAGTCTGTGTGAACTCTGACTGGCTGGTGGCTTGGAAATAACCACTCAAGCAAAGAAAGAGCAGTTGCTTAAGAAAATGGATTATACGCCGGTAAACTATAATGCTGAGCCGATTTATTTCAGATCATGTCTAAATCTTCTATCAGTGTGGTGTAGATGCAGAGTCCTTGTGTGCTAATGGGCCTGGCCATATACCCTGGGAAAACGAGAGTAAGCTGCTGTTAAATATTGTGGATCCAAATGAGATGACGTATTTTGTTTGATACTCAGAGGGGACATTTCCACTGATAAATCCAAAAGAATACAAAAAACAGAGAAGTTTCAGCTCTTTTTTCGTTATCTCCATTATTAGCATCAGTATTATTTTTCCCTTTTTAGTTGTTCTGATTCACCTTGTGGTCTGTTTTAAGTGTCTTTGAGTAATTTTGCACTTCTTTATAGTAATTTAATTTAATAAATTTTCAATATTTTGACTTAACGTCATAATAATGTTCCTGGGCATGTACCCAGAATGCCTCTACTGTTCAACTTAAGCCATGAACTTTGGAGAATGTTGAGCTAATCGATAATCAGGGCAGGACATTGACCAGATTTTCCCTTTTCCCACATGTAGCATGAGATAGTTCACTTCAAACACATTATCACTACTGGAAATACTCCCTTTGGTTTAGGCGTGGAAGCTGCATAAAAAGGGCATGCACAAGGCAGGAAACACAGTGTGAATTCACCAGACAGTGACCTCTGCTTTATACACATTACCTCTGCTTTCCATCACACTGACATTTTTTTTAGGAAGCTGGTTGGCTGAAGGTGAATTAAGGTCTGATCTAACATTCCTATTCTTACTTATGCCTCCATCAGGTAATACCTAAAAAATTCAGGGCTGCAGTGCATGTGTGAAAACACCATCATTCTCACTTTCTTCAGGTTGCCTGACATTGATCGACCCAAACAAACAACTTTCATTTCAAAGCTGGTTAGCAACTGTGTCTGGTAATTCTGGTAAATGCTCCTTCTCTATAAGTGGTTACTTGTATGGCTGAGATCCACGCTGGTTATAAGCCATATACAATTAATCCATACCTAGCAGATACCTGGCCGACTTAATGGTCTATCAATAATGTTAAAAGCCAACTACTTTTTGACCACGCCTTTGGCTCCTCCCAGCCCCAGAGTCTTAACCCACTTTGTAAACATGTGGTCCGTGACGACTGTCAAACAAAAACCAGTTCTAAGTAAAATCAGTCCCATTGTTATGGTTTGCTTTCCTCAAAGTGTCTATGATATCGTGCGACTGCTGTCAGTCTGACATTACTGCCTGGGAAGTAAACCCAGAGTTTGCATATTAATGATTTACATGGCCAAATAGAGCTGAAATCTATTGTGTCCCCAGTTATTTAAAAACACTGGTTTCCGTTCATCGTTCAGTTCAATATTCAAGCATCCCCCCCTATCAAAAGGTGGCTTTTAAAGTGTCTCAATCCTCAGCGTGGCTGCTATTATGCTGGCAAAAACATAAAAAGAAGTTGTGAGTTCAAGGCCAAGAACACCATCACCTTCAAGCTGATAGTCGTGCCTGCTTGCATGAATAGGGCTGTAGGAATGAAAATATTTTGCTCAAGGACTAGATTTGTGTGGTGTTTCCTTTGCATACTACTTGTCAAGTTAAAAATTATTAACCATATAAGCATTAAGCTGTTTTTGTCACATACACAAACATGAATTCCTCTCTGTGGTTTACCTTTTAAATCACATTTATTGTACGCCTGAAACATATTGAGTTTTGCGCCACGTAACGCCTTTGAAATACAACCCTTAAAAGTATCAGTTAAAAAAACAACACATATTTATTTATGTACGGCCATGCTTGTGTTGCATCTCAGTTTTTCAAATGCGCTGAAAGAAAAACCACAACTTGAAATTTCATCAAGACACCTTGGCGCAAAACAGCATACAGTGCACAGTTTTCATGAGTAATATTTCTCAGAAAGTAGTTACAATAAAAAAAAAATTAAAAGCAGTGAAGTCTGTGAATTATTACAAGAGCGATATTGTCTCTTAAAAGTAACAAAAGACTGGGCACAACAATAAAAATGCATTTACATCCACTGCAGTAGGGTATGATGAGTAAACCAATGCTTCTTGGCATCCACATACAAATGTACTGCAGGACTTAGCATAAATGCAAGCAGATCACATCTTCAGATTTCAGGCTTGGCTCTGAATCTCGTTGGTCCCGTGCCCAAATGAGAATTTCCCTTGGCTAATACGGAAGGAGACCCTGGCGCTTCCTTCCCCAACTGTGCCTGGCATCTGTCACTACTTAGGGGGTGGACACACAGTGAACCCCACCCACTCAAGATCTCGCCATTCTGGATGCTTTGAGGCAGGTTTGGTACACTATGATACACAAATGCAGACACACTGTTTAAGCAAATCTAGATTTTAAAACAAATGCACGCAGTACTTCAGCACAAAAAAAGTTTTGGTTTGCTCAAACTAAATGGTTGCTATTACAATAAGCAGACAACAGAACCACATAACTAGCACTGGTCAGTGTGTGCTGCTCCTGTCGGTGCTCCATTCACTGTCGCCTCTGAGTGCTCAAGCTTGTGTTTTCTCATGGAGATCGTTTTTGTTCACTCTCCGAGCCACAGTGGGCCAAGAGAGGAGGTGTAGAAACAGGGGTACTGAAATTCATATCAGGACCACAAAGCATTTTTTTGTCTTGCCTCTTGGTGTACAGCCTAGACCTGTCAACTGCCCTCTGCAGCCCCCCCACCCAACCACCAACAACCACCGTCGCAACTGGTTAAAAGCCTTTATCTGTACAAAACAACAGCTCTTACAGTTACAGGGTGATGCCAGTAAAACCTTTGCTAAAAAGTTAATGAATGTGTTGCTTTGATCCTGTGATTTCTTTTTCCTACCATGCTTTGATTAAGTCAAAATAAGAAAAAAAAAGGCAAATGAGGAAACAGAAAAAAAAAAAGAAAGAAAGAAAGGATATGAGATAATCTATATCCTTTCTTTCCACTGGATATCTAATTTCATACACCATTACTGGGAGCAGTGGAATATAAACACAACATTTTCATATTAAGATGTAAAGTGTCAAACAGTTGTCCATTTGAAAATCTAGCACACACAAAATAGTCTCGGTCTTTTTCATTCATGTATCTTACCAACAAACGGAGACTGACTCAGTATTCAATCATTTTTTTTAATTTTGTTTTCCTTGAATCCTAATGGTAACGTCACACTAGGGAAAACAGTGGCTGGAGACTATGGCACAACCAAAATTAGTGCAACAGTGTGTAATGAACTTGGAATCTGGTTACTTCCCAGATAGGAACCAGGTTTGCAACCACTTGCAGTCAGTCTGCTATCAGTTTGCAATCAAATGGGGTCAAGTTGGCAATTACATGTATTCTGTTTTAATAATTCGGGGATTAAGTGTGATAAATCTGTAGAAATCTGTTGCTTAAACACATTCACAGACATTTCCTTTTAATTACTAGCATTCAGAGTCCAGTGAAAACAGAAAAGCAACGAGACTTGCTCGTACTCCGTAAAATTAAACACCATATAAATTAGATGCCAGTTATTTGCAAACCTTCTCCAATATGTCTGAGAGTGAATACTATCTGTTCAAATGTGTGTGTGATTGTTTGGAGAGAGGCTATCTCCCATAAAGTGACCTGTGCAATCACCTCGCAATCACAGGTTTGTTGCACATTTTGGCCAAATTTTTTTTTTTCTAATATCAGTCAATTTGTTATAAATAAGAACATTATATACACTAGTAAAGGTCCACATGTTTGGCCTGTTCATGCTGATGGGCATTAAATTAATATGACATGATTCTTTTATAAAATGCTATATGCATGGGACATTTTAGCCCATTGCTAGATGGTTTCCAGGTAAAATGATGAAGTTATGATTTATTATGTATGATTCAGCTTTTGTTGATATAAATGAGATGTTATATCCATGAAATAAAAACCATTTAAATTTTTCATTAGCTGTTACAAATTTTAGCCACATTTTAGCCCATTGCTAGGTGGTTGGCAGGTAAACCGATGGCATAAAGTATCATGAATGATTATGGTTTTATGATTTTAAATTAAATAAAATAAAATAAAAATGAAACAATGTTTTTATAAGGTATTACAAGAGTCATTTTAGCTTGTTGCCAGGTCGTTGCTAGGCAATGTGACAACGTCTGATATAGATAAGAACCTTCAGGTACATAAGATGTACCCTTGAGCCAAGTTTGGATGACCGTCAAAGAAACAAACAAATACATAGATATTTGTGTGCTATAGTGAGATGATGAACACAAGATGTTTCTCCCAAGTTTAAGCAACCCACATCACGAACTTCATTCCAATCGTTTTTTCTTTAAGCAGACTTTTTTCATGGAAGTTTACATGTTAGATGAGAGGATAATATTTTAAATGTGTCATTGGCAATTAAAGAAAGTGCTTGCCATATATAATCTATGATGTAGCAATGATGTTGCTGCCACTTCAATAACAATATGTCATGAAGAACAAAATGGCCTCCAGTCACAGCAGTAAAAAGACCCTGATCTTATGAAACAAGTGCAGACGAGGCCACTTAGAATCTCAGTCTTTTTCTCCCTTTCTTTTGTTAATTTAGCATGCTAAGTGAGTAGCTTGATAGATTTGTTTGTTTGAGGTTTGTGGATTAGATGTAAGGATGGTTGTGTGTCTCTACCTTGGCTTTGTGCTAGCGATGCTGTTTGTGCTGTAAGACAGGAAGTGCAGCCGAGGTTCCTATTTGTGTTCTTCTCTTAAGATAAAGTTGTGCAGCAGCTCACAGCTTCACTCTGATGACTCCACTGCAGACAGTTTGGAACAAGAACAGCTAGTGTAAGAACACCTCCTGGTGGTGTAAATGTGTATTGCAGCTCGCAACGGCAAACATTTACACAAGAAAATAATCCTAACTGTCTTAAGTGCTTTACATTGCAACTTTGTAATGAAAGTTGTTTGGGTTTTTTGTTTTTGGGTTGTTGTTTTTTTGCAGTTATGTGCTTTGCTCTCTCTTTAATTTAATAATTGTTGCTTGCTTTTATCGGTGTCCTCTGATAAGCGAACACTAGGTGGGGCTAATGTATAAAGATAAGATGCATGGAGATGAATGACACAAATCCACCACGGAGAAGACAAAACAAATTCTGGTTTTAAAAAAATGTTGTTGTATGGTTATTTTTGTTTCTGCTGCTGTTTGCAAACTTGGCAATGAATACCAAAAAAATCCTGAAAATAGCAGATTTCTTTTGAAAGGAATTTTCCGAATCACAGTTTATGTGGACTGGCAGAAGGGGAAAAAATTAGTCTTATTGAGTGAAATCACTGCTGTAACATTACACCCAGGTTAAAAGTCAAAGCAAATAATTTCAAACAAAGAAGAATTGAAAATAATATTTGAAACTCCTGACGTCTTGCAAGTACTAGTAAGATAATATTTAGTGAATAAGTGACAAGCGTTGTGTGTGTGTGTGTGTGTGTGTGTGTGTGTGTGTGTGTGTGTGTGTGTGTGTGTGTGTGTGTGTGTGTGTGTGTGTGTGTGTGTGTGTGTGTGTGTGTGTGTGTGTGTGTGTATAAGCATGTTTAGTTCATGAATGAATGTGTTATCAGTAAACAGGCAGACTTGATGTCTGGCTGCTTGGCCGTCTTGGCCTGTTCTGATGTCTGCTGTGCAGCGAGATCTCCAGCCCCCTACGTCAGCACCCATATTTCTCACCTATGATTCATAGTGACTTTGTTTGGGTTGTGATGAGGAACGCAGGCAGCCAGCTACTGCTCATTCACCCCCACCCACCTACCCAGTCACTACTGAAATTCTTCCATTTCTTTTATTTTTTAATGTGTTTTCTTTGCTTTTTGTTGTTGTTCTTGTTGTCTGAGACATCGAATTAATTTATATCAAGTAAACAAAACCAGCCACACTTCACCGACTCTGTTTCATTAAAATCATAGTATTTTTACATCATATTTTGTAAATGCTTCTTGTTAGGTTTAACATAATTTCTCCTTGGTGTGTCTGCGTGTAATGCTTACACAAAGAGCAGACGGCGCCTCACTGTACACACACCGTATACTGTCGCAAGAACACACACTGACAGGCTGTAAGTAATGATCTGTGTGTGTGTGTGTGTGTGTGTGTGTGTGTGTGTGTGTGTGTGTGTGTGTGTGTGTGTGTGTGTGCGTGCGTGCGTGTGTGTTTTAAAAGGGCCTCCTTTTGGTCAGGTCATTGTTACGATGTCAGGATGTTAGTGTATGTGTGTTCAAGTAGAGTGGTAGCATTGTATAACACTAAGGGATAGAGTTTGCCTTTTGTAATGCCAGTAGTAACTTATATGTGTTTGTGTTTGTGTGTGAGTGTGAGGTACAGAGCAGAGTGGTGCTATGATGGCGGGCTGATGAGGTCATGGCTAATGTCTCCTGCTTGCGTCATTGCCTATAGGATGTGGCTTTTTGCCAGCAGAGCTGCAGCTGCTGTTCTGGTTGCTGTAACAGTGCAAGGGGGGAAAATGAATTATGTTTTCTCCCTCATATTGAACATTTATGATTAAAAAGACAATTGTGTGCCAGTTTATTAAGCTGAAACAATAAATTGAATATTTTTAACTAACTGGGCAATAATCGCAGGTGTGTGTTTTCCATAGCTTGCATAGGATCCCATCTGTCCGCCTGTGCACATCCGAAGACCCACATTTGACCTGTTTTGCCCGCAGTATTGCAAGATTGCACAGTGAAGCATTTTGCATGGAAAATGAGCGCTGTTTGTTTTTATTTTTTCCCCCTTCCTCCCTCCTCCTCCACAGACTCCTGACCACATGCTCATCATCGTAGTTATCCTCCAGAATTATGGTTGTGATAATCTAGGTCAGAAGTGGCGCAACAACAGAAACACTGCCCGCTAATCTAAATAAGCAGGATTTGCATGAGTGAGATATGCATGAATGAATGAGTGTGTGTCTGTGGCACTGTCACAGATGAGGGTGCTGATAGGGTGGAAGGAAAGGTGTGTGTCCATTTTTGAAAAACAGCTTGTAAAACACTTCTATATGGTATTTAATGGCATCATAATAGCATATTTTGCTTCACTGCTGTCTCAGCAATTCATCCTTTTTAATTCTGGAGCAGCTATCAAGCTGTATACTGCATATATAAATATGAGCTGAGTGCTGAACAGCCTTGAACAGCAAAGACAAACGCATTATGAGAAAATATAAAATCTTCTTCTGTCAGCATTTCTATTTCATCTATTGCCTGAATCCAAAGGAAAATCTTTTACTGTGAGCTACACTTTGTAGTGAAAAAAAATACACCCCTGCTGGGTAGCTACTCTGAATGTCATTGAACGGTGCAGGATATGTGTGTGTGATACACATAAATTTCATTTTATAGCGCGGATGCGTGCACATGTGTGTGTCGAACACTGAAGCAGGCATAATTTGTGCCAGCTCTGTGACGTAGAGGACATGAGGCCCAGGCGAGTGCTGTGAGTGGCAGTAACAGCATCTCCTGCTTGAGCCTGCCCCGTCTCTGACTTCATTGGCTCCAGCTCTGACGCAAATACCCCCCTCAGCCCCCACCCCTCCTTCAACCCACCACCCCTGCACACTTCTTTCATCACGTTTTTTTCACCCATTTAATTTTTTTTTCTTTTTTTGATTTATGTGCCTTCTGCAGTTCTCTCCACTGCAGCGCTCGACATCACATATCTGCTCCACCTGCCCAATTCCGAGCGCCTCGAACGTGCAATCTGTTTTTCCCTGACGAACTGGTGCAAGCCTTATCAATATTTATTTTTTGGGCAAATTGTCTTATATTAACCTTTTCTTTTTTTTACAAATTTAATTATGCAGTGCGAGGCCTGGATCACAGTGTGCTACTGAGAGCATAGGAGGTGTTATACGGTCACATTAAATTTGTCAGCATGAGGCACGGCAGCAGAAACAAGCTTCCACTGTTAGAGTCTGCTATAAGACTGTTGAAATGTCCAGTGGAACATGTTCATTATGTATTCACATCATTACATTTTATCCATCAAGTACTCTTTAAATAAACAAAAGACTGGAGAAAGATTCAACATACTCGCTGCATTTTTGCAAGTCTTTTGTTCATTTGACAAAAAAAAAATGTCTGAATTACGGTTCCTTCTGCAAATGAACACATAAAGTTAAAACAAATAATAATTTTAGCAAATTAAATCAAGAGTCAAAAGTTCTAAAATTGTAAAGGGAGAAGAGATGGTGGAAAAAGTGGCACACTGCACTCATCTCTTTAATGTGTCAATTATTAAGACATCGCAAGTTTGGTCTTAAGAATTTCTTTACTGAAGTAAAAAGAAATGAGCAGAGCAGTAATGCTGCGTGGCCAGTTACAGCAAATTTGTACATTTCAGAGGTCTGCCCCACATCGTCTGTGACGTTCTGAATTTAGGCAGAGGAATTCTGGCACTGCTCTGAATTTAGAAATACTTCATTTTGCAGTCTGAGTACACTCTGCTGCTCGGACTGCTGCCTTACAAACCAGCATCTCTAATGTCTCAATGCTTTTTTTAACTGTCTACACTGGTTGTATCGATGCACGAGAATACTCATCAGCTTCCAGGGGAGCCTAACCTCTGGCCTACATGTAGATAAGGAAATCATATAAACTAAAACAATGCTCTTTTTTTCTTTTCTTGGTATTTTGTTTGTGTCTTCCAGCACTGACTATTGATTCTCTTGGATGTGATAAGAATGTACTCTCTGGTTTCCACATGGCAAAATGTGGGGGAAAAAACTCTGCACAGTTTAGCTAAAATTGTATAAAAAGAGAAAACATGGCAAATGGTTAAATATTTGCCTCAGTTGTCTCTTCTAAATATTTTTCACAGTGTTCCGATTTTTGCTTTGACCTGCTTGCTAAAAAGGATTCACAGAACTTTGTGTGTAATTGCAAACTACTGCTGACATTTTAGGTGCACTCATGTTATGTTAACCTCTGTGGTGGTTTAGATTTGACTGCATTCCCAGTCTGTATAAACCCTCGTTGATTGTCTAACTGCTTATCTTTTCTACTGCATTCCCGGATCTTGGCATTTATTTCAGTGATTGCAATGTTATGCTAATAACAACATTGTAATGTTAATAACAATAACTAAAGCTACAAAGCTGCAGGGATGCCAGGAGTGACAGTCAGATCACATGGTGTGTTGATCCAATGATCTGATTTATAAACATAAATCTTTTAGGCTGGGTATGCGGGCTTGTGATCAGCTGCTTTGGTCTATAAATTTGATTTAGTAAAACTGGGTTCAAGAAAAAAGAAAGAAAAAATGATTTTACTACTGATGTATTGCAACTGTTGTTGTCTGCAAGAGCTGGAGTGATTGGGTATTGACCAGATAACTGTTAAATTTGAGAAGTCACAATATGCAAATGAGTGTCTGCATACAAAAAATTGATTTTATCCATTGAATGAGTTGAAGAAAAAGCAGATGACTAAGAAAATCGGACAAGAGAATTCCTCACAAAGGAGATTGGTTACGACAATTCAGACAGGAAAGTTCACCGTGCTGCAGGTGACACTTAGATGTCAGCGTATTTGGAAGAAAGGGCCTCACTGAAACACTATGGCACGCCCACACTGAAATGGAGTTTTCAGTTAATCAATTCAGTTGCATAGTTTTATTATTCTTTAAATTTAAAACACCTTTGGCATGTAGAGAGTAACCAAAATAGAATGCAACTTAATGCTTTAAAGGAAAGAACGGGACTGTATTTAATCAGCACCACACAAAATGAAGACTGGAGCATCGTCCTTCTTAGCTTCCTGTGGACATATATTTAAAAACAGTGATTCCATAAAAGGCATCTTTCACCACTTCTTCCTCTTTGCTGCTGACAAGACAGTACTTTTCCTCTTTGGGAGGGACTTGCAAGGAGCTTAAGAGCCAAGTTTTATAAGTGGACACTTGTGAACACAACATGTAATTACTGCTGTCCTTTCTACACATTCTTCCACTAATACAACGACGCTGACAGAGAAATCTGCCTGCCTTTAATGGTTCCAGTGCAATTTCCTGTCAATATGATCTCCACATGGGCAGGATCCTTCCAACACACAGATGAGATATCACATGCAGGCAGCCTGTACTTGCTGTATTCACTTTCTGCTCTAATCTTTAAAGAGTCCTTACTAATTCTAAATGCCCAAGTCCGATCCATGTGGCAGTTTTCACAGAACTCATACGTGCTTGCAACTAGATGGGCAAATTATGACAGTGTTGGTATGGGAACCCGCTGCTTAGTATGTTTTCCAGGATTTGAATGTATTCAGCAGCACTGATGTTTGTCCATCAGTGTTTTTTTTTTGTTTTTTTAAATCAGATAAAAAGGTTAAACTTTTGTCAGACAGTAGTTAGTGGGTCACCACCACAGGTAGCCCAGCATGCTTGATGTGGCAAATTTTTTTTTAATTACACAAAATGCAACCACAATGGGATTTATGTCCCCCGGTGAACTGATGATCTTGTACTTGTTACACAAATGTGTAAACCACTGCACTGTGAAGCCACTCACCTGTGACCGGCCAGTAGATCAGCACAGTGCAAAAGTCTGTTCCTTCCCTACACATCACCACCCTTGTGGATGTGGATAGATATATATACTATTTTCACTAGTTTCACACTTGATATACATGTAGTCAGGCTAAGTGAGGAATAATTAACCAACATGTAATGCTTTGAAAAGCGTTCCCACTACTATACCCATTCCTCTTTGTACTCTCTATTGTGGATCGTGGTTGCCATTTTTCTTGGGGAAAAGAAAAAGTGACAATGGACTGATTTCTGACAAGCTACAAGCTAAACAATGTGCATCTAAACAATAACAAACACTTTTCATTTTTTATTATTTAGTGGACGCTATTGTAGGAGATAAAGGCCTTTATTGTTAATCTAAATTTATAGTGCTGTAACCATACTGGTAATTTTATATACTGAATGTGGTCTAGTGGTGTTTTTCTACTGCTGTTATTTTACCATAAAGTTGAACAAGAATTTGTTAAGGTTTTTAGTGTATTGTAGCGTATTTTCTTCATATGCACAGAATCCTTTTACTTTCTTTAAAGGCAAAAACATAACTAAGATCACAAGCAACACAAACTTGTATTTGCACACACGCTGACATTAACTACGCCTATGAGAGTCTCAGAAAAACTGAAGGAGAGGTTAGAATAAGAGGGAACAATGAGATTAATGGCCTCGATGTCCTAATGATGCCTTAGGAAAAGAAAAAAACAGAACCGAGTTTCAGAACATTGAGCGATAAACAAAGATGTCATCTTTTCTCTTGGGACAGTGAGGATGTCTGAGCGAGCAACAAACCTTTCCTCTGGGTACGTGTAATATACTGCTATCTGACAGCAGTTATTCATAAATGGCAATGATTAAGACGACAGAGGGCGGGTAATGATGTGCTGTGATTTGTATTTTCATTAACCTAAATTATGCACATCTCACACTTGTCCTAATGGATCACCGTGCCATGATGTCCACTGACGTCACATTTGAGATGAGCCGCATTGCAGTCGCATGCAAATTTGTGCATGCCAGGCTTTGTGTAAACGTGGAGCTTTTATTTCTGTTATTGCATTTTCCAGCAAATAAGAGCAAACAGAGGCAGTTATATGCTCTTTGGTTGTTGAACTAGTTGCAAGCCAAGCTGTGAAGATGTGCATAACTCCCTCAGCCCCCCCAGGGACCCTGTATTTTCATGGGCCTGGCTCTGACGTCAATGCTCCGGCTGTCCTGTGGATTGTCAGAACAGACTATTCAGTCGGGGGGAGGGGACTGGAAGTCTCTGTGGTGTGTGCCTGCCGCATGTGATGATGATGATGATGATGATGATGATGGTGTGTGTGTGTGTGTGTGTGTTTGCTCATGTTTGCATGCGATCTGTAAATGTTTCACTTAAATCTCGTGTGTGTGTGTGTGTGTGTGTGTGTGTGTGTGTGTGTGTGTGTGTGTGTGTGTGTGTGTGTGTGTGTGTGTGTGTGTGTGTGTGTGTGCAGTGGGGAAAAGCTTGTACAGGGCCTTGAATTAGAAATGTGCTTTAAGTGGATGAGGTCTGTAATGTGGGTGTAGGGGTGTAAGGTTGTGTGTGAACGAGAACACACACGCACACACGTCTGAAGATGTGCAGCTCTTATGCTGGGAGACAGGCCGAAGTCATCAAGAGGATGTTTGCTAAAAACAGCCGAGAGGGGAGAACAGTTGAGCATGGCTGTGGGCCACTCACTCACCCTTCAGTCAGCTGTTGATTCCCCCCCACCCCAGGATGACAATAGTAAAGCCAGTCTTATCTTATGCGTGTGACACACAAGTCTCATATTAGGACAGATCAGATTTCAACCTCTTTCATCATCACCTTTCAGATTTCCTCTTTTTTTGTTTTTTTGTTTTTTTTTTTGTTTTACACACATGTTATCCATTCACACGAGCTTTTGGGATTTGGTGGTTGCAGGACAGGAGATGTTGACAGTGAGAAAAATGTGCACTCACTGTTCAGAATGATAGACATCAGGAAAGAGAGAAAGCTCACTGACATTTTGTGTGTTCATCTGTGTTCTTCACCACAACAAAAAAACAAACAAGAAAAAAAAACTTGATCAGTCTCTCCTACCTCCTTAATTTTCTTTCTTTCTTTCTCTTTTTTTTTTTTACATGCTCTCCAGACTAACACTATGTTGTAACTCAACTACATCGCTTCAATTTCAGGTACATTAGTTCTTGTTTCCACCAATTTCAACTGACTTTACATGACTATCTATTGAATGGAAATAAATAGACACCAACTATTTGGCAGGTGCAAAAATAGTGACTAAATGCTGACTAATATTTCAGAAATTACAATTTTGCATAGATAATATCTTGTTAATATGACAGTATATGACTACACCGGTAGAAGAAAGAAAATAATTTAAACATGCAATGTTATACTTATAATCACTAAATTGCAGTTTATATAAAATAAAATTCAAAAACAAATTAAATGTTTTAGTTAAAGGTATAAAATCATAATGTGTACTTTATGCTTCTTTTAATATTCCTCTAATAAATAATAAGGTAAATAGTACATTTTTAATTGTAATACCTATATAGTATTACTTAAGCACTAATACAGGATTTTTAAACATGGTGTTGCTAAGAGTAAAGGATATTAATAAATGAATTCCTCCATTACACAGACGTTATCAGGAATTATGTATTAAAATGTGTTAACACCAACGTAGAAGCTGTACAGGTACACGCGATGCTACAATATTACTGTAGTTGTAGATTAATGGGTGTACTTTTCTAGTTTTTACTTAACCACGACAAATCTGAGGTGGCACAACCAACCATGTGTCCCTAATGAAATACAGATTACCTTAAATACTTAAAGCAGTAAAAAGAAACATCTGATAGCTCAAGATTTTTTCCCCCCAGATCTTTCTGTGTCTTTTGGGTCTTTCTCAAACTTTGAGAATTCTAACAGTTTTTAATCATATGCAAAAAAAAATACATCTTTCTTTAAGACAACTCACCTTTGAGCTCCTGCCTTTAGCTATTTTTAAAGGCTGTGGTTTAGGTGTATTTCATCCTGAGAGAACTAATCTTAATCCAGGTAAAATATCCGTTTGCTTCGACAGGTCAAGCTGGTCGGTTACTTCCTGTTATGCAATAGTTCATCACATGTGAAAACAGTTTCTCCGCCACTTTGGAGAGCTGCGGATCAGAAGGGTTCACTGCTGGGTCACAGACGGACCTGCTGCATCCTTTGTGATTTACTGCGAGTAAATCTGTAACCATCACACAAAAGCTCATAAACCCTCCAGTCATGAACTTCACAGCGAACATTTTCAAGTATCTGTTTAATACCTACATTTCTATGTAAGCTTCTTTAAGGCCATAGAGGATGTGCAGAGTTAGCCCTAAAGGAGCTTAAAAAGCTCTTTTAGCTTCCTCTGGTTTGATTTTGTTCATTTGTTTGTTTGCTTGTAACATCCGACACATTTTTGAACATTTCCAGAAAACTTTGATAATAAAAACTCTAAATACAAAAGATTATGCATGGAAACGTGTTCTGTGTGGTCTTCCCTGAGTGAAACAGTATTTTAAATATATTCATGTATTATTAAATAAGAATTTAGCAATGTGTTGAATGTTAATTGTTTCCCTTCATTTTTGTGGATTTTCTAAAATTCCTTAAATAATAATGTTGGATTTGGATTTTTTTAAATGAAAAAAATATTTTTTTTCTGCAAAAAGAATTAAAGGCACCGTCAGTTTTCTCATTTTTTCCACATTTGAGGATTTTTGTCATCAGAAGGAGTGTATCGGAATGAACTCATTATGTTATACGTGACCTCTGAATGGACCAGCTGCTTGAGAGTGTAGGAATGCTTGTGATTGATAGAGCAGGTGACGTAACCTGCCACAGCTTGCAAGCTCTCTTTCTCTTTCTCTCTCTCGCTTGATATGATCAGTATGTGACGCTGTGGCCATGAGGGAGTCTGGCACACTTTATGCTGGATCATGTTGCCGAGTCAAAGCTGTTTAGGTGCTCCGAGTGCTGATAGCACAAGCACACATATGCAAAGGTTATAGAGATAAGAGGCTCACTTCATTTGGGAATTGCTCTGGTAACTTCACCGCAACTATTCACACAGGGAGAAAGACAGATTAGCTATTTAAGCATTATTAATAAACATATAAGCTGTTAAGTGTTGGAATGTTCTGTGCATTTAATATGAATCAGTATATTTGTGGATAGTGTAGTTTATTGATTTAGATTACAGGATCGTTTTGCTTTAACGCAATCCTAAAATTGAGGTTTTGAAGCCATATTTGCTACAAGGATATTGCTAGAGGACATATAAAGAAGGCAAGAAGTGCAAATTAACACGAACAATTGGTGTCCTTAAAGATATCAGAGAAAATAATACATGAAATTCTCTGACTCGATTTTAACACTTGATTTTGATTTAAATGTTCTACTGTTGTAAGTTTGCCAGCATGAACTGAGACAATTATAACCTTTAACACTGAAAGGCAAAAATATTTTTCACAGTTCTTATGATGTGTTTGTGTATTAAACTTCCATTGCTCTTTTTTTCCCTCTCTCTCTCTCTCTCTCTCTCTCTCTCTCTCGTCATCAGATGAGATGAAAAACGTTCATCTGGTTAAACTGAATTTGAGGTTAATTTGATTACTTTTAATCCTGTTATTTGGTTTTGGTCATTATAGTTACAAGATTATATCTCTACTAAAAGGCTGTAGTGAGCAGGTCTAAATATTTCTGTGTGACTGCAGATGTGCGATCTTTGCAGATATTTGCAGTTGGGCCTTTCCGAAAGGAATGTACTACATTGATTTATTTTACTGTTCCAGTTGAAGGCAATATTTACAATTATAATTTATGTAAATGTACAACAGAGATAGACTGGAGAAATAAATCGGTTGAATACAAGCCTTTATTAAATGCAAGACTGTGCGGATATTTGAAGTCAGGAGCCAAAGTATGAACAGTGATCCACACAAAAACTGAAAGAACCTTGTGTAAAACCTTAAAGTGAGATACGGCATGAATTAGACCTTGGAGCGATCAATGTTTAGACTGCACTTCTCTCTCATTCAGGCAAAAAACGATTTGATTTGTGTGCAACTTTTCATTAAGTTGAATAAAAGTCTTGACTGATGCACCAGGAGGAAAGAATGTCCTGAAATGATTTTTTTAGTTTTTAAAATAAACACACTGTCTGCTTTTTACTCATTCAGGCTGATCTGAACTAAGGCGATTTCTGGACAAAGCCATTCATAAATTTGGTTTGGTAACACCCAAAGTAATTTCCTTGTTTTCTCCTTCTACTTCCTTGTTTTTAACACTCATGGCTAATTAGTTCACAGTCCTAAAGACTAAGGGCTGGAAGGGATTCATTGCCTTGCTAAAGGGCACGTTGGCAAGACACTTCAGACTGCGTAAATCCGAGTGCTTTAAAAACCATGCTACATCTTTTCATTCACAGTATTCTAAAGTAAACCCTCTGTTGCTTTGTCCTGCCTGCTGTAATTTCGAGGTTGTCACTGTCTCCTCCTTGACCACTGAATAGTGGATCAGGAAACAGCAGCGTGTCCCTGGAGAGCGCGGGGCATATGGTTCGGCCCCTTTTACGCAGCCAAATTCAGGAAAAAGAACAGCAGTGCCTCCCAAATGTGTCAAATGGGTACAAAAATACCGGAAACAGCTTTATTGACCCTTCAAAATACTACTTTGTAGAGATTTCCTGGATGAATAGTCTTCGGAAGTATTGATGCTCGCTTATTCTTCGTGAATATGCCGCAGACTTGTATTAAAATCTTGAACATTATACATAAAGATATTTTTTCTCCCTAGGCAAATCCTGTAGTCGTCGCTTGCCGTTTTATTTTGAAAATCAAACAGGAAAACTGTGTATGAATTGACAGCATCGCGCCACCGTCTCTCCCCGTGTGTGTGTGTGTGTGTGTGTGTGTGTGTGTGTGTGTGTGTGTGTGTGTGTGTGTGTGTGTGTGTGTGTGTGTGTGTGTGTGCCTACTCCCATTTCTCTGTGTCTATGCGTCGACGTCTCTGCTCCCTTCAGTCTGCTGCTGCAGCACATCCACAGCGGAGCCACCACGCTGAGGAGGCGGATCGACTGTAGCTACACCTTGGCCAGCGGTGCTGGGTCATAGCGCCGGTGGAGGAGCGTGGAGGGGGTGGCACCACACTGCTCTCCTTGCCCTTCCTAAATCGCGCACAATCTCAAGCATTGAAGGCATCATCACATCAAGGCGTCCTGGAATAGTTTCGGGGTTTGGGGAATTTTTTTTTTTTTTTTCGCTCAGACGCACCAAGTTGCAGCTGCAGAGGCGCACTTTTCCCCGTGGCTCCTCTCTCCTTTTGGGCTCACAATCCGACATGGAAGATGGTCCGACTTCCACAAGCTGTTTCAGAAGGTTAACGGACTGTTTCCTGGGTGCAAGTAGGTATTTTTCCTAATGAAATTTCCAGTGCGTAAAGTAATTTTTACGCAAAAGTAAAACCGCTTTGACCTGACCAAACTGTGCAGTAGACGGCCAAAAAAAGAAAGAAAACACGGGCTAGTTTTGGCATCTATTATTTGTTCTGGTGCTGCAGGCGTAGGCTGTGTGATTTGCCCATTTGTCTTCCTAACTTTATGAATGGCAGATGAATTAGATGGGTGGGGACTCCGCTGGAGGGTCAAGCAGAACCAAACTTGGAAAATATCACTTCTGTCTCTGCAGGGACTTTAAATAAAGATTAAGCTGGTCTGTAGAGGGGACAGTCAGCAGTTGTCCGGTAAGACATGGCATCGAAAAAAGCGAAGTCTACAGCATGAGATGAAGCGAAAAAAGAAAGTGCGAGTAGGGCACTAAAATGTGGTTTCGGAATAAATATTTTGCAAATTAATTATAAAAATATAAAAACGATTGCTGTTTAAGTTATCGCACGCATGTAGTTAGCATTTATGTAGTCATCGATGGTTTTATACCAGTGCTGTGGTAAATCATTTTCCCATTCTAACATTTATTATCGTTTTCTTTTCACTTGTTTTGAATTTGTTTTAAGTGCGGTGTGATGGTAAACACCAGAGTCAGGTATGCTCACAATTTCATATTACTGTCACTGAAAAAGATGGCAGGATTAGCAAAACAAGGTGTAAGATCAGTGAATGGATTCGTTTAGTTTTGTTTGCTTTTCTGTCACTACAGTTTTCATCCCCTATATTTGTTTCTCAGGGCTGAGTTTACATCCTTTGTGCATGCTGTTTTTCAGTCTCTCTCTGCTTATCTTTTAAATTCTACAGTGGGAACTTCTTGTCATTTGTTTCTCTGCTGATTGGGGTTTACACTGTTTGTGTGACCCATGGATAACTTCAGTTTATGCGCCTTCAGGGACCTTCAGTGAAGACCTGTAATAAGAAGTTCGCAGTTTGAAGCCAGGTTGATGCTTGAAGTGTAGACACAGCAGTGAGCATCTGTGGAATGCATTGAGGTACAGTATGTAGGTATCTTGCCCTCATACTCGAGAATTTCAGATTTAACAAAGCTTCTGCCCTTTTTGGATTTACAAAACAACAGCATATGAGGGTGGCTGCGGGTGTCAGAGTATCTTAAAGTAATATCTGCTATAGAGCTTGACTGCTCTAATGTGTACTGTATATTATAATTTAATAAACAAGTCATTCTCATAGAAAACAAAACATGAGAAAAAGTTATCAGCCAACCAGTTCTGTGTCCGGCTTAGACGCCCATGTGGGTATATAACTCATTTCTTCAAATACCGTCGATTAATCTGGGTTTAATCCGGGATTAACTTGATGTTCCGTTTATGTTCTCCCTGCATGTTTTCCTTTCCACTGATGCAGACACATATAATTTCCCAGCTTGTGTTTCTACCACTGTTTACATGAAGCGCTTTCTACAAATATTAAGCATGTGATAGATCATTTTAAATGGCTCCTGCACATTGTATGTTTTTCTGCGTGGAAGAAAAAGTGTTCTTTTGTTCTCTAGAAGCCAATGGTATGTTTGTCCACCTATCATTTGTCATTACTGATATGGTACCTGTTGCTGGACCATCCAGCAAAACCAGTCCGTCCTGAAGGGATAGACTCAGTTTGTCAAGACAACACGTTGACTTGTTCACTGCCCTTTGACTCCTATAGTTGTTTGTAAGCTGACTTGGAGGAAATCTGCTATAGTGTGCGCAGATGTGTGTTTCTTTGGCTGCAGATAGCTGTGGTCAGTGCATCAAGGTCAAACTGGGCTAGCACTAATATGATCTCTCAGGCATTTTTTTAAACCCAATTGGCTGTTGACAAATTGCTTAACTTAGTGAAGAAGGACACATTGTCAGGCAGGAAGTGTTCACACCAGACATTTCCTATTCCACCACATGCCTACTCTCTCACGGTGAGGACTTCTCCCAGCAAAGTTGCTAAATCTATAAATGCATGTAGTGCTTGGTATGACTGGAATATGAACATAGCATTTAAATTTGAATGACTAAATAATTCCAGACTTGGATCGAGCACATGCCAAATAGTTTCTCTTTGTGATTTGTCTCCACTGTTGATTTAAACTCTCTGGAAATTCAAGCCAAAGAAAATTAGCTTGTTATGGCGTTTGAACCCTTTTTTTATAACGCGATTTGTGCAGGACTGGATCGGTGCCAGGGCACAGTGCACCGCTTGAGCAGTGAAACAGATGACATTCTCCTCAAGGCGTCCATTGACCCCTTGTCATCTTGTCATGGGTTGGTATCTGAGAGGATGGGAAAAGGCCACATGCGTGTAGATTTCTTTACAGCTTGTCTTTGTGTCAAGGCTCATAAAAGAGCACAGCGCTGGAGAAGATGCAAGAATCTGTGGTTCTCATTACCGGGTCCCCACTGGCCCCTCTGTAGAACGGCTGCAGAGTTCAGCATCGACCAGATGTGGAGTGGGGAACATGACCCTTGATTACTGATGTGGCTCTCTGAGGGGGAGTTTTGGGGATTGGGGAGGGCATTGCTAAATCAAACCACTACTTCAGGCAAGATGGTGGGACTAAGAAAGCAACTCCAGCTCATTATGAAACTGTGACGCTGCCTCTTGTTCACATTTAGTTATTATTTTAAAAAAAAGTGAATACACCAGAAAGGTTTTAGTTTCAAACTTGAATGTGAAGGCTGCTCAGCTGCGTTTCTGTAACAGTGGTTTGAGGGCTTGCCTGTTATCACTCTGCTAGGCTGTAGATCAAGGGCCCCACGCCTTATCTGCATCTTAATTTGCCATTTATCGCCCCTTTTTTGTCTAATGATCTGGACCATGGTAATGGAAAAAGTGCAAATCACATTTCCATGGAAATCTCCCTCTCTGTCTCTCAGTCGCTTGCATGCTTGTGCAGCCGTTGGGGGCGTGTCTGTGGAGTTGATGGAGCAGCAGTTAAAGTCCACCGTGAAACAGCATTTTCTTTATGTGACACCTTTTCTCTGAATGGTGTATTGATTTAACTTCACTAGTCACCTCACCCTTGGCTGCGGTGAAATTTGCGTGCGTCCACCTGCATAAGTACACACACACACACACACATACCCAGATTCGGCAGCTCAGGCTCAATGAATAAATGAGGTGAACAGTGGGAGATGAGTCAAAGTGTTTTCATTCTCAGTGTTCGCTCTTTTTACTTGCTCACTGAATGTCAGTGTTAGATGCTGTGCTCCAGCCCTCCCATAGATAAGATAAGAACCACATGCTCTTCGTACCTCCTGGCAAGGGAGTCCCAGGCGGACCTGCTGACGCACGCACCCAGCAGCCCCCACCCCCCATCCCCTCTTTCCTGCCTCAGCCTCATGTCAGGAAAGTGAAAAGTACTACCTTGGCAGCTTGCCCTTGACTCTCTGCCAGAAGGAGTGCACTTGAAGAGAAGTGGTCTTTTCCCTTTTTCTCTCATGTGCGTTTTTCATCTATGTGTTGGGAAGGAGGAGCATCTTGCTCACTAAACATCAGCATTGGCTCCGCTGCTCAACATCATCTGACCGGGAGTGCTGAAGGCACACAGTTCAGGCTCTGTCACACCCAGAGCTTGCTGCTTAATCGTGGGGAAATGAAGATGAGTGATAAGACAGAGTGCAGCTGAATGTTGTTTTTAACAGCTCTGCAAATGATCCTCTGTTCTTTATATGTCAGTTTCTTTATTAAGTTTTTAAAAAAAGCAGCGTCTCACAAGATTTGTTTTTAAATCAATCATTCCTATATTTTGCACTTTTCAAAATATATATCCTCATATTTGCATAAAATACAAATAAACCTCAATTCAGTTTTGTTTATATAGTGCCACTTTATATTGAAGGTAAAGATCCTACAATAATAGAAATAAAACCCCAACAACCAGATGACCCCGTGTGAGCAAAACACTTGGTGATAGCGAAAAGGAAAAACTCCCTTTTAACAGGAAGAAACCCCCTACAAACACACACTTTTTCCTGATAAAAGGACAGTCAACCATGGGTAATAACCAGTTGAGGGTGAGGAAAGGGAGACAGGATGTAAGGCACACTGTGGAAGAGAGCCAGTAATAATAACAGTAATAACAGAGAGTGAAAAGAGGTGATAATATTAATCCAGAAGAAACAATTTCACCCAAAAGTAACCACCTTCCTTTGTATAAAATACAGATCAACCCAAATAATAATCAAGAAGAAATAAAAGTAAACATGAGTGATGTCTTAACTGAAAAGCTTTGTTAGATAGATAGATTGACTCATCCTTACCCTCACACCTCAAATTAGCTCTCCTGTTTATGGAAACTTTTTGGAAAAGAAATGAATGAAATGTCAAAAAAAAATTAAGATAACCTGTTAATGGTCATTTCATTTTATCATTATAATGATTTTATTTGACAGATTAAAAGTTTCGAACCCAAACGCATATTTTAACACATTTTAACCCACAGTAAAAATCATGTACATCGTAGCAAATATTTTTATAGATTCTGAAAAATTGTCATTTTCAGATCCAGTTTAATACAATTGAGCAACTCTGATCATTAATGTATTTTTTTAAAGGTACCATATAATGATATTGTGCTATGAGCATTTTATAAACATCAAGGTGTACTGCCGGCATTCCTTCAGTCACCGATAACAAGCTCGCTTCTCAGCTTTACAAGCAGTAAGAATTCTTCTTAATATGAAGAAAATAATTAACAACTACACGTGCTGTCTGAGCTTCACTAACTTGGTGAAAGCCAAGAGACTTTGCCGAAAGAACAAAACATTTAAAAAAATCATTTTATAGACTTTTCAGAGAACAGTCATTGGTTAGTTTCCTGCTGCCTCTTATAGTTGGAGTTAGGGCTGGGCCATATCATACCCTTCACGGTAATACCGGTATAATTTTGGGCAACGATAGAAAAATGAAATATCGCGATAGGATATGGGTAAAACGCACATGCGCAGTGCCTTTGTTTTCATACGCACACGTCGGAAAAAGCATGGCGGCGAAAGCAAATCGTTGAATGAAACGGATGAACCAGAATTGGTTTGTAAAAATGCTGCAACTTCAGTGGTGTGGAACTGGTTTAGCTTTCGTCCGTCAGACACACACCAAAGCACTATTTTTAGTAGAGCATGCTAGCGGGCCGTCGTTATTACCGTGTTTTTTGGAAAATACGGGACACTTAAAATCAATCCTTTGATTTTTCTGAAAATCGACAACGCCCCTTATAATCCAATGGGCCTTATGTATGTATTCTGGTTGTGTTTACTGACCTCGAAACGACTTTATGTGGTACACGGCGCTCGAAAAGGTGGTTAGCACTGTTGCCACACAGCAAGAAGGTCCTGAGTTCAATTCCACCATCAGGCCGGGGTCTTTCTGTGTGGAGTTTGCATGTTCTCCCCGTGTTTGCGTGGGTTCTCTCCGGGTACTCTGGCTTCCTCCCACCGTCCAAAGACATGCAGCTTGTGGGGATAGGTTGATTGGATAATCCAAATTGCCACTAGGTGTCAATGTGCGAGTGAATGTGAGTGCGAATGGTTGTCTGTCCCTGTGTTGGCCCTGCGACAGACTGGTGACCTGTCCAGGGTGTACCCCACCTCTCGCCCCATTACAGCTGGGATAGGCTCCAGCGCCCTCCGCGACCCTGAAAAGGATAAGCGGAAGCAAATGGATGGATGGATGGTTCGTGTTTAAGTACAACTTTGCTAAGCTACGAACCCGGACTGCTTGATGGATTGTCGGAGCATTACAGCTATCGTAGTCAGGAGCCTGGCGGAGCGATACGTACTGTGCTTCAACATAATATTACCGTATTGTGTGTATAACCTCTTTTTAAGTTTTGTGGATATTATGCTGAGGATATGTCGGCCAATTTCCCCTGGAAATGCCTTTTGGTTAAACTGTCAGCAAGGAATTTGCATTTGCACTGTTAAATTTTTATATAACTTTAATTCACATAAAACACCTGCTTGTTTAAGTGGAAATGTATTGATGGGGTTTTTTTTTTGCACTAATATAGTTGTGGAGTTGTAAAGTATTTTGTCTAGTGTAAGTTATATCGTCAGTTATATCGTTATCGCAAATTTTCAAATGTATATCGTGATAAATATTTTTGGTCATATCGCCCTGCTCTAGTTGGAGTGTTTGTGTTGATTTGGGTAAATTCATTTTAATTCTTATTCTCCAACAGAAAAATTATGGTTATGGTTTCTTCCACTTAACATCAGTTAGACCACACCCACATCACCAGGGTGCTGTACCAATGTGTGGGCATGGCTCCGGGCAGCAAAAATAGATAAATAAAAATTAAAATCTTTATAATGATAATAATTCAGCTAAAAATATTGGTGTCACTGATCGACCAACCAGGAATCTGCTGATTTCCAGCACACACCAGACCGGTTACTGGTTGGTTGGCCTTGTGTATATCTGATTACACATTGTTCAAGAAAATTATTGCATTGTATGTATTACACGTTACTTGTTACATTTCTTAAAAGTATTGCAGTATATTTTTAAAGTACTTGCCAGAGAAAGTAATTTGTTACACTACTCAATACGTTCTTGTTACGCCGGAAGATGACTTGAAATGCATTCTTACAACAACCAGTTAACAGTATAAACCAATCCTAATAAGGACAGACAGATGATCTTTCTTGAAGTTTTTAGGTGTCAACACAATGCCAACAACACAATAGATGAAAACCAGCACAAAGAGAATTCAAAAGAATCGCTACATTGATTCTACAGTAGAAACACGAACAGGTGAACGGAGGTTTCGGCCCTGACTGCTCATCACTGCTTTTGTTACCTATTGAACATGGTAAATGGCCTGTATTTGTATAGCGCTTTACTAGTCCCTAAGGACCCCAAAACGCTTTACACAACCAGTCATCCACCCATTCACACACACATTCACGCACTGGTGATGGTAAGCTACATTGTAGCCAGAGCCACCCTGGGGCGCACTGACAGAGGCGACAGAGGAGAAGATCAGGATCTGGCTGCTGGGCTGGGGTGCTCGACAGCCATAACAAAATCACTTTGGGTTCTAGCTTTTTGCTAACATCCTACCTGTGCAGATGTTTGCAAAGAGGCAAAGTTGGGTGAGCGGCGTAGTACAGTTGTTTCGGTCTTGGATGTAGTTTCCGCTTTACTAACGTGCTCTTCGCCTTGTGTACATTAATTAAAAGTAACGTCCATATCGCCACTCCTCAAAAGCTGTATTGCTGTACTGCTGCAACATTTTCCTCCTTCTGCACTCAAAATGAAAATAGCTCACTGTAGCACAAATGTGCAGGAAGAGAAAACCACATTTGTTTGGTGTTTTTTTCTTTCTATCCGCCAAGTGTGCAGATAACTGAAGACTCTTAGTAAAAACATAATTGTAACTGTAATGGAATTAGTGTAAATACAGTGTAGTACAGTAACATCTTACATTACTGTATTGTTGAAAATGTAATGCAGTTACAGTAACATGTTACTTCCACCCAACACTGCTGATTATGAGCTGGTGCTTTTCATGCGTGCGCAACACATGCACAGTCCATTTGAGTCGTCGCACGCACACTCACAGTCGCACACTAACATGTCATTAGCTTGTGACAGCTCTAGCTTGTGAGCTATGAGATCATAGCTCTATGAGCTGTGAGTAAATACATGAAGTTCATCAAGGTAAACCACCAAAAAATTAAATGACAAAAACATTCATAACAACATCTAATCATCTTAAATCACCTTCACCTTTCTGAGCAAAGGGAAGGCATCTAAAGCTAAAGCTATCCAGAGCTCTGCAGGCTCCGTGTGAGGAAAGGATCAAAGCAGAGAATCAAAGAATTTATAAATGTGCTGGAAAATTATGCAAGTAACTGACATTTGTTTTGTTCCATAAATCTATTGCACATGCTTTTGTTTGGTAATGTAAAACATGTTAGCTAAAGATGGGTGTACAGCAACTCATTTTTTTGTTACTTATTTGAACCTCTTGCCAGCAGCAGTCAGTAATGGTTTCAGTCAGTGAACATCCTGTAATTAACTTTATCGCAGTTTGGGGAAGATTGTAAAATTTGGTCTTTTCTTTTATTAAGAATGTAAAATTTTGCTTTAAAGAATAGGGGAATTTTTTGTATACGCTGTCAGTTGTAGTTCTTAGAAAGAAAACCTGATTCAGCAAAATCAGATCTTACTCATCGGAATTGGCCTAGAAAATTGCAATCAGTGCAATTTTCTAGGCCAATTCCCTGTAAAGATTCCACTCTGCCAAATCATTACAGTGATGTTTATAGGGTTACGTTAAGTACAACATGGATGAGTTTTCTGTAGTCAAAGACACAATGAGAAATTCAGATTTAAAATATATAGAGAGAATATTTAAAGTTAAAAAAGAAAAACAGGAAACTGATTTCTGTTTCTCTCTTTTTTTGAGGCTGGATAAATAAATGTGAATGTTAAAATAAAAGCACCCTTTTGAATACAGAGAATTGCAGCCTTGCTTCACATGTTTTGTTTTGTTTTTTCATAGTCAATAAAGCACCCTCCTCTTTAATGGTGTACCATCAGAAATACTCTGAAGTGTTTCCTCTTGTGTGCCACTGATACATTTTGGCCTGCAAATGTATCGCACATATGGTATCTCGCTCTGTGTCCAACTTATTGACATACATTCACATTGGCATACTACAGATATACTAGTAGATTTTGTTATAAGACGGAGGACTTGCAGTTTACAAGCCATTAAATTTTCCATATAAAATCAGAGCATACTGAATTGATTTCCTTCATAAAAACGCTCATAAACTTGAACGCTAACTCACAAGAATTGACTGTTTTTAAGCTGTTTCAGGGCGTTTTTGATGTTGGCAATAGAACCACCAGTATATAGCCTATGCTATATGTTAATATATTTTTTGTCAAACAGAAGCATGTTCTCACAAACTTGGGTGTGAGAGTGCAAAGACCCAGACAAACTCTGACTGGTTTGGCCTTTTCCCTTCCAAATCCTGGGGTGTGGTGTCAAGATAAGTGTTATGCAACAATACCTCACTGCATGAACTCAGGCTTCGCTTTTTTTATACAGGAAGCCCAAGTCTGAGTCAGTTACAAACATTTCTGCCAACTTGGCTTCAGCCACTCACGAGCATGCTACACAACCAACTGATTCCCACCTATAGGTTTTTTGGCTGAAGGAGTGACTTCAGTTGACTTAAAGGTTTTTTTTTAAAAGGTACTTCTCTTCGTTAAAGCGGACAGGTCACAGTCTTTATTTTATTTTATTTTATTTTATTTTATTAAACAATGTATATTTATTAATATATGGTGGTGGTCAGAGGGCCCGGTGGCGCCAGTGTTCGGCAGCCTCGCCTCTGTCAGTGCGCTCCAGGGTGGCTGTAGCTACAATGTAGCTTGCCATCACCAGTGTGTGAATGGGTGGATGACTGAATGTGTAAAGCGCTTTGGGGTCCTTAGGGATAGTAAAGCGCTATACAAATATAGGCCATTTACCATTACCATTAAGAGTTTTTGAAAAAGAGATATATGTATATATGTATAAATGTATATATAAAGACACATAATTAAAAAAGTCCTGCCAGCTCATAAACATGCTGTGATAAGTGAAAACAAAAAAAAAACCTAAAACAAAAACATTATTGCACTCATGTCTCCATATTTGCCACAAAAGAAAAGGATGGCTGCCAGGTTGCAAAGAAAAATTCATTTGAGTCTTTGTTAAAACAACAGACCTTTTCTAGTTGTAAGTAGCAGATGACAAACTTAATTCCAGTTGAGGAGTCCTTCTGTTTTGCACAGACCTTCTGGCCAAAAGTGAGCAAAAAGGTAATGATGTCAGCTTGGGCCATACTTAAATTTACATCTTGGGGAGTTACTCCAAATATTGCCATAATAATACATCATGCAACACTCTGTCCAGATTTTTTCTTAAACAGAGCACCACAAGGCTGTTTAAAATGATCACATGCAGGGTTCAGATCACTGTTGATTGTACCTAATCTGACTTTAAACCAGTTTGTAGATGTTTTTCATTCGAATAACAATCTAATTAGAAATTCAGATTTGTGAGACTCCTTTGCATTTCTCTTGTTTTCAGGTATTTACCTTTCACCTTTGAACCTCTGTGCTGAGAACATGAAGTAAATAAACAAGCACATTCTCCCACGGCAACATCAGTAAACAGTAAATTCCCAGTTGTGCGTTCATGAATCAGAATTGTATATCTTAATGAAAACGTAATTTTATCTGCAGTGCAAGTATTTTTATTTTAATACTTATGATCCATTTTGTTAATATATAGTTTCATTTTAATAAATCTGTTGTTTTGTTAGGTTAATGTTTGCTTTTACCTAAGCAGAGCATTTATTTTTATCGGCATTCTTTGCACAACCTGCAGTATCCAAACAGTTTATTGTCATAAACACTGGAAGAATTAACCTCTCATGTACAAAGTTCATTAAAAAAATATTTATTTATTTATTAAACTAAATGTAATTCAGTTAAATGTTACAGACCCTAAAATGATGAGAGTGTGTGCTTCTATGTTCATTTATTATTATTTATTTTATTATTTATTATTTATTTTTCTTTTATGTTCAAGTTCAACTTTTTCTTAGCATTGACAAAATAAAGGGGGGAAACAATTAAAAACCTGGTTAAACCAGTCACCAAGCTGTTACATCTGCAACAGCAGTCTCTCACTGTCCTGATTGAGTGAGCACATATAGTTCCCAGTGGGGTTAGCCATTCTGGACCGCAGCATGTGGGACAGATTGGGCTGCACCTTTGATTAGCCTCTATAGTCTCAGGACCAGGACACTGACGCATATCCCACAGCTCTGAGTCTCACTGCAGTCACATTAATGTGCGCTGTGGTTCGAAAGATTTCAGAAGGAAAGCCTATAAGGTCAACGTGACGTAGCAGGAATGTTCAAAAAGGGAATTATTAATCACAATCAAGGTAAAATATAGTCACATTAGGTCAAGTCAGTCATTTCTCTGGATTCTTGTAAAAGAATAGATTGATGATATTGACATTTTTTACTTTATCTATAAACAATGTTTCTTCTAAACACACACATGAATGAATATAATGTGTGTATCTGTCACCAGTGAAGTTGCTACAGCACTATTAGTTGATTCCTTTAAGCTACAGAATGTGGCACATGCATTGGGCTTGCGCCGCAGTTTTGACCCGTCGTTGTCATTTAGGTCTTACAAATGCCCACTTTTCCCCACTTGTGTAGCCCTAGAAATTTTAATTAACACCATTTTATTAGCCATTGCAAAGCTCTTATCACTGCTGTTCTTGCCCCATGGAAATAGAACATTTGACTATTTTGTTCATGTGCACACATATGATTGCTAAACAATTTTCAGACTCCTTTCACACAAAACTTGTATTCATAAATTTATACAGCATCCTTGTTTTTCATCTTTTGTAATGTCACCAATCACAGTGCCTTCTTTGTGTTTCAAATAGGACAAAGTTGTAGGGGTTATTTGCAGCGCTCCCATTTAGCTCCTCTCCGTGTGTCTTTCTGTCCTCTGCAGCTCTCTCCGTCCCACCCCAACCCCTCTTTAACTTTTCCTGATTTATTAAGCTGTATTCTGCCGATGTGCGTCAGAGCTGGCCAGGAGTCTCGTGAGGCGTTCCGCTCCTGAGGAGCTGTGTCTCGTGTCTGGACAGCATCAGACTGTAGCGTCCTCCACCCCCCAAACTTACCCCCACCTCTGTTTGCCTTATTTGCCTGTAACCAAAAGCCTGCTCTATCTATACACACACACACACACTCTGGGCAGATGATCGTAACTGAACATCAAATGATTTGTTCTGCAGGGATAGATCAAAGGTCGTGGATAGCTCAGAGTCTGAATCAGGAGCACTATGATCCTAAAATTAAATTAAAAGTGAAAGATATTCTTTAACCACAACCTTTTATGGGCTCATAACAGGTTACCTGCAGCTGAAGCAGAATTTAGTCTTTCTATCTCTGCATCTGGTTTTACTTTGTCATCTGGCACAACACTCACCCCCCACCCCCTCCAACCCACACACACACACACACCCGGCTTACTGTTGTGTTGTCTACAGGGATCTGTAGCGATTCACAACACTGATATTCATGCAGCTTTCCTGACTGACACCCCACTTACTAATGTTTTCATGCCACATGTGTGTGTGTTTGTGCATCTACAGAGGGAGTCTACACAGATGCTCCTGATAACCAGACATTTCGTGAGAAAGCGTTATAAAAACTTTCAGGGCTGTCAACACTCTTCTCTCTACTATTATCTGAAAACGTATAGTTATAGTTTACCATGCCATAAAATGTAAATTCACCTCTGTTTGTCTTTTGTAAGAATGCATTTCTTCTCATTATGAGATGACACTTCACGTCTAAATGTATACAGTTAGAAGTCTTTGTTTTAGACATATACTCCATTTGTTTGAGTGACCTAAACATGATGGCGTCCTAGTGCATCATGACTGCTTCACAGACGCCAGTGGGGGTATTAAAAACAACTTTCCCTCAACGATGGTCTGGCAAATGGCTTTTTTCCCTGACAACAAAGACAGTAAACAGCAGCACTTAGCAAGCTCTCAAGATCCTAATTGCCTATTAAGCACAATCGAGTCCTCCTTTATCCTGTTGCCTCTGTTGGGGGCTCCTATCCCTGGAGATACAGATTTACAGTAAACATAAGTGAGCTAGCCCGGCTATCAAAGAGCTTTAACTCGAGCCTCGGCTCGGCTGCCACCGCTCTCACCTCACCGTGAAGAGAATGAAGTGACCTTCAGCTGTTTTCATCCTTTGCATTTGTTTGGGTGACCTTCGGGATCATTGTGGGTTCAAGTGAGATGTTATTTCATTCCTCTCACGTGCTACACTTCTCCTTTCTAGCATCAATGATTCTGTTCATTATCTCACATCAGTATTGTTTTGGTGTTTTTGTTGTTGTTTTTTCTCACAGTTTCATTAGTCTTAAATAAAGTTTTTTAAAGTGTTTTGTTTTTGTGTTTCAGGCTTGACAGATGAGAAAGTGAAGGCCTACCTCTCGCTGCACCCGCAGATTCTGGATGACTTTGTGTTGGAGAGTGTGAGTGCAGAGACGTTGGACAGATGGCTGAAGAGGAAAACCAGCAGCAGGCCTGCAGGTATACCCCCCTACCACACACATATACAGAAAAAAAAACCCTACAGAGTCAGCTGCATCTCTCTGGATCACTAAGACAAAATGCTTGGATTTAAGAATTGCAGTTTTTGTAAGTCTGGGGAACAACAGTGCATTTGCAGGCTCTGTTTATTATCCTGGCCATTAGCAGTGCATATCACTCATCATCACATGTGTCTCCTTTAATCTTCCATGTTTGTGATACACAAAAGAAAAGGAGAAGGAATGGACCTGTCCGGTTTTTACGGGTCATTAGATGTGTTTGAGCCGGCTGGGCTGAGTTTGTGCCGTGCACTCTACTCACAGCGAACTGTTTCTCAGACCGACTGCATCCATCAAGGGCCCACAGGGTTGGCACAGTGCCCAGTTGAGCTGCTGACGTCAGAGGCGACCTCCAGAGACATGCAGCCGGCTGAAGGGGGCCCAAGGGAGGGGTGTGGATGTTGGTGGTAGCGCTGGTGGTGCTTGGGGGGGGGCTGTGCTGGCTCAGGGTGTGGGTGTGTTGAAGGAGGAAGCTGGCAGAGGATAGATTTGTCACATTTTGGAGCTGCTTTCCACGCGAGGAATGCAGACAGTAGTGTTTGTTGCTGCCGTGCAGAGTTGTTAATTTCTCAAGTCTGAGCCAGTGTTTGAAACAATTTCCTGTATGTTGTATATATACAGTATGTGTGTGTTTAGCTTGACAAATATCAAATAGAGGCTGTCATGCTAATAACTCTTCCTGGCGCCAAGTAGGAATAACTAATTTCATCCAGATAGTTCAGTTCAGGGCAGATGGAACCTGTGTAAACCAGATCGCTGATTCACAAAACTAAATAAAAGAAAGGCTTTTTAACTGAAATCTTCTTTGTTTCAATGTTCACAGTTCAGTCAGGACCACTTTAGCCATCTGCAGTAATTTATATTTGGCTTTTTGGCTTTATTGTGGGACCTTCCCACAAGGTCCCACAATAAATATGTGAAATATGTGAAAACCAGAGTCATGACATAAAAAAGAGAAGCTGGGGCGGGTTGCGAAGCGGCTTGCAGATGAGCAGCAGATGTAGGCAGACTAAAGCCACATAAACGGTCCCCTTTAAGATTTAACAGTTGGATGTATAAAAGGCAGAGATGTACCGACTGCAGTTTTCTTGGCTGATTCCCATTTACGATTATTTTCTAAGCATGGTCTGCTGATTCAGATTTTTTTAAGAACTTTAACTGACAGCAAATTCAAAAGACTTTCATAATAAAATAAATTATTAAATGCTCCATTTTTGTCCAAACTGTGGTAAATTACAGGATCTTCTCACATTAAATCAGCTAAAAATTAATTGCTCTGTCACTGGAAAGGGGTACAAGAGCTACCTGACATACTTTACCTAATCAAACAAAAAGCAGGTGCAACAGATTTATATAACAAAACAAATGTCAAGTACTTACATAATTTTTTTAGTATGCTTACAACTTCAGTTACAGATAACAAGATTTTGATACTTTTTTTCAATATTTTTCTCATAACTGTTTCAATCCTTTGCTCATACCAAGGCTGCTGCCTTGTGGCTAGCTTTGAGCTCCGGATAGCTTTAGCCGTTTTAACTTTTTGTTAGCTTCTTATGTTTTCATCGTCATCCCTCCACCGTTTAGCTTGGGGGACTGTCTTCACCCTCAGTGAAATGCTTCCACGCTAAGGACATATCAGTCTCGACAGCTGTGTGTGTGTTGCACACAGGCATGAGATGGACCGATTCATAATCGGACATATGGTACGCTAACCACCCAGGGCCAAGAACACTGGAATTTGGGTAATTCTGGTGCCAGGCAAATCGATATGTGTATCTGTTGTCAAGGGTTCAGCAGATCTTCTGGGATGGAAGCTGATATTAATTTAGTGGCCTAACTAAACTAACATTATGCTTAATTGACAACTCCAGTTGTTCTAATTTAAAGAACAACACAAACAGTTTTGTTTACTACGTATTGCGTATACTTAATATGACTACTTCATCTTTGTGCACTTAAGATGTCAAGGATGTCGTACTACTTCCCTTTTATTCAGCCACTCTCTACAGTTTATTTCAGTAGAGTAGGGAAATCGATTTGCAACTACTTGAAACTCACTTGAGCCAGGTAGGGTTATCACTGTGTGGAAACTGATTGATTTGAAAATGCTACGATCCATTACCACATGGCCGTATCAGAGATTTGGCCATAAAAAAGCATACTTGATGTTCATTATGATGAATTACATGTTTCAAGCAAGTTTCAAATTTCAAATTTGATTATGCTGCCGTCTAGAAATGCATACTGACTGCTTTCTTTTTAAAGTGCTTTGAAAAGTAATGTTATCAGTAATGCAAACGATGTTAGTGTGCAGCTAAAGACCCTAGTAAAGCAGCTTTTGGATGGAGAGACATAGCTGAGGACCAGGAACAATACAGCAACACAAAATTATTGGTATAAAAGTAAATAACAGATTTAGAATATCCATCCATCCACTCTTTTCCGCTTATCCTTATCAGGGTCACTGGAGACGGTGGGGGGCTGGAGCCTATCCCAGCCACCATTGGGCAAGAGGCGGGGTACACCCTGCATAAGGTCACCAATCTGATACAGGGCTAACACAGAGAGACAGACAACCATTCACACTTACATTTACACTTTCCCATTCTCACTTCTATGGCCAATTTAGAATCACCAATTAACCTAACCCAACTAACTGCATGTCTTTGTGGGAGGAAGCAGGAGTACCTGGAAAGAACCCACATAAACACAGGGAGAACATTGAATATATTTATATTAATCATGTTGAAACATATTTTAAATTAATAATTTATTATTTAAATGCATAATGAAACTATTCTGCAAGTACATCTGCTCTCACTGAGTGGCCAGTGGAGTGGCCATATTATTTGCAGTCTAAATCAAGTTAACATATAGTGGGTATGTTTTTTTTCTATTAATTTTTGCATTTTTTTTCAAAAAGTAGAAAGTAAAAAGAGAACAGAAAATAAGCAGAAAGGGAGCATGGGATCACCAATCCATATTGGCCGCTTTTCTTTGATTTTTTTTAAGCTGTTTCTTTTTTGTTCTTAGCTAATATTGTTGTACGTTAAAGGCACACTCAGTCTTTTTTTAGTTTATTCATTGGGGAAAAAAAGAATGTAGCTTTTTGATAGAGAAACATAGTTGAGAACCAGGAACAATACAGTATCAAAAAGTTATTGTAGCACTATACATAAATGCATGGTAATAAAGATACAAATATCTGTGTACATAAGCTTACATAAACTTAGAGTTAATACATTAAAAATACATATTAGGAGGTATCAATTTGTTCTAAGTCACCATGTTTACCTGCAATCTTGAATACAGTGGCTGAGATTGGAGTTGCAGTTCTGCCTAATTATGTTTTAAGTAGCTAGAGACACATATGTAGCATGCCAAAGGTGGAGAAGTAGAGAAGTCGTAGGTCTTTGTGTGCCATCTCCTGATGTAACCCTCAAAAATACATAAACATGCTTATTTATCCCTTTTTGTCACAATTGCTTAGTGTCAGTAGATTAGACCAACGACCCTCTTGTCCCCAGACAGCTGACAACGAGCTAACTTAATTGTTGCTACCCAAGCCGTACCGGAAACCCGATCGGTACCCCGCATGCGCAAATCTTACATCACTTCCTCTCTTTGCCAACATTGCGACATTCAATATATTTGAATGATACTGGCAGGGTCTGCAGCCTTAAAGTACGCAGCCTCAACGATCCTCAAGGGCCGCGTACTTAAAGACCGCTAAGGCCGGAAGTGCGAGGCTTGTGAAATGGGACAGTCTAGCCTCCGTTGCGTTGCCCAGGTTGTCTAGCAACCATGATACTAACAGCTGGAAACGTTTCATACAGCTTAGTTAGACAGAAATGAAGGAGAAAATCTTTTGTTCATTTGTTTGTTTGTTTCAACATGAGCTTTGATCATTCTCTAATTAAGGTCTGCTATTGAACGGTGTATATTTTAAAGTAAAGGCTTTAAAACCAAGTTAGTACAAACGTCACTAATGTCACATAACTTTGCCGACATGTGGCCAACAGTAATGTTTTAATGCTCTTCGTTATTAAAAATTTGCACATAAATAAGTAACATAATATTCAGTACTTACTTAAAGTTTACTCTTCGGGCGCCCCTCATCCGCCGTTTTTTTCCGGCAAAATTATCCACACCCACTGCCGCGCTATGCATTCTGGGATATGTTGGGCCATGAAGTATACAGTGCCACGTCCTTAAAATTCAGGGAAATGAAGGATGCATTTGAGGGCCGCATTTTGAGCAGCCTTCGAATTGGGACAGCCTTCGTCGCATCGCTGTGACGTAATCGGCCTTAAAATGCGGCCTTTAAGGCTGCAGACCCTGAATTGGGATACAGCCACAGTTAGCGCCCGGTTAGCTCCTAGCATTTCTCAACAGTTCTGCCTCCTTTTTGACTACCGGGACATTTGAACAATGGATAATCCGTATACAAACAAATTCATGCTTTTCTCCTCAACAGAGAGCGTTCCCCGATTGAACAACAGCGCTGTAAAATAAGAAGAATGGCGCCTAATACAGACTTTGTAATATGTCACGTGAAGATTCATCAGCCAGATGAAGTGTTTACTGACAATTGACAGTGATAGCGGACATCATCATCACTATTCTAATCAATCCTCTCCACACAGACAAGCATAAACACACTCGATAAACACACTTAATGACGCTAATTCAGTTTACAATAGGGTTCATTTGCTCAGTCAGCAGGTGGCGGTATCCTCGTACACTGGGGAGTAAACTGCCATTAAACAAACAGAAGAAGAAGAAAACCCCTGCACATGCGTGGTACGGATCAGGTAGACTTTGCACATGCGCAGTAAGGATCGAGGAGTCCTGATCTGTAACTATCTTTTTGTTTTTCGTTTTTGTCTACATTATATTGAAATGTTTCATTATTGGAAACATTTTAAGAGATACTTGTTATTCTTAACATCTTAACAGATACTCTGACCCGTAACTATCGTAAAACGCTTTGACCGGAAGTAGACACCTTTCGCGCATGCGGGGTACCGATCAGGTTTCCGGTACGGATCGGGTAGTGACATTGTTGCATGCGCAAATCTTACGTCACTTCCTCTTTTTGCCAACATTGCGACATTCAATATATTTGAATGATACGTGTCACTACCCGATCCGTACCGGAAACCCAATCGGTACCCCGCATGCGCAAATCTTACATCACTTCCTCTCTTTGCCAACATTGCGACATTCAATATATTTGAATGATACGGTTAGCGCCCAGTTAGCTCCTAGCATTTCTCAGCAGCTCTGCCTCCTTTTCGACTGCCCGGGACATTTGAACAATGGATAATCCGTATCCGCAACAAATTTTTGCTTTTCTCCTCAACAGAGAGCGTCCCCTGATTGAACAACAGAAGAATGGCGCCTAATGACAGAGTTAATAATACAGACTTTGTAATATGTCACGTGAAGATTCATCAGCCAGATGAAGTGTTTGCTGGCAATTGACAGTGATAGCGGACATCATCATCACTATTCCAACAATCCTCTCCACACAGACAAGCATAAACACACTCGATTATCACTAAATCAAATTTAACACACGTTTGTAATGACGCTAATTCAGTTTACAATAGGGTTCATTCGCTCAGTCAGCAGGTGGCGGTATCCTCGTACACTGGGGAGTACACTGCCATTAAACGAAAAGAAGAAGAAGAAAACCCCTGCACATGCATGGTACGGATCGGGTAGACCCGATTTGTTCAGTCCGACTTTGCACATGCGCAGTAAGGATCGGGAGTCCCGATCTGTCACTATCTTTTTATTTTTTTTGTTTTTGTCTACATTATATTAAATGTTTCATTATCGGAAACATTTTAAGAGATACTTGTTATTCTTAACATCTTAACAGATACTCTGACCTGTAACTATCGTAAAACGCTTTGACCGGAAGTAGACACCTTTCGCGCATGCAGGGTACCGATCGGGTTTCCGGTACGGATCGGGTAGTGACAGACATTAATAACAACATCAGCTGGTAATTGGAGGCCAATTTGCCTCCTTAATAATGATTATAAGATCCTAGCTCAGATCTTTGCCAAAGGACTGAAAGCTGTTTTGAATGATATTATTGATGAAACTCAGTCTGGCTTTATGGCTAACAGACACATATCCAACAACATCAGACTTGTTTTTGACCTAATTGATTATGCAGATTTGTGTAGGGATGATAGCTTTATCTTATTTGTAGATTTCTGCAAAGCGTTTGACACGATTGAACATGGTTTTATTTTTCAGGCTTTGGACAAATTTGGCTTTGGCCCTTATTTTCAGAATGCAATTAAAACAATGTACAAAAATGTGAATTGCTCCATCAAACTACAAGCAGGTACATCACCTAGGTTTAACTTAAACCGCGGTATCAGGCAAGGCTGCCCCATCTCCCCATACTTATTTCTCATCTGTGCTCAACTCCTCTCTGATTATATTAAACGCAGTCCTCTGAAAGGTATAACAATTGCGGATGAAGAAATATTCATTAGTCAACTTGCTGATGATACCACTCTCTTTTTAAAAGATGCTTCACAGGTGCAGATGGCTATTAACACAATTAATGCATTTTCTTTAGCTTCAGGACTCCACCTAAACATTGGCAAATGTGAACTGCTTGCCCTTAGAAATTGTACCAGTCTATCTATTGCTGGCATCCCAGTGAAAGAGTCTGTCACTTACCTTGGTATAGTCATTAATAAAAATCAATCCACCAGGTGCTCCCTTAATTTCACTCCAATTTTGGACAAAACACAAAAAAAGCTAAATGCTTGGCTGCAGCGGGATTTATCCATTAAAGGGAGAGTTTTACTCACGAAAGCAGAGGGTTTATCTCGTCTAACTTATGCTGCTTTGTCTCTTGATGTAAATAAAGAAACCCTGGCAGATATTGACAGACTTATTTATAATTTCATATGGAAGAATAGAATTCATTATATTAAAAGATCAGTTTTATCCAACTCATACCAACATGGTGGAGTAAACTTTCTTGACTTCTCCTCATTAAACAATGTGTTTAAAATAAACTGGATTAAACAATTTTTCAGGAACCCAACCTCAATTTGGAACTTTATTCCCAATTATATTTTCTCAAAAATTGGTGGTCTTAACTTTCTTTTGCTTTGTAATTACAATATCGATAAAATCCCTTTAAAACTATCCAACTTTCATAAACAAATGCTTCTTTCCTGGTCATTGATTTATAAACACAATTTTTCTCCACATAGATACTATATTTGGAACAATAGAGACATTTTATACAAACATAAATCTGTGTTTTTAAGTAATTGGTTTGATAATGGGACTCATCGTGTTGCACAACTTATAAATCCAGCTGGAGGTTTACTCTCTTACTCAGAATTTTTGAATACATATGGTCTTCCTGTTCCACCAAAGGAATATGCCATAGTGTTTGATGCTATCCCTGCTGGGGTCTTAATGTTGTTTAGAAATCTTGTTGTTAGTGATTTGACCCCTTTACCACTGGATCCTGCTGTTACTTATGTCGGTCAGGTGTGTTTCCCTTCTGTAAGGAGGAAAAACAACCGTGAAATACGAACTCTGTTTCAAAAAGACAGAACTTGTGTCCCAACGGCTGTCGCCTACTGGAATAACTTATACCAGGACTTGGAATGGGAGAAGATTTGGACCTTACCGTCGAAATTTCTATTAAATAACAAAGTAAAGGAAATATCTTTTAAAGTTATTCATCGTTTTTACCCAACTAGGTCTTTTCTTGTACGTTATAAAAAGGACATTGATGTTAACTGTACATTTTGTAGTTGTGTGAAGGAAGATATTTCTCATTTATTTTGGTCATGCTTATACACGAATCTTTTCTGGCAAGAATTTTGTGTTTTTGTTGTTTCCTTTATCCTTTCTGAGTTCTCTCTTTGTTACGAGAAAATATTGTTTGGTTTCTTTAAGTACCCCATGCACAGGGCAAACGAATTTTATTTGATTAACTTATTGATATTATTGGCCAAATTTCATATACATAAGTCGAAATTTTCTAACGCAAAACCATCCTTTCGGTGCTTTTTAAATGAAACCAAACAATATGTTAAAACCATACAACATTCTCAAAATCAAAAAGCTGTCAAAACCATAAACTTATGTTCCCTGTTCAATATCATGTGATTCTATAATAGACTGTGTCTATTTTGCTTTTTTATACGAACCCCCTGACATTGTGTTTGCTATTTTGTATTTGTATATCTGTATTTTGTGCTTTTTCAATAAAAAATAAAAATAAAAAAATAAAAAAACAACATCAGCTGGTTGTAAGCTAACATTATGCCAGCTAATGTTAGGCTTGAATGGCCCATAAATCACAGTTTCCCTCTGATAAACAGTTTCATTACATTCTCGTGTCATTTGAGAGTCCAACAATGTTAGATTCGCTTCAAAGAAAGTTTCACTACCAATGACAGACAGAAGCTAACAGAGGCTAATAGCAGCTAACAGAGGCTAACAGTAGCCGTTACCAACAGAAAACTTCAGAATATCCTCAGCAACTCAACTCAGTGTCTCAGTCATTGTACAGAAGTGAGCTTCACTGGCTCACTGACCTCTCAAAGTTTTACAACGTCCTTCAGAGTACACAGACGTGGATATATTTTGACAGCTGAGATGAAAGGGTTACATTCCCCACAGATGAATAGGAGGCAGAGTTGTTTGTCCTACACCGGCCACTGTCGCTAGGATTATGCACTCGAAGTGAGGGTGTAAAGGTGCCAGTGTACCCTCCTCATTGGTCACTTAAAGCACTGCTGCAATACAGTCACTTCTATGTATGCTTACTGTTAAGGAGCAGGGAGCCGCTGCAGTATTCTCCCAAACGATAGGTGTAGCCACACACAGACAATGCTGCTACATCAGTGCTGACACAGCAAAAGAAGAAGTAAAAGCCAGAAGAAAATACATAACAGAGTGGATTTTTTCTTCATGTACACAATATCTCAACTCAAGCATTTCTTTCTGTATATTGTGTAAATTCATCAGAACAGCGATAAAAACCATTTCATATTTAGGTGTGTTTATTGCAAGGTTCAAAGGAAACTCATGTAGCATTACTTTGCTACATTAGAATAATTTCGATACGCTATTTCTGATCTGTGGTAGTTAGAATACTTCATTCAGCTACTGTTTGTACTACTCTTAAACTGAGTGGGAGGAGACCAGAGTGAAAACGTCAGCAATCAGCTATCTAATTCAGCCACATCTCTCTTTGACTTGATCTTTACATCACATCATGAGTAATATTACTAAGTCCACTTCCTCTGTTAGACCACTGCAAGTAGACGCTTTGGCACCACTCTGAAGCCTCTCTGTAACTTCCTCTCAGTGGCTGTATCCACTCAAATGACAAACACTGTCTAATTTCTGGTTGATCACACAGGATGAATGGGTCACTGTGTTAGATTGATGGCTAAGAGTGTGTATCTGACTTCTAGCTAGTATTTTACACATTTTTCCCCTGTGTGTTAACGAAGTAATGAAGTACTTCCTGTGGTACTGATGAAGGTAAAATAGTTCTCTCTAATGACATATTACTTAACTCATCTTTTATTCGCACTTGTAATAGATGCAATTGATTTTATATTTTTTATGAGTGCAGCAACAGCAGGATTTGTCATCATGTGACCGTCATTGAGATAACCACTGCTTCCTGGAAGCAGTCCCTGCAGCCAGTCTTGTTCTCACTTATCATGTGATGGACAACACTGGATTACATAAATCAGTTGGTCTGCACACGCAAGTGTGTATGTGTCTTTGTGCAGAAGTTGTGTTGCACCCTGCAACTCCGGAAAAAGGATTCACATTTGCACGCTTTCTTTATTGAGTTGAATCTGCTGTGCAGTTATATTACAAATATTTCTTGTCATAATAATCAAATTATAGTCTTTCTGTAATGTGTTTTTTTAATCATTGTTTATTACTTTCTTACTTCATACTGTGTCGTTTATTTATCAAGATGAGGCTTCAACATTCAAAGCTGATTGCTCTCAACAGCGCATTACACTGCTGTGCTGCCTTAAAGCCGCCAGAACACAGAAACGCTGTTTCCCAGAATCCTGCTGATGTCATTTGACCATCACACCTCCTTTGACCAGGGTCCCACTGGCAATGTTTACTTCACACGACACGGGACAATTAATAAATCCCAAATTCTCTGCTGCACCCATTCAGAGGCCCCTCGTTACTCATCTGTGCCTTCTGCAATGCACACACACTCACAGACAGACACACAATGTATATCAATGTGTCTGTTTGTCAGACCATGCAAGGCTTTTTAGCTCTGAAACTCCTGCTCATCCATGTAAGGTCTTTTAAACAAGGAAAAGTTGTTCCGTTAAGTCAGTCAGAATTGGATTATGTTTGAACTAGAACAAGAACAGCTGTTTTCATTACTGATTTTTTTTTAATTAATCATTTAAGTAATCAGTGCAGCATTAGCATTTTGCAAACCTAAACTATGAGGTCATTCATAGAGGAGGATGACATCATCTCTGAATTCACATATCTTGCAGCAAAACTGCAAACCTCAAGAACTCTGAAATAATCTGTGGGCAGGTCCTCAACAGTACGTGTTGCAACTTAGTTTATTACCTACAGAACAGGAAGACCTCAAAATAAGACCGTTGCTCATCCAAACAACCCCCAAACTCTGCACTGCACTTCCTCTTTCAACACCAAGTTTCAAGGGCGCTACATTGACAAATGTTTTGGGCCAAAGTTCTTTATCTCAACAATTGGTGTTTTCATTCCCTTTGCCACAGGTGCATTAGATCAAGCACCTAGCCGTGCAGCCTGCCTTTACAAGCATTTGTGAAAGAATGGTTCTTTTTACAGAGCTTTTTGAATTTGAGTGTGGTACTGTAATAAGATGCCACCACCGAAACTAGTCAGTTTGTGAAATTTCTTCCCTTCTAGATAATCCACCATTAACTGTAAGTGGTGTTATTTTAAAGAGGAAGCGTTTAGTAACCACAACAACTCAACCACCAAGTGTCCGGCCGTGTAAAGTTGCTGAGTGGGTGGCACCAAGTGCTGAGTCGCAGAGAGGGTAAAAGCCACAAACGCTCAGCTGATTGCTGATTTCCAAACCTCCTCTGGCATTAACATCAGCACCAAAACTGCATCAAAGGAGCATCATGGCATGGGTGTCCATTTAGGTTTAGGAAAAGATTTAGGGTTTTGTTTGTTTGTTTTTTACCTTATCCGAATAATAAGTTATCAGAGTTTTACAAGGATAAATTGACTACTTGAGTAATTGAAGTAACATGTCCCTGTCAGGCTAGGTTCCCTGCTTGATCAATAATCCTGTATAGTTTTTATTTTACTAATATAAGTATATAGACATTTTTTTCTTATATTCTTAACTGTATATGTGTAACAATTAAAATTTATACTTTTATTTTATACTTTAAATTTATTTATTCGTATTATATTGGTTCGATGGAAAATACAGGGTGGGCCATTTATATGGACACACCGTAATAAAATGGGAATGGTTGGTGATATTAAAGTCCTGTTTGTGGCACATTAGTATATGTGAGGCGGCAAACTCCTCAAGATGGGTGGTGACCATGGTGGCCATTTAGAAGTCGGCCATCTTGGATACTACTTTTGTTTTTTCAATAGGAAGAGGGCCATGTGACACATCAAACTTATTGGTAATGTCACAAGAAAAACAATGGTGTGCTTGGTTTCAACGTAACTTTATTCTTTCATGAGTTATTTACAAGTTTCTGACCACTTATAAAATGTGTTCAATGTGCTGCCCATTGTGTTGGATTGTCAATGCAACCCTCTTCTCCCACTCTTCACACACTGATAGCAACACCGCAGGAGAAATGCCAGCACAGGCATCCAGTATCCGTAGTTTCAGGTGCTGCACATCTCATATCTTCACACCATAGACAATTGCCTTCAGATGACCCCAAAGATAAAAGTCTAAGGGGGTCAGATCGGGAGACCTTGGGGGCCATTCAACAGGCCCACGACGACCAATCCACTTTCCAGGAAACTGTTCATCTAGGAATGCTCGGACCTGGCACCCATAATGTGGTGGTGCACCATCTTCTGGAAAAACTCAGGGAACGTGCCAGCTTCAGTGCATAAAGAGGGAAACACATCATTATGTAGCAATTTCCAATATCCAGTGGCCTTGAGGTTTCCATTGATGAAGAATGGACCCACTATCGTTGTACCCCATATACCACACCAAACCATCACTTTTGTTGTTCCAACAGTCTTGGAGGGATCCATCCAATGTGGGTTAGTGTCAGACCAATAGTGGTGGTTTTGTTTGTTAACTTCACCATTCACATAAAAGGTTACCTCATCACTGAACAAAATCTTCTGCGTGAACTGAGGGTCTGTGGTGGGGCGTGGTCTGCGGTGCAGGTGCGTCCGCACAGCACCGCAGACCACGCCCTACCACAGGGTCCTGTTCCAATTTTTGTTTTGCCCATTCTGCAAATTCTGTGCGCCGATCTGGGTCATCCTCGTTGAGATGCTGCAGTAGCTGGAGTTTGTAAGCCATTTGTGAGTAGCTAATATCCGCCGAAGGGATGTTCGACTGATGCCACTCTCCAGTGTCATGCGGCGAGTGCTACGCTGTGGGCTCTTGCTGAATGAAGCTAGGACAGCCACTGATGTTTCTTCGTTAGTGACAGTTTTCTTGCATCCACATTTTGGCAAATCCAACACTGAACCAGTTTCACAAAACTTAGCAAGCAGTTTGCTAACTGTAGCATGGGAGATGGGTGGTCTCGTAAGGTGTCTTGCGTTGAAATCTGCTGCAATGACCCGGTTACTACGTTGACCAGATATCAACACAATTTCTATCCACTCCTCACGTGTTAACCTCTTCGACATGTCAATGGCTGTGAACAAAGAGAAACTTGTAAATAACTCATGAAAGAATAAAGTTATGTTGAAACCAAGCACACCATTGTTTTTCTTGTGACATTACCAATAAGTGTGATGTGTCACATGGCCCCCTTCCTTTTGAAAAAACAAAAGTTGTATCCAAGGTGGCCGACTTCTAAATGGCCACCATGGTCACCACCCATCTTGAGGAGTTTGCCCCCTCACATATACTAATGTGCCACAAACAGGACTTTAATATCACCAACCATTCCCATTTTATTACTGTTTGTCCATATAAATGGCCCACCCTGTAAATACCCAGAAATTCAGTTCTGCCGTGCAAAAACTGGTGTATGTTCTGAATAGCTACAATAAAGTAGACATCCTCTTCTATTCTACTGGAGAAGCATGTGGAAAAGGGAGTCTCTATCCTTACTGGCCTGGTCTCCAGCGGCAAGAGAGTTAGGCCAAGTTAAGCAGCTGATACTGTTTCTCAGATGTGTTTAGAGGCCAGGCACAAGCAGACAAAGATGTGCTTGTGTAGCAGTACCTCATACCCCACCACTGTGATAAGAGAGCAAGCTCACCTGCAGGGCTTTCCAGGGAGGGGAGGTGGATGCCCCTCACCTCTCCCTACGCAGCGCTCATGAGACACTTTGAGTTTCAAATGGTAAAAAACATTTGGTAAACATAAGTAGACGTTTTAATTAACATGCTGGCTCTTTTAAAGCCTTTTGCCAGAAATGTAGAGCAGGTTAATGAAAAGTAAAAGAAAGAAGGAGGACTCGCTTGTTGCTTGTTGGCACTGAAAAAGAAGAAGAAGAAGACTGCTTTTTTTGGCAGCTCCAAATCCTCCATGCAGCAGGTCGATGCAGGACAACCACTAGGTCGACACATATTGACCGCTGAGTCACTGCTAGCTGACCGTCCTGTGGGAGACTGTGTATCTGTAGTGGTGGATCAATAAAGAGCCCATAAAGTATCGTACGCATTAGACCTGTCTGACTGAGACATTTTTCTTGTGCAAGACCTTCGCCCAGGGCTACTGATATCTTCTAGATGCTTCTTCATATCTATCTATCATCTATCTATCTATCTATCTATCTATCTATCTATCTATCTATCTATCTATCTATCTATCTATCTATCTATCTATCTATCTATCTATCTATCTATCTATCTATCTATCTATCTATCTATCTATCCTATTCTATTTTCCTTGCTGTCATCACATAGTTGTTCTATCAGAGTCACTCCCACTGTTTTGTTTACAGTGCTTTCAGCAGTGTTTGCAAGAGTACGACTGTGGACAATAAATTGTATCGGGACATAGGGCGACACAGTGTAATGAAATAGTCAAATAGTCAGCCTTACCCACTCAGCAGTGGTTTCCAAACAAAACTAGTACATACTGTATTTACTGTACCTGATGAACCAAAGCTACTGTGCAGCAGGTTTTGGGGGGCGGTGTAAATGGTGTGATGAAGTTTCTAAAAGAAGTCAGTTCAGCCTCTGCAGCGTTCAGGAGTTGCTCGACAGTTGTGTTTAGTGTTCACTGTCGACTGTGCTGGCAGTATATTTTCTAAGAACATGTCAGCACTCTCCTGGTGTGTTTACTGAAATCACAGCAGGTTCCTGAAAATAAGGGAAGGTATTAACAGGCGGCTGGTTTTTGTCCCAGCGTTGATGGCTGGCCCGGTGATAAAAATCACAGTTACACACGCGCAAACACGACTAAAGCGAATGTCTACCCCAGGGATAGCTCTGTTATAATCCCATGACACATGTGTGATGAAACAAAGATCTTATATCTGTAACATTTCAGTTTAGTCTTTTGTTTTTGGTGCTGGTGGTCATGCAGAACAAAGCAGCATATGTCTTCTCATACACACACACAAAAAGCCAAAGAGCTAAGCTAGGAGGTAAGACAAGATATTTTCTGGTTTCTAGGAAAGACAGTTATGTGAGAGCCATGCTGAACCTGCACCTGCACCTGCTGAATGTGTGCATGACCCTGCATGCAAACTTTAAAAGAAGCTGCTGGAACTGTTCCAGCTGGGCAAAACTGGTTCAGCGCAACAGATTTAAAGGGCTTTTGTAACTCTATAGTTTCCAGGCATAGAACGGTTCTACTTTTCACCTCAACAGTGTTTATCCCACAACTACAACTTATTCCTGTTCATTTTTAGCTCCTTAGACATTTTGTGGTGTGCAGACACACAGGGTTCAGAGTTCTGCTAATAAAATGCTAACTGAGATTTTGTCTCTGTACAGTAACTAGACCTGTAATGAACATTGTCTGGTCACAGTTTTACTTTTTTAGGAGGGACATTTAGGATGTGTTCCTGTGAAGCTGACAGAATGACTTATATTTTTATGTAGAAGAACCTGGTCAATTAGTTTTGTTGGTTTAAGAAGTATTTTTGTTTGTTTGTTGTAAATACCATTATAAAATCTTCCCATCAGTGTAATATTTTCCTGATATGACTTTTTTTTCTGGTTCATTCTTATGTTTTTGGCATTGCTGGATAAGTGGCGCAACTGACTTTATGGGGATCCTCCACCAAGGCCAATGCTCTGCGTTTCTATTTTGAATAAAGCGATCTAAATATGCAATATGCATTTTGTTTTGGTTTTTTTATACTCTTACTGACAGACAGACAAAGAGATAAATATCACTGAGCACATAAATCCACCGCAGTGGGAGCAGGATAAAATAATCCACGCGTCTCCTGGAGCAGCATCACCCGTCAAACAGAGCCTTTTCTAAAGTGCCGTTTCCCACGCCTCACCACCCTCTAGTGAACCTTGTTGCCGTGGGTGAGGAGAGAGAGGTGATGCAAGGGGCAGCACTGTGAGGGGGGTCACGGAGAAAGAAAAAGCTGCTGCTCATGTGCTGAACAAACGACAAGGCGAAAAATGACATAAGTTACGAGCCAAATAGCAGTGAGAATTGCAATTTCCTGAGTTGTATTTGCATAGATGGGTTTTTTCTTTGTTTGTTTTTTGTAATTAATTTAGGTTTATTTACACAGCCCTCTTTCTCAAGCATCTTTAATTACGTTAGAATTTTTGCACACCACACAGATCCTGTCCCACACTGAATCATATTGCATGCAATTCAAATGATTCTAATCATTTTCATTGGTTTAGAGAGCCTTGGTGCCCTTCAGATAAGATTTTAAAGAGTGACACTGTTTTTTGTGCGGTGACCCGTCTCTCTATGAGGGAAGTGGAATCAAAGTCAGAAAGAAAACTGTCACGCATCAGTGTTTGTGTTAATATGGCTGCTCTGAACTGCTGTAAAAAATGTAGACCACTTTTTAAACCAGTAATACTGTCATAGCTGCCCTTTAAAGGGATTAGTGTCTGATTATTTTAGGCCTCAACAAGTCATTTTTAAAAAAGATAATTTTTTTCAGTGGGGCTTGAAGTCTTTTTCAAGTGCAACTTTCTGTCGTCTGATTGACGTCAGCAGCCAGCGGTTCACTCTAAAATAGGTCTCATGGCTAAGTTAGGAAACTCATAGCATACTGCAGGAATGTTTAAAACAACAAACAATGTAGACGGCTGCAATTCCTTTCTTCACATGTTCAAAGAGGCTCGTTTCAAAGGATGGCCAGCTCGAGTCAGCACTTCAGTGGATGTTTCTAAAATTTGCCCAGCTCTTTGCGTGGTTTTGATCACATGAAAAGTTATCAAAGAGATCTCAGCGGTTTATGTTCTCGTGTGCTGTTGACCCACGTGTACCGAAGAATCACTTGAGCTGTGTGAATGGTTTTATTTTCAGCCCAAGTAGCACTCCCAGACACACTCCCAGATTATGAGTCCAGAAACTGTTATGATTGGCTGAAGCTTTCATAATTATCACATACTTCAGTGTCTACATCCAAAGACAATAGTCATATGTCTCCCCAGCAGCCGTAAATTACACAAGGAATCTGCACTTGAAGCCGCAAAGTTTTGGACTCGTCAACTTAAATGAATATCTCTCTTAATTTTGTTTTTAAAGGAACGCCATTTAAATAAATACCTCCCTGCATTAAGTAGATAAAATATTCATCCATTACTTATAGATAATGAGTATTGATGCTTTAAATACGCCATCGTTCGTATTTGTTCACCTGACGACTATTCTGAGGACAGCATATGGTTTTTCTTATTTGCTGCTCGTGATGTTGGCCTGTCGTGATCCATCAGTCCACAGCTGAGTATCCATCCATGCAGTGTTTAAACAGCCAGGGAAGATTTATGACTCTCTGACTCTTGATTTTCAAGGTTTTAATATAAAAAAACAATGACTGCCTTCACATTACTCAGACTTTGTAACAATTAAAAGCATTTTGAAGTTCCTCTTACAGAAGTAGCATCATCTGACTTAATCCGTGGCTCTTCTTCACAGCATGTCTTTGTCCTGTCTTCCTCCCCTCACTCTCAACCATTCGCGGCAGATGGCCGCCTGGTTCTGCCAGGGATTTCTTCCTGTTAATAGTTTTTCCTTCCCACTATCACCAAAGCGCTTGCTCATAGGGGGTCATTCAATTGTTGGGGTTTTCCCTGATTTCTCTGTATGATTGTAGGGTCTTTACTTTACAATATATAAAGTGATTTTACTTGATATTGGATTGATACCAAAATTTTCAGTATCACAATGTAACAACAGCAAATGTACAAGAGTCCTTTAATGTTTTAGGAGCTTTGGATTTTATGAGCAAAGCTTGAATTTCTGTAGCGATTCTTCCTTAGGCTGAGATTTGGCAGGTTTATCAGCGATCATGTTGTTGCTGTGTGAATAATCACAACACAAGGGTCAAGTGTGTGGAGGCCGCTGCCTGCTGAATGCATTGCCTGGGCATTCCCTAACAGAAAAGGTGGTGATGCTGGTTAAAGTGTTGTAATTTTGTATTTTCTAATTGGTTTTTCATTTTTCATCTTATCCTGGGCATTTATGCTGACAAACTTTACCAAACTGACAAGACTAAAACTAAGGACATTAGTTTAATTAATTTTGGTTAGTTTTTTTTCTTCTTCTTCTTTTTTTTTTAACAAAAGTCTATTTTTATTTTCATTTTGTTTTCTTTTGTTTAACTGAAACGCTTCACCACATGCTTCATCACCAACTGCTTCCTGCTTTTGATTAATTTGTTCTTACATTGTTTTTATTGTTTTACATTGCTGTTTTATTTACTGTTACATTGTTTTATATTTCAATTTCTTGTGTTGTAAAGTGCTTTGTGATTTTTTTCTTATCTGTGAAATAGGTAATTACTTACTTACCTACTTACATCTGCATTTAGCTATTTTCTTTTTACATTTTTCAGTTTTGTTTTATTTAATCATTAGAAGCAAATTGTTTTAGTTAATGTGGATTTTAATAAACTAAAACTAAACTAATAAACTTAAAAATAATTTGCAAAAGTTTTCACAGAATGTGATTATTCATGTCTTAGTTAGTGGCCAGATCTTAATCTACTTTCGATTCATCCCTAAAAGGGAGTTTTTCCTTCCCGCTGTCACCAGGTACTCGCTCATAGGGGGTCCTGTGATTGTTGAGGTTTTCTGTCTATCGTAGGGTCTTTACCTTGTAATATAAAACTGCTTGAGGCAGCTGTTGTTGTTGCTATGTAAATATAGAATTGAACTGAAATTCATGTCATTTATTTTAAACTTTATTTTTAACTTTCTCTCTTTACAGATGACACATCCTCTAAAGAAGTCAGCAGGGTAGGTGTTTACTTTATTTATCATCTTATTTTATATATTACATTCTGTATATTATAACATAATATTGTCCTTCAGTAACTGTAAAAATGGCTTGATGCTATTTAAGAACTGCACACACTGAAACAGTTGTGTTTGTCCTTGTCCTTACTTTATTTAGTCTAGTGCCTTTGTATGACTTTGTCAAAGGGATAACATCAATATAAAGAATAAGAAAACATATGGTTGGACCATAAACGCATCATGTGTGTCACAGTTGTTGGGAAAGTTAGAAAGGTTCAATGGCTATTGTTACACATACTGCATGTTCACACCTTTGTCATTCACACCATCAGAAGACCGGGTGTCAGCACCCACAGCGAGGCCATGACGCGGAGGAGAAGGAACTAACACATGCACACACAGGGGAAAAAAAGGGGGAAAAAATTAGGTCCACTTGGCCCCTCAGTGCGTCACCCATACGTCTGTGCAAACAGGATGTGGGAGGATAGAAGGCGTCCCATGGGGAAGGGTTTCTAGTACGCCACTCTCCTTGCCGTCCTGTCCTCACACTCACGGCAGGAGCAGAACTAGACCGCTCTCTTGCCCCGTACTAGCCGGGAGGTTTGCCTCTTACATAACCGCAGTTTTAAGCTGAGGCTGACCAGCACAGCTTGCCAGAGCTCTAATCAGAACTGTGGGGATCTGGTGGCCTCCTTGCAAAACTGCAGGGGGATCCCTGAGCTAGAGTCTAAGGGTGGGGCGGGGAGTAATGTTATGATGAATGGCTTTGTCTTTGTGAATGGCATTAATCCCCTTTCACTGAGAAACAGAAAAAAAAAGTCATTTGACCTGGAGTAATCTGCAGTAACATTAGACTGAATGCAGTAGAGAATGAAGGTTGTTGTCAGGTTTTTCTGCCTCGTTGCACTTGCTGAATTTTGATATTCAATCTCAGTGTTTGTGCAAGACTGCACAGATCCAATTTCTTTGTGTCTTGTGTCCAACAGTACCAGGACACAAATGTGCAGGGTGTGGTGTACGAACTCAACAGCTACATAGAGCAGCGCCTGGACACTGGAGGAGACAATAAACTCCTGCTCTATGAGTTGTGCAACATCATCAAAACAGGTAAAAGTAAACATCAACCAAAAGTGGATTTTTGCAAAACCTCTCGCGATGAGCACGGCTTCAGATACTCTGGGTGTCATTTCAGCACCGTAATAGTGGAGGAGCAGGATAAGCTCAGATGCAGCAGGAAGTTTTGTCCGTTTAAAATCAAATTTGGTGCACATGTACTTTTCTAACACCCACTTTAGTAAACCCCACCCACATGCTGATCCAATAAACAAAAGTAAGGATAAGAATTACTTGCAAATTAGCAAAGCAAACCAAATCATGTTTGTCACTTACAGGCCAATAAACCAGAAAATTGAGTTATGTAAAAGGTTAAAAACAATCACTCTTTTTTATTTTATTGATTCAGTTCATAAAGTATTGATGGATTATTTGTTCCTGTTTCATATTATGACTCCATCTTAATGACTGGGAGAATTTCATAAGCAGTGATTCAAAGTTATACTTTTATAATGAATCTGAGTATAAAGGTTCACTTTATCCAAACCTCATTTCTCATTAACTGCTTGATCACTTGTGCACTGACTGCACCACCAGGCTCTCTGACTCCACATTGTATGATAACATGACCTATATATCTGTGTGAAGTAGGACTGGAAAGGAGAACTGGGAATGAGATGCACTGGATGGCAGTCAAAGCTGTCGGTCAGAGTACCCTTGTAGTTATCTAGGACATTGTTAATAGATTGGTATTAGATTATAACGGGGGGGGGGGGGGGGGGGGGGGGGGGGGGGTGGGGGGGGGGGTCTCTCTGTTGTCTTTATTTTTCTCGCTGATATCTGCCATTTATTTTATTTTATTTCATTTTTAAAATTTTATTTCAGGTAGTCAGATAGGGTTCAGGCAGAAGCACCAACTAATACAGTATTTAGTCAACAAAGAAAGCAGTATTTCATAATTATGAATAATTTCAGGTAGGTAAGGTAGGAGTTTTTAAAACAAATATTTAAACTTAAAAAGATAAGATAAGATAACATAGCCTTTATTAGAGATATTACAGCAGTAGGAATATATAATACTCCAGTAACAGAATAACGATAGATAGATAGATAGATAGATAGATAGATAGATAGATAGATAGATAGATAGATAGATAGATAGATAGATAGATAGATAGATAGATAGATAGATAGATAGATAGATAGATAGATAGATAGATAGATAGATTGATTGATTGATTACACACACATTCGCAGCATTTGGCCAGATTGTATTTTAGTCACTTGCTCTGCACATCTGTGTCTCATTTTTTTTTTCCTGCAGCAACTAAAGCTGATGGATTTGCACTTTACTTCTTGGGAGAATGCAACAATGTGAGTTCTGACTTCTTCTGTTTTTTTACTGATGCATCTCTGTGTATATGTTCCTTTTTTCTCCAGTTGTGCTTCACTCCCTGTTCTTGTCTGTTCTTCTCAACAGAGTTTATGTTTATTCACTCCAACGGCGGCCAAGGATGGGCCTCCATCCCTCATCCCCTCTGGCCCCATCGCATTTGGGACAACCATTGCCGCTCATGTTGCCAAGACTCGCAAAACACTGCTAGTAGAGGACGTCATGGGGGTATGTGTGGCTGTCATCCATCAACAGTGTAACATTTCAGTGCATCTAGTGTTTGACTACTTTATGTAGCTATAAACATATAATGAAATAATTCTTTCTTATTGGTCTCATTGGGTTAATGTGCTCAACACTGTCAAACTAAAGATATTAAAAAATAATCATAATAGGAGTAAATATATGAAACAAAAGGTAAATTAGTCAATACTAATTAATGAATTAATATTTTGTTAAGTGATCAAATATATTAAATTTATTGTAGGCATTCTTTAAGTAATTATTATGATTTATTTGGATGTTGCTGTTGTGTGAATGTACTTTTGCATTAATTCTCCTTTTTTAATATGTTTAATTAGTCTAGCGCAATTTTTGCAAATGTTTCTTTTGTGTTGCCTCAGTTTATTTTCCCTCATTTGTCGTCATTTTCTTTTCTCATTTCCTTCAATATTTCTGCTTCATTAGGCAAATGATGAGTATTTATGTATTGGGCCATTTAGTTTGTTATCCAGTTATGCTTTTGCCAGTATTTTCATTTAGTTACACATAATAAATTATCCCTCTTTTGATTTACACTTCACACTTTGAACGGGAGCAGATTTCAAAGGAGGTATAAGAAGAAGCTTCAGAATTCAGGGAAATATCAGCATAGGCACACTGTAGTGGAAACTCTTCAAGTTTAAAAGTCAAAACAAATCAGGTTCAGCTTTAAAGAAGCCTTAACTTTATTATAAGGTGTGTGTGTGTGTCTCTGTGAGTGTGTGTCAAAGTGAAATTCTTAAGAAAACAAGCGCATGAGACACATGTGGCGTACTTTTCATAGCAACAGATTTAGAAACAGGAGTTTCTTTGTAATCTTCATCAGTTAATACGCCCTGTGCAGTTCAGGTGATAATGTTCTTCGCTGGTCTTTGTGTTGCAGGACGAGAGATTCCCCGACGGCACAGGGCAGGACTCAGGGATCCATGCTCACTCTGTCCTGTGCCTCCCCATCATCACTGCCATCGGGGACCTCATTGCCATCGTGGAGCTTCACCGGCACTGGGGCAAGGAGCCCTTCAACCTCAGCCACCAGGAGGTCAGTCTGACCCAGACAAAACACACCAAGAGTGGGAGGCTGAAGCAAGGCTCACAGAACTACAGTTAGCCTGGTATTACCCTTAATCTGGATCTGTTTGAGATCTCTGTTAGCTTTGTGGGCTTCATTTTTATTGTCAAAAATATATAAAGGGGTATATTTGTCTCCAGATGAAAGTCTTTCTGTGAACAACAGTGCATTGAGCTGGAAAATGGCTTTACATATAGAGAATGTTGAAGCAGGTGTAGGCAGGGTGTATAAGCTTTAAAGATCAAATTTAAAATGCAGAGCATTTAAAATGCTCTTTTCATTTCTGGTCATCGTGTAGATATAATCGATATGTGAACAGCTTGTAAAAGTCAGTATAGTTTAAACCTGCATCAGTTTGTTTTTATCTACTTTAAAGGGGCTCAACAGGTAGCTATTTGCTTATTACACATTAATAACGCTCTTTTTTTGGCATTTTTAAATTTTTAATTGTTTTATTGTGTTTAGTGGTTTGCCATATTGAATTAATGTACAGTGTAAACTACTGCAAAACACTGAAGGTGCAAGTCAAAACCTCATAATAATGAGCTGAACGCTGACATGCTTTTTAAACCTGCAAAGTCCTGCTGTTATTTTTAGGAGTTGTTGTCCTCTTTTTAATCACATGTGGACAGTGAAGGTCTTTTCCGTAACTTGTCTTGCAGCTTTTATTTTTCATTTCATTGCTTAAATGCAAATATACAATAGAGATGCAGCAGGTTTGAGCCTGAGTTCCCAGAGTTGCGCTGAGTTTGTGGGGTAACTAGCTCTTCTGTGATTATGAGACTGCCTGATGTGCAGAACAGATAATTACGTTGAGATTGTGTCGTAGTGAGAAAATGTGATAAGCACAGATTAAACCTGCACGGTGTGACTTAATGTGTAAATTGCAATAGTATTTGTACTGCAGTTCTTTGGAGCTAAGCCTTGCTTTCTTTTCCAGGTTGCTACAGCTAATTTAGCATGGGCATCAGTTGCTATTCATCAAGTGCAGGTGAGCAAACCTCTGGAGAAGCAGAACTGAAAACTGAGTGTGTAACAGATACAGTATACAGTAACTCACTGAAGACTTGTCAGGGGAAAAGGCGAATCCTACCTGCTCCACTTATTACTGTATGTTCTCGAATGATTTTGTTTGTTCTGGTTCTGCACCTGTGTTTTTAATGGTTAAATCCACTGTGTACAAGAACTGAGTTGTCACCGACACCAGTCCAATCAACTGAGCCGTAGTTTCAACAAATAGCTCCCCAGGGACGTCATTATGCCCCAGTCCTGTTTTTATATGAACAGATAGCATAACACCTCAGAGAAGCAGCGTCCCACTGCAGCTCTGGCCACAATGGACCTCTGAGCCTGTGTGAGCAGTGCAGCCCTGCACTCCTGGGTTAGCTGCTCTCTATTCTCTGGGAAATTTTTGATACGTTTGTGTACTCACTCGTGACGTCTTTTTCCTTGTTGCTAGGTGTGCAGAGGCCTCGCCAAACAGACTGAGCTCAACGACTTCCTACTAGACGTATCAAAGTAAGAGCTGCTCCTGTTACAGTTTCCCTAACACCAAATAACTGATGCACAAAGTGAATATTGTTTGGTCTAATAAGTATCTTGTCCTCACAGCACGGCTGTGATAACATAAAACTTGTAGCCCACACGATAAAAGAGATTACTACATTTTAGGCAACCTAGCTTTCATGTCTTGAATGTGAACGTCATCAGAGCTTCCCATTTGTCAAACATCTCAATGCGCCATTTCTTCTTTTCGCACAGAACATACTTTGATAACATTGTGGCAATAGATTCTCTACTTGAACATATTATGGTGAGTGTGATTTCTGCAAGTACGTGTTCATTCACATTGTCCTCAAGGCTACACATCCTGGGAGTGTGTGTTAAATCATGTCTGTTAAAAAGACTAGCAATGCCGCAGTAACACAGATTCACTCCTATTACTTTCTAAAAATAATAGCGTGCTCATAATGATTATTCTTAACTAATTAAGTGGTTACATTAGTTTTAGATACATAGTAATCAATACGGTACTTTGTACATCTAAAACAGGCAAGTGTAAAATGTGGTTTTCCTGCTTCTTTTACTAAAACCTGCTTCTTTTTTTGTATGTTTTTGGTTGCCTTGTGACTGTGGTCTTAACTCAAGTCATCTGGTTCGAGCACTAAAATAAGAGGGGAAGACTTGTAGTTTTTGCTTTTTTATAATTCTCCTCATTTAACTGTTCAGTCCCGAATCACTTAAACCAGCAGTGTTTTATCTGCTTTGATAGATGTAACTCCCAAGTTCTTGTCAGTCCCCAGTGTTGTTAATAAGATTCTGTCCCTGATGTTTTTGTTTTTTTTACAGATATATGCAAAAAACCTGGTGAATGCAGACAGGTGTGCACTCTTCCAGGTAGATCACAATAACAAAGAACTATACTCTGACCTGTTCGACATTGGGGAAGAGAAAGAAGGCAAACCTGTCTTTAGGAAAACCAAAGAAATTAGGTATGTACACTTTTTCTTTTTTTCTTTTTTTGCTTTAGTGTGCTCAGTGTGATGATTTTATTATTTTTAGACATGACTCACTTTTTGATCCTATGTTCAGAGTGCACCGTTTAAAATATTCTACTGGCCTCCTGTGACAAAATCTGCTAAAGTAATAAAAAGTATATGCAGTAGAAAAATAGCAATGGCATAGTAGAGTATTATTTTGCAGCATCTAAGCTGCTAAATTGAAGAAAAAAAAAATAAAGAAGAAACATTAATTACATAAATGAGTTTATATTCTGTTAAAAGCAGAATTGTTTGAATTTTCATCTTTAAGTTTTAAACTTCATAAACCTATATTTATTCATATAGCTTATTTTTTCATTTGTATGTTTACATGCATATATTTGTTTGCATTTTTTTTTCCAATTTATTTTTTTCATTTTTAAATAACATTTTTATATCTGTATCTTTTTACAATTCATAATACTTGTCTTATTTAAATTTTCATTTATTTTAACATTTATTTTAATAAATAAAACAGTAAATAGGAAAAGAAATTAGTAAATAAATACACAGTGAAATCACATAAAAAAATGAAAGCTATTTTAATTATTTTTGGCATGTTCAGTAACACATTGTGTATCACTGCCACAGATTTTTTGTTGTTCTCAAATCTGCAATGGTTTACAATTTGGACTGCAAATGTCCTAAATTAATTTCCGTATTGGTGATTTATTACTGAGTTTAAATGCAGATTATCTCTCTCCTTGTTTTTGTGTGTAGGTTTTCTATAGACAAGGGAATAGCTGGCCAAGTGGCTCGGACAGGGGAAGTCTTAAATATCCCAGATGCCTATGCAGACCCACGGTTCAACAGGTAAAACAGGCTCTAAGCCATTTTTACTTACTTTTACATTAAATAAATATCTTAAATAATGCTACTGAAGAGTTCTGCTTCAGTTACTTTTGCTTATTCAGTTGTATGCATAACACCGGCGCTAAGATACTACTACTTTTAATGGAGCCTTTCAGTATGCAAAAGCAGTTAAAACACAAACATGCTACAATGTATGAGTCACAAGATAAGCTGACAAAATCAACATAACTATGTCTTTTTGAACAGAGAGGTGGACTTGAAAACTGGCTACACCACGCGGAACATTCTGTGCATGCCCATTGTGAGCAGGGGGACCGTTATAGGTGTGGTGCAGATGGTGAACAAGTTAAGCGGAAGTGCCTTCACTAAAACAGATGAGAACAACTTTAAGATGTTTGCTGTCTTTTGTGCTCTGGCCTTACACTGTGCAAATGTGAGTACACCAAATTAGTCTTACACTTCTTAAAAGACTAACTAGTGTTGTCTAACTGCAAATGCATACCCCACTGACTTGATATCTTCCTGCACACACTTTTCAATCTACATACATTATAAGAACATTGTATATATGGCGTACCTCCAGGCCACAAGTGCTCAATTTTAACCATCTTATTTTGACATAACTCCAACTTTGACGTGGCGGCTTCATCGGCAACCAAAAATCACAGTCAAACGAATAAAGTGCAGTTTCTATTTAAAGTGTGCAGTGCTGTAAAAAATGCATAATCACCGGGTGATTATCCCTTACATGTAACACAAACATTTCATGAATCATGCTAACTCTCAAAGCCTGCATTGTGTGGCCTGTCTGTCAGAGCGTGTCCTCGCTGTGGGGCCTGACTCACTGTCATCGCTTGCGACAAACTTACGCATGAGCAGCGTCACAAACTTGCTTTTAAAATTGATGCGAGATGTTAATATTTAAGATGCGAGGTCTGCATCCGTCCAGTGACAGGATTTGTGTTTAGTTGTAATTTATGCCTCGTGTCTCTGGGACGCTAACTTTGGCTTGCTTCTGACTCAAAGTGATTTACGGGTGAAGGTGTGATGCCTGGGGCCTTTACATGAACATCTAGCTTGAGGACAGGGATGCAAACCAGATGTGGAAATGCTATTTGGAGGCGTACACTACGACTACAACTTTAACTTTCACCGGAGAGACTGATAGAATTTTACATTGATATTATAAACAACATTTCTGTGGTATGTATAGCAGTGTTCAAGTTCTCACTTGGCATTTTAAAGACTTATTCCAGGTCTGTGATTTCCCTGCAGATGTACCACAGGATCCGACACTCTGAATGCATTTACAGAGTGACAATGGAGAAACTGTCTTATCACAGCATCTGCACATCAGAAGAATGGAAGACCCTCACCCAGCTCAACCTCCCTGCACCTATTTATAAAGAGATTGAAATGTGAGTGCCTCCTCTGGCGGCCTTCTAGGGAACTCATGTTTTGACCTTGAGTGTAGTAGACATGAGTGTACAGCCACATGTCTGTGAAAGGCACAATGACACAGCGCAGACCTGGACTGTGTCGCCCTGCAAGAAGAGTGCAAACACAAACACAGTGCAGGAAGGACCGTGTCCTATAGATGTCAACCTGTCAGTTTAAAACTCTCAGATCTCAGAAGTCCCTTAATCTGCATGTTGTCTCCTTTTCCCAGATCTGCTGATCATGTTAATTTAAACCTTTTGCTCCCTCCTCCAGGTTCCACTTTGACATCAGTCCCTTTGAGGAGATCTGGCCTGCCATTTTTATCTACATGGTTCATAACTCCTGTGGAAAGACCAGGTAGCGTCAGCAATATTGTTTACACAAGACTACGACTCAAACAACAAGAAACTAAATGGAATAAATAGTAAATAAACAAACATACACTACCAGTTTCTTTGCCTTTTTTCCCCTTAATACAGCTTTGAGCTGGAGAAGCTGTGCCGGTTCACCATGTCCGTAAAGAAGAACTACCGCCGTGTGCCCTACCACAACTGGAAGCACGCAGTGACGGTGGCACACTGTATGTACGCCATCCTACAGAAAACCTCTGGGATCTTCACAGAGCTAGAGGTTTGCTTCTTGATGGGTCTGCTAGGAAAATAACTGGATCAACATCTGCTGTCACTGTGTGCTTTCAAGAAAATGTGTTTTTATTTGCCCACCATTTTACAGAAGAAGGGTTTGCTAATAGCCTGTCTTTGCCATGATCTGGACCATCGGGGGTATAGCAATGCCTACCTCCAGAAGTTTGACCATCCACTGGCTGCTCTGTACTCAACCTCCACCATGGAGCAGCACCACTTCTCTCAGACTGTTTCTATCTTGCAGGTAGAGATCCACAATACAGAATTTAGGGTACCTTGAAAATCAACATGTTAACCTTTAATCTTATTTCCACAAGTGTTTAATAGGAAATAAAGAACCTATTACTCAATGGCTCAGTCACACTAGAGTAAAAATATGAAAGCACCTCGCAGTGACTAGGAAAAAAGATCAGTGGTTGCCAAGTTATTGCAACGAATTTGTTTCAAATTCTGCAACCAGTTTCAAAGGTAATTACACAGCTTGAGTGTAACTACCATTACACTCTTATCCTCTGGGCAACTATGTTTGATCACAAGGTGAGTGCACACGTTGCCTGGTGGGAGGCAAACAACTGCGCTCCATTTTGGGCTGACTGCAAACAATAATTGCCTCCTAATTTATTAATGTGGACAAATTGCCAACACGCTGCAATAAATTGGAGTCAGTATGCGCCAATAACTTGTCTGTGACACATCTGTGGACTCAACCGGTCCAGATGACAGCTAATAGTCAAATTATCCCAAACAGATTGTATGAGATCGCCACCGTGATTCCATTCATAAGACAGCAGAATGACAGCAGACTCACTCCGTCTTATTCCCGTTTTATCGACTTCTTGATGGATACGAGTCACTTTGAAGATGGCTACTGACTGCGAGATTTCGTGTCTGTCTTCGAGGCAGGTCAAAGGGAACAAGAGTTCATTGCACGTGGTTACAATAATTTGGGTTAGTGCTACGGTTTCCAGGCACCATTTCCCCTAGTGTGACTGTAGCCTAAATAGTATACTTCACTGGACAAAGAAATGAAAACAACTTGATCAGCAAAACAGAAAAAGGATCACAATTTAAAAAATACCCATAAAAAATGTTCCATCGGGTTCTGCAACAATGTCATCAGCTTAGAACAAACAAAAAATATTTTACTATATTAGATAACGAATCCTTATACGAACTGTCAGTTACATATGCATTCAAAGGATCATATGACTTAGTTCTGATTAGCGTCTTACAAGGTGTCTTTTGTAACATGCAGGATCTGCTAGTTTGGGCTGTAGCCTTGTGATGAACTTGCAAGATGTTGTAGTCTAGCTGAATGCCTCATAAGTGGAGCTTTTGCTTTTTTATTGATCTCTTTGTTTCTCATAGCTGGAAGGGCACAATATTTTCTCCAACCTGACTTCCAGCGAGTACGAGCAGGTGCTGGAGATCATTCGAAAGGCCATCATCGCCACAGACCTCGCCCTCTACTTCAACAACCACCACCAGCTGTCGGAGATGCTGACCTCATGTGCGCTGGATTTGAACAACCATTCCCACAGGTCAGGCTACGACTCACACTGGGGCACAGGTCAGGTCAGGACCACACCAGGTCTCATCAGTATCACGCTGTGAAATGTTAGACCTGGCGCACATAAACAGCACATTGAGTCCTTCCCCCCCGCATGGATATAACAAGGCTTTGCTCCCCTCCAGGGACCGTGTGATTGGTCTGATGATGACAGCATGTGACCTGTGTTCTGTTACCAAGCAGTGGCAAATCACACGACTCACAGCCAACGACATCTATGCTGAGTTTTGGGCTGAGGTACAGTGGGATACTGTTAGACTTTAAACAGTTTCAGTGTCATGATTATGCCTCCAGTGTAACAGTCTGGCCTCTATTATTGCTCATAAATGCTGCTTCAACTTACAATTTGTAAGGCACAACATCGTGTTGTCTAGTGGTCAGGAGACTTAACCACAGTGTGCAAAAATAAAAGCCACGTTATTTGTTATTTTGTTACTCCACAGGGAGATGAGATGAAGAAGATTGGGATCCAGCCGATCCCTATGATGGACAGAGACAAGAAGGACGAGGTTCCCCAAGGCCAAGTAAGAGCAAGACATTTACTCGTGTGTTTTAACTGCTTTAAATATTTAATGAATGTTCGGCCTTCTGATGGGAAATATATTTTAAAAGAACAGCATAGGAACTGTTGAATCAATGCTTTTGTAGTTTTGCTTCTGTACACCACAGCAGTGGATTTTAAATCAAACAATAAATAGTTGATTGAAGTGTTGACTTTAAGCTTTAATTCAAGGGGCTTTCGAAACCTTTTGCTAAAAACTATTTAGCAATTACAACCATTTTTATGAACAGTCTCCATTAAATTCACGGCTTCTGTAAACGAAACAGTTTAATGGCCACAATATCTGTAGCTGAATTTGCATTTTTTGGCTTTTCACTATAATTTGAAATATAAAGTCTAAAGAAATGTCATTGCAAGCGAGGGACGCCATCATTAGACTGAAAAAACAAAACAAGACAAAAAACATTTAGCCAAATCAAAAATCTGGTTCATTCTTAAAAGGAAAAAATAGTTTGGAGGGATCAGCAAATCCAAAAAATATGAAAGACCACAAACGACAACTAAAGTGCATGATTGCAGAATTATTTCCATGGTTTAGAGAAACAAGTTAATAACATCTAACAAGATTAACACTCTCAAGTCTACAATCAAGAGATTCCCAAGATGAACTTGCACCAGAATGATGGGAACAGAAAATATGCGGAAGGAAAGAAATCTCATGAGCCAAAGCAGACCTAATCTTCAGTTAAACACGGTATAGAATATGTCACAGCATGGGTGTGTATGGCTCTGAGTGGAACCAGGTTGCGACTGTTTATTGATGATGTGACTGCTGATAGAAAAAGCAGGATGAATTGTGAAGTGTACGAGGCTATACTTTCTAGCACTTCACTGTGCAAATGACTAATGACCTCAGGATTACTGCAAAAGCAGCCCAAAAGTTTCTCAAGGCAAAGATACTGGATATCCCTCAGTGGGTAAGTCAGTAAGCAATCTCTATCCAATGGACCATGCTTTTCAGTTTCCTGAAGATAAGACTGAATACAGGCCTGGCCAGGCAGAGCATTTCAGTGGAGGAAACACAGCATTTGATGATGTCCATGGGTCCTAGACTGCACTAAAAACAGTCCTTGTATTTAAAATGATGTTAGTTTCTCCAAATAACTTTGAGCCTCTAAAAATGGAGGATTACATATAAAAATGTATTTTATTCCTATACAAGTTTATGAAACAGTTTTCCAACGTGTCTGCACTTCAGTCACACTTGATTTAAAATCCTCTGTGGTGGTGTACAAAGGCAAAAATGCAAATATACAAATATTAGCACATGCTACATGTTTTGCTATTATTAAGTCCATTTTACATTTGCTTTCTCATTTTTTTAAAGGTGGGATTCTACAATGGTGTTGCAGTTCCATGTTACACGACACTTGCTGAGCTTTTTCCTCCATCAGGTCCTCTGCTAAAGGCCTGCAAGTAAGTTATTCAAAGCTAGAGTTGACAAAGAAATTGAGTGAATGAATAATTCTTGGTTTTTTTTGTGAAAAATGTCTAAAACGCCAAAGTCTAAAGGTTGCTTTACACATTATTGTCATGCTTATTTCTGCTCTGCTGTGATCGATAAATGAGCTGACAGCAGCTTGAAGGGTAACCAGTAATGCACGCGCCGTCCTTAATACAGTACTAATCCAGTAAGATCAGAGGTGATAAGGTGTGTGTGCACAGGCACACGTTTTTAAGCATTCCAGTGAAAAATACAAAAAAATGGCATGTTCTGCTATTAATGTTTGACCCCACTTTTGTTATGAGTTTTTTTAAAAAGTATTTGGATTAAATGAAAAATAAATATAGACTACAGTGTGCTAACTTTGTGCGTCACTGTGTGTGGTGTGACATTGTGCATCGGGCATGTCTGCGTGCACAATAGATAAGAGTGTAAAGAAGGTATTTACAGTTGTTATTTCTGGTTTTTGAACGGGATTGTGTTGCACATTCGTCTGCCCTTCTGCTGCTTTATAAAATGTGTCCTTGATCTGTGGGGAATGCAAACAAAGTGAGCAGTGTAATACTTAAGCCCCAGCTGTACGTCAGCACCGAGCTCCGGGTGGGCAACAGGCCTAGACCCTGTGGAGCCCTGCTGCGTGTTGTGGGATCTGCCAAAGACGTGTAAACTGCATCAGGCTGTCTAATTGAATAGAATAGCAGCAAAGGGAAGGTTTTGCTTTGTTTTGGTTTTTTGCACTCTTGTGTCAATCACAGCACATGGGTGAGAGATCACCTTCATGACAACAAGAACTGATTGTGTTGCCTGGCCACTGTTGTAGCTACTGTTTTGTTTTGCAAATCAACTTCGTCCTTTTTTTGTGTGTGTGTGTGTGTTTTGTAGTTTTGCAATTTTTGCATGATTTGAAAATTTTGTGTACTGGTGTGATTCTTAATTCTCTTATTTCAGACTCAAAGCCATGCCTCTGCACTTGTAAATGAAATCTTTTCCACTGTGCATCTGATCGAGGTGGTTTGTATTTGCAGAGAGAACCTGGGCCAGTGGGAGAAAATAGCAAGGGGAGAGGTGGAGGACATCGTGCCCAGCCGGCCTTGTGATTCGGGCCCTGTTAAGGTGGACAACTGACAGACAAAGGAGGGTTGCTTGCTCACCAAAGGAACACAGCCTGAATCCTGCCGTTGACCCAGACCATTGAAGGGGAATGAACCCGCAATCTGTGTTGGCAGGAGACGGATTAGATAAAGGCGACTTGACTTTCAAAACACACACACACAGTTACCTCATCGGGTGACGGAGGTGTCAACACTGACGGTTTCACCGATCCCAGAGAGTGACAGACAGTTATTGGTGAGGGAATTCAATCCATCGCCCTACGTCCACTCAGCTTGGGAATTCACTTGGTAGAACAGACTTGGTTGCTTTATTTTGGCTGTATTATGTTATTTTATTATTTTTCTTCATATGAGCTGATTCCATTATGGTCTTGTATTTGCAGAGGCCTTATTCTGAACCTTTCACAGGCTAGGATATGTGAAATCTTGTTGTCAGTTCAGGCTTTTTTTTTCCTTTCTTTTTTTAAAACGGTACTGTTTGCCTTCTGTGTTTGCCGTATGCGCACTACTTCAGCAAGGTATTCCCAGAGACAGAAGGAATGTGTGGAGCAGATGTAGGGGTGTAATGCCATCTCATTGAGAAGGTGGACACTAGATTTTTTTTTATTACTTTTTCAGCAAAAATCCTTTGCAGTACTTGAATAAAGACATACAGCCTATTCTGCGAGGAGATGGCAGAAATCCCCTGCAGTGTATGCTACAAGCGTGAATGAACTGTGATGAGTTACATAATGCCGACATTTGTGAATACAGTCACAAGAGAGTCACAATGTTTCCTGAAGTGGACCCCGCAGCCTTTTAGCCCCAAGCGTGTAGAAACCTGCTGCACAGTACATCAACATCCTTCGGATTAACAGGATCTGACCCCAGATCAGCAGTCACTGTTTGTAGTACGGAGATCAGGAAAAAGGAATGAGCAAGTTTCCCGTTCCAGATGTTTATATTAAGCCAAGACTGCATACTGCTTAATTTCCTCTCTCATTTTTGAAGCCACTATCACATCATCAATTACTTTGCACAACAAGTTAACTAAAGAATGACTGTAGGAAGTGGACTGCATAGTTTGGGATGTTTTATCTTCTCTTTTTTTTTTTTTACAAGCAAGTTTCATAGAGGCTGAAGTTAACGGCAAACAGTCATCTGCTTCATATTTTCCCATAATGTCAAACCTGTTAAGCTAAAGTGAAATATGTCCAACTCTGGGATTGCAAGTGAAGAATGTAGTTTGACCGTTTGCCGGTGTGTGACTGAAGTTTCCCTCGAAGGAAATCAATCATTTTACACTTTTACACTGATTCTCCAACCTCATGCTGGGGGGGGGGGCGCACACACGCACACACATTTGGACGCTTTCACATGAGTTTCCGAGATCTTCCAAAAGACAAATTTATTTGTCTGAAACTGTCATTCCAGTGGACAGTGTCCCTCAGAGACTGACACTATTGCTCCAGTAATTTGTTATGCGACTGATACTGCGGCCCCCGGTGTTGTGAATGTACATTTCGATGAATGTTTCGTTGGTTGTAGACGCTCGGTGGTGGCACGTGGGTAAGCGCGCCATCAGTTACCACCATGTGCTCTGTCTTACTTTTCAGAATTGCTTCCAGTAAGCTTCAACCAAGAGCAACAATTAGCATGCACCTAAACCGAACTTTATATTCAAACTTTTTGCATATAGGTGTATACTGTGTACAATCTAGGATTTAGTTTGTACAGACTGAGATGTATGCTCTGATGGTGCTACTCTGAATGGCAGTCGCGCACTTTCTGACTGTGTGTGTGAGTGTGTGTGTGCGCATGTGTGTGTGTATGTGAGAGACACAGAGAGAGAGCACGAGCATGAAAGAAAGCTTTGTCTTTTCCCCACTCCAACCCCACCTGACAACATGATAAAGTCACTGCACTGTCCCTTCTACTTTTCAGCACCAGTTATATCCTATTGTCTGCACTATGTTTAGCTTATCATTATTATTATTATTATTATTATTATTATTGCTATTATTACTATTGTTATTTTCTTAATTAGAGTTAAATTTAAATTAACTTATATTTTTTATACAAAGAAAAATAATGTTGGCCTTTTTTTGTTTTGTACAAAGTAAACATTAAGATAAATTAAACAGTCTAGACATGTTACTGTTACCAAGAATAACTGAGGAATGTCTTAACTGTACATGTAAGAGCAGTAGCCCAAATGACTTTTAATAAATACCTGAAAATACACCTTTGTGCCAGTTTATTCATTACCTACATACCTTTCTTTCTTGGGCCTGTTTCAATGATCAGTAACAATGCATCACCCCTGAATGGTCAGTAGCATCACCCTACTTTTTAATTGTTCTAAAAAAAAATGAAAAAAGAAAAGAATACTTTTTAATACTTTTGAGTTATTAGAAATTTCAGGAAATTTGTGAAATGGCCTCTTGTTTGCAGCTATAAATAAACTGAAAAGTAGAGTGTTTATCATTTATAGCATCTATAGCATTTCAGTATCAACACTTTATGGTAACTCTGTAATAATTACTGTATTTAATTCACTCTGTAATATCACTTTTGCCCTTTGAGCTGGTCAAACAAATGTAGTGAAAGAATACGAAAGTCGGCAAAATCTGAATGTCATAAATGTTTCTTTTAAGAAGATGAGTTCCTGAGATCTCCTCTTGGAATTCTGGGAGTGTGTATAGTTGTCTTATTGTGCTTGCACGACAAAGGCTTGCAGCTGACTGAACTAGTTTTGTAATAAAGCCTCATCCGCTGCCGTTATCATTCATGTTAACAGTCGAATTTCTACAAGATGGCTGCCCAAAACTACAGATCCATCACTGTGTTAAACAGTTGGCAGCTGGTGCTATGGAGGGAGGGAAAGTTTAAGCACATTTGGATTGATGGAGTAAAAAGACAAAAAGATGACTCACTGTACAATTCTGTCTTACTTTCATATTTTTTCATATAATTATGTAGTATCTTTTTGGTGCCATTGCCTACTGACTATTAAAAAACATTTCTTTACAAATTCTCAGTAAACAATTTGAACAATATTTAATCTGACTGCATTCTTCCCACAGAGATGATCAATTTAAATTTACATTTTGACTAAGGGAACTTAAATTACTTAAATTAAGTCATTGCTCAGACTAGAGATGGACTGTGGCATTTCATATGTGAATAGTCATTAAATAAACCTCTAATGATAACATTTTACATGTTGAGGTAGTGGACAAAATAAGAATGCAAATGAATGCAAAACGTTGTTGCAACACAACCATATTAATGTACAATAAAATACATTACAGTTTTTTATTCATGTTCAATTTTGCCATCTGTGTATTCTGGTGACTTGAACCCTGAGTCCATGTTTCACTGTTTTTCTCCTACTCCCTCAGGACCCTGTGTTTAATGCACATAATAACCCACTTATTACAAAGAACCAGGTGAAGATGAAGTGAAGAGTTTGAATAAAGTTTTTACAAGTAACAACATTTCCCCATTTCACAAAGATTTGTATTAATTTTTCGTTCTGTGCAGGAACATATGTAGTATTTATTGAAGAGCACTGGAGTTCTTATCAAATAATGAAACAATTTTTTTTATAGATGTAAATGTTTTTAATAGTTTCCTTCTTTGAATATAAGTAAGCTGATCCCATAATTGCGTTAATGTTTAGATATCTATGAACACAAACTTACTTAACGCATAGAGTACTCTACAATCTCACTCCAGCTGTTTTCTTCGTCAGGTCCAGGTGAGGACTAGCGCCTGAAAGCTCACGGGTACGATTATTATCGGGACACTGAACGCAGCACAAACATTACGCACTTCGATCACCTTGGCAACCGAGTGAAGCACAGACTGCTGCGGCCATGAAGAAAGTTTGTTTTCTGTCCTGAGCCTGTCCAAATTACAGTTAGCTAACAGGTGAGGTCATTAATGAGAGTTTATTTCATTCTGTTATCCTGCAGCACGATCTTTAGTAAATAAATTAATCACGTGAATGTGAGGCACTAGTAGTTTTGCTATAAGCGTAAACTCTCTTTGAATTATTTGTGCAGTGTCTGGATTTACCATAAAATTTAAGTCATTTTGATTTCGTTTGAGAGAAAAATTCCTTTTTAGGGTGCATTTCTATTCACCAGAAAGAATAACGAATGTTTTTAATATTTTAAGAAATTGTACACCTCTTGAGATAATTAGATATTATTACTCGTATGTCTTTAAAACAACTATACAACAATAAGTTGGCCTTCACAGCCATGTCCAGCAGTGTGAAGCCAAAGCCTGGGCGCTATGGGAGTGATATCCACAGACTGCTGCTGGCGGCTGAAGCCGGGCAGAAGGCTGATATCCTGGCCTACTCCTCGGGTCATCTGGGGCCTCGCAGCCTGAACCAGAGTCAGCCTCAAGAGGAGACAAAGTCGGTTTTTTGGAGGATGTCTCAGAGCCAAGAAGAAAGTCGAAACCCACTATCTCTCCAGCAGATACAGACAAAGGCAAAAAAGAATGAAATGAAAGAGTTCCCCCCTGAGCTCACTTCTGGCACAGCTTTAGTAGAGCCTAGAGTCTTGGGGTACACACAAGATCATACATCACATCCTGAAAGAAGAGAACATATAAGTCTATCTCATATAGTTTACCGTCCCTCAAGGACTTTGCCTGTCCAGCAGAAAGCTTGTTCTCAGAAAAAAACTAAATCTCCATCTGATCTGGGGGTAAATCATCATTTCACATTGAGCCGTTCTGACCAGGACAGCCTGAACAACCAAAACCAGCAAGAGAAGAAAAAATGCTTTGGCTGGCAAGTCATGGCCAAACCGGACCTCTGGGCTGTAAAAAATGTTGCTGAAATGCATGCAAGGAAACTGCAAGAGGTGAGGATTGTGACACAAACCATGACATCAATAAACTGTCTGTAATTGCTTTTTTCTTTCTTTTTTTGCATTTTGCATGATATAGTAAACCTAAAGTGCTCTCTGAACACAGGGTAAAGACATGCACAGACTTCAACATGCATACACTCTAACACACTTTTAACCTGCTAATATTGTGTGTGTGGTCTTGTGCGCAGGGGTTGATTAAGTTGTCTGCGCAGAGCTGGCCCAGCAGAGACCGCCTTGCGGTGTTCAGTGACGTCTTTGATGATGTATGTGAAGACTCGCCAGTGTTTGGACGCATCCTGAGGGAAATTAAGGTTTTTCCATTTCCTCTGTACCCACCAGCTCATTTTTAGCATGTACCGACAGATGTATTAGAGCCAAGAGAGAGTGAGTCCCTGGAGTAGCAAGTACAAGTAGAGCAGCCACTGGAACCTGGTCGCGATGCATCAGAGAGGAGGTCATCAGAGGGCGATGGTTCCATTACTGCTCATTCATAACGAATGCCTCAAGTTTCTTTTGCACATGATAGTTTTGCTTAGACTGTCAGTAAAAAGACTTCCCATGCTGCAGTTTGCAAAGTGCACAATTTTACTTTTCATGCAGCTGAAATCCTTTTTTTGTTATTATTAAACATGGTAGTAAGCTGCAGTGCATACAATTTCTAAAATCTTTTTCTGAAGGATTTTCTACAAGGACATTTTTTTAAATCAACATAATTCTCAGTCTGTAATAAAGCTTTCTTTTCTCTTCCAGACAGAATATGATTTATACATCAACCACCTGATGAGTTTGCAGTCCTCACCACGCAGCCTGGTAAGGAACACTGCCCAAAGACACACATACTGAAGATATAACCTGAGAAATGACTGTGATATTCAGACATTTTTGTGTCAAAGACATTCATTCATAGTGTTCCTATACAATATATTCTCATGCTCATTTTGCCTTTAAAGAATGGAAATTGTTTTACATAAAAAAGGAAAACAACAGTGCTGATATTCGTAGATTTCCTCACAGTACAAAGAGTCAAAGATGCCGCTTGTCACAGAGTTCGTTATTTGATTTTGTGGGTATTTTCAGTCCCTTGTCTACAGTTAATGTTTCTTTAAAAAAAAAGCCTACACGTATTTCTAAACAAGGTTTAAACAGTAAATATTTAAACTTCCCACAGAGAAGGATAAAACCTTTAGTTCTTCAGCAGTAGCCAAATTCAAATTCAAATTTTATTTGTCACGTACACAGTCATACACAGTACGATATGTAGTGAAATGCTTGGACAACTGCTCGTGACCTAAAGAAAACAAAAAAGGAAAAGACTATGAATAAGATAGGAAATAAATATGAAAAATTAAAAAGGGTAAATTTAACTAAGAAGGAATAAAATATAAATTAAGGTTAAAAATGAAATAACTGTACAACACAAATTAGAATGAAGGGTAAATTTAACTGGGAAGGAATAAGATAAAATATATAAATTAAAGTTGAAAATAAAATAACTGTACAACAAAATACACAATATAGAACTATATAAGAATGTATGAAGAAATCTAAATATAAATAAATATATACACAATAACAGCAGCTACTAGCTACTAGCAGCATTAATCTCAAGCATCTTTTGCTTTTTTGGAAAATAATTTAGGTCCTAATGTTTTGTTCTTGCTTCAGTCACCGAATACTTCACTCAAAGTAAGCGAAACCAAGTTGGACGATGCTGAAAAGGAGGTTTGCAGGCTGGAGCATGAGGCTAGAAGAGCTCTAGAGGAGAAGAAACGGTACCACAAAACAAAGTATCAACAGCAGGCTTGTACTTATGTACATTCTCTTTAGTTGAAGTGTGTTTGTCCTTTCAAACCTCAGGGTCCAAAATGAGTTACAGAACATTTCAGCTGCCATGCACCCGAAGGACAGTTACAAGAAAAGTAAGTCTTAAGACCTTAACATATTTTTTGTACCTTATTGTTAGTAAACAGTTAATTTTCTATACAGCATGCTAAGTTTTAGATATATCTGCGGTCTTTAAGAGTGAACAAATAATCACTTTTTGGTGCCAACAGTCATAACAAACAACGTTGTAGTGTCAGTGGTCACTTTCTAATCCCAGCAGGGATGTCTTCATATGCAGTTAGGATCACTATCGTTATGAATGTCATAGTAATTCAGACCTTTTAATGAATGAAGCTTTTAGACCATAATTTTAATTAGGTTGAGGTCAGCGTTTTGGGAATGCCGTTCCAGAATGTTTTAATGTTAACCTGCTTTATCCACTCCAAAACCAGTTTTTATGTGTCTTTGAGATCATTGTCCTGTTGGAACACCCAGTTGTCTCCAAGTTTCAGTCATCTAGCTGTTGATTTGAGGTGAAGTTGAAGAATTTGGATTCCTTCCACTTTGTTTAATGTGTCAGTACCCCTGGCAGTAAATCAGCCCCAGAGCCAGATCCTACCGCCACCATGCTTGGCAGCTGATACGTGTTTTTAGCTTTGAAAGCCTCCTTTACTCCTCCGAACATACCTCTTGTCACCATGGCCAAATAGCTCAATCTTTGCCTTCTCTGACCATAAAACTTTTCTCCAGAAGATTTTTGACTTGTTCATGTAGACCGCTGCACATTTTAGTCAAGCCTGAAGAACTTCATTTTGGTGCAAAGGCTTCTTTCTTGTTGAGCACCCTCTTAGTCCATAGTAATGACGCTATTCCAGCATTTCCCAGCGTATGACAAGCTTTAGTCTTGGCAGTTGTTTGGTTGTCTCTGAACATCCTAATTTCTTCCCATCTGAGGGTGACAGTTTGGCTCTTCTTCCAGACCTTGACAACATGGTGCCACATCTGCATTACTTGTGCTTTTTCTCATTCTTCTCAGTGTTGGTCAATCCATTGACTACTGTCAAAGGATTTTTTCTATGCTGGCAAAGAGAAATTACCAGTTGTAGTCAATCATCACTAGCAAGAAGTTAATGGACCATGTCAAGTTAAAAGACATTGTAGAACTTTTAGCACCACATATTAAAAGATTTAAGTGAATGTTTGTATATTTTTGAGTCTGTATGTGTGCTTTTGACCCTGTGTAGATTAGAGAAAATCCAAACTTCTGCACCAAATTCTTGTTTTTTTAAGTCATTAAAGATGTATGCTTTACAATCACGCCACCCTGGTGGAATTGTAAAGCATCTCCCATCTGTAAACAACAATTCAAAGAAATTAAGCCCAAAGTTACCATGGCATTCATGCCCATGATGAGTACGCATCAATTCTTATCAGTTCTCTATGCATTGCATTCATGTTCACCTCATCTGTGTTTGAACAGATACATGTCGGTCAGGGCTGCAGGATACTGTGAGTGTCTCTGGCTATTCTGACAGCATCCAGTTCAAGAGGCTTCAAGTAATGAATGTTTGGAAGGAAATCAAACAGCTGGAGGAAGAGCTAGAAGAGAAGTTGGTGTCCACTGTTACAACCACAGCTACTAAAGGACATATCAGAGACCAACAGGTGCTACATTTGGCCTCATTTCACACTGGCTTATAAAGGCATAGCTCAACTTGTAAATCACACTGAGCAAAGTTAAGAGTTTAGCAAGAAATGTGCTTTTTGCCTTTTTGTTTCCAGACTGAAATATTGAAGCTGATAGCCTCAAATGAGCATCTAAGGGTCATTAGCAAGGTATGAGAGGGGGGTCTTTTTTAGCATGTTTTTTGTTTGTCTGTTTGTTTGTTTTTTAATTGCAGGTATTAGATATTTCAAATGTATGTTTACTATGTGAGAGTCAGATGTGCTGTCTTTTAAGGATCTTGAAAACAACATCAGCGCAGTGCTGAACAAGGAGAAAGCAAGCAAGGCCATAAGACGGTATGTGGAACAGTGAATATGTGGCACTTGATTAGTTTGTGACCATTTTTACTTACTTCTTCTTGCTATGCTGTGTTTTACCACAGGATTTTGTGGGATGAAATACACCAAGATCTACAAGCAGAGTGAATGGCGTCACCAGTCGCCATAAGGCGGTGGCAGAAGTGTTTGTGTGCATGAACTTGTTAAAAAATCATCTGGTCGCCCCAGTTTCAAGTATGGAAAATCATAGCGCGCTAAAGTTAATAACTTAGAAACAAATCTTTCGTGTGTTATTGTGTTATTGAATAGACCTATAATACATTCACTGTGCTGTGTGACAAAATTAAGTGAACTCTCAGATTTGGTTAATAGTTGAACCTCGTTTTTGGCAGTAACCTTCACCTTGTGGTCATTTCATTCTACCTGTATTCTGTTAAGGCCTGAGCTCTGACTCAAGCAAAATGCAGATTTTTTTTTTGTTCTTTAACAGACTTAGTTCAACTACACTCACCCTCATCATGCACCATGCTGTCGATATAGCTGACTCATAATCAGAGATGTTAATCAGATCACATCTGGGAACTGTCGACAACAAAACAATGCAGCGTTATTAGTTAGAAAATATTTGTTCCCAGCTGTAGCGTGCTGCAAATGCTACTGTGGGTAAACAAACTACTAGTATCGGAAAGCAAACAATGACACCATTTTAAAATGCTTCACTCCAATCCTGCATTCTAAGAAAAAGCACAAAAATATTAACACAGTGATATTTAAAATCCTCCTTATGAGTATTGTTTTGTTATATTTACTGATGCTTTAGTCTAGCAGTAATTTTTAAAGCTTAAGTGTTAAATAAGATACAATAACATAACACGTATACTGTATATATAATGCTATGTGAGTGTATAAGAGTTAGTCATGCGTTGCATAAATAAACTAGCAGTGTAGCATCCATCTAAAATATAAACATAAAGTAATGGAATAACTGGGAGCAACCTACTCTTCAAACACTAGAGGGCAGCAGAGACTTTTGAGAAAATTGTGTCAGCAGGAAATTAAGACGCCTGCACTAAAGCAAAATTCCCATATTGCTTTTACTGTGTAACTGAAAAGATTTGCTTAGTATTCTTCACATAGTGATGTTCCAGCTGAGCCGCGGAACTTTTTTACTCTTGAAATCATAACATAACATAAACGTTCATGCTGTTATGCTTCCACTCTCTTATGTCACATTAACAGTAGTTTGCCTCTGTTCTTATTCAGGGCTGAAGTGTCTGTGTGTAACCTTTATCAAAAACAGTGAAGATAGTCTAGGGGTTTGTAATGTCTTGAGAAATGTCAGCATGGATAGGATTTCTATTTAATGCTGTATTTCCTTTAACGGGGTATTAAATATGTTGCGTTAACGGGAATCCTAAAGAGATTTTCCTCTAGGTTCAATTCCACATGACTTAGCAAAAAAGAAAAAGAAATCCAATTATAACTGTGTGCAGAAAGCCTTGATGACAGTACTCATTTGATAAATAATCACAGAGAATTAGTGTAATCATTGAAGCTTTTCTTTGGATTGATAGAGGGTGACCTTTGCCCCTGACATGAGGGAATGCTTTGCTGTCTGCCGGAATCTAATCAGAGGTCAAAGTCTTCGCTCTGGATGACAGAGTCAGTCGGGGCAAAGTGTATTTTTGTCCCTCACAGTCTAAGCTCTTCCCATCCTGTTACTGACGGCTCACTTCTGCTTGGATTGTTGCCACTTCGACACCATGCTGCTTCGGACTGTTGTCCTGCTCCTCCTCTGCCTGTCCACAGGGACGTGTGCCACTTTAGGCTACTACCAGACTGACGCAAAGGAGGACGGAGGCCCTGCTGCTGAGTCAGTTGTCGCTGCCGAAGATGCCTCTGTTGACGTAGCCAAAGAAGGTGTCACTGCTGTTGAAGTAGGTGATTCATCTTCAGCTGAGGCAAACGCAGGTAACAGCGTTTTTGGTGACAAACCGCTGCGTGAAATAGGTGTGAAGGGTAGCCAATCAGGTGACAAACATGAAGAAGATGTCCAGGTGGTAGCAGAAGGTGCTACAGTCAAAGAATCAGTGCCAGGCAGTGATGGGCCTCCTGGAGACAGCCCTGCTCTGAAAGCTTTTACTAAAGAAGCTAAGAGCCTGGAACAACCTTCTTCTGGGGAAGAGGCGAATGAGATCAGACCAGTTCAGACAAACAAGTCCCAGAAAACAGCACAGGAACAAGAAGACAGCAGCTGGGGCCTCAACTCTATTAGAAATAATTTCCAGACTGCGCACGGATACTTCGACTCCCTGGTGGAACTGGTCGGTGGACACAATGGTGTTTGTGAGTACCGCTGCAGAAGATATGGTAAGAATCCATCTTAAAATTCTCTGTTCAAGTTCACCGGTCTTTAAGGGATTTTGAGAAGAGTTTTTACACATTGTTGTTTTTAGCTTCCCCCCAAAAAATGTTTCTGACCCTCAGCAGATTTTCAAATGAACTTTTAGATCCGATTCCACTGCTATCAATCAATCAATCAATCAATCAATCAATCAATCAATCAATCAATCAATCAATCAATCAATCAATCAATCAATCAATCAATCAATCTTTATTTATAAAGCACTTTTCATACAAAAAATGTAGCACAAAGTGCTTTACATAGTTAAAAGCAGCCCACTCCACCCTCCAACTCACTCCCCACACTCTCATTAACATAAATGATGTGAATACATACATATCTTCCCCCCCCCCCGCCCACCCACACGCACACTTAATGTAGAGTAAAAATTGGGCTGGGTTCACATGAGCCAAGTGAGGAAACACTATAACAGGGAGCCGTCTGCACCAAGAGCCGGTCACAGACCGCAGCCTCCAGGCACACAGCAGGAGGGAGGCAAAGGAGCCCCCCAGCCAGGCTGAGAGGACCCCCAGAGACCCAGCAGCCACGGTCAATCACAGCCCCGGTGCAGAGAGCCCCCTCCGAGGAAACACTGGAGATATGCCACAATAGGCTATATACAGGGTAAAATGATAAAATAAATAAGAACGGGTTACAATATAAATATAAATATAAATAGAGTAAGAAGATTAAAAAATGGATAAGAATAAAATCAATAAATATTAGGTAAAGCCTGAATTAATAATAAAATAACAGGATAGAATAAATAAGCATAAAATAAATAAACGTTAAGTAAAAGCTAAATTAAAAAGGTGGGTCTTGAGCCTGTTCTTAAAAACATGTACGTTCTCTGCGGCCCTGAGCTCCTCCGGCAGGCTGTTCCACAGACGAGGACCATACCACTGAAACGCTGCCTCTCCGTGAGTATGTGTCCTGACTTTAGGGACAATCAAAAGGCCAGTACCAGAGGACCTCAGGGTCCGCGAGGGTTCATATGGTAAAAGCAGATCTGAGAGATAAGAAGGCCCAAGACCATTAAGACATTTAAAAACCAATAAAAGAACTTTAAAATCGATCCTGAAACACACGGGGAGCCAATGCAGCGATTCTAAAACCGGTGTAATGTGGGCCCGCCCTCTGGTCTTCGTCAGCACACGAGCTGCAGAGTTTTGTAAAAGTTGTAAAGTTGAAATATTCTTCTTAGGAAGACCAGAGAGCAGGGCATTACAGTAATCAATACGACTGGTAATAAAAGCATGCATCAGCATCTCTGTGTTGGCCTGAGAGAGAATAGGGCGGACTCTGGCTATATTTTTTAGATGATAAAATCCAATTTTGGTCACATGTTTAATATGTGGGATAAAACCAAGCTCAGAGTCAAAAATAACACCCAGGTTTTTCACTTGTAGCGAAGGACATAGTGAAAATGCCTCTAATTTAGACAAGAGTTTCTCTCTCTGAGCCTCAGGACCGACGATCAGGGCTAAAGTACTTCTTTATTGATCCAAGATAACATGCCTGGGCCTCAGGCTTCTTATACCGAAACCTGAATGCATCTGTTTATCAGTGGGAGTTTAGCTTTCCCTCGTCTCAATCATCCATATACATGTTCTCAAACAGAAGGTATATCTTATCTGTGAAATGATACACACCTGAGGATGAACAGGAGCAACTCATGAAATTTGTTTGCTAACGCAGTCAAGTTCAAGACCTAAATGAAGCTTCCATGTTTTCTCAGGAGAACTTCCTCAACCTCGTCCTGGCTTCCAGCTCTCAGAGCCCAACGGCTGCAGCACCTCTCTGGTGGGATTCCAGGTGAATGCTGCTGTAGGTTGCCTGTTCATAGCACCAACAGCTTTCAAAGCAATATCATTAACAACCTTAATGGCTGTAAAAGCCACATGTTCGGTTTGAGCAGACTGTGCTGACACAATCTATCTCTGACAGCTTGACCTGGGGATCCCTGCTATGACAAAGTGCTGCAACCAGCTTGACATGTGCTACGAAAACTGCAGTACGAGCAAGTACGACTGTGACTCCAGGTTTCGCTCGTGCCTGCATGGCATCTGCTCTGACCTTAAGAAGAGTCTGGGGTTTGTTTCGAAAGTGCAAGGTGAGATATTTAACTTTCCCCTCTTCCTGCCTGTGCATAGCCACAAGTTGTCAAAGAAGAAAAAATAAATTAATCAGCGTCCCTCCTCTCTCATATTTTTTTCTCCTAGCCTGTGAATCGATGGCAGACGCTCTCTACAACACAGTTTGGACTCTTGGTTGCAGACCTTACATGAACAGCCAGAGGGCAGCGTGTGTCTGCGAGGGAGAGGAGAGGGATGAACTGTGACACAGAACACTATGGACATCATCTGTGTGCTTTTGAAGACAACTAACAGAGTCATATTTTCACACGCATAGCGTGCATTTATAGGCTTCTTTTTTTTTTCCTTCATAGACGAGATGCCTCACAAGAGCCCTCTCAAGATTCAGAGGCCAGAGATTGAAAAAGACATAAAAGAGGAATTTAAGTGAACAATTTCTTTGGATTTATTCACAATTGTTCGTGCATATTCACTCGCCATGCTCCTCATTTTAGGCCAATTGACTCTATGACTCCATTACCATAAATTACTTGATGACTCCAAACAAAGTGTGTGACGGGAAGATAGAAAGGATACTGTCACCGGATTAATTTCCTCTAGACAGAAAGACACCAGATAATTACTGTGGTGCTCAAGGCTCCTTGTGTGCTGCTATCTTAAATTTGTCAAGCTGCTCAAACCTTAAGTCAGTGTCATGTAAATCTAATGCCTACTATGTTAATGCTTGATGTAAGTTATTTGCCAGTTATTTGTTATGTTTATGAATACATTAAAGACTAATTGCAGCTAAACTGACACGATTAACTCCAGATTAATTGTCGGAGTGATGAAGCTTATGCATAATTTCCAGACGCGGGGTTCTGATATTTCTTTCCCAGCACACTGTGATGTGTGGCGTGCTCCTCATCGATTACACCAAGCAAATGAGTCAGAACGCATCTTATAGATGTTTTAGATGGGGTGGGGGGGTTTTTTAAGTTGGAGATGGGGTGAGAAATAAACCACTTCCATAAATCCACTAAGTCTCTAAGCTGTAATCAAGCCTGGGAAATGCCTGAAAGTGTGACCCAGAAAATCATCTCTCATGTTGTAGCTGTTATGAGTGATGTGTGGCGCCTTTCTCGCTTTTTAATCGAAATGTCATTCACTTTAATGTGCTGCAAGTCCAACAGACGCAAACTTGTTATGATGTGTTAATGAGAATAAAAGTTATCTCCAACAATATAAATAACAGCAGAAGGAGGATATACTGTATACACATATATACAGTGCGCTTGGCTTCTTTGTGTCTATGTCTACATTTATTTACTCTCCGGATTACCAGATCAACTGAACTGGACGATTCCTTTTTAAAGGGGTTCCATCATGCTTATGTCCATCTCTATATTTTTATTTTTGGACTCTACTAAAGCTGCTCAAAATTATCCTTATTCATCTTACAACTGGCCTTGGTGCCAATTGTCAGTTCAAGCTGTTTTAACTCCTCTTTCTTTAAACCATCTTTTTTCTGCTTGGCTTCTTCTCAAAAAAAAAAAAAAAAGGTGGGTGTAGAAGGTGGGTGAGGTTTTCTTATAGCCAGAGCTGGGTATCCCTTTCTTTGACATCTTACAAATTACAAGAGTACAAAACAAGTCTGAAACTGAATGTTCAGCACAGTCTAAGATCTGAGCTTTTGGCTCATAAGGATTACGTGCACAAACACTGACACGCTGACTTTATTATCTCAAACTCTACGCATGTTTAATCTGGAAAAGCACCACTCAAATAGTGTACGAATGACAGAAAGTGAGAAAAACCATAAAGTGTTCACTTCAGTTTAAATGCAACTGTGCTGATTGTTTAATTTCATGGCTTTTTTGTTGATGTTTGTGTTGATAGCATTGTATAATTGCCATGATTAAGGCAGGATAATGATGGGGCCTGCGCTCAATGCGTGCTGCTCCTGAGGTTCATCCGTCTGAACCTCCCGTCGGACGCGTCCCCGACAGCGCTGAGCACAGCGGGAGTCTCCTGCCCGGCACACTAGCACCTGGCAGTGCAGGAACACTTGCTGTAAACAGAGGAAGCAAGCTTGTTTTGATATTTTGAGACTGCCTTCACAGTGTAAAGGATTCTTCTAATTCACATGGTCTATTAATACAGTCTTTGCAGTATAGAGCTATGCAGGCATAAGTCCACACACATTCGCCAGCTGGCTCCCAGCATGCTCCTTTTACTCACTCGGTTGTCCTTGCCAATGAACTTGAAGACGGGGACCTGGTAGTGCTTAGAGAGCTGGTCCTTTGACGAGTACTGTGTCATTGTTTCATCAGCAATACATCTGCGTAGGAAGCCAAAGAGAGAAACTAGAGTCACACATGCATCTTAATGCAGTAAAAAGAGATCCATAAATGTTTCTAACAAGGCACTTCATTAAGAGATTAGATGCTTCAAGGTCCTGACAGCCTGCCGCATTTGTTGGCAAGCATGAATATAGATTTAGTGATGACCTATTGTGTCTGCAGAGGAAAACTGCATTCGCTGGAAAAAAGCGTGTTTCATACATTTTAAAAATTTTGTTTCCATTTTTCTACCCAAAACTATGTGTTGTATTTTTTCTGAACTAGTCAGAGTACAAGACAGAGTGACATTTTTCAGCTGAAAGAGTGATTTCCGGTTGGATAACTGTTGAGCACCTGATGCCAAGAAGACCTTTATAAGACACAGCAGTGGGATCTCATGCTGATGACATTTACTACAATAACTGGAACTCAATGCACTTCTATTGTTAGCAAGGCAGAAACGTCTTTTCTGATAAATAAATAAAGTAAAATCTGTTTGCGTGGCTATTTACACCAGACTGATTGTTTTGATTATTTCTTCAGACATCTATCTGTCTATCTGTCGCCTGCAAATGTAAAGACAATTTTTAATTTAAAGTAGATTATTGCATTATATCTTTGGCCAGTAGAGGGCTGCAAAACAGACAGTGATTAATTGAAGAAACAAATAAGGCACATAAATATATACATTATATATGAAATGAAATAACATGAAACCTACACTCACCCATCTCTGATGAGGTAGTACTTGAGGGCCTGGTCAGCTTTGGGCCCCGGTGTAGCAAAGCAGCTCTCCACCAGGGAAGAGAGACCATCCACTCTCTCCTTAGGCTCAACCCCAAAGAAGAGGGAGTCATGCAGGCGGAGCTGGGGTGGGGTGCGGTAGGCCTCTGAAAACTGGGCATCCTTAAAAAGCTCTAAGGAGAAAGTGAAGACCCCCTCACTGTGGCCCTCCAGCTCTAGGGCTGAGTTGCGCTGGCTTGCCTGGTATCCGTCTGAAACCTGATATTCCCTGGGGAACTCACAGGTAACTGGGAGCACCAACTTGCCGGTGCGGACTATTAAGTCCCCGCTGCTTCCTGGGCTGCTCCTTGGGAGACCTGTCACCAGGTTGGTCCCTACAATCTTATTAGCTGTCACCTGAGAGCGAACATTTATATTACATTAATGGGTTTTTCAGTTAGTAACAAGCTTGAGCAACCCATATTAAAGTGCACTGCTCATTTTTCAAAGCCTTCGGCTTACATATTTAACCCAGGGCACATTCTATCAAAAATTCCACCCCAGTTCCTCTGACCTCAACTACTGTGCCACATGTCTTGAGGCTGAAGTTGAGGTTGATGTGTGTGCCATTGGAGACACCCCGACAAGATGAGTTGGAGAGAAAGAGCTCCAGGCCGCCTACAAGGTCCTTAGGAACTGATACTGTAATAGAGCTGGAATCACACTGGACAGGAACTGCAGAGGGGGGAGTCAAAGATATCACAGATTCTTTATAACACTATAAAAAAGAAATCGCCAACTATTACATGGATAAAACAACAAAAAGCTGCTTAAAATGATCTCACAGTTGAGTGATCATTATACAACAACATATGCCACATCACACAGTATGATGCCCTGTGGTGAGAAGTAATGATACAGAAACCAGTAAAAGCAAGCTGCCGAGTTCTATCAGCAGAAAAACAAGGAGCAACTACAGGAGCCAGGATGAGCCATCGAACTACTGACCTTCCAATACGTAGACGACCAGCTCTATCTCCTGAGCCACAGCCGCCCCAAGACACTGCTTCATTCTACCACTAGTGGCCGCTTAACTTTTCTAAGTAGTTTCTACTGATTTATCACTTTCTTGCTGGAAATTTCTGAACATGTGATGCCGTGCTGTTGTTTTTTATGTGTTGCGCAAGGAAAAGAAACAAATTGTCAGTTTTGGCAATTACATCTTATTTCCATAAACAAAGTATTGCTGGCTCCAGCTCCCCCACTGTGAATATCAGCATCATTCCTTTTATGTTTTGGCAAACTGTTGTTCAAGGGATTTAAATCCAAAAGCCTTGATTTTGTTTGTACTCTTTTGACAACATTAGTGCTTGATCACTGAGAAATAAATCAAGAATAAAATAATGTTTACAGGTGAATGTTTTTGCATTCTGACTTAAAATAACATTTTTTTCTTGATTTATTATCTAGTGAACTGTTAATCAAAAACTTAATCTGCTCAATAAACCATAATAAAAATGTTTTTTTCTTTGGAGTCTTCTTTCATAAATGACAAAAAAACAAAAAAAAACAAACAGACAACAGACAATTTTTCTTGATTCTCAAAAAAGGCTCTCTAGAAAAGGCCAATCATGTTATTCTCTTCAAATATGATTATAGGTCGTCCCTGACAACAGTAATAATAAACCTGAAGAAATGCACTCACCTCATATCTCTGCTGAAAAATCAGATGAGATAAATCCAAACATTTATCTTCACGGCTGCTTCTTTTTTTGCCCGATTGATTACCTATCACTGATATCTACCTTTTTTTCTCACTCACACACGCACCTTGACACGTGCGCTTGTCCTCTCCCAGCTCCAGCCCTCTGGGACAGTGGCACTGATAGGAGTCCAGCAGAGCAGAGCAGCCATGACTGCAGCCTCCATTGTTAACATGACAGCCTGCTATCTCTTCAACACAGAGAACAGGAGAGTATTTGGAGGTGTGTGTGTGTGTGTGTGTGTCCAGTTTACTCATCTCTGTACAACAAATACACATAAGTGCACGCCTGTGCTTGTACCTCTACAGGTGCGTCCATCCTCATCCAGCACACGGCCTCGTCCGCACTCACAGCGCCAAGAGCCTTTGGTGTTCACGCATACCTCTGCACAGCCACCGTTGCCCTGATCGCATTCGTTCACATCTGAGCACACACACACAGGTTCAGATATTAATATCAGATGAGTTTCGTTTTAAATAACTGAGCAGCAGATGGGTAGAGTGGAGTGTATCACCTTGAGGCCATCCACTTAGGAATGATACATCAACTTTAAAGGACTTTAAACCTGCATTTATAATCCTGAGAGGCCCAGTAAAGAAATAATGATGGATGAAATAAAAGTGTGCGGTGAAACAAAAGTGAGAGTGCAAAAGAGCGAAGAAAGAGTGAGCCAAAATGAAGAAATGAGAACGTAATTACTGAGGTGAGGACTGGCAGATTTGGTAGATGGATGAATAATGAGATTATGGTAAATTTCAAACTGGCCAGGCTGCCCTAGCATGCCTGTCAACCATCATTAAGCCCCGGTATGCCACACACAAACACACACACGTACACCTGCAGATGCTCACCTTGAGCGTATACCATAAATCAGTATTTTAAAATGTTTGATTGCTTCTGTTGCTTTTTTAAATCAGGCTCTGCTCCTTAAAATAAAATAAGCTTTATTTTAATATTAATATTCTAAAGACGTTGTGATAGGCTCATTAAAAATAAGTAATGAACAGTGAAAATAGTTAAGAGAAAGATTACCAGTTGAACGATTTGGGGATATGAGTGAACCAACACACAAGACAAGACTTAAATATTAATATATTCATATTTGTATACTTTATACCTTGGTATACCAATCTCTTTGTGAATGAATGTCTTGTACAAATGATCGTGCTATAGGTGATATAAATACATAGAGCAGCAATCGTCACCCTACTTGCCACTGGATATTACGTTGGGTAAATGAGGAATAACATAGGAACAGCTTAATTAGAAAATAAAACAGTTGGGTGAACCGACTGCAAATCCAGCTGGGTTGATTTTTCTTGTTGTTTTCCACGAAACGTTTCCAGCCTATCTGTCTTCCGTGTTCTCTCGCTTATCTCTGTCTGTTGCACAACTTATCTGTCTCCTCCACTTCCTCCCTCTCTGCATGTCTCACCCAGGCATGTTTGTCCGTCTGGTCCCAGGACATTTCCAGGGGCGCAGCGGCAGTCAGACTGCGGACACGTGGGACCCGTGCAGTCGGCCTCATCGCAAATATCGTAGAAATCTTTGCAACACACAAAAACAACAAAGTCAGGCTACTGAAAAAAGCATCTCACGAACCAACAGATGTCACATCCGACGTGCTCACTCACGGCCACAGTACACATGGAAGCAGACTGACGGCCTTGGCAGGCGGTACACAAAGTATCCTCCAGGACAGGCCTTCACATCCACGCTGGCGTTCCACTGGCAGCAGTTGTTGCTGAAGCTGGCGCAGACAGGCAGGGTGATGATGCCCTCATGGAGCTTTGGGTGGCTGCCATTGAGCCAAATGGGGGCGTGTGTGCCACAGTGATTCTCGGAGATGCAGAAGGTGGGCATGGCATCCCCGGCCATGCCTGTGAAGCGATACCATTCACCGGAGACGTGGCTGTCACACAGGGGCACGCCGGATGACTGGTTGACGTGGTAGTCTGTGTTCCTCCACAGTTCGTTCAAGCTGATGTACGCAGAGCAGGGGTCCAAGACTGAGGCGGGGTGGTGGGAAGGGAGAAAATAAGCACCACATGATTAGATCCTTAAAAAGTAAGATAAATGTGTTTAATATAAATCATTTAAACTGTAAATGATGAATCATTGAGAAAGAAGTTTGGCATATAAAGGCTCAGAAAGAGGCTTTGGTGCGCGCTCTATTGTATATTTGAATTCAAGTTAACACCATTAGGTACTTTGCCCACTTGACCATTTGTTACCATGAAAGCTTTGGATTGGCCAGATAGATGGAAACAGCTTAATTGGACTAAAAGCCAACAAGCTGTCCTCAAAGGCCTCTTTAGCCAATGAGTTCTGTCAGTGGTGACTCTTTTCACTACTGCCAGCAGAATCAAGAGAGAGCGACTGAACAGGGAGAATAAACAAAGTGCAGGAAAACGATCAATAGTATTTCCCTTCTTCATGCCCTTTTTAACAGTGTAATTAAGGGGCAGACATAAAACAAAAGGTGACAGCATGAGGGAGTGGGCAATGAGAGGAAAAGAAGGGTTTAACAGACAGTATTCGCAGGGCTGAATAAGCAGACAGATCATGGAAGTGCTTTGTGTGTGACACCTGACAGAACGAAGCTCACCAGAGACGTGAAGGCAAACACATACAGTACAGTGCAGACTGTGCTATTTGTCTAATTTTGTGACTATATAGGCCTCCGCCAACTAATGGACAGTACATCTTGTCACCACGCTGCTCAAGTAAAAGCAGACAGATCAATCCGCAGTCTGAGTCTTCTGACAGCATTAATGGCCATTTCTGAGAGACGTACGACTGACCAAATGTGCCCGGCTCCAACAGCACAGAAGGGGCAAAGGACATAGCTGACTCATGCGGATGTATGCTAATGGGAGCATTAAATCTTCCAGATGGGGCATGAATAACTTAATAAGGCTTTGGGGAGAATATGGAGCCATGTCTGACCTGATCTTGTCTGTACAAATGAAGATGAAGAGCAACAGTGCACAAACTTACTCTCTTTCATATCACTTTTTTTTTTGTTAAAGGTTACAGCTAGTGATATTTTATTAATGTGGACAAAACAAGAATGACCTGATCACTCTAACAACTTCTTGTGTGGCCAAAGCCCGACATTGTTTATTGCTCTGTGCCTGGTTTTCCAGTAACACTGCTAATCTGCTTAAAAACTCACCAGAGCATTAAATGTGTATAAATCCACATAGTACCCAAAAACTGCACTTATCTGAGCTTTTCTTTAGATTTATGTAAAAACTACAGTAATGCTTTTGGCAGCTTGACCATTAAATTTCACGTTGCTTTTAATCACAGTAAAAACGTTTTTATAGTAGACATACCTGCTTATTTTGGACGTAAGTATAAAAAATTGCATAATCCACTTACCTACACCTGCAACTGCAAGAATCTCCAGCGCCAGACCGGTAATTACCAAAAAAATCATGATCTGCTTTCTCGCTGTTGGTTAGAAGATCCAAGCTCAAGCCTGAGTGTGTTTGTGTATGTGCGGCACTTCTGATTCATCTTTTTGAGGAAGTCTGTTTTTAATAGTCACCTCTTATCTTTGTCAAATTGTCATGTCCCTCTCTCACCTTGAATCCCTGACCTTCTGCTCCCCAAATCCAGTAACAGGACCATCCTCCCATTGTTTCCATCAGAAAACTATTTTTACACTGCACATGCCTTTAAAATATCCAACACATGTTTTCTGACTGGAGCTTGAGACACGTCTGTCCTTCCTTTCTTCCTGATTTAAAGCTCGTTGAAAAAACGAGTGATGATCTAATCTCGGTTTAACCAATCTGATTAAACTGCTTAGCGTCGCGCTGAAGCATCTTTCACTTCAAGATGGTGACGGCGAGGTTTGCACACTCAAATTTTAGCGCAGCAAGACCTTTGATGAGGACAAACTGATCCAGCAGAGTCGACGTGTGCTCGTAGGTTTTTCAGGCCGCCAGCGGAGGTATCTACAGCTTTGCCCTTTTCATTTAAAACCTGCAGAAGCCAACCTGAGGCTTGCAGTTTTTGTGTCTCATTATGTAATTAAGTCAGTGGAGACATTAATCCATGAGGTAGTTAGAAGAAATGAGTCAGAACACTTAGCTCTGTAAGTAAGATGTCGTTAGTCCTCCTGGCTGCAAGTCTCTGGGGAACAAATAGACTGAATCAGCATTGTATTTTAGAACAGTGCAGGAGTTTCATAAATTATATGTTTATATGTATTATAAAACCTTATTTGCTCCTTTATGTAATGCTCTTAATTTTTCCTATTTAAAGGCCAGATTTTTAGGCTTATATGTGGACAACTGAGTCATAATCTGAATAAGTTACTATAGTTTGACTTCTTCATGACTTTGCTTAAAAGGATTGCTTTTGCCTTAAGGATCAATGCTTTCTTTTAGGCTTGATTTTTAATATTATGGCGTTAAAGAGGGTGACATGATGGTGGTTAGCACGGTCATTTCACAGCAAGAAGGTCCGGGGCTCAACTCCAGGCTGGGCTTTCTATGTTGAGTTTGAATTTTCTCCCCGTTTGTGTAATTCTTTCAAGGTACATTGGCTTCTTCCCACAGTCCAAAGACATGCATGACGTTAGGTTAACTGGCGATTCTAAATTCACCGTAGGATGGATGAAGCAAGCTGAGTAACTGATGATGAATGGATGAACTCCATCCATGGATGCAGATGAGGAGATTGGTGACTCGTCGAGGGTGTACCCTCCCTCTTACCCTATGACAGTTGGGATAGTCTCAAAACCTCCCTACGACTGTAAAACGAATAAGCAGAAGATGATGATAAGGAACCACACACCTCTGTGAGTTGGTCAGTTTTGTTAAAGCTGCACTGCCGGATCCAGTTCCTGACACTAAATCCCATTTATGATCCTTTAGCTGAGATTGACCTGTTGGATTTTTAACTAAATGAGCAGCTAGGTACTAACCAGAAAGGTCATGAAGATTAGAGATCACATTTAGTTTGCTCTCAAGACAATTGTGACAGCTCTAATGATTCATTTGGATGAATTTTTTTTCTTATCAAGATGTTTTGCAAAACTATTGAGACCATGACCTTAGCTGTATTTTACTTGTGAGCAGACAGGAAGTTATATGTCAAATGTCAACAACTGACCTCACACTCACATTGGTCACTGTGAGTGTTTTTCTGCTGTCATTAGCATTTAGCTTAAAGCAGTGATGCACCCAAGTGTAACCACACAGCGATATGGCTCATGGCTTTTCTCGGGTTATTCAAGGGAAATGATTCCTTTTCTGCTCTAATGATCAAAATAAGATTGAAAAAGCACCAAAAATAAAAACAAGAGTGTGTTGATTCTCAGATCTATCTCATAGGATGTCCTGTGCAGGAAGGGCTGAAGGCCAAGGAAAGTCTGGGGAAGTCATCGAGACCTTGAAAAGCTTCTTGTAAACATCGGCAGCGTTACACATTAATCACAAATTTCAACCGGACCACTGGTTCCAAAAACTGGATAAGGATTTTATTGATAATTGAATTACATTTCTCTTTTATACATATTTCATAAATGATACAGGATTTTACATTTTCTTTCCTTTTTTTTCCTTTTGTTTTTTTTTTTTTTTTTGCCAACATTACAGCATCATGTCAACAGGAGAAAAGAAAAAGTAAATAAGAGGTCAGAATGAAGTACGAGATCATTTTCAACCCAATAATCTGCTTCATTCTTCAGGCATTTTAAACAAATCTTATTGTAAGTGCTCACACCCACGCAACAAAGAAACAAAACAAGAAATTCAGAACATAACAAATTCAAAACATTGTAATAATGTGACTTTGGAGAAGAAAAAAGGCTGGGGGTTGATGAAAAAGAATAACAGGAGGGATACGAACCGGAGATAGCCCCCAATAAGCTAAGAAAATGCACCTGCCACTTTTACTTTGGACTCCAAGACGAGAGGTCATAAAACCTCTTTTATAGGTGGCTTTTTTTCCATTTATTGGGGAGCTGAGGGAAGGGATTTAAGGGAGTAAACAAGGTGAAGATGGGCTTTGAGCATTTGGTTGGCCTGGATTTAAATCAGATTTGGCAGGGCAGATTCTAAAGACGCAACCCCGCCCCGCTGCCCTTTATAACTAGGAATCTCTACAAACAACGTTCTTAAATTATCTTTGCAGTTATTTTGATAAATCATCGTTTTTTTATTTATTTTTTTAACATATTTCCCATGTAAACATACATTCATGCAACACCCTCTTTAGAATAAAGTTTCCCTATATTTGATATATTGTTTTAAAAAAAAGTTTTAAAAAAAAAGGCAATAAACGGTGGATGGCATGAAAAAAGAAAAAGGAGGCTGTGACGATGATGATGATGATGATGGAGTTGTTGTGTAGAAACAGCAGAGGGGAGGACTCACCTTCTGCAGAACATCTCCAAGGAAACACCATTTTCTCTCTCTCTGTGTGTGTGTGTGTGTGTGTGTGTGTGTGTGTGTGTGTGTGTGTGTGTGTGTGTGTGTGTGTGTGTGTTCAGGACAGACAAATTTAAAGCTGATGACGGCCGTAAAACGGGATGAGAGCCAAATTGATTTTTAGCGCTATTGACAAGCGGCAATTAGGAGCAAAGGACTCATGAATATGGTGATGTGCACTTTTGCTCTCTGTGCACTAGACATGCAGGTTCAAACAAACACTCATGTACACAGACACACACACAGCAAAAAATTGATTTCCACTTCCACAGAGTGAAATTTAACCCTTCTTTGTGGGAAAAAAAAAAGACAGATTAACTTTCTCTTCTTATAGTTTTTCCTATCATGTATCATGTTGCCGTTCACCAAATTGCTACATTGTCAAAAAAGTTTAAATAATTAATGATCCAAAAGGCACCTTTTCCCTGGGAGGTAAACACACACACACACACACACACACACACACACACACACACACACACACACACACACACACACACACACACACACACACACACACACACACACGGTAACAGTTTCGACTAAAAATCCTGCCTTGAGATCTGCAGGTCTAACCTTTGATTTGACCCTAAAATCATGCATTTTAATATAAAATCTGTATTTTAACACAAGCATCTCATCAGTAGGATTTTGCCAACTGTTCACACACAGGCACAGGATGATCTGGAGCTGAAGTCCACGTGTGCCTCCCCTCTGCAGAAGTGAAGATAACTGGCTTTGAGAAGCTATAGAGATGATTATGGGGGGAAGAAAAGGCCACCAATCCTCGGCCTGAACATAAATTTATATGTGAACCTGGCAAAGGTTTATTCCATGACCATCCCCCCTAAATAAAAATGGACAACATAAATATATGGCTTGTACAACCTCTGAATAAGACTTCAGCTTGATGTGGATGACTCTTTAGCAAATGTGCAAAAGAAAGGTGTCCAATTAAGTACAAAATTGCAATAATGCTCCTACACATTCACAGATTTCTACTGAGGGCATACCACAGCATGCAGTCTACCCCGCCTTGCCATCAAGGGAGCAGGGAGGGAGGGGCATTACAGCAGCAGTGGGAGGAGAACACTCTGGATTTGTTTCTGAATGAGAAAACCTCTATGACTTCAATGCCATGACACTTGTTTTGTTGTTGGATTGAGCTTTTATTTTGTGATTTCATTTGGTAAGAGAAAGAAAAAAAAACACAAGATGGCAAGACAATGGTTACTGAGCTGCGGGGAGTTTACTAAAAACCTCTAGCTATTAAGAAAGTTTTTGTAGAAGCCAGTTCATCAAGTGTATTACCATGCTTGTAAGTTTGTCTGAGGCAATGATCGGTAAAGATTTCAACCTTGCCGTTATGTTAAGCGTTTCTACAGCAATTGCTGCATTCAGATAATTAAAGAAGTCAAACAGCACCCTTGTATTTGGATTCCCCCCAATCCCCTTGGCAGCCATGCAGACGAGCCTTACATCCACCTTGAATGCTGTTATTGTGGCACATACAGTGTGCATTTGCCATGAAAATGCATAAAAACTGGTAGCTTTATGTATGTACTGCATATAGGGCGATGCTTTTTGTGTGTGTGCGTATGCGACTAAGTGTGTGTTGGACTGTTAGTGGGCTTCCTTCATGGCAGGAGATCTTTATAGAGGGTGTAAGATGAGCTGTTTGATGCCAAAAAAAAGAAGAAAAAAAAAGAGGTTTGTTGTATGAGAGCTCCTCCCCCCACTGAAAAAACTAGCCTCTGGTCATCTGGTTTATTTGATTGTATACATATATATTCATATTTTTCCATAACAAATATACTATGGCTTTCAAAATAAAAAGTGCCAAAATATTTTTATCATTTTTTTTTCTTTTTGTTTTTTCGTTTTTTTGGAATAAAAGAACACACAGTGATGTTGTTGTCGGTAGTACTGTCATACTTGCGCAGGCTGGGCCGCTACAGGGCGTTAAAACAGGAAGAGGATATGAGGCGTTTTCAATCCTGCATCCTGCGAGTGGAGACGGACTCCTGACGAAGGAAGGTCAATCTGTGACAGCTGTCCGTCGCCTGGAGGAGGCGCGGCTCCGAGAGGGAGAGGCAGCAGGAGTCGGCCACAGGAAAAACGAAGGTCTTCCCGATGGTGTGACTGCGGTCGGGATTTCTTGTAAACGTGTCCTCGCAGCCTGCCCCGTCCAAGAGGAGGCGTGTGTGTTGACAGTTTGACCACTAGAGATAGAAGGACTGCGCCGCCGTGGTAACCCGCAGGGCAGCCAAGGTCAGTGTCCCAAGGTAGCCTGAAAGTCCTGCCAACACACACAGACACACACACAGCTGCCCCCGCTGCGTGTTCCTTGTCGTGGAGTGTTCTACAGGTGTAGTAATTCCCGTTTCATCCCTGGAGTTACCTGCCGGCTGTCCCTCTGGAGACTTGAGGCATATCCATTGTGGCCAATTTAATGCTATCGTCATCGTCTTCCTTTTCCATCATCCCCAGCATCCATCAGCTGTGAGACGTTTTCAGTTCTTGATGTTCTCACCATCCTGTTTTTTTCGCCTTTTAGCAGTTTTTGCTTGCAATTCCGACTCGAGGTTCCAGTCGGGAAAAGAAAAAGAAGAACCCAAAAAAGAAAAGGAGAAAAAAAAGGAGAAAAAAACCTCCGTCAGAGAATAAAGGGATGGGATTATCGGGTGCGGGAGGGATGCAGGGATAGGGGACTCTAAGAGAAATGGATGGGAAAGAGGGAGGAGGGAGTAGGACAGCAGAAGAGAAGAGGAAAAAAGTGGGTTGCAGGAGCTGAGCGAGGGGGAGGTCACTCTTCCCATCAATTTTTGCCGTCGGTGAGTTGCTGAATCGGGAGCTGGAGCTGGAGCGGGTCCCGTAGACGCTTCAGATCTAACTCCACCTGAAGAGGATGTAAAGTGAGAGAGGAAAATGAGGGAAGTGAAAATTCAAATAAATAAATAAAATGTGGCGGGGTGGTACAAATCCGCATGTATCCACTGGCACAACAAATCCGAGAGCTGAACTGCAAAATGCGTGAATCCCCAGTGCGACTGCAGCGCTGGTTTTACATTACAAAACACCCAGCTTTCAACCGAGCAACTATACCTCAGCGATATCATCCTTCAGCTTGTTGTACTTCTCAATGTCGAAGCGTGTCCTTTTCACCCCCTTGTGGAAGAACAGCAGATACTGCCTGTCTCTGGCGTCGGGATAAACGTACTCCTGCAGGTTACAGAGACACGCAGTCAGAGCTGTGTGTAAGAGGACCCAGTTTATCAGAAACCTTCCATCTACTCATTTCTATAGGAGTGAGAAAGCCAACATCAAATTGGCTCCATGTCCTTGGATTTAAAAATTTATGGTAATTGTATAAACGCTGAACACATTTCTGAAGGGCGACGATGTCACCAGGCTTTAAAAAGTTTTTTAAAAATCCATTAAATTTCCCAAGTGTGATGATTTCCTGGGTGGGTTCTTAACAGATTTTCGGCATAACTGGCCTACAATGAGTCACACTTTTTGGTACAGCGAAAGCACCCAAAACACAAGTGTGGAGACTAGAAAAAAGGCTTTCAATACGATAATATGAATAGATCGATTCTATTTCCATGCTTTTTGTCAGGCAACAGTGCACGATTGTTAATTAACAAAACAAATCAGCAGGGAAAAGGAGTAAATCCACATATTTGATTAGGTTCTATCAAAGCTGAACTTTTTTCTATTATAAGTGACTTCAGTGGTTATCAGAATGTAAAAATATTTAACAGGAACACTGCCTGAATGCATATTACATCCGTTTGAGCTTGCCTTTGGATGGCATTTCCATAGATCGAGAAAAAAGAGAAACACATCCAAGGCACTCCATTCGCTTCATGCCTTCACTCTCATGATACAGGTTCTCAGATTTAATCCACTGCTTTGCAGCATTCAAACCATTATTAGGTTTGAATTATTAGGTATACAGATTTCTCCTGGTTTTCCACCAGTATGAATCTTCAAACATGGATGCTTAGATCATGTGATAACAAGGTGTAAACATGAAAGCTAAGGCCTTTACATCTTTATCCAAGTTTGAAGACTGTGGTCTTACCTGACGTGTTAGAACGAAGTAGGCATACATGGCCATTGCAGTGCCGTAAGTGATGAAGTAGGTGACCGGCTCCATGATATCCCAGGAGTACTCCCACCAGGTTAGCCTGGCCAAGATACCAAACTGGGTTGCCATATACGCCATGCCACCCCACAACACCCAAGTGGTGCGTCGCTCTGCCTTCTTATTCAGCTCCTCCTTCACCTGCACAGGAGATAATACAGAAACCGCACATGCGTTCACAAGCGGAGCACATAAAACTATTTTCCATTAGGTCAGTAATTCCCTTCAGTACACAAGTAACAACTGAATAACAACATTTTAGTTATATTAGCCATGTCGTGTGAATTGTGACTGGGGTGATATGCTATACTAGTTACATAACAGCTTCTTGTCTCCCATGAAAAAATTTAATAAAAGCATGCAGGTCACTTAATTTCAAGTTCCCTGATGTTGTGGTGAAGGTTAATTGTCTTGTAGCAGCACAAATTTCAATATTACAGCACTCCAAAACACGTTAAGAGAGTTAGACCTTCTCTAGGGGGCGGAGTTGTGAGTTCAGGTCCTCCAGTCGTCCAATTAGCTCACGCTCTTTGCTAAGTTGGTGCTCGTCGATGCGCAGCGTGGTATAGAGCTGCTGCACCAGAAACTTGACATCGTTCAACTTTTCCGCCTCCTCGTGGGGCAACAGCTCTGAAGTTAAACACACAAATGCAAATAAATAAACAGGCTTCCCACATGCTGGCAATAAAATCCTGACTTCCTCTTATTGGTGACGCCCCCTAAGGCAGAATTCAGACAAGAATTTCAGGCTTCAGTGGTTGTGCTTCTTATTATGCTAAAGCACCTATCACCATGATCACTGCAACCCCCAAAACACCTGTCACACCCACAGTCGCAGCGGTACACGCCATGATTGAAATCTGCCTAACAACGAACAGCAGAGGCTTCGCCGGTTCTCACCTCTCCTCGGTGGCCGCACGAGGTGTGTGGTGTCGTTAATAACGAGCTTGAAATCATCCAGCAGCAGGATGTCTATTCCTGTGGAGGAGGCAACCCTCGCCCCATCTGAAGAGAAAGAGAAACGGGGAGAAAATAAGAGAGGGCTTACGCAACAAAAAGGTACTGGAACTAAAGGTTATGAGGTTTTGTTCACTTGTGTGTGTGAGCATACCCATAGAGTAGATGGCGACCCGGTCGATGCCTCTGTCCTCTGCCTGGAGCTGTTGGAGGAAAACTCCCACACAGTCGCTGAGAGGTTTGAGGGTGAACTGACAGCGCTCTCGTCTGGACGGCAAACTGACTGAGATCACCGGCAGCCCGTTCTGATACACCACCGTCACCTCTGTAGGGGTCGCGAGTAAGAAAACAGGGACGGGTCGAACGTCACAAAAGCAGTAATCTTGCACAACCTCAATGCCCAAAAAATTAGGATGCTGAGTAAAATGGAAGTACATACAGAATGCAATGATTTACAGTATGTGTGCAGTTTAGCATCATCTTGCTGAAGTAAACAACAACTTCCCCGGATTGGAGCACATGCTCCTCTAAAACCTGTGTATACCTTTGAGCATTCATAGTGCATTTCCAGATGCGCAAGCACTAACTCCCACATACCATCAGAAATGCAGGATGAATCTCTGCATGATATTATATACTGCAGATGATGAGATATCGCAATTTCACGCTGAGGAAAATTATTCTGAAATTTGTAGGTGCAGTTCTTTTAAGGACTCCTTAACCTCTTCTGAGAAACTCAGCCTCTCTGAGATGCTCTTTTTATGCCCAATCATGTTACTGACCTGTTGCTAATTAGCTGAAGAATGCTCCTCCAGTTGTTTTTTTTAGTACTACTTACCTTTCATGGGTTTTGCTGCTCCCATTCGAAATTTTTTCAAGACATTTGATATGTTTCTATGACGTATTGTGAATAAAAATATGGTTTCATGAGATTTGCATCTTTGTCCCAACTCCTTTGGAACTGTGGTTATAAAATGAGGTTACAGAAAGGCTAAGAAGCATTAATGAGAAGCAGGAGTCTAGTTATTCTTGGTTTACTTTGCATGGCTCACTACAAAACATCTAGATGATACCATCTGTGGCCTGATTGATATATTGGCATTAAACAGTTTTCCCAGCAAAGTAGTGGTATGGAGTCAGAGTTCTGATACTAAGTATCTAATTAACTTAAGTGCACTGCTATAAAACTTAAACAACTGGTCCAACACATGGACACAGAAACCTTGGAAAAAAAAGGTTATCTAACAAGAGCATTTTGTCTAACTGCTCACTGGACTGTGGTTCAGGGCGTCACAGTAGCCCTAACTGGGCGCATCACAACACTAAACATAAAACTCAGTGATCGTTCATTAAACGTTAACAGATCTTGCCATATTGGAACACTGGCTCCATTTAACTTATCCAATAAGACGCTGCAGTCAATGTAATTCATCAACAGTTATTTATTGGCTGAAATTATCTGGTACAAATTCGGAGGCAGTGTAGGGGTGGGTTCCCACAGACAGGATGCTTTGACTGGACGTGTGCATTGACCAAGTTGTGATTAGGAATGGTATTCGATAACTGGTTCCAATTAACGATCATTTCCAAGTTATTGTAAATGCATGCATCCAAGCTTGGTTGTAACCATCAACAATGACGGCATGTCAATGAAAATCTTTTTTTAATAAGATAGTAAAATAGTTGTACTGAGAGCTGCATTAATAATTGAGTCTATGCACATTGCTGTCAAAAAATTCTTATTACTCTCAGTACCTAATTTTTGGTTTAGCACATCTAATATTTGTCAGTAATCAACACAGGACTAATAGCTACTAAAAGACATACACTGCTCGCTGCGGTTTGCCAAAATAAGCCCTATTCAGGCCATCTGTTCTGGAGAATCGATACAGCCTTAACATTGCGAACCTGTTCCTCACAGGACTGCCGATGATTCTTTGAAGCCAACTATTGATGTTTCTTATTCCCACATAAAAGCCTGAAAGACTTCTAAATCATGCGCGTGTGGTGAGGCTGAATTAAAAGGCCTCGAGGTAAACACCGTAGTTTATTCATTCTTTGAAATTTTTTAACTTTTCATAGCCGAGAAAAAGATGGAATCACTTAGTGTACCTGGGACTGAGTTCAAGTTTAGGATTCTGTGCGTTTTCGGTGCCATCTGTACACCCTGCTTTTTTCTTCCATCACTTTTGTCCCAAACAGCTGAGCCCACGCTCGGCTCACTGGCACTCTCTGCTAATATAAGCCTGTAATATGGCTCTATTGGTCCATAACCAAACTACTGTTGTAATGAGCCTGTGCAGCTTATACCATTATCATGCTGAGTGGCCTCTAAAGACAGACACATGAATCAAGGCAGGGGGCTGCAAGCCCATAGGAGATATGATCCGAGCCTCCTTGTTGCTGCTGCACCCAAAAACCTCCGCCTCCTGCACAGGCCCACTGCAGTGAATCAGCAGATATCTGCCCAGGTCCACACCAAGAAATGAAGGACGCTCAGCTGGCACAGGCAGCGCCAGCCGGGCTTCTTTTCCAGGTGTCACGTTTAAAAGACACCAAAGGTTCAGACGTTTCATTTTAAGACCGTTTCTTCATTACAGTGATACTTTGAAACGTTGCCCCGAGTGCCCCCCTCTGCCGCACACGTTCCCTTTGTCCTCGTTTATCCTGTCATCGCAGGAGCATTGTTAAAAGCGCAAAGACCCCGTGTCTATCTTTACTACAATCCTACAGCTATTAAGGCACGCTTTTAAATGAATTCAGCCTGTTCTGCAGTGCTGCTCCCTTTCTCTTCCACCCTCTGTTCACACTCTCCATCACTCCCGCCTCTCACACAGACAAGCAGATGCTACCCCGAGACTGATTCCACATTAATGACTTCTGCCTGTTAACTCCAAATGAGCCTCTACTCTCCGATTGATGCAGAATTTCTCGCATTGTTGTTTGGGGTTTTCTCCTTCGTTTGAGAAAAAAAAAAAAAAAAAAAGGAAGGGAAACCTCTCATACAGCTACGAGTGCTGCATCTGGATTTTTGCTGGTGAGAGTGTCAAGTTAACGATGCAGTAGGAAGGGAATACTTACCCTCTGGAGCTGCAGAGGAACACAACAGTCTCTGGCCGTGCCATGAGGGGGCGCCCCTCCAAACCTGCAGATAGGAGGAGAAAGTGGACCAAACTCATTACTTTTTGCCTTTTCACTGTTTGTTCTCACCTGGCATGCTTCTTTCACCCAGCCACAGCTGCTGCTGCTGTAGATCAGCGTGCAGCACCCAGCAATATGAAACTGCCCTAATCAATGCCACTTACTTCTCTAATTGTTTATTTCCGAGAGTGTTGTGTTACACAACAGGGACCGCTTTCCCATTTTCAAGAAATGCTCCCATTTGCAGACAAGAGCCACGCCCGAGTAGGACGAATTAACCGATTTAACTGCGGCTTTCTTGTCACAAAAATACTTCTGAGTGTTCATATGTTTCAAATTACTGGCGGGACATCATCCAGCCCAGGGCAAATGGCAGGCGGGCTGCTCTTCTCATTCTTAAAAAACAAAAACAACAAAACAAATGAACAGATGAAGATGAGACATCAGGAAAAAACAAAACCAAAAAAAAACACCTCTGGGGACTCATAACTTCTGGATAAACCAATTGTGACTGTACCACAAAAATGCTCCGTTTTCTGCACTGTCCCTGACATCTGGGGCCCAGATCTGTGCAACTTTTAGGGTTGCATATAATTGTATACAATGTGTACAAGTATACAATGTACTGATGCGCTTAATCTGTGTACAACCGTTGTAACATCAGATCTACGATACACCCACACTCTCTGACCCTTACTGATCCAAACCACAACAGCAGAGCTTCAAAGCTCTCTCAACTGCACTGATAGTCACAGAGTGAAAAGATATCTCACAGGAGACGTGTATCTGTGTATCTGTGCATCTGTGTGCGTATACTTTCACTGCAAACAGATCCTTTCTAATTCTGTACAGCCGAGATAAACATGCTCCATTTACCAACATCATTTTTAATCCTGGACAAAAGCAAGACGGCAGCAAAAAGAAGTCAACGGTCCGGATAATAAAGCCTGATTTTATTATTAGTCAGCAACACAATTATCCCAGGTCTGTCTGCAATAAGGCTTTCCCACAGATTCTTTAAGTATTTACAAAGCTTTACACTGTTGTTCATGTTTGACACAGACGGCCTGTGTCAAAAGGTTTCCTGTGACTGACAGAAAATAAACTCGTATATAAAAATAATTCTGTGAGCAGTTGGGCCTCTTCAAAGGAAGCTGGCTGTAATCCGACCACCAAACTGAGACACAGAAACTCAAACCCAGGCTTGCTGTCAATCAGTGACTGCGACTGCCAATCAATCAAATGCACAGAATGATGTTGATCTGGATAAAGGATGGAGAAGGTGTGAGAGTAAATGCCAGCACTGCAGCACCTCCTCTCTCTCTCTCTGTGTGTGTGTGTGTGTGTGTGTGTGTGTGTGTGTGTGTGTGTGTGTGTGTGTGTGTGTGTGTGTGTGTGTGTGTCCTAAATGAGAATACCAATTGCCAAGCACCAAGTAGAGCCCAAACAGTGATTAGGTTTCTGATCAGATGACATGCTGAGAAAGGGCTTTTGGCTCATCTGGAATAACTGCACAGTCTGCAGAGAGCACTCCAGCACTGCTTTGCTCATTCATTAACTTCAGCTATTCCAAAGCCAGGAAGATTTCACGGAGATACCCACAACAGCGTCATCACCAGCCCACGCACCCGCTGGCACAAAGCGCCATCACAAACATATGCAAATATGGCACGGGCACACGTGCACGTCGATCTGTGGAGTGACATGTATGCGTGGATATACCTGTGTGCTTGCAGGTGGCCGTGTGTGTGTGTGTGTGTGTGTGTGTGTGTGTGTCCAACCCGTCTGTTCACCAGCCTGTTTGTCAGCGGTAGTTGCAGTTGCAGCGACTGAGCAGAGCTCCCGCGCCTCCACTCCCCTCGGCACGCAGCCACTGAAACGCTGCCTGCAATATTTAACAGCGTAGCAGCAGTCAACAGCACAGCAACCTTGGAATCAATGTCACACACGGCGAAGGGAAAGGGGGAGAGACAAAGAAAAACGGGCTGAGGAGATGGGCAGACGGGCCACGAGAGAGGGGGAAAGAGGTGTGGAGAGACGGGGAGAATGAACGTGAGGATAAATGGAGGGGTGGCGGGGGAGCGATGGAGATAAATGGAGTCTGGAGTAAAAACGTGCGAGTCACAAGCGCGCTTGCGTTTCTGACCATGTGCTGCATACACTGTACCCTGCAGCAGACAGTCCCTCCCCACCCGAAACGTGACTGTGGAGTGTGTATGTTTGGCAGGGATGGCGGTAAGAAAGAGAAGGAAGACGAGGGAGGGAGGGAGACGGAAAGAGAAAAGCTATGAGTGAGAGGAGCACGAGAGGGGAGGGATGGGGGGAGTACTGCTGATCACTGCAGTAAAGGAATCCCTCGTCTAGAAAGGGGGGTTGCCCCTCGAATTCACCCTCCCTCCCTAACCGCCTCCATCTCTGTCCGACTCACACAGAATCGTGATGTGCAGGTTCTGATCTCCTTCAACTCTCATCAGCACCGTGCTCTATAACCACTGCTGCTTTTTACCACAGTCCATATGTGCACGTCTACATTTTGAGTGTACTCAATTCACAGCAAGCAAACAGAGACCCAGAAGATTACATAATAAATTCCTGTAGAAGATTAAAAAAAATGTTGATAACAGGAAACAGCTGTGTCTTTCCCAGCTCTCGTATTACACAGCAACAGTGAAGAGGCATGAAACCGATCTGCAGCGAAGATAAATCATCCTCACAGAGAACAACTTCACATACAAGCGCCAGGCTTCAGGATGGAGGAGGGCGGGTGCACGGGTTACTACATGCATCGCTGCTACATCGACATCATCCCTCCGCTATGTTAGTTGTGTTTAATTCCAGCAGCATAATGATGCTCTTGTTTTTAGTTCAGGTCAGGTGATGCATTTGGAGAAATTTGCAAGATTTATTAGCTTCCTCCTCCTCTGGCGCAGCTATACAAATTCATAAGCTGCTAGCAGAGCTGCTCTGAGGGTGGGTTCACACTACTCACTGATGGTTTTGTTCATGCCAGGGGGAAAAAAAATTAAGAAACAGGGCTATTTTTAGTTTGATATAAAGAAATCTGGTTATGCTACATTTGGTAACCGACTACTGTGTACACAGCGTGCTACTTCTGTGGCAGTACTCGACATTTTTACCCACAGCCCCATCAGATGAACTCAGCTACTTCAACCCCGGTTGGAAAACCACAGCAGTAGCTTAGATGTGTGGGCAGCACTTCTTTTGTTTAAGCATTGCTATTGCAACTGAATCTAAACCCAAGATGACACTGCATTTTAAAAACCTCTTCATCCTTGCAAACACATCATTTTAACTCCAGACACACCGCGGGGAAATCACCGGCTCCCGAGCACGGCTGCAAAGTGTGCCTGTGTGAGCCTGCGTGCAAATGTGTTACAGACACCGGCGCTGAGGAATAATGTTGGTGACATAATTCCCATTTCACGGTGCCCTTCTGGAGGAGTGGAAACCTCTGCCATTTATCTGCACAATGACTGCATCCATCTATGTGGTAATGTGCTGTCCTGGGTTGTGGCTACAGAGCAGATAACGTGGGCACATTCGTAGCACCCATGTTGATTCAGTATAAAGAATAGATTCATCCTGGGCTTCATTGAGCATACACACTGAAATGATCTTTTGTTTTGTTTTTTAATTTCATGCCTGCATATCAGACATGTTTAAATCCTTATTTATGTCCATTTCTACCAGTACAGAATCAGAACACACAGATCAATTTTGCAGTAATCATTCTATCATTCTGATAGACGAGAAGATCTGATTCCCGAGAAGCTGAAGTTTGTAGGAGGTCACTGCACAGTGCTGTGCAAGAGTCTTACGCCACTCCTTATTTCTTTATATTCTGTTAGGAAAACGGGAAAAAGATGCCGGGATTCACTGAAATGTGTAAGCATACAAGCTTGAAACTCTTACAAGCTTGAAAGTCAGCATTTGGTATGACCACCCTTACTTTTCAGCAGTCTGCACTCTCTTAGCAAAGCTTGCTTGTAATTTCTTTAAGTAGTCGTCATTAATAGTTCTCCAGGCTTCCTGGAGTACATTCAAAGGTCTTCTTTGGACTTTGGTTTCCTTTTGTTTCATTCCTTGGTGATGATGATCTAACACTGCTTAAAAAATGTTGAAGTCTAGGATCTGGACAGGCCAATCCAGGACCGACTGTCTTCCACCGATTGTGTTTTTCTTGGCAGTGTGTTCGGTATATCGTTCCTCACAGTTTCCCTTAAGAATGGCTTCTTAAAAACCGCTCTTCCAAACAGTGATCAGTGACCATTTCTGATGAGGCTTTGGTGAGCAGTAGATGGATCGATTGAAGGGCCAGATGCATCTCTCAGGCCCTGTGTCAGGTCTTTGCTGGATTTTTATTCTATTGCTTAAATAAAGGACTTTGGGTTCATGTGCTGTAGACAGTTTTTAAGCCTGTCACTTCATTTGTCCTCCACTTGTCCAGTTTCCACAAAATGTTTAACATCCTTAGATATGCCAAGTTTTCAGCTAATAGTTCTTCAGAAATCATTTTGCTGGTGCAAAAATATTATTTAATTCCCGTCAAACTATGCCATTTTTTGGCAGATTTGCTAAAGAAATTGAAAAAAAAAGTTATTTGATGGAGTTAGAAAGAAAAATAAAGATGGTCAGGTACAAGAACTGAATTAAAAATGAGTGCAAAAACAAAAAATAAAACATGTTGTCCAAAGAAAAAGTTTGAATACCTTCAGAACTATTGTTCAAGAACACTGACAGGAAAGTCTGGCTCCTTGGAAGTAAAATATCAAGAAATGAAGGGTGGCTCAAGACTTTTGCACTATTGTTTGCTAAATGTGCACATTGCACATTGAAGAGACAGGACAGGGCACGCAGGGGGTTGGCAGTGAACGCATCGTGTCTAAGAGGTGCACCCGAAATGTTCAACACTTAAAACAGGGACGAATGTGCCACCAGTTTGCAATATATCACAAACAAAAAGCAGCGTCACCCATACTGATTCAGCCTTACAGGGCCGCTCCCAGGTGGAATCCCAGAGAAGGCAAATGAGGTTTACGAGGTATTAAATTGAAAATCCACCACTTCTACCACCTTATCACCTGCTAGAAGGAATGTCTGTGCACAACGATCGCCGTTAAGATTTCCGAGTCTTTCCTGAACCTCGTGTTTCTGGTTTTATTACTCTTTTATAGCATATTAAGAGACTGCTGACTGGAACAGCTGAAAACCCTTTCTTCCGCTCAATCCCAGGAATGTGAAGAATGCCTTATATTCTCAAACAAGTAATTAAATATCGACAATTATGTAAAAGGACAATTTTTCTATGAATTTCTATATTCACTGTTTAGATAAAAGCATTTTTAGTCAAAACAAACAAAATGAAGCCATTTAAAGTGATAAAATAAAGCATTTTTCCACACAATGAGCCATAAAGTTAAACTTAAGGTGAACTGACATGAATGAGTCTTTAATTTAACAACTCATTAATTACGGAGTGTCTACTAACGAGAATGTCTTTTGCAGAGCCCAGAGGCATCGTTAACGTAGCAAATCCAGAAAAATCCTCATCAGTTTATTATCAAATTATTGATTTATTCTTGAAGTGAACAACAGTAAATAGGACAGAAAAAAAAAGCCATCTCATGCTACGTCTACTTTCTATATTCTGCCTTAAGGGCAAGATCTCGTCAGCTCGGCCCCTTGAAGCCCAGATTTCTCCACTTTGAGCCTAACAAGTTGAAAAGCACAGCTGTGCCCCTTCCAAGGCTCTCACAAATCACTGTAGGCACACAAGCGAATCGTCCCACCCCTCAGAAATACACCTCGATAAGGTGGCCACTCAGCAATTGCTACAGAAGAAAGCGGATTTGAGAACAGTGTGACAGCAATCACCGTCATTTTTTCCAGCCTCAGCACAGACGAGCTTATGCAACAAAGGAAAACGCTGCCTTTTCTCTCGGCAGTGTTCCTCGCCCGGTGAAAGCCATTAACAGATATGAAATCGGCAGTCGCATTCTTGAACGCCTCGATATTAAGTAATCGCGACTCGCACGCCGACAGGGAAACCGTGTCAGAGCAGAGTGTGCCCCACAAAAGCCCGTGCCGATCAGATCCCTGCACTGCAATGCAGCGTAGTGAAAGCAACCCTCCCCTGATTAGGATATCCAAACACCAAACCCCTCCAAGATAGTTACAGCAAGACATAAATAATTCCGGCTTAATTGCTCATTCCATTTCAATAAACTGCCTTAAAGGACTTGAACATGCTTTGGATAATTAATTCCAGCTCATAGCCCGCTTAATCCACGAGATAACATCTCAGAAGTGAATGAATCAGATTGTTGACGTGCGGGCCCAGTTTGACCGTCATACCCCTATCACCCCCCACCCATCCTCCCCTCCCTGAGACCAACAACACTAGAACCTGATGCATTATTAAACAGCAGTGCAGGCTTTCACGCCTCTACTTGGAAGACAACAGCTTTCGGTTATTGTGCTCCACAGCGCTGCTCCTCAAAGGATTCGATCCCGACGAGAAGGACCGGCACTGTTCTTGGGCTCACATTTGAGAGTATGCAGAAATTAGTGCTTGCACACACATTCATGTGCGTGTGGTCAGCGCGACGGCACACCGAGACCCTCTTTGATGGTTCATGCACCAGATGGCACTAGCTGCTTGTGTCAGTGTTTTAATTTTAGTCACGCAATACTTTTCCTCTCAATATGCCATTTCAGACTAGTAGGTGGAACTTTTTTCTTTGTTGTTTTTATCTTTTTTATCTCGCCCCTCCAGCTTTATTTTTCTTCTCTTAGAAATAATTGAGAGTATGAAAATCCAGTTTTGCCTACACACAGTTTACACACTGGCCCTGATCTCACCGGTGACCTTAACAGCATCGATTAAACCTCAAGAGTGTGAAAAGGTGGAGGTCTGTAGCTCCTTCACGTTACACGTACCACACGCTCCGATCGATGCCGCTGAGTAAGCAATGCTCAGTTCTTATTATCTTCCCAAATTTCCTCCTCCAATCACCAGCGGCGTTGGGAGTATTTTTCTTATCCGTACACACTTTCCACCGTTATAGGACCCCTCTGCGAGCAGAGCTACACTTTGCACTGGCATTACCCAGTTTCTAGGCGCATTAATTATAGATGGGTAAAACAGTTGTTTTGAATTGAGAAATAAAGTAGCTCCCATTTGCTCTCTCCAAGACTGCACAATGCTCCTCTGTGGCTACCACACTAATTGTTCCTACGGCTGCTGCTTTGGGCACAGAAGAAACTGCGACATCGTCCCCAAGTTTGTGCCATAGCCTATCTACTAAATAGTCTGTCATAAAGGACGACTTTATGGAATATGTGGAACTTTTATCATATTTTTTTGTATTATATCATATCTAAGCATTCATTAGTTTCCAAAGTGTTCAAATAGCAAAGCTGACACAAAGGGGGGGGGGGCCTCAATCTGTGGATGAGCTAAGAATACCACAGCATTTATCAAACCTTCAAATTCATAAAACTTCAATCAGGGGTTCCAGATTAGAGCCCAAATATTAGACTGTCTTTACAGAGTGACAGATGAAACCTACTCTCTAAGAAAAGAAAAGGTTCTGGATGCCCATGCATCGAGGAAGGGATGCGAAAAGATTTTTCCGTATAATAAAAGCACATTTAAATACATTTACAATCACCTAAAATCGCCCTTGTTTTCAATTAACTACCAATTTGCCACAGACTATTTAACCCTACAGCAGCGCTGTCTGACACCAAACAAAAAAAAGATGGCAACAGATTTTTCTGGCACCTACTTCCAAGGTGGAGAAGACAAAGATCTGATGATGTAAAGACTCCAGCATCACTTAAAGTATTAGGGAACTTAGTAAAGCTGATTCCAAAAAAAAAAGCCAAAAATCCCAACGTGTCATCACAGGATCTGCAGGTAACGCGTGGATTTGTTGATCAGTGATCAGAAAGGGATTGTGCAATTTGATCTCCAAACAAACAGAGTAAGAGTGCCTTTTGCCAATGAGCAGGCAGGAACACGCAAAGCCTTTATTCATCTCTGTACAGACAAATCAAAGACAGAGATGTAACAGCAGAAATGTGTGGTGCAGTGAAGTCGAGTGTTTTTATTTTGGAGCTGCTCCCATGTCCCTGTCTCAGTGACTGAGCAGCTTGCAGTAAATGACTTCACTACGAATCTGCATCAGTCTTGAAGTTGAGCGTAAGGCAGATGTTTTAAAAGGACAATGATCTGATCAAATGACCACACTATAGCTAATGAAGGATGAAATAGAGGCTTATGTTATGGCTCATATTTGGCAAGTTTAAAATGGGCAGTACATGCAAAGAAACTGTAAAACACCTTGAAACAACTGAAGGAAATCTAGATGAGAGAGTGTTTAAAATTTGCAGTAGGGCAACGTCAAAGAGACGAGTGCAAAATACTTTTCACAGTATGTTTTAAAGTGTTTGCGTGTCCACATGTGCCAAAAGGCAGTTTCCATGGGATGCACTTTTATGTGACTGTAAATGGTCCAATAAGGAGGCACAGACACAATTTTCTGTGGCTAAAACATTCCCCTCTAGGTTTCAGAGTTCATGATCACATATATCAAAACCCACACTGAATAATATATCATGTTCAGAGCACGCATTAGTACTAGGTCACCACCAATTTATCTCTCATCACTGATGCTTAGAGGCACAAGATGCTCCACTTTACCCTTCTGCTGTTTTATCTTTTGCCTGGCTTCCAAAATCTGACCGTCAAGTTCGGTTTCCGCTAACGGTGAAATACGCAAACTTTCTACCTTGAGACTCATAATACCCGTAAACATGTTTACTTGGTTGAACATTAAGGTCATAAAGCTTTATATTCCAGGTTGTTACGCCTTTCTGAACATCTTGCACACACACAGTAACAGTACTGTTTTTCAGACTAAATGAAAGAGTTACAATAATGCTGTAAGGGATTGTCCAGCAGTTAAGTGAATGTAGTGAGCTACACCATGGCCTACAGCTTGAGATCATTTTTGGCCTATATTTACATTAGCCAAACGTCCTGTTCGCATTGTACCCATTGATGTATTATTCAAACAGGAAGTTTGGATCACTTTGATCCTGCAGAAAATTAAGAGCAGCATTTTCTTTCCATGATATCAAAGTGTATTTAGGGACATTTATTCACAATGGAGTCCTGATAGTTAATTCTTTGGAGTTATAACTGAATCTAAAAATACATGACACTTCTGCAAAAGAAATTTTGACAGGCATAAAGGCAACATCTTATTATCCTCCAAGACATAGGTGACATATAGACAGCTGCAGCACTAGTCGCTGACCATTGATTCGCATAGCACCACTATTGTAGGCTTTCTATTGTTAATACATGTAAAATATCAGACCATGACATTCACTATCTGTATCTTTGTCTTATGTCTCTTTCTCCCAACTGTCCTGTGCACTCGAGTAGGTGCCTAACTAATCATTAGATTTATCAGAAATGAAAATAACTGTTGGTAACTGTCCTTGGGGAGGATTCAAATGTACAGGTGGCCTTGAAGATGCATGAGGGTATGTCTGAGACGGGCATGGGTATCTTTGCTGGTGCGATTGTCATAACAACAACCTTTCACTTACAGGGGAAGCTAACCAGGCTAACCTAAGCTAGCTTTCTTTTCCCATATTTACATTAGCCAAACGTCCTGTTTGCATTGCATTGCGTTGTGAGACGTCTCACAACATGCTGGACTGCACACGCAACCGTCTCGTTTTGTCAGGACTGGTGCTCAAAAAGTCCTCGACTTTAAATGTAAGCAGCAGATCACAGCAACACGTTCAAAGTGAATGAGCAGCACAGCTCGGCACAAAAGCAGAAAATGTTGAACCGTGAAACACGTAGGCGCGGTTCTTCCTCCCTAAATCTAAGCTGATCCATACTCCTGTTATATGAATGCTTTTTAGCAGCATCCATCCTCAACTCCAAAGATGTGAGTATTTAAAAGGGTAAAGGAAATGCAACGCTTTCATCAAGCTTTTCAGTTGAGGGACTAATTAAAAACGTCAGCTGAGACAAAACATGAAGTAAAGCTCAACAATGAAAATGTCAAATTTAAATTTCCAAGGCAGCCAGGTGGCTATTAATCCTGACTGGGTGCATTGGGGAGTTTCTGGTCTTTCTTCTCAGAGAAATTTGCATCATTGTTTGATTAATAGGGCAGACCAGTGAGCTAGCCTGCTCACACTGAAACCATCCACCTGGCCAGAATGCAGGGTCCAAAGATGAAAGAGGAGGGTAATTATAGAATTTACAGGATATACCACAACAAATTATATAATTTATCTCCCGTTATATAAACAATGCAGTTTCTTTCTTCATTTGGTGACCCATTGAAGGATTTGCAACACATTATTAGAGAGGCGCGATTACCATAAATGGTTAAGAAACAACTAGAGCTGTGCCTGTTTCACCAATATTTCCTGGGTTTAGAGTAGGGCTGCCACAAACGATTATTTTGATAGTCGACTAGTGACAGATTATTTTTGCGATTAGTCGACTAATCAGATCTTGCATTCATTGGATGTACAACGTACAGCTTATTGCAACAGCGTGCATCTGCTCTTATATAACTATCATTAGCTTACAGCTTTAAGTGTTTAAGGTATGTGCTAACTAAAAATAAAGACAAGATGATGATGATGACAAGATGTTTATTAAATTTTATTGACATTTGCAGATTGTTTCGGTGGAGTTTAATAATCTCAGCCGTCTGCTCCTTGCTATCTAAAATATAACGGGACACCAGAGTATATTCTCGAGCATCTCACACTTCTGATGATCAGCTGTCTGCTTTATTCAGCTGTGTAAAAACTATAACTTTAATCTCAGCCAAACCGATTTACTCAGGAACAAATAAAATACTGAAAAAAGCCAAACAATAACATTTTTAAGTTGTCTAAGTGACTTATATATATGTTTAACCTGAGGCAGTGGGTTTGAAAACGATTTGCCGGGAATTCGATGTTCTCAGCGGCTCTAGTGAGCCTTGCCCCCGGCTAGCCAACGAGCTAGTGGGTAACAGACGTCTCCGAAAACGTCAGAGCGCTTTTTGAAAATATGTGGTGTCTTGATAAACTGAGCAGATATTTGAGCTTTACACAGCTACATTCTCGCCTGAAAATATGTTAACCGTTTATTTTGGGACCCAGAAAGATAATAGGAGTAATATTAAAACTAACTAGCTGCCGCCATTGTTGGAAACTGAGCTGGGCTGCGCTATGAATTCTGGGACACAGCTTCTTCTTCTTCGGGGTTTAACGGCAGCTGGCATCCTTGTACATGCAGTGCTGCCATCTTCTGTTTCAGTCCGTTATTACACTCTTAAATCCTACTACTTATTCCTGCGTCTTTTGGGATCTTACAAAGCTTCAAACGACGCGTCAACTATTAAATTAGTCGTTGACGATTTTGATAGTCGACGTAATCGTGACTAGTCGACTAATCGTGGCAGCCGTAGTTTAGAGTTGACCTGAGAGTCCTGTGACTCTGCTCTCTGCGATCATGCAAGGTCACACTGAGGGCAGCGGCCGGTCTGTCACAGACCAATGTGAACTCCTCCTCAAGCAGCATCAGTTATTTATGGAGCCGAGCCTGGGAATGCTTCTTTTCAGGAACTTTGACAGGCTCTCCCCTCTGTGACTGTGCCCATGCCTTGAATATGACTTAGATGCCAAAAGATTAAAGTTCACCCGGCAAAAACAGGGTTCTCTAAAAACGCCAAGAATATCAATACTTGGTCTTAGTCATCTCACTGTTCAGCTAGTACTGTTAACCATCTTGTATTATCAGGGGAATAGTCCACAAAAGTCTGGACAACAGAATTCACAGAAATATTTTTGCTTCTTGGATCGGTCAGCAAGTCTGCCTGAGGTTTTATTTAGCCGTGGTCCGCGTGGACATATTGCATGCACATAAGCCAGCGAACTGAGCTCACGAATGCCAATCAGACACAGATTGGAGGAGACACTTCTGAAGGAGCTGCGGCACAGAAACACACAGCTCACCTCATGTGGGCATTTGCTGTTACAAGTCCTTTCATTTTTTGGCCTCAGTGTTTTCTAACTGCGATGCTGTTTTTCCAAGTGTAAGCGTAATCAAGGCGGGTTATCTTTACAGCCCGTGTGCCTGACTGGCCCTCTGGCCAACGTGTTTGGTGCCAGTTTCCACTTTCACCACGGCCTTCTGCTAGGCCAAGAGAGGGTGTGTAACACCATATGCCTCTTCTGTGCCTTCCCTAGCTTCTCCTTAAAATCAGACAACGAGGAGTTTAATGCTCTCTGTCTGAATGACCCAGACGGGGGTATCACTGCTAAGACTTGAGGTGACAGATATCTAAGTTTGAGAAAAGGCTTAAAAATTAAAGAAAATCTGCAGTGAAATCTTTGAATTACAATCTGATGAGGTTTTGATGAGGTTTCAACACCTCAAACATAAAATGCACAGATTTTTTTTTCATATAAGCCTTATATGTGCAGTCACCCCCTCCTGAACCAGGAACAACCCTGTGTACTGCTTACCTTTTTACATGCATGAATGGTAAAAGAATAATGGTTATTACACTCCTCTCACTGAGAGTATAATACACAGAAGTGAAGCAGCACTTCCACTTCCGGAAAAGGTACGTTTTGAAGTACATTTCAAGAAGTGAGTTTTAACAAATTTGTGTCACACAGCAGTAAAATAATGTCGGCTGCCAGTGCGAACCCTCCGTCTACTAGTAGATTAGTTATCGTGTTCATGAAGTTAGGCGTCCGAGCTGCCCCCTTCCTGACAGCATAATGACAATACCCTGGGCTAAAAACTATACTTTTCGAACTTACAGCATAGCATGACCCATGGCCATCACCTGGACTTACTGTTTGGGGTTATAAAATAATTCTCATCATTCAAGAACCATTTGACTTTTCTCTTTAGCTCAAAATGGCTGAGGAGTTACGGTGACGTGGACACTGAAAAAACTAGGTGGAGCTCATTTCTCTGTCTGTGTTCAGACAGCAGGGCTTTGTGAATGCTTCATGCTAGCGCGATACACCGAATGCCCCTGTCAAGCTTGTCTGCTCCTCTTTCCAAAACCATTTAAAGTTTGTATCTAATGGCGTTACGGTCATTTAAAAACCACGTGTAAAACTGGCCTGCCAGCATTTTAAGGGTTAAGACCTCGTTTTTAAATACTCACCAGTGATGAGATAAGAAGCAGCCACATTCTCACTCTGCATTACAAAATGAGTGACTCAGGCAGACTGTTAGTACTGAGCACGTCAGGAAATGACGCAGTAGGTGTACCTTGTGTGTTAACACGGAATAAAATAAGTGTTAGAATAAATAATGCTGACTGTTTGTGATTGGCAGTCTACAGTAGGATTTTTTTTTTCAGATAAAATCGTGTTTTCTGACATGGTACGTCCAGGATTTTACATTTGGGTCCTATTTGTCAGATTTTTAATAACAACAAACGCTTCACTCCAGGCCTTTCACAACTAGCATCAAATATTCACAGGCTCTGTGCCGTGGGGCCATGTGGAGAAGCAGCTTACCCTCATACAGACTTTGGACAGCAGAAACTGGGCCGGTGTCTGTGAAGCTACTGTCATGTCACCCACCTGCAGAGTAGGGGAATCGAAGTCACAGCAGTCAAATAAGCAGACAGCCCAGTTTTCAAATCTCAAAGGGTTTCTGGGCAGCAATGCGATGACGCCTGCGGGCGATGTGATGGCCTCTGCTTTACAAGCTACTGAAATCACACGTCGTGCTGACTCACCGACCAAGCAAGGCTGACGATAATAAGCGGCATCTAGTAGAGTACGCTGAAATGAATGACGGATCAGACCGCATTGCCGGCGACTCCTTAGTTAAAGCTTGTCACTTTTCCCCTCATATCACCTCCTGCTCCTCCTCTCATCTCTGCCCTTTTATCCTCCCAAATGACATCGTGACCTAAAATCAAAGTGAGCTAGTCAACATCACTGATGCTCGGGAAAAAGGAAAAAACAAAAACCTGTCTCCATATCTCTCTGCCCTCACGCTCCTATCCACAATCTTAATCCTCATCATCAGTATGCTGCTCATCCTGCCTCCTCTGCTCTTCTACTCAATCCTGTTTCAATGCGATTTGATTCTCGACCCTCCTCAAGGGCCTACTTCACTGTTCGACCCCCCAGCACTGTTTCTACCTGTTTGCAACTCTCCCTCTCTCAATTCTGTATCATCAGATGTTAGAGGAGGTGTTTGGGCAAGTTGCCTCCCGCTGGCAACAAATTTTTGCAGCTCTGAAATAATCCAACTGAACCATGACGTTAAACACCTTCCTTTTATTTATTTTTTATAACGTGTTAATAATGCGTATGTGGAGTTAATCACCTAGAGCTGTTATTACTACATATTAGAGGTTTAACAGCTTCAGCTTCAATCAACCTCTGGCAAGCTGACCGACATAGCATGACCCCAGTTTGATCACTGGTGTTAAGTGGAACAAAGACAGCCCTTCAATAACAGCACAACCCACCTTTTAACACAGTTAACAGGGGTTTAGACTTTTTTTTTCTTAGGCCAATTATTTTGTGTTTTTTTTTTTGTTTTTTTTTTAAATTGTATTTCATATTTCATATAATTAAAATGTTGCTGCAAGTCACCCTATACCATCACAGGAAGTGCAGTGAAATTAATACACTGAAATAATCTAGTCTTAATGCGATTATGTAGGTTAAAAAAAAACCAGCAAAGTGGAGCCCCTATAAACACAGTATTTAGGCTGTGGCTGTGGGATTATGCACATTTCAGCTAACATCAAAAGATCCTCAAGAAAAATTATTCCTATTCAGACTTCTGTTACATGGATGCCAACATCGTGTTTACATTATAAGGAACACCTGCTTGTAAGAAAGAAGACTACTAGATTACACAGAAGCTGGTTAATAAATACACTCACATGTCACTATATTAGGCATGCCTTGATAGTACTGGCTTGGACCCCTTTCCTTTGGCACTGCCTTAATTCTTTATGGCACAACCACAAGATGCTGGAAACATTCCTCAGAGATTCTGGTGCATGATGACATGACAGCATCGCACAGTTGCTGCAGATTTGTCAATTGCACATGCGTAATGAATCACCCATATTACCACATCCCAAATGTGCTCTGTTGGATTAAGATCTGGTGACTGTGGAAGGAATTTGAGTCTACAGACATGGCATGCTACTGGAAGCAGCCACCGGATGATGGGCAAGCTGTGGTCATAAATAGTCACCAGACATGGTCAGCAACAACAGTCAGCTGGGTTGTGGTGTCTGAACAATGCTTAGTTGATATTGAGGGGCCCAAAGTATGCTAAAAAATATCTCCATTACACCATTACACCACCACCACAAGCCCAAACTGTATAGGGCATCATGACTTCACGTTGTTTCAGTCAAATTCTAACTCTACCAACTCTAGCGCTGGTTATTCGAGTTACAGATGCCTTCTTATCAGGTTGAAGCAGTTTGACCTTTAGCATCAACGAGGCATTTTTGCCCAGAAAACTGCTGCTCACCAGATATTTCCTCTTTTCCTATCTGTTCTCTGTAAACCCCAGAGATGGTTGTCTGGGAAAAAATCCCAGCAGATCAGCATTTTCCGAAATACTCCAACAAATCAACATATCTTTTCTACTTCCTGATGTTCAGTTTGAGCTTCAGCGGGTAGTCTCAACCATCAAATTGCTGCCACATGATTGGCTAATACTGGCTAATACAAGCAGTTGAGAAGGTGCACCTAATAAAGTGCTTGTTGAGAGTTTATATTTCATTAAAATATATTTAAACAGAGCTTACAGACAACAAAATGCCTTGAAGACAACTACTAAAGATAATAACTACATTTCCCAATTAGAATATAAGTAAACATCAAATAGACAGTATTGAGTATCAATACCTTTCAAAAGCCATTAGATGGAACGAATCATCAACCTGGTTAATTTCTTGAATTGAAGATGATAAGGCAAGGCAAGGCAAGTTTATTTGTATAGCACAATTCAACAACAAGGTGATTCAAAGTGCTTTACAGAGACATTAGAAACAAGAACAAATAAAAAGCATGATTTAAAATTGATTAAAACAAGCAAATAAACTAACTAACTAATTAACAAACAAACAAACAAACAACAGTATATAAAATCAAAACAGATAAAATCAGAACAGTAGATAAAATCAGTAGTTAAATGTAAGTTTTGAAATTTAAGCTTAAAGTGTGGATTTGGTGCTTTATTCAAATGCAGCTGAGAACAGGTGAGTCTTCAACCTGGATTTAAATAAACTGAGTGTTTCAGCTGATCTGAGGCTTTCTGAGATAAAATAAAAAGAGGGAGGAAAGAAAAAAGTTATCGATTCAAAATTAACCTGACAGTGTTTTTAAATTATGTTTTTGATGATCATACAAGAAATTTTGTACGACAAGCAACGTTTTGTACAACAGTAATGATATTTATGAGATTTATGCTTTTAATGGGCGCTCATAAAGTTGTGTTTAATAGGATTTTATAAAATACATCTGCAAGGCATCTGCATTTCCGAATATCAGCACATAGTTTATAAGCACGCTTTTTCTTTGCTTAATCATCAGGTTGCCTCGACATAGAGTTGACTGAGATTTAACCACGTGTGTCGGCTGTATTAATTAAACGCGTTATTATTAGACGACATCATGACGATGACGATTTACAAACAGCATTAATCATCAGCCATGACTGGCCAGTCAGATGAGCAACATTTAAGTCACTACTATTAGTTTGAGGAGATCCCAAACTAATCACAAAATTCAAGCATGCAGCAGTTTCTCTAATGATGTAATGACGGCTTGCTGAGCGGCGGGCAGGTTACAAATCAATGGGAGTTTGAGATGCGAAGATCAATAGATTTATTCAACTGGATAACTGATACTCTGACGGAAAAATGTCAGTTACCATCCTGAAAGCAAATTGATTTCCTTTTTGAAATTCTTCATACCGAGTTTGTTATCGGTTACAGGAGTGCGCCCAAGGACTTCAGTTCGGATAAACACGCAGACACAAGAGTTATTTTACACCAATGTTTAAAACCAGAGTGGAAAATAAATAATCAGACGCATCGGCAGAGAATTATTTCTCGACAGTTACAGGCGCTCTGAAGCATAACTTTGATGGTGGTGGCATTTCATTCGGGACATAAAACAGACGCACTCCTTTTCACAACAATATCCTTTTTATCCTCACTTCAATTCAGTGCTCTGTTTACCTGATAAATATTCAAATGCGCGCTGCCTGGAAACGTAAGCAGTAAAAAATAATCTCATTTTTGCAGCTACGTGTGCAAAACGCTCCAACAGACACAAACTGATCAATAATGCAATTAGACCCGGCGATGGCATCTGTGACTTTAAAGTAGGCTTAAGGCTCGCTAGGCCGATCAGTATCTGCGTGTCATTCGGGAATAATCCATTTGACTAGAAGTCAACAAAAAGAGCTACGCACAGATGACGCTTGACGAAACGCTGGTTCGGTGTCTCTCCTCGCTGCGTGCCGTCACTCAAAACAGTCATATGAAAACAAGCATACAGACATCCTAATTACCTGCTGACTTAATTAAAGCCGAACAAGTCTGCCGGTGCTTTCAAACAATAAAAGATAATGAAAACAAAAAAACTCAGTGCAGTTTATTACCGTTGATTATTGCTGTCTCCTTGAGCATTTGAGGTAAACTGTGCATATCCTTTGAAACAGGCCATTAATCTTTATTTTGCAGGACACTATTGGTGATGAGAGGGTTAAAATAGAGAGCTTTGTGTTTTCTGATAAATGTCCATGCTGTCATCAATGTTGTTAATCATATAACTTAAATTCAAGGCTACTTATTGCTTAGCTTTATAAAAGACATGGTTTAAAATGACTGAAAAGAGGGAAACGGGTTTAACGTTTTAATGCTCTGTGACGACATTCAAACAAAATTCATTTCTGGCTTAAAGTGGCAGATGTGTAATAATCGGGCTCATAACGCAGGTATTCCATAAAGTCCATTAAATCAGCGCCGTTCAAGGCGAGAAAGTGACGCAAACATAGAGACAGAGCGAGTTTCGAGCCTCTGCTTCAGAATGAAACATTATGCTTCAAGGATAAAGGCGGTTGGCCACATCTGCTGAGGGAGTTCAGTGCATCATATAAATACAGCAACAAATAGGTTTTATGGCTCACTTTAAAATACACCTGCCTCCCTCCAAAAAGCACAGCCATAGTTTTCAGTCAGTGGCAATTTCTCAACCCCTCGTCTCTCTGATGCAAGCCTGTACATTGAGCTCTCTCTGTAAAAGGCTCTTGAACTACACCCACCTGTCAGAGAGGAAGGTGAAGATTACTGATTACACCCTCTTACAAAAGGATTGGAAAAGGCAATAAATCCTTGAACTGAACAAATGTTTTTTTTTGTTGTTTTAAAAAAAAAAAAACTGGTCAAAACATGAAAAGGACACATCTATTCGACACAGCTTTGCTATAGACATGATTCAAAGTGAATGATGAATGTGACTTGCTTAAGAGCTCTGCAGACTGCAGTCACAGCGACACCTTCACTGCCCTTGCCGTATGCTACACCTTTACCAGCTGCCATCCTGATGATTGCTGCCTTCCTCCCACCCCCCGAACCTTTTCTGCTTCCATCTTTTATCCATCCACTCGCGTGCCCTGCAGTTTTGAACTCATGAGCTGAACTGGCAAGGCTCAAGTGAGGAGACAGCAACTTGTTGTGCCCCCCTCCACGACACCCGCCCTTTTAGATTTCTCTCTTCACGTGTCTGCTTGACATTTGACAACTTTGTTAAAACTATCACGGCTGCCTTCCGCAGGAGCCGAGTCGCAGATGGATCGAGAGGTCCGTGCGTGAATGGCGCTGCTGTAAACTGCTTTGTGTGTGCGCGTCTGTGTAGCTTTGACCCATCAGGGCCTTGTGGGAAGCTGCAGCTAAACTGAAGGATGCCAAAGAACGGCAGAGCGAGGAGGGGAGGGAGGAAAGGTTGGAGACAAGGGGAGGGAAAGAGAGAGAGAGGGCTGGCTTAGCCAAGGAGGAGACAAGTGCCTGTACTGCAGCAATGCAGGAGCGAGGGAGAAGGGTGTCAATGAGATGAAAGGGGGGGGGGGGGTGTTGACTGATAACAGTGCTATATACAAACGGCAGACAGTGCAAGCAGGCACTTTTAGAGCCAGTGTTATCAAAGCTAACAAGTTTATGCAGCCTGATTTCTTGTGCTTCTTTACAGCATCTCTGTTTTGCTGATGTTTCCTTGTTTTACTACGGCTCAGGCAGTATCATCCCCGGCTCTACCTCGCAGAGACAACAGGCCGTAGCAAGGCAAACACTCCCTGCTGGGCCGTCCATGTCTCCTCCCTCCCCTGCCCTCTGAACAAACAGCTGTCTCTCTTGAGGGTACATGGCAGGGAAAGGGACGCTTGGGAACGGGCTTCCTGTGAGCTCTGTTGCGTCATTCTACAGTGAACTTGCTAATACAGCCCGCTGCTAAAGCTGTTACTTTCAGGCAAGGCAAGTTGTGTGTACTGTGCACTGCTCTCATTTAACATCACTCCACCCGATGCCTTTTCAAGTGGCCCATTGCAGCAAAATGTAAACAGGACTCCAAGAGAAAGCCTCGGCTCGGTTTTCATTGTACAGCCACCCCCACCTTGTGCAAATCCATGCCCACCCTTCTTCATTTCATAAAGACCAGTGACACATAAGCACAGAGCACAAACAAAGCACACTGAACATACATTTGCTCCAAGTAACAGCATAAACACACGCAGAAAAGAGGGGGAGACGAGCTAATGCGCTGCTATTTGTTGCACAAGGATTACAAGCACTCAAGGGATAAATATCGTGTTCTCATCATAAAAGTTTTATTCCATGCAAGGATAACGTCGCAGGGTCAAGAGTATTTCCTGGTGAAAAAAAAAAAACGGACGCTTAACTTTGAAATGATCATTTTTCCATAATGTATCTGTTTTATTGGATTCTTCCTGGATCTTAGTCACAGGAAGACCAAGTGCAAGGAGTTGGAGATGAGTCGAAGGACAAAATAGCAAAGTTGAAAGGTCACTCTGTCAGATCTAAGGACTGTTATATTTTAATTCAATTCAATTTAATTGTAATTTATTTATATAGCTCCAAATCACAACAGCAGTCACCTCAAGGAGGTTTATATTGTAAGATAAAGACCCTATAACAATACAGGGAAAACCTCAACAATCAGGTGACCCCCCCTCCCCTCCCGCCTATTGTGCAAGCACTTGGCAACAGTGGGAAAGAAAAACACCCTTTTAACAGGAAGAAACCCGCAGCAGAAGCAGGGTCAGGGAGAGGCAGCCATCTGCCATGACCAGATGGGAGTGAGGGGAGGAAGACGGGACAAAAGACACACTGTGGAAGAGAGCCAGAGATTAATAACAATAATAATGATTACATGCAGAGAGCTGAATAAACACTGTGAGTGAAGAAGAAACACTCAGTGCATCATGGGAAGCCCCCAGAGAGAGATCCATGTGTACATAGCCACATTGAATACACCAAATCGTTACAACATGAACTGATGAATAATTATCTTGGGCAGATTTTAGATTTAGCATTTTCACTTTTCAGACAACAACTCACTGAAGTGCTGCAGATTACATCCAAAACCTCTGACTTTAAATGCCGCAGAGTTCGAGCTATCCAACAAAAGTTTCACTTGTATCATTGTGTCTTTTTCCCCCCTGCAGTATGGTTCAATAAACAGATAGCAAACAGTCTATCAAATTTGTAACTGAGGAAGAAATTCATCTGGTATTGATATCACGCTACTGAGCCCAGCAACAGACATAAACTATAACAGACTCATTCAATTTCTTTCAGATTAAGTTTGTTATCTTGCAACGCTCAAAATACCAGACAGCTTAGCTGATTCAAACATAAGCAAGTAAAGTTTAGGACTATTGAACTGTGCTGAAGAAAAGAAAAGAAAAGAAAAGAAAAGAAAAGAAAAGGCCTCCACAGGAGTATTAGACATTTTGAGAACTTAACTTTAAATCTGTGTGGGATCACAATCTGAGATGTGAATCATAATTTTCCCAACGGACTTAACTGAACACATACGGCATATGGTTGCCTGGATACAAATCCTGTCACTTTAACTTAATGACCAAAGTCCCAGCTGATTAAATATCTACATCCTGCATTTGTGTTGTGTGAAGTTGAGATATTTGGACAGTGCTGTTATTTTTCTCTAAAAACGACTCTGAATGACAATAGACCCATTCCTCATTATGACTAAAGAGCTATGCACCAATGCTATTTTACAGACAAAGTACCGGTATTCAGAATGTTCATTTCCTGATTAGCTGGTAAAGCCGACACAAGTTTTCCTATCAACAGTTAACACCATGATTCCCACACTCTGGTAGAACGTGTGTGATGTGGGGAAATTAAAAGGAACTGCACAGGAAAAACAGGCAAAGCCAAAAACTACAACGGACAATGGACTGAAAGCAAAAACAAGATACCGCTCAAACTTCCAGGTCATGATAGTATATCACAAGCCGAGCACAACTATGATGTTTGAAAGCAGACAGCAATCTTCAAAGGAAATGTGAACAGTTCCCCCCAGTAAATACTGTATAGTATTGTTGCTTGACATCTCAATCCCTCGTCTGCATTGAGCCTCGTGCCATAGATGGACTCCATGTCCACCAACTTGGACATCAGCTGGCAACTTTAGTCCTTGTTCTGTTCTCTGCTCTGAGCAGGAGGGTCACTGAAACACAGAGGCAGCAGAGCAGAACAAGGAAAACTGTCACCAGCTGCAGTCCCAGATGATGGAGTTGAACTGCGCCTGAAGAACAAAAGATTCTCTACAGAGGGGATTGAATCGCATAGAGGACTGCCACAACAACAACCCGAGCAGCCTTCAGGTAGGAAAACATGAGAGGACAGGCAAGTTGGGTAGTAGTGACTGAAGTTTTCAAGTAAAATCTCCATCTGCAGTGAAGCTCTAACCACTGTTTGCAGTATTACCGTGCACACAAACATAACCATCGAGTTTAAGTTTCCGTAGTTGTAGCACGAAACTGGTGAAAAGTTTTTTGATGATTTCACATCAAAGTCAAATGTCACCGACATTGTTTGCCCGTTCTCCTCTTTGATGTGGCACTCCCCATTTGGAAAAGTCTCGGTGCTGTTTATAATCTAAATGCATACTTGTCAGGATAATGATATGCAGGGCGTAATAAGGTTTGATAGGAAAACCGGCTTCGTGCGGCAGCTCACGCTGCTGCTGTCAACAACACTGAATCAGAGGGTAAAAACCACTGTGGGGAGGTTGTTTTGAATGGTGGGCTTCCACTGGTGAAACCATTTGAATATTTTTTTTTTGGTGACCGTTTTTAGAAAACCTGATGTCCAATGATCTAATCAGCCTTCAAAGGCTTCTCCCAAAATAAGAGCTTTTTAATGGAGAAGCCTTTGAAAGATGAAGAGGGTTGTTTAGTCTTGACATCAAGGAGACGCAGGTAAAATGAAAGAACTGATAACTCCTAATCCAGAGAGTAACGAGCAGTGAACGACTGAGACTCGATGGGAACAGTAATTATCATGCATGTCGATCTAGACTAAAAAAAAAAAAAAAAAAGGATGCTGTGCTAAATCAGGTGTTTAGCACAAGATTTTATTCTATCAGCATTTACATGGTCACTAAAAACGAAACTAAGAGCTGATATTAAAGTTTTACTAAAGGAGAGCTAGTAGTTTCTCAAGGTTGGGTGACGCAAGTTACAATGACTGGCAATATTCAGCCAGCCAATATCGATTCAATACCTACAACAATCTGAGGTCTCAGTTGCATAATAATACAACCATTCCCTGACCGACCTTTACAAATGACAAGTGCAATAGGTGATGAATGTGTCAGGAAGTGCTGACAACGCTAAACCCAGCTGCTGTCAAAGGCTGCCCACATCAATGAGCCAGACACAACTAACTATGGATTTCCTCTTGAGGCCAAGTGGCCCAGAAATCAATAAGACAATCTATTGTTTTCATTTCCTTTATAATACAGATGCACATGCACGCGGACACACTAACCTGTGGAGACAGGGCATTGGTAGGCTGGGTGAAGAGTGTGGAGTGGGTTGCTGACCGTAGGCCATGTGCTCTCCTGACAGTCTGATGGGGGAAAGGAGCAGACAGTACGTCCTGCTGAAGAAAAGCCACAAACAGACACAAATGTCAAAATAGGAGACATCATCATCAGAGCGGGGATGATCAAAATCCAACCCCCCACGAAAACATCCACCGTCGTGATCAGTAGTGCATTACTGTGAGCTACAATGAGGTTTTGAAGGAGCAGGTTTTATTTTCTGCTCGTTGAAATGTGGGGGATATTTCCTCTTTGTGCCAAACATTCAAACACACGGTGAAATGAGGCGGTTACGTGTGCAAGAAACATGATGTGAAACTTTGTGTTGCGCTTACTGTATGCATATAGACTGCATGTGTGTGAGAAAGTCTCTGCTGCTGTTGCTGACACCTAGAGGTAAACGCGCTTACCAAATCTAAACCAGCATTAGCAGCGAGTTAGTTTTCTACTTCTTAGGTTGTGCACAAGTTGACTATTATTATATTTGAGGAAAAGTGTAAAATACGCTAGATTTGATATTTGGGAATGTGATCTCTGTGCGATGGTTGGGAGGAAAAAGGCAGGTTTTCAGTGCACATATTGGTAAACACAGGCAAGTCAAAAAAGAAGCACAATCTTACTGCTTCTCCAATTAAGAGGGTAAGTAGCACCCAGGTGCTAATAATCAAATGCAACTGATTAAACCTGTAACCCCAAGTGTACCATATTTGGGAAAATGCTGGCTGTAGCAAAAACTATACAAATGAAGTCATTTGAATTTTCTGGCAGTTATTTTATGTTTCATGCTTTGCAGGGGTAACTCATCATTAGCAAGTGAGAACATGAGACATTTTAGCAGTTTGCTAGTCTGTAGCATTCAAGTGTGTGTTACACGATGCCAAAATCTTCCCAAAGGGGGACATCCCAGCAGATTTACCCCAAGGTCAGATCATGTAATGCTTTATAAATTGTAAAAAATAAAAATAAAAATAAACCTAGGAGCTACATGTCAGAGTCTACAGGCTTCAGTTAGCATGTTAAATCTTAAAGCTCATGACAGTACAATTAGAAAAAACAGAACATGTTGCCAAAAGAATGCCTCTTTCCTCTAAAATGAACATGGCGGCACAGCTTATTTTTGCAAAGTTACATCTGAACAAAGGCAAAAGAGGAGATGTTTGGACAACGCACAGCACCATGATGAGTGAAAACGAAACAGCATTTCAACACAAAAGCCTCACACATACTAAGTGTGGTGGACACATGATGATTTGGGCTTGTTTTGCAGTCACAGGACTGCTCAACAGCTCAAAGCTCCTCTATATTCTATAGTGAAAATTGAGGCCATCTGTCTGACAGCTAAAGTATGTTTGAAATAAGGACAATGATCCCCAGCAGATCGAAAACAGAATGACTGAAAGAGAAAAGACTCAAGGTGTTACAATGGCCAGCTGAAACTGGTTGAAATGCTGTGTTGGGACTTCAAGAGAGCTCAATGAATTGAAGCAAAGCTGTAGACAAGAATGGGCCACAACAACGATGTGACTGATAAACATATATAGGAAACGATTACTTCAACTTATTGAGGCAAAAAGTTACCACAAAACTGCAGGAGGAGTGCTGAGAACACGTATTTTCTCTCCACATTACTGTATACACTACACTGTATACACACAAATACATATCTTAGCTTTGTGAGTTACTAAACAGGAGTGTGAGGACGTTTTTGGAAAGCAGAAAATAGCAGCAGAAGTGTGTGTGTGGGCAAGTGTATGAAAGAGTCACAGTAGACTGCAATGACTAAAATACTTTCACCTTCAAAATGCGCACTCCAATATTTTGTGCCTCCCAGCACTAAGGAACGATTAGGTGGAGATAAAATTGTACAAAAAACACTGAGAGTGCACCGACTTTGCCCACAACAAATATTAACTACGCGTTTTTTACCCACAGATGCGGACACGTTACATATTGGCAGCTCCAACCAGCTCTAAGACTTCCACACTAAGCAGTAACAACAGAAAAAGGTCAGGTGTGAAATGCACCCACTGTCACCGTTACGTTTGAAATGTAGAGCCGTTCAAAATAAAACAGGAACCAAAGATGATGTGCTAAACTGTACTGAAAATGAAAAAAAGTGCATGCACATAATAAAAACCAAAATAAAAAACGTCAATGAGTGCTTCTAATGTCTTTACCTTAAACACCTGATCTGTTACAAAGAGCCAAAACTTGCAATTTTTCTGTAACTATATGGGAACCTGGCTCTCACTAAAGCTAACAAAATCCGCCCACTAGCATCTAACAATTGTACACAAACCAAAGTGTGAAAACGACATAATGTTGTTTACCACCTGAGAGTGGCATCAGTATTTTCACATCCCTTAACCTCTTAACGCACTCTTGCTCGGAGCCGCACAAAGTTCGACCATTTCTAAGGATTTTGTAGGACAGGTGACACCTTAAAACACAGCCATCACATTCACACAATAATCACAGCGCATTTTACCCAACCTGTGTGTTTCTGGACAGAGGAAGGAAACACACAGAGTCAGAAGGACAGCATGCCAGCTGCACACAGGGAACACCCGTGTACCTGGCAGTGTGCGCTGACACAACTAACCAATCTGCCAACCAACAGCCCAGTAAATGCAACATTAACTCATCAACACCTTACCCACAGTAATCTACTTCCCTAATACTGCAATACCTAGACACCTCTGTATTGCAGTAATTCTTTAATGACATACGTACAGTTGTGCATCATATATCGTTACACAAGGAAAACTTTAGGAAATTAAATCTGTAGTGTCTCTTCGATGAATACATCCTATGAAAGAAGAACGAAAAAGTCAGCTTGCGCACACTTGCAGAGTATCAGGACTAGTCAAGCTCAAGCATAACGCATCCTTGCCAAGCTGCTATGATAACCAGCACCGATCCCATTTTTTTTCCTCCCCTCCAGCTCTCAGCTTCTACGGCAGTAAACAAGCAGATTTAATTATAGAAAGGGCTGCGGAGGACAGTTAATGAAAGAAACTCTCCACTGTTCATAACCGTGTTTGACACAAGTCTTTTCAACATAAATCGCAACTGAGTATTATTACCACTTAGGAGCCCAATGTCTGCAAGTGGTCACACTTGTAGGAACGACCACTAAAAACATTTAGCAAAGAGCAATATCACAGCTGCAAACACAGTGTCCTCAACATGAAGATAGGAATGGACCTTGGTACCAAGATAGCATGCTGCAGAGGGATTATTGCCTCTTCCTTATCTGTGACAGGTCAGGCACACCACATTAACTCATAGGAGGAGCCTATATTCATGACTCCAGTGCCTATAAAAAGTGTCCATGAACTGCCAAGAGAGTCTCCTCTGGTCTGTTAGTGTGGAGGAGGAAGCGTATTTGTTGAACTGTTGGTGCTGTGATGTGTGATTTTCAATGAAGCAAGTTCTCTGCCAAGCAACCAAACTGACTCACCCTGGCAGCGAATTCAAACTGCAGTAATACAGTTACAGAATAATACGCTTATATTGCTCAATCCCCCGACCTTCTTTTTTTTTTTTGCAAGAATTACACTGTATATTAACACTCAAACAAAATACTAAACAAAATAACAAGTCCAGCCCTCGCCAAAAATCAGCTGCGGGAAACAAAGTGCAGGCTATTGCTTGAACAATTAACTCCCTTCTATTTGTTTGGGGCCAGATGACTCATTAACCCACCAAGGTTTCAGACGTGCTGCACATAAATCAATATAAAAGAGGACACAAATCCAAAAAAAAACAATGATAGCCCCAATGTAAGGCCAAAACCACACCATATTAATTTCCACAGACAGATATTACTGCAACTGAAACTATGACAAATGTTTCTTCTCATTAATGCGGCACGATATATGAGGCGTTTCTCAATGAGGTTGCTGTGACCTCTCTGCACTACCCGGCCTGCCACCCACAGAAAGGGAAGGGGTGGGTCGAGGGGGGGGGTCCATCTATTTCTGTTGATTAGATTGCCACTGAGGACGACAGCTGCTCTCTCTAGATACTACCTACGACAAACCGAGGAGGCACGCACACTCAAAACACATCACTTTGTCTCCTGACACAAACGTCCCCAAGCTGGTTAAATCCCAACACTTTTACTCGTAGATAAAACACAACAAGCTACAAACAAGTGAGAGGAAAGGCCTATTTTCTGCTTACAAGGCAGCAATTTCACTGTGACAAAAAAAAAACAGAAAAAAAGGAAGTGCATCTTGTTACCCAGCGAGCAGAAAAGCAGATTTTCAACCATTCACTCCAAACTACAATGAGGCGTATGTAGCTCTGACTTGCTTATGCTGTGAAACGATACTAAACACTATATTTTGTCTCAATTAGGGTGAGAGCTGTTGCATTAAAATATCCAATATATCAATGGAGAAATGATGTCTTCCCTAATAATGAAAAACAAGGTAAGTACTTATAGATTTTATGGATCTCCTTTTTTTAAAAACAAAAACAAAACACAGCAGTATTGCCCAGCAGTAGCACGAGACTAGCATAAGACGCTGCTAAAAACGGATAGATGTATTTAGAGTTCAAACCATAGGCTCAGCGCTCTTTTTTGGGGAGCGATTTTAGATATAAAATAGCATCTCTGCACCACATCATATGTGACACATTCGAGACTTGCTTCACACATTTTGTCCCAGCGTGAAACTCAGCGGCTGCTGCGTATTGATTTACTGATTGATTTATGGCACGGTGTGTTATGAGCTTGGAGCTGCTGAGGGACCAACCTGCACTGATCACAGATGTGCACATCAAACCTAAACTCTGGCGAGCAGCTCAGCTCTCCGTTTCTGCAGGTAACTTCAGTCACAACAGTCGAAACTGGAGTTATTATTAGCTTTGCATGTTGTCAGTCTCCCATGCTATGACACCCGAGTGCTGCCTGATCTGCAGCAACTCCCACCGGAGTGTTTACATGAATTCTGATCCAGGGCGAGACTCCAGAAATCTGTCACCTCTGCGCATTCCCCCATGCATGAACTGAGGTGATTCCCAGCAACTCCAGTTCTATAATTACTGGGATCGGCTCATCAGCAAGCATCCAGAAGGCTTGCGTGTCTCACAGTTCAGAGTAGCTAACCATTAAGATACCACAGATGCTCAGTTAAGTGAGCCTCATTGTAAGACTGTGCAGTGAAATAAGTGTGTGGGTATGTACTGTAGGGGCAAAAAAGAGAACGTGTATGCACATCCAAGCACAAATAGCTTTTAGACTGAAAACCATCGCAATATGCTGCAAAATATGTCTGCACAGTCATTGGCTCCAACCCAACAATTTCATTCCTCAAACATTTTTTGCAAAGGCAACACTTTGATTGTGTTCTTCAAAGGACGCATCAGACGTTGTGCTTTCAAAACAGTCTACCTAAGAGCCAATACACCTCAACAACTAGAAATACTACTACTAGAAATACACACAAAACACAACCTGCATGGAAACATTTCATAATACTGGCATAGTAAAAATGATTCAGACTCGTACCTGATACTTTACAAAACAACCAACTGATCTAATAGTCTATTTAAAAAAATCACTTCCTTACATACAACCTGCAAATTACCCATTTAGTACTCAGTGACATGTCACGTATAGCTTTTAATAAACAATGGCCCTTCCCCATGGCTTTAACAAACAGGACAATTACAGTAACAACAACACAAGCAGACTTGTGTCCTAACAAAATGTGCCCAAAGGATGCTCAAAGACTCTTTGGGGATAACTTGTGTATACTATTTATTCCTAGTGAGCTATAATATCCTCCAGTCCTCATTTGCACACAGCTATTTAATATAGTAAACTGGGTACATAAAGAGACTGACATGCAGAGTCTGTTGTCTCTCTGCATTCGTTTGCAATTCTGCTGTCAGCGTGCAATCCACATGTGCACCTTTTTAATGACTCTGCACTACAATATTTTGTACAATTTAAAGGAATCAATCTGATCTGTCCCATCTCTCCTCGTTTCCTTGCCTTCCTCTCCTGCGTGGTTCAGTGAGCCTCTCTAGTTCTCCAGCACCAGCGAGAGAAAGCCAGCCAGCCTTAGGGAGGATGGAGGGCGGTGGTGGGTTGCGCTGGCTACAAGCAATAACTGGGCACCGAAAGGAAAGATGAAGTGAGCGAGATAGGAGACGAGAGGAGGAGGCTTAAATGAAATTTCCAACACATTAAGCACACCCTGTAACCCAGTACTTGCACATGCAGGGTAAAGTGAGGTAGGGGCTGCTGAGCGACCGCTGGATGGTGAAAGTAGTTTATAGCTAAGAATTGATTGAGTTACAGGGGTTCCCTGGATGATCTGTAATGATACACAGCAACAGGAAGATGCTGAAGGATAGACGGTCACTGTATCCAGGAAAGAAGAGAGGATACTAATGACTCAAGAAATCCCATCACAGACATGGGAACATTTAGGAGTGGGTGATGTAGCCGGGGGTTTAAGTTAAAGTGAGATTTGGCGGTTGGGGGAGCCCTAAGATTGGGTGCAGCGTTATAGCATAAAGAAAATAATAACCTAGAAATAATTCCCATAATTATTTTTATGAGGATACAATCAGCTGGCCTGTGTTGCCTGTATTCACTGCTCTTTTTGGGTTCAGCACAGCGAATTCAACATGATGTAAGCAGATATTTCACAAATTTTATAACCAGCTTTCCTAGACACCGTGAAGCTAGTATAAAGGCGGAATTCAGTGACTGAATTGAATCGACATCAATATAAACTGATGTAACTTAACGCTGGCCATGAACACCGTGCCTGATGTGTACAAGTCCAAACTGTGCTGCAAACCACTAACGTCTACTAAACTGCTTAGTAAGCCAACAATTTTTTTCATGCAAAATTTGACTAAAACAAAATTAGTAGGCTTCAATTTATTTTGCAAGACTTTACACAAAAACATAACATACATACATAAACATAGTTTTAAAATAAGGACTAATCACATCCAAACTATTTTAATTTGTCCATCTGTACTTAATTAAAGACAACACAGCATGACTAACCCAGTATTAAAATACCAGCTGACCTCTTAATGAAGTTAAAGCAAACTGACAAACAATAGCTCCTTTGAGTTTTTAATACTCGACTTGTCTTTATCATTCTCTCTGACACTAAGCTTATTGTGATTTATTTGCGTCCTTTTGCACACTATGAAGTGTGAGCCATGGGTTTCAAAGGTAAACACTTTCCATTTTCTTTGGGATGTTTCCATTTAAGCGGCTGAAGAAGTCTGTGCGTTCCAGATAACATTCATTTGCCAAAGCTCTGATGTGGAAAAGCCATTTCTAAACAAGGTATCTGGCAACAAGTCATTGTCATCTGTCCATCCTTGCTTTGTGTTAAATAACAACAGAAGAAGGAAGCCGCCGTCCAGTGAGCGTCACCCTAAACACTTGCTTAGTTTCTATGTGGTGTGAAAGTTTGAACAGCACAGTTGATGCAGTCAACAATGTGTTTGTCAGTGATATAAGATCATTCCACTGGGTAATAGCAGGTACACTCAGAGTGAATCTGACTAGGCCTGTGGTCTCAAGGGCAGGTAGACTTTTTTGTGTAGATGAACGTGTGTGTGTGTGCGCGCACGTGTGGTTGGACAAAGAAATTACCAGAAGCACGCCGCAAGGTTGTTCTAAAGTAATATGAACCAAACAGACAAGGAGAAGGCTCCAAGGTCAGTGTCTGGCCTAACTGACAAATGCGGACGCTCACCTGCAAATGTATGGGATGCAAACATGCACTACCCCCCCTCTGTCATTTAATATCACACAGTTTGTGTGGGATTTACACATCTGGTTCATGAAGGCAGTGTGTGCAAGAGAGCAAGGCTGACAGCTCAGCTTCTCCAGCTGCAGCAGAGATGAATGGGTGGGCCTCAAAACTGCCTTCATTCATAATGGAATACGGCAACAAAGCAGCTTCAGCCCCAGGTGTCTCGGGAACTATAAGAGCAAACTAAAGAACGGAGCGCAGGAGAGCCTGTGAGACAGAATATCCAACACAAAATATATTCCTGATTTATCGCCCCAGGTGTTACCTAAATAAAGCTTAGAAGGGCAGAGAACGCAACACCTTAACGTTGGTCTTGTTGGAGAGCTGGAACGGCCCGGAAATGTCAGGACATACGCTGCTGACTTTATCACACTGTTAAAGCCCTTACTAGTCATTCTAGCTTTTAAAAAGGAGGTCTTTAAGCTTTAAAGACAAATGATTTGAAGATGACACAGGAAGGATTTAGAAATAGGGTGCAGCCAATGGATAGTGGGAAACCACACATGGAAATAGACTGTAATGTTTGTATTATGTCATACAAGATACATGCACATCCTTCTACTTATGATCATGACGCTTATGATCAGCAGAGAGTAGCAATGTGGGCGTGAGGGGGAGGAAGCACATGCACCAGCGAGAGTGAGACGGGTCGAACAAGCATCAGAGAGGAGAGGGAAGATTCTGTGTGTGTTTCTGCTCTGCATGTCTTTTAATGTGTGGTTGTGTGCGTCTGAGTAATCACAACAAAAGAACTCATTCTTAGCATCAGTGAAATCCACAAATAGCAAGAACCTACTGGCACTGAATAGCTGCGGCAAATTATAACATCAGTACAAAGGAGGCCACATTTTACAGTTTCTTGAAATCCATCAATCAACACCAACACTTACTGTTTGCACAAGAAGTTACAAAGCAAAATTTAGCTTACAAGGAGTAAAATATGGCTTACATTCGAAGGCGGGTTCACAGAGTACTGCAGAAAGTAGCTGCTTACCAGAGCTGATGTAGTAAAGGAACACAGGCTAACTGCACACTGTGGCTTTGCAGGTTAATTCTCTCAAATAACCTTTGAACTTCTGCCTGTACCACCACTTATTTCAGCCTCCCAAAGAAGAGTCTGGGGAACGGCAGCACAACACTGCAGCTGAAGCAGCTCAGGCGTGACTCCAAGTTGAGCCTGTGCTGTAACTCTAGTCAGTCATATGAATCACATATTTAAGGGCTTGTCATTTGTTTAACCTGAGGCTTACATAAGACAGGTTTGGTTGGTTCCTCGTGGGACAAATTTATACTTACACAGGATGACTAGAGTCTGAAAAAAAATTGTTCAGCAAATTTTCCCCATTTCACATATCGTGCCTAGTTATGCACACCTACAGTAAATTCAGAATGAATAACCTTGTAATGACTGGTTTTATATCTACTATGAAATTCAAAATGCTATGTTTAAGGCCACATAGATATTTTTCAATCACATGGTTAAAATGGCATTAGAAACTGTGTAAATCCTTTACATCTGCAGGACCACCCACACCACTTGATTGAAGGACCTTCCCTTCGCGCTACACACTTCAACTCATTAAACCAGAATTAAATGTGGAATTATGAGCTTGTATATCATTTGCACTGCAGCCATTACTGTACATTAACAGCGCACTGCAATATTTTGGCCCTGGTGAGCGATTCACACTGTAATAAATAGCTGTGAAAATACTTTCTGTACAAGGACATACTCCTCTTTGTGAATACAAGGCTGGTGCATTTGATGAAAAACAAATAGTAACACACATTACATTTCTACAGTATAAGACTATTTTTTTTCTTCATCATAATGTAAATGTATGAGTTGAAATCATTAATTTAGAAGATTTGTGATTGTTTAGTTCAGTTAATTTGTGTTTAGATTTTGACTTTTGTGCACAAGTTCTGAACATTTAAAAAGATTTAAATGGCTCACAGTGACTGATACTCCAAAGGGAATTAATCAGAACTGGCCAATGTTCACTTTCAGGATAGCTATTAAAATGTTTAATGTCATGGCATTCCCAAAGATTTTTTTTTTTACAAAGCAATAAATATCTTGTTATGTTCAAGAACAAGAATAAACTGAATCCAGGGTACACAGGCTAGTACAAGCAACTATATTTCACTGCTTATGGAAATTATAGGAAGAAAATTATTTTAACATCATAAATGCTGTCGGCTGAGAATACAGTATTATATTGGAAAGTTATTGTACAGAACAGACCATAGTTTTGGGTTGTTGTTTTTTTTAAAGAAACTGTTGTAACAGGTGCACTGTAAAATAGAAATTTAGTGCTGCCAATACCTACAGGGACATTTCCTGCAGCGGGTATTAGATATCATTCATGCCAATTCAATGCTTTGTGCTGCTCCTTGACATCAAATATTTGCCATCAGCAAATTACTGCCAAGCATTTATTTTGAAAGAGATAATATAAGGGTTTTTCCTATGGCATTTCATCAAACTAGATTCAGCTTTGCATGTTTCAGCACCTGGAGTCATGATTGATATAAATAAAAAGATACAGGGATATTTTTTTATAAAAAGGTTAAGGGTCAGCTGAGCCTAAAACCACAGCTTTTATCGTGCCCTTTTGTATTTAATACTATAAGCATATAATAAGCATATAAGCCATTATTCTAATCAATGAATTCCAGTCTGTTTGAAGTACTTCTGAGTAGAGCAGGGCGATATGGCCAAAAATATTTATCACGATATATATTTGAAAATTTGCGATAACGATATAACCGACGATATAATTGATGCGAGACAAAATACAACTCCACAACATTACTAGCGCAAAAAGACAACCTTCCATTTATATTCACTTAAACAATGTATGTCCAAATTCCTTTGGAAAAATAAACCCCCACGTATAAGCTTAAAAACACTACAAAAGACCAAGGATAAAGGAGGACTAGAACTGCCTAACTTTCAGCACTACTTCTTAGCCAACAGGCTTCAGTTTATCTCAGGATGGCTAAAACACACCCTCTTAGTTGAACCTTGGCTAGATGTAGAACAAGCACTCTGCAATAATCTAGAGATCTCAGACCTACCATTTATCAGCTCAAACATCCAACGACATGAATGCTTTAAAAGCATCAACATCAGCTCTTCTCTGACAGCATGGTGGGAGTTTCTAAAATTGACAGCGTCTTCATTAATCCCATGCAAACGTACACCTATCTGGAACAACCCTGACATATTACAAAACAATAATATGATAAACTTTTCAGATTGGAGTGATAAAGGAATCAGATATTTAGAACATATACTAGAAGGAACAGAATTTATTTCATTTGACGGACTAGTTACACAATATGGGATCAACAAGAAAAGATTTTTAGAATATCAACAAATTAAATCCATAGTAAAAAAGAAATTTAAACCGGGTCAAGTTGAACTACAAACACCACCAAGTGTGGTTCAATTTCTTACTCTTAAACCCCCCAAATTACTATCCAAAATATACAGAATGCTTTCTAAAACAGATGAATCAATATCACTTCCTATTGCAAAATGGGAAGCGGATTTATCAGTTAACTTAGACCTAAACTTCTGGTCTCAGATTTGCTTAAAAACCTTTCATCTAATTAGAAATCCCAGTCTTCAATTAATTCAATACAAAATATTACATAGAGTACACTATACAGGTCATCGGATGTTCAAGATGGGCTTTACGTCTACCAACAACTGCTCACACTGCCAAACCAATTCACCGGACAATTATATCCACGCTCTTTGGTTCTGTCCACCAGTTCAGAAGTTTTGGCGCGAGATATGTGAAGACTTATCGAAGTGTCTGAAATGTAACATTCCAACTTCCCCCTTAGTGTGTTTGTTGGGCAGCTTAGATAATGTCACTTCAGAAAAGAATATAGCCCATATGGTTTTCACTGCCCTATGCATAGCCAAGAAAACAGTCCTCATGAACTGGAAAAATAAAAATAATCTTAATTCTAACCAATATAGAAATTATCTATTAGATTACATTAGTCTTGATACAGCCTCTGCCACCACATCAGATCAATTGCTCTGGGCTCCTTTGATCAGCTCCATCACCTAGTGGGGGTGGGGGATCATAGTTTGGTCCCGCCTTCACTGTTGTGATTGGTGTGGGGGTAGGGACAGGCTTAGGGCGTCGGGGGGTTCCCCGGAGGCATCTTCCTTGGGGGGCTCAACCCGGGGTAGCGGTCATGTCCGGTTAGGGGCTCTGTTGGCTCTCCGGTGACTGTTTCCTCGCGGCTGCGTGCAGCGGGGCTAGGGGAGGGTCTGTGCTGACGGACGTGGGTTACTGACCTGGTAGCCTGGCTGGCCCTGGGTGGGTCCGGGATGGGCGTGAGGTTCTGGGGGCGCTCCGTCTCTGGGCTGGGACCCGGACCGGGCCTCGGGGGCTTGGGTCCTGGTTGGTGTGTTGCCGGGGTTGTGGGCGGGTGGGTGCATGGGGGCCCAGCCCTGGAGCAGGGTGCCGCCGGTGCGTCGAGCCACCTGGGGGGCTCTTCAACTGGTGGGGGAGATTGTCACATCTTGCAGGAGCTTTCCTCTCCTCAGGAGCTCCCTCTGCAGGAGGGGGAGATACAGGAGAGGTGGAGGAAGATCTCAGCCTGGGTGTTTATTGTCTTATGTAGTCTGGAAGATGAGTGGATGGTGGGGTGGGTGCAGTTTTCTCTGTGGTGGGGTTGGGTGGACTGTCCCGGGCTCTGTGGGGCCGGGCGGCGCTGCTGCACTGGGCCCGGTCTGGATGGGCCTGGGCCCCCTTTCCCTGGCGGGTCGCGGAGTATGGGGGTGCCTACTGGGGTCAGCGGGGGAGCTGGCCCCAGGGAGAGGTCACTTGCCCCTCCCTTCCTTCCCTCCCCATCTCCAGCTGCCTCCCTCTTCCCGCTCCACCACAACCACCCACACATGCAGGGCCTTGGAGTAGGGGTATGTCACCAGGGTGCAGAGGAGGCTACCCCCCCCTCTGTCCCCTTCTGGCTGCCTCTGCCTCAATTTTATCCCACAACTTAGACATTCACATTACTCACACTCTCATTACACATACATATAGGATCTTGGGGGTGGGCACGATACACGGAGTCCAAAGTACCATCAGGGTGTACACCCCACCCCTGGCATCGTTGCCCACCTCTCAATTTTAAATACACGTAGACATTGAGGGCTAGCAGGAGGGACCATGCGCTTACCTGCTGCTCTCTGGCAGGTAGCTCCATGCCCTCCTGGGTTTTAAATGCACCTTAGAACACACATGCATCAACATTACAATGAGCGGGTGGAGGGAGGTTTGGAGTCTTCTCTCACCCCCGTTCTCTGCGACCTGCTGGAGCAGGGGGGCTAGGAGGAGGAGTTGGCCGTCCGACTGCGGTCTGGAGTGTGGAGCCTTCCTGCTGCTGCGGAGTCGGGGCGGTCTGCCTCCCCCCACCGCAGGGAAAAGGGAAACACCACCTGGGTCTGGGTGCAGTTCCCCCCTCCAGGGGCGGGGGCACCTAGACCCGGTTTGTAGAGTACGCTTGGGGAGTGTGATCGTGTGTACAACGTCTCTTTATGTCTGTCTCCACGTTGGTTGAGTGTGGAGTAAGTGCATATGAGAGCATGAGGGTGGGAATGGATGTTTGTATCTGTGTGTGCCTGTATGTCTGTGTCTATATGTCAGGTTGGGTGTCAGGCGCCACCTCTCTGGGGACATCTCAGGCCCTCCAAGGTTTGGAGGCCTATCTCCCCCTACCACCACTTCCCCTGCCAGTGGCGGACCCCCTCAGACATCGGTGCGTTGGTGGTTCTTTGTGTCCGGGGATGGGCGTCCAGGTACACACCGGCTCACTCCTTGGCGGCCGCTTATCGGGGCCTGGAGCCTGGGGCTCGCTCGGGCCACTTCGGAGGTGGGGTGCCCCCGGCCTCTCGGCCTGGGGCTCGGTCACTCAGGCGCAGCTGGCTGCCGGCAGAGCTCACGGGCGCGTCACTGCAACTCCCCCTGGCTTCTGCTCCGCGGCTGCTGAGTGAGCCCTCATCTGGGACTCTCCTCAGCTCTTTCCGGGACAGTGGCGCAGCTGCCCCTCTGTTGGTCTTCCTTGGTCTCTTGTGTTCTGGGGGCCTCTGGATGTCTGGAGTTTTGATCTCCTCCACACCTGCTTCAAGCCCTGGAGGACGGGGCTGTGGCCCCCCCACACCCTCTAGCAGATTATTACATGAAGGAACCTTTTAAAAAAAACAAAAAACAAGCGCGTCCATGCTCACAGGTGTACACACGGGTGATCACACCCACAAACTACACCCTTTTTGGCTCCTACCTCAAAGCACACTGTGTTCTGTTGATCTTATGTGCTGCACAATAATGTTTAACATTTAGTATTTACTGTCATATTCCCATATATCATTGTGATGTTGTTTATTCTATTACTCTTGTTCTCTTCTGCTTGCTTTCTTTTTTCTTTCTCAGCAGGTGATCCAGGTGATTGATATATGCATTTTTTTTTCTCTGCCCGTTCTGTTGGTTTTTGTCTTTTGCCCTTCTCCCCCGTCCCTCTTCTCAGCTGTTTCTCTTTCCCTCTTTCTTTCTCCCCTTCTTTCCCCCAGTCAAGTCTGTCCCGTATTCAGTAAGTGAAAATAAAATAAACAATAAAAGGTGAATCAAATGGACCATTACGGCAAGGCTGGGATGGTCAGTTTGGTAAAGTAAATCCGTTGGGCATCTTTCTTTGCCTTTAGACAACAATTCTGATGGCAAAAGAGCCAAACGGGACAGGCCAAAAAAGAAAAAAAAAAAAATTCACTTAAACAAGAAGCTGGTTTTTATGTACATTAAAGCTTTATAAAAATGTAACAGTACAAATGCAAATTGCTTGCTGAAAGTTTAACCAAAAGGCATTTCCACTAGAAATGGGCTGACATGTCCTGAGCATAACCATGTATAATATCCACTGAAGTTAAAAAGAGGTGCTTTGCAACATTAAACTGCAGTGTGCAGTACGCATTTTTCGGACCATAAGGTGCACGGGATTATAAGGCACATTAAGCGAAACAAAGCAGTCAGATAAATCAAACTTTATTAAACTCATTCTTCTTGCTTCCTCCACTTCTGTACCATTGATTCCTTAATGTTGAATTCTCTGGCAGCTGCTCTATTCCCATGTTGTTGCAGTATATTAATGACTAACCTCGTATTGTGGATGGATTATCTCAGTTGTTCTCCTGACTGAAGTTTGGTCCGTTTACAGCATCCTGCCATGCGATTGCATTTGTCTCTAACCATGAAGAACCTTCACGTTAACTTTTATAAGTGGAAAAGTGTTAGTGTTGGTCCTCCAGCTTCACTGTTTATGTTATGCTAACATAGCTGTGTCACTAGCGATCACGTAGCACATCATTATATACCAGCTAGCCCAACTTCAGTAACCCTACAAACGTCACTGCTGTTTATTTTCCTGTCTTCATTTATGTTGCAAGTGATAGCAGAGGTGTACGTTTGATTTTTTTCAGAAATCTCTCAGTCAGAACATGCAATATCATGCTTAGGTAACTAGCGAAACTAGCGAGCTAACTTCCGCTAGCTTCCTGCTAACTTCTAACTCCGTTAAATGTAATAACTTTTGTTTTCATGGATGCCTGGAAGTTAAACTTTATAGTTACACCTCGTAAAGCAGCAATGCTGATCGTTTTATTAAAGATGAAAGAATTTAGACAGTTTTTAACTCTAAGTGATGCTGCAGTGTTGTTTGACCTGAAGCATACGGAGTTTAGGACCCAGATTACTCCCAGATTTAAGAGCATCTTAGTCCGACAAATACGACAATAACAACGGCCGCTTGCATGTTCTGCAAAAAAATGTGCTTTGTTGTGTATCTGACGGACAAACACCAAACCAGTTCCACATCACTGAAGTTGCACCATTTTTACAAACCAATTCTGGATCATCTGTTTCACTCAACAATCGGCCATGTGCGTATGAAAACAAAGGCACTGCGCATGCGCGTTTTACTCCCATTCTATCGCGATATTTCATTTTCCTATCGTTGCCTAACATTATACCGGTATTACCGTGAACGGTATAATATGGCCCAGCCCTACTTCTGAGGAAGCACACTGCTGAAGCTGACCGACTCTGACACGCTCACTGGCTTAGATACACAAAAAGCATTTTGTTGTGCAACAACATGTCAGCTAAATAAGACAGGAGTCATGAACCAAAAAAACCCCAAAGAAATTGTGACTCAAAAGATTTGATTTTTTCTTCTTTTTTTCCTCTGTAGCTTTTTTTATTTAAAAAAGTGTTAAAAAGGAAAAATGAAAATGAAAAGAGCCAAGTAATCGAGTTGTACAGATGGCTTTTCATTTTGAGTACATGTCTTCACTGACAGTGTTGCACTGCATCTTGCTGGATGAGATATCAAAAATAGAGAAGCTATTATTCACAGGTAGGAGGGAACAGAAGACTGTGACGTGGATAACCTTCAATCCTCTGTTAGAAAAAGGACATTATCATGGTGCAAAGGGTTACCGAGGCAACAGCAGCACCAGGATTTTCAAACATCTCCAGGAAACGGTATATACCCTTCTCACACACAAAATCAGTGTGTGTGTTTTTTTTAAAAGATTAAAATCTCTTGTAATCCCATATCCATCGTAAAATAGCAGTATCTGCAGGCGGCTCAATACACTGTAACATTAGAAACACTGCCCGCGGCTGAAAACAAAAGAGAAAAAAAAAAAAAGTGAAACTGCTTGTGTTAAATATCGAAAAAAAGAGACACATATAACTCTCACTCTCACTTCTTTGTTTCCTTCTTCTTTCTTCTCCCTCCAATCCCTCTTCCTTACATGCAGTTCATGTCCAGGTTGGGATTTCCCCAGGGTTCCCCTTAGGACCCAGGTCGGTAAAGGCTCTGACAGTGTGAGATGAAAGCTCTGCTGGAGGTACATACTGATCCACTACAATGCCAATCTCAGCTTTTCTGCCTCCTTTTTTTATAGCTATTTTCCTTGGAAAAACAACTAGGCTGATACCAGGAAATCGTCTGGTTGCACAATAAGCGTTTGGTCTTGTTGGTAAGCAGTGCCTATGTAGAGGAATAAATGAAGATTTAACCTGTCTTTGATGGGCAATTGCCGTCTTATTGCTTATAATAGGAACATCTGAGGGCTCTTCAGCAGATGGGCTGCAAAGCAGGAAAACACCAGAGAAGACACAGAGGGCAGTGTATGAGCTGAGTTTTTTTCCATACTAGGAAGTGCCCCACCCACACTTAGATCAATGCCCCAGAGACAACAGCTACACTCAATGGCTGAACAAGGAAACAGTTGCAGAGAAAAAAAGATTGGGATAATTCAATGTAGCTGCCACATGCTGGACATGTGGCCACATTTAAATACCTTAACAACAAGATCATGGAGCATGTGATCAAGGAGCACATTCATGTTCCTTATACAGGCACTTTGTGAGTCCTGAGATTCCAGCGCTTTCCGGCGCTGCTCTCAGAGTCTGGTCTATGAAAATACGATTTTTATCTGTGTTTGTCTTCCCACACATTTTGCATGCAGGGAAAAAAAAGAAGCAAAGCAGTATTTGCTTTGCACGCCGTTTGTGGATGTGTCTGTGGTAGCCGAGTCATAGTGTTGCAGACTTTGCAATGTCCACATGTCGTTTCCAAATTAAAATGGGGATAGTGCTTCAGCTGAGTAACGAGCTTGTGTAAAACAGGCTTCCTTTTTCTGCTGTAACTGTACCGGCAACAATACATACTTTAACCTTACATCATCTACAATCCCTTCATAAAGAGCCTCTAATCACAAAGTGCAATGAAAACTGTCTCCATGGAAATACATTTTCCAACAAAGTCTCCTGGCCGCCATCTCCTCAATACTATTTATAGAATGACCACTAGCTAGCCGACAAAAGATGAGTAACAGTGTAGTGAGAATGGAAATGTCTCGTATCTCCACTTCTCTACGCTGCTTGTTTTTTTTTCCCCCCTCACAGCCTCATTTCAAAACAAAGTCTTTAAACGAGCGTTCACACAAACAGCTGACTAACACTCTCCAGCCTCACAAGAGGAAAGCAGGTTTTATGTGAGTGAAGTTGGAAGACGCTCGCTTCTGTGTTCAGAACTGATGCGAGGCAGGCAGGATGTGCACACATGCACGACGGCAGACAGCAGAGTGCAGACAGAAGGCAGCGAGGGTCATCGCTAACCTCCTCTGACAGAAGGTCACGGGACTCACAGTCTGCTGCTTTTTGACCTCCGTGTGTGGAATAACGATGAAAACGCCATGAATGTTTTTTTAAGGTCAGCAGCTTCTACCACAATGTACATATATATGTGTGTGTGTGTGTGAGTGTGTGTGTGTGAGAGTGTGTGTGTGTGTGTGTGGGGGGGGGGGGTTGCACAGTTACATGTGTATAAATTAATAAACATTCCCTTCCATGCCTGTCACAGAACAAAGTGCTGGACTAGCATTGCATTGCTGTAGCAGACACAATGCACAGCCTGATCCCATCATCTGAGCATCTCACGGGCCTCTGCATCTCTACCTTTAACAGCCACAGCCTGAACACACTCTCACAGCTCGAGGGAAAGGTCTTCTTGAATCGTGCAGCTATTGCTAATTAGCATTAGCCCGCATGAACATCACACATATTATTATCACAGCGCAGCTGCGCTATAAAGAAGACACGTTCCTGCAAACAGCATTGCATTAACTTAATGACTGAAAACAACAATTACGGATGTCGGTTTTCATTGGCAAACACAGTTACTCAGCGACAGCTAACAAGACTTGTTGAGTTGCAATTCTTTTATTCCACTGATCCAAGGTGCTGATCTACTATTAAATGCTCCGTCTTGAACTGACGGCCTGATACTGCTGTCAAGAGTCAAAAGGTAAAGCGCTCTTTTGATCCAAAGAACTAAAGCATTTCTAAAAATCAGCCTTGCAGTCAAAGGCATCATCAACAATGGATTATAGCAGCAGAGCTATTTACATAAGCAATTCACTCAGTGCCCTGCTTCCCAGAGGTGCCTTTGAGAAGAGAGAAGATTGTATCTCTCACACGTCGTCTCCTCTAAGTCCTCTCTGACATTTCCCATAGAAGAAGAGGACAGAACACAGTTTTCTAAAGGATTGGCGAGTAGGCCGTGATGCACTGGCCAATGAATCTGAATCAGGTGACAATATACATGCAAGGCATCTGCCAACTAAGAGTAATTTTTGAATGTATTGATTCATTATGGTCATTGTTTCAAGCTAATGGCCAGGACTGCTTTATAGTGCTTTTAAATTTACAAAGTTTTGTATAGTTTATGCACACATTAAATGAAAAATTCTAGACAGGGCAATAAGAATGTGTAATATAACATTATATATTATTAGAGCTTCTGCTGGAAATGTTGTTAACCCCAGCGACTTCAACCAGCAGGCGATTTGGGGGGGGGGGTGTTAATGCTGCATTCAATTAATGTTTCAGCCGCTATAACACTAAGTGTGCGGCACAGACAGCATAATGGAGCTGTATTGGTTTAGGTGCATCTCTGCACGCACAGTAGGGGTTTAGTTCTTTCTGTACCAGCTAGAAAGCACAAAATCACTGTTAACACTGTTCTCATGTGTTAAATATTGATCTAGCAGGAACATAGACAGCGGCTAAACAGGTGAAGTATTAAATTACAACATTTGCCTGGTTCTGTATTCCTGTTATATGCTTTTTATGTTTCTATCTAAAAGGTTTCCATCTCAAAAAAATTACCTAGTGTTTTTCAGCCCAGTGGGATATCAACTTGAGCCACCCGGGCCATCGAGCTTGTAAATCATTGCATAATACAAAGTTTTCGACAAAGAACAATCTCGTGTTACCGGCACACAGATCTGGTTTCCAGTCGTGCTCTTGCATTCACCTGAAAATAAATACTTGAAATGCAGATATTGACAGTGTGTCATCCATATTACTACGAACACTATTGCTGAGCTGATAATATGCCAATCCCTCAAAAGAGTCGTTCATCCAGCGAAAAGGAGACTAGATGGATTAATCTGAACGGGATGTGGTCAGCAGTGAGGGTACAAGAATAAATCAAAAACACTCAACAGTGTTTAATGCACAGTTTATCAACAGCAGCAATACATTAACACTTCTCTGACTCATATATAGTGTGATATTATAATTTGGCCATATCTCACAGGCCCCGTGACGCTTGGCACAATATCATCATAATGAGATTATCAGGTCAAAACCTCATGATCACGCAGAAGTATAGAGCACCATTACAGTGACCCTGTTGGTTTGAACGAGCCTCTAAAACCCCACCCATAGTGTACCACATAACCCCTCCGTGCTTTGTCTCATGTCCAATACCTCAGTTCAGCTCTCTGGATCAGTTATGTTTAATCCACACGCGTCTCCAGTCATTGACCCACTAGTGCTGATATAGGAGTTAATTAAAAGAGACAAGGCTCAAAGCTCAGACTCCCGATTCATTTAAAACAAGCAATTGAGAATTCAGAGGAGAGGGGCTTCTATCGGCAGGAAAACTGTTAGAATTAGGGCTTGTGAAGCCATGCACGGACACAAAAAGTAACACAAAAATAAAATAAAATATGAGCTTAGGTTACTAAGCTGCCCTTGCTGTGTCCTGGTGAAGATATATTTGTCTCTATCTGTTCCAGCCTATTATAAATATAACAATGGGACTTGAGGGCTTGGAGTCCATTGTTGGACAGAGGTGTGCATCTTTGTTTGTCTTCTCCATGGTGAAACCCCCATGTGTGCGCTTGTGTCTACCATGGCACCGGTACAATATGGGTAATCACAGTGCAAACAAACTGGGCGCCAGGCCGAACAGAGTGTCTTGTTTTATGGGGCTCATTGACTCCCCGGATGTGCTCAGACTCTGATCAATCTCAGCTGAAGCTCACATCTTGACTTCTAGTGGTGTAATGGGGATGTCATAAGCATCCTTCACAAAACACAGGCGGCTGATTTCAGACAGAGAGCGGGCTGGTGGTGCAAAAGCAAACGGGGCCAGAACTGAAGTTTGCGAGTCAGCCCTTTGGAGCTCTGGGGGATCAAGTGCTAAATTGTTGAATAATTAAATCAGATTTGGCAATTTAATGCATAATAACATAAAGCAAGCTAATTTTTCATTTGCTGCAGACTTCTTTCCTGCTCGTGCCTCGCAGAAACAGATCATTATGAACGTTATGGCACCCCACAGTTCTGCTCTCACACTCTACACATCCTTTTTCCTTCTTCTCATTCCCGTCACGTGGTCACGCATGCAGATGGCGATAAAGTTGCCATCATGGTATTTATTCCAGCAACTATCTAGCGAGTGCTACAAAAGAAGAGCAAGCACAAATGAAGCTCAAGAAACACACAAGCTGAGGACACGAGAGGAAGATGAGATTATTCTGAAAAGTAAGGACTTCCGCAGCCTCCAAATCTATTGGAGTCCACAGTACAATTGATTTAATATGAGATAAGGATTGATTTATTATATAATAAAATAATACAACATTCTTGGTCGTCTTTATTTGTTTGTTTAAAATCATGTGAATCTTGAAGTGTGCTTTTAAAGCACTCCTCTAAAAATAGTTGTATTTGTGTAAACAAATAGACTTTTTACATAATCTTCCCTGCTAGAATATTCTTGAGGACGACGCACATCAAATCTGAGCGCTTCTTTAATTTGCTTTTGGCCCAAAGCATGAAGTATCAGTACATGAGCGGAAGTCTACAAAACTCTGTTCTGACAGCTGTGGCTAATGCATGGCGACCGTGAGGGTAAAAGGAGCAAATAGAGGCAATGCTGAAAAGAAACAACAACCAGCAGACATCACGCCACACTGAGCCACCATGAGGAGACAATTTCTCTTAGGTCGACACGCGCTACCACTACCCGCAATGACCTCGACACAAGGATGATGTCACAGTGGCCCTCGTATCCTGTTTAGCCATGACTGGTGAAGGCCTCGCTTCACTAGTAACACAGCACGAGCAGGTTTTGTCATACAGATAAACTCTGAAACACATGCAAATTTCCCCCCAGCAGTTCTAGGTCCTGTGCCTCTCAGAGATCAGCTGGCTTTATCAGAGGAGACATTGGCTCACACGCTAAAAATCACCGGGACAAAAGACGTGCAGCCAGCTCGAAAATGTCAAGCTCTCGTGCCATTAACCCCGAGCATCGATCCAGCAGGAACAAAAGGACTGCTTATGAGCTTGTGCGAGTGTGCCGTTGTGTGTGCCGTTGTGAGGGGCCCGAGTAATTAAGAGTGCTATTAGCCTTGTTTAAGTTTGTCGGGATTCCGCTTGGAAAGTGAATCCACTGAGTCATTTGTACGCCTTAGTTGGCTTTCAAGGGCTGCCTCCAAAATCTGCAACACATGTTTTATTCTATTTTGGTTAAACTATAACTTAAAGGAGCACAACTGTGCAGTGAATGGCCAGTAATGTACTACCTATTCCTCCAAGAGACTCTAATATATACATAAATAATTTACAAAGTTACTATGCTTTGTCAGGCATGTAAAATGTGCTACTTTACCAATGCATGAAAGAGTCCGTGTGGAAGTGTGCATCTAAAGCTATGCAAAATAAATTCTGAAAAGGTACCCTGGAAGTCACAAAAGTGCTTCCAAGCAACAATATTTTTTGTTTTATTTATACATCTACTAGTTTCCTGGAAACTGGATAATGATCTTCTGAGTAAAACTCCAATTTCGAAGCAAAGACGGTTCCAGAGTTAGACACATGCAGGAATCTTTCCAATTCTGCTGTCAAAGTAATGGGAAAGTTGTAAAGGGAAGCAGCTAGTTTCTGTTCTGTGAAATAAAGGTGAGCCTGAGGCCAAGGGAATCCTCACATCATAGATTCCCAACGTTCCTCTGAACCACTTTCCAAACATTACTCCATCAGCAAAGCGGGGCTCATTCGCACATGCTTCCATTTGTAATTAAGAACTGCCTCACAGTTGACCGATATCCCAGTTTCTTCTTTCCTGCTGCCTGTCGAGCAGGCGCGATTCTCCTCACACCACCCTGGTTATTTTCTGCGTTTCACTGAAAAACTGTAATTTCTAAACCTGTCATTTATAAACTCTAGAAAGTAATACTGGGCAGGCTCAGCTCAGGGAATCCAACAATGACTGGACTGATATGAGAAATTCAAGATACAGGAAGCTTTGAGACGTTTATACTCCATGGTCATATGCAAACAAAAGTAGGCCTGGGCCATATTATACCGTTCACGGTAATACCGGTATAATGTTAGGCAACGATAGGAAAATGAAATATCGCGATAGAATGGGAGTAAAACGCGCATGCGCAGTGCCTTTGTTTTCATACGCACATGGCCGATTGTTGAGTGAAACAGATGAACCAGAATTGGTTTGTAAAAATGGTGCAACTTCAGTGATGTGGAACTGGTTTGGTGTTTGTCCGTCAGATACACAACAAAGCACATTTTTTGCAGAACATGCAAGCGGCCGTTGTTATTGTCGTATTTGTCGGACAAGATGCTCTTAAATCTGGGAGTAATCTGGGTCCTAAACTCCGTATGCTTCAGGTCAAACAACACTGCAGCATCACTTAGAGTTAAAAACTGTCTAAATTCTTTCATCTTTAATAAAACGATCAGCATTGCTGCTTTACCAGGTGTAACTATAAAGTTTAACTTCCAGGCATCCATGAAAACAAAAGTTATTACATTTAACGGAGTTAGAAGTTAGCAGGAAGCTAGCGGAAGTTAGCTCGCTAGTTTCGCTAGTTACCTAAGCATGATATTGCATGTTCTGACTGAGAGATTTCTGAAAAAAATCAAACGTACAGCTCTGCTATCACTTCCAACATAAATGAAGACAGGAAACTAAACAGCAGTGACGTTTGTAGGGTTACTGAAGTTGGGCTAGCTGGTATATAATGATGTGCTACGTGATCGCTAGCGACACAGCTATGTTAGCATAACATAAACAGTGAAGCTGGAGGACGAACACTAACACTTTTCCACTTATAAAAGTTAACGTGAAGGTTCTTCATGGTTAGAGACAAATGTAATCGCATGGCAGGATGCTGTAAACGGACCAAACTTCAGTCAGGAGAACAACTGAGATAATCCATCCACAATACGAGGTTAGTCATTAATATACTGCAACAACAAGGGAATAGAGCAGCTGCCAGAGAATTCAACATTAATGAATCAATGGTACAGAAGTGGAGGAAGCAAGAAGAATGAGTTTAATAAAGTTTGATTTATCTGACTGCTTTGTTTCGCTTAATGTGCCTTATAATCCCGTGCACCTTATGGTCCGAAAAATGCGTACTGCACACTGCAGTTTAATGTTGCAAAGCACCTCTTTTTAACTTCAGTGGATATTATACATGGTTATGCTCAGGATATGTCAGCCCATTTCTACTGGAAATGCCTTTTGGTTAAACTTTCAGCAAGGAATTTGCATTTGCACTGTTACATTTTTATAAAGCTTTAATGTACATAAAAACCAGCTTCTTGTTTAAGTGAAAATAAATGGAAGGTTGTCTTTTTGCGCTAGTAATGTTGTGGAGTTGTATTTTGTCTCGCATCAATTATATCGTCGGTTATATCATTATCGCAAATTTTCAAATATATATCGTGATAAATATTTTTGGCCATATCGCCCTGCTCTAAACAAAAGTCTTGCAAAAGGAGGAGAAAGACTGCACTCATGAGGTGCAATTTACATCCTAATGAAATAAAAGCACCCACTCTTTTCTTTTTTTATTTAATTGTCACCCCAGACTGTCAATGTGTCTACACAACATCCATCCAACTCTGCAGCTGCTCTTAATTCACCATGAACTTGAATAAACGATGCTATACCCAATCAATATTTCCAGAAGGAAAGGTCAACCCAAGCTGTATTTTCCAGACTCTTCATAGTTCTTCTGAACTGGTTTGTGACAGGTTGCAAATGTCCAGGTAAGATCCAGGTAAGAATTTACCCCGGTTACGCATGACGATGCCATGAAAATGACTGTGGACAAAGCAATGATTTCAGCGCAGCAAAAGTGAAGTATAGGTTAACAAAGTGACGGGACAACACGCGAGTCTGGAAACCGTTTCCCATAACTGTCACATATTTTTGACGAATTCGGGTAAAGCCGACCTTCACACAAGCTAAATCTGCCCGGTCTAATTTACACTGCTCATTTGGACCCAGCATTCCCACTGATTTGTCACAATAATGAGACCAATCTCATAACTAATGGCCTGAAAGGCAGGGCAGCTGATGACCTTCGGGCTCTAGTAGCAACCTGCCCTCCTGGCAGAGGATGCCACAAGCCCCCCGATCTGAGATGAGAGAGGGTAACCAAGCGATGCCTCCATCCATCATCACATTACGCAAGTTGGCCTAATTTAATGTCCTTTTCAGACCTGACTGCAGACACGCTGGGCCACACAGAAACATGGAAAGCAGCTAATTAGTCTACGCCAACAGCAGAGGTTCGCCAGTCATTTTCCACTTCAAGGATGAAATGCCATCCGGATTACTAATGAGGACTTTGTCCATCACGACAGTCTCACCCATTGCAATGCCAAACGTCACCATAATGAGGCGATAACTGAAGCATGCAGATCCTCGCTACAGTAAGGTGCTGGATCATTAAAATAATAACTGCACGGTAAATGCAAAACAGGAAACAGATCGAGTGCTACAGTAGCGACCACACTCGCTAAATACATAACACGGCAGACAGCAAACAGGCTGCAAATGATTGGAGCTCCTCAGAGCCTAAAAACTGTTTTGTTTTTTCCCTCTTTATGCCGATGAATTTGCTAAAGTTCACCTTGTTTTTTTAAAGGCAGTAATGCAGAACGTAGTAGTTAGAAAATTCACAGCTGGAGTATTTAGAACATTAGGCACACACGCTTCTACGGCATCCTTCTAACAGGACTAACCTACAACTGTATTTTAAAGCAATACTCTCCAAAATGAAGCCAGTAAACTGTAGAGAAATGAAAAGAATATGTTAAGTTTCTTTTTTTATATTTACAGAATTGTACTTATTATACTACAAACAATGACATACATATGTAATGTTACACAAATTTTACTACATGTTCATTTGTGAGTGTATGTGTGTAAATAGAGCAGTAGGAACAGAAAAAAATCCCATGTGGGGCAGCCCACAGTGGGTTAACAAGGCAGAGACAGCAGCCAAAAAGAGAGCACTGGGTGATTTCTCTGGGGCGCACACAAACCTCAGAAAGAAGAAAAAAAAATGTCAAACACGCTTCTTGCTATGGGCCGTGTGCCTGTGCTCTCAGCAGCTCACGGATCATTAAGGGCCAGTGAGCGTCAACTAGAAAGCAAGTTTGCTAAAAGATATGAAGCAGTGTGAATGAACACAGCGGGTGAGAAGCTTCGCCTCCTAGCACGTCCACACACGTGCACACAGGTACACGTGCACTCACTCACACGCAAAATAAGTATTGGACACGTCACAAATTTTCTTGTAAGTGAACACATTTCTAAAGGTGCTTTTGACATGAAATTCTCAGCAAATTTTGACCAGTCAAACTCTCCTGTCAGTGTAAATAAGCTTAACTACACATTTAATCTATGAAAGATTTTGATATAAAAACAACAAGTGCAAGTTCAAATTGATGAAGAAATGCTACGTCAACATCAGTACGTCTCAGAAAAACTGAGACGTACTGATGTTGATGTAGCATTTCTTCATCAATCTGATGAAGAAATGCTGCTTTGGGTTGAAACTGTAGGAAAAATATCTGGAAAATCTCAGAAAATGTTTCGTTAGCTTTTGTTATTTAGTTGTTTATCTATTACTTATTTACTTTGGTTCAGTAGGAAAAGCTGAAAAACACAGTTAAAAGTCTAAAATGTATATCATCCCTCACATTTTCCAAAGCTGCTAAGCTGACCAGAGTGGAGTCTTTGGCTGGTTGATTCTGGCCCCTGGGCCTTATGTTTGACACTCCTGTTTTAGCTGAACTGTTTCACAAACTTGTTGACCTAACTGTAACAGACACAGTGAGTCACCCTGCCGAAATCTGTAGATGGAAAAAAGGCCCATCCGCCACATAACTCCTGAACCACAGCAGACCCTGGAAATTACTCTGGCTACCACTCGACAGGGTGACCGCCACCAGAGCTGACAGGAGCTCTGTCATTACTACGGCCGCTAAAGCTATCAGCTTTTCATCACCGTAATAAGATGACAACACACACTTGTCATTTTGTCTGGTGTTAAGATAATCCATGATCTTTTCACGACACTGCCACGAAATGCCAGGAAAGGTGCTGCAGCATGAGCCTTACAGACAGGAAAGAGACATAAGTCTGTACTGCCTGAAGCTTCAGAGCGAGTATGCGTCCACATTCTGGTGTTATGAGTTACTGAGACGCATTTAGACCCAGCCAGACTAGTTCATGTCCCTGGCAGAATATAACCCACAGTGGTACCAGTTTACTGTCACGTCAGCTTAATAATTAACACCCTAGATACGTTTTACTTCAACTAAATGAGGAAGTGCACCTCTTTATTTTCAGCTCATCTCTAAATTAACTCTTTATCTTTTATTAGGCTACATGCACTTTTACCTCAACCTTGAGTAAATGAACTATTTTGATTTTATGCTGGCCCAACAAATTAAACTGCTGCGGGTGCTCGGCTTGGCCTGATTGCTGGATTTGTTTTGATAAAGACGCATGATATATACCCAGAAGCCACTTTTGCTCTAAAAAAAAAAAAAAAAAAAACAATCAAGAGATTTCAGGAAGTAACTACGAACTTGGTAAATATCTTTTTGGGAATGAGGAAAATCTATTTAGAGGAAATCCTTTTCTGTCAATGTGGCATGCTGTGTATTTTAACAACATTTACTTCTTCCCCGCTTTATTTGTTCGTTTAAATCAGGATTGGCAGGAAGAGTGGATGGCACGACATAACAACTGGCACAACCGGCATGTTATTATCTGGTTTACCTGTTTCGACCTTTCACACAGTGTTGCTCTGTTAATAACCAGATGATTTTTGGACAGATTTTATGCAAACAAAACCAAAAAAACAAATGCATGCGGGTCACAGCTTGGAACAATGTCTATACGTTAGTGGGTAGTGAATCCAGTCACAGTGTCTCAAGACACCCGTTTGACTAAGATGGGTTCCCAGTGAATCGGGGTAAACTAACATGCCCGTCTGGCAAAACAAGATTGGTTGCCTCGTTGTTATTTCCTGTTCATTACTCTGAAGCTCACTATCTCAAACTCATAAACACTGGTGCTAGTGATCTTGGCTAATCAGTTTTTCAAGCTCATTATAGGAACAGATATGGCTTAGACTAAAAGTCGAGTCACACTGCAAACTTTTAAAACAGTCTGAATATAGCCAAACAATAAGAGCACTGCTGACGGTTCTTTCAGATTCTTCATATGGGATGCGTTGCATGAATTGCTTTCATGTATCTTTCTGACATGGTTTCACTTCAGGTTTTTAGGGTTTTGGGTCATCTATGATAAAACTAAAACAGGACTTTATAAAAGTGAAATCACTTAGCGTCACGATAACCGTCACTTACAAAGACAATGAAAGCCCTGCGAGAAAACTCAGATCAGCTTTCTCACCCACTCACCCAAGAAAAACTCATCCCACTAAAAACGCCCCTGTGTATAGATAGTAATCCAATATCAGCTATGTTGACCACACATTATTATCACTTCTCTCCTGCTGAGCTACTGGCCATGATGTGATAACATCTGAGAACAGAAACGAAGGTCATCGTTGTAAAACCCAAATGTCATAAACAAACGGTCTCTGAATTGCCATCAGTTATTTTTCACACAACATGGCGTCATACACCTGCCAATCATCTGACTGCAAACTGAAGACTGGACTCATTAAGTAGCAGATAAATGGCAGCCGAATGGACATTTCCCCCATCACTTCATACCATATACCTGTTTCCCCCCTCAGTCTGTAAATGTTGGATCGCTGAGTCTGAAACCAGTTTGTCCGTGAATGGTAGAATAACATTGATGGAACTGCCATTGCGGACACGTCTATCAGTCATTCAGCTATCTTATCACCCTTAGCACAGCCACAAGCTTAGAGTCACTCTCTTATCACACTAATCCGGACAAGTTCAGAGCTGAGTCTGTGAAGGCAGCACGGATAAATTAGTTTACTCCTTTACTGATTGGATTAAAAGCCAGGAGCGGGCCTCGGCCCCCCGGCCCCAGCTGCTCTAGTCTCCAGCTGTTCAGCTTTAATGAACATAGGAGCTTTAATGTAAGTAAATGACTACAAAAAACAATATTTAATGCCTTTTATTGCCACATTTTCCATTAAATCACATATTTTAGATGCAAGATATGAACATATTGACTATCTCGCAGTACAGAAACTCCTGACTGATTTATAACCCTTTTACAAGGAGTATTCCCAGTGACTCGCCGCTCCTACTACACATCAGGAAAGCAGCATCATATATGACAGCTGGCTCAATATTAATCTAGTGCAGGTTAAATGCAAGCATATGGAGTACACTGTCTCCTTTGCAGCCCCATCATCAGAGCCATTACACAGCTCTACATTTCAAGTTAGGCTCTAGAAACCATATTTAGGTCTTCTTTGAAACACGTGTGCATACAGCCTGCATGGAAACTGTATGCATCCCACTGCAGCTTTAATCAACACTAGTGCCGAAACAGGGTTTCCACTGGAAGACTCACAAATGAATACAGAGGCTTGGCTGTCACAAAGTGACAGGCCCGCGTTAGGGGCCGCCGCAGCAACGCTTCACTGGACGGAGACACAATATGACAGACAAACAACACTACAAACCTGGGCAGCCTGAAATAAAATGAAAACTTATTAGCGGCCAACTCTGGCAAGAGACAGTGAGTAGTAACGTGCTTAAAACAGTTAAGGCTTTCTTAGAGATGGAAGAGGCCAAGAATATCAATTCAGACTCAAATTTTTTCACTGTAATAGTTCACAGTGGGTGATAGTTCACAGTGGGTCTAGTGTGGAGATATGGAGTGTGTGTGTCTCTTCTGACAGCTCCTTAACCTCCGGGCTGGCCTGCTTCGCTGAGAAGGAAAGCCTCATTTAATTTCATAAGGCCTGTGGAAAGTGTGCCTGAAGATGGTGTCAGAGATAGAGAGAAAGACAACAAAACTCTCAAAACATTACATCAGTACTTCTAACTACTGCAAAGACTTCCACATTCCCAGAACCCCATCCTGGGCTTCTCCTCCCTCCTCAGGCTGCTGCTGGAAAGACTCACAGTTTCCTCTGCCTCTGTGACACCCCCCCTTCTGACAAGGGCGGAGGGGCGGGGGTGACAGAGGCAGGAAAACGCTGTGCAACTATTGCATGGTAGTGACAGCTCTGTAAACGCAATTGCCTTCCTGTTATTGTGAGCATTGTTGAGGGTGCATCCATTACTACAGTGACCATGTAAAGAAAAGACCTGCATCAGCTTGCAGGAATACCTAGGATTTCCCTGATGAATGGGGAAACACCCACAGGGAGGGGAGAAACAGCAGGCTGGCTGGAGAGTCTGACATCATCCAAGTACAGACTTCCATGTTTCTGTGAAGCCTCATGTGTCAACACTGAGTGCATCTATGGATAACTCTCTTCAGCTCTCTTGCAGACACACACACACACACACACACACACACACACAAGCACAACTTCCTCCTCAGGTCTGGACAGATGTTCATTGTTCTGAGTTTCTGCTGCTGCACAAACACACACCAGGTAATAGCAGAGAGATGGGGCTAACCATCAGCCACGGGCTCTCAATCACACCTTTACTGCAAAAGCACAAAAAATAAGGCATCCATACCCTTCCACAGTCAAACCAACCCTAGCAGGTACTGCAACCTAGAAGCTCAAACTGGGTCTTATTCTAATTCATATTCGCTGATCAGAATGATACTGGGATTAACATATGCCTGCAAAGTTGAAGGATTTCTTCTGGGTTTTGGGTTTGTTGTTTGTTTTTTTAAATCACGGGTTATGAAGCTTTTGAGAGGCGAATGTTTGAAGGCTAGTTACAGTAAACGGCGGGGCAGCAGCAGCGGGGTGTCGATGGGTTTCAAGTGCTCCAAAAAGCTGCATTGCCTCTCTGTCAAACCTCTACGTCCCACCGTGGATTAAAATATCCACGCGACACCAGGTTGGGATACGTATCATGACTCGTCGTGTGCCTCACCTTTACGTGAAGCTCGACCTCAAAGAAATAAATGAAGTGGGGGAGATATTGACGCTAGTTAGCTTCACTTCCTTAGCCAGCCCCGCTTGCCTTCTCTCCGGTCCAGCCTCGCCAGCTCGGTCCCTACCCCTCTCTCTCTCTCTCTCTGTTTCTCTCTCTCGGAGCTGTCTCAGACGTCCTGGGACTTACCGGTCTTATATGCTGATGATGCCGCTGTGAAGAGACAACAAGTGCGGGGCGGCTGCTGGCCACCGCTCCGCTGCTCCGGGACAAGAGGAGTACTGATCTACACACTTTCACAGCCATCTCTTTAGTGAAAGCTCGCCGTGAAGGAGACTGCTGCGGGCGGGCGGACGGAGAGGCACCGAAGAAGCACAGAGGGAGGGGTGGGCGGGTTTGCGGGGCTGGACTATGATATACACATGCCCAGTGTTGCACCAGTGTGCTAAGATAATGCACTTCTGTGCGCACTAGTTCAAAAAAATGTATGTTATGCGAAGACTGCAGTACACCTGTCTCCAGTGACAATATACCCTACTGCAATTCAAAAAAAAAAAGAAGTCTGGTGATAGTGGCATGGGTGAAGGAACTATATACACACATCTCGGTGAAAATCATTGTTTTTATGTCTAATGTGTTTAACCAAATAAGAAAACATGTGTACTATGTTTTTGTTGTTTTTTAAAAAGAGGGTTTCATTCTTAAAGCTTCACACTTAACACAGTGCACAGTGCAACCTGTCTGAATGTCTTTCTGTCACTCGTCACTCTATCCATCTATAGCCAAATATCAAATATAACCTGTCCTTCAGTCACACTTGTGTTCCTGGATCAAATATAAGTGAACTGGTCTTCATCGGCTTTTAAACAGGTAGGCTTTCATTACATTTCAGAGCTTCTGTGGCCGTTCAATGGGGCAAGCAGTTTATGAGGTGCACTGTTTTCTGGAGAATCATCCATCCACTGCAAATTCAGCTAATGGGAGTGCTAATGGGTCTGTTTGGTCAATGAATGTCAAGGAGACTCCCCACCGTGGAATGCAACCTGTTTTTGTCTGTAATCTTTGACCAAGCCCATCATATAATACCACCTACCACACCTGTGTTGGTCAAGGGTGAGTCCAGATAGGCAACTCTTAAAAGACAAAAACAAACACATTTTGTGTAATTCACCGCAGTGATTTATGTGATCACATGGTTTCTTATCACAATTTTAGATCCAAAGTAAGGAGCAGAAAGATAAGGAATGAGTCAAATTCGTTGTTTTGTTGCTTGTCTTATGTTTTTTATAATGTATTTATTTCAAATACAGTAGCAGTATGTCATTGCTCCTGAACTCATCCCAATTCCTTCTGTACTTCCTCAGGTGCACTGCATCAGGCTGTGTGGGTGATGCAATTTAAATGCAAATTCCCAGTCATGGACAAGGATCTGCTCAAGGCCTCAAGCCTGCATCGATTCACAGGGCGGATCTTTTGTGTGGTGCCAAACACTACCGTGCACTGGCTCAAATAAACCTTTAGACGTCTGCTCTAACTGTGTCACGGCGGTGGTGCATTTGCACATGATGCGTCAGCAGTGTAAACTAAAGAGCTTGCAGCAAAGAAAAGCTACCTGCATGTATTAGATTTCATTAGAGCTAAGACGTGTATGATTTGTTTGTACTCCAAACTGTGTCCACAGCATTAAATCAGCTAATAAAGAGAAGCTATACATATCAGACCGTGGTGTTTGATCTCAGTGTAACCTAAAATGCCCTACATGCCACATTATTGTAACAGCACAACTTCTTATCTTCCTCAAAATCTACAGTTATGATACTTCGGGTGAGTTATCACCAACGTAAAGACACTAACACTGCAGGTGCAAGAAAATAAGACCAGGTGACACCATTCCTTTTGAAAGTAACTAAGTATTTAGATATATCCAAACCAAAGTGGGAAAAAAAAACCACTTTATGGAAAATCTCAATGATACCCCAGTTAATTTCACTAAGACACTCGTGTTAATACACAAATTAAAATAAAAATTAAATTACTGATATAAATTGGACATGACAAGTCTCTACAGCACTAAATTTGTGCGACTCAAATAAAACCAGTGCTGACAGTAATCTTTTTTTTCCCCCAGTTATCCTCATATGATTGAATTTTTAATTTAATTTTAATAGAGACGGTACAGATTTGAAACACCCTCTGCCACCATTTCTCAAGGTCATGATGAGTGATTTGAGGAGAGTACAAAATGAGGTGTGTTTGGTTGCCACGTAAATATGAGTGTTCACACATGTCTGTACTTGAATGAAATGTCGCCCAGCGTGAAAATACAAAAGAGCTCCACCCGTGGTTTTATGAAAGAAGTAACGCTCAAAGACAGCATGCATGGGTGTGCAGACGTGGAATACGTCAGAGAAATAAGACTGATGTTAGTGGAGCCAGCTTTTGTTCTCATGTCAAAAAAAGAATAAAAAAGAAGGTGTTGTTGTTGTTGCAGACGAACAACACACCTTCATGGATTTACAAAGGTGTTCCTCAGTGTGGTTCTCAACAGTGTGACACCCTCTTAAACCAACCAAAATTAAAAGAGTTAACAACAGTGTCTGAACATCCTTCTAAAAACAGTTGAGGTTTGGTCTTATCTCCTGCTCCACCTTTGCACTGCCACATTTGCAGGATGGCTTTGATCAGTAGTGGAAGGAAGACATGTTTCTGAATATGCTTCCATGCCTACAGAAACATTTTTGGCCTGGATGTTCATATTTATTTATATGTAGGCTGACATTTGCACTGCATGCATTCTTTTTTTTTCTTGTCTCACAAGTTTCATAGAAACTCCATTTCCATTCTCTGAACTGTAGCCCATTAATTTTGTACAAAATGTTATAAACCAACTTTCATGTTATACATGTTTATGGGTCAATAAAGGAGTCAATATGAATAAGAGCACTGCTGTGGAGTTCTAGGTGACGCTGAGGTTATTGTAGTAAAACTAATAACATCCAATTTGAAATTTCAGTATTTGACAGGTTTCTATTGTGGCATTCTGGTGATACATTGTGAGTCCTAATGAACTCTATGCTGAGGAGCTGCAGGCATATTTAAACAGTGTCCCTTATTTAAGAAAAAACAAACAACTGTAGACTAAAAGACAGCATAGATACAATTTGTTCTAACAAAGATTTTATGAAAAGATAAAAGGAAGGGGAATGGGTAACAATTTGCAAAGGAGGAAGGCAGCAATATTAGTTGCGGTGTGTGAGCATGTGATATTATTATACTGTTGATAATCACTTCAAGTTTGTATCACCTGTTTGAGACAACACACACAGACAGAGACACAAACAATCATAGAGAGCTGACTCAATGAAGCATTTCACTGAGTTATTATAAATTTATAGTTTAAGCCATGACACCTGGTTGCATAAGCATTGCATCCTACTGCATGTAATGCAAAGATTGTATGACCTGAGGCTGTTAGGTGGACATATAACGTCTTTAAGGCTTGTGTGTTCAATTTCAGATATATCTTGCGTGTTCATTCATTTCACTTAGTAGCTAAGGGATAAATGTTATCAATCTAAGTCTGACTAATGAGAATAATTAATATTATTAGAACTCTTCTGACATTTCTGGCATTTCTAAAGGCCTAGGTTGTGCATCATTGTGAAATTTGGGTGACATTGTTAGTGGATGTGACAAAAGCCTGCAGTCATGAAACGTCCCAAGGCAAGCTCAGCCGCTCTCCAGTTTTTCCTTTCACATTTTGCATGCAAACCACCAGATATGTTGGCTCTTCAAGGCAACAATTATAACTGGCACACTGTGGAGAGGCTCGTTATTTAATCTGGAACTCTATAAAGACATATGACTGAAATCAGACACTCTCTTTCAGTTCAGTTTAATATTGTTACATAATACCAAATGAAATTTATTTTATTCTAAAATTTTAAACCTGAAATAGAATTGTTGAATCTGTATTTAGGCCTAACATTAGTAGGTACACCTTACTTGTACTGGGTAGGAGCCCTTTTCCCCTCAGAATTCTTCATGGTATTGATTCAATAAGGTACTGGAATGACAGCATCACACAGTTGATTCAGATTTTTGGGCTGCAAACCCATGAAGCGACCCTCCTGTTCTTCTGCATTCCAGAGATGCTCTATTGCATTAAGATCTTATTACTGTGGAGTAAAGTGCACTCATTGTCATGCTCAAGAAACCAGTTCGAGATTATTTCAGCTGTACAACATGGTGCGTTATCTTGCTAAATGTACTCATCAGAAGATTGGTACATTGTGGTCATAAAAGGATGGTATGCTATGCTGTGGTGTTTAAATGAGGCTCAGTTGGTTAAAAAAACAATCCCTCACAACATTACACCACCAGCAGCAGCAGCCTAAACTACTGCTGTGAGGCAGGATGGATCCACGCCTTCATGGTCTTTACACTAAATTCTGAACCTACCAGCCAACTGTTAGAACAGACACCGAGACTTGTCCGACCAGGCGATGTTTCCCCAGTCTTCTATTGTCCAGTTTTGGTGAGTTTGTGTCAATTGCAGCCTCTTTCCTGTTCTGAGCTAATAAGAGTCCCACTTGGTGAGGTCCTATGCAGCTGTAGCAGTGTGTTGTGTGTTCACAGATGCTCTTCTGCATGCCTTCCTTGTAAAGAGTGGTTATTTGAGTGAGTTGAGTGCATTGCCTTCCCTTGAAGCAGTCTGTCTGTTCACAAAGAGAACTGCCACTCTCTGAATATTTTCTCTTTTTGGACCCTTCTCTGTAAGCCCTATAAAAAAAAAAAAGTAAAACAGTTGTGCTGTGCTGACCATAATGTACCTATTCGATTAGACAACTTAAAGTCCCCACAAGACTTTTGATTTTCCTTTACTTACACTGTAATTCCGCCTAAACCTGGACGGAGGGATGATGGGAGGGTGCCTGTGTGAAATGCATGGGGCTGGTACGGAGATGTTGTCCCACCCTCTCTGAAACACGGAACTATTAGCGCAGTACTCCATCACTGCAGACACACTGAGCAAAGACGTACTCTGAATCGGTGAAGACGTTATTACTTTGGACTGAGTGGTGTTTTTATCGCTGCTTATGTAAGTAACCGTGCCTCCTATGAGCTATAAGAAAGCTCCGTAATGACGCAGTGTGTAACAAAACGATGAAATAGCTGCTAGTAGAGCTAGCACTTGCCAATCTAACGTTAACTAGCTAGCTCGCCAGCGTGAGTTACCCCACGAAACAATTACTTGACTGCCGAACTAACCAGCTAAATATTGACATTAACAAGTGACTGACGATAGAAGCATTTAGTTTATTATTGGTTAGACGGGTAGCTGCTAACCTTGTAGCCCGTCATGCTGTTGTCAACGAAGTTAACTTGCGGCTAAAAACAAAACACTGGGATCACTATCAAATGAACAGCTCTAGCTGTTCGTGTTTCCGTTTCAACATGCCAAACGCAACACTAACATCACCTTAACCAGTGTTTTTGAGCCAGTTGTTGACAGCTAGCTGTTTTTGTGTGTGTTTTTGGTGTTGTGTTAACAGTGGGCCATGTCATATTGAACACAAACACAGGAAGGTGTATCTTTCAGTTGTTTGTTTAAGATTATTATTATTGCATGTTTACACGAAACACCCAGAGACTAAAATGATTATGCTTCAAAGGATAGTGCAATGCTAGCTCTTACCCAAAGAAAACATTTCCTAATTTATTTGGGAACAATACATAGCTTTTTTGGGTTGGGTGTCGCAAAACACCCATTAAAAATTCAGGTCTGCATGTTTGTCTTTTATGTTATGTATATGATTTTTAAAAGCTTGGATTGAATTGAGGAGCACAAGTATGAGTAAATGTATAATGCATGTATGTAAGAGGCCATGTAAGGCTTTAGAAGTAATTTCTGTAAGTTTAAAATCAGCTACCAGGCAGCCAGTGTATTGTAACAAAGGTGAGAAAGTCCTGACCCAGATACACTTGACAACGATATGCAGTTTCTGAAAGCTTTAGTTATTTCTTTTTAATGAGGTACTGGTCCATATATCCAAACTGTTCTTTTTAAAATTCTGAATGCTCTTGATACTTCTGAAAATAACCCCATCTCTCTGTGTATGTGTACCCCTAGGGTGGGAAAAAAAGATCCCCAAGCAGCAAAAAGAACTGCTATATTTGCTGTTGTTTAACTGGAATGAATCTGTGGTCTCACCTGAGATCATAAAATGTAATTTTTAATGCCATAGGCTATTTAGATTACACCCCCCCCCCCCCAAACACACACACACACACACACACACACACACACACACACACACACACACACACACACACACACATTTTATATTAAAAAAAGGTTTGCTTTTAGGTAGTGAAGAATAATTGTTGAGGACATTGATTTACCTGCTCCTTCTTCAAGTCCAGGTCCAGTGTGCCTTGTAACTAGACTTACGATGATAGTTCTCTATCATTGTAGCTTCAGCTGAACTTAGCATTGAGCTTCTGGGAAAGTGTAAAAGCAAAACTCTCTAATTAAAAATGTGCTGGATTCAAAAAATTAGACTGAATTCTTGAAATATGATGTAAATTAATCATTTTTAAACACTCATAAATACATGAAAAAAGTTGCCTGATATCGTGAGGGCGGCACTGGATTTATAAAGCTGTAATAACAGGATGGAGTTTAATAAGTAGCTAAGTCATGCTCTGCAAGGTTTAGGATATTTTTACATGTACTTTGATAATAATGAGCATTTAACTTTAACACAGCCACCCCCTTTGTTGTGGCTGCTGTGTTCCAGATTTAGCTTGCGTTGATGGAGTTGATGAGGAGACAAGCATTGCAATCAAAAACAGCACTCAAAGTTTGAGCATGCCAAAGGAATGAAGTCTCGCACTCAAATTTCTCCAAAAACGTGCCAAGACAAAGCATTCCTGCATGGTTAAGTACAGGTGCAAAGAAAGAAAAAAATTTATCAGATGTTACTCCATTATAACCTAATTAAAAATATATATCAGGAACTCTAACAGCTTACAATTACCTTTAGTTTGTAATCAAAATATGCACGCTTTTAAAACTTTTTTAATGTAAGGTTTTCAAAAGAGTACATTGAAGGACTCTTTGTTGGTTTGTGATCAGACTGAAAGGATGATGAAATGCTGTTTTCCTTATGATATTCTCTCTTTTACAGCTTTGCTGTTTTGTTCAGATGAAAGATGTATGTTTTTCATTATACAGAACGTGCACACGGTAAAATAGAGCAGAGTAGAAACCGAATAAATGTATATATGCCACATAGATATGAATGAGAAGCAAATTTTGGACTGACTGCTTCATTTCTTTACATAGTTAGACATAACGAATGGGCAGGTTTTTGTTGTAGTGTGGCTCACTGGCTTTTATGCAAGTTAGTTTCCAGTGTCCTTTCACAAAGTTATTATCTGAACAAGCTTTAGGCTTCCCATTTGGAGATTACACAGAGCGTGTATAACTTCCCCTTTGAAAATGTTTAATTTCACTTGGTAGATGTATTTCAAAGATTTAAGCAAACATTATTAACTAGTTTAAATGAGTGACCCTCAACTAGTAGCTAGGAATCAAAAAGATCAAGAAATTTAAATCCATATTTTATGTTCATCCCTTTTTCTTTTTCTTTTTAAATTGAATCTGGCGCATGTGTGTGCTTGTCTTCTTGTCTGGCGGTTGGAGGAAAGGATTCATGAGATTGTGTCAAGTCAGAATTTGAAAAAATATACAAAAAATATGACATTAGTTCTTCAGTTTTGTAGTACATAAAGTGTCATTGCTCCATATTTTGCAGTGTAGTAAAGTTAAGTAATGCACCTTACTGCCTTACTTCCCAAAATCAAATAAAACCCAAGGTACTGCTGAGAGCTAAAATCATTACAAATTATTTCAGCTGCAGTACAGTAATCACCGTAGCTGCCATAGTTGTTACAGTCAGGAGCAGTGTCCAGACATCACATTGCTGCAACACCACCCCTGGGGTGGTTTCCCTGCCATCTCACTTTTTCTTAGTCTTTGTTTTGTTCTGTTACTCTGTACAGAGGAGCATTTCAGAGTGTCAATAACTGTGTTGCTGCCTCTGCTGTGAAAAGGCAAAAACAGTGAGAGTAAAAGCCCATACTCTTTGTTTGGTGGTGTAGCTGTAACTCAGCAGCAGAGCAAATAGTGCTATAGCCAGGACTCACTAACCTGCTATGAGACTTACATATGTTTGAGATCACTCAGCATCTGTTCATCTTTGGTTTTAGACTAATAAACAAATTACTAGCTTTCCACTTGGCTTTGTGTAGGGCTGGAGATGTTGTTTGGGAGAGACAGGCTGCCGAAGACAGCTGAATTATAGATAACATTGCTGAAGTTGATAACATGTAGTTTTGTTACTTTAAGTGCTGTAAAAGGTTTCCAAACCTAAATCTGTTATTCTAGCAAAACGATGTAGCCATTGAGCTGCTGTGCTAGCTACAGAGTATTAGTTAATGCCAAAGAAATCTAACTGACTGTACTTAGGACCTGTTATCTAACTTCTTTGTGAAAATGTAGGTAATTATATTTGCATAAAATGGCAAACGGTTGGTTAATATTGATATCATATCATTTCTATGCAAAAACTGGTGCATTATATTTTAAAAACTTTATTTTGAACAATGGCTTTATTTTAATTTAAATATCGTAAATATCGTAATATCAAAATGTAGTGGAGGTTGCGGGGAATAGGTGGCTGTCTGGTTTGGATTTCCAAACCAGCAGCACTCACGCCTCAGCAAACTTTGCATTTAACAGTTCACCTTTGGAGACCTTCATTCAAGTTTTTAAACCGCTTTCTATCGTCTTAGCTCCAGTTGAACTAGGCATCGAAGTTTTTGGGGAGGTGTGAAAGCAAAGTGCTGCGATGAAAATGTGCTGGATTCAAAAACTCAGACAAAATGAGTGCATTCTAGTGAAAATGAAAGCACTCATCAGTGAACTCAGTAATTATGAGTTAGATAACACAGAGTTGCAAATAACATTTGGTCAGCTGCTGTTCTGGGAGCCAACTAATTTCAAACTGCTGGAAAGACATTCAGGGGATGAATGTGTGGGCATATGTGCAGACACTCACTGGCTCTCACACAACTGTGGGGATATACCAGTGTCATAAATATGTTAGTTAGTTTGCATTTTGAAAATCTTTGTTTACTGTACATGTACCTTGGTGAATTTTGGAAAGGCATTAAAATATAAAGAAGTTTATTAATACTAAAGATTTCTGCAACACCAACGACTTGCATTTTTGGGCTTTCTTGTTGCATCATGTGAGTTTTGGTCTGTTTCTATAAAGTTTTGGTGTCGTTCCTTTACCATTAGGCTTTCCCCCAGTCCCAAAAAGTATAATAGTGTGGATGCATGCTCACTGTTCCCTTTAGTCCTTATTGTCATGGGCTACTGAACACTCCAATTAGCATATGCCATGTTTCACTGTTCTTTCTGCTGAGTCTGCTTGACAGTTGGTGCCTGAATTGTTAATAGGATATTGACAGGTGGTAGCTTTGAGCCTCAGTGGGGTTAACTCCTCCATCATGTAGTTTGAAAAGTGCACACATGGGAGCTACAGATACACACCAGTAGCCCCTTTCCTAATTGTTAATCATCTTTCCGTGACACTGAAGAATTAAGCAACAGTATAGCTGAAAATGAAGTTCTGGAGCTTAGGTGCACTGGTGGCAATTAGTTTTATCCCTGATTTTCCGTTGTTTATTAATTGAGGTATGTGGGAAAACCAGGACCTTCTACATTGACTTTTTAGGGAACCATTTTGTCTACAGTGCCATGTGAAGGCAGATCCCAATGGTGAACTCCCATTGTTCTAAGCTTTGTCTCTTGAGGTGACTGTTAATTACTTTTTTGGGGGGGTTAAAATCTGCAAATCCTTACCTATGACTTCCATGGTTTATAATTGGACAAGGTAGGTGTTTAGTACTGTGGTAGCTATGTGCTAGCTTTACAGTGTTTAGAGGATCTTGTGGTATGAATCCACATGTGTAGTTCATCCATCTATCTGTCTGTTCCTTTGTTATCTTACATTCGTATCTGATCAGGATTGGCTGGGATTGGAGTCCATATCAGCGGACAAAGTGCGTGGACAAAGTGCGTAGAAAAAGCAAACAACCAATCACTCTTACATCCCCACCTACGGCCAGTTTAAAGGGATAGCACACTGCCATTCTAATCCACTAATCATTTTTTTTTTATGTATGTTTTTTTTAAGTAAATGTGTTAAATCTCAGCTAAATAATCCTAGTTTTGATTTCTGCTATAATCAGGCATCCTTACTTCACAGTGGAAATCCGACTGCCTGACATGCTGTTTGTTGGAATCAAAATCAAAGCAAATAAAAATACTACAACTGTGGCTACAAATCTTAAGGCCAAAGTACAGGTTTCTGTTTTTATTATCCTAACTAAGGGAGTTAATGAAATATAGGTGTGCACACATATATAATGATTCAATTGTCCAATACGTTTAATCAAAGAGTTTACAAAGTAATAACTTTAAACCAAAAAAAAAATGCTTAAATTAGTCACTAAATATACAGGGATGGGTGTTAATAGGTGCTGAGCAGGAAGCACAGAGGGCAGACCTTCACCTGTGTGGTCTTTGACCAGGTTTGTTTGGTTAATAATCTTTGCAGCAGATTGACTATGAAGGGCTGATTCACACGGACTTATCAGAAAGTTGTTTCAACATTTATTATAATTGTGCAAGATGATCAAATGATGGCACATATAGTCTACATGTAATCTGCTATGGTGCTAACAAAAATGTAAAAGAATGACTGAATAAACTGAATAAAAAACTGCACTAAAGTATGCAGTAAGTTCACAGCATGAGGAAAGAAACTGCTGATATTACAGCAGCAGATACTCCCGTTTTGCTTGCCAGGTGATAGCAAGGTGGATATTGGGCTCAACTCCCTAATACCACTTATGATGTGTAGATGGGTGGTTGGGATACTCTTGAGGGGGGTTTAATTCGCCCACAGCACCCATCCAGTCTCTGCTGTGCACATCTCATACCAGATTGTGATGTTTCCAGTCAGGATGCTTTCATTGCTCCTCTTCAGACGTTAACAAGACAAGATGAATTTGGTCTTCTTTGATTTCCTTACGAGGCTTCTAAACTTTCTTTACCACGGTTGAGATCTGTCTGTGACTTAAACTCTGCAAAGCACTGATGTGGGCTCTAATCTGAGGTAGCTTTAACTGGTGATTTCTAAGACAGATAAAAGTTATGAAACTATGTACTCAGCTCAGAATTTTCATATCCTTTGTATTCACATACTTAACCTGAAATTATTTCATAGTTTTTATTTATTCAGTTTTGGCATACAGTAGTAGAATACAAAACAGAAACACAATTTAATAGGTGTGTGTTGCTTTTTTCTGTCATTGTACATACCGATACTGCAAGAGTGTCATCTGTCTTTGTCTCACCTTTACTCTCGTCCCTCTGCAGGATGTTCCACTTGCGGGCATTGTCCGCAGTTTCAGTGGGGCTCGCGCAGCTGTCCCGGCGTTATCACAGCGGGGCAGTGCGAGAGTCTGGCCGGAGAAGGCTGATGCTGGCAGCCCTAGCTGGGGTAACCGGTGTGTCTGCTAGTGCTGGACTGCTGTGGAAGAGGTAGTTTTTTGTTTTGTTTTTTTACACCCTTGTGCCTCATTTTATTGCTCTTAAAATAATAGTGGTCTTAAAAAAATACTGCATTTGTTCCTTAAGAAGCAATTTGAAGCAAGCTGATGTGTAAACAACTCAGTGATTTACAAGCAGCCTGCTCAAGGTGCAGATTGCTTCTCGGCTGAAGGCCTGTCTAGTGTTACTTAATACAATGTGGCATGACTGGGAATTCAATTTAAACATGTTTGTTGAGTTTCATTTTTATTGATTTTTTGTCACTTGAATGACACGCCATTTTTTGAAGTGGGTTTTCCATCATGTGTTTAAACTTCAGCACTGTTCTATGGGACAGCATTCAGTGAACAGGACTTGAGGTTCATTGAGCAAATTAGGAATTGCTTTTGGCTCAGTACTCAAAAGCAGCTAGACTTTAGAGCACATGTTACATTTCATTCTCCTGCTTGTTGTGTTTTTATGGCTATCCATTGCCTTAAAGCCTGTTGTTTAGTTAAGACAATGTGCTGGAGAAGGTGTTGAGGTTAGAGCTCTATGGGGACACACTGACTGTGCTGCAGGAGGCAGAGTGATGGATGGCGACTCAGGGCATTTGAGACTGATGGAACGAGACTGTTCCAGGCCTTCACCCTGGGCTTCATTTTCAACGCGTGTCATTAAACTGAATTATTCAGCCTGCTCCAGACAGTCCCAGCTATTTATTATTATTATTCCAATTTCAGTTTAGTCAGAAAAATGGTAACGTGGGAGTCTGCCATAGTAAAACCTCCCCGCACTGCACCGATGAGCAAAACACAGCAGAGCACATAATCTCCTGGCCCTTTTGCCTCTCTGTTTTTCAATCTGTTTAGCATCATAGCGACAGTACACACCTAGCTGCAAAACACAGTCTGCTACATACCTCCCGAGATCTACTTGGTACTAGAGCAAAGCACAAAGACATATTGCTGAACTATCTATTCATCTATTCAGATAACATCGATCTGTCCCCCAGGTATTGATCTGTTTTGTAATCTGATCTCTCTTTTTGTTAAATTTATTTACAAAACCAGAGCATATGCAGATGCTGGGTCTTCTGTTCGACACTCTGAGCAAGTAAGTGGAGAGGATCCGGATTTTGGGAGACACCCAGACTCCGAAACGGAGTCAGAGAAATCGGTGGAGGCCAGCAGTGGAGATGAGGATGAAAAAGACGAAGGTGGAGAGGGGAAAAAAAAGAAGCAACGCTCTGGATTCCGTGACCGCAAGGTGATCAATAAACAATAACCATTCAGCCATGCAGTCAGTCTTCCTATTTAATTCATCTCCACAATGTTGTTTTGAAACCCCCAGCAAGCAATTTCCAGTATGCCAGAGCTAGTATATTTTGACAGAATATTTGCTGAGACTAAGAAATGTAATGGGGTAATCAGCATGCATAAAGAACAGGAATGTCCCACTCCTATGATTTTATTGCTGTTAATTAGGCAGAAGATGACAAAGGATATGGAGATAAAGAACAAAGGATCTTTGATTTGATGCCAAATAAGCAGTGTTTGTTGCACTGCTTGTTGGAGGATGTGAGGATAAAAACAAAAAAAAGGAGGAAGAACTTTTTTTTTTTTTGAATGATGTAAAAATTGCGCAGTCACTCTGAGGAGCAGCCACAGTCTGTAAAAAGCAAATAGATGTCTAAGGGCTGACTGTCTTTGAAGTGGTCCAGTGTTGGAATTTTAAGTGTATGTTGAGCATATCCACAGATTTTGGCTTTCTTTGTGTTTTATTCATTAGGTGATCAGATCAGGAGATGCTTAATAATAATAATAAAAATAATAATAATGCAAAATCATGCAGCAGGAAGACATTTTTACTCCAATGTTTGTGTTTGAAATTCAGTGGTGTCACTTTAAACTGAGTGCTACCGCTGTCTTAGATGTTTCACAACACTGAGTGAAAATGCGAAACACAAAATAATAAGTTCCTCGTGTGACTTGAATTTTACCTTCCTGGTTTTGTTTGGGTTTTTGAATTTTTTATTTAAATTGAAAGACAGCTCATGTCTTCATCAGTGTTGAAAATGCTGAGATCCATAATCTGTAAACACAATCAGATGAAAGCTAGAGAGAAAGAAGAGTGCAACCCAGTCTTTCTGTCAGTCACTCAGTTCTCTGCCATTTCCACACAACTGTCTAATAGACCTTCATCCATACACAGTTGGTTGCCTCTGCTGGAGACATGCTCATGGTGATTTCCCCAAAGACTATTAAGGTCTCCTAAAGTGAGAGTACCGACACTGACACATGTAATCATAAATATGAAATTGAAGTGAATGTAGTGTGACTGTGTGACTGTTCCCCACAGATATTTATCATAAAACTGAGTTTGATAACAAAAAGTTGAAGCTCTGAAATGTTTTTTCTTTTGCCAAAAGAGGTTTCTGTAGTGAATGCAATCAATCAATGTCACACAAAATAACCACCTGTTTGGGTTCCAGCCCAACACAGATTCTAAACACACACTGCCCTGTATGTTTCCCAGCTACTCCACATCTGTTTGAAACTTTCTCCTGAAAAGTGGATGGCATTGCAGCAAATAACAGTTGACAGGGGCTAATGTGTCGCGCCATGCTGATGGTCTGTAGCTGTTATTTGTGTTGTCTACAGATTTATGTAGTTTTGGTAACTCTCCCTTCATATTAACCTAGCAGGCAGACTGACCCCGAATAGGAAAACACTCTGTGTTCCTGATTTGAATTTGTGGCAGTTGAGTCAGGAGGTTAATATACCTCCCGATCAAGGATGACAAATTGGTTTCCTGCTGCTCTGGGCTCCCCTTCACTCAATCTACTCTCACTTAACTCACGTTATTTTCTGTCTACACACATGGTTGAAATATTGCTGGTTCTTTGATTTGATCTTGTTGATTTTTATGTATATTACATTAAAGCTTTTGCCTAAAGTGGGAATCTTGTGATATTAATTTTGCTTTCTGGCTGGTTGGCAGGTGATGGAGTATGAGAACAGGATACGAGCCTACTCAACTCCAGACAAGATTTTCCGCTACTTTGCCACTCTGAAGGTCATCAATGAGCATGGAGATGCTGAGGTTTACATGACGCCTCAGGACTTCATACGCTCCATCACACCTAATGAGAAGCAGCCTGAGAGTAAGTTCTTAATTTCACCACTTTTGCTTATATTCTTTTAGCTCTTTCTGTGCATGCTCTTCTTTCCATTAATGGCATCTGCACACTGACTTAATGTGAGAGTGAGCATGTTTTCTGTAACACATTTATCTAACACTTTCAGCATGCATGCCTTCACATTACCAGATATAGGTATGGTATAAACAAGATGAAGACTGTGGAGTTCATTTTATTTAGTTCAGCTGAATAGAATGCAGGATTGTTTTGGAGAATGCCTTAAATGGCAGTAACATCTCAGTGTGAGATGCTCTAACTAATTTCACCGAAGTTTCCAAGCTGCTTTTTTATGGGAGTTTTTCTAAACACATTCCAGCACTGACATTGGTTTAAAACATCAGAGGAGTAAAGACACTGTTTACCGGCCTTTCGTTGCCAGACCTCTACAAAATTATGTTTAGTATTCCTGCATTCACTTTACAATTTCACATCTATTACAGATTGAAATGACTCTAAAATAAATATTTACTTATCTTCTTTATAACAAGTCAGAGGCTGGAATAGATCAAATTGATCCAGTAATGATTTCAGTCCATTGTTTTGAAAAACATAAATGAAAGCTGAAATTGGTTTCGTGTAACCAAAGGCAGCCTCCAGTTTTAAAAAAATGAAGTCAGCGCAAAAGTGCTAAAAACTGCAGTTTCTCAAGTGGCCACTTGAAGCTGGTTCTAAATGGGAGTCCCGTTTAGACTCCCATGTTGAACTGTATACTATACAGCAGAAATAATTTTGTTTACATTGTTGTGCAACAAGGGTTTGGTCTCTCCAACTGATTTATCTCTTTGTAACAACCTTTTAGGACTGTTGAAAGCTTTGAATGATAGCACAGCTAGCTCCCATGAAAATACGACAACATCTCAATGCTTGAGAGTAAGATGAGTAAGACGTGTCAAATCAAATCAAATCAAATCAAATCACTTTTATTGTTACATCACATGTGCAGGTACTCTGGTACAGTACATGCAAGTGGAATTCTTGTGTGCGAGCTTCACAAGCAACAGAGTTGTGCAAAAATACAATAACGTAAAACAAGCAAAATATAAGAATGGCTAAATCTGAAAGTAATAAATATATGTACAATATATAAGAGTATATGCATTACTGGATGTGTATACTAAATATGTTTTTCTACGTGTGTGTGTGTGGGTGTGGGTATGTATACATATTTTACAAATTAAATAGAGTAAAGAATAAAATAAAATACCGTATTTCCCGGACTACAAAGCGCACCTGAATATTAGCCGCACAAGCTAAAATCAGGGGAAAATCCTGTTTTGTACATACATTAGCTGCACCTGACTAAAAGCCGCAGGTGTTTCAATGTTGACTTATCATATGTAAGAGAATATGCACAAAGGGAATTGTCAGGAAAGAGACGGCTGTTTGGAGACACACCCCTTTTATTAATATTTTGAAAAACAAGTTATGGGTACATATTTGCACATGTAGTACATAACAGTAACCTACAGCACACCAGAAAAATAGATTCGGACTACCTTTTAGGCTCAGGTGCAGTGACACGGCTTTAACAAGAAGAAAAGTCAGTCATTCACCATCTTTCTCTTCTTCCTGCGCACTAAAACCACCAAAGTCCTCTTCTCCAATGTCGGAAACGAACAGGCTCAGGATGGCTTCGTCATCCACTCTCCGCTTCTCTCCTTCGTTGTCACTTTCAAAACCAAAGAAATCCTCGTTGTCAGTGTCGGAGTCGAACACCCTCAGAAGGGCCGTGGCGGTGTCCTCCTCTCCATCATGCAGCAGTCCAGCCCTTCAAAATCCGTTGGTGATCATGGATGTTTTCGCACTTTTCCACGCTGTCAGAATCCACCGGTGGAGTTGGGCATAACTTGCTTTTCGCAAGTTTATCGCCGCTCGTCATCCACGCCTCCCGCTGAATGCGTAACGCTACTTTGAAGTTTGTTTTTCGCGCTACTTCGTACGGCACTACGTTGCCTGGCGGACGGACATGTGACTAACATACCACTCTTGAACCCCGATCCTTCCGCCAGGCAACGTAGTGCCGTACAACAGCGGAACAAACAAAACAAATCGTCTTACGATATCACAAAAATCATGGAAAATCCATAGAAAAGCCGCACCTGACTAAAAGCCGCAGGGTTCAAAGCTTGTGCAAAAAGTAGCGGCTTATAGCCCGACAATTACGGTATATAAAATATACAGAGGTTGGTAGTTGGACATGTGCAAAACAGTGGCATTAATGTACAGTATGGAGTGCATAATGTTGAAGTTCCAGTAGTGAAGCTGAGGTGTCTATGAAGTGTTCAGCAGTCTGATGGCCTGGTGGAAAAAGCTGTCTCTCAGTCTGCTGGTACGGGACCGGATGCTGCAGAACCTCCTTCCTGATGGAAGCAGTCTGAACAGTTTATGGCTGGGGTGACTGGAGTCCTTGATGATCCTCCCCGCTTTCCTCAGGCACCGCTTCCTGTAGATGTCTTGGAGGGAGGGAAGCTCACCTCCAATTATCCGTTCAGAACACCGCACTACTCTCTGGAGAGCTTTGCGGTTGTAAGCGGTGCTGTTGCCGTTCCAGGTGGTGATGCATCCAGTGAGGATGCTCTCAATGCATCAATGCATATTATAGTCAAGTGTATCAACTTTAGATGTTTAGTTAACTAAAAAATTGATTAAAATTATAAGGATTTAGATTCCTAAATTATGACTAAAACTTAAAATAGTTTTGGTTAAAGGATTACGACTAAAGCCAAATGCTAATGCTAGCAAAGCTTGCTATCATTAGCTGATGAATTAACCACATTTAGATGACAGGGTAGTGTGTTAACTTTGGCTCAAAAACACCAATGTGGCTAAAGCCAAAATGGAAATGTCAATGCCTCAGAGCAGATACTTGCTAGTATCAGATACTAGTAAGATAAAAGCTTTTCCAAAACAAGTTAATTCCACATATTTACTCACATGGCAACATCTGTAGCTTCAGTAATAACAGGAAGTTATCAAGAGCACAGAGAAAGGATCATTTAGGAGCTAAGAGCACATGACATGGTATAGTTCACCCCAGACAGATGAGTTGTTGGTTGTAAGCTAGAGGTTAATAATTTTCCCATTTTTTTGCTCATATGTTTATGGATGCATTCCCTTGATATCTGCATACATACATACATACATACATGCATCTCTAATGATCAAAGTAGCTACTAAAATATATATGCCTGGTGGGCAAAACTCTAACCATATGTATTATATTTCACTTGATGTTCTGCCAAATCTGGCCTGTGTAGATCATATCATGTTCGTGATGGCTTGTCCCATCAGCGTTTTGGGTATTTCAGGAGAAACATTAGCATGACAGTGATGTAAATGGCAAAATTTGCTTGCTTTAACAGATTGATGGAGCTGGAAATGTTACGTGTCCCATGTGTGAAAAGGGCAATACTTTCACCCACTGACATACCCTCCTCTTTCATATGATTGTACTCCCTCTTTAGCTTCTTTGGTCTGTCACAGTGGATATAAGTAAATGTCAAGTCTGATTCCTCTCCTGCAGTAGAAGTGTAGCCCCAAATACAACCTGGAGATCTGAGATATATAGTTACACAACTTCTATGCAGGTTGTTTATGGTCATTAATAAACAGGGTAAGATGTTTCCATTAAGAAATGCTGAGATCATGTCACTTAAATGGCAGCGCCTTACCCAACACATCCCCCCTCCCCTGTGCTCCGTTCAGGGACACTCAACACACATGGCTCTGGACTTGTGAAAGTTCGTGCTATAAGGATACTAGTACAAGAAGGGAGGGGGTGGGTAGTCCCGTCATGCTGTGTTTAGAAGTCACGACACAGCAGTTGGTGTATCAATTAACAAGTTCAAACAAGAGCAGATCTCAGGCGTCGAATATGGAGCCAGTGAGAGATATTTGATCTACAGCCATGGGAGAGTTGTGAAGTTAGGAAGCTTAACTTGGCATAGATTTGTTTTATCACCTCCCTCGTCTCTATCTGTCATTACTATTCAACTCCAAAATTCAGTTAGATTCACAGTCGTATTCTTGGTTTATTGTTAAAGAACGTTTCATTCACAGTAAAGGACTCAAGCGTGCTTAACACTCAATAAGGATTAGTCTGGATGTCTCACATTTGTGTTGATTCTCAGCTATTCCATCTGTTAATAATGTTTAAGACTTGGCTTAGCTTGGTCCCCAAACCTTTTATTCTTAGATTCACCTTTCGCTCATGTGTCAATTTTTTTTAAAGCTATTCATTTATTTAAGGTTACTGTCTTTTGCTAAACTGGCATTAAAATAATGATAAACTGTGCTCTGATGGACAAGCAGATAACAAAGCCAAAAGAAAGGATTTTGTTCATAAGTTTCCCCCCCTGCAGAAATTTTTCTGGGACCCTTTTGGACCTAAGTCTAGTACAACTTAAAAACTTGTTACTATTTCTTAACTTCCAGGGTTCGTACTTTCTGGAAGGTCAAGAACTTTAGGGGTTAAAGGTGAGGCTGAGATTTTCGCAGCAATTTGCTTTAGTTAGTCTGTCATCTTATGACAAAACAGTTTGCTTGTTTTAAATTGAGGAATTCAAGTGTTTTACTTTTGCTCACCGCTTTTCCAGAACTGACCCCATTAAACAAGCAACCAACAGCAGCATGGTTTCACCCTCTTTTCTGTTACGTCTATATGATCCGTCCAAGTTTGCCACATTTTCACTACACGATGTTCATGAGCAGAGGGATTTATGATACTGATACAATACTAGAACACTACAAGCATGTGTATGCTTGTAGTGTTCTAATATTGTATCAGTGCATACATGCAGTGCAAAGGTGGATAGGAAACTGTCATTTTATTCAAGCTAGATTATTTACAATATATTGATATTACACAACGAGCTTCAAATTTCCTCCACCATTAAAACTGCTGAATTCTAATAGCAGTGATGCATGTAAGTTGTAGATGATGTGCAACAGCTGTCTGCTCTTTCTGAGTAATACTCAATATAGATTAAAAAGAATGAGTTTTTAAATATCAAGCTTATCAATGTCTATACATCCTCACAGCCCACATTATTTTATATTATATTCTTCTCCATGGGAACCAACTACTGAAAAAAAGTAGCTTTTTCATACTCCAGTGAACTAATTTGTGGTTTCCTGTAATTTAGATGAAACAGACTTTTAAGTCTTTTTATTGTGTTAGAGTTAGATTTAATGAGGTCAGTCTGAACTTACTCTCTGTGTGATCCAAAGAAGCTTGAGTGTGACTTTTGGAATTTAAAAGGACTGCAGGTTCTGCATGAATTATCATATAATGGATGAAAATTGCCGCCTCACACCAAAGTTAGTTAGATTTAGCTTTATTAAAAGGTGCGGCTCTCTTTTATGCAAAACGAAGAACTTATTTTTCAGGGATAATTAATAGTTTAGTAAAAATCACATTTTCTGTCCTCCTTTCAGGGAGAAGCAACAGAACCATAATAATAAGCATCAGAACCATAATAATAAGCATCGAGACTGATTTTCACCTGATCCAAATTGTGTGTGTGTGTAACCGAAGTGATTGTTTGTTGTGTTGGCATGAAATAACACTGATTTCTAATTAAACCAAATGCCTGAAAGTACTCGTGTCAAGATAATCTGTGTGTAAATACAATTCCTGCATGGTGTGGATCTTGGTTTGTGTTGCTCATCTGGATCTATAAAATGAATCCTTGTTTGAGAACTGAGTCGTAACTGATGATCAGGCCAGCAAACGCTGAATGCTGATCATTGTTTGGCAAAATGCAAATGGGTTTGTTAATGACTATTATTATTCTCCAGCACATGTCTTTTGTTACCAGAGGTTCAACAGTGACACCAAGTAAATGTAATTGCTCTGGTTCATGCTCTTAATAAGTCTGTCTTCGTTTGTTAGAATTTTTCTGCCCAAATCTATAATCTCCTTGTATCTCTCTCTTTTTTTCATAGATCTAGGCCTCGACCAGTTCATCGTGAAGCGGTATGATGGCAAGGTAAGGAACAGGTGTCTAGGTCTTGGTCTATTTGGTCATCATGCAGGTCACCAGGAGTTTAATTGTGTCATAGCTTAATTTTTAATCGTTAAATCCCACAACAGCTTAGAGTAGCTGTTGTGGGATTTTTGTGAGTGTAATGTAAACCAAGAGAAGAAGGTTTATATCTTTCCTATTGCAAAGCTTGTTACATCTTACTAGTCCAACAGAGGGGTTTATTACCCAGATTTAAGAATCAGTTCATCAAATAAAAAACAAATAAAAAAAAAAGAAAAAGAATTTTTTCAGTCACACAAATTGTTGATTGTTTTAGTTTTTAGCTTTAAAAGACTGAAAACATTGAAAACTTAATCAGCAGCCTAGTTACTCTGAATAATCCACAAATCTAAAAAAGATGTGTTTTTTTTTCTTGAGCAGAAATAGACCAAAGTGAAGTCGACATTTAGAAAAATGCCTTTTTTAAAAATGTATTTAAAAATATTTAGAATTGTATCTTCATGCAGAAAAGATGAAGCAAATGAAGTCTGCACTTGATAATTAGCCTTTTAATCATCAGATTATAGTAAGGTTTTTATCTGTTCATGACTTAAAAAAATATGCAAACAGAGAGAGGGAATTATGAGTGAGGTTTTATAAGGTTTGGTCTTACTGAAATTAAGTGAGTATAAAAGTCAGTATTATCCCCTCTGAAAGAAAAATAACTAGAGCCAAATCACAGGTTAACTCGTAAAATATTAGCAACTTTGTGTGAAAACTGTGAATTAAATCTTGCATAGAGACAGAACTACATTTGTTCATTTTTCTGGATGAATTGGTAATGCTGGAGAGCTTTGCATGAAAGGAATCTATAACTCTGTTGAACAAACATTAAATACTTATCGCAGGAAGTTGGATTGCAGCATTTCAAAAGTGGCAAAGAGAAAGCAAAGAAATAGAAAACATCATTACATCCAGCAAACAATCCAGAAATTAGTAGCAAATATCTAATGCTGCTGTCTGAATAACATGTTTAACTTGTATTTTTTTGTATTTTCCTTGTTTCTGTTGTTAAGCTGTTGTGTGTAAGTCAGTTTTGTCAAAACAAAATATTAGATTAGAATAACAGTCAAAAAATGTTTTTGCCTCCGCCATCTTAAATATTGAAGAGGAACAGTATCTTATATACTTCTTTGCTCGTGTCTTTGCTTTTGGTCCTGCGTTTGCTGTCTGCTTCCAACCCGAATGTGTTGTTTTCTGACTATTGTTTGAGCTCTAAAATTCAGAAAAAGGATTAAAGGCCAGAAAAGCCATTTAGTGTGAAGGTGCCTTTAACAAAGCACTTAAGAGTAACTATAATAGGGACATGCACAAAGAAGGCCCGCCCACTGTATAATGACCTCTTCAAAGACAATGGCAGCATGCAAGCATTATAGGCTGGCCCCTTATGGACACTGATTGACTTCAGGGAGCTAGTGCCAGTGCTCTAAATGCTGACATTTCCATGAATATAAATCACCAAGATCATATTGCATAAGTACATTTATTGATATTGATTAGTGACCATTACTGCCCTTCCATAGATTTCGGACAGCACCTCTCAACACCCAACAGCTAAGCGTTCATTTAATATTAGCTAATCATCAGTGTGGCGATTGTAGCTTCTAACCTCATTACAAAATTCATCAGGCCTCAGGTTGCTACGAGTCTCTGCCTGATCTCCATATTGAAGTCAGATGAACAGGTAGCGAGGGATTGCAGTCTACTTTTTTGTCATAGGTTTCTTCCTGTACTCCTTTCTCTGCTCCTGCTCTTTTGCTTTACCTTACCTTATGTTTTGTGAGACCTAGAGTACTTTTACTCACCCATATTTTAAAAATCTGTTAAAAGTATGGGATATATAGTAATCAAAGGGGCTTATGAAATTGTGTGGCAGACCAAAATTAAAGTGGAGCACTCGTCCTGTCTGGCCCTTGTCTGTTTATGTAAATGATCCGATGCTTCAGTCCTCATGTTTCTTGCATTTGCCAGGCATGTTTAGCTTTGGATTTTCCCTGGCAATTGGCTAGAGTGGCCCGAGAGATTCCCATCTTCTTAACTCCTCATTTGCCCAGAGAGACACACCTTCTTCTCACCTCTAGCAATTTAGAGGAGTAAACTATTACTTTTTCCATTTTACTATTTAGGTTAACACAAACCTGAAAAGTACAATGAGTAAGACCTACATGAAATGCCCAGAGAAGTGTAATGGTACAATATCTGTTTAAATCATGAAGTGAATGGAAATATAGTTAAGTACGAAGGGAGCATTTCAGCTAAACCAAAGCTAAAGCCCACACCATGTGTGAGAATGCCATGAAAGGTCTCCTAAAGGCCTCTGTATCTCACTTCCCATGGTTTTATTTAAAAATAGCTAAGCCAACTGCAATGTTTGGGCATAGTTAAGTGGGAATATGTGTAGGTGTACGTCCTTCTGTCCACCATCTCCCGCTGACACTAAATTTGTTCCAGGTTCAGTCTTTATGTAAGACAAACTTGTATGGTTGTTTACCAGTTGTGGTTCATATTGACTCAACCTGCTCATTGTGTTGTTTTCCATCCATGTGTGCAGTATCGCGATTGTTTTAAAAATCTTTAACTGCTTGTCTTTGCCCGACAAATCGTTTAAGCGCACCTCTCCTTCTGCTGTTATTTCCCTGCCTCGCTCTGGTTATTCTTTCTGTCCTCATCATGTTGGTATGCTTTTCAGCTGCAGTAATCCAATGTTGATGTGACCTGACGTTGTTAACTGTTGATTATTCTCTCATGCTCTTATCAACCATTCTCTCTCATTCATGTAACAAATAACACCCCTCCCCCCATGTTCTCTCTTCTCTTCCTCTTGAATAACCATCATTGTCAACTCCCCGTCTCCCAACATCCCCTCTTTTTTTCTCTGCCTCATTTTCCCAATCATTACATCTGCTGATCCCCACTCTCCACCAACCAACTCCCCTTCCCCCTTCACCTCCTCTTCATCTCCTCTGTCTCGCTCCCTCCTTCTCATTCTGCCCCTCCCTCTCTGCAGGACTTCTGGCAGGTATGGGGTGTGTGCCGAGCAGCATGTGTGCACCTGAATGAAAAAATGCACTCTGTAGCCACTTGCTACTCCCTCTATCTCCTTTATACTCTTTCCTCCTCTCCCTCTGATTTCTCTACTTTCTTTTGACTACTGGCTCTTTCTCTGCAGTAATATGGAGGGCATAGGTGTTCACCATTGTTAGTTCAGGGGAACGGCTATTCAGACACTTTTATTCTCCAGTGTTTACCACGACTTACATGCACTTTGACTAGGACAGCAGCCAAAGTGTGCTTTTTAATATTTACATCTTAACTAGATTGCCAATAACAATTCCTAAAATTCCATACTGGTTTTTCCCTCATAGCTTCAAGCTGCTGCAGGTGGGATGGAAGTAGAATAAAGCAGTACTGTAGTACTTTAGTGCTTTATTTTTTTATAGTAAGCAGAATATGGCCATGCAAAGTACTTGTTACTGATTGGCTGGTAACCGCTTTAAAGACAGTGCAGCTGGACAGTAACCTGCACAAGTAGCTGCTTTAGTAATCAGGAAATTGGTCTGTTTAATTGTTAACCACCTTTAAACAGACTCCAAAAAGCTTGGTAATATAAATGCTTATCTGCCTTATGCACTTTGAGATTTATCTTGGCAAATAACTTACTTGGTTGTTATAGCTTTCTCCACCCCTGCCATGTCTCTTTATTTGATCCGCTGCAGTAAGATACCTAATACTTGTAGTATTGTTTAAATGTCAAAGAGATTTGGTCTTTAAGCAGGTTGAATGCTTCTGTCAGTCAGCACTGCATGAAGATAAGCTAGTCATAGCAAAGGGCAAGTTACAGCCTGTTCACCATATCATGACTGGTGGTGCAATAATGTGAAGTAGGCACACACGCCCCATTGTCTGTGATCCTGTATCAAATATGCAAACTCCAACTCCACATTGTTATTGGACGTTGTGTTGGAGACCTTCCCAGTGCCCTTTGTAAAGCTTTGTTAGAGGCAGCTATATACCATGCCTTCCCTGCTGAATTATTGAAAGTGCAGGCTATAGTTTGCCTTGACAGCGATTATTAAAGACTGCAGCAATCCTATATCATTTATATATACTAATCGGACCCCAAAGTAAAGTCCACCTACTTTCATACATAAATAGTTGTTTTAAGTTTTGCAAAGGTAGAATAAAAAGGCTCGCTGAAATGATTTCTTTGTTAAGAGTACTGGTCAGTAAGACATGCTAATGGTGCTGTTCCCCTGCACTCTCACTGTCTTGCTTTACACGCACACCTCTCTCTTCTCATCTTTCATTTCTTCTAATAACAGCTGTAGCTTTCCAAATGCTTTGGCACTTGAGCTGTTTCCCAGCATGCACTGCTCTGATGCCTGTGTCTCACAGAGAAAGTAGCTGGTGGCGGCGCCCCCTCTCTGTGCATGATGTCATCACAGGGTGGTTTGGGCCCAGAAAAAAGCCATAAAGGCTCTGTTAGCTGATGTCAAGGCTGAATTGGTGTGCTTGATAGTCTGCACAAATCCATCCTCTGGACTGTCCGGGTGTCAGTGCTGCATGATCTCTGTAGAGCATGGTTTAGAGTTACTGGAGGCAGGACTTGGTTTGTACATTTAAATGTATGCAAACTGTTCCTACATGTTCTGGCTCACTGTGTTTGTAAAGCAACGCTGTCTTCCGGATGACCTCCACCGACGGAGAGTCGAAACCTGTCACTCAGAGGGAGTGCTGCTCCAATGGAAAACACGCCACTTGTCACACCAACTGTTGTCATGTTTACCCTTTCTGATCTCACAGGACGCTCCCAGGGCCTGCTGCTTGGACTGATACAGACCACTTTTTATATATATATATAAAATCCTAATGGTGCTGTTATTTATATATATATATATGTGTGTGTGTGTGTGTGTGTGTGTGTGTGTGTGTGTGTGTGTGTGTGTGTGTGTATATATTCTTCCGCTGTGTGTAATTTTCTACATGCTTTCTTTGTTCTCTGTTTTGTTGACACTGAAAGATCATACACAAAAATACACTGAATACTCCTGATCCTTCTCTATTTCTCTCTCTTCCACTCAGTTAGAGGTTGGTTTGTCTCAAAAGCTGGTCCTTTAATTCAGTTCAACCTGTCGTTTATAAGACAGCTGCCAGTCCTCAACGAACAAAATTTGTTTATTGAGCGTTCCACATCAGGAAGCATTATACTGAATGTGCTCACTGCATAAGTTATTAATGGCAAACCTGCTTTGTGGTTACCCCTGAGACCAGAGGTGGCTAATGCATTAATTTTCTCTCCTCCCACACACCTGCCGACCCACCTACAGAATGCAGTGTTTTGGTCCAATGATGCGATCATATACAGGGAGAAATTATCGTCTGCAGCTCAGTAAAAGATGAAAAATCACATCGTCTTTGTGTTTGTTGGGGTGCGTAGTTTGTGAATGGGGCGCCATGCTGTGTTGAAGATGCAGTGCAAGTGGGCTTGTAGGCTGTCAGACCATTCAGAAATATCAAGCTGAGACCTGGATTGACTTTTACCCTCAAGCAGGTCATCCTGAATTCAGTTTTCCCTGATACTCAAATCATTTATTGTACCCACAAAAGCGACAGTAACCTCAGAGCTACCACATCACATACTGCGGTGCAAAGGACACAACGGTCCTGATTCATTTTTAATGCATCTTTTGTCACACTCCTCCCGTCTTTCACTCTTTCTGCACTGTCGGTCAGGCTTTACATGTCACTGACCTTTTTTTCTTTCTTTCTTTTTTTTCCAGCCAGTTCATCAACACGCTCCAGTAAACCACGTTATTTTGAAACTCACCTTTGCATTCAGATGCGAGGTCACTTGAGGACAGGCGTCACTCAATAAACACATAAACAGCAGAATGAGAGCAAATTCTCCCTGTTGCTGCCTGAGCCTTTCATCAAACCCTAGACTCATAAATTTGTGTTTTTATTATGGCAGTCATGGAGGAAAAAGAGTGAAAGAGCAGAAAATACATGGATGACAAATTATGTATTTTTGGTATCCAAATGTGTGTACAAGCGGATTACAGAATTATGTGAATTGTGTCTCATATCAGTCAGTTGCTTCAGCAGTTGTCTGTTTGCTTTTGTTATGACACTGGATGTCAGGAGATTTGATCAGTCTCATTAGCACAGATGTGTTCTTGTCACATCCTTAAGTATTTGGAGCATGCCCCCTTTTTTTTGTATTTTCTCTGTCACTGACACAAGATAGGGTGAAGTGACTTTTAGTTTCATAATGAGCTTTTCTTCCCCCTTTTTTTTCACCTTTTGACATCTTGATTGCTGATCTCTAATTTTTTATAGTCGTGTACACATGCAAAACTGTGAAAATGAAATTACTGTCCAGATAATCATGTTATATACAGTTTGTTATTTGTAAAAGTAACAAAACACTAAATAATGAAGGTAATGCATTGAAGCATCTGTCATTTGATGATTGATATAGGGTGTCGATATAAGACTGCATTGCTGCAAGCTGTTTTGGTTTTATCAAAGAAATTAGGATCTAAAATGCTTCTATGGCAAGTTTTTAAGTATATCACTTTTAAGTGTTTAGAAAATGTTTCCTTAGTATTTGCGTGAAATGAATAATGAATGAATAATTTGGCCTTCTGCATGCATCCCTTCAGCTGTGCCTGGTTGTACGGGTCTCATGCTTAGTTTTCTTAAAGCTAGTTTAAATTTGGTCAGAGTAGCCATGGGCTATTCCTTAGCTCTAGTGCACTAGAGAGATTAGCCCTGACCAGACCTTTAACTCTGTTTGTCCATTCCTCCTTGCTACCAGTGACGCCCAGACAGCAGCTCTGTCAGTCCTGTGTTTCTGCCTCACCTAACAGGCTAGTCGGATTGTCATCTCTAGCTGAAACACAAGGACAAGTATGTAGACATGTCCAGGCTCAAGCCAGAAGTCTGAAAAGCAGCCACACTCACATGTATACAGACAGATATGAAGTTGGTACTGATTAAGAGATAGGTTTTAATTTACTTGATTGCTGCAGCAATCACGTTTACAGTCATTTAAGTGCTTTGGGAAAAATCTACCAGTGTTAAATACTGATTTAAATGTAGTTGGTGTTTTATAGGCATAATGTCCTCCCTGTTGAGCTATCAAAACTAATGAATTACTAATTAATTAGACACAGAGACGAAGTCTGTCTAAGGAATCAAGTAACCTAGTAGCTGCATTTTGTAGATAAGACTTTCTGCCTTTTATCTGATGTTGTACTCTGTGTGCATTTCTGTACTGTTCACTGGCTTTTTGCTGGAGAACCCAGTATTGTGTGTCTCAAGTCGGAAGCCGAGGCTTGCACTAGTGACAGAAAGATGGAGGATAAAGTGTAAGTCCAGGCATGATCCTTACAACAGAGCCACAGGATGGGGAGTATGAAACATGGAGCATAGGTTGATATTCACAGTGCCATACCTCCTCTTCTTCTTAACAGCGTGCACATTGTTATAGCATAGAGCGAATAGAAAAAAACAAACAAAGAGAGAATGCTGAAATCTGTAGCTATAGAGGGGATCCTACAAGACTTAAAAAACTTCCATCGTGTGGCCTTTTTATAACCCTGTGAAAAAAAGTTGAAATTCTTTGTAAAATGTAAAGGAAAACAGCCCATTTTGAATTTTTGTTCAGCAACACATTTCTTATAAAGTAGGGTGTTTGTCACTGTGTTGCATCAACTCTTCTTGTAAAAACACGCTGTAAGCATTTGGGATCTGAGGGAATTACTGTATTACTGTAAAAGGAAAACATGTTTTGCTTAATGTGGGATTTCATAAGTTTGGGTCATTTGAAGTGTGAGATGATGGTCCTCTCCTCTTTACCCTGTTATACGTGGCTCCATGATTTCTGTAGAGGATTCTGGCTGTATAGTTATATTTTTTGTGTGTTTTGTGTAGGACAGTTGTAGATAAAGCTTGAAACTACAGTGGCATGCCTTCTTTTTTTGCACATGTCCATTCAGTACTGACTCTCTGAATTGGACTTTATGTATAATTCTCTGAATCCTTTAATGATTTGATGAAGTGTATGTCAAAAATGCCTAAATTAGTCACAATCTTACAATAAAAAACAATATTTTTCTTCATTAGTCTGTTACAGACTTATGAATCCCCAACCACCGCAGGGAGGCTCTTTTTATACCAAATCATCTTCATCAAGTAGTTTCATCAGATTTGTAGACGATAACAGCAAATCGAAAAAAAATTTGAAAAAACAAACCGTAGAATTTCTTATTTGAATATGTCATCTTTATACTGTTTTATATTAAATAGCGTAAAAAATTAGTTTGCTAATTTAGCATTGTCTTTTTGATTAATTTTAAATAGCATCTCAGTTTGTGGGAAGCTGGATTGTAATTGGATTTGTTTCACTCCAGGCTTTTCTGTGAGGATGCTGTTATCCTTGACTCAGACGAGTGAAAAATGTGATACTACCCCTAATGTGCTTGGTGCCTCTGCTCTGATCTTTATAATGAGGCCCAGTGTTTTTATGAGTCTTGGTGTACGGCCTTGTAGCTGTCCCATTGTGCCTACTGGCATACACACTCGTGCAGAAGTGTTTGTCTTTTCTGTTTTGTAGACTGGCATTACAGCTGCTTCTCACCTTGGACCCAGAGGACTTGTTCCATGTGTTATTGTACCCAACTTAGGGGACAGTACCAACCTCTTTCACTCTCGCACCTCTCACTTTATCTTGTTTTGCTCTTTCTTCTTCTTCTTCCTTCTTGCATTTATACACACAGTTACACCAGAAAAGCTTGCAAAGCACCTGGAATTAAAACATTGCCCTTTGCTGTCTTTCTTATTCTGTCACTTCTTGTAAACCTGTATGATTAAAAAATAAATTTCTCTCCCTCTGATTTCCCCTTTCTCCCTCACTCCCTTCTCCTTGGAGAATGAATATATCTTAAGTACTAGTAGAAACTGTTGTTGTCTTTGTATCTCTGACTTTTAAAACTGAGGATAGACATGAACTGGAGATAGAGATAAACTTTATGCCCTCATACTAATTGTCTTTTGTTTGTATGCAATGAGAAGGGAGTCGGTCAAAGGGGTAATGATTTGAAAGATTTGATATGAAGGGGGTGCCACCAAATGTTTATATTTATACATGTTTTGGTTCATGTAGTTAGTATATGTCTGTGACCCTTGCAAGTGATAACATGAGATTAGCTTTGATTTGTAGTGTACTCAGCCTGCGTTTGTGATTATACTGCAACATGACTTTGATTCACTTCAGTTTAGATATGCTCTGTGTACACAAAATGTGATAATATGTAGCACAGCAAATCATAGTCCTAGTGTGATTATTCATTGTACACTAATTGTAGTTGCACACCGTGAAGATTGCAAAGCATAATTGAATTCTTAACTTTGAGTGGCATCGACCAATTATCTTGTTTTGAGCAAGATTGTTTCAGTGTGTGTGTGTGTGTGTGCAGCTATATGAATGCAAATCTGTGTCTTTGCCATTAAAGCCCTGCTATAAACAAAGCAAAAAAACAGCAGAGGCCATGATTTTGTTTTTCTAACAGTTGTTTTTCCTCCCTCCTCATACTCCTCTGAAATGGACCCCTTTACAGACGGAGGTAACTCCACATGGGCTCAGCGTTGCCGAGCTCCCTCCTCCACCCCTTCTTCCTTCTCTAGGCATGCTCTGTCCGTCTGTTTGGTGGAGAGCCCTACTAGTGGGACACTGTCTTTCAAGTCTGTCACTGAGTGTGTAGTGTGCATGTGATTAAGTCGCACTTTCATGCAGTGCTGTGGATATACACATGGAAAACATGTCGTTAACTGTGTGTTTGTGTGTGTGAGAGAGAGTTTAATTCGCCCTGTTTTTAATGATTAATGCTCTGGGTTACATTACAGCTATGTTTAACAAATGGTGTGTGCGTTTGTGCTGCAGTCTCTCGTGATGTTTTCCCTCTCTTTGTGTCAGTTTCTCACTGTGAGTACGGTCTCTGGTGGACAATGTTTTATACTCGAGCTGACTGCTGACTAACCATCATCATCCTCACCTGTTTGGCTTCATGTGTATGCAGCACTTGCATGACTGTTCATGTGATAACCCAGCTATATGAAGTGAACTTTTTATTGTGTGTGTATGTGTGTGAAAGACCAGAATGTGTTTAGATTTTTGTGTTTGAGCAAGTCTTTAATTGAGCCTTGGTCCTACACACACATACACACACGTACTTGCTTGCACACACACAACTGCACAGCTATAGAGGCTGTAAGGCTAGTGCTGGATCATGTGGAAGGTTTTTTAATATAGCTTTTACCTTTGTGTGTGTGTGTGTGTGTGTGTGTGTGTGTGTGTGTGTGTGTGTGTGTCCTGACCTGGATGAGCAGAAGATTGCCCAGGAGAGGGAGAAGTTTGCAGATGAGGACAGCATATTTTACACACTGGGGGAATGTGGCCTTATCTCCTTCTCTGACTACATCTTTCTCACCACTGTGCTGTCAAGTAAGTACATTGTTGAAATGTGCAAGACTTCCTAGAATTGAAGTGGTTCACATGACCTGTCTCATTAAGTATAACATCTTTTAAATCGTCTGCATAGTTCACAGATCAGATCTCATGAGAGTCTCTTTTGTGTCTTCTCTGCTCTCTACATTTCTACTTGTCAGTTAGGACAGAAAGTAAAAGAATGGATGTCTTTTGATACGACGTTATTAGGGAGGACAGGACATGTATAAGACGTGGATTTTATATGTTAATGTGAGCTGACCAAGTCTGCTTACACAGAATCAGTCTTACCTTGATCTAGTATTGGTGGTTCATACAGGAAATAAATCGCACATTAATGCCTCCACTCCCAACGGGCCGTAGTGTTTGGTAATAAAATGAAAATGAAGCTCAACTCGTTCCTCTCCAAAGGCTAGTAAACTTTTATCCCCAACTCTGCTAGACCTTTTATTATAATCCGTTCATAGGGAGAAAACCTTAAGGGAAGTTTTCAAGGACAAGCCTTTTTTTAAAGCAGACGAAGCAGGATGCATTATGGTTGGTTTCAATCTGTTTAACACAGCCACAAAAAACAGCAAAGTAGATGTATTTTGCCTACCAGATTTAGATTTACACCTCATAGTGCCTTTTTAATAAAGATTAATCTTCCATAAAAGGCACTGAAGAATATTTGAAGCAATAAATATTCATAGTAGTTAACTGTACAATAACAATGTGAAGCCATGAAAAGAATTAAAAATTAAGGAGAGACTGTATAATATTTTATATTGCATGTTATTGTTTTGGTGTATGAAATACATGGATCGGTCAAAATATGACCACTCACAGATGAACACATAAATTTTGATTGTCACATCTGGTAACGGTGATTTTTATGTATTTGTTTTTTTTCCTGTGCTGGTGGATGGACAGACAGAAGCCAGTTGATAAAGAGCATGTCTAAAACTAGCAGTCTTGTGGGGTCAGCAGTGGTGAATCCCTGCTCGTGCTGCTCTGCAGCAGGTCAAACAGTTAATGAGGGATGGGGTTTGAAACACATCATTCGACTAACGGGGTTGCTAATAGGGCCTGGCACAAGCTACCAACAGGCACCTTCAGAGTTCGTTTTAAGTCCGTGCCTCGATGGCTTTAAGCTGTCTCGTCAGGACCAACAGCATATTAAGTGAGCGTGTTCGTAACATTTTGTCACATCAGGGTATATAGATCTTATATACATGGTCTCACAAAATATTACAGTTTAGATCAGGTTCCAAAAGTAGACAGTAAAGTTTAAGTTACTAATGTATTAAAGCAAAAGAAAATAACAAGAGTGTGCAGTGTTTTTTTTAGCAGCTTCAGTGTTGGTGGAAGGCGGGGCCAATTTTTGCTGTGTAGTTAGAGGGTTGATTTCCCTGTGTGAGAACTTTGCGCCACCTTGAATGAGGAGAAGACTGAATATATTGTACAATTATGTGTTTTGTGTAATATTTGTAATATACTGTGTGTAATTGAGAGTATCTCTTCATGTGGCTTTGTGTGTTGCTCTTGTGTCCAGCTCCCCAGAGGAACTTTGAGATCGCTTTCAAGATGTTTGATCTGAACGGCGATGGAGAGGTGGACCTGGAGGAGTTTGAACAGGTTAGACTGACATCAGCAGGATGTCCTACGTGCAGCAGATGCACGCAAACCTGCGCAAAATCAACATATTAAACGTGACAGAAGCTTGAAAGAGCTAGCCCACATATTTATATTGAGATTGAATAACCAGAGTAGCTTTGATTGTTTTACAGTGACACACACTGACTAGCAATGAAGGTAGGCTCCCACACTGCTGTCCACCAGTGTGACCCTTTCTCAAAGAGACAGATAGATGCTGTGCTCAGCAGTCTGTGCTAACATCAACATATATGCAGCTCAGTTTGTCTTATACAGTCTATATAGTATATATTGTAGTGAATATATTGTAGTTTATAACTACCTCTAAAACTTAGTCTGCACGGACACTCTGGTTGACACTTGGCTCTCTGTATGTGTAGGTCCAGAGCATCATTCGTTCCCAGACCAGCATGGGTATGCGACACCGCGATCGCTCTACCACAGGAAATACCCTGAAGACAGGTGGCTGCAGCTCTGCTCTCACCACATACTTCTTTGGAGGGGATCTGAAGGGCAAACTCACCATTGGCAGTTTCCTGGAGTTTCAAAGGAAACTGCAGCACGACGTGCTCAAACTAGAGGTAACAAAAATGGAAAAATTAATGAGGAGATGATTCAACTTCAATTTTCCATCTACTGGTTTACTACAGTTTGTGTATAGTTACAGTCCATTTGAATTTAAATGCATATTAAGTCTCTGTACTTATTAGGAGCTGCAGAGGAAAATGAATAGCTTTTTCACAGAGCCAAAAACAATCTCACTGTCTGTATTACATGTAGTTCCAGAGTCCAGTTAAATCAAAAAAAAATGTTTCTATCAGGGGAGAAGGAAGGAGCTAGTGACAGGTGGTTTTACACATAAATTAAAAACAAAAACGATGAGGAAGTCAGTAGCAACAGCTGATCAGTGCTGCTGAGCATATGGTTGAGCTGGTGTTTACCATGCCTAGTGCCTAAATGATGCTCCAAACCATAATGAGTGGCATTATCAGAGGCTCAGAGAACAGGACTCAGATCTGAGCATCTGCAAGAAAAGGAAGCATTATGTGTCAGGCCTTAATGATACCTCAGTAGTCATTCGGGGAAATCATAACACAACAGATAAGTTTGAATTTATTTTAACATTCAGCAACTTCATGTGAAAGCAGATTAAATAACTGCAGCCAACATGAAATGAGTGGTTCCTGAGTTTTAACTCTTCTTGAATTTAAGAAAAGCGATTGAAGTGGCTAGCATTTCATAGCGTTTTCAACAGTGTCTCGAGACTTTTTGACGTTGCTCTTATGTTCAGTGTGAAGGTGCTCTCCATCTCTGTAGAGAACGGCGCACCAGTGGCGGACAAGCCCGTTCTGGTGCTGCCAGGCAAACCCAACAGCTCTGTCCTATGAGCACAGTGACCAGTTTGTAGCTACATTGTACGACTCTTAACAGTGGTCATGTTGGTCCTCCTTTCACAAAAGAGCAGATACTAGTCCTGCTGCTAAGGTTGATCCCCTTTTACTCCCCTGTCCAGCACGCCGCAGGTCACAGCCTATCTCCTAGTATCTCCTTCACACAATTTAAATTGTGCTAGGGAAACAACAAACCTTACAGACACTGATCATATTGTTCTGCCATACTGGAGGCGCTGGACTACATGTGCAACCTGAAATGGCTGCAGGTAACATCTTTTGCTACAAGTAGTGACAAGGACAATAGCAAATGGAAAAACTAGAAAAAACAAATCAGTCTGGAAGGATTTTCATGCTGAGGAAACAAATCTTACTATTATATGTAGTCCCAAATTACCCTAACAATTAAATAAAAAAATGTTTCTGTGAGGGGGGAAGGAAGGAGGTAGTGACAGGTGGTTTTACACACAAAGTAAAAACAAAAATGATGAGGATGGTTTCGCAGGTGGTGTTGTTGTGTTGCTTCTCCAATGCATCTTTTGTTTCTTTCCTTTATATCAAAGCACATGAAATGGTTTCACAATGGTTTATGCTTCCTAAATGAACAGACTGATATCCCTGAGGTTTAACTGACTTTATGCTATACTGTAATCATCAGGTTACATTACAGGGTTACCTAGGAAACTGGAGCCTGGAATGTCTGCTAGGGACCAACCGTCAGCTTCAAAGTGATGCATGACGACTCTTTATAGTTGTAACTCTTATGCTTACAAACTTACAGGTCAAAGAATACGTGCCATTCTCATTATTATAATGTGGGGGGCTTAGTCACATCCTGCCTGCCAGAAATGCAACATTTCTAGAGGTTAACAAGTTAAGAGAGAAATGTCAAACATCCTCAGTCATAAATCAAGTGTGTTGACCTGACACAGCAGAGGCATGCTGTTGTTGCAGTGAAACATTGCAAAAATGCACATGCACATTTAATGTCACCAATGCCAGCTCCAGACGTGACTCAGCTTGAAGCCTGACATCAGTATTTACTGTTTCCCATCTCCCTGTGCGCTCCCTTACTAAAAATGTTGTTTCCTCCACATAGCACTTGATCTGTTTTTCTCTCTTTTTCCCTCCCTAGTTTGAGAGGAACGATCCTGTGGACGGCAGAATCACTGAGAGGCAGTTCGGGGGTATGCTGCTGGCCTACAGCGGCGTCCAGTCTCGTAAACTCAAGCAGATGCAGAAGGGGTTGAAGAAAATGTTTAAGGATGCACAGGTAAATAAATATGTCCTTTCGTCCATCCTTAAATGTAGCTCTGAAAGTCTTAGCCACTCCAGAGGTAAGATACAGCGCTTGATGAGGTGTTCTGAGTGTTTTAATTAATTAGCCTACATGGGAGGATGTATGACAGACGGTGCATGCGTAAGGGAAAAAGAGACTGTGCAGGGGCATTGAGAGTCTTTGTGAGAGTCTGGATGAGAGGTAATACATCACTGGGAGTGGGCAGCACATACAGTGTCTGATCTTATCCACCTTACCAACTCAGTCTCTCCAGCCACCTCTAGCTCTATTTTGGGATGACCTCATATTGGTGCAGTTAGCTCTCTTCATTCCTCTCTGGTCGTCTCAGAGTCTTCACAAAATTGCACTGTGTTTTTTTTTTTTAGACATTATCCTCAGTTGAGTAGTCTTTGAAAGAAAAAAAAAAGACAAGACTATTGCTTTACAGCCACATTGCTTTAAGCATAAAAATTCTCCACAGACATTCGTGGTAATGTAAAAATCATAATTTCTAAATTTAGTACATGCTTATATCTCCTTCCTACTTCAAGTTCTTTGCATGAACCCCGTTTTTATGCTGGATCGGTTTCACGGTAACGAGCCCCATCAGTCAACTGACTGAAGTTACACCCATGCATATCGTATTCCCAGGGGTGTTGCAGCGAAATATGTCCCATTTCAATTTTTTGGAATGTAACGATGTGGACTGTCACAGAGCTGTTTGTTATACATTAAAGCACCACAGATGTCAGACTTAGCTACGATAAGGCACGTCTGATGGTTAAATACAGCGATTAGGAGAGAAAAGGAACAGAAAGCAGGGAAGTGACTGTTCCTCCAAGTCATGAGGGAAAAGATGATGCTGCCAGAGTTGTCTCCCTAAGGAATTAAACAGCAGCAAGCATCGCTCCCTGTCTGTCTTCACTTCTTTTACTGTTTACCCTGTCTTCCTCAATCCTGCTGTCAGTCTGTCAGTATTGGCAGAACCTGTAATGTAAATGACTCAAGTATTATTTACAGCCCAAGACCAGCTGTTCACTTTTCTTTGCAAATAAGCTCATCAGCAGTGCAGCAGCTGTGTGACTATGTGTCTGTTTATATGTGTATGTGCGCATGTTTGCTTTAGGCTGTCTGTCCCCTTGTTGGTCTGTGGCACAATGTTTAACCATGTGTGTCAAAAGCTTATGCAGACTTCCTCTTGTCATTTGTGTCACACTCCTAAGGTCCTCCAAATGTGGTATTCTACAGTGGCAGCTCTTGTCTTAACAATAGTTGGCTGTTTTTCGCAGGTTTGGAATGCTCTAATAGCCCAAATACAAATGCAGGAAGGATTTGTAACAAATTTGTCCATTTTTCTTTGTCGCACAGGGCATCACATTTGAGGAGGTGGAGAACTTCTTTACTTTCTTGAAGAACGTAAATGACGTGGACACAGCTCTGAGTTTCTACCATATGGCTGGAGCCTCCATAGATAAAGGTACACCCACAGTCACCCTTTACTTTGACATTCTCTCCCTTCCCTAATTATCCCCCTTTAGACTTAACTGTTCTCCGTTTCATCGTCTGCATCTCATGGCTGTTAACACTCTGACAGCCAGATCTGCTTCCCACATCTTTTTTTTCCTGGCTTTTCTCCCAAACCAAGCTCAGCTATTTGTCATCTTTTTATCAGTCCATCCATTTATCCACCACTTCTTCCCCTGGGCCTGAAGAATTGTGCAAATTCAAACACAAAAACTGCTTATGCACACATGACAGATCGCTTTGTGCTCCTACTACAGGCTGCTGATGTCCCCTAAAACATGCCAGCATTATCACCGGGCAAGTGAATGGATGATTAGGGTTGAGTTAACCCACCATTAAATGGTTTCTTTCTCCATAAGTCCGTTACTGCAGGGTGGTTGCAACAGCAGTTGAATACAAAAAACTGGACGATAACCTCTGGGACAAACAGGCCTGGGGAGGCTCTGCAGCCATCACTGGCTTGGATGAGCAAAGAGAAAAGAGCTTACAGTAGAACAGTAAACACTCAACCGGCTGGTGGGGCCAGTCACTCATAAAGAAACCTGCTGCTCCAAAGATACCTGCACAAAGTTGCATGGAGAAAAAAGGAAGAGCATAAACTACGTAAGATGTGAAAGGAATAATGATGTGGCACAAAATCACAGGGATATAGAGTGTGAAAGAGAAAAGATTAGATGGGCTCAGTGCATCAGGGAGCACACTGGCCCTGTGGCACCTCTGTGAACATCTGGTTCTAGGGGCACCCGAACTAGCCTGAACTATAATTTACAGTGGGGCAAAAAAGTATTTAGTCAGCCACCGATTGTGCAAGTTCCCCCACTTAAAATGATGACAGAGGTCAGTAATTTGCACCAGAGGTACACTTCAACTGTGAGACACAGAATGTGAAAAAAAAAATCCATGAATCCACATGGTAGGATTTGTAAACTTTACTGACTGCGGCTTGTGGCCTTCATCAGGGTCATCCACAAGCCGAAACCCGTTGGTCAGTCAGTAAAGTTGTTCCTCTTTCCTTAAGTGTTGCTGGAGTTCCTGCATTGAGAAATGGGTGTCATGGGCTGGGTCTGTGACCCAGTGTTTGAGTTTTTATATATTTTGGTATTCATTTGTGCCCTAGTTTAGTTCTTCTAGTTAATTTCAAGGTTGCTGTTTAGTCCTTTGTTTCTTAGGTGTTTATGTCATCTCCTCCTGTATTCAGTCTCCCTTGTCTGTGCACCTACCTGGCATGCGTCCTGTCTGTGTGGTTATGTTCAGTTCAGGTCGCGTCTAATCCCCATGTTTCCTGTTTTACTTTGAAAGTCCGTCTAATGTCAGTGTATGTAGTTTCACTTTCCCTGTCCTGTCATTAAGTTCATGTGTATCAGCTGTTCCCCCTCATGTGTTTCCACTTCCCTTGATCATCCCTTGTGTGTATTTAGTCTCTGTGTTTCATTCAGTCTGTGTCGCGTCGTCTGTGTTCCACGCCTTATGTCATGTCAGGTTTCAAGTCTCTGTGCAGGTCATGGCTCATGATGCTTATTCTTATATTTCACAGTTCCCTCATGTTCTGGCACAATCTTGTTCATAGTCTCACTGTTAGTAGTTTCTTCCCAGTTTAGGTTCCTGTTTAGTTGTTGTCCCTGTTCAGTTCTCGTTTAGTTTAGTTCATGTACTCCAGCCTCAAATAAAGGCTCGCTTTTTGTTTAAAGTTAATTTGGTCTGCTTATCTGTGTCCGCACCTGGGTCCTCCAAACACTCTCCACACGGTCAGCCACTGCGGACCGTGACAGTGGGGGCACAAACAGACATAAAACTTCGGTAAATATTTTTGAAGAGCGATTGGTGTAACTTTTTACAGTGGAGCCAAACTCCAGTTACTAACTGGCCTTCCCCCCCCCCCCCCCCCCCCCCCCCATTATACCATGAACACCTGCAGTGTATTGCACACCGCACAGTAGTAGTTCTTCACTTTGAAAAGTTGGTTAACTCATCCACATAAAAAGCGTCACAAAGGGGTTTAGTTAGGAAAAAACCCTGAAAGATCTCACATATTAAGACTTTAAAAATCGCCCACAGAGTTCACTGTGGTTATGCTGTTCTCAGTGCTGAAGAATTTATTTTCAGTGCTTACTGGTGAAAACTAATTACAAAGTTTAAATTCATTAAATCACTCGTACTGTCTTTATGTGGCTCAGCACTTTCATTACTACTCAATTCATTTGTCAGAAGCTGACAATGAAAATCTTTTTAATGTGAGAACAAAAGCGGCAGATGAGACCTGTGGCAGTTGTTTGAAGAGTCTGTTTCCTTCATTTGTTGCAGTGATTCAGTCCATCAATAGACCTCCATATGTTTTCGGTCTGTGCATCCATTTGTTCTGATTCATTTATGAAGCAGCTGCTGTGTTAAGGGAGCGAAGGGTCTACCCCGAGGTGCTTTTTCAGGCATTTGGTTTCAGTGGCATTTCTGCACAGTAACAAACCGCGTATGTGTATCAGTGTGTTTTTGACTTTGCGTAAAGCGGCTTTGGGAGGATGCTGTGGGTTCACAGCGAGCTGGCAGACACATGTCTGCGAACTCTCTGCTCCCTGCTGCCGTCCATGAACTGAAACCGTTTTTCTCCTCTTCGAGCCCGAAGCAGCTCGTGTCTCAGCTGAGCTTTTTAATGTCTTTGTTACTCTCTTTTCCTTTGCTTTCATCTTGCACTCAAGTCCACTGATTTCACACCCTTTCAGAACAGTTTCTCATGTGTGGGTGTGTGATCTGGATCTGCACAATGGCTTTGTTGAATATATAAAAGAAGGCCAGTAATGAGGTTCTTGATGGCGTGCTGGCTCATCTTTTTCTCTCACCATTTGCAGGGAAATTTTTGTCACGTTTTATTTCACCCCCACTCGTCTCTCATACCTGCCCTCCTCCATTTGTGACTATTGGTAAATCCTGATTAAACTTACATCCTCCATATTTTCCTCAGTCCAGTTCCATTCCCAGCTGGATTTCCTGTAGCGGTCCGCTCTTTCTTCTCCTCTCAGCCCCTTCTTTCTCTCATGTGTCCATCCGATAGCCTCCCCAGCGAATTGAAACCCTTTTTGTTGATCCGAGCAGTCTGATTTGCACACACTGTTCTCCACTTGCACCGCTGATGTGCTGACATGTGTGAGTCTGTGCCTGTGTTGCTCTCACAGTGAATCTTTTTATCTGTGTATCTTTCCTCCCTCTGTCTCTCAGTCACCATGAAGCAGGTGGCACGCACCGTAGCAAAAGTGGAGCTGTCGGATCACGTCTGCGACGTGGTGTTCGCGCTCTTTGATTGTGATGGTAAGTAGCTGACAGTCTCATCATATCTCTCTGCTCTGAATATTTATGAAACACAAAGCCTCCGGAGGTAGAAATCATCAATAAATGGAAGTCAGCTCCTTCGTCTTACTTACTCTTCCTTTATTATTTCATCATCCCGCTCCCCTGTCCATCACCCCTCTCCCCCTTCTCTCCTTCTCTGTCTGTCTTCCTTAGGGAATGGGGAGCTTAGTAATAAGGAGTTCATAGCCATCATGAAGCAGCGGCTCATGCGTGGGCTGGAGAAACCCAAAGACATGGGCTTCACTCGGCTTGTGCGTGCCATGTGGAAGTGTGCCCAGGATACCGCCTGGGATTTTGCCACACCGAAGACATAATGTCACAGGAGACCAGTTGCAATTGAGAGCGGAAGACAGCAGGTGTATAGGGCAACATTACCAATATCATCAAAGGCAGTCTTGCTTGGACGGGTTTTAAGAAGTTTAATAGACAATTAAGACTGCAGCTCATCATCAATCATTAACGCATGTTGCTGTAGTTCCAGCTATCAGTATTGTGGCTGAAGCATCCTGACGCAGTGCACTGTGTCCTGAAAGGCTTCTCTAGTGTGCCTGCCTGAGGCATCATGGGTATTTGTATGTTTGAAAATATACAAAGTTTGTATGTTTGATTTTTTTTTTTCATGTTTTATAAAGGAATGCAGAACGGTGCATCTGTTTGTCAAATGCTAAAAACACCACTTTGCTCTTCTGTATTTAATGCATTTTACAGCAAAAGGGCAAGACTAAAAGATGAATCAATCTAGTTTGACCTTCAGCTCTATAAAGGCTGCAGTATATCTGTTCTACGCTGTTAACATAGCCTGGATATTTCTTTGGTGGGACAAAGCAGAAGTCTGTAATGTCGTTAGCACCTCTTCACTCAGTCTGCATCTTTATTCCTATAATGTCCCATAAAAGATTAAGTATGCCGTCTTACCCTGTGTTCTTAGCATTATTATTCCCCATGGAAACACTTTATATACGACAGATGTTAAAAGAAGAACTCTATTAAAGATGCTACAATAATGTAATGGTGATGAAGCTTTTTATTTTTTATAACAGAGTTCTGCTTGACTTGTAAGTTGTTGTCCTGCCACGTTCCCATTTTCCCTCTTTGACAGCACAGTGGGGGGGATTAGCACGACTATTTGTTGGAGCACCTGGGAAGTCATTTGTCAAGTGTAATGATTTTTCAAGCAAAAACGCATGGCTGATTGTAACCCCTGGCTTTGACTTCATTCCAGACGGAGAAAATTATTGTGTGTCTGTGTGTGTCTATGCGCAAGAGTAGTCAGCATTTTTGTCTAATTGAAATGGACAGGATGGGCAGTCCTCAGCCTCCGCTGCCCATTAAAAGATTGTCCTGCAGCCCTTCGTGCACACACACTGCTGCAATTTACCCGAACGAGCTGGCTCGCTCTGCCGCACGTAATACGACTGACAGACGGAAGTGGTGCTCGGGAGTGATTGCTAGGCAGGAGATCAGGTACGTGGACCTCTCATCAGTATTCCTCACCAATGGTCTTTTCAGAGTTTCTGTCTGGCATTTCAATAGCTCAGAAGTGGAAAATTATTTTTCTTTTAACATTGCATCACTTACATTCTGCTTTAATCATAGAATGGCTGTCCAGTGAAAGTCATGCATCTCCATTATGCCAGCTTTTAACATTAACTAGGAGAGTCTCATATCCAGCTTTGTGAAACTTTTTTTTTTTTTCATTTAATCAAATTATTTATTGATTTGCTGGGCTTGCAAAGTAGACCCAAAAAGAAATGTACAGATTCTGTCTTCTGTGCTGTTTTGCTCTGCAGCACTTCCTTCCCCATAAGAAGGCCTGTGGTAATTCCTTCCCCATACAGCTGAAGATCATGTTTGCCCAACAGTCCGAAGAAATGTTGAAATTCTAAATAAGACATTTTAAAAGCTGTGGCCGGCCTGCCTTTTCCTAATTATTCAATTTCAAAGCACTTATCCCAAATCAACAAATGATGAGCTTTAAAACCTGCAAAGCAAAACACTATTTCCTTTTACTTTCTAAAACTCCCTGAAGGACCTCCTGACCCACTGCTGCTGCACAGAGCCTCCAAGTGCAACAGCAGCTACATCCGTGCTCAAAAACTGCCCAGTAACCGTTCTACAGTAACCACTTCTCAACAGTTCATCCATGTAAAACCTCGAGCAAGCACGCTCTGTCAGATTTCTCTGCTTGATGAGCGCTGGAGCATTGCTCAGTGGTTAGCAGTTGCCAGGCTTGCAAAGGAGGCTATATTTGGAGTGACTACAGACCTCAATCATAAGTCAACAGCTCTTTTTGTGCATTGAGTTCATGTAGTATTTCCTCCTTGTGCGTACATATGCACGGGGTGTGCGCTGTTCATTCAGTCTAAGCCTGAAGCTTTTTGCACTGAAACCAGAGAGTATATTATTTATTTGGTCATATGCGGTTTCCTATCTGCCAGATATTATTATGAGTTAATGAAAAAATATACTCTGCAATAAGAATAAGAGATCAGCTAGTCGGCTGCAAATTATTTAGTCTCGCAATCACTTTTCCCACTTGAGCATAAGGAGTTAAGAGGATAAAATGTAAAAATAATTTAAACAGTCACTGACTACAGTAATATCTGCCAATCCAATCCACTGCGATGAATCCACTTTTCACCAAAGGCTGTTTGTAGAGTTTTACGGGGAAAGATTAAATATTCAGTCATTTTCTGATACAAACCAGACATTTTTTACAGCCACTGCTGTCAAGAACAAGTTTTTACTGCCACGGCCACCCAGCTGTTCATGTAAAGTTCACTGTAAAATACAGATAAATGTATAGTTTAATGTCCCAGAGGGAAACCTGCTTGTGTGCAGGTGAGGTCATGTCTGAGTTTCTTTAACAGGAAAATGTGATTACATTGTAACAATATATTGATAAACATTTCAGTTGAGAATTTTTCATGCATACCAACCCAGATGAAGTACAGTAATACTGAACTTATTTATGCTACCCTATCAGGGAAAATTTAGGTGGTGTAGTGGAGCAGTGGTTAGCCTCACAGCAAGGAATTTTCTGGTTGAAACCTGGTAGTTTCAAGCTTCTCTGTGTGGAGTTTGTGCCTGTTCTGGTTTCCTCCCAAAGCACTGTGACACTGGTGACCTGTCCTGGGTGTAGCGCACCTTTTCACTTTGACAGCTGGGATAGGCTTGTCCCCACCCTTGCCTACAATCTAGATAAGTGCTTAAAAAAGAAAGAAAAGAAAAATAAACACAAAAAAAACCCCAACATCTCCACTGGTTGTTTTTTTTAATTGAGAAAAAAAATCCCTGATCATCTGGTATAAAACCTGAAATCTAAGCATGGACAGTACATGGTGTGTAGAACTGAGTCTTTATCTCTGTTTTCAGAGTGGTGCTAAATTGCTGGAATATCCCTTTAGCCGCACATGCTGATCTAACAGGCCTCAGTTCATTTGAGATGACAGACTTATGCATCTGTGTTCAACAGATGAAAAAAACAAACAGGAAATGAGCTGTCTGGACACAAACTGCCCCGAGGAATCGGGTGACAGTTTACATACGTTGACTAAACGTCATGCTGAGGGCAGTGCTACTCCACTGCCACCTAGTGGCAATTGCAAAGTAGATTTCTAAAGAATAAGTTGCAAAAAATAAAGCCTGATGTAGCAAATATGATACAAATGTAAACCCATGCAAATTAATTTATTTCATTAAGGTTTAATAAGCACTCAATTTAAAAAGAAAATATTTTTTTCTGGCTGTTATTCCACAGTTCAGGGTTTAAAGGGTTAACAAAGTTTAAAAATATGTACTTTCTAGACCGTTAATTTGCCAACAACAATATCAGCACACACGCAACAACTTGGTATGTGCAGATACTAAAAATTGGAGTTCCTCTCCAATTGTGCACATGTAAAACTGTCAGCTGAGCAAACAGTGAGTGAACTGTCCATGAAATCATCACCAGTATATTGTTTAGTCTTTATTTACAGATTTGAGGTGTAAAAGAAAAAAAAAATGACAGCGGTACACAGGATCTCATATGATAATCAAATAACTGAAACGAGCATGGCTATGTTCGAATTACATACTTAATACCACTGAACAGTACAGGGAGGGACTGAAAGGACTTCCTAACAAAGGGAACGGATCCAAAGAAAAAAAATCCTTGAACAGAGAAAAGACCTTGAGAGGCCCTTAAAGATTGAAGTGGAATAAAACATAATAAATACAGTATAAAATTTCTACTTGATAGGTTTTCTTGTGATGTTAAGAAAAAGCCCCAAACCTCTTCACATTTAAATGTGGACAAAGAAGAAAAAAAAAAAGAAAAAGGGACAAACATCAAGAATCCATGTAGTCTATTAAACAAAAAACAAATTTGAAAATGAAGAACATGTATAGATGGATTAATTTCGATCATACCTAGACAAGAAGATTGCTTAATGTTACAAACATTCACCATTTAAGAAGAAAGGAGGTTGTGAAAACAAGCAGAAAGAGCCAAACATTTTCTCCATTAGCCAGTGGCTGCAGCCACCTAGTGGCTATAAGTGATGTCACAGTTGGGAGCACATTTCCCTGCTGCCACAGCTCTGCTAAATGTAAACTCCATTACAGACTAAAGCAAAGTCGAATCAAAGGGCCAGTTCAGTGTGATGGACCATCTTCTGTTAGTGTGCTGCTGCTACTGCTGGAGAGACTGTTTACAGGAGGGTGGTTTGAGCAGACAACTTGTATTCCTGATCTGTCCGGTACAGTACAGTTGAAATGGGAGGTTGTGGACTTTCTCAGTCGCTGTCAAACTTAATGGAGTTGACTGAAGTGGAGATGGCTCCCCCACGGTAGCTTCCTCTTTTCTTCTTTGTCTTTTCGTGGCGGAATGATTTACCTTTTGTGAACTTGAGCACATCGTTAGCTTTCTGGCCCCAGTCTCCATTGGCTCCCATCTGAAATAGAACATTATAAAGAGAGAAAAAAAAAAAGTTTGTTTATCTGCCACCTCAACAACTATAATGCTCAGTAATCCTGTAAAAATGATTATTATGATTAAATAATTCACCTTTGCATCAAACGAATTGTCTGCAAGGCGCGGGTCCACATTTACTTCGTCGTCTTTTATTCTACGGAAGGGTACGTTGGTAGACTGGAAAACAAAATGTTTCAGTCAGCTTATTTCAGTTCACTTTAATTCAATTCTAGCTTTGTGCAGGTCTTACCTTCTTATTGGCTTTAGGGAAAGTCTGTGGTGTGGTTGTGGCCTTCTTATTTTTTGGTGTTTTTAAATCCGTTTCTTCCTCTTCGCTTTCTGATGATTCTTCATCCTTTTTTCTTTTTCCATTAGTACCTGTATCAGATGAAAAGGGGCTCATACTTAGTAAACACTAGGGCTGGGCCATATTATACCGTTCACGGTAATACCGGTATAATGTTAGGCAATGATAGGAAAATGAAATATCGCGATAGAATGGGAGTAAAACGCGCATGCGCAGTGCCTTTGTTTTCATACGCACATGGCCGATTGTTGAGTGAAACAGATGAACCAGAATTGGTTTGTAAAAATGGTGCAACTTCAGTGATGTGGAACTGGATTGGTGTTTGTCCGTCAGATACACAACAAAGCACATTTTTTTGCAGAACATGCAAGCGGCCGTTGTTATTGTCGTATTTGTCGGACTAAGATGCTCTTAAATCTGGGAGTAATCTGGGTCCTAAACTCCGTATGCTTCAGGTCAAACAACACTGCAGCATCACTGAGAGTTAAAACCTGTCTAAATTCTTTCATCTTTAATAAAACGATCAGCATTGCTGCTTTACCAGGTGTAACTATAAAGTTTAACTTCCAGGCATCCATGAAAACAAAAGTTATTACATTTAACAGAGTTAGAAGTTAGCAGGAAGCTAGCGGAAGTTAGCTCGCTAGTCTCGCTAGTTACCTAAGCATGATATAGCATGTTCTGACTGAGAGATTTCTGAAAAAAATCAAACGTACAGCTCTGCTATCACTTCCAACATAAATGAAGACAGGAAACTAAACAGCAGTGACGTTTGTAGGGTTACTGAAGTTGGGCTAGCTGGTATATAATGATGTGCTAGGTGATCGCTAGCGACACAGCTATGTTAGCATAACATAAACAGTGAAGCTGGAGGATGAACGCTAACTTTTTTCCACTTATAAAAGTTAACGTGAAGGTTCCTCATGGTTAGAGACAAATGCAATCGCATGGCAGGATACTGTAAACGGACCAAACTTCAGTCAGGAGAACAACTGAGATAATCCATCCACAATACGAGGTTAGTCATTAATATACTGCAACAACATGGGAATAGAGCAGCTGCCAGAGAATTCAACATTAATGAATCAATGGTACAGAAGTGGAGGAAGCAAGAAGAATGAGTTTAATAAAGTTTGATTTATCTGACTGCTTTGTTTCGCTTAATGTGCCTTATAATCCCGTGCACCTTATGGTCCGAAACATATGTACTGCACACTGCAGTTTAATGTTGCAAAGCACCTCTTTTTAACTTCAGTGGATATTATACATGGTTATGCTCAGGATATGTCAGCCCATTTGTACTGGAAATGCCTTTTGGTTAAACTTTCAGCAAGGAATTTGCATTTGCACTGTTGCATTTTTATAAAGCTTTAATGTACATAAAAACCAGCTTCTTGTTTAAGTGAAAATAAATGGAAGGTTGTCTTTTTGCGCTAGTAATGTTGTGGAGTTGTATTTTGTCTCGCATCCATTATATCGTCAGTTATATCGTTATCGCAAATTTTCAAATATATATCGTGATAAATATTTTTGGCCATATCGCCCTGCTCTAGTAAACACTACACTTCTATAAATATTAAACACTTAAGGACCGACAGTTAAGTGATAGTTTTTTTTTTCCCCATTTAATGACCAGATGTTTGAGACTTACTGTTTTTTGGGGTGTTGGGTGCAGTGGCTGCTTTACGTGGCACTTTAGCCTCATCTGATGAACTCTCCTCAGAGCTGCTGTCGCTGGATGATGACTCTGCTGGCTTTGCTGCAACCTTCGCTGATGCTGCTGCCGTCTTGGGAGTTGCTGCCTTGCCGTTGGCAACTGTAGACTTAGTCACGGGGGTCTCCGTCTCTGAATCAGAGCTATCTGAGGAATCAGAGCTGCTCTCCTCTGCTTTTTTTGCCTTTTTGACTGCAGGCGCTGCCTTTGTTGTTCTCTCAGCTGCAGGGGCGGGCTTCTTGGAAGCAACTGGAGCTTGTTTCTTAGCTGCCTCATCCTCTGAGTCTGAGCTGTCAGAGCTGCTTTCTTCTGCAGCAGCAGTCTTAGCTGCAGGAGTAGCAGGCTTTGAAGCGGGCGTAGCAGGCTTAGCTGCTGCTGGCTTGGTCTTAGCTGGCTCTTCATCATCCTCAGAAGAGGACTCTGAGCTACTCTCTTTCGGGGCAGGCTTTCCTGCAGGTTTAGCGGCCTTTCCTGCAGATTTAGCATGCTTTGAGGCTGAAGTAGCAGCTTTAGCTGCTGCAGGTTTAGCCTTGGCTGGCTGCTCTTCATCTTCAGAGGAGGAGTCGGAGCTGCTCTCTGCTGCAGGAGTAGCCTTTGCTACCGGAGTAGCCTTCTTTGAAGCTGGTGTTGCAGGCTTAGCTGCTGTTGGCTTGGCCTTGGCCGGTTCTTCATCTTCTGATGAGGAGTCTGAGTCAGAGCTGCTTTCTGCTGCAGCAGCAGGCTTAGCTGCAGGGGTGGAACTCTTTGAAGCTGGCTTAGCTGCTGCTGGTTTAGTCTTAGCAGGCTCTTCTTCATCTTCAGACAAAGAGTCAGACTCTGAACTGCTCTCTGCTGCTGCAGGGGGCTTTGCTGCAGGGGGCTTTGCTGCAGGGGGCTTTGCTGCAGGGGGCTTTGCTGCAGGGGGCTTTGCTGCAGGGGGCTTTGCTGCAGGCTTTGAAGTTGGTGTAGCCGTTTTAGCAGGCTTGGCTTTCACTGGCTCTTCCTCATCCTCAGAGGAGTCCTCCGAGTCAGAGCTGGTCTCTGCTGCCTTGGCTTGGGGTTTAGAAGCTCCAGAAGCTGCGGATGGGGTTGCGGTTTTTGTGGGAGGCTTTGCTGGGGCCTCATCTTCAGAGCTGCTATCTGAATCTGGAAAGCAAGATCAATGTTGTCATGAAGGTTTGCAAACAATATAGGGTTAATAACAGAAATTATATTAGGTCATATTTAACAACTTCTGAAGCTCAAATACCCAAAATGTGCATCTCCTACCTGAGCTCGAGGACTCGTCTTTCTGAGCTGGCGTAGTCTTGGCAGGTGCAGCTTTGGTTGGGGGTTTCTTTGCTGCCTCCTCCTCCTCTGAACTGGAGTCCTCCTCGGAGGATTCATCTTTAGCGGACTTAGCTGGAGCCGCTTTAGCAGGAGTCACCTTTGTTGCAGGTTTCTTCACCTCTTTAGCTGGAGAAGTTTTGACTGGGGCTCCTTTACCTGCAGGCTTCTTGGCCGTCTCCTCTTCTGAGCTGGAATCTAGAAAGATGAGAGACATTTACAAACATTCACTGTCACAAACTGATCATCATTTTAAGATGGGAAATGGGCGAGTGACGTTTGTGATCCATACCAGAGCTCTCTGAGCTGGACTCCTGCTTCTTTGCAGCAGGTTTGGACGCTCCAGGTTTGGCTGCAGGTGACTTTACGGGGGCTGGTTTTGCTGTGCAAGTTAAAATGCTGTTAGACATTTAACAATAAACACCAAGAAGTCAAGGTGGGGAAAAAATAAAAAGGAACCCACTTACCTGCCACCTTTTTGTCGTCATCACTGCTGTCATCACTGCTGTCTGAAGAGTCGCTGTCCTTGGCCTTGCTTGCTACTGGTGCAGCAGGAGCTTTGTGGATTGAAGCAGGAGGTGGTACAGCACTGTATGCTCCTAGAAAGACAAATGTAGATCGTCAGCATCAAAAACAAATACAAACATATTTTAATAAATAATTTCCCTTAGGGATCAATAAAGTAATCTGATTCTGATAATCACAGATCATTCCAGAGATGACCAAGTGAACAGCTCTGGGTATAATTCAGTCAGAGCAGACTGGTGTTATGATCATGATATGGACAAAACTGGACTGTTGTAATTAATGTGAACTCAATCTCACTTATTTTTTCATATAGCTGTCGAACTTACGCACATCAGTAATAGGCTAAAAAGACTTGATTGGGATTCACTTCTCAGGTTTGCCGCTGATGCAAGTGTGCCTCACATCTTTCCAAACCAGACTTTTGTTACTGTGTAGCTTGTATAGTTGTAAGAAAGCATGAAAACACACCTGCTTTGGGTTTTTTGCTGGGAGGAGCCTCATCCTCTGATGAAGAGTCTTCACTACTTGACTCAGCACCAGCTTTATTTACTGGGGCTGGTTTGACTGGAGCCTGACAGAACACATGGAAATATGCTGTTAATATCTGCTGCATGCATTTATCCGCTACACACCACACTTGGCTGAGTGTGAGACAATCAACAACACATAACAACATAAAGAAGGCCTTGTGTACCTTGGCTGGCTTCTCATCTTCAGAATCTGAGGAGCTGTCTTCGCTGCTGCTGCTCTCCTTCTTCTTTTGAGCTGCACCTTTGGCAGCAACAGCTGCTTTGGGTGTTGTGACTGCACCAGCCTTGGGTTCTGTTATTCAGAAACGCATACAGTAAATTAAATAACCCAAGATTTTTCCCCAATCTTAACTTAAACAAATTACTCAATATAGACTTACTTTGTGCAGGAGCTTTGGCGATTTGTTCTTCCTCAGAGTCAGACTCTTCACTGCTGGAGCTGCTATCCTTTTTCCTTGTGCTACCTGCAGCAGCAGGAGGTTGTTTCACAGGTGCCTACAAACAGACACTACATTTTAATAAAAGGATAACGGGCAAGGTAATGTAGCAATAACAGGCTATCAAGAGAATGTCTGATTCTGATGCTTCCTTCTACCTTTGCAGCAGGCTTTGCAGGAGCTTTGTCCTCCTCAGAGTCACTAGAGTCTTCACTGCTGCTGGATGCAGCTTTAGTAGCTGCTGCTTTAGCAGGCCCCTTTTTGGCTGCTAAAATGTAGAATGAGGAAAAATGTAATATCACAGCGTTTCAGAATGCACATTACTAGCAGAATTCAGCCAACCCTTTCAGTTATCCATATCGAATATGAAGGTTATACCTGCAGGAGCTACTTTAGTTTGTTTTGCGCCAGCCTCTTCATCCTCACTGCTTGACTCTTCACTGCTGGAGCTCTCAGTGCTGGGTTTTGCCTTCTTGGCTGACGGTCCCGTCCAGTTCGGAGGCACCTTTCGTTTTTTGGCTTCGGGAGATCTATTTAAAATAGAGTTTCAATGATACAGCCCATAATTATATTAATACACAGTATGCAACACCACCCTATATTAATGTTAAAAAGAAAACTTCAACGGGATAAAAGGCACTCCCTTTCCCAGAGTAGAAAGATACGCAAATAATAATGCTTTAGTCGTTAGCCTGCATACCAAAGTGTCCTTGGGCAAAAAACTGAACACTGAGTTAGTGAGAGACTGGTTGAATCCCTCCACTCTGCATGGTAAACTATTCTTTGGCATGTTGAATAAAATGCTTTGAACATTCGAGTAGTACAGTGCTATATAAGAACCATTTCATTTCCCATTTGTCTAAACAAAAAGCGCTTCAAATTTGTAAAACAACAAAAGGGTTGTGTTTATATTGTATTAGATTTTTCTCTGATAATCCTCAACTCAACAGACCCTTGGACACTAGGAGAGCAGCAGTGGAATTTCTATTGTACCAATACATTTTTAAAGGAACATACTTATCGACACAGAAAGTCAGCTTGGTCATGCGTTTCATATTTTTATTTGAAAAACCCCTCTCGGATAAAAATAAATAAATATTAATAAGCAACTCACTTCACCCAGAAGTTGTAGATATTGACGAGTCTCTCCTCATTCTGATCTTGCGGAGCCTGTAGAGAAACACGTGAAGTAGTAAGTTAATAATTCCCTTGCAGCACTTTGAATTTGTGACTAAAACTCCACAAATCATAATTTAAAAAGTATAAACACGCTGCAGTATTTACACTTTAACGCACTGAGACCGTTAATTAGCCCAAAGGCAGGTTGCAGCTGATACACGTGCTAACTTCACCGGCTCGGTAACCTGCACGTATTTACCCCTCGTGCCGCCTGGACCTAACGTCTAATACCCGACGACAGGACGTGTCCGTCAAACACCGCCACACAGCGTAGGCTACTCACCACTTTAGTCTTTTTCAAGAACTCCTGAGCCGCTTTGGTGAACTTGTTCTCCACCAGAAACGAGTACACGCATTTGAAAAGATCACTCGGTACCGACTTCTCCGCCGCCATCTTCAACACGTTCTTCTGGAAAAGGAAGTGACGGAATCAGGCACTTGTGAGCAGACGCTTGGTGTCGACGTATCCACGCTTCAGTAAAAAAATAAATACCAGTTTCTAGAGATTTCCAAATGTCAGAAAACTAAATAAAACACAATTCCACTGACTAATTGTGATTTTAAAAATCCTTTAGAAAACTTTACAAATATTTCGGGTTGCTCTCACGTGACTAATTTCCTAAAACAATACGAGTAAAATATGTGGGTATGCTAAATAAGACGCAATTTTTTTATTATTGAAATACACTTATTTATAGATTTAACGCCATATTTAAAAAAAATAAATGACTCCTATTTTTTATATTTAGTAGGCTTTGTTGCCCACGAAGGCGCACGCTTTATGCGTCATCACTAAAGACCTTTCGTGTCTGCCCCTCGTGTCATAACATGTCGCCTTTCAACTGAGCAGTGTGGCAATGACAGCCCAGTTCTAGCTGAATTAAACGTGTGAGTCGGGTATTACTAAGCTGCAGCCATGCCTCGGTACGAGCTGGCCCTGATCCTGAAACAGATGCAGCGGCCGGAGACGGCGGCAGCTCTGCGAAGGACGGTGGAGACGTTAATGGAGCGGGGCGCCTTGGTGAGAGACCTGGAGAACTTGGGAGAAAGACAGCTGCCCTACAGAATGACCAAACACAACCAGAGGCACAGCCGAGGGACTTACTTTCTGGTGGATTTCTACGCAGCTCCCAGCATGCTCGCTGGCGTACTGGATCACCTGCACCGTGATGTGGACGTTGTGAGGCCCACTGTGCTGAAGAAAGACGCCCAGGTCCCCAACAGTAACTGCTGCGGACCCCAGAAGTGATTAAATGTAAGGCTTAATGAATGGCGGAGGTGTTTAAAATCACTGGTGCTCAGAGTGAAACAAAGTGCTGTTTTATCACCACAGCTGTCTGTTACATGCGTGTATTTTTGGGCTGTAGTAAAATATGAAATACTCTGCTTTATCAGCCACTTAACTCCATTAGAGAAATGGCAATCAGAAGCACAGTTGAGTAGTTACAGTAGTGAAAACTTATCAGCGGTTTATTGAAGAAAATCGCTTACACACACACACACACACACACACACACACACACACACACACACACACACACACACACACAGTGGATGAGAACAAACCTCATGCATGTAATAAAGTGTTTTAGCACTGATGATTAATTCGACCTTTAAATAGCCCAGACAGAAAGGAATACCGCTGTTTATTTGCGGGGGAAAGTCACTTCTGTGATCCTGGATATCAGGGAACAAGCAACCGAATACAACCTCTAGTAACTGATTTAAAGCATTTTAAACACATAAGAAAAGAAAAAAAAACAGACAATGTGTCTGTGAAGGTTCTCAGTCATCCGTCTGGACTTCTTTAAGTTTTCTTGAAGATGTTTCGCCCTTCATCTGAGAAGCTTCTTCAGTTCTAAGTGCAATTGGTGGAGAGTCTTGGATTTTAAGCCCTATGGGAGTGTCCCCAAGAGTGTCATGGACCCCCTAATGATCCTCTACCTAATCGCATGAGCCAAGGTGTGAAAACGGGTGTAGGTAACAATCAGCCAAGGCTTCACCCTATCATGTGATTTTCTGAGGTCAAAAGGCCCAGGATGTGAGTGGGCTTTAAGGCGTCTGGAAAGGGATCTCAAAACTGGATGGCAGACAGTTGGTGTTGTAAGCCATGGGCTCTGTTCAAAGAGGGTCGTTCACAGTGGACATTAGGGGATCCATGTCACTCTTAGGGGGACACTCCCATAGGACTTAAATATGGGACTTTCCACCATTTGACATTAGAAGTGAAAAAGCTTCTTGAATGAGAGGTGAAACGTTTTCAAGCAACTTTAAGAAGTCCAGACGCTGTTCTATCCAAGCTCCTTAGACCACGATAACCTGGATGACTGAGAACCTTCACAGACATACCAACCTCAAAACTGGATTATAGATGGCAGACAGTTAGTTTTGTAAGCCCTGCTCATGTTCACAGTGGACATAGATGGCTTCTTTCACTCCTCTTTCAAACCATCTGTCTTCTCTGTCCAAAGCATTCCTCGCTGCACTGTACAGCATACACCACGTTGTTAAGTTTCTGTTTGGTAGTTTTGTCTTTGAGATGAACCAGTTTTTGTCTGAGTGCGTGGCTGGGTCTGAAGTGCACTGGGATCTCGTGCTTGGAGAAGACTCCTGAGTTTCTCTGATAAACCTGCTACATAAGGGATGACAGTATTGTTCCGTTTGTCCCTCTGATTCTCCCTAGTTGGTGTCTGACCTTCTTTTCTGTGCATCATTGCTGCACAGGGACAATAATTAGAAAAAACAAACTCCCCCATGTGGTTACAACAGATGGTTAAGTCCATTTGGTTGTAAACTCTGTACCTAAACCAGCTCCACCCTCAGCCTCCTCGCTTGCTCATACCAGAAAGGAATATGATATAGTGTGATAATGTATTAAAACAAATTAACCAAATTCATTAAACCAGTTGTTTGCTTTATAGCTTTAGTGACTGCAAACTAACTTATTGTGAAAATGAGGCAGGAGTGTAAAAATGTGAATGAATATTACAAAAGTATTTCAGTTGTGTGTTTGTGGACATGACCATCACACATGAAGTAGCCAAACACAAAGATAATCCTCTAAATAAATGATCAGTTCATTAGTCACCATCCCTGTAATATGTGAGTGTATTACTTTACTACAAGTTCATACATTTGGTTCATATAAGATTAGTTTGCACAAACACAGTGTCTGTATTTACTTTGTTTGCTTGCTGATTTGTAAGGGAGGATCATTTTGCATGTCTGCAACAACAGCAGATCCACATGAGATCCTCCAGACAAACATAGATGTGTATTAAGCTCTAATAAGAGGTCCTACCCTGAGTTTGTACTGTCCTCCTCATCTACCCCCTACCTACAGATACAGCCCTGTCATCTCTCGCCTTGCCTGCAGGTGTCATTGTTGAAGCAATTTAATCAGGATTTAAATGATTGATTCTTTCCACAAAACCATTAAAGTAAAAATATTGAGCTCCCTCGTGCCTCTTGAAAACAGATAAGCACCCCCCCTTCTCCTCCCTCCATCTGTTTGTCTGAAATGGATTTAACTAGACGTGTACGCATACACAATGATATTATAATAGCTTCACTACATATATTCCAACAGAAATATGTGTGATAGGACAATAATGCCTGATAATTACAGTTGACTGATAAATCTTTCAGCCTCTACTAATAAGTGTCTGTATTCTTTCACCATGAAGTGATTAATTAAACTATTAGTTAAAATGCTATAATCAACAGGAACTGGGAGTAGGGGATTTTACTGTTAAGTCTGAACTGACCTTTTAATACAGTCGTTGTGGTGCTCTAATATAACCACAATACTATACATCAGTATTTGTGTTGATCGACGGTGGTGGTTGCTAGGGCTGTGCGATATGACCAGAATCTCATATCCCGATATAAATCACAAAAATGTAACATTTTCTGTAAATTCTGTGAATCTCGGGCAGTTCGACTTGCGAAGTGTTTCCAGCTGCGCGTCCTTTACCCGGAGTCGAGTGTTTTAACCGATGCATGAAACGATACATTTTTAGAGAGAAGTTGTAACAGCCGCTGTTTTCTTAGTATTTATTACACGGCGTGCTGCGGGGAAAAGCCTGTTCTAACGTTTGAGTCTAAGGTTTATTTTTTTAGCACCTGGCGGCTCTTTTTTAATTCTCATCCGTAAATAATCTGCTCTTTCACGTGATTCGGTTTATTTTGAAAAGTCTCAACAGGATCTTGAGCTTTATTGTGAAAGGTTTATGTGGAACATAAACAAGCGGACACGCGAAGGTGTTACTGTCGCTGTTGTAGCGACAACGCATAAAAACAGGCGCTTGTCCGTCAGTAGTGTGGTTATATTAAATATAAGAGAAAGAGAGAACTTTAAGAAATTAATATAGCCACTACAGTGACCATCAGAACGATGAAAAAATATTGCCGCAAACAGTTTATTTTGCGACACCACGAAACAAACAATGGCGTAAAATGAAGATGTTTTTATATCGTCATCGATATATATCGTTATATCGAACAGCCCTAGTGGTTGCTTATCAGAGGCCGGTGTTGTTTTATTTCAGAGTGCTTTTGTTTAAACTGTAGAGAACAAAAGACACTATTGTTTGGGTTCTCTGATACATTTAGGAAGAAATAAGTACACTTCCTGTGCTGATTAGCTCTTAGTTGTCATTAAAGGTGAGCACTTCCCTTCAGTTAACAAAGGTGAAAAATTGCTCCTGTCACAACACGTTAATATTGACTAGGGCTGTAACTTGGATAATTCCATTAAAAAACTTCCCCAGGAGAAATTATTTTCTCCGATGTTTCATTTAATCCATGTAAGAAGAGCTGTTTCTCCCACATTTGTGATTTAAAAACAGACCTGCATTAGAAACCTATCTAGGATCACATGTGTGAATAAAAAGAATGACAATTAAAAATATCTTTTTAAATAAGACAGAAAAGCCACGGGGCGGAGCTGTTGCAGAGATGGTGCAATCAGGTGGCGTGAACGAAAACATGTTTCGAACGTTCAAAATAGCAGTGCTTGTTCGTGTAATCACCACAAAGGCCTTTACTGGGAAAAACTGTCCTTCATCAAAACCATTGATCAACAAGTGCAAACAGGAAGAAAAGTGAACTTTCTAGCTGCTCCCACCCACCGCAGTTTGCTTAACACAGCAACACATCTACAATAAAGCTATAGAAATTACAATAAAATTATATTTATGCAACTGAACTTTTAACTTAGTCTCATACAATGTTTAAATAAGACAGCCTAATGGAGGTTGACTACAGCCATCCTTTCTGTCACACTGATGCCAACAGTAAGCAGGGGTGAGTCTAAAGGGGGGGCATGGGGTGTACTACACCCTATTTATTTCAAGGCTTATTTCAAGTCTACTAATTACATTCTATTAATGTTTTAAAATATAAAGCAGTCTTATTGGGCCAATAAAACTTGAACCACTTACCCAGTGCTGTTCGACTGGCCCCTGAATTATTCTAACATTAGTAATTAACATTAATTATTTACGTCCACGCTATCAGAACTTCTGTGTTATGCCGCAGGAAACGTCGCATCAAATAACAGGCCAAACCTCAGTTCAGAGAATCCCGATTAGCTCGCTTTTCTTCTTTGCAGCCATCACATGCTTTTTTACAGACACACACTCACTGCTACACTACCACACTTAAACACACACACCAAATCTACCTCATCCAGGAGACGCAATACTGTCAGAACACCTTCCAAGAAGATACATAAGTGGATAAGTGAAAGAAAATGGTTGGACAGATGGACGAATTACTGCATTTGTTAATATTGTTTTGATTTTAACATTGTTAAAAGAAGTTTAAAATCTGACTTTTATGTGGCACGCAAATACACTTAAAAAGGTTTGGTTCTTTTGACAAATATTGCATGCTGCTCAACTGTCAAAAGACTTGCCTTTTTTCTCTTCTGAATATTTCTGATAGCTCAAGACTAAAGTATTTCTTAGTATTTCTCAATGAAATACTACTGATGTTAAACGAACTGACTTGTTGATTGAGAAACGGACAGTAAAACAGAAATCTCATGGAAAAAAACCTTCACCGCAGGCTCACATGAGTGAACTTTAACTGCACTAACAGAAGCCACAGAAATAGAAATCTATACAAGATCACATGAAACTTAAAGAATTCCATGAGCAGCTTTTATTGATCAGTGACAATATTTCTGAACACGTCTACACGCAGTAGACAAACACAAAGTCAGTCATCGATTAGTATGCTCAGTATTCTCTCACTGCAGATTTTTAAGTGTGTTATCTCAGGTTCATGCTGACTCTGCTGTAACGTTTAGCCCTACATAATGTTTGTTCTGTCTTTCGCAGGTTCCAACAGATCACATGCAGAAGATGACTCATGTGACACTTCCTTCTTTCACCTATTTCATTAGCTGCATGCATCGACTTGGATGTAATATCATATGTGATAATAAAATACTTTTTTCTATCCATTTTGCACTTTTCCTTTTTTGTCAAGCATTTGAGACACTGCTTCACATGATGGTTAGTCATGTGATGGAAGTTTCAGTTCTTTTATTGTAGGTGTGGTTTATGCAGGGTTTTTTTAAGCCATTAAAACTTGATCAACTGTCTCTGGGGAAAAAGCCGCTTGTTGTTGCTTCCGTTTTCTCTCTGGACTTTCTTGGTTCTTTGAGCAGTATTTGTTGCCTAAATCTCAATTAAAGTATAAGTACACAATCATGGTATTTATTTTGTGTAAGACAACATTGAATTAACCAGGTTACTAACAAAAGAGCCAGCCAACTTAACTGATGTCTTTATGTATATACAGTGGATGCAAAAGTTTGGGCAACCTTCTTAATGGTCATTATTTTCCTGTATAAATCGTTGGTTGTTGCAATAAAAGAAAATGTCAGTTAAATATATCATATAAGAGACACACAGTGATATTTGAGAAGTGAAATGAAGTTTATTGGACTTACAGAGAGTGTGCAATAATTGTTTAAACAAAATCAGGCAGGTACATAAATTTGGGAACCACAAAAAAAAAAAAGAAATGAAATCAATATTTAGTAGATTCGCCTTTTGCAGAAATTACAACCTCTAAACGCTTCCTGTAGGTTCCAATGAGAGTCTGGGTTGTGGTAGAAGGTATTTTGAACCATTCCTCTTTACAAAACATTGCTAGTTAATTCAGGTCCGATGGCTTTCGAACATGGACAGCTCTTTTTAACTCACACCACAGATTTTCAATAATATTCAGGTCTGGGGACTGAAATGGCCATTCTAGAACATTGTACTTGTTCCTCTGCATGAATGCCTTAGTAGATTTTGAGAAGTGTTTTGGGTCGTTGTCTTGTTGAAAGATCCAGCCCCGGCGCAGCTTCAGCTTTGTCACTGATTCCTGGACATTGGTCTCCAGAATCTGCTGATACTGAGTGGAATCCATGCGTCTCTCAACTTTGACAAGATTCCCAGTTTCTGCACTGGCCACACAGCCCCACAGCATGATGGAACCACCACCGTATTTTACTGTAGGTAGCAGGTGTTTTACTTTGAATGCTGTGTTCTTTTTCCTCCATGCATAACGCCCCTTGTTATGCCCAAATAACTCAATTTTACTTTCATCAGTCCACAGCACCTTATTCCAGAATGAAGCTGGCTTGTTCAAATTTGCTTTAGCATACCTCAAGCGGCTCTGTTTGTGCTGTGGGCAGAGAAAAGGCTTCCTCTGCATCACACTAGCATACAGGATCTTCTTGTGTAAAGTACGCCGAATCGTTAAATGATGCACAGTGACTCCATCTGCTGCAAGATGCTGTTGTAGGTCTTTGGTGCTGGTCTGTGGGTTGACTGACTGTTCTCACCATTCGTTGCTTCTGTCTATCCGAGATTTTTCTTGGTCTGCCACTTCGAGCCTTAACTTGAACTGAGCCTGTGGTCTTCCATTTTCTCAATATGTTCCAAACTGTTGAAACAGACAGCTTAAATCTCTGAGACAGCTTTCTGTATCCTTACCCTGAACCATGATGGTGAACAAGCTTTGTCTTCAGGTCATTTGAGAGTTGTTTTGAGACCCCCATGTTGTTACTCTTCAGAGAAAATTAAAAGAGGAGGGAAACTTAAAATTGACCCCCTTAAATACTCGTTCTCATTATTGGATTCACCTGTGTATTTAGGTCAGGGGTCACTGAGCTTACCAAGCCAATTTGAGTTCCAATGATTAGTTCTAAAGGTTTTGGAATCAATAAAATGACAACAGTGCCCAAATTTATGCACCTGCCTGATTTTGTTTAAACAATTATTGCACACTTTCTATAAATCCAATAAACGTCATTTCACTAATAAGATATCACTGTGTGTGTCTCCTATATGATATATTTAACTGACATTTTTATTGTAACAACCAACGATTTATACAGCAAAATAATGACTATTAACAAGGTTGCCCAAACTTTTGCATCCAACTGTATAATATAAATATAATAAACAAAAAAGTAATAGCACATAATTATAGACTGTAAGATGCTAGCAGGCTGGGCATACATGGAACACCATAACCATTGTATACAGGAACATCTGTGGCGAGTATGGCGTGGAAGTGCTGAGGTCAAGATGGGACACACCCACTAGGGTGGTTGAGAATGACCAAGCCAAGATGCTGTGGGACTTCCAGATACAAACTGGTGATGGCTAACCAACCAGACATTGTAGTGTTAGACAAGCAGAAGAAGATGGCTACAGTGATAGATGTAGTTTTACCTAATGACAGCATCGGAGTGCTCGGTGCAGTGACACGCAAGCTAGGCGAGTGGCTCCAGCAGATTCCAGGAACAACATCCAAGATCTCCGTCCAGAAGAGCGCAAGACCCTCAAGCTCCCAGACCTTTGCTAGAGGACCAAAGCTTGAACGATAGGCCCGCCCATAGGGGTAAGAGGGGAATTTATATGTAGAATTTAAATGCATACATTTTGATTACTCGATATTCTGTCCACATTTCAACAATCAAAACTAAATGTATTTATTTGATTAACTTTCAACTTCAAATTCTTTATTAACTAAAAATTGTTGACTACTTTCTTGGCCCACCACGGAGCCCTCACTGTAGAAACTATGCATTTCCCCTAGATATCTGTACAAATATTACAACTACTTAAAAATCTGTTTAGTCAAAAGTTCTGGTTGCTCACAAGTGTGTTTGAATTAAAAACAACAACAAAACAAAACAACCCCCCAATCGGCGTTTCGAGGTACTATGACGGTAGGCTGAGAGTCACATGTTTCGATCAGCTGACCGTGAACCATAAAGGCATCAACACCCTCGCGCTCTGCATTGCAGTGCTCGCCCTTCTCCAGTCAATCCTCCCCGACAACCAACACAAACACAGGGCTCGGAAAACAGCGCAGTCATGCTGCTCCTAACTCTTCTTTTGGTGTCCTCAGGTAGTATTAACAGAAGTAGACAAATAATGTGTGTGTGTGTGCGCGTTTTTTTTTAACACTATAGGTGACCTGATTTCGACAGATTTTGGTTGTGTAACTATGTGCGTTTTAATATCAATAGGCGGAAGCGTATACCGGGAATTATTTTTTATTTATTTGTTAATAAAGTAACCTGGGATTTTGTTTTCAGTATATAATATATAAATAATATTCTACAAGTTTTATAGACATATTTAAAGCGATGTCAAGTGAATCTTTAACCGCGTGACTTTGAAGTTTATTGTTTTACCGTTGGCCTTAGCTGTGCTAACTCAAGCTTTTCAGCTAATGCTAACTAGCTATTTCAGCTAACTAACGTTGCTACATCAGTTACCTAAAAATAGCGTTTACGTGTATAAATATGGTAGAACACTACAATAGAAAACCGATCAGTCAGTTAACTGTTGTAGACCCCTGTTTAGCCCAGGCTATGTACAGTATCTGGTGCTTTGTTGACTACTGGTAATGTTGAAGGGGAAGTTTACGTTTGATCTACTAAAGCAACACTTTCGTTTCACCCACGCCGAAATGTTGAATTTGAAACTTTCTTTTCAGTCTTTGTTTCTTTTAGGGGATTTTGGAACGGGACCTATACTTGTGCTTCACTTTGAGTCGTGTTCATGGGTTTATCCTTATATTGTGATAAAACTGTGTCACCAATACCAACCGTTTATTTCTGCAATGAAACCAAATGTGCCATTTGGACTATGGACTATCATGACAGAAGCCTGGTTTCCTTACTGACCATTGGCAGGGCTGTTTTATTCACACACAGACTTCTTTGCTTTAGTTACTGCTTAGTTTCACCTGAATTTCTGGGTGAAACCTAACTTCAGTGTTTTACATCCACATTCCTGCATTGGCATTCCTACTCCCGCATGTCACATGTTTTGGGCTTAGTCATATTGTTTAACATGTGTCGTGTACTTTCTGCTGATAGTTGGTGGTTTGGATCACAAAAACAGTGTAGCCTGTCTCATTAAACAGGTTTATACCACAGGTTACATGCTGATATTGCAAAATCCAATCTGAATCCTGCTTAAAGCCTGTTGTGCTTTACTGGGTCATGTGATCGTGATTACTCACCTCAAGTGTTTTTCTGTTGTTTTCTTTCTTTCTTTCTTTTCTTGACTTTATAGAAACTCAAATGTAGGCTTTTAGGTCACACAGAATTTGTTGACTTACTGTAAAACTTTTTCTTGCCATAAAATGCAGAACAGGCAGTTTCTATTGTTGTCTGCGTCAGAACAGCTTGTCATTTTGTATAAAAAGCATGTGACCCTGCATACACTGTAGCTGGTGATTGAAGGTTTGCTGGTTCAGCCTGTCCTTCGTTGCTCATTCTTGGCCGTTATCACTCAAGTCTACTCACTGGCCTTGAAATCCAATAATCAGTGAGTGTAAGCTTACTTTTAGTTTGTCACAATTTTTCAAATGTAGGTTTTGTGACATGCAGATAGTTTGGATCTTCATTTCAAAACCATTAATGGGCAAAACAGGAAACACTGCATGCAAAACATGCCTTCCTGCATCACTTTTTCACTTCAGCAAACATGAAGAACAGTAAAGGCTTCTTTTTTGCATTGAGCTATACACACAACCCCTCACCCACCTCCCCGATTCCTACTTCTGCAATTGTGATGCATGAGTGAGCAATTAAATTCCCCTGATGTGGTCATGCCAGAGATAGACATGCTAATAGGGTTTTAGCCCCCCCATTAATGGTCATAAACCTTAGCAAAGTATAGCTGGGTACCCACAATCCTCAGTGATTTGTAAATTATCTTGGTTTTAAGTGAGCCTCATTAGTATGGCGAGACAAGGGTGCTGAAACACAGACAAAACATAGAAACACACGACAAAAAACGACAACAAAAAACCCCTCACTACTTTCTGAAAAACCTCTTAGAACTCAGCCGACATGGTTAACAGCTGACCTTTTGTCAGTCATCTTTACAGAGTTGTTTAAAATTCAACCTGCAGGGCAGTGTCTTATTGAAATCATACTTTCAGTTGAGGAAGTTGGCCTTGAATTTCCTTTTTGTGGTATGAAGTCCTGCTTGATAAAGTCATACTTTGTATTTTTGGTCTAATCGAGCTAGTTTAGCCTATTTTAAAACTTTAAACATAGTTGAAGTATAACCTAAAAGAAGAAAATGACAACCCTGAAAAACAAATGTATCGGTTTCCATTGCTGTCATATACAGCAGTGGTGAACTTGCCGAGGAATATGATTTTGTTATGAGATTGCTTTTTGATCTCTCTGTAACTGCTGCTTTAGATTTCTGCAGTGAATCTCTGTAAAGGTTTAAGATGTAACCTATGTAAGTGGTGTCTGACACTGTTGCCTGTCAGAGGTTGTCCTAGTTTTATATTTGGTGTCATGGCTGACACCAAATATAATATATATTTATATTATAATATATTTCTTTTTTTTTTTTTTTTTTTGCCCCAGAGTCCCCACTCTTTATTGTAGTCCTATTTTTATCCTTTCACCACAGAGGCAAATATATTTGTCCCTCAAGTTCTTCCACTTCTTTGTACATTCCCTCACGTCCATTCTGATAGCTAAAGTTATCTCCGTCCAGGAATTTGCTTACATTCGTGAGCACTCATGTTGCTACTATCATCAGTATTCCTTGGTTTGAGGTGATGATTTAACACAAAAGTATAAATTGTCTGTCAAAGCATGACTCGTTGTCCTCTTCACAGCGGTGGCAACTCCTCTGCTGGGCACTGAGCAGTGTGCTCGTGGCCCCCCCTACTGGTGTAACAATGTGAAAACTGCATCTCTGTGTGGAGCTGTGACTCACTGCCAGCAGAATGTGTGGAACAAGCCCCAGATGGTGAGTGACCTGTGTATATATATTTTTTAATTCCCCAAATGGCAAACTGTTCTGTTCTGCTTTCTCCTACATTGAAATGTGTAGTTAGGCAAACATGAATTTATTTTTTTTGTATTGGGATCTTTGGTTTACTTAAAACATTTTTAGCAGCTTTTTATTTACACACTCAATACTCTGGTTTCAGAAATCTGTGCCATGTGAGCTGTGTAAAGAGGTTCTGACTGTGGTTGGGCAAGTACTGAAGGAGAATGCCACTGAGGTAAGGCCAAAAGATCCACAACTTGGGGTTTGTTTTTTTTTTGGTTTTTTGGGGGTTTTTTTTAAAATAAGAGTTTCCTGCAACCACACTAAGATTTAAACATTGGTATTTGCATATTTCTGTGACTGCAGGCTGAGGTCCTAGGGTACCTGGAGAAGGCCTGCCAACTCATCCCTGATCAAGATTTGAGTAAAGAGTGCAAAGAGAGGGTGGATGACTACTTCCCCATTCTCATGGGAATCATCGAGGGAGAACTGGTGAGCTTCTTGAATCTGTTTGTGCAAGCTTTCACTTTAAATATAGGCGGCCATCCGGGCTTTTAGCATTTGGACAAAAAAAACATTCATTATTGAGTTTGCCTTAGAGTTATACTGTCATAAGGTTTACATTTTGAACCATATTGAATGCTTTCAAATATAACCCATAGATTCTTTTAAACATCGTTTGCTTTGTCTGTGCATTTATCATTCTGCTCTTATTAGGACTGTAAGTAAATACCCCATCTGTTAGTTCTTTCTTTCTAAAGGGAAACACAAGTGGTTGTGTGACCAGAGTGCACCCAGCTTAAAAAGGGCTATTGATGGGGAAATGAGTTTTAACTCAAAATGGGAACAGAGTAGTCATTGTGCAATACTAAACCCATGACTAGGAGCATTTAGTATAGTTGTCTTAACGCACACCTGCTACAGCATTCGTGGGGGGGGGGAGAGAAAGGAGAATCCATTTAGTATTTACTAAACCAGTTTGTTCGCACAGGAAATGCAGGCTTTTTTTATTTTTTATTTTTTAAGCACAGTCGAATTAAAGGATTTCACTTCTCTTTAGGCTAATGTGTGTGGAAGCAAAGTGTTTTGGTCAAAGGGAGTTTAAAATGGGGAAGGTATTGAAAGTAATATGAAGTTGTGTTTATTAGGATGATCCTGGCGTGGTGTGCGCAGCCATGGGACTCTGTCAGTCACAGCAGGCAGCCCTGGCTAAGGTTCAGGCCCAGCAGCAGCTCTTGTCCAATGAAATACCTCAAGTTGACCTTTCCCAGCAAGTGTCTCCCTTCCTCTTCAATGTGCCCGGGCTCCTTTATCCTCTGGAGAACCACAAAGAGGAGGCTTCCAAACAAGAGTCTCCAAAGCAGGTAAGCTTGAAATGTCCTCAACAACAGGGTGGCTGTAGCTCAGGTGGCAGAGCAGGTCAGCCACTAATCATAAGGTCGGTGGTTCGATCCCAGGCTGCATCCTGGCTGCATGTCAAATATCCTTGGGCAAGATACTAACCCCATGTTTGCCTACTGGTGGTGGTCAGAGGGCCTGGTGGCGCCTGTGTCCGGCAGCCTCGCCTCTGTCAGTGCGCCCCAGGGCAGCTGTGGCTACAATGTAGCTTGCCATCGCCAGTGTGTGAATGTGTGTGTGTGTGTGTGAATGGGTGAATGACTGAATGTAGTGTAAAGCGCTTTGGGGTCCTATGGACTAGAAAAGCGCTATACAAATGCAGGCCATTTACCTGCTGTTAAGTGTACTCTTTATTTGGCACTGAAACTTGCCTGTCTTCTTTGTAGGAAAGTGATACGGTGTGCGAGGACTGCATCAAACTGCTGACTGATGCTCAGGCAGAGGCCAAAGCCAATTCTTCATTTATCGACTCTCTCATTGAGAATATTGAGAAGCAGTGTGATATGCTGGGGCCAGGCTTGGCTGACCAGGTAAATATCCCATGTGTGGGTTTCTTCACCACACCCAGGAGGGAGAAAAACAAAGCTTTTCTAATACCTATACTTCTGTCTTTGCAGTGTAAGCAATATGTTAGCCAGTATGGAACCCTGGTTGTTCAGCAGCTCATGTCTATGGTGAGTCTTCTGGTTCCTTTTGATGATGTGCTTTAACCTTCTGTTTGACTTTTTGAAGCTACAATGTGGCTTTAATAGTTATTTCATTGTAGTACTTAAGCTTAGAAGCAAATGCAGCAATACATTTTTGTAGAACAGCACCACCTGGCCTGCTGACTTAAACTTGGTCATGTTTGCTTGTTCTCCTTTCAAATTTTATCTTCTTACTTTGTTTGTTTTCGCCTGTGTTCCTTTGTTACTTTTCTCCTCTCCATTCATGTCTTTTTGCTCTGTTTTCTCCTACTCTGGGTTTTGTATGCTGCTCCCCAGGAACAGGTAGGTCATTCTGTGTTCAGCCTGTAGCCTTTTAACCCTTAGCTCTTGAGACACGTGCGAATGATGGTCTAATTATACTTTTTTTGAACACTGGGCTTGTTTGGTTAATGACCTGACACTTTGGTGCCTGTTTGAACACTATGGAGTAGGGCCACAGTCAGAGCATGCACTTTACTTGGTTCTTGTGATATGTGCCTAGGTTATGTTAGTTTAAAGAATCAAGTCAGCTATGAGGTGCACCGGTCTTTCCTGGTTCTTCATGCTGCACCTGAAATGACAGTTTGTGTCACCATGAGTGTGTGTGTATTGCAGTGTGTGTGCTGGTAAAACAAAGATGTAGTAGGTGTATGTGCATAAAAACTCCTGCATATTGCATGGGTGGCAATGTGGAATTTTTATGCTATAAGCATGAAACTTTACTTTAAATTACTTACCAAAACAAAAACTTTGGCTTTTAATCCTGAGTAATTGTGTTGCTTCCTTCCTCAGCAACCCAGAGAAATCTGTGCCTTTGCTGGCTTTTGTGCTGGAACGAAGAAATCCATTCCCATGATGACACTTCAGGCCGCTAAGACTGTGCCCGCCGCCAAGGTTTTCCCTGCCGCCAAGCTTTTCCCTGCCACTAAGGTAGACTCTGCTGCAGAAACGTCTGGCAAGGTATAGTATGTTGGATAGTGTACAGTGGTTAATCGTGATTTTTGTATTTGATATTTATTTTATTTAAAAAAAAAAAGATAATTAAAGACTGGTCGTATAGCAGTGTATTGCACATGCTAATGAGCCATACCCTGTGTCCAGCCCATGGTCCGTGTCCGTGATTCCCCAACCTGTACCATCTGCGAGTATGTGATGAAACAGTTGGAGAGCATGGTGCAGCAACATTCTACAGAGGTGGGCTGTGTAACACTTAATATGTCCAGTATGATCATAAAAATAAGCTACAAACTGCTGCCAACATAATACTGGTGTGGTTTGCTCTGCTGACCGACTAACCTGTCTGTCCTGTGCAGGAGGAGATTATTCACGCTGTGGAGCAAGTGTGCTCAATCCTGCCCTCCTCTTTGAGTTCCCAGTGCAAGGATCTGATTGAGACATATGGTCAGGCTATCATTGATCTGCTTGTGCAGGAGGCTGATCCCAAAACTGTCTGCACAGTGCTGGGACTTTGCAATGGTCAAGGACGTGCATATGTTGGTAAGTTCTTAGTCTTCAGAGCACGCTCTATGCAGATGTACATTGTGCTTTAGCTAGCTGGAGCCTATCCTAGCTACCCTAAGGCAAGAGGCATCGCTGGACAGATTGCCAGGCTGTTGCAGGGCTAAACATTTAAGCATTTAAATACATGGATGGATAATCACTCCTAAAACTGTTTCACAGTTGCACTTGACAAGCCCCGCTTTAAGGTCGGAGGCTACTGTGAGGTGTGTAAAGCTGCAGTCAGTTACATCGACGGCATCCTGGAGAAGAATGCAACAGAGGCTGAGATTGAGGAAGCTGTGAGAAAAGTATGCAACTTTCTGCCTGACTCTTACAAGACTGAGGTGAGTAGATGTGCTAATTAATCTTGTGGAACTCTTTTACCTGTCCTCATGTGACACCCTTACATTTTAACTGTGGTTTGTCAACAGTGTGACCAGTTGGTCCAACAGTATGAGCCAATTCTTGTCCAGCTGCTGCTCGAGATGCTTGACCCAGACTTTGTGTGCATGGTAAAAGGATTACTTATTTCAAAATGATAATAAAGTTAACTGGTAGTATGTTTCACTGGACTTTAAATGATTAAACGCTGAAATAGGAATGTTTTTAACTCCAAAAACCATACAGCTTACATCGAATGCTGAAATGTATACATTTTTGGTCATTAGCAGTAAATGAGATTGTTATGGCTTAAACTGCATACCTGCAGCTTAGTTTTTAACGTCTGAGGTTTTTTTTGCGTGTGTTCTAGAAATTGGGAGCTTGCCCTGGTGCTGCACACAGACTGCTGGGGACAGAGCGGTGCAGCTGGGGACCTTCATTCTGGTGCAAGAACATGGAGACCGCACAACAGTGCAATGTGAGTAGTTTGAAATTTGATTGAACATATTTTTGGGTATCTTATTAACCATTTGGTGTCAAAATGCCACTGGAACTGATTGTAAACTGTTTAAGCTCAACCTTACTCTAATACGTCTCTACAACCACTTGTTTTTGTCTTTCAGGCCGTGGCTCATTGCCAACGCCATGTGTGGGTATAGAGGACGACCCATACAAACTGACCTGTAGGGAATTAAACAGAAATACTCTAGTGCTGCATCCCACTGTTCATTTTTGTGTTTAAATTAACTTTGATATTTTAAATGATATTATGGTGGAAAGGGACTAGTGTTTTCTTCTTTTCCCCCTCCAACAAAGTATTGGATTATTGGGCAGGGGGGAGTAATTACATGTATAGTGGCACACAATTGCTTCACTGTCTGCTTTTCAAAATTGGCATCGTTTGAGTTGCACTTGGTTTTTCTTTTACTGGGAGAGGTGAAAATAAGAACACAATTTTCACATTTGCTTTCTTCTCTATGGTAGTACTCTTTGCAAATACAAATGATTCAGTTCATTAGTTGATCTGTAAATCTGCAGTAATAAATTTCTCTGAAACATATTTTGTAGAGATTTGTTTTTATGAGCTAACACTGGAGGTTAATCAGTGTAATTTGAGTTCACTCTTTAACTGTTTGTAAATCTGTGTGCTTCTAATGCACTAAACTTCTCAGAATTAAATGTCTGCTTGAAACGCTGAGGTAATTGTTACAGTGCAAACTTTTTAACAAATAAAGCGATTCCCAATCTATTGTTTGGTTTTTTCCTTGTATTGTGACTGGAATTTCCCTCAAACTTACTATGGTGAAAGGACTGGTTCTTGTATAACGCTTTTCTACTCAGCCTTAGCACCCAAATCTTCACACAGCATTCCTCATTTATACAAGTCCTTTACTTTTAATGCTTTCTAATGTTCACACTCCAGTGGATCCACCCATCAAAGTGACATTTAGTATCTTGCCCAAGGAAATTTGGCATGCAGACTGGAGCAGCTACGGATGAAAACACCAACCTTCTGATTATTAGATGGTGTTGTGTGGACTGAACCTGTAAAAAGATGCTCACACATTTAATTGCTTAGATATCTTTAAGAGTCCAATTTCAGTCTGTTTTTCTACATGATAAAAAACAGTATTTATTAGTAGGAAAATGTGTAAAACGTCATAGCAATACAAATAAAGTCCAATATACACACCATCCAGTGGTTTGAGTCTTTGCTGGGCCTATTCTTTGCTGCTGCACTCGATCAGCTCTGCTCTAAAGCTTTGTGTGCTGTCTGCTGCAACCTGAAGAAAATGCTAGAGACTCAGATTAAAGAAGCTGCGAGGAAAGTATGGAACTGTCTCTGACAAGACAATGGTGTACTTGTATTAAAAACTAATGATCCTCACACAAAACCTCTCCCAGAGTTTTATTTGTTGTCCATCAATACAGCCAGTAGTAATGTAGTACAGCAAAACGCATTGAGAAGTAAGGCAAACCACAGCATGTAGATTTGTTTTTTAAACTGTTCATCAAGATGTGTCGAGGTTCATAGCAGGTAGACAGGATCAAGCCACATGTTCGAAATCCTTTAACCAAGTATTTTCACCCAAAGCCTTATTTAAAAAAAAAAAAAAGTAAATATAATTTTTACAATTTACCGAGTACTCCAAAATTGTCATCTGATTTTTAAAAATTTTAAAATCTGTTTCTTATAGACAGCAGTGATTACAAATCACTTCATAAATGTAAACATATTAATGCGAGGTATAAAGAAATTAAGGCATGTTGGTCAAGTGAAAAGCTTATTGGCAACTCCCCCTGAGCAGATACCTGACTTTACTGGTGCATGCTGCAGTTCTGATTCACCTGAACATGACCAGGTTACTGTGTACCAGCCTGATCAGATATAGTGCACGATGAGCACAGACAATGCAGATCCAACAGCCAGTCCCAGAGCGAGAAAGAAAGACATGATCACTCCTGTGGCCTCTGCCAGCTCTCGATGTACCACCTTTGGGCCGTAGATCATTGGCAGTGTGCCTAAGTAGCCATTAGAGAGACCCAGCAGGCAGTTAAAGAGCACCGGATACGCATCATGATTGAACACTACTGTAAGGAGGTGATCCCTTGGCTGGTAGTTACAGAGCATGAGGAGTGGTACCATAACGGAGCGACACAGCACCAGCACAGGCAGGACTTTACTTGTGGGACCAGGGACCTGCAGCCAGGCTGTGGCCATCCTGCCACATAAATCTGCTACGTTGTACAGGAGGAAACAGCTAAGAGGCACAAAGTAAGTGGTTGTCCAGGGGCTGCCACTATCCTTGTTAACAGACTGTATTCCTGAGGATACAGCAGGGAATACCATGATGGAGACAGAAAAGACATAGAAGACACTCAGTCCGAGCAGCCAAATCTTCTTAAGGATGGGTCGCAAAGGTGGGGTTTTGTTTCCAGCACCTTCATCCTCGCTCATCCCACCTGGACTACTGCATGCCATGTAGTGTCTAAAGAATAAAAATGGTGAATTGGAACAGGTTCATTATTATTATTGATTTATAGTTGCTTCATCATTAAATACATTTATTTCACATGCATTTAATGCATTAACTAAATATACAATATGCAGAAAATGACTGGCACAGGTTAATTTAGAACCCATTCCAGATCTTAATTTATTATAATGGTTTTGAGGGGTTTTTAAACCCACCCTGTGTATGACACGAACACTGGTTCAGGTGAAATCACAAATAATGATATAAACTACACAAGAGCACATTTGTACATTCAAAATACAGATGTGGTTGGTGGTGTATTTAACCACATGGAAACCAGAACTACTGACCTTGAATATGCCAGCCTGGGCAACAGCAAATATGTGATGATGCAAAGCAGAATGAAGACATCCGCCGTGAGGAAATAGACCAGAGCGCTGTTTGTCACATCTTTAGCTATGGCTAGGTCCGCTATTGAGGCTAAAGCACTCAGTGTACCTCCCATAGCCTGACCTGAAGCAGAAAAGGAGCTTGGTTTAAGTATTGTGCAGTAGATAAAAGTCTTGCATTGTTGCCTCTTTAAATTGATTGTTTGTTTTCTTTTTAAATGTTATAAGCTTTATTAGAAAGCAGGCTGAAAGGAAATGAGAAAGAGAGGCAGTGATCCAGCATCCCAAATTCTTAATTCAGTGTGTTATATAATAAAAAGGGAGTCAAAAATTGGGGCCATCTTTACTATAAGGGTTCTGGGAGACTTCAACAGAGCCAACATGAAGAAGGTTCTCCCCAAATACTATCAGCACATCTCCTTCCCCACAAGAGGTGATCAAACATTGGACCATTGTTACACTCCATTCAAAGAGTGCTACAAACCCCTTCCCCGCCCAGCTTTTGGTAAGGCAGACCATTGTTCCATTCTGCTGCTGCCTGCATACAGACAAAGACTGAAACAGGAAAAAACAGCTTCCAGGGTTATTTACAAATGGGACAGTGAGGCTGAGGAGGTCCTGCAGGACTGCTTTGAGACAACTGACTGGCAGATATTTGTGGATGCAGCTGATGGCAACATCAATGAACTCACAGACTCGGTCATTGGATATATTGGAAAGTGCATGGATGATACCATCACAAAAACCACTGTCTGCATATATCCAAATCAGAAACCCTGGGTAAATAAAGACGTTCGCGCCAAGCTAAAAGTGCAGACCTCTGCCTTTAACTCCGGGGATGCTGATGCATATAAAGCAGCCATGTACGACCTCCGAAAGTCCATAAAAAAGGCCAGAAAGGACTACAGGAACAAAAATGGAGTCCAGCTACCACAGCTTTGACACCAGGCGACTGTGGAATGGACTGCACTGCATCACTGACTACAAGAAGGACAACACAGGCAGTGTTCAGCCCACTGCATCTCTCGCAGACGAGCTTAACAACTTCTATGCTCGTTTTGACGCAGACAACAGAGAGCAGATCCTCTACCCTCAGGAGGACAGTGGTCTCCTGTCTGAATGACTACCGTCCTGTTGCACTGACATCAGTCATCATGAAGTGCCTGGAGCGGCTGGTCAAAGGTCACATCTGCTCCTCCCTTCCTGACACACTGGACCCTCTTCAGTTTGCCTATCGGACAAACAGAGCCACAGAGGATGCCATCGCCCTGGCAACGCACACCACCCTCACTCACCTGGAAAAAGGGAATACATATGCAAGGATGCTCTTCATCGACTACAGCTTGGCATTTAACACCATCATCCCCTCAAAACTTGCCACGAAGCTCGTCGACCTTGGGCTGGGAACACCAACCTGCAGATGGATTCTAAACTTCCTCACAAACAGGCCCCAGGTGGTGAGAGTTGGTAAGCACACCTCCTCATCACTCATCCTGAACACAGGTACGCCACAGGGTTGTGTGCTTAGCCCCCTCCTATATTCCCTGTTCACACACGGCTGTGTTGCTAAACATGAGTCCAACATCATCATCAAGTTTGCGGATGACACAACCATCGTAGGCCTCATCACAGACAACGACGAGATGGCCTATAGAGAGGAGGTGTCTGGAAAATAACCTGACTCTCAACATCAGCAAAACTAGATAAATGATAGTGGACTACCGGAAACGGCCAGTCAGGTAACACCAGCCCATCCACATCAACGGTGTCAAGGTCGAAAGGGTCAGCAGCTTCAAATTCCTTGGAGTCAACATCACCGAGGACTTCTCCTGGACCCTTCACACAGACACTGCTGTCAGGAAAGCTTGCCAGCGGCTTTACTTCCTGAGGAGGCTGAGGAAGTTTGGCATGAATCACCTCAAATTTCTACAGGTGTGCAATCAAGAGCTTGCTGACGAGCTGCATCACAGTTTGGTACGGAAGCTGCTCTGCCAGCAGCCGTAAATCACTACAGAGGGTGGTGAAGGCAGCAGAGCACATCACTGGCACGAGGCTTCCTGCCATTCAGGACATTTATCTCCAGCGATGCCTCCGTCAAGCACACAACATCATCAAGGACCACAGCCACCCAGCACATCAGCTGTTCTCCTTGTTACCATCTGGCAGACTTTACAGGAGTCTGTCGGCTCGGACTACAAGACTTAAAAACAGTTTTTACCACCAAGCCATACGACATCTCAACCACAACACTTAAACACACACAACACAGTCCACAGGACGCACTCAGACGCTACCCTGCAGCTTCACAAGTACTCTGTTTAATCTGCACTGGTCACGCCACTTTATTGTTATTGATATTTATATTTAAAAAGTGCAATACTGTAATTTTCTGCTGCTCATTCCTGTGCAATATCCCATCTGCCCTCCCGTCATATTTCTTTTCAAGATTCTTATTTAATCACTAGTATACATTAATTTATATTTATAGATACATATATATTTAGTCATCTTTCCTCTTTTACCACATCTCTCTAATATTTTGCTCTTTACTATTTTTCTATTTATTTTATTATATTTTCTTCTACTGTACCATGCTGCTGAGTGACTGCTGCTCGTCAAACACATTTCATTGCAGCGTTGACCCTGTGCTAACTTGCATATGACAAATAAAACTGAAAACTGAAACTATACTCGTACAATGTGACGTAAGAAGTTACTACATACAGTGAAATCATCTTCATGAAGCAGCACATAATCAGGATTTGAAAACATGAGAAAATATTTGTGAGCATGCACTTTAATAAAAGACACCAGTGTCAACAACAACGACATCTCTAACTTGACTTGAATAAGATCTCTACCTGATATGAGGGCCTGAGAGATCCTCATGGGAAAGTGGCCACTGATCCCGAAAATGCTACCATAGAAGATGTTGGAGGCTCCGCTGACTACGGCCACACTGACCAGAGTGACGACTAAGAATCCCATCCTGTAGTTTGACGTGTCCACCTTCACCAGCGCTGTGGTCACCGCGAACACAAACAGGATCACAAACAGCGATGATAGGATTCGGATTCTTGAAGACACCCTATGCACACAAACACATACTGGGATTAGGCAGAAAGATCTTTGAGCTCTGTTAACATAATTGGGTTTACAAAAATAAACATGGATGTCAAATCAGCTTTTACATTTTCCTTCATACAGCGCTCTAACAGCCCAATCTTTTAGCTCTTTGGGGCATATATGACACTTATATGTTTCAGATCAACAAAATTTTAATATTAGTCCAAAGATAATCAAAGAAGATCCATAATACAGTTTGTAAATGATTATTATATTAATTAAAGGAAAATAACATAAACAAAAAAAACAAACTTAATTGCTAGTGTGCTTCGGATCAATGTCCTGCTACATAACTCAAGTGAGCCTGAGCTTCAGGACTGAACTAGTTACCGGACATTTTCCAGTTACAGGTGGAGAGAAAAATTCATGGTCTCAACAATTACAACAAACTGTCCAGGTCCTAAAGCAACCAGAGACCATCACACTACACTGTTTGACTGTTGATATGTTGTTATTTTCATGAAATGCTGTGTTAGTTTAATGTCAGATGTAGCGGGACTGAAACCTTCCAAAAAGTTCAACTTTTGTCTAGTTAGTTCACAAAAGATTTCAAGATGTTTTTTGGCAAAATGTGAGACGGGCCTTCGTGTTGTTTTTGGCCAGCAGTGGTTTCCTCCTTGGTCAAGAGATGCATCGCCCTGAGAAACTGTGTAGGGGTTGAAATGAAATGAGAATGTAAAAACTAATATTGATGATCTGAAACGTGTAAATGTGATGAATATGCCAAAAACAAAAAAAAACAAACAAAAAAAAAAAAACTACCAAAAACCCCCAAGAAATCAGGAAGGGAAAAATGCTTTTCCACAGCACTGTAACTGTTTTCAAGTTCATGAGCAGGAGAAACCATCAGAGTTGGAAGTAAACAACAAAGACAACAAGGGAGAAAGGCAACTTCACTTGACCAGATTTCACCCCAAATTTGAGGTTCTCTCAAAAAGGCCCCATTCATCAGAACCCATCCACAAGGCTACCATGGTAAAACCCTCTGGTCAAGTGACCCATCTCCCTGAGAAATGTGTGTAGAGGCTGAAAGTGATGCAAAAGTCACATGTATCCTCATTTGACCATTCACAATGGATTTACTTTTTTCTTTTTTTTTCCTTTTGTTGTGTTGTTTAAACATGTTATAAACTATTACGCACACACGCAGTCTGGCCTAATGTGACACAGCTAGCCTTTAATTATCCACCCCAATAATAAACACAGCTGAACAAAAATCCAGAGAGAGGGTGAAGAGACACACTAGATCAAATGTTCCAACATAAATTAGATCACCGCCGCCCTGTCCTTTAAGAACCTAGACAGGACAAATGTGACATTGTACCGTCCAATCATCCAGTAACCGAACAGCAAGGCTGAACTGTGAAAGACAGAAAACTCTCAGAGAGGACTGACCTGTGTGTGTGTGTGTGTGTGTGTGTGTGTGTGTGTGTGTGTGTGTGTGCGCGTGTGTGTATGGGGAGCTAACCTGTTAACAAAAACGTAGTTGAGGATCAGACACAACACAGAGGGCACAGTGGAGGCTATGGACAGATAACTTTCAAAGTAATCCTGTGAACAGAGAGATAAAAGAAAACATTTTTAATCAGTATTCACTTGAATAAAAGCAGAGAGTTATGGATGCATATGGCATCTGACACACAAAAGAAAAAGGAAGTGAAAGGGGAGGGTGAAACGAATAAATAAATCTGTAATAGCCATTTCCTCCAAGTATAAGCAAGTGTTTATCTTGCAAAATCAAAAATTAATCAAGACTTAATGGCAGTTTGCTTTATGTTTTTCTTACACATTAATGCATACAAGTGTCACCATGAGTGAGAACAAATGAACAAATTCCACAATGCCTGGGAGCAGGCTGCAATGGTATTCAATCAGATGCAAAAAGACAGCAAGTCATATGATCTCAGACGGGGTTGCAACAGCTTCATGTCACAAGCATGCAGAATTGCCCAGATGTGTTTCTTCCTGTGAAAAACATGCATATCACGCTTTGTTAAGCACTCACACTGAGGTCTGAATGCTGCTCCTCGTTGCCGCTGTGATGAGTGTCGTTGCTAAGTTTATAGAGCCAGTAGTGTTTAGCTGTTATGAAAAAGTTCCAAGGCAGCAGGGATCCAATGCCCATCAGAAAGAAAATGATGTACACCAAATAGTACGAGTCCTCTGGACTATAGCGCACAGCCAAAGGTGGTGGGGAATTTTGGGGGAGAAGAGACGCAGAGAGGCTATGGTCTTCGCTCTCTTCGTCTTCCTCATCAGATTCATCATGGTTACCAAGTGCATTAGGAAGATATGATGAGTTAAGACTGGGGTGCACAGGCCCTGTACCGTCCATTTCCACAGACTGCGTGCCGGACACTCACAAAGCGAAGGTTGCAAAAGTGAAGAGCACCAATGCAGGAAGTTTTAAACAGAAAGCTGTGGAGGAGGAGAAGAAGAAAAATATGAGAACAAAACAAATTCACTGAGGAACTGACATTATATTGTTATTATAACGCTTACTTTTCTTAGAACTTGTCCACAGATGGGAAAAGTCAACCACGTTTGCTCGGAGCCCATAGTCTGGAGAGGTCACTGACGCTGACAGAAATTCCGGTGAATCAGCCACCTGACATGATCAATTTCATTCAGTCTTGCATCTTCCACATCTGTTTCTTTATAACATGTAAGAAATAAAAAAAATATAAGTATCCTGTGTTTGTCACCACAGTATGGTCAGTAAACATTCACAGTAAATAGACAATCGTGACCTGCTGTGGACTGTCAAAGGAGACCAATGCCATTTCTTAATGGGCCACTGCAACTACGGATTTGAACCCACAACTAAATGCTCCATCAGAAGGAAAAGTCAGCATTTATGTCAATTATCATATTAGGGCATGTTCTTGTTGAACCATAATACTGGCTTTCGGCAATTTTATAAAGCGTCTCTACTCTTTTTTAAAAGTAAAGTATCACATGAAAGACGCTAAAAATAAGCGGCAAGTGATGCAAGCAGGACCGCTCATGAGACCAGAACAGAAGCTGCCTGAAGTGTTTGAACACCGCAGGCAGGAACAGACAAACGAAACAAAGCAGGTTCAAACTAGCACGGCTTTATCACGTCAAAAAGCGGGTCATTAAAGGCGACTGACGTGAAGCACACAGCTGACTTTGCATCTTAAAATCGTGATGTGCTGATGAGGAACAAATATTCACGTGATGCTTACCCACGAAAAAGCAACAGTAAGTAAAAACAGACTAAAGAGCCGCTTCTTTTAACAAAGTATCCTGCTAGCAGCAGTTTTTGCGACTCCCGGTGTTCATTGTAAAATTATTCAGCTCTTTTGTTGGCACTCTTCATTTTAAGGGTCGTTAATGGCGAAAAGCTGTCTTCTATTCGTTAACACCTACACGTGACCTAACAATAGATGCTAGCTAAGTGCAAAAAGAAACGTGAGCAACCTTCTCGACCCATACAAACTGTAGCTCAAGTAAAAATATTTTAAATGTACCTTTCTCTGTGGACTCCTTCGCTGTTGCTTCTGCCTTTCCTTGGCGCTTAATGGACCGCCTCAAAAACTCTGGTCAGCTGACCAGGGCTGACAACAACAACATCATTTCCGGTACAAAAAAAAAAATCTTCAAAGTTAAAGCCGTAAATATTTAAAACAATCACTAGCTGATTCAAACCATATTATTTTACAAAGTGGCAAAATAAAATATCGCCGAGTTACGCTTATGTGTATAAAACTCGGAGGCATTTCAAAATATGTTTGAAAAGGATTTCCTGCGCAGACCGACTGTGTGGGGTGATGGAGCACCTCTTCAACCTGAGGCTGAGGCTGGGGAGAGTCCCACATTTCTGGAAAACCTCCTGTGTTGTACCAGTGCCAAAGACTTCACGCCCCAAGGACCTCAGACAGACCACGTGACTTTCGCGCATTGCTTTGTGGGTACCAGTGGCAACAAAATCAAAACACTGCATCAAGCGCTAGTATTTCCAGCACCGGTAATCATTAATTCTGCGGTTTTAATCCCTATTTGCATTTTATTTGCCCCCAAAACAGTTATGTACAAAACGAAAAGGCAAAGACTTCACGCCCTAAGGACCTGACATCCCACCTGATGAAGACCCTGGAGCGGCTGGTCCTGACTCAGCTTCGGCGCCTGGTGAGCTCATCACTGAATCCACTTCAGTTTGCCTACCAGCCTGGCATTGGAGCTTTCCCAGGTCTTTCCTCCCTACTGCTGTCAGACTCCACAACAAAGCCTTCAACTGATCAAACACACACATCCACACATGTGCAATAACACTAAGTGCAATACTCTTTCTGGCATCGTTGTATTATACTCATATTGTATATAGCATTTGTATTTTATTCTATTCTATTCTATTGTATATAGTATTTTATTTTATTTTATTCTACCCTATTGTGTACAGTATCTTATTGATATCTTATTCCAGTGATTTTCTCTAATTTTTCTTTGCAACTTTGCACTGTCCACTGCTGTAGCAAAACAAATTTCCCAAGCATGGGACTAATAAAGGTTATCTTATCTTATCTTATCTTATCTTATCTTATCTTATCTTATCTTATCTTATCTTATCTTAAAATGGGTTGTGGGGAAGGAAAAACCGGAAGTCTTGTCACTATAGAGACAAACACTTTCCGCTACAGCCTTTTTAAATGAAAAGCGCGGGTTTAAGTAATGAAATACTGAAAACAAATGTCTCATGTTCACAAATTTTCAGACACAGTGAACACTGCTGTTACGTGATCCTTGCTGTTAATAGGTTTCATTTTGTTTTTTACAAAGTGCAACAATTTCTATGTGAAAAATGTTTGAATTGTGCAAAAAGAGAAGAGTTTACTATGTAGAGCCATCTCTATATGGAGCGTGCATTGCCGTGTGTTACTAACAGTGTTGGGTAAGTTACTTTAAAATAGTAACTTAGTTACATTACTAGTTACTTCTCTCAAAAGTAACTCAGTTACTTCAAGTTACTCGTTACTTTCAAAGTAACTAGTTACTAGGGAAAGTAACTTTGGTTTTACTCATAATTCTCTTGTTAATGTGTTGCTTCCATAACTTTGCCAGTCTTCTAGCTTGCTTACTTGCCACAAGTGCACTGTGCCACCTACCAATAGAAAGGAAAAGATAATGTGCATATTTCCACTAGAGAAATCCCACGCCTGGACCGTCATTGACTGCTGCCATGATTCTAGCCTACGTCACAGTGTCATGTGCGCCTTTTACATCAACACAAAAACTGCAGTCGTGGTGCTTTGATTGTACTCAGAACTCGGAAATTCTGCCTTCTGAATAGGAAGATGTAGGTAACACCAGACTGCAGATGAGCTGCATACAGGGCTGGACTGGGACAGAAAATTGTCCCGGGCATTTTGACTAGAGACCGGCCCACCATTATAGGAAAAATCATAAAGCCTTTGAATGAAAATAAACACTGTTGTGACAGTGATGTACACTGTTTTGATGGTATATATGCATCAATCTATCAATCGTTTGTTGTAAGATTCAGATTATTATTTTTTAAAAGCTAGAAATTTTAAATGAGAATAAGAAAGAAAAGTATTTCTTTGTGCCCCCTTTCCCTGTTAATGCCCTACCTGGCCCCCTGGCAACACTTTGCTAGACCCGCCCCTGCACAGTTACCAGCTGTCAGCTATGTAGAAAAGGATCCTGGTGTTATTTGTCTCTCAGAAACAGTTCATAACTTCAACTCATTCATGTCACCTAAAAGGTAAACCTGTTTCTCCATCACCTGTTCAGCTCTGATGATTCAGTAAGGACATCTCCTGGTTTCATCTTCATGTTTCCCTCTCACCAGATAACCAAACCGATATCATGACCAGCATCTTTTTTGCAGCTGTGGCTCCAGCAAACATCAGCTGATACTAGAAATTAATATTAAATAAATTCTAACAACAGCTGATCAAGCTTAAAAGTGCTGCTGTTGTTTAGCGCGACATCCGCTGGTTTCCTCTTTCGGCGCAAAGTGAGCGATAAACAAACAAGAGAGCCGATCAGCTGATCACTGATCAGTTTTCATGATTGAAGTAGAAACGGGAGAGGGAGGGGGGAGAATGAGAGAAGAAGAGGCAGCTGTGCAGCAAAGACACAGAATAAATCCAGCTTTGTGCCTTTTCCATTGTAGCTGAATTACGGGACACACTGTTCCTTTTCACCTCAATAAGAAACGCGTAATATTTTCTCTGAATACCAGACGGGATGGTTGGCAACTCTAATAACTTATGAACAAAATAAAGTTCAACATCATTAACTTCATAGCACCATCCAGCTGTATAGAAACTCCGTCATGCTAGCTAGCACGCAGTACGGAAAAAGTCAGCACAACGAAAATAAACTCCACCTAAACTTGGTTCATATCTGACCCAGAGAGACTGCAGGTCATAACTTCTTACCTGAAGTTCAGTTCACACTTGGACCGGCGGCCGCCTCGGGTCTCTTTTCCTTCTGCGTCCCTTTTCCTTCATCCACCTGCTGCCTCCACCACTTTCTAATGTTACTGAATCTGTGGAAGCTCCGCGATAGCCACCACATGAAGTAACGAGTAACGAGCCAATCTAAATCCCAGTAACGAGTAACGCGTTCCTGATTTTGGCATAATAACTAGTTACCGTGCTCGTTACCACAATAATAACGTAGTTACTGTAACGCGTTACTTAATAACGCGTTAGTCCCAACACTGTTTACTAATATAGACCAAAAAATATTTTAACAAGTGACCCAAAAACAGTTTTCTTTGCAGACAAATCCTTTACAAATATTTTAAATATGCATACTGCTATGAAACCTATACTGATGGGAATTATTTAAATTGGATTTGATCTAACAAATGTGTTTAGTTTCTGAGTTTTATATATATATATATATATACAGTGGGGCAAAAAAGTATTTAGTCAGCCACCGATTGTGCAAGTTCCCCCACTTAAAATGATGACAGAGGTCAGTAATTTGCACCAGAGGTACACTTCAACTGTGAGAGACAGAATGTGAAAAAAAAAATCCATGAATCCACATGGTAGGATTTGTAAAGAATTTATTCGTAAATCAGGGTGGAAAATAAGTATTTGGTCAATAACAAAAATACAACTCAATACTTTGTAACATAACCTTTGTTGGCAATAACAGAGGTCAAACGTTTACTATAGGTCTTTACCAGGTTTGCACACACAGTAGCTGGTATTTTGGCCCATTCCTCCATGCAGATCTTCTCGAGAGCAGTGATGTTTTGGGGCTGTCGCCGAGCAACACGGACTTTCAACTCCCGCCACAGATTTTCTATGGGGTTGAGGTCTGGAGACTGGCTAGGCCACTCCAGGACTTTCAAATGCTTCTTACGGAGCCACTCCTTTGTTGCCCGGGCGGTGTGTTTTGGATCATTGTCATGTTGGAAGACCCAGCCTCGTTTCATCTTCAAAGTTCTCACTGATGGAAGGAGGTTTTGGCTCAAAATCTCACGATACATGGCCCCATTCATTCTGTCCTTAACACGGATCAGTCGTCCTGTCCCCTTGGCAGAAAAACAGCCCCATAGCATGATGTTTCCACCCCCATGCTTCACAGTAGGTATGGTGTTCTTGGGATGCAACTCAGTATTCTTCTTCCTCCAAACACGACGAGTTGAGTTTATACCAAAAAGTTCTACTTTGGTTTCATCTGACCACATGACATTCTCCCAATCCTCTGCTGTATCATCCATGTGCTCTCTGGCAAACTTCAGACGGGCCTGGACATGCACTGGCTTCAGCAGCGGAACACGTCTGGCACTGCGGGATTTGATTCCCTGCCGTTGTAGTGTGTTACTGATGGTGACCTTTGTTACTTTGGTCCCAGCTCTCTGCAGGTCATTCACCAGGTCCCCCCGTGTGGTTCTGGGATCTTTGCTCACCGTTCTCATGATCATTTTGACCCCACGGTATGAGATCTTGCGTGGAGCCCCAGATCGAGGGAGATTATCAGTGGTCTTGTATGTCTTCCATTTTCTGATGATTGCTCCCACAGTTGATTTTTTCACACCAAGCTGCTTGCCTATTGTAGATTCACTCTTCCCAGTCTGGTGCAGGTCTACAATACTTTTCCTGGTGTCCTTCGAAAGCTCTTTGGTCTTGGCCATGGCGGAGTTTGGAGTCTGACTGTTTGAGGCTGTGGACAGGTGTCTTTTATACAGATGATGAGTTCAAACAGGTGCCATTCATACAGGTAACGAGTGGGGGACAGAAAAGCTTCTTACAGAAGACGTTACAGGTCTGTGAGAGCCAGAGATTTTCCTTGTTTGAGGTGACCAAATACTTATTTTCCACCCTAATTTACGAATAAATTCTTTACAAATCCTACCATGTGGATTCATGGATTTTTTTTTTTCACATTCTGTGTCTCACAGTTGAAGTGTACCTCTGGTGCAAATTACTGACCTCTGTCATCATTTTAAGTGGGGGAACTTGCACAATCGGTGGCTGACTAAATACTTTTTTGCCCCACTGTATATAGAATACAGCCATGGTGAAAGAGTAATGCAGTGTAGTAATTGATTTGTGCCGCTTCTTTAATCAAACTAACAAATTATAATGTAATACAATATGTAGATCTCAGTTGTAAAGTCATCTTTCCTTGCTGACGTAAAAGTGTCAGTTATGTCTATATGTGACGGGAGTACAGTTTCAAACTTTTCTTGATATTGTTTTCTCTCTTGCAAAAAAGGAGTCATGTTAAATATTGTGGCTTTGTGCATATATCACATTTATCACTCCAATAAAATAAATGCATAAAAAAATAATGCTTAAATCATTAGCCCATATTTGCCTGGAGAGGGCACTGTAGAACAACACATCCACAGGTCTCGTCGTGTACCTCTCTTGTATAGAACAATTCCAACACCTGTAAGAAGAAAAACACGAGCAAAACAGGGAGGAGAAGCAGCGATTTATTGAAACGTGCACAAACATAAATTATATAAAGAAAAACACACAGTAAGGTAGGCTTCTAACAAGTTTGAAAGTCAATATTTGGTGTGATCACCTTTATTCTTCAACACAGCCTGAAATCTTTTAGTAAAGCTTTTTTGTCATTTCTTTAAATAGTCGTCAGGAATAGTTCTTCCAGCTTCTTGAAGAATATTCAAAGCTCTTCTTAGTATGTTTGCTGCCTTTTGTTTTGTTCCCTGTGAAGATGATCCTACACTGCTTCAACATTTTTTATGTTCAGGCTCCAATCCATGACTGATAGTGTTCCACTGTGCGTTTTTCCGTCCAGGTATTCTTTCACTGTACCGGCATTCTATTTGGGATCACTGTCATACTATAAAAATGAATCCACAGTCAATCAGATGCTTTATAGACAGTATCACGTGATGGATCAAAATCTTTTCTGCGTTCATAATTCCATGACTTTTAACAAGATCCACAACACCACTGGTGGAAATGTAGCCTCCACTCTGTTTTACAGATGGCTTTAGATACTCTGTTGTACTTGTCTCCTGACCTTTTCCATACATATTGATAATAACTTGAGCGGTTACCACAGACTTTTAGCACAGTTCTTGTGTAATTTGTCATACCTCAGTCTTTTTCTTGACAGCCACCCATCCACTGAGACCATTTCTGATGAAGCTTTAGTGACCAGTAGATGGATCAACTGAGTGCCAGATACATCTCTGTATCCTGCATCAGGTCTTTGCCGGATCTTTTTTGATATGTATTCAGTTCATTACTTTCAGATACTATTCATCTGCTGTAGAGAATGTTTATTTGTTTTGTTTAGATTTTTTTTTGTCTTCCACTTGTTCAGTTCCCTTAAATTCTTTTAAGGACACAGCGCACACCATGCTCAGATATGGCGAGGCTTAACAAATGAAACCAAAACATTACCGTATGGGTTGCAAATGAGTGAAAAAGCAGCTGATGTCACACAGCCTGTTGCTCAAGATCACTTTAACTTTACTTTAAAAATGACAAGAAAGTCTGGCTCCTTGGAAGCAAAATAAAAATAAATGATGGAGGGCTGGCTCAAGACTTTCGCACATTACTATAGAGCTCAGTTTGATCTTTTACTAGGGTGAACCAGTAAAGCAACTGTAACCTAGTTATGATGACCCCCCTCCCCCAAACCCCCATTACTCTTTATTCATTCAGCCTGCTGTCATTACACGAGCATTACAGAGCACAGACACAAAAGCTTCACATCTACAGTGTTTTGGGAACTAACCCATAAACACTCACCAGAATTTAAAAATAATAACTTTCCATAGAGTTCAGGGACAGAGTAGTAGCGCTGGCATCACCACACCAGGAATAGCAGTGTATTTTATTGGGAAACCTGAATTATTAATGGCTTCACAGTGGGCTGGACTGGAACCACTGACAGGCTAGTTCTGGGTGCATGTTTCACACCAGCGCCTGAAGTGCTCTTCATATGGTCACACACTTATTTAAAATGCTGTAGGCTCAGCGATGACTGTTATCATGCGAAAAAGGAGAAAATTATGTTTAGTTAATGCTGCATGTTCTCATTTTCTTTTCTTTAAAATACAAAAACATCCTGTGCAGGGCTGAAGCTACAGTCAGCTTTTATACCAGCATTTTATACACTATACAAGGTTCAGTTATCTCACGCACTGTCAGCCACCAATGAAACAGGTGCAAAGTGTTGTCTATCTTACAGCAACGCACGCTCCATATAGAGATGACACAATATTTTCTCGATATGAGAGCCTCATCTGATCATTTCCCACTCATTGCCCAGTCATAAAGGAAAACTGAGGTTAGAATCCTCAATCTAAACACCCAAGGCAGTCTTTAAAGGCCACTATCAGTACCTCCAAGACCATGTTAATGTGAAGACCAGACGGCCTGCCAGTTAAAAGCTTTTAAAGCTAAATGGACCTAAAGGGAATTTTCCAGTGAAGTGTGAGGTAAAGAGGGACAGGTTGAGCAGCTCTGCATTTTCTGTGAAAATGGGTGTAATTGACAAAACCACAGATGCCATTTAACTGTAATTCTGTCCTTCAGTGCTAAGTACTAAGCGCTGAAGAAGCTCGCAATTAGCTCTATGCATTATTTGAGATATGGCAGTGCAATAGCAGGCTTTAGTGCAATAAAGAGCAAAACACAAACACACAGCTGTTAAACTAAGAAATATAATTTATTGCATAAAAATTATATTTAGTTACAGGTAAGAAGGCTAGACATTTATTTACAATTAGTACTTTACAGAGATGAAATCATGTCACTGAATCCATTTAGTTTTAGTTTTTTTTAGTTTTGTTTTTGGGTGTTTTTTGTAAAAATGTCTGTCTTCTTGAACAAAGGGTAGTTTTTTTCTCTCTTTGACGGGAGCACGTTTTGAATCCAGTACAGCTCCAGCATAAATTATCCAGAGATATGGCCAAAGATCCAGCAGACACTCAAAAAATCTGGACAAATAAACACTGTACTCTACAGCTAGTCAGTCTCTGTAACAAGACTTGTGGAAAGAAAAAAAGTCCTGCAGTGTTCAGGGATCCAAAGTACTGAACAGATTGTGTCCAGGTATTTTTCCTCAGGGCAAAGACCTGCAGGGCACGAGGTCATCATGTCAGTCGCTGTGCCACTTTGTTTTCCCACGTGTGCTTTTTTGTTTTAAGGTAGCAGCTTTCTTGGTCAGTGATCCAATTGTTCTCCGGATGGAGAATCCCCACACAGACTAGCATCACCGAAAAAATGTTAAAACTACTCCTAAACCAATTTAGGATACAAAATCAAAACCCTGTCAATGTCCTGATCTGAAAAAATAGAATCTTACTCTTCCAGGAAACAAAAGAAGTCAAAACGCTTCACTTTTTCTTATGTACTTGCATAGCACTTACAAAGAGAAATGACAGATCTTAAGAATGTGCACATACTGTACGCGCACACCCACCTGCCCACACACATCCACTCTCACATACACACACACATATGCGCACACACACGGTTCATTCACACAAAACAGTGACATGACTCACTGCTGAGGAGGAGGGATACTGCCTGTGTTTTGGTTCTTGTGGTTGTTTTAAGATATGAACACTTTTTTTGCTTAGAGGGATAAAAAAGACTCAATAACACAGAACTTAGGCAAAGATAATGTTACAGACGAAAGCATTTAAGCTGACGGAACAATAGTGACAATGCAAACAGATTGAGGACCCTGACCACAAAGCAGGCAGATTAAAAGAGTTGAGAGAAGGGAGGCAGAATGAGCTACAGGGCGATGCATGGACATATGGACATATAGATAAGTGGGGGACAGAGAACAGATTGAGGTAAGTTTCACGGTCCCCTTGCTGCCCATTTGATTCAAAGCAGGGCTATTCTATCCTACAATCATGTGTGATCTCGGGAAATGGCCTTCAATTACAGCAAAGCCTCCAAATTACAGCGTGCAGCAAATTCATCAGGACACTTGACCCCCCGTCCAATCATGTCTTACAGATTATATTTTACATTTTTTGAATTGATGCACAAGATTTAAAAAAAAAACAACCCAGAAATAAACATAGTTTTGTTATTCACAAGAGAGACATCCACTGTGTCCTAACTCTCCAATTTTGGCGTGCTCTACTAGGATCAAAAAAATAATACACAGCAGATCAGTAGCCTAAACAAGCACAGATGTTAAAACAGGCTCTACATGATCGTAACACCAGTGACAGTAAAAGGAAAAGAAACAGAAAACAAAGAATCCACAAATCTGGACAATAAATGAAAGCGTTCCCCAAAGGAAACTTTGTTTTTGTTGATGTTTTTTTAAGGGATGACCAGAAAGCTCTCCTGCAGTTTATTCTCAAAAGATTGAAGTGTGGCAGAGCGTAAGAGGAATGCAAGGAGAGATGAAAGAGAAACACCCCTGTGAGTCGGAATGATATGCCAAGGCTTTGAGGCGTTTGTTGGTATAAAGAGTCAGTCTAGTTATTCGCCAATTCTGAAGCAAACTTCAAAAATTCGCACTTCTACAACATAGGAGAGGCAGCTTTTTTTTTTTACGCCCAAAAAATTCGAACCTTGAGGGTTCGATCGTTACACGATTTGTCATCAGTCGAAGCAGTTAGATGAGAAATCCTAGCCTGCCTGCTTCAGAGCCGATTAATGACTGCTCTGCCTGTGTGTGTGTTGGAGTGTGTGCAGTCTGGGGAGGCTGGAGGCAGGTCGGTGCTGCCTGTCCTTCAGCGCACACATGGCGATGACAATGAAGAAACAAAAGTCCTCTGCCATGAGGTGAGGGTGTTCTTAAATCATGCACTTTCATGCTGCTACTGAAACACAGGCCATCCCGCGTTAGCGTTTGTGTCGTTGTGCGTGCTTCAGCGTGCTGAATACATGAACGTTTCCATTTTTTCCCAAAGCACTCATATTTATATATACAAGCATGGAGCCATTTTCAACATTCAAAGGCAGTCAACACCATGTCTGACAGACAACTTTAGAGCCACTTTATGCCTTGGTACCCTCGGATAGTTTTTTTTTTATACCTCGCAGATGCAACGTTGCTTTGGAGGGCTCAAGCCGAATCGGGTTAGCAGGTGGATGGCACGCATGGGAATATGTTATGGTGGCCATGGAGCTACAGTGGCTGATCTTCTCAGGGCCAGTGAAAAGGGAAATGAGGCAGAGGTAATAAAGTTTATGTGAAGCAACCAAAATGCTCTGTGGGTTTATGATTTGCGCTGGCGTGTGTGCATATTCATTCATAGGCAGGTATTTTCATTGCGGTGGTGGTGAGAGAGGAAAAAAAAAGTCTTGCTCTCTTGTTTCTTGACCAATCAACAATCCCCATCAGTTGTCATGACAACTAGCACCTCACTTTTGCCCATCTCCTCCAGTGCGGTCGCCAGAGAGACCAAGTCTGCGTCACCTTGGTGACATGCTTCCCATAAGTCCAGCAGAACACCTGTGGGGCTGGGCTTTGTGGCAAAGTAGTTCAAATACCTGGATGAAGGAAAGAAGGCGCAAGTCGTGAGAAGAAAAAGGAGAGAGCAAAAACAGTCCTTCATCACTGATTATCTTTTTCTTTTTTCTTTTTTTGGTCATTACTGGATGTTGCACATACTGGAGGAAAAACCTCTGACACTCCAATACTGATACCCAGCTAAGCATCATATTTCAAAGGCATGGTTAGATAATTAGCAAGATGGATTTTTGTAACATTATATAACACGCATGACTGAATCATATTTTTTAACTTAATATTCAAGCCCAGCTTTTGAGATTCTAATCAGTATGGGCAGATATAACATGACTTTTCATAGTCGTCTGTCTAAATTTAATTCACTTAAACCCAATTCTAAACTGACCTCTGAGGCCTCTTTAAATCATCTCATATCAGACAATGATGAACACTGCAGCTCCTACAGTCGTTTCAGAATGCAACTCAAGTAACAAACGTGCTTTATCTGACCTGTCAAAGCCCAGACTGTGAGCCAGTAGCCTCCAGTCACATCCTCGAGCGCTGGGTGCATCCAAACTGGCGCAGATTTTCTGGCGGATGGAGTCAGGCAAGCGAAAGGCATAAGGTCCCACTTGAGAGGAAGGTAGGCACGTTCCTCCTGAGGGGAGGGGCGAGTGCGGAGGTAAAGTCTGGAAGAACAGAGGCGTCGAGAAGCACTGAGACCAACCTTTGTATTGATTGGAGTAACTGTGCAGCTGCATTGCAGCGTTATCTGTGTGTGCGCGTGTGTGCGCAAGCATTTTCTCAGACGTCACCATTACCTCCTGGATGTCAGTGTGCAGCTGGAATATCTGTCCCTCCCCTTCCACCTGCCGGACGCAGATCTTACAGGTGAGCTGCGACACAGCCAGGCTGCCTCTCTCCAGGCTGAAGGTGCAATGCAGGGGTCTCTGACTGCCACTCCAAATGTGATAAAACGGTATCTCCTGTCACACAGACAAAAGTGGTAAACAGGAAAAGCCAGGAAAAAAAAGGCTCTCTACCACTGTGATTAAAGCGACCTCTTCCCGAGCAGCACAATCTGGGATCATCTAGAATGCAGTTTCCATTAAAGGTCTGTGCAGTATGCTTTATTTTGATAGTGGGTGTTTCCACCAACTGGGTCTCTGTGCGTTGGAGGATAATTTATTTCTAAATCGCACTGTCCATAAATTAGAAGCGCTATCAGATTTTCTGTTTGTTTATTCAGAAACGGTTCAGACTGCAATCTTCCTGCGAAAAGAATGCAGGAGAGACTTTGAGTGTTTACAGCAGTCAAGTATGCTATAACATTTGTAAAATAGCCCTCTTATTGAAATGAAGCAAGATTACTGTTTAAGCTTGTGTAGTACTGCTCATTATGACAAATTAAAGGAAAAGCCTGAGCACCCCAGTGAGTTGATCTGGTTGTTTTGTTTAGCTGTGGGAGGCATTTTGCTGGTATAATTTTGCAGGCTACTGCACAGTATAAAGTTGGCATGAGCGATCAGCTTCATCCTTAAATGAAACCTTTCTATCCTGGTGGGAGTGGTCGGTCTGTGGATGACAATGTCCCCATCCTTATGGCATGAAAATGTTTAAATTATATGCCATGGTCATCACTATCATCAGAGCTCAAGCCAACTGAACACCTATGGGAGATTTTGGACTGAGGTTTTAGACAGGTCTCGCCGCCACCATGATTAAAACCCTAAATGAGGGAATATCTTTTTAAAAAACACTGTTTAATCACTTCAGTAGACTGCCAGAGACTTTTTAGAGCCAGTGCTCAGCTGCCCTGCAATTTAAAAAGACACCTTAATTTGTCACTGGTCTGTATCAGCTTTTTTAAAGCTTCTGTGTTCTGTTCTCTTCTATTCACGTGCCGCCAGACTGGACTGATGGAAGAAACAAGTCATTTCACAAAGAACATGAGTGTGGTGGTGTTTCACTTAAAACCACAATCATGAAATGTCAAAAACAGTTTAGGTCTGTGACATCAAAAACCTAAATGCTGCAAATCTGCAATGCCTAATGATGTTGATGTGATAAGGTTATTTAGAAATCTGGTGAATATCAGTTGGACTTCAGGCATACATATAATGCATATTATGTATATATATATATATGCATATATCTATAACGAGTCTGCTGCATTATGTCACCTGGTACTTGGCCAGAAGTTTGCTTCTCCAGTAAGTGTGGGGAATGTCGTGGATGGACAGTCGCAGATTGTGGTAGCTATCTTTGAAGAGCAGCGGCTTGGGATCTTCCAGCAAAACTCCACCCAGACTCCTCTCCAAATCCAGCACCTCCTGCACAGAAAGCCATAGAAGACGGGCTTAGGGCTTTATTTATTTGGTTTTAGCGCGGGCTCATCCCCTCGCATTGCAAGATCATGCTTTCAAAAGATGCCTAATTAAAATGTGTCCAAATGGAAATGCTCTGAGCTAACAGTTTAAAAGCTGTTTGAACTTTTCCAGCCAGAAATCATGCAGCGGGATGCCAATATACTGCACACAGCGCACTCGTGTTTACTATCCTGGCTGGTCTGAGAGAGGAAAAATATTTTTCCACTGAATCGAACACTCACTTTGTGTTTGGTATAGTTTTTGTATTTTGCTCTACTATTTTGAGCCGTTGCTTCCTGCGGGACATGAAAACTCAATGTATTGCACCAAATTTAATTTGGAGAAATGAGATGGATCTGCAGAGTTGAAAGGGGATGGTACTCCTCTATCGCCCAGAACCACTATGGAAATAAGTTATATTAACTTTTAATGTTTTTATTCCGTGACATGCTTCAATATAATACACCTTGTCTATGTTATTTTCTATTTATAGTTCATTTAATTTTATTTCTTGCTATGCTTTTTGGTTTTGCATGTCCAAGTCTTATGCAGGATCTTTTGTGTTACATTATTTTTTGCTTCGCATGTCTTCAGAGTCGTGTTATATCTCTCTTTAGTGACATAATCAACTCAAACAAGGGTATTTTTCAGCTTATCTGATGAGTATTTATTTATTTTTAAGTTTACACACCTTTGGAAGTCCCACTGTATATGTGTATGGGTACCATGTTTTGCTAAGGAAATAAAAAACGTGGAATAAATAAGACCTAATTAATTTTGGAATGTTTTCGAGTATAGGAAAATGCTTCGGGAGAGCAGAAAGACAAATGAATAGAAAGCAACAGAGACAGGAAATCGCAGGCAAGCAACAGGGTGAACAGCTTAAAGTGCACGTGAGGAGACAGTAATATAAACCCACACAGATGCATAAACATGAGAGCAGCACCTTGAGTGCATGTGGGGTGTCATGGATACAGTAGATCCGGAGGCTGTAATCCAGGGAGAGGCATGGTGCGCGGGGGGCGAAGAGAGCCAGCTGCAGGCGCTTGCAGGCAGGCTGTGGAGGGCACGACTGGCCCACAAGGCCGTATGTTCCTAGCTGCTCCATGAGAATGTGACAGCACTCCTCCTCCAGCTGCAGGTAGCATGGGGACGACAAAGTCTCCTCCCCTACAGTCAGCACCTCCTGAACAGGGATAAAAGGAGCAATCAGTGACACAAAAAAAGAGCAAAAAAAAGGGAAGGCATTCATCATTTGATACCAGCGTGAGGCTCTCTCACCTCCCATGCTCCTTGATGCGTTTGCGTTTTCAGTGTGAGAGTCCAGTCAGGTGTTGGCGTGTCTAGTTGGGCACAGTGTGGCAAAGTAAGGGCAACGGGGCGATTCAGCAGCATACCAGATGGACCACAGCTCACCACAGGACTGAGTACAGTCTGACTGCCCTCAGAGGGTAACCTGTAGATATCACACACATGCACACGCTTCATTTTTAAAAGAAAATGGCAGATATGTTTGGAACATCCTAACTTAAATCAAACACCAGGAACTACCCGCCGTGGTGAACCCTTACGAATAAGGGAGCAGCTGAAAGTAGCTTCTTCAATTTTAAGTTAAAGGCTGGGACAAGTTGTTGATATTTTTATGCTCAGAAGTGGAAGCGAGTCTTGCAACGGAAAGTTTTCTGATTGAGGTGAGACTAAGGTCTATTCTGCCTTCTATGGGTGAAACAGATAAGAGAAATAAAGAATTAAAGAACTAAGGGGCACTCACGTTGTTTTGTCCCACTTGTTGATGATGAGGTACATTTCATAGAACTTCCCCTGGGGGATTGTGCCAGGGGGGACCAGCAAACTTACACCTAAAAAAGAGAAGGGGGTCATGACTTATCTTGTCTTCAATGCATCTAAAGGTGTCTTTAGTTATCACTAGCTACAAATCAGCTTTGTACCTGTATTGGGAATAGTGAGGCGTCCTCCTAGATTTCCAAGCGTGGCGCTTGTACTCAACCCAGCCTCTCTGGATAGCGTGTGGGTGTGATACTCTCGCTCTCTGCCCACGGTACCCACCGACTTTAAGCTGAGGATCTCTCCGTCACCTGAGCTTATGTCATTGGGAAGCTCCAGGGAAGAAAGCGTGGAGGAGTTATACACCTTGATTTTCAGGCTGGGCAGGGGGTCCAGCAACGGAGAGGTGGTCATGGGGATTTTGTGGGGGCTGTCGTTGACCCCTTGTTGGAGGGAGAAGAGCGGCCCACGGAAAGCCCCCGCTGTGGCTGTCAGATCTGGAGGAGCTGAGGGATGTAGAGGGTGAGGGTTATCTGTGGGTACGGGAGAAGAGAGGAGCTTATCACTAGAAATGACACGAGCAGGGCTGAGAGAGCCGAAAGTGACGCCAGTGGAATGGATTAATGTTGCTAATTAATATTTGATGGCAAGAGCAAGAGAAAGGACACCATGACGAATGTTTAAAATGTAAAAAATGTAACGCAGTAAAGAATGGAGAGCTGACTGAGAGGAGATAATGGTATAAGAGAATTAATTTATGGGATGATATAAATAGCAACGCGATGATAAAAATGAGCAGGGACAGTGTTTCTATGAAAATAAGAAAAACACGAGAATAGCTGTGGGGAAAAAAGGAATAATGCAAAAAAAAATTGAGTGCAAATACCTGCCGACTCACGCGAGTGTGCATGCGTGTGCAAACTCACCCTGTCTGGGAGGTTTGTAGTTGCCAGGGTGGAACGCGGTGGTGAGAGCTGATGAAGAATCGGTGATGTCTCCGTGGAGATGTCGGCATCTGCGGCGGTATGCGAGCACTCCCACGCACAGTGCCATTATTACGCTCAGCGGCAGGGCCACGAGAACCGTGTAGACTGCTACACCCATACCTGGAGCCAGGGCTGAAAGAGGGACAGAAAGCCAAAACATCATCAAGAGACTCAGATGAAAACACACATTTACATCTGCAAGGGAAAACCATGAGGGAAGGAAGCATAATGTATGGCATATCATCTGATTTACTACATGCTGTAGAGTAAGCAGAATAAATTAGTCATGGAAGTCTAAGTTAGTGCTGAAAGCATTTGCTGATTAATTCATTAGTTCATCATCAGACTAAAAACAGAGTCCTGAACATAAAAAATATATTTTAAAAAATCTTTTTTTTTTTCTTATATAGCTGTAAATCCAATTTGTTGGGGGTCAATGTATTGAGTGGGGTAAAAATAACTTTCCTAGAACTCAGGAAATGACCTCTAATTAGTAATTAGTAACATCTGTTATTAATAAAAAAAAAAAAATCAGATTTATCTGTGTTAAAATAAATCAATTTGTGTTTTCAGCCTTTTTAGATCAGGGCTGGCATAGCTGCTCACATTTGTAGGTACGGCTGTTCAACTGTTCTTTAATGCAAATATTTAATCAGCCAATCACATGGCAGCCACTCATTGCATTTAGGCCTGTGGACATGGTGAAGATGACCTGGTGAAGTTCAAACTGAGCCTCAGAATGGGGAAAAAAGGTGATTTAAGTGACTTTGAATGTGGTATTGTTGTTGACGCCAGAGGTCAGAGGAGAAGGGTCAGGCTGCTTTGAGCTGATAGGAAGGCAACGCTACTCAAGTATCCACTTATTTCAACCAAAATTTGCAGAAGAGCATCTCTGAACAACACGATGAATCTTGAAGCAGATGAGCTACAGCAACAGAAAACCACGCTGATACCACTCCAACAAATAACTGAGGTTACAATTCACACAGGCTCACCAACCTTGGGCAATAGAAGACTGAAAAAACATTGCCTAGTCTGATGAGTCTCAGCATGGATCCATGCTGCCTGCATCAGTGGTTTAGGCTGCTGATGGTGGTGTAATGGTGAGGAGGAGATTTTCTTGGGACACTTTTGGGGCCCTTAGTAACAACTGAGCATTTTTTAAACACCACAGCCAACTTGAGTATTGTTGCTGACCATGTCTATCTCTCTGTGACCACAATATATATCTCAATATTGAACAGATCTCAGATCTGGTGACAGATCAGGTATAGCTCCTTTGGGATGTGGAGGAACGGGAGATTCACATCATGGATGTGCAGCCAATCTTGTTTAATCTATGCAACGAAGAATTAAAGCAGTTCTGAAGGCAGAAAGGTGTCTAAACTGTTATTAGTAAGGTGTACCTACTAAAGTGGCTGTTAATGAGTTTAGCTAGTTCGTTTCATTTCTCTTTAAAACAGCACTGGCACAAATAGCAGACCGACTCAACGCTCTAGTTGCTGCACTTGAATGACCTCCCCAGCATGATTATGATCTAACAGATGGGGCACAAAATACTCAGCCCGCATACCACATGGGCTAAAGTCCTAAGCAGCAAAGGCTTGAGCGCTACTACCCGACAGGACCCCTACTGCATGCTATTGCATTTACCTGCTCCCCCTCCCCGTCTATCTCAATTTGCACCGTCAAATCAATTGCCCCCAACCCCTAAAAACCACCTCCTCCCTTAAAAACGGCTCTTAAACATGCTATAAAGCTTCACAGAAAGCTGATTAAAGGGTGTATCGACTAGAGTTATGGTCATTTTAGTGCTCGCCGTACTATTACAGCTCAACATAAACATGTTGTCCAGGAAACTGAAAGAGATCAATTAATATTGAAAAGCTTCAAAGAGAAAATACTCCACTGATCTGATATATTAAATCACCATACAGGCCATTATGTGACCAGTAATTGCATTGTCTTTTCAATGATATGATAAAATTGACTGTTTCTGCAGTCTGAGACTTTAATCCCCTGTTATAGTGTTACTTTCCATAAAAAAGATAACAGTGAGCTGCATGCAGTAAGCAGAGGAAAAGAGAGCCCCGTTATCTGAGCATATGCAGATACTCTGAGTATCATTGGTATCAGGGGAGAAAAAGATGGATTTATTCATACCTAGAAAATCAGGCAGCTTAAGCCTCGTAGCTTTCGCTGAAACTTAGAAATGAATTTTTACACGGAGCAAAGCCCGTGGATTTTCTTGCCCATCTGTTCCACTGGAAGTGCATTAAAAATGATGATGATTATGAGGAATGGGCCCAATAATTCTTGTGGCTTTGGAGTACTTGTGGACACTTTGTTGTTTTTAAAGACATACTTTACGATTGCTTCACTCTGGTCTGCCTGTCACTATGCACCATGTAGTCAGTTTAAATATAGAAATCATCCCTGAAAGGCCCATTAATAAACAGCTCCTCCAGGGGGTGTTTGGCCCCAACTTCACCTGTTCCCCACCGAGCTCCCTCCCACGTCTCTGGCTGGGTGATTGGTTGTGACTGGTCAGCAGGCTCGCCACAGCCAGACCCAAACCAGACACGTGAGGGAGTCGCGCCACAGTAGCAAAGAAGAGAAGACAAGGAGCAAAGTTGGCGGGAGACGAAGAGGAGCAAAAAAAAAAAAAAAGGAGAGGGAGAAGGAGAAGGAGTAGACGGCCTAGATAGACTCACAGGAGGAGAGAGAGCTAGATGAGAGGCAATTTGGCAAAAGGGACAGGAAGAAGTTAGATAAGGTTGTGATTTGTAGAGAGGACAGAGGGATTATAAGTGTGTTGAGGAGGGGAGAGGAGATAAGGATAGCAGTGCTTTAGGAAAGAAGACAACCAAAGACACTACAGAGCAGCGGTTAGAGCTGAAGAGAGGGTGGAGGATAAGAAAGCCGGAGGCAGGCAGGCTGTGGAAGAGGAGAGCTCCCATGCTCACGTGGCGCGATTGAACCGAATCGGACAGCCGTCCACACTTATTACCAGAAACGGAACAATAGCGAATTAGGTGCATTACTAAGGCTGCTCTCCCCTGAGTCCACATCACATTGAGCTGGAGGAATTACCATCACTTCAAATGTAAACTATATCACAGATTAACTGAGAGTCAGACAGAAATCAAGGGCTTTTCTCCTGCGAGCGCTGTGCTTCTACCACACAGCCTATGGATCAAGGAGTCTCAGCTTAGAGGCATGTCATTTTGCTCACTCCATAACAGAGTTGTCATGACGGAGTAGCTCTCGCTAAACCATTCTGGGCAGTATGTGTAATTACACCAGCATTTTGTAATCAGATACTGCTTTTTCTCTCCCCCCCCCCTTTACAATCACAATAAGCTTCTGTACAAAAGATGAGACATGCTAGGACTGAGTCAGCTCTGAAACCAATGTTACACTTAGTCAACACACTAGACAAGCGTGGATAACAACACTCATAAGCAGGCTGGACAAGAAGGTGAGGCGTGTCTACGCTGAGCGTGATGCAAGCTGACATAAAAGCACGGACAGACAGGCAACACAAAAAGCTGCACGCATTCAGCCCCACGTGCTAACGCAAGGTGTTAGGAGTCCTAACCTGCGTGAGCAGAGAGACACACGACACACACAACGCAAAAGGCAAGCGGCGTGAAGCGGTGACAGAGCAAAGTCATGGGAAGGTGGACTTACGATGGCTTGTATGTTCAATAGAAATCTTTTTATCTGTTTGAACAGGAGAAAAAAAAACCAAAAAAAAAAAAACAATGTAAAAAATGGGTGGACTGGTTTGTTATGCAAATGAAAGATGCAATAACATAATACAAAGCCAAAACAGGAACGTAAACAATAGCTCAATCTGTGAACATAAAATGCATACTACAGGCAAGAAATGATAAATTCATATTAAACAAACAAACAAACCTCTTCTAGAAATGTGCGAAAATGTGAGATAAATTTCAGCATAACTGTTTATTTGTGGCATGAGGAAAAATAACACTCTGAATAATATCAAATCAAATCACTTTTATTGTCACATCACATGTGCAGGCACACTGGCACAGCACATGCATATGCATGATAATATCAGTATCATATGGATGAGGCTGCTTCAGAAAATGAACCAGGACTCTGGCGGTTGTGTGGTACATGACTGACACCAAGTAGACTGAAACCTGAATGTTATCCTCTTCATCCTATGAGGACAAAAAAAACATCTCCGCTGACGGGAACAATCATTCCTACCACTGGCGTGCACAGATAGAGACGAGGTGGTGCTGAAGCACTTGCCCTTTTGCCCTCAGTCCAAAAAAGTGCCCTTTTGAAAGACGTGATTTTTTTTTTTTTTTTAAAGCTGCGCGATTTAAAAAGGTGTGAAAATAATGGCTTGATTTGTGCCCCTTCTTCAAAGACACCCGAACCCTGTCGCTTTTTCACTGTCACCGTGTCACGTGAACACGCTTGCAGTTCATTTGTTGTGAGGCGTGTAGCAGCGGCATGACACAGGACTACTTGGAGTAGGCATAGTAGGCTAACTATAGCGACTGGGAGCCACGGCGGACAACACGGCAGCTCTTTCCCTTCCCAACCAGTCAGGTAACCCATGAATCGAGTGAAATTATTCTGTTTGCCCTCTAAGACCAACCTGCAATTGTTTTGTTGTGAAGTAGCCTGTCAGAAACTGCACATGACAAACTTTGCCAGCTTACCCCTCCATCTATCCATATGGATAAACAAAAAAACGACACATTTAAAATGTAACCTAAACCATTTAGGCAACCCCACTCTCCATCAATTCCGACCTTTTTGCATACACTATTGAAAATATCACGTTATGCTATAGGCTAAGGCTACATGCCGTTAGGCAGAGGGCTCTTTTGAGCCCATTTTTCGTTACAAATTTTAGGATGATCTCACGGAAATCTGTGAATAAATACAAAGTTTTCAAACTGAAGTCAGTGACGGGAAGACATCACACTTTTTAGAGATGGAACTGCAGATAAACCTAAAACCTTGACATGATTATGAATAATAGAATTATGGACGTTTCTCCGTTTTTGTGGATTAGCCTTTCCATAACTAACGTCAACTACTGTCCTACTTTGGTAAGATTGAAATTAATGTCTTTGACTGTCTTTAGTAGGTGTCTCCTGTGAGAAAGTTAGAACACCGTCCAACTGTCTAAAGATGCAGTCTTTAGCCTAACTGGTTGTTACTGACTCAGCGATGCTCGCAGACATTTACGCACTGTGTTGTGACCTGATTGTGACAGAACAGTGACGTTGTTATTGGTAGTTTGAAGGGTACGGTGTTGGGGGTGGTGCATGTTAAAAGTTTTGAGAAGCACTGGTTAGACATGTTAATTTTTTTTGGTGTAACATATTGGCAACATTAACACATTAATTTGCTAAAGGAAAAATAGGCAGTTCCCAATTGCCTGTGAAAACGACCATTCTGCCCTGTTCTTGTAATGACCACAGTCAGTCTTATTCGTTCTCATACATTTTGGTCTATTTATTTACTAATTTCAGCAAGCATAATGCCTAGGAAAGAGAGGCTGAGAAAGGAGAAAATAAAAGTCAAATTGCATTTAACCTGTGCGATTTTTTTATTATACAAAGAAAAGGTTTTCCACATATGCAAAAAGTGCCCTTTTTTCCCCCTGGAGCACTTGCCCCCCAAAATGTCTGTGCACGCCACTGATTCCTACGATAACACCGGCGTGAATCATCACCAAGTGGTTTGAGGAAATATGGAAACCATCTTTCAGGATTGTGTCGCTGACTAGATCTCAAATCAAATAAGCGTCTCTCCGTGGCATCATCAGAACGCACAAATGGCTTCCCCAGATGCTGCCATTTGTCCAATTGCAATTAGAATCTACCAGGATGCGATGAAGATGAGGGTTTGCGGTGTCTCAGAGCATTTGCACATTTACGACTCGGGGTATTTAGCCGATCCTCGGAGGGATTAACATTGCGTGAGCTAAAGAGTCTGATTTCTGATTAAAGCGTGCGAGGGATGCAAAGAGCTCTAATATCATCAGGTGTGTTTGTGACCACGGGATAGTCATACATGATGTGCTGGGAACATGAATAAGTCAGTCAGTAACTTGTAGTTTGCAGACTGACACATTTACAGATTTTCGACAGCACAGTGCTTCTCATCCTCGCTCCCTGTCAGAGCCACTCGAGTGCTCGTTTTTTCCCCCGATGGCCTCCTTAGAACGCCGGCTACGTGCAGCCGGATCGGACAGCAGCGTATTCCGTCTAAAGTGGGTGCTCTGTGGAAGCTTGTTTATGGCAGGACTCGCATGTGTGTGTGTGGCTGACACGGCTGACGCTCAGCATTGGTTTGAGCGTGCATATGATCCCCCCTGCGACACACACACCTTCTGCAACCCAGCTGCACGTGCATTTAGAAGGTTTGTCTCTGCATACTTGGGCGTGTTTGCATCTCTGTGTGTGTGTCTTTTAAGCGTGTGCTTGAATGTATTTCTCTCGCCCTGCCTTTTGTGGATGTGCATCTCTAAGATTCTAATGCGCTGTCAGCTGGATTCCTCCCAGCTCATCACGGGCTGCACATTGGGTGTCAGCGCGAGTCTGACTCACTCTCATATGCTCTTCCCTGTGCTAATTTTTCGACTTGGCTGTGTCATGCTCGCTTCCCACTCCACGCACATCTTTCACTTTCCCCCCTCTCTCTCTCTCCATCTGTGGTTCTTTAGATGTGGATCAGTTGCCTGCTCTCCTTGTGAACCTGAATTTTTCCTCCTGAAACATCTGTCTGCGATTTCCCTCTCTCCCCCCCTTTTTTTATATCTCTCACCATGTTGCAGTGGCTCAACGCCTCGGGAATACAGTTTCTTACCAAATAGCTTTGAAATATAATATGTCTTATAAAAGTGTGAGCAAAGAAATCCGCGCCTGCGAGATCAATTCAACAACCACCTGAAGGAGAAATTATGCTGTTAGGGAAATGACCCCTATGGATACATCAATAACACCATCTTCTATCAACTATAAGCATCAGTGAGTGAATTCAACAGATGGTGGTCTCTATTAAAAGGCAGGGGAGAGTATTAGGTTACATTACATACATGAAGAAATACATATACATAAGCCAAATATTTACCCAGCTTTGATGTTTAACATCCAGTTCCAACATATTGGACACTTACTTCTTGCACATAACCCCTCAGTGCAGTTCTTGCTCTCCATCATGCTGCCACTGCAGTGCTTTCCTCCATTTATGGGTGGGGGGGCTTGACACTCTCGGCTGCGCCAGTGGGTGCACTCTGTCCCACAGGCGGACCACTTTGCCCACTCAGTCCATCCTCCATCCACTGGAATGAAAACAGAGATGTGAGTCACTTTACAGTAAGCCAACAGCAAAACAGTTTAATCGCTTCGGGTAAAGGGGAGTTGGGCATGCTGTTATAATGCAGTCTGATGCATATGTAATGGCTCGAAGTGCATAATTTAACAATTTTGCACAAAAAAAAAAAACAACATTCTGTGCTTTGGAGTTAGGGTGGTCTAGACAGGATGTTATGTGACTGTACAACATTGCACTGTGTTCCCAGTGCAGGCACCTCTTTACAGTGAAGCCACGGCTTTCGTAAGAGCAAACACTCCTCTGTGCTCTTTGGGAAAAGTTATGATGGAGTAAACAGTCGTCTGGTTTTCTCTAACATGGACCACAACCTCAAATATGATCAGACAATGTTTATTGAAATTGAATGGTGAATGGAGAAAGCAAAGATCTAGGCCTGGTGTCTAATCAGGTACTTAGACTCGATTGCATTAATCAGGCATCCAGAAACACTGGGAGGATTTCTTTAAATCATGATTTGTCTTTCAATGAGCATCTTAAACAAATGTTACGGTCTGCTTTCTTGCATTTGCACAATATCTCTAAAATTAGAAACGTCCTGTCTCAGAGTGATGCTGAAAAACTAGTTCAATTCAATAATTCATCTAATTTATTATTGTCAGGCCACTTTAAATGCTCCCTGAAAAGAGCTTTTTTCTCCAATACTGGCTTCTCTTAACTGTTAAATCCTGAATGGACATTAAATCCTTCTCCTCAGATACAAGGTCTCGATGAATCAGGCCCTATCTTATCTTAAATACCTCATAGTACCGTATCACCTCAATAGAGCACTTTCAGATAAATTATCTCCAGCTGAGGAACAAAACTGGCAGCTGTTTGTTTACTTAAAATCTGAACATTTTAGAAATCAACAAATGAGTATCTGGTCTTCACCTGGGCATAGCGTGGTGCAAGTTACTCTCTGTACCGGCGGGCCCTCACAGAAGGCTCCTCCGTTCAAAGGGGCCGGATTGGTGCAACTGCGTGTCCGACGCTGCCAGCCACGCCCACAGCGAGCGTTGCACTCCGACCACTCCGTCCAAGAAGACCAACCTCCGCTCACTGAGACGCACAAAATGAGACAAAGTGAGCAAGTCTGAAAGTTAATACGTGGATGATTTTTAACATTCATGACAATCACTTTATCAACTCTTGCTATTATATTTAACATACATATCAGTGAGTGATGGCCAGGATCACCTCCTGAGGTATATTTACTGAAATCTGTCTACCACACTTACACCAATCAGGTGCAACATTAAAACAACATGCTTGATATTGTGTAGGGCCCTGATAGGAGATTTGATTTTTCAAAGCAGTGCATTGGCAGTGGATGCTTGGGATCATGTTGCTTGTAGGGTAAAGCTGTGCTTTTGGTGCATGATGTGGGTGCGATTTAAGTATTTCTTGTGTGCATCATTCAGTCTCCTGGTGGGAAGAGGCTGCTGCAGTTGCAGAAAGTGGAGTTGCTTGGTCTACAGTAATGTTGGTAATAATATTCTAATAATCATAAAAGTAAAAATAATTTAAACTCATCCAAAGATCAAAGGTTTACTAGCAGAACTTTAAATTTGTTTTAGTGGTTTAACTGCTAATATACATCTACTGAAAAAATTCTACCATTAATTAAGTTTACTGAGTATTAAAGATTTACACAAGAGGGGCTAAAATTACAATTCATTGTTTTTTTCAGTCAGTTATTGCTCAGCATATTGAATCACTAAACCAAAGAACCAAACAGATGATTCTGATAATGGCTACATGCTGTCACAAGTCGAATTCATAACCAGCATTTCATAGTTTTTTTCTTTAATCCAAAGCAAACGTGTCATTAATGTGAGGAGGTGTGAGGTGTGGAGGGGGTGCGAAACGGATGTGTTACCATAAACAATAAGCGTAGCTGTGCTGCTGCGTCTTTTGGCAACCACATTTCGAGCCACACAGGTGTAGTTAGCCGTGTCCGAAAGTCTGGCCTGCTTGATGATCAGATCGTGATCAATTGTGATCAGAAAATTGGAGTCCTGCGATGGATCAATGACGTCCTCATTTTTCAGCCAGTCAACCTGGAGACAAGCAAGAATAGGCCGACACATACCGCTGAAATAAAGATGAGGAAGCCTCAAAAAGGTTATGAAAGTTATAATTATCCAACATAAAAAAATAAAAAAATAAAATTACAAATCAGGCGCTTCACACTCACAATGAGTAAATATAGAAAACAAGAAATTAGCTCTCACAGTCTCAGATGCTCGATGTTATTTTAGTTTTGACTCAAATGTTTCTTTGGCAGGTATTTTTTTTTTCACATAAAATCAGCAGGTGTGCATGCATAAATATGAGTCATCTCACCACGCACAGAGCCATTCAGTAAACACGGTAAACCTGCAGTGTATCAAGCCATCACAACACAAAGTATTGATCAAACATGCAGTCAAAATGTGATTGTTTTTGCCAAGCAAAAACACTAATTTGTTTCTTCTCTCGAAAAATGTCTTTCATTCACTTTTATTTTGACTAATTTTTGCCTTTTTAATGGGCAAAAATCCATAACTAACTGATTACATTAACAAAATTGGTATAATTTTATAATTAAACCAATTTGCTTTTATTTTGAAATTTACGTAACGTGCTTTTTATGTCAAAATTCTCCTGGTTAATAGGTATCTAAAAAGAAAAAGACAGCTTTCACAATACAAATGTGGGTAAAATAAGCAATTCAGATACAAGGTTTTACAGTTAGACTAGCTTGGTGTTAAAACATGACACAAGCATATTTCTTTGCGTGTTTTAGTGACTCTTTTATTGATGGTGTCAAAATGTCAGCATCTCGCCCTTTACTTTCTTTCCTTTTGTTTTATGCTGTTGCAGATTGCACAGCATAAATCTGAAATCAAAACAACACAACACAAAAGGATTTGAGCTGTTTATTGCTCATCAGAATCAAGAAGAAAAATATGAGTGTGAACGTGTTGAAAAGGCTACAGAAGAGGAACAAATTAGCCCCCCTATGAAAAATTCATTCTTTAAAAGTATTTCCAAAGTGCCGTTAAACAGAGCAAGGAATTTTTTAACACAGCTTTTCCAAACATGCGTGTCTTTGTTTGGATGCTTATAATATTTTACTTTGCACATAAATACGATTTTTATTCAGAAAACACAAAAACTACCAGGGTCAAAATGATTAGCTCTCCCAATGCTAATGGTCAATTGTGCGTCCTTTTTGCTGCATAACAGCCTGCAGCCTGCAGTTCAGATTTCATGGTCTTCTGGCATGGACCTTCAGTTCACCCCACAGATTTTTCATTAAGATTCAAGTCAGAGTTTTGTGCAGCTCAGTCAGTAACGTTCACTTTGAGCAGTTGGAGGTAGTTCTCTTTGAAAGTTTTCTTTCAAAATCTTCACATATCCATTTTTGTTCCTGATTCCTTCCATCTTGTCAGGATTCTTACTTTCAGTCATACTCAAGCATAATACTCCCACCACCATGTTTCACGATGGGGTCACTGCTCTTTGGGTTGTATGTCTCTCCTTTCTTTCTCCAAACATGAGCAGCGCTTCTGCGGTTAAAGCGCTCCAGTTTCATCTCATGTTCCTGACGTCGCTAAATCATTCACTAGTGTCTTGGCAGTTATTCTGGGGTCTTTAGACTCATCTCTCACTACTTTTCTTTCCAGAGCCTTTGAAATCTTTTGCTTCCTGCCTCTCCCAGGCTTGTTCTGTACTGTATGGCTCGCTTTGAATTTCATGATCATACTTCTTCCTCCAGTTCTTGACACTTGGAAATGCTGCGATAACTTTGTAAATCCATCTCCTGCTTTGCGAGCATCAACAACTCTTTTTCTTAAGTCTAAACAGATTTCTTTTGTTTTTGCTGTGATGCTTTCTCAAGTGACAGCTCAAACCCTTGCTGAAGTTTTTATGCTGTGTGTAAATTGGACGATAACCCTTCGTTTTGTAATACGCCTCAATAAAAAGGTCAGTTTTTCAGGAGGCTAATAATCTTGGCTTTTATCACTTTTTTCTGAAATAATTCTGTTATTGTGTGCAAATAGAGATAATTTATGCTCTCTAAAGAGAGCTAGTATGTGTAGAAATGCTGTAATGTTGAAAACCCTATGCTCTTTAAAAAAAAGTCCTTGGTAAAGTTTTGACAAAGACTTTACATTTCATAGGGGGGTTACAAATTCAGTCCTCATCTGTAGGTGATGAGAGTGACGGTGGGGAGAAAAGCATTTACCTCGGCAGCAGGCATGCCCTCTGGGGGGCGACACTGCAGCAGCACCTCCTGCTCAAGACGCACCTCCCGCCCCAAAGGCTCCTGTTCAAAGTTTTTTCTCAAGTCTACAGAGGGCGACACACATGCAGTCAGCAGTTAGTGAAGGCTGCCCTGTGACAGCAGAGAGTGACACTCAGTTTATCTCAGCGACACTGCCTGTCACACGCACACACACACACACCAGGCAAAGCCCCCAAAAGCCTCAGTAACTGTGTCATTTTTCCACACTCCAGACTCTCATAAACATGCGACGTGTCAATCACACCGCGCCCCACATTACCACCAGGGATCAAGATGGAGTGTTACGGCAATTTATTTGCATATATACTTAAACTGACGCGTGTGACAAGGAGAAAGTTGAAAACATTTGCCCTTTCGCTGTTTCTCTTCCTCTTGCTCTCTCACTCTGTCTCTCACACGCATACGTGCAGCATGTGCAAACACGCCGCCTTGATACTGACATGCAATGCGAACGTAGGCGCGACTGCTCTTGGTGGTGCCAGCTGAGCTCCAGGCCACACACTGGCACCAGTAGTCCTCCAGTCCGAACAGCTCCTCCACCTGGGTCCTCGACACTGAGATGTCCACCTCCCGCACCACCAGGCCTGTGCAGAGTGAGAAAGGGAGCGAGAGAGAGAGAGAGAAGAGAGACACGGGAAGAGCAGGAGAGTGAGAGATTAGTGAGGCACATTTTTCACAGTGCATATAAATAATGCATTGGCTGCAGGCCAAAAGCAGTTAACGTGCACATAAAATCCTATAGGAGCTAATGGATTATGTAGTTGAAAATGATGTTAGTAATTGAGGATGATGTTTATGTCTGTAAAATACAAGGTGACATTACTGTGTGTGTATGTGTGTGTACAGTGTGTGAGCGTGCAGGTCTTCACCTGTGATCTGGTCCAGACTCTCTCTAGTGACGTGATCGTTTTGGTTCACCCACTCTCCGTTACATTTGAAGTAGATTTGGGTGGCGGGTGACGCCCGGCAGCGCAGCTGGACTGGACGGTTCTTCACTATGAAAGCATCCTCGGGTTCTAGCAGGAATTCCGGGAGAGGTTCTGCCGGCGCTGACGGGAAGGAGTCAGGAAGAACCTCGGCCTCGCTGTAGTCGCTGCTCTCTGGAGAAAAAAAAAAAAAAAGGGGGGGGGGGGAATAGAAATTATTTACCGACCTGACAAAAGAGCAGTGCAGTGAATCTGATCTATGGCAAATCTGCGGCTTCTCCTGGTCGCTGACCTCACTGACGAGGAGGTATGGAAAAAGCAAAATGCCAAATTTGTCCATATCACTAACCTATCACACATCGAAAGGGAGAAAATGTCTGTATGACAGCTTATTTTGTGTGCCCCTCTCAAGCTTCGGGGGAAAGCCACTCTGTAAGTGCATTTCAAGAAGACATTTAAGGTGCTGATAGTTTGTACCATCATGGAAGAAGTACAGTGACATTTTTGCCTCCCTGTATAACCAGCAATCTGGACAAGGCAGACCCCCTGCTCTAGTTTCTCTGGAAGAGTCTGTGCTTCTCAGCTGGAGCAGAGAGCCGCTGACCTTCTGCGGGTCAGTCCTGTTGATCGCACATTATCCCATGACATTTTCGATGTGACACGTCCGTCTTGGAAAAGCTGTCAAAAGCTTTTCCTGGCAGGAAGGACACAGTCTTTCTGACCTCTTTTGTCAGACGCGGTACTCTAATGATGATGAGTAGATCCCAAGCATCAATGATGTTTATTGCAGAAGACAGATTTGTGTATATGGACTGATAATGCGTGACAAAATGCGTGCTATACAGATAAATAGGAAAAGTTGTGACAGTAGTCAAAATAAATAAAATGGCCTGGACAGCTTCAAGAATATTACAATAATGTATAAAAATAAACCGTGCTGCAACTCATATATGTATTACATGAACTCTACCCTTGTGTGCACGAGTGTGTAGGTGCACAGGTGGACTGGAAAAGACCGTGTGACAGCACGGCAGGGATATAAGGGTCTGCTTTGAACATGAAAAGTTAGCACAAAAGTAGCACATACATAAAAAGTGTAGGCATACTTTGAAAGCTGCAATAGGTCAGCTGCTCCAAATGTTCTCTCGTTTTGTTGAACAGCTACACACAGGTGACTAATGAAAGGCAAAACAAATAAAAACTGTTGGGACACTGAACAGCTTCGGTGCATTTTGGCATTTGGGCTACAAGTGCCTCAAACATTTTCCCAAAATATAGTCGCTCATTTGGTATTTTGTTGATGATTCACGTCAGCTTATCTCTCACCAAAACATTCAAAGACCCCTTTAGATGAGAGCCCCTGGGAGGTCAGACACACTGCAATTTAAGCACCACCAGCAAGTAGAAAAACTCTGCAAACGCTCAAAAACCAGAATGGCGGTGATTTGGGGAAGACAATAATGTGACAATAAAAGCTGCAAAAGTGACAGAAACTGAGACTTTTGTAAGGATGAAAAAGCTGCAGGGAATGTGTGTTCTCATCACATGATAATAATCACAATGGTAAATGGACTGGGTCTTATATAGTGCTTCTTCAGAGTTTTTTTGATTAAATGTTTTACTTCCATTGTCTGTTTTGCATTCATTTAAAGTGTTTTACTATTTGCTTGTGTTTTCTTAAGTTGCAGTGTGTTTGACCTCTCAGGGCCTCTGTAGCACTGTCATTTTGGAACAGACCACTACCATCAGTCTAAAAATGACTAGTCATAGCCTAAAGATGACAATTTATACTCATTTGCAGGGACCCTTCTCTATAAGGGGATAATTTGACCTGAATTGAAGCAGGAAAATGGCCCTCATGGCATAACAGCCATTGGATCCCCTCATTGTAGAGATGAGGAGTCCAGGTTTTCCTTTAATTTTGCCCCACTCTATCATACTGGTCCCATCCCTTGCATTTCTGAGGAATACAGGTTCTTATAAATTTTTAATATGTCTGACTTTACAGCAGAAAACTTGTTTTTACCTGGTTGTAAAAATGATGTGGAGTCAATGAGCATTAACGTGAAGAAGATTTACATTTTCTCCAGTCAGGATAATCCAAAAGCTAAAGGCATATCGAACTCGGTGCGCTGTCTTCACTTCACATGTATGCCTACAGATGAATTCACATATGTGGGAGCCGCTCACTGGAAACTGTGCTTTTCCTACACTACAGCCTTACAGCCTTGCAGTTCTCAAATCTCATCCTCTATATTCAGAATGGCTAAAACAAAAGAGAGAGAGAGAGAGAGAGAGATGCGTGAGCAAATTCAGCTGCTTTTAAACTACGAGATTTAAACAAGGCAGATTTGCAGTGTTCAGTTTTCAAAATGTATCAAGCCTCAACCTGATCAGGTATTCTACAACCAGGGAACAAGAGAAAGTACTTAGAAAGATACCATCTCCTATTTTAGGAAAGTGAGCACTTGCCCACTCTCATCCCACTGTTCCCCTTGACAGATTCTGTCTGAGACATTAGGGAAAGCAAAGCAGAGCGCAGAGCTCGCAGAGGAAGCAGGAGAGAAAAATTGTAGCAGGATTGAAACCAAGGCCAACGAGGATTTATGGTATTCAGGAGGCTGTACCATCTTCAAGTAAAGTCACATCTATATGACTATAAAAGGTCTAGCTGAGGTAAAAGTAGAATTACCAACAACTGAGGGCTAGCCAGAGACAAGAAATCCATCAGCTGCTCAAGGCATTACAGCGATCCAGGATAGATTGCTGTTTTGGAGCGTCTTGTTTTTGACTCTTTTCTCTCTCCCACGCAAACACTTCATTGTTCCAGTCACTGCAATCACCTGTGACCTTAAACTGAACCCTCACCTTTTAACCCACCCAGACCTCGGCAGTGTACAGTAAAAGCAGAAATGCTGACGGTGATGATGAGCTCAACGTGATCAATAAAGGTTTTCAAATACTTTTTTTCTGTTTCACTGAGCATTAATGCATCGTAAACGATCCAGCTAGCCACCAGTGCAATATTTGTGTCAGTGATGGACACCTTAAAACTAAATTTTACTTTAGTTCAACGAGAGTGGCTTCATCATACTAGACTTTTTTTTTTCTAAATGCCAAGGGCGATCCTCAAGGAGTTTCCGAGGAATACAGCGAAACAAATAGAAACACAGGAACAAACACCCACTTGTTCCTTAGAGCAGGTGTTCGCACTTTTACGTCACTTATATACGCTCAATTAAGCATGCACAATGCTGAGGATACCAGCAGGTAAACACAAACAATTATGAATAATGGAAGTTAACACATCAGAACGTGATGCTTAACCATGAACATGAATCGCATTCATTGGCATGCCTCTCTCCCTCTCTCGGTTCCTCTCTCCCTGCTAAGCTGTCGCCTCCAGTCCCTCAAACTTTGTATTCTCTGTCAATAACCAATTGTGTCGCCCCTCCCCGCCCCACTCCCCCGCTCTTTTCCCTTTGTCCGGCATTGATCGCTCTGTGTTCAAACATCGGCTGAAAACACAGCCTGTCACTCTTCAGGCGCGATGAGAGGGGGCACGGAGAGAGAAGGAGGAAAGGCAGAAAAAGAACGGTTGCAGAAAGACAAACAAAAGAGAGGCGGCGGTTCAGCCGGAGACAGAATGGAAGGAGAGCACTGCGTATTTGGATAAACCTCCCTCTCTGTGCCGTGTCTGTGTGTGTGCGCGCGTGTGCGCTCTGAGGCCTGCAGAGAGGCACAGTTTAATTAAAACACTTTTAGATGACAGAGGAAGGAGACGGACAGACAGACACCCTTTTTCTCCCCTGCATCTCTGTCTGGGATAATGGAGCTAGGGGTTTAAAGTAGAACCTGTGTTTTTGGGCCACCATACAAACATCCATCAGAGCTCAGCAGCTGGCAATTTGTGCGGAATGGAGGAGCCTTAAAGACAAGAACTCCTCACCGTGCAGCACAGCAAGTCTTTTATTACTCTAATGACAGACAGCAGACAGCTAGACAGCAAACACAGGCTTCTGGGTATTCCTTTCTAGAGCACACAATTGTGTGAACACATAGGCACAAGTAGACCCAGACACTAGATGACAACCTATAGTTATACAGAGCATTCTCAACCACTCTTATTCATGCATGCTGAACTCATCTGCAAATGAAGGAGTCCCCTCCTTCACGTTTGACTGTGTGGTGAAGTGCAGAGCTTCAGTTCGCCGTAACGGAGAGTTGAAGTGACAGTGGTCACTTCAAGGCAGGACTGCGTGGGAGAAAGACAGAGGGCGTCTGGACAGGGGTGACAGGATGGGAAGACAAGAGAGCTGGCCAAAGACAGGTCAAGAGACACTCAAAGCCAAGTGGTGAGCAGAGAGACAATAAGGCACGCGCGCACACACACACACACACAAATTCACACACACTGGACAGCTATAATAACTGGCAAGGGAAATGAATCACAGCAATGTCTGTCTTTGTCTAAGCCTGTGAAACTCTCTGTTGTTCTCTCTGCCCTCTCTTTTCTTTTGCTCCTCATTCTCTCTCTGTCTGTCTCTCTCTCTCTCTCTCCCTCTCTCTCTCACACACACACACACACACACACACACACACACACACACACACACACACACACACACACACACACACACACACACACACACATGAATGACTGTAATTTTCTTAGCCCCAGCGCCTCTAGCCAGAGTGGAGTCTAAAGCATCTGTACTTTATCATTACCTTTACAGAGTTAGTCATTACTGTCCCCTTCAGTGCCCTCACTATCCCAACACTGCACTCAGAAGTAGGGGAAAAGCAAGCATGAGAGAATAAAGCACAGGAGGAAGAGTACTTTGAAGAGGTCGAGCGACAGAGAAATACTACAAAAGAGACGGGGTTAAGTTGTGTTTGGCAAGATCATGAAGTTTTTATTTTTTTTATAGAAAAAAAATATGAGTTATATCAGAAACAATCGGCGGTGCAGCATCCCATTGCCTCGTATATGACGTGGCAATGCTTTCCTTCTTGCCCTCCCCTGACTCCAGTCTTCCTTCCCTCTTGCCTCCTGGATTCAAAGCACTTTGCTCTGTCCATTCAACTTCAAATGACATCTTACTTTAATGAAAAATACACATGCAAAGAAAACATGGGCCCAACTACGAAGCACAACCAACCCCAGTGCTGGGTGCTGTACTGGATGCAGCAGCACACCAGCCAGTAATTTCATGCATGATATGAATTTTTCAAATGCTGCTAAACCGGTAAACAGACAAAAATACCCACTGTGGCTTTTCAGCGTGTTTGAATGTGTTTTATTATTGGCCACCAGGCAACATATGGAGAAGGAACCTGTAAGAAATGGGCCCCTTGTTACTCATTCTCCTAAACATTTGATGCAAAATATTAATATAAGACACGATTTATTCGTTCTGACGCTAAATCTCTTCAGCGAGGCAAACATTATGGTGCTGGCCAGATAGGACCAAAAGCAACTTGGACAGGAGCTGCGTATGGTGTTTAAAATTTTATCAGTTTTAAATAATCTGACTCGTTTTGCTGTCACTTCTGGTCACTCTGCTTGGCTTTCATTGGAGGCGGAGATCAGACCCTACGCACACAATCTCAGGGAAACAGGTGAGGCAAAGATACTCAAGGCTAACAGGTGTTTTTTCTCCCAGCCACGGCTTCATTTGTGGCACAGAGTTTGGAAGAATATGTCTCAAGGCAGCACTTCACAGCTCTGCTGTGGAAACATTAACACTAACGAGCCAGATGTTGACTTTGATTACAAACAGTGGGAACAAGAAGTGGCATTACATCTAACCGAAAAGCACAACAGGCAGCCTGTTAAGGACCGACTTCATAGCCCCGTACAAAATATTACAGGTTTTGTTAACAGAGCCTAAGAGTAGGGGTCGCTGTGGCCCAGGAGGCAGAGCTGATCAACTGCTCGTTGAAAGGTCAGCGGTTTGATCCACAGTACACGCTGAAGTGTCCTGAGGCAGGATATAAATTGCCGCCAATGCATCCGACTCAACGTGTGTGATAGGTAAAAGCACTCGAAGGCACAGGATAAAGTGCAGTGCGAACGTGTGTGTGCGTGTGAATGGCTGATTGTGGCTTTGAGTGCTCAGTAAGAGTAGGGAAGTACTCCATAAGTACTATTCCTGTTTATTGTTTTGGTGTTGTTGTCTTGTTTTATTTCCTTTTTATGACAACATAGTTTTTTATTATCTATATACTACTGTAAGAGGAACCAGCCACTGCAAAATGACATATGTAAAAATATGAAAGTGGCAGAATGTTAAAACATATTACATATTATCACTGTCTGGTTCTACTCAGCCCACTGAGGTCAAACAGCTGTGAGGACAGATGGTCAAATGTGACAACACTGCTTATGACTAAGAAAACAAGACCAATTAATACAGTGATCAACAGCCATTATGCAACATTGACGTTATACATCATCCTCACCCTATCCACCTCATTATCATCATTCTTGAGAGGAAGCCCCGGGGTGCAAGTTGCACACACTACACAGAGGCAGGTTGAAAGAGACAGAGATTGATGGAGGAAGACAGTCTCTCCTTGCCTTCCTTAAAGGACAATTACATTGAGTGATTGATATTCAGCCTGACCTCATCCTCATCAGCTTGAAAAAAATCGTACAAGAGGAGAGAAAAGAAACCAGGGAGGAGGTAAAAAAGATAAAGTGAAGAGATGTGAAGACTGGAAAGAAGCATGTGTGGAGACTTAGAAGGATCTGATGGAGAATCACTGCACGTGTGAGTGGGGCAGTCACAGTGTGTGTGTATTTTGGCGTCAAGCAGGGCACAAGGCGACATGAGTACAGGTTGGAGCGACACAGCATCGCTTCTCACATCAACAAAGGCAGACGGAGTGTGAGGAGTCATGCGGTTCACCCATCTGACCGAACACGCACACACTCGCAGAAACGCTTACAACATAAGCAGCCCCTTTGAGCGCAGACAGGGGGCAAAATTGGTCATCTTTTAATAGGAAATGTCATTAATTCACCAGTGACTAACAGTGCCATTATTTTCATTTCATCACGATTGCTGTGAGTCGTCAGGAGGCAGGAAGCAGAATTTGATTTCCTGCTAAGAGCACCACAGCTCCAACTCTGTGTGCTCTCTCATCAAGTCTTCCAAATGTTGGCCTTGAAAGCTCTTGTTTGGGTATTTTGATACTGCCACCAAGATGTGAACCTGCAGCGGCTTCACATGTCTCTGCAGCCCGCTTCTTTGTACTCACCATGGTGACTCTCTAACTAACAGACTTCCTCTCTCGCACCAGCAGGCACACGAACTCCCCTTCATGTGCTTCATGATTACTAGCGGCGACAGCGCGGCTGGTATGGCTTTCACCTTGCGAGCATTCGTGAGTGTTTGTCATCCCGGCAAAATACGGTCATAGCAATACTATAGCAGAAAATTTAGATAGATAGATAGATAGATGAAACTTTATTAATCCCTCGGGTGGGTTCCTCTGGGAAATTCAGTTTCCAGTAGCAAAGCACCAAAAGAAGTTGCATGTTACATATGTGTTACATATGTATATGTGTTTTAAAGCACTACGGGAGGTGTTTGTAGGTTATGCGATTTTGTGAACACAATAGTGCCTCAGCCATGCAAGAGAGAGTAATTTCTTGCAATTTGCATACTGAAATACTCTAAAGTTGGTAAAAAAAAAAAGAAAAGAAAAGAAAAAGAAACCAGTTACATATTGTAATTTGTGTAATTAGCTTCAATCTTTTTAAAGAATCTCTACAGTCTGCTCTGTTAAAAGTGGAACTGCTACCTTTCTTTTGTTAAACAATTAGCTAGTAGAGACTGAAAATACTAGTTTTTGTCAAATATTGACCAATTAAAAGCTTTTTAAAGAACACAAAACACATAAATGTGCTTATATATTTTCCTAGTCACTAAACCTTACTTCGGGGAGCCTATCCCAGCTGACATGGGGCTATCTAACAGAGAGACAGACAACCATTCGCACGCACATTCATTCCTACGACTGTGCTAACTGCATATCTTTAGACTTGCGAGGAAGAGTACCCAGAGTGCACCCACGTAAACACAGGGAGCACATACAAACTCACACAGAAATGCCCCGACCCGATGATGGAATTTCCTCTGACCTTCTTGCAAGGTCTTTGGGAAAAAGCAGGGCTAACCACTGTGCTGCCCCCTGAGTAAAGAACCTCAGCCACAAAATATATCTAAAAGCTGAAGAGACGACCGCATTTGATAGCCTAGAAGCCAAATTCACAGAAAGACCTGCAGCTAACTTTAGCACATCTGTTGCCAGCGAATAAGAAGTTGAATTCAAGGATGATGATTGCGAAACCTTCCATTAGATGTTGAGAGCTTCTTCTTGAGGTAATTAGGCAGCTGGGTAAGTTGTTGTCACAGAAACAGGGCTTTTTCACAGTGTTGGTTGACATTTTAACTTTTTATCAGCTATTTACAATACACAATAAATGTTGCATTAGGCAAACACAGTAATAGTGATATTAGTGTCACGGACATTGTCAAACAGTGACCACAGCAGCTGATGTGTTGTGCAGAAGTTGTAAACCTGAAAAGCATGGGCTCATTTTGTAAAAGAAGTTTTTGAATTGTGCTATACACCTCTGAATAGGTCCATATATGCCATAGTTTGCTGCTCCATTGTTCCAACATGAATGATAAGGCAAATTTCAGCTGTAATTTTTCACATATTAGCTATGCTAGCTGCTATATTTGTAAGTTACTTCACAGGACTTTGGTGTGAGAGAACTTGCCCAACATTAAAACCTCTTTTAGATTGCTTTCAAATATAAAGATGTGTTTAGTTTTGTATAAAAGTTGTGACAGCAGTTTTACGAATCTGACAATGAACCACGAGGAACATTAATGTAAAAGTAACTTATGAGTAAAATGACAGAAATCTGTTTCTGTCAGACCCATGATGCCGGCATTTTCTGAGAATGGCACTGAAGACTATATGACAACACACACATTGTTAATGCTTTGCCACCCTTTCTGTATATTTGTCATATATTTGTGAGATGCAACTTGTTGGAAGTTCATCATAGCAGTGGAAATGTCACACCTTTGATTGCTTCCAACATGCTAATGAGGACACCTGCAGAGCGGCTATTTCTGTGGGGTGTGAAGCCGATCGTTTCATCAAGATACGAGTGCATGAGTTTAATTAACTGTGCAGGGTTTGTGCGCGAGCGGGCAAGAAAGATAGAATCTGTGCGAGGCAGTAAGCAGAAAAGAAAAGGTGTGTTTGGGAGAGAGAGAGAGAGAGAGACAGTGAGGTGACAGGAGGCAAGAAAAGCAGATTGGCAGAGGAGGAAGGCCGAGCAGGTGATGGAGATGCACAGTGACAGAAATCCTTCGCTTGTCCAGCCAGTATGTCCCGGTGGCAGCAGGAGAGAGCGAGGAAGCCTGAGGACATAGTAACACATATGCATGCAGACACACACAGACACACACACATGCAACACAACAAAGACCTCATTTACCGATCTGATTGTATACAGAATGTTATCCTACACTCTTATCTGCAAGGTGTGTTGCCCTACAACCATCTAATTGTAAATGAAGCGTGACCTGCCCCCCCTTTTTTTTTCTCAAAGGACTCGCCTCCTGTGTCATTTCTTCCCACAAACATATCCTGTCACAATAATACTTAACCAGTCCTCTTGGAGGCGATGCTGGTGGGGGGAAATGCACAGAAACACACGTAAACATGTTATCTAACCACATGGTTACAAACGGTAAATAAGGCAGTAAATGAAAGAGGGACAGACAGTGGTGGTTTTTGCTGATAACTGGGTGAATACTGGAGAATTACGTGGTTGTTTCACATGGACCCACACTATATTCAAAGCGTGTGTGTAAAAGAGCGACATGGTGGGTGTGTTTGCAGCAATCTATAGAATATATTTACTCACCGTGCATGTAACCGTCAGTGCCCCCCCCATCCATAAGCGAGCTTCTGCGACTGTGTTTTTGGATGTGTGGGTGAGTGTGACTGTGAGAGTGGGAGCGCTAAGAGGATTTGGGCTTGTGTTGTAGCTGTGAGCCCACTGCTGCTACTGGTGCATTTGAATAGACGCGGGGACTGGGGGGGGGGATACATCATGGCTGAAAGTGTGCTCTGTCACAGCTAGGGGGCGCCACCCCCCACTGAGCTCATTAATCATGGCCCATCAAAAAGTGGCTCTGTGCTGTTTGTGTATGCCCTGACGACCACCTACTGCATGGGAACACAGGCGTACACAAACAGTGCTATCAATCACTTTTGCAGATGTAGACAGGGGGTTAGAGAGGGCTGAGACAAAACGTCCTCTCAAAATTACAGACCAGCATCACAACTGTTACTTGGAGGTCAAGCTCACGCGAATGAGAACGCGACTCTTGCCCTTCCTACTGCACGTGTAGATCCAAGTGCACGAGCTGAGTGCAAGGCGCCATTGCTGGCCTACTCTCCCACTGCACAGCTGCTTGATGAGAATTGCGCAAATCTACCTGGAGTGGCTGGTTGCCATGGTGGGTATTCACATGGAGTCCTCTCCTCTAGAGGCCTGCAGTCTACACGGCTATCAACTCTGCAGCTACACACGCTCACACATTGCCCACAGCCTGTCTCCTCGTTTCCTCCATTTGGAAGTTTTCCCTAAAAATCTGTCCGTTTCTGTCGCTGATTGTCTCACGGTGTCTCTGTGTATGCGTGTGTGTGCAAGCATGTATAGTGAATAGGTAAGCAGTTGAGTGGGATGAGTGTTTGGAAGCCGGAGCCGTTTAAATGGCCGTAATTACATGAGAAGATGAGCTGCATTCCTTCCTGAGGGCAGACTGATTACAGGCCTCTCCTCTCTGGGCCCCTGTAATTACCCACCCTATCCTGCCTACCCTCCCCAACCGGCGCTTCACCCTCCATCCCGCTGTACTTGCATTGGTTTCTCTCTGCTTTGGCTGGTCTGTGCCCCCACCTCACCCTCCTCTCCTGTCCTCTAATCCACCTCTCTCCCAACTTCTGCAACAGTCTACCTCCCCCTTCGCTCACCGGGTCATTCTTCTGTCCTCACTCATAACTCCTTGAACTGATTACTCCTTACACACACACACACACACACACACACTTAGAGCTTAGAGACCACTCACAGGACAAACAGCGGAGGTGGCATCATGAATGTAGTGCATACAGCCTTCAATTTCTTTCCTAAAGATCTCTTTGACATTAAATCCCATGTGTTATGAAGCCCTTGACTATGCATGTAAGCATGAAACTTTGCATCAGAATGCATAAAGGCTACTTTTTGATGAAAGTAACTACTACATGTATAGCAGGCGCACTTCTATTTGTGTGTAAATGTGTGTAGGGAGGAGGGTTGCTTTTAAATTCCAGTCAATACCAGTGGCCACTCCTTTAGAACAGACAGTTTCTGCCTTAAAGGCAAAACTCTGCTCTCTCACCCCACTTTTGTTTCTCTCACAAACACACACACACACACACAGGTGGAGATAAGCACCTGACCTCACGCATACACAAACCTCACCAAAACCAGTAAATCCACCCCACTCAGAGATTACGGCAAGACTGGAGACACACACACAGTCAAATTACACGTCCTTCACCAGAACACCCTTAATTGGTGCACAGAGCTGCATTCTGGGTCCTCGCTGCTCTTTCATTTGGCCTCAAGTAAATGATCAGAATGGCCATCTTTTACAATTTGTGCACTTTAAAATTTGTGCTCTGATGGAAAATTTAAATTCAGCTCATGTTTCTGATTTTGTCTTAGGGTCCTGCCACGTTACCATGCGCTACGTCAAGAAGTGGGACCTGCGATCGTGAGACGAGTCGGCAAATTACGTCAAAACATATGCGGTTCTTTTATTATTTGATATGACAACTCAACTCCCCGGAGAGGGAGAAAGACGGACGGATCAAACTTCCTGTACAAATCACACCAGACACTCCGAGCAGGTGATAATGAAGGGAGAGGAGAGTGTTAGGGGGCTTATCGAGTTGTGGGAAGAGAGTGAGAGTAAACTAAAACATCACAGGGGAAAGATGGATGGATTAAAAATGAAAAGTCCCTATCTCTTGGAGCATTATGAAGACACGGAACAGAAAGAAGGGTGACAGAAATAGAGCCAGTGAGGGAGAGAACTTAGGAAAAGGACGAGAAAATGGGAGAGATGGATGGTAAGCACAGGTAACCTCGCTAATGTAAGGCAATGATGGAGGGAAAGGGCGAGGAGGAGGAGGGGAGAAAGAGGGAGATTAATGGCAGGCTGTAAATGGGTAGCCAAGCATCAGGGAAAGGAAGAAAGGAAGGAAGGAAGGAAGGATGGAAGGAAGGAAGGAAGGAAGGAGGGAGAATATGTGGATGGAAAGAGCGAGGTAGAAAATGATGGAGAGAGATACAGAAACACTCCCTGGGTGCAGATCAAGAGCAACTCTTGATTGGTGTGAGTGTGTGTGCAAGGGTGTGTACATGCACTGAGCATTGGCTATGGTTGCCACGACTGCCAGCGCTATTAGAGAAGCCTGCTGTTGTAATGTGTTGTGACAGGGGCTGATTCTTGTGACTAACTGCTTTGGCAGGAGAGCTCCTCTGTCATGCTAATGAACAGATGAGGAGATGAGCCGGATTGACAGCAAATCAACGGGTCACGCCGATGACCCTTCACGGCCTGAAAAAATAGGTTTTTAGATGGTCTATATGAAGACACAAGAAGATGCCGATATCCTCAGCGTGTACAGCGCCCGACAGACATCTTTGCGCGCAAATAACTACTTGCAAAGGGAGTGTGACAGAGGTGGCGACACATGGACAAACAAAAACCAAAAACCCAACAGCAGCACCTAAAAAGTAGAAGCCTGATTATACTCCACACAAACACCGGCAGGGTTGGCGTCACTCTGTTCCTTCATTGCGTCCCCTTGCATCAGAGAAATCCCTAGATGCGCAGTGCACAACAAGCAGCATGCTGTAGGATCGCCTGTGTGTAAGCTCGTGAGAGGCAGCTTTGTAAAGTTGCCAATGAAATTCTGAAAAGTAGCGTTCAATGTATATTCGAGGTGACGAAAATAGGCCTCCGCTCCCAAAACGCACACAGAAAACGAACTTAGGGATCAAATTGCTGTTTAAATGAAGAGCTTGGATAACATGATTGAAAAACAAGCTTGGCTTAGACTAGATGTTAAAGTGAAAAACACAGATTACACGGGGAGACCAGGAAGTAGGTGAGGCGTAGTAAGGAGTGGGGCACTAATAGGCAGAAAATCAGTGCTGGAGAATACAGATGATGAGAGGTGATGCGGTGATAGCAGAAGAGGACAGATGGAGAGGCAGGAGTTAACAGATGAGATTCAATCTCCTCACTCTGCAGAATGTCAGGGTCTTGCAAGCAAAAGTAGTCTAGCGCGTGAAGCTAATGGTTGTTTTATCCTTTTGATCTTTTCCCTTCATTCCCTTTATGCCCCGCTTCATCATTCTCTCAAGATACATTTCCCTGCCCGCCTTAACTCTGACCCAGTCCCTCAAATCAGGCCAGACGACAAAAAAACTAGAGGAACTATTTTCTTTGCTCAACTAAAGGTATATTTCCTCTGCATATTTGTTAACTTAAAAAAAAGAAACAGACACACATGTCCATTTTGTATTTCTACTGTAGTTATTGTGCTACTTTTAGTTTTTTTTTCTTTAAACCCAACAAGCAAGCAAGAAAAATTGTAAGCCCAGAGGAAGCCAGACTTCACAAGGAAATGTGCAGGTCAAGATAGGAAGGGAAAAACACACCATACCATTTGACTGCCGGGCAATCTCAGCGCAGTGCAGCACCAGCACACATAAAAGTAAGAACTAAAGCAGAAGCATCTCACAGACTATCACTTTTGGCCAGGCCAACTTTTCTATATCTGGCAATCTCTGCTGCTAACAGATTGTGAAACAGTGAGAACTGATAACTCTGCATCGCAGCGAAGGGAAAACGGAACATTGGTGCATCCTGGGCAGCCTGTGCGCACGCGTCTCTGCTCTCCTCCACGAATCTAAATCTTGTTATGTTTCAGGTCAAAATATTGGTTCTTTCCCAAGTGTGATGAGTCAGCATTCGCACATCAATCATTCATGAGGCTGTGGTTGCTGGCTGATGTCAAAGTTTTTTTGTCTCTGCTCTTCTTTGCAGCTGCACACGCGTCCTTGACCCAAAGACTGGGTGGGGACTGGGATGGAGCGAAAAAGAGGGCATCGCGCAGCCTCGAGCCAGGACCTGTACTGTATGACTGGACTGGCAGGGATGGCGGTGATAGAGAGCAGCGATGGGGAGAGGATGACAAAAATCCCTTTGGCATAGACAAATAAAGTAGGCGGCTGTGAATGAGAGAGAAAACTTGCTTGTGCATGTGATGAAAAGCTGAAATAGGGAAAGACGGGCGGATTGAAGAAGAGGCAGAGTGTCACCCGCCAGACGCCCAGGGCCAGCGCAGACTGATGGTGACACTGAGTGGCCAGAGTGTGTGACACTGTGACAATAATGACGAGAGACTCAGGCCCGATTTCCGCGGCTTCTCCTTCTTCTGTCCGTCCCTCCTCCTTCTGCAGCGGCCAAGTGCTTTGATCCACACCCTGACTGTGTGTCCTACTCCTGGCCTGGGTCAAACCAAGCGGGCAAGCAAAGTCGCATAATCCCACAAACCCCGACTCACGTGGAAGTCAAAAAGTCAGCAAAAAGCTTTTTTCTGACTTTTTCTTGAAGTTCAGAAAAGAAAAACTAAATTGACTGTGATAATGAGCTGTGTACAGTGCGTTCTCAATTTACAACACTTTACAATACTTGCTATGTCTCAAATTAGATACTTTGACTATTCATTATTTTTAGTGCATGAGTGAATAAGTGTGGCTGTATGAAGTACACCTTGATGGTGTACTTATAACAGTCTCTCACTCTTTTCTTTTTGCTAGTTTTGTTTATAAAAAGAGATCAGCAAGAAAAAGGTGCTGCAGATTCACTGTCAGTGGCAGTAATCCTGCACAGGTGCAAACTTGATGTTGGGAGACCTTTATAACCCACTTCCACTTCAAGCTAATTGGTTTGAAGCAGCGCTTATTGTGACAGACCCTCCATGTGTTCGCTTCCCCCCCTCAGTGGTCACCATACTTGCTAGCTAGCTAACAGTGGCAGATCCTTTTTTTAGTCATTAGTGTTAAATTTCTCATAGTTTGGTGAGCAACTCGCTAAAGAAATCAATATGTATTTGTATCTTAATTTGCCATCTTGACTGTGTAATACTTTAGTATTACATGTACTCACAGGCTTCACAAGTTGCTCTTTAGAGCTAAATGCCAATAAGTACCTACAGTGATAAATTTAACACATTGATTTTTTAATGTAGGCAATAATATCTATTTCATACCTTCAGTTTTTCAGCATTAGAACAGATCTTTTCGATAGTTGTTGAAACATCTCTCTCAAAGTGAAAAAGGGCTCTAGGTGTGCCACCCGGAGTCATATGTAAGTGGAGTATTTCATGATAATTGATTTAATGAATCCTTTGTTGTTGCACAGAGGAAACATTCATAGATGATCCAAACTCTGTGCAGTATGCAATTTTCAAAAAACAATCCAATATTTAGGTGTGGAGCAAAGAAGGGGAGTAACCTGAAACACTAGTACTGCTGTCCCCTGAAAATGACTGGGACAGTGATGGTCTAAAGTTTTAAGAATATGCTTTAGTACCTGAACATACAAGAGAAGTGTGGGAGGCTAATATAAAACAGCAGGGCTTACCTCACTCTCTCAAGGCCCATAACCTCCCATTGCTGAAATGGAGCTGCTCAGCAGTCAACAAATCAGATTGTGTTTTATTGAGCAGCTTTCAGGTGTGAACATGTATAGATTTGGGGAGGATACTGAAAATGGACCGCTCTAAGATGATGTTCTTGAGATGTTTGTCTGTTTGTCCAGCTGTTCCAATTTTGTCTTTGTTTTTTTAAATTTCAAACTCAAATTCGGCTCAAAGTTAAAGGCAATGACACGATTAAAGTATAATATTACACATGCCTGTTCCTAGTCCCCTTACCCTGGGTCCGTGCCAGTGGACAGGGGACATGTTGTCATAGTTCTAGTGAACAGCAGGGCATTAACTCTCTGTCCCAGATCCTAATGGCCCTGGCCTACTGAAACTCTCACAATCCCAAGGCCGCGCAGAGTCACGACTCTTCCTCTGCAACTGACTCCCAGCAGCATTGTTTTGTTTGCACTGTGCATTTTTCTGACCTGTGCACTTGTGTATGTTTTCAGTGTGGTCCTCGGTGCGTGCTGTCCAGCTAGTCACTTAGTGCTCTCTCTTCCCCCTCTCGCGCGCTCTCTGTGTCTCTCTTGGTTTCACCCAGACGAAGCCAAGGCAGCAGTGCTGGTTAAGAGGTTTGTGTATCCCATTAGGATGATGAAGAGGCCTTTCATCAGTACACTCCCTCCGGCCAGGCGTTGACAGGAGCTTTACCTCGACAAGCCTCTCAAACACACAGCTCGACATGAGACAGCACCCAGCGAAGAGGTCCGCAGGCAGTACACAGACTCACTGACAAACACTCACTGCTGCTGACAAATACAAATACGCACTTACGCACAAAGACTCTGGGCAGAAAACAAAACGGATAAGACTGGAACATTTTGTTGCTAACTTTTCGCTTTCAATCGTATATCCATTTCTAGCTAATACAGTTTCATGTGAGTGGAGGGGAGAACACGAGGAGATCAGAGAGGTAGAAAAGTCTCTACGAATTCTGACTTGGTGCGCCGATCTATTTTTAATCACTGCTGCACAAGGACTAATAGCGTAACGGCCGAGCAGAGCTCCGTCCAGATGGGCAAAGTAATTTTTCAGGAGGTGAAGAGCGGGAGTAAAAAGACATATGAATGGATGAATACCAAGAAAAAATAAGAGAGGAACAGAAAAATGGAGAAAGACTGTTGAGAGGAAAAGAGGGAGTAAGAGACAGAGATTGATAAAGACAGAGGAGGGTGTGAGCAGGAAGGACAGACAAGCCACAGGAGCAAGATGACCTGGATTCATAGGGCCAGTATTGATTACTTAAGGATGAAAAGCCAAACAAAGACCCTGCTTATAGACTAGATATTAAATGAGCTCACGGAGAGAGAAGGTACAAAGACAAAACTAGGTGAAAGTACCAGAGAAAGGTATCTAACGCTTGTATCTTAATGAGGTGGAAGAAAACCGAGTAAGCCACTTCATGCATGACTATGACTCGCAATACCGACAGAGAAAAAGTATGACAGCTAGGGCAATTAGCTGAAACTGGTGTCACATAAAAACAGGTTAAACAGGATTGCATATCCAGCACACAGGGGGCTGTGTGAAATGTAGCTCTTTTTTTGGGGGGGGGGGGTTTCATTCATGTACACAATAGCAAGTCTGGATCATTCTGAGATATCAGAGCTTAAAAAACATTGAGGCTACGCAAAGATATGCCATTAAAAACTTAAATAAATGTATCACAGATAGTAGAAATATCTGTGCATCCTTCAGCTCAACACATAACGACATCAGACACTTTCAGTTATGCTCCACTACATTTATATATTAGCAAATAAAGCTGTTTCTGCAGGAAAACCCATCTACACTGTCACGTAGCACGTTTACACAAAAATAGATTCAAACAATAGAAATGCTTCAGCTGATTTTTTTTCCTCCCCTTTTTTGTCGTTTGTAACAAGCCGAAAGCCATAAACTCAACACTTTTTAAATGGCCAGCGAAAGTTGCAGCATTATCGCTGATTGTAATCACTTGATGAAGGCAGATCACTCTGCTTTCACTCTCACAGCTGATTTTATAGCACTTTTTTCTTGTGGGAAAACAGCAATCTGTTGCACCAGGAAACAGGTGTCAACCAGAACAGGTAAGTAAGCACTCGAGCTAAATACTCTGCCGAACTGAGAAGAATAAGATCATTATTTTTAAGTTTATCACTATGAGTAATTCCACGTGTCTTATAAGCAGCCGTGCGATCCTTTCTCTTTAAATCAGCACTGATTTTTGGCGGCTGGACGGACCGTTTGAGTTATTGTATTCTCGAAGTATGCAGGGGTTAAAACATCATCAGTCCTAAACTTTCTCATTTCTGTGAGCCTTTGTAAGACTTCTTGCCCACAGAGCAAAAAAAGGGGAACAAAGTGTAGCTCTTGAATGACCACACTACATTGGAAACTGTAAGAATAGAACAGCTTAACCCTCATATGGTTGCGGTCAGATGGGTCATTTGTGAAGCACAATGGCAGTCTGCAAACATAAAGGTGTTTATATTTTTCCCACAATTTACAATCTTTTCAGCATGAATGACTTCAGAGGTTCTATTTTTCACAACAACAAAGAAACAGCTTATAGTGTGTGTGTGTGCTATTCATATAGAGCATGGGCTGAAGTGCAGGTGAGAGCATGAGCCCGCCTGAGCAGACTACAGAAATGCACTGTGAGCTATAGTTTATTTTGTCTGGTATTATGAATTGCATTATATGCGGCACAATAAGGCTCGGGCTGATAGTTAACAAGCTAGCATCAAACCAGAAACACACAAACAGCGAATGAGTGATGGGAATGAAATGAGACGCAGTGCGCGCAGCTGCTCTGTAAATGTGCGTGAAGCAGAAGTTAAGCCCGACACCATAGCTTTATTAACTCCGCAGCATTTGGCGGCTAGTTAATGAAATTCAATAATAATGGCGGTGTTTTGTCTTTTCTGTTATGCTTGTTCGCTCTGGCCCTGTCCTCGTAATGCGCCAACCCTGCAAATTATTGGTGCTAATCTGTAGGTCAAAGGTCACAGCTTCCCGCTAACTCTTTATGCCAGGCTGCACTGATCAATGTTCAACTGTTATTACAGTGGTGCTTCACTACGATGTCACACTACACTGAGAAAAACCTGTGTAACCTGCAAAGTCTCTCGACACACCTTCTCATGGCCCCTTGACCTCTCACCTTTTTGATGCATACGTGACAGGCAAATCTCAGGTTTCGGCACTCACGTTTTATCTGCATACGCATATAGAAAAGCAGCAGATCACAATCTCCATTTAATTACCCCAGCACAAAGCCTCGCTACTCTGTTTTCTCCCCATGAAATATTATAGCGCACAGCTAAACTACTCTAAAAGTACAAGCACATTAATATACATTACACAGTCTCCAATCATTTTAATGGCTGTGGAGACACTGAAAGCAATCAGCGGAGCAAATAAAAAAGGGAGGAAAGAGGGACAGAAAGACACAGGGAAGCAGCAAAGTGGATGGGATGTGTACTTAAGGAGTGTGAAGATGAAACAGAGAAAGTAAGCTGAGCAGAAGAGGCAATTTTGGACAGCGTGAGATTCATCATGCCGTCTTGTCTTAGACTTATCATGCTCTGAGGTGCTCCATATAACAAGGTGTGGAGATCAATAGCATCCATTTACTGAGGTGCAGCTCATCTAATCATCTAGTGCTCTGCTGCCCACAAAAGGAGCTGTGACACACACCTGGGCCTCTAGAGGAGAACGAGTAATGAAATGTACACTGCAGCCCAGTCTATCTTCAAAGTCCCCCACAGCTAGCACAAACATAGCCCCCATGCCACCACTGCCTCACTTCCTTCATCTTCTCCACCTTCACATATGAGCAATAAATTCCACCTTGCTCTCCTCTCCGCCCCTCCTCCCCATCCACCCCTTCACTTCGCTTTCTTATGCAGAGTCAAAGTTGCATGTTGTGTGGTCCATTAAGAGTCTGAGGGCTGTGAGACACAGACTCAAATACCCACAGCACTAAGCTTCTCTAAGCCATTGACAGAGCGCCTCTGGGTAGCATCGCAATAAGTGCTGTAAGTCCTGATTCCCATGTGAAATTTTATAATTCATCTTAATTGAGAAATTCAAGCAGGAAAAAGACTGGTGGGGTGGTGGGCGGATGTAAAATGTGCAGGGTGTGTATTTGTGGAATTGGATGACACAGTGTGAACGATAAGGCAAGGGGATTCCTATTGCTAGATCACACTATTTGTCTATTATTTATTTTGCAACGCTTATTTAAACCTTTTTTCCTTCCCTCTAATGGGCTTGGATGCAAAACAATCACACTGGATGCAAAATTGTTATACACAAAAGAAGCAGGCTTTATGTCATGATTCACTGTCAATTGGTTCATTTGCCACAACGACTAAATAAATTGACATAATTGTTGCAACTGAATGCAATATTTTAAGAGCAATGAAAATGAGATCCTCCGTGCTGCAAGCATAATGAAGCCTGTATTTTGATCATCTGTACTCACTGTGATTTTATGCATGCGCTGTCATTTATTCAAGGGTTCTCTGGTTAAGAGTACTGAGCTCAAAGAATGAGGTAAAAGGCAGATGGCGTTTAAACACTGTCTTAAAAATGGAGACTAAACATGGCATCGGAATATCAAATTGTTGAGCAACTTTCAGGCCAGTATGGCAGCACAAATACAGATGGAGCCGCAGCTTTGACTGAACGATCGCAGCCTTGCTTTAGGTAATTAGCAGAGAATTCAGGGTTTTTTTTGTTTGCTCTCTTTATGGCTGTGTTTCAGTGTGAATAACCTCAAGAGCTTGCTTTTCTAGCCCAGGATGAATGCAGAATGTAGGACTTCAGCACTGGCCACCACTGTGCATTGTGCCGACTCCAACAGTTATATTAAAGAGTGCATGTTTTAAGAAAATGCTCTTCTGTATCGTCTGTGTTTGCTTATATTTTTATCCAGAGCCTTCGCTATCTAGGGCAGTGGTCAGCAGTTTTAATCAATTTTACCAGCACAGGAGCACTACGGCAGTCAGGAAATCCCAGCAGGACTGTGGGGAATGGACATAGCAATAATAATAACACAAAATCTAATCTGAATTATGCTCTAAAGAGATTAGGTCAAAATAATCCCCAGAATAAACACAAGAGGGGAGGAGGGGAGGCTGCTTGTGATCAAATGCCGGGAGGGGAGCTGCATCGCCTGTGTGTGGATGGTTTTATTCCTGATGGTGGGATTTGTGTTTGGTTGTGTTTGATTTTGGGTGTGAGAGTGATGATGGTGTTTATTTTGGGAAACCAGAGTGTGTTTAAGGCTCAGGGAGTTGCTTTTTATTAAAGTACGATGAACTGCTTCCCATTGACTGCTCAAACACAGGCTGATTCCTTCAGCGTTGTGGATTGCTGACCCTTTTTCGGGCGAGATGACAAAAAGTGAGGAAGTGCATTTCAAGACTTTATTAAAATATATGACCATTGCCAGTCATTAAAATGAAAAAAGAAAAAAAAAGACAGGAAAAAGTAGCAGGGATTGACAGGGAATAATAACACGGGGCAAAAGAATTAGTGGGGCCATGTTTAAGCTCAAACAGCAGATATTATGCAGCTATAAGAGGATGCAGGTCTTCCAGGAAGCTTAGCTCAACTAAAAATTAAGGAACAGTTTGACATTTCTAGAAATGTGGTGGGTGCCTAACAACAATGATGAATTACCACTTCCGGCTAAGAAATTCCAGTTCCTGTATCTAAGCACCTGTAAAATCTTTCATTTGTAGTGAACAAACTTAATATAACTGTTGCTAACTGGTAACATTTAAAGGTTTCAGTAGGAGTATCTTAACTGTGGTCAGGTTTTGCTAAACTTCCTTTGATGCTCGTGCATAACTGCGTTTACAGCTCCGAACTATGGCTGAATTGCTCAGTTCGCAGCAGGTTGCTGTCGTGGCTCTTCCTGCACTGACTCTGTGTGGAGAGAGTTCAGAGATCAGAGCAGACAGGGCTGGGCCACGCCTCGAGGGCACTGACTGCCTTTCTGCTGAGCAGGCTATTGTCCGGCAGCTGCATGGCCACACCACTTCAGGCCTATTGAGCAGCTCTAGCTAGGTGCAGTCGAAGGTCCCCGGCCTATTGTCTGACGTCAGATCTGTTTGAGCTGCAGAAGAACGCTCACTTTATCTCCCAGTGAGTTCACAGAAAGAATTAACTCCCCGTGAATGGAGGCGGATTCACACAAGTTGAAAAAAAGACACGTTAAACACATTCAGGCCAACCTCAGCTCTCAAACAGTGACCTCAGTAGAACCACAGTATCACCTCTGTGTGGCTATTCAACACAACAATCAACATACTGAACAGAACACAGATTAGGCTCTAAAGAAAATGGGGAAAAAGCTCAAATTCAATATGACAAACACCTACTAGATTTAATACTTGGGCTATTTTCTATTTCCATCATTTCCTGTCAAATTAGCTGGTTTTATTTGTATTTGCTCCTATTGCAGGTATATTACAAAAAGCGATAAAAAACTTAAAAAAAACTCCCCAGCATAATGCAAAAACGGATAACAAGAGACTAGTTGCATTACAAGCAACTTAACGGTTTCCCAAAATACTGACAAAGTGTATGATCATGCAGGCAAAATGGCCATATCACACTCAGTAAAAAAAGCCATCTGGAGGCATCAGCACTTCTGCGAGCAGAATTAAGTCAAAGTGCAGTGACTTTCTCATTTTAAGTGCCTTCAAAGAGCCCCATTATTACCTTCCCAGAATGCAAATGTGCATTGGGCCAATTAGAGGTTGGGCCAATACCAATGTAAGCCCATAAAAATCCACCCTTTCATAATCATTCAACAATATGACTCATGGGTAAGACTGGAACACTGGACTGTAAATGTGTCATGATTATGACTCTGTGCTTAAAATGAATGGAGGAGCTGTGTATTTCATTCCCACGGTACTGGAGCGGAGCCATGCATGTTTGGTGTCAGGGCTTCTAATGAAATAAATAGACTTGTGGTAGTACTTATTAAGCCTCCATAAGTGGCAGGTAAAGACAAGAGCCCTGCGGTGGATCAAAGGCAGTTAAATGTTTCTTTTTAGATCTCCCCTTATCAAGAGGTATTTAAAGGGAGAAGGGGGGGTGCTTTTTTTTTGCTTGTGGAGACAGACGCCCTCATCCAGGATGTCTCTGTGTAATTACACGCCACAGAAGACCTTCATTCCTCTCCTCTTCACAGAGAGAGATGAAAGGCAAGAGAGACAGAGGCATGTAATCGCTCCTCTAACTGAAAGAGGGGGAGAGGAGGTGAGGGATACAGAGAATAGAAGGACAAAAGGATGGTGAGTGGTGGTGGGGTTTTAATAAACCTCCTCTGTCTCTTGTTTACAGAGTCTCTCCTACCTCTCCTGAGTTCCCCCCTCTCTCTCGCTCTCTCACGCACACACACCCATACAGTCTCCCTTTGAGTGAGGCTTTCATTATTTTTAGAGTTGCCTGTTCTTTGCCTCGGGACAGATGTGTAAATTGTTGTGCTAATGTAAGGCCCACTGCTGAGAGCTTTGGAGGGAAGGAGATTTACACACTCCACACCACTGTATAACTGTCATTCACAAACTCACACTCACAAGAGCATAAAGATAGACGCCATGAGCGACAGCATGTCAGCGTGCACACACACATACACTCACAAGACCTAGTGCACACACACACAGACGTGGGTGGACATTGACATGCACACATAAATGTTCTACTTCCTTTTGCCGTTCAAAGTCTCCTAACCCAAATCTAAGAAAAAGACTCCCTCATCTCATCACAAAAGGACTTAAGAGCAGCACTTAAGTTTCAATCTGTCACTGTTTCACTGTAAAACTCTGATATTCTTCCACTGGAGTCACTATTTTCTCTACAAAAAGGAACACACTGGCAGAGTTGGAGAGTAACAGAATACACGCAATATATTAAAGTTATAAACATTTAAACGGAAACCGAAAGTGGGAATTTACTGATTTATCAACCGGCCATCGGAATGAGTCGATATTTGTGCTGTTTGCCGCCATCAGTCGATCAGCAAACAAGAAGACATTCATCATCGTTCAAAGCAGTGTTGTCTGTTATCAGTTTTGCCGTCCTCCTATCGATCCTGCTTCAGGAATTTGTGTTTATTCAAAATGTGACTGATGAGCTGAAAGCCTTCAAAATGGCCATGTAATTAAACATCATCTTCAACTTCTTTGTCTGCCTTAGAGAGGGAATAAATGTCACAATTACCATCTCTATACAAAATGTGACTAGCTTAACTTTGGCTGAAATTGGAATATAGTTACTTTCTTAACATAAAGGGATTATTTTTCCACCTTGCACTATTCATCTAAAAGCACTTTCCCCATGAACTACCTTCTTAGCTGGTTTGCAGATCAGACTTACATTTCTGGGCATAGCAAGCTTAGAGATTGGTACAAAAAATGGATTTTGCTTTCTAAAGCTAATGTTCCCCTTTTAAATTCTATTAAGGCTTAAAGTTTCTAATGATTCAGGGCAATGGTTATTTTGAGAGACAAGCGGTAGAGTGTAGCTGCCTGAAAGCCATCACTTCAACCAATTTAAGTCACTAAACCAGATCATCTTTTTTTACTTTTAGCTGCTCAGCTGCTGATGGACGATCACTAGCATCCTCCTCTGTCACACCAACCCTCTGCATGTCTTCCTTCACTACATCCATGAATCTTCTCTGTGTTCTTCCTCTTTTTCACTTGCCCCACAGCTGTATAGTCAACATCCTTTGTCCAGCGTATCCACTATCCTCCTCCTCTGAACATGTCCAAACCATCTCAGCCTCGCCTCTCTAACTGTGTCTCTTCAAACCGCTCAACATGAGCTGTCCCTCTGATGTACTCATTTCTAATCCTGTCCATCACTGAAACAGATCTCATGGTCGTGTTTGCGGTTGTGGTTGGTGCTTTTGGTCAATGAAATTCTACCTAGCAAGTATCTCTGCCTGTGGAGCACAACCTAGTCCGTGCAGAAGTAGCCATATGTGGCTTTTTCCATATATGGTTACTTTTATTCAAAAATAAATAAGTAAAAATGATATCGCAACAGTAAAAATGGTAAACTGCAACTCAAAAGCTCATATTTAACATGTCTAATCCAACAATCTGAACATCATAATGTCATGTTGTAATGTTATGACAGGAAATTGTGCTCGTTTCTTGTGCTAAGCTATGCTAACCAGCTGCTGTCTTTATCTTTACACTTTTGCACAGACATGAATCATGCTATCTGGTTTTCAGGAACACTGCATGCACAGCTTGTGCATTTCCTAAAATCCTAGCAACTGTTTTTTTTCTCTCTCCTGTAATTCATTTATCAAACAAAAATCCAAGGAATAACACAGCTAGCTTCCTGGGAATTTACTGCTTTTTTAAGCCATTGTTTCCTGAACATGACAACACAAGTGATTTAAAGACAGCCCCTTGGGTCTGAAACTTTGGAGTGACGATTTTCAAAATTATGTTGTTTTTTTTTTCCCCTCATGGTCGCAATCTCTATTTCTCTCCATCATTCTGTCTGTCTAATGGCACCGAGGACTGTGAGGTGCACCAAACAACCCATCTGTCCATAGATCTGCCCGTCTGTCTGTCTGTCTGTCTGTCTGATTCGCCACAGGTATGTCTGTCTTTCCCTACATGAGCCATGCTTCTTTCATTAAGCTGCACAAGTGAAGACCAGGAGCTGGCTGCAGCGTGAAGGTTGAAGCTATAGACACAGAGAGACACTGCTCAGTGTTTAATGATCCACTATAACTATACCTATTCATCTCTCCCAGCAGAGCAGAGAAACGCCATAGAAATGGTCCTCTGCTGACAATACTGCATCATGCTAAATCACAACTCCTCACTCTGCACGATATGAATCATGTCCCTCCAGCTGCTTAAAAATGTTCCTTTAACATGAGGCAGCACAAGGTAAGATTCAATAAAAAATTACCTATAGAAGCAGAAGCAGTTTAAAAGAATAGCGTCAGACAACAACAAAAAACTGAAAAAAAGTGTCCGCCACTGCACCACTGCCACATGAACCAATCAAACAGAAACTTCAAGCTCACATCTATCCCCGATCGATAAACATCTATATAGCTTTCCTTTGCTTGTGTGAGGAGCTTTCCCTACCTGCTGTACTTATGGGCACGCAGAAACAGAAACACACACACACACGCACACACCAGGTCTTGTTGCTGAGAGGATTTGAGGCAAGTGAAGCCGAGCAGCGGAGTCAGAACAGAGACACCCAGAGTTAATGAACCCTCACCAGTCAGCATGGCTGTCCATCTGCTTTCATTATCCCCATAAACAGAGAGCCATGGGCACTGCTCAACCAGCCAGCAACACAGACCCACACGCAAACAGCACATCATCATCCTAAATATCCCACGTGAATTATGAGGTTTGTGCTCTATATGTGTGAGTGTAGGATTGTGTGTCGCGGGGAAAGGGAAGGGGCTCGTATGTAGATTATAAAGCCTATGCGGCATAGCCGAGATCACCACCTAATCTGAGTGGAGTTGCGGGGAGAGGTGAGCACGAGGTTGACTGTTGAGCCCATCTGGTCAACAGCAGGTAAGAGGCTTGAAACACACACCCACTGACACACTTGATGCAAGTGTGAGCCCATACACTTAAATCTAACCTTAATTACATGCATGTACATCTGCCACATTAGATCAGCGCTCGTCCCTCCACTTCGCACATGGCACCCGTTTAAAACGATTCCTAACTCTTCGCCGGCTTATGCCTGGTAGCGTTTTGTAGCATGCGTCGCATAACACCTGGCGCGGTGAACGCACCGGGAGAATAAACCAGGTTTCCTCCTGTGCAATCAGAACGGCTGCCAGAACAAGAGAGATGAGTCTGTGCACGAGCTGTGCGCTGATTGAAACCGAGGAGTGTGACCCCACTGTGATCCATGCAGAAAAGGGAGTAATACCTAAGTAATACAGTCGCTTTCCCATCGTCTGTGCACCCTTTCGCACATACGCACACCCACGCCAGACACACAAACCGAGCCAAGATGTGCCTGTCAGTGCTTGATTAAGACCTGCATCCAAGGCGAGAACAGAATCTTTACTGTGTATTGGAGGCTCTCAGTCAAAGCCTCTAGAGGAGAAGTAAGAATTAAGTCCTGGAGCTGGAGACATGTGGAGGAATTAAAGGGTGGATGAGGCCAGATCTCATTCTTTCACTCTTCTCTTTGCTATGGTTGCAATCCAAGAGTGTCAAAGCAGAAACGGGGATTACTGCAGCTACTGTGGCTGTTTGTGTGCGCCTGCATATCTTTGAAGGCTGAAGATAGATTTTGCATGGCAGACCTTTCCCTTTAACATGGACTCGAAAGATCCAACGCAAGGAAGGAGAGGATAGCAAAGAAATGGACGGAGAAGAAAAATCTGAGATAGAAGAGAGCAGTGAAGAAGAGAAATGAAGAGACGGGCAAAGAAAAGACAAAAAGGAGGTAAAGGGAAAGCACAATGGATGTCTGGGTGCACCCCTGTTGACCTGCGGTTAGGAAGCCAATCACAGCCTCATTACTGACAGAGGCAATGGGCTTAAGAGACAAACATGATGCTTTAACTCCGCAACAGCCGCTATGTTAAATAACAGCAGCACACTGCTGACATGCAGCCAATCACACAAAATCCATCAAGCCTCCCCTCCTCCCCCCCCACTACACAGTCACAAATACACTCATTAAGCATCATTTGCCTTGATTTAAATCAGGGAGGAAGAAAAAAAAGTAAGTTTGAGTCCTGCTGTTGCCTAGCTGAGCGCCATGCAAGCAGAAGGACGCAGGATCATTTCCGTTCCCTTTCTCATCCGGAGATATGCACACGTACGCTCAAATACGCCCATCTCCCCGGGGAGGTCTATGTGTCATCCCCTTACTTTAGACACACCAGCTGCTCGGTGTGTGTGCTCTGCAGTGTTAAGAGCCCCTTCCTACTTCGCACAAGCCCCCAGTGGCACCCACATCCACTTACACATAGGCATGACAAAGCTCCCCTCGCTCCCCTCTTTCACCCACCCTCGACAACTCAAACACCCCCCACATTCATAAGTACCTCGAGGGCAGATGGGACCCTAATAAGCGTTACACTCAAAGAAATGGGATTTTTCACACTGCCTTCTAAAGAGCAATTCCCAAACTCTGGCAGAAAGCTGGCTACAAAAAAGAAAAAAAAATGATGGAGTGAGAGAGATATGGATGACAGAGGTTGGTATATGTGAGACTATAAACCTATAAATACGCCTGATGAGACTATCAAGAAACGGAGGGAAGAGAAAGGGGAAATGGGGACAAGTGATAGCAGTTATTAATGACGGTGTGAAGGAATGTAGATCCGTACGCCAAATTCATTTAAGAAACTAACACAAACTCCATCGCCTCTGTAATGCAGCACATTTCCTCTAAGGATGGAAAGTGTATTAGTAACACACTTTAAGCAGATTTTTTTTCTCCCTCCAGTTAGCCAAGCCCACATGACACACACTGATACAAACAGACACAAACACAAGCATTAACAGATTGGCTGTGGTCTAAGCCCTGAGTGGACTTGGCTCAACTGCGTTTAGAAAACAAAACAGCCTCTGCTAAGAAGATGAGGAGGAATCTACATGGGCTGGAAAAAAAAAACCTCTATTTAAGAGCACATGCAGAGTCCTGGAAAAAAAGCACAGCCAATCAAATGCTCACTCTGCCTCTGATCTATGGACCTCAGAGCAACCGCTCTTACCGTGTGTGTGTGTGTGTGTGTGGGGGGGGGGGTTTCTCTGGATCAGGACTGACCTCCCGTCGTGAATCCTGATCCTATTGGTCACGACTCTCAGAGTGCTGCTGAGATCTTAAATGAAAATTCCTCCACTAACTCACTCACTCCTCCCAAGTGACCTTGCATGTCTTTCAGTATGACACGCAAAAAATACCAAAACAAAAAACGGCGCCTCTTTATCATTTAGAGGATGTGCGTCTGTGTTGCATTAAACGGGTGCGTGTGTGTGGGTGTGAGTGCGTGGGTGGGTGGGTTGCTCTCTTTTTTGAAGTCAGTGAGCACGTCTCAGTGCATCAACTGAAGGGAAAATAATAATAAAAAAATAAAATAAAACAAGTAGGTGTGTTACACTTTCCATGCACAACGCACACCTCTAAAGCCACTTACATGCATCTATAGCTTCTGTTGAAGTTGGGAATAAAAGTGTGTGTGTGTGTGTGTGTGTGTGTGTGTGTGTGTGTGTGTGTGTGTGTGTGTGTGTGTGTGTGTGTGTGTGTGTGTGTGTGTGTGTGTGTTCTTTTGCTGTCCCCTTTTACCCCACACAAAGGGGCAGAAAAGGCTTTCTGGAGACTCCTATTCATCTAAAGCACAATGGAACCCCACAGAGGTTTTCTTCCTGTTTCCCTGTCCGCTCCACCCATCTCCCCCCACAGGCCAGGATGGAAGAGCAGGGGGTACCCTGTCCTGCAGGCAGAACAGCAACTCAGCTCCCATCTGCCACCAAAACTATCCACCCCCAGTTTCTCCATCCATCCATCCTCCTGTTTCACTCCAACATCTATACTGAGACAAACTATTTTATATACTTTTTGACAAAATAAAATTCAACTTTACTCATTATTTTCTGAGCCCTTGCAATGAGCAGGTTGTTCAAAAACAATTTTTTTTCAGATTTGAAACCTCAAATGTTTGAATTAAATGAAACATTCCCGTATTTCACCGCGCTTTTATATGGAGGCAAACAGGTAGGAGGCACCATCTGCTGTGAGATAAACAGGACGTTTCAAAACCAGGATCCACAAGGACAATACATGATACATTTAAATACCTTCAGCTCGTGATAATTACACTATATTGGTGAGCTTTCCTAAATAGCGCACAGATTGAAGAAGTTGGTGAAGGCTCAGCAATATTGATTAAAGCGTTATTACCACAGACTTCGAAATACACTGAGAGCACATTGTATTTGCAGAAATAATGACCTGTTCTTGAAACCATATTCGTCTCAAGACAGCCAGTCTGTGCTCCAAACTTTCTCCTGCTACTAATTTCTCTTTACATTCTTCATAGTCAGCTCCCTTCTCCATTTACCTTGCTGTTTTGCCCTCCTACAGAACTCTTGCTGCTTGCTGCAGATTTATGGTCTGGTCTAACATGCGCAGTATTGGCAAAGCATTAAACATGTCTACTCTTAATACTGTGTGCTCTCTCCATCGATAAGAGCCTTAATAAAAACATCCCCCTAGTGGATTTGTGTGTCTCTTTCCACTTTCAATCCTCCACCACCCTCCCTGACAATATCCTTCTTTCTTAACCGCTGTTTCTTGTGTTGCTTTGCTAACTCAAAGCGTTTCCTTGCTTGCTTTCCCTGCCAGCCTTCTCCACCGATGTCAGCCCCCACTCCACCACCTCATTGTCTGGCCTGTGCCAGAGGTGTAATGATGCTTGAATGCCACTGCTATGGAATTTTTCGTCTTCACTCTTTTCTCATAAAGGATATTTAAAAGGCATGCCCTGAGATCAATCTGTCTCAATGTGCCTCTCGCAGATCCATTTCTCTTCCATTTCTCCTTTCTGTTTTTCCCCTCATCGCTTTCAAATGGACAACATTACCCCGCGTAACCTCTCTCCGGTTTGGTTCACACGCATCATCGTCAACAGCTCCCAGCTGCAATTGGCACACTTGCTCGAACTGCACCGCTCTCGTCCAGTCTATAAATGCACTGCCGGTGCCGTAAAATCCTTCACTACCTCCCGGAGCCATCCGGGTCACTTACGCCAATAGGAGAGGAGCAGCCGTTCTCCTCCCACTTCTCTCTCCCTCTCCCCTGCCGTCTCTGATGTCAAAAAATTTGAGCATCATAAGCACATTTTAAATATTAACAAAGACCACTTTGCACGTATGAATAATACAGCAGGGAGGCCAGTGGCTGGCCAGCGAACCGATCCCCTGCCGCCCCACGGCCGTAAAACTAATGCACTGCCTGGGGCCAGAATGGGGCCTGATCTGGTCTGGGAGCAGCGCACGCCCGTGGAGCTCGACTGGCCCGTGGCCTGGCTCGAAGAGAGCTGTCTGTCTGTTTATTTATCACGGTGCCCAACCACCTGTCCAGATCTCTGCAGATGCAACAGCCTGGCAGCACTCTTGTTATGACTACATGTTTCAGAGACTCTTTAATCTAATCTGACATCTCAATCTGTTGAGCGTCTTTGAAGCCAAATCTACTTTGGTGTTTGTTTGACGTTAGCTTTGTTGTCACATTCCTTTCTTTCCATGTGTCTAAATCTCACAACGGAAATGTCAGAGAATTACAGGATTTTTCTGGCCACTTTGTAAAACAGGGCAAACCCTCCCCACCAAAAAAATGTACTTTACAAGCTCACATATAATTTCAAAGAATGCGACTCTTCTTGGAGCGACTGCACTGTCATTCCAGACAGGAAGACTCCCACACTTAACACAAATGAGACAGCACTTTTTGTGAGAGTGTCACTATTCATCGCGTCCTCTATGGGAGTGTCTGACATGCCACGCTTGCTAACTCCGAACACTTGACTGCCCCTTTGCTACTTCCCTAGCCTTACACACTCTTCTCCTTTCTTGACCTCCCAGTCTGCACAGTGGCTTCATGTGGACTTACTGGACATCTGGTCATCTCTGGGTCACAAACTGTGCTCGAAACACACCTCACGTATGTCAGTTGGGGTTTTTTTGTAATTGTGCTAAAATCATTAATAATAAGACACATCAAGAGAGGCGCTGGACAGCAGGCTAGTTACTCCAGACAAGTTTTCCTGGCAGGCTTGGTAATTAATGTATATGTCAACACAGAAAGAAGAGCACCACAGCAGAAATGTGAGCTCAGCACATCCACGATACAGGCATAAAACAGAGACATGAGGGATTGGGGGGGGGGGGGGGGGGGCAGAGGTAAGGTTTAAACACAATAGGAGAGAAGATAAATGCAATCTGTCTGTTCAATCATGCTTTCCCTAAATATATCCCTGCTTTCCTTTCTCCCAGACAGAAACTTTACTGGGGCACACTGTGCTATTGTCCCCTGGTGTCCCCCTCCTCTTGGTTCTGCTCCCCTAACAGGACCTCATTGCAGTCCTCAACTGTTTATATCGACATTTCTCATTTCTCATGCAAGGATTTCAGAACAGTCCGCAATTTTAATAAACGTAAGCTGCTTTTCTGCTCTGCCTGTTCAGGGAATAACACACACACATGAGGACCTTGGGAGGTATGGTATGAGTGGGAGGGTGGGTGGGGGTCTTATTGGCATTCAAATAAATGGTCACATTCTTGGCAGACAGTCAGTGTATCTTCCAAAAGATTACTGTTGCCATCAAGTTAAAAATCTGAGTTCTTCCCGGGAGGGTCTTATTTACTCACTGAAGAGGTTTTTTAGCAAAAAAAAACTATACAGAATCTGCACGCATTGTTGTCCGCGTTGTTCTTTTTTATTTTTAGCCTACTGTAAAAGAGCTTAATCCACAATCCACTAAACCCTCAGATTTCTGCCTTGTATTTCAATCTGATCTGACAGTGGGTGCTGAGGAATCCTTCAGAATCTCCTACCACTCGGCTTCACTGAAAGGAATCATTAATCTAACACTAGAGATGTGAAGTGTCCCCTCGGTGTTCAGGTCCTGTCCCATCAGCTCACCAGCACTGACCTGTCCTGCCTGCCAAGAAATTTCATCTCCATGAAAGCTGGCTGCAGTCTTTGATGGCATTAACACTGAGAAATCCACTGATAAAAGTCTGCTCTGCCGCAATCAAAGCCTGTGCTCTTCACTCTGCAAAAGGTTGTCTAATAAAATAATAATTAAAAAGGTATAAATCGTTTATGAGGACAAGTTTAGCATTTCAAAAACAACTGGCACACCCAGGCTTGAAACAAGGGCCACTAAATTTAGCCGCTATATCTTGCAAAGAGAATAAAGAAATAAAGAAGGAATCTCTTCCCCCTGAAGCACTACAAGTGTTCTGTCTTACTTTTCACGGGGCTTTGCTTTTTCTTTTTGGAGAGGCCAAGAAGGCATGGAGCAAAACCTTAATTACTCCCTGCGCACCAGGGGAGTTTGATTTTTCCGCTCCAAGAAGAAAGAAGAGCTCTGAGCTCAGGTCTACTGTAAGACTGAACGCTATGCTGTGAATAAAAAAGTCCTCGTCAGCAGGTGATCTCAGACCCCTGCACAGCTCACACATTAAACAAAAATAAAATTTAAAAAAATCCCATAGACCAGTAGCTGGGGTCTGAAGCAAACTTTGAAGTTAGACACTTTTAGTAAAACGCATAAAGTTTAAACAATCTTCAGTTTTTTCATTTAAGTTGTTTTAAACTAATTTAAAAACACGTTGTGTGCGTGCGTGCGTGCGCGTGTGTGTGAACACAGCTGAGCGCGCTGTCACAGTTATTACAGTACAAACTGATCTTTAATTTCACTTACCAGTAGCGGACACGGCAAATCCCCCAAGCAGGAGGAGAAGAACCAGAGGACCGAGACCTTGGCCACGCTGCATCCGCACAGAGCGCATCTTTCCCGTCCAGCCGTCGTGAAATGTCCCGGATCGTCCACGCAGTGTAACCTGCGGAGCTTTTAATACACCGAGTGGCTTTTTGTCCGGAAAAGTCTTTACCCCCAGAATGGTTGCGCGGGGAAGAGTCACACACCAGCGACTCCAGTAATTGAGTTAGAAACCGCTGTTTTTGTAAATACTTGACTCCTGACTGTTGACGCAAACGCCAAAGGGCTCAAATCACATCCATCACCGAGCAGCTCGAGAACGTCTGGGAGAGGTTGAAAGGGCGTAATTTCCATGCGTAATTAAAGTTTGAAGAGGTCCGCGGATGTCAAGCTCTGCTCAAATAAAGAAACGATTCATCGTGACTATTCCTGGTAGACTTCATTGCCAGCTCCACTATTTTGGGAGCCGTGAGCGCAGAGGTGCTGCGAGAGTCACCGAAAAGTTTGACGCATCGCTAAACGAAGATGTCAAATTAAACGACAGAGTCTGGGAGGAGAAAAAAAACCCCAAAACACAAAGTAGCACGGGGGTAGGTAATTCTGTCAGGTAACCGCCAACACCAAAGTCCGAACTCCCGAGTTTGTGCTGGGCCCCTGGGTGTCTTGTCTCGTCCCCGTCCGCAAGGTGTAAACATGAGCACGGGGATCAGCGCCAGCTTCACAATGCCAGCCTCCGGACTACCAGTCCCAGCCCGGCCAATCACATATTATCCTCCTCCTCCTCTCAGAATGAAGGCTGAACAAGTGAAGGTAAAGTAGTGGCAAGCAAGGAGGAAATAGATGCGAGGGGAGAGATAGAAAACACGGATCAGCTCTGGATTCAGCAGGAGTCCTTCTGCTACAAAATGAGGTTGAGCTTGTGAGTTTACTCACATCTATCTATCTATCTATCTATCTATCTATCTATCTATCTATCTATCTATCTATCTATCTATCTATCTATCTATCTATCTATCTATCTATCTATCTATCTATGTTTACTCTGAAAATTGAACAGCTCACAGTCTCCTTTCCTGTTGCTGTCCATGAAAATGTTCCTGCAGCAGCAGTCTTTGGCTCATGTGTAGATTAGTTCTCGTCAATCCTCTCTTTCCGCATCCATGGGTCATATTTTACTCTTTACTCTCGGCGTCCACAAGAGAGCACCCTTTCATAAATGAGACCATCTGCGGCCAGGACGAGAGCTGACCGGGTCTTCTGCGGTACACGACTGTGTAAAAGTCGCTTTCTGTACGACCGAGTGGCGTCGATAAGTGCATTTCTTGGACATTAAAACTGTGTGTTTTATTGTTGATTATTCTTGTAAAGCAGTGACTGAGCAAATAGGTACAACTAAAAACTTCAGCTTTCCATCATCTGAGGCATTATTTCATTTTTAGTATAGTTACCTTTCTAGGGGTCACCTGCCAATTTAAGGCCTTACCTGGCTGGAGTTTTACCTTCTCCTCCTTCTGTGTTTTCAGTCTTAATTGCATGTTTGTTTCTCCTGCCCATGAGATTTTATTGGTGACAAAGCTCCACAGCATTGGATTTTAGAACGTTTATTTTCACTAACAGGTCACATGATGCAGAGGACAAATTAAATGGAAATCCAGAATAAATAAGTGCATGAAGGCTCGTTCAGCAGTTTGATTATGTTATGTGGCCTTCACAATCACTAGATTTCAGTACAGTTGAGCACTAATGGGAAATTAGGGCTCAACAGAAGCATCTTAAGAGACAATCTTTTGGAAGCGCACAAGATATTCTGCTGTATTTGAGAGTGGCTGATGCTGTTCTGCAAACTGAATGTGTTTCCTTCTTGTGTCACCTGCCTATTGTATGGTTTGGTGAATAAAAGCAGAAATGTATTATTATGTTTTTTTTCTAAAAATGTCACAGATTATTACTTTGCGCCTTTCTTCAACGTCACTCTCTGTGAGCAGTATCGCTGTCTGGCTCGTGGCTAATGTTCATTCCCTCTGTACTGACTCACGTTGATGTTCACTGAGGGGAAGGTTTATCCCAGCATGACTCGTACCTTGAGATTAGACATACTTAAATGTAAAATGCTGAAGAATAAATAAGATACATAAGAGTTTCAGAGTAAAGCCCGGAGTTTTAAGCACGGGGTGAGACAGACAGAGAGCCAATATGCCGCTGAGCCCAGCGCGAGGCCATTCTCTGAGATGTGACAGTAGCTGGCAGCAGAACAGCATTGCTGTACTTTGCTCAAATCCAACTTCAAAGGTCATAATCCATCTGGACAAGTGATGACTCCCAATGCCTCCTTCCTCTGATGACAATTATGCTGTTTCATAAGCACAGAGTACACTCTGGATTATTTATTTATTCTCCGTGTCTTTACTGTGACTGGTGAGAGAGTGAGAATGAGAGAGGTAGGATGAGAGTGACACAGACAGAGATGGAGAGAGAGAGAGAGAGCTGCTGATAGAGCAGGAGAGGTTGGGCGTGAAATGGATTTTGCAGGTTGTGTTTGAGGCAGATCTTGATCGTGGAGCTGCAAATGCATCTTCTGTTTACATGCCCGTGCATGCTCTAGCTTCTGATTGTGTTTCTCTAGTGTTTCTTCACTTGCCTGGTCCTATCACATAACAGCTATATGTGCTGCATTATGGATATATACAGTATATTTGAATGACACAGTGACCTTTAATTTTCAGATCGCTTTAGCGGCAACTCGCACTCGCACTTTGCGGTGAGGAGCTCATTTGACAGTTTTCATGGCCCATCCACCTTGATGAGGTTATGCCGGATGTTAGCGCTTTGCAAACTCTAATTAGACAATTTGCCCTCGCTTCCTTTTCCTCCAATAATTACTGCAGTGATGATAAAGTTGAACTTGCCATAACATATTATTTTGTTTTGCCCTTTGCTAAGACTAATTGAAGATATAAGTCAAGGGCATCCAGTGGAAAACTGGAGAAGAAAGCTCGGGAAATGGAGAGCCATAATCAGGTAGGATGGAACTGATATGCTGTAAACGGCAGAGAAGAGGAGACAATATGAAGCTAGGCTATTATTAAGGCATAATAGGTTATCCTCCGAGGACTTTTTAGCACCACTGACTCTCTGTTGCTTTGCGTTGTAGGACTGACATAAAAAGGATCAAACTGCCTATCTCTGTAAAACAGAGGGGGGGGGGGGTCTAAAAATAGGAGGCATGCTCTAGAAGTTGCTGTGGAGATAATTGAATATTATTTTCAGGAATGATTAAGTTGACCTATCCAGTAGACTAATTATTTCTTGCAGGCCAGAGGAGAACGTGTTTAATAGATTTGGGTAGCAGTGAATAAGGGAAAATAAAGCAGCCAGTCTGTAGACTTTCTGCTGACCGGATACACAGTGTCTGTGGAAAAATGAATAATACCCATCATTAGAGCTTGGCTTGGGGAATGATCACACATTTTTCTTGCGGTATTTCCAGGATGGTGTCCTCTGTCATTTCAGGAAGCAATGTCCTAGTTCTTCTAGATCGGTGGTGGATAGTTTGTGTGTGCATTTCTTCAACACTTTAATTATTTGAGTTTTGATTAATATTTATATTGCGTATTGGACACATATTTGCTTGATTGTTAAATTGCACACTTTTTTTTTACCCCCCCCCCTACATTTATTTGACAGCTGGAGTTGGATGTAGTTTGCATATTAATAATCTCATTCAAAACATTTTGCACAAATGGGGCACATAAAAATATGCAATATATGGGACATATGAATAGATTATGCATTTCCACAAGCTGAACATTAAATGCTTTTTAAATCATGAATAATACATTATACAGTACACTGTACAGTAATCCATCCATCCAATTTCTTAACTTCTTATGCAGTTCAGGGTTACAGGGGAGCTAGAGCCTCTGTGCAGTAATTTTATATTAAATTTTTAATTTCAAGTACTCACTAAAAATAATATTTCTTTACATCTACATACATATGACTCTAAATGTAGGGCATTTCCCACACATGTCTTTGTTCAAGATTTTTAAGAAGTCTAATAAAACCAACCAGTATGTGCTGTACACAATGGCATGTGATGCTGGAGTTTTGCCGATGTGTCGGCGTATGCTGGCATGCTGTATGCTGTATGCCCGCTCCTGTCCGCGAGTATGTGTGCTTCAGAGTAAGACAGAATGAATGCGCCCGTGTGCACGTGTCACTGTCAGTGTGCATCGACTTCACCTGTCCTCCACCTTTGTAATCCCTGGGTACACCTGGGCCTTTTGGGCTTGAGGGCTTTTAGCAGATTGCATGTGTCAGACTTTGGACAATTACACTGATTGTTGCCCTAGAAACTCAGCTCTCACTTTGCTTCTGGGCGAGGAAAAAAAGTTAATGAAATTAAAGGTGACAGAACAGTATAGAAAATGAGAGAATCTGTCCGCAAGCTGCTCTTAATATATATCCAACTCTGCCGTGCTATACAGAAATAGCAACTTGACAAACAAATGAAAAAAGGTTTTTATACCCTGAAAGGTCAGTTCTGTAACCGCCTAATGAATTCCAAACTTTTTTTTTGTAAGTTCATCCAAACTTGGAAAAGCTGATTTAAATGTATCTCCTCACAGAACTGCATAAAATAAATATTTGTAAGTAGAAAATTCATCAGCCACAAATATCCCGCGTTCGGTATAATTGCACTGTTAAATTCATGACTTGAACCTTGCTGTCAAAACTCTATGTTGATATTCAGGAAAGCTAGAAAGCGTAATGCTCATCTTATTCTCTAATGGCCACCATCAGATTGAGCTCTCCTCTCAGCCGTGCACGGGAATCATTAGTAAACAGCAGACCGAGGAGCAACAAGATCGTTTGTGCCGAATACTTGGGCAGGAGCGTAGAAAGAGAAACAAGTCTCTGAGGAGATTACAACTGATTCATATCGCCACTATGTTAAGATAAAGGATGTAGCTGTAATGTGCGCAGCTGAGGGATCATGTGTTAGAAAGTGAGTGATGCACACTGAGAGGTATGGATCGTCAAAACATCAATCTCACCTGCTACAGATCCTTTTCAGGTGGGTTCATATTTCACATCATCCATCGGCCTTACTCACACACACACAAAGAACATGTCACAGGAAACGAGCGACCAAAATAGGTTCTGCTTGTAATGCCTTGGTCCCATCAAGCATCCCAGTTTGAATGCCAGACTGCAAAATTAGCTCACCTAGAGGCAGTCCTTCACACTTGTGCTTTCTCTTTTGTGAAAGTGTAAAATAGGTGCTGTGTAAAGAGTGATTTCAGACAAAAAAAAAAGGGGGGGGAAACAATTGAAAACACAAGTTTATACAGTGTCAGCTACACTATTAGAATCAGAGGAATAAAATAGATGCGTGCGTATGCTGTGTTACTGCGAGGCGGTTCTGCGCTCTGGTGAAGAGTAGGTGTGAACACTAATTAAACATAACATCTGTTGGAAGCAGAGACACTGGCAGCTATCAAGCTCACAATCAAATCATCTGCGATTAGAAACCGCAGTATTATTGTTATGTTGTTCGAAACACAATACATTTTTTTGATTGATCAGAGGGGAAAATGCTCTTCCTCTACGCTGAATCCTGCCTCCATGTAGGAGTTTCTTACCCACTGTGGACCATTGTCAGGTAATGTCTCAGTTTATTAGCCCTGATATGAACTATAAACCCAAATTTTGTTTATGATGAGGGGCATGAGGGCATTGTTGAGTGAGGATATTTCATGAGGGAAGCATTATGTACACTTCATAATATTGGCTGCTCAGCACATTCTCTATGCCAGTCGAGTCCAGGCTTGTTTTTTTTTTTATGGTAGCACAGGGCTTTAGGACACTGTAAGTCAGGGTTTCATCTGTAAGAGCAACATTATGGCTCCACTTCTGTATGTACTTGTGTACTTGTTGGGGTGTGTGTGTGTGTGTGTGTTTTTGTGTGTAGATTAATGACCACTGGCATAAGAAATGCCACCGACTAGTGTTTTACACAAACAACTTCTAGGTTTGTGACGATATGCGCCTGAGGGTGGAAGCGTGACTTTTGCTGTCCTCTGCTTCTCCCTCCGTCCCTCTCTCTTCATCATCCATCGGTTCCGTTCACCCGTGCCACCTCACTAATGATTGCTCAGCGGCCATGAGTCTACCATGCATCATTTACCAGGGGCTCTGGAGAGGCTGCGATACAGAGCAGAGGAGAAAAGGGAAAGAAAGAAATTCTCTGCTCACGCAGGTAGGAAGGCTGAAAGGAGCAACAGTGCTATCCAGAACGAGAGAATTAGAATAAGGAGAGGAGCTGACAGAGGTGGAGACACCAAGAGACAAGCATGTGCTGCAAAAGCAGCATGAAGGGAGAAGGTGAGAATAAGCTGGAGGGGAACTGGAGGCCCATTTTATTAATCACAGCCTTGATCTGGTGGGAAACACTGACAGCTCTGGATGGAAATAATACTCAAGAACTGCAGCTAGTGCACTCCCCCCTGCCACCGAGATTGGGGGTGGGGTGGGGGGTGGCTAAGGCAAAACACGACGTTGTTTGCTTTATATGTGTGTTTTTTGTGGTTGATGTAGTTGGACAAGCTGATTGTTGAGACAGGGCAGAATACTGTGATATGCAACATCTGGTTTATATTAATAAGTGTGAGATTGGCCAGACACAGAAATCATGTCAGTATGTATGAAAATACTGTTAGTTTTTATAAGTGTAATTATTGTTACTATTAAAAATAAAAAATCTATATGCCGTTGTGCAGTTATGATTGCATAGTCTCTCGTCACCTCCACGTACCTGTATTTTTAGTGTATTTCGACAAACACAAATCTAAAATAGTCAATAATTATTATGGTATGTATCTCCCTGCTTCCAGTTTTTAAGAACAGCTTCTTGACAGCCACCCTTCCGCTGAGACAATTCCTGATGACGCTTCAGTGAGCAGTAGATGGATCAACTGAAGGGCCAGAAGCATCTATCAGGTCCTGTGTCAGGTCTGTGCTGGATCCCCCCCCCCCCGTTTCTTATGGACATGACTTTTGGACACTGGTCATCTGATGCCGCTTCTTATTTTGTCAATAACTTGTCCAGCTTCCTCAAATCTGAAGGAAACACTTCACACCATGCTGAGATATGTCAAGTTTGACTCTTTGGAAATCACCTTGTTGATGCAAAATTAATGTTTTATGTCTTTCAAACTGTCTTTGGTATTTTTTTAATAGATTCAAGTAAAGAAATTAGTTTTTGTAACAGTTTCCTAAAGTGTCTTTTTGTAAAGACACAAAATTGGTTCTTTGCTAAGTGATGTCTACACATCAGTGGTACATTTCTTGAGTTAGGTGTCTTTTTTATACTGGAATGTTTCATAGGTCAGTGTTAAGTTTCTCATCAAACCTAAAACCATTCCTCTAAAATTAGACAAGCACTGGACTGAAAATAAGTGAAAAATATAAAGAAAAATATGAAGAAATGAAGGGTAGCATGGTGGATGCATAGATGGATGAAGGGTAGCAGTTTTGCACAGTATTGCGTAAAGCAAATACAATGATGAAGTAAGGTCAGCCTTACAGTAGATTATGGTTTCACAACATTTCAATTCATGAAGGTATCTTTGTGATTTTGTATGAAACAGTTTTGCCTGACACATTTGAGTGATCTTCAGCTGTTATCCAAAACAAAACCAAAGCTGTGCATCGCACTTTTGAAAACACAACAACAAGATGTTCCAAGAAAAAAAACAAAACCAAAAAAACACCAGAGCCGTACCACAGAAATGAACCGTTAAGGTTTTCCTATCAGGGATTGTACATATTGAAATCGATTTAACATATGTGGGTAGCCTGGACAACACCAGCAGGGTGGCATCATGGCTTGCAGAGCACGAACAGCCAGTCAAAAGGAGTCTAATATTAAAAATCTACCTTTCTGGTCATAAAAGCAGACAGTGACAGAAGTGACAATTTTCACATTTCTCCTTCAAGCTAAACGGACTCTATTATTAGAGGTCTGACTAGGCAGCCAATCATGTTGATAATAATAGGTTGGATTTCTGCAGACGGAGGGTAGATAACACAGGAGTTGACCCCACAGAAAGCCATCCAGTGGCCATCTTATTAGCCTATAAAAAGCTCAGGTGTGGGTGGGCTTTGTTTGTCTGCACATGGCCTCCCATTATACCAGTATCCCATCATTTCTGGAGGTGGGGAGCTAACAGGGGCAGAGAGGAGAAGGCAGTGAAAGACAGAGAGAGGGAGTGAAATGGATGGGAAATACTCAGAAAATCCAGCCTTCAATGACCAACTTATAACATATTTCTGGTTTGCTGTTAAATGAAATTTAATACAGATTTTCAAGCTTTTAATAGAAGTATTGGAAGAGTGCACACTGAGCAAGGTGACAAATGTTGTTCCACATCTGTTAATGTGAATAATCAATATATTGGCAGGTTGTTAGGAGCCAGAACCTGCAAGGACAACCGGAAGCTTATCTTGTTTCTAAGTATTATCATTAACCTTTGAGTTCCAGCATTTAAGGTCCTTTTTTATTTCACGAGATGCAAATTATGTTGGTAGTTACCAGTCAAATCCATGCAAAGCACTCAGCTGAGGTTAAATCCACAAATCAGGATGTGGTAATTACACTGCATCAAACAAGGAGGTCATATTGCGACGGTAGGTTGTGTGTTGCAGACAAACTAAGGAAAAAGCATATATGCAAGTTCCTGTCAGGCATGAAGGTCATTCATCTTTGATTTTACAGTAGCCGGTGTAAAAAACAAAGGAGCTTCAAAGTGGGCTTTTGGATCAAAAGTATAGACAGCAAAGTACAGATAGTAGAATTTTATTCTTTCACATAAAAGCATGAAATATGAGCCACTTCCTATGCCACCTCGGAATCACAAATAGAAGACAAAGTGCAAGAAAAGGTGTGATATTATATACAATCTCTCTGAAATGATGGGAAATTGAACCTTAAATTATAGTTTTGTGCCTTTTTTTCTCTCCATCGTTTGTGAAAAAAATAAAAAGCAATGATTTAGTTAACAGGCAGAGAAACAGGGCACTGCTACACTGAGGCAAGGCATAACCTGAGATGGAATTAAAGAGCAAGTATCACACCAGCTAACAGGGAACAGAAGAGGGTGGGAAAGGTGGACGCTTCGGTGCTGGAGACACACCTGCTCCTTTCATCGTTTACATGATTTTTATTTGAAAAGAAAATCACAAGGTGAAGAAAATCCACCTCGGTGAATTCTGACCTCCCTCGTGATGCAATCTTAGACATTTTAATAATTCTGAGAGAAATATGGAAAGCGATCCAATGACTTGAGGAGCAGCATGGATGTGAACGTGAAGCATGATAATTACTTGAGAATTACAGTCCTTTTCCTGTCACATTTCCTATGTTCAGGCTTTAAAGCAGCTCCTTCTGCAGCTAAAAGAGACAAAGGAACAATCACACAACTAACTAACACGGCGAGTGAGCGTGCTCCCGGGCTCTCACATTCCCTTTGGAGGGCACGCCGCAGCCTTTCATGTCTGCTCCTTTCTGTGTAGCTTTCCTCTCATCTCAATGCTTTATGTTCTGCTTTCTGAGCAGAGTTCAAACACTGGGGACCAGTTTAGATACTGGAGGTTCTAACTGCAGTGCCTCACTGAAGTGGAGCGTATAGTAAAACATATAGTACTCTCTTCCTTTTTCAAGGTGTTGTGAATTTATATGAAAAATCCCTTTTAATCAAGGCACATTAAAGATGATATTAAAGGCACCACTGTTGCCCTGGAAGCTTAAGATGAGACCGTGAGTCATTATTGAGGCAAAAATGGTCAAATCTAGAAGTCTATATTTGAAACACTTTGGGATTCAACTTTCCAAATAAACCAATGTGTGAATCAATACATAGAAATGAAAAATGAAAGGAAAGGGTGGTGGTGGAGGAGGAGGGGGGGGCGCATCTGGATCGATAGGATTTCAGGTGACAGAGGAAATGGAAGCCTTGTGCCTTATGTGCATGTGTGTTTTACACTTTAGTGGTTACACTTAAGACCTATATTGCACTTTTGTGCTGCAGATGTATATCGAGAATGTGACTGTCTTTTTTGTGGTGGATCTTGTGGCTACCGGTCTCTCGTTTGCAATCGACTGAGTCTTCTACAGGAAGTATTTTTTCAGGAGAACAGGGGAGAGCTCCTCGCTGTAAACAGGCATTGAAGTGCATCAATAAAAAAAAAAAAATTAAAAAAAAAAAGAAAGAAAGAAAGCGAGACCAGCAGAGAGACATCAGTGCACCAGAAACCCTAGTGGAATCCACAGGCACCTATAACAGGAACAGACAATGATAGAAACAAAAAGAGGCGGAAAAAAAAAAAATCTACTTTTTCACATGCCAAAAAAAAAAAAAAAAATTCCAAAGCAAAACTCCTGCTCAATCAGTCTTTTTATTATTAATTGGGTGCTAGCAATATTAATCTCATGCTTCTACAAATACAATTATATGGATTAGGTACGAAGACATAATCTGAGGCTCAATCCTCATTACTACGGTGATTAATCCACGCTGATTACCTAATTTTAATTAACATAATGAGATGCTCAGAGTATCCATTCTGCCCATGGTGAATGTGATCTTTGGTTATGTTTTTTGTACCCTGAAAGCATTATTGTTGCATGCGCACACATGTGTGTGTTTGACCCTATGATGTGAGATCTACCTGGCTGACAGGAACGGCGGCTGGTTGAAATTAGATTACACAATCACAAATGTCCCAATCAGGGCTCATGCATAATTCATCCTTCATGCTTGGCTTTCATAATTACTTAATTAATTCCCAGCTCTAAAGAGATAGGCCAGTGCTAATCCTCCAGCCTCCCATGGGGCTTCCCAGGACTGCTATAGATGTCCTGTCCCAGGATGCACTGCAGCAAATAGAGGGAGGCATCCCAAACAGTCGTGCGGACTGTAGCCATGGTGCTAAATCTGCTCTCTCTTTTTTTGTTAATGTAGGTTGGTAGTCAGAATTCCTGCTCCCCCTGTAAAGCTCTCAGCTGGAGTTGTGCACAAGCAAAGTGCTTCCATCCCACAGTGAGAGCTCCTGCACCCCTTGTGTTTCCTCCAGCTGCAGAGAGAATGGCTTCTGACTGATCTGATGCATTGAAAAATAGGGAGACGCGCCTACTTGCATTCTTTTACAAGCAACATGTGCTCTGACGGTTTTAGCTACTTCTTCATCTCTCGTTCTGTCAGTGGCGTAACAGGCTCATGCATTCTGTTTGGCAGAGAGGGAAACAAAAGGGAAGCACTTCTGAGGCGCACTCACATAGTTATGTATTTTGATACTACTCCAGTACCCAGCAAAACCAAATTTAAAATTTTATTTTATGTTTTTTTTAGACTGCTTTGATATGAACTAGAATGCCTTAGGAAGTAATAACTTTAAAATGAAGGGAGAAAAGACACGTTAGAATGAGCACTGTTCCCTTGGATCAGTGGGAAAGAAAACAAGAACAAGGATTTTTTACAGGGAAACAAAAAGTCATATTAATTGTCTTGACTAATGGCAGCAGTCATAAGCTGCACAGCATTTATTCCCTTTGGCTTTTAATGTAAAGTCTAATGAACCAGACATTTAACAAAGACTCCTACTGGACCAGGACCTACTTACTGGCTGATGAATGAATTTAAGCAAACATAGCAACACTTATTTAATCACACCTCCACATCCTCCATGGTAATGGCAAATAACATCTATTACTGGAATTACGTTGACCCAATATGAGTGAGTCCACGGCCTTTCCTCCCTCGCTCGCATTTGAAAAATGTTCTGTCACTTATTGGGCTGTAATTAGCAATTATCCATACAGTAAAATCATTTCTTAACAAATTAATTATACCTCCGCCGAGGAATTAAATCGCAAGAGTTGGGGCCGTGTGTCAGTGTTGTACAGAAGCACCGGTCACCTGCTGCTCCTGTGCTGCCATTGTACTGCATGAGGCCACAGTGGGACTCCAATGACCGAGAGTTTCCGCAGAGAAAAAAGCGCGAAAGGACAGCAAGAGACCAAAGACAGATTGAAAACACTCCAATCAATCAGTGATTTGACTTTGGGCTAAGTCTATGTTGATAATTAGCCAGCCAGCGCAGGCTGGGCAGTGGGAAGTTGCCAGGCAGGTGCCTAGAGGCCCTCGGGGGACCTGAACTGTCTCTTCCCTTCATTAACTCCTCTCGTCCTCTCCCCTTGTCCGCCTGATCCTGCGAGCAGCCGGGGCTGCTGGGTAATTCAGTCTCCAGTCTCCGAGGTGACCCCATGCCGCAGGGCTGAGGTAGCAGAGGATACAACACTTCTTTTTAACCTCTCTCTGACTCTTCTTTTCTCTGTTTCCAAGACCACGCTTCCTGTTGTTAGCTCTTTTTTACCGGGCTTGTGCTGAAATGGTCAAAATGCCATGACCTTTTTTTGTATTTTATAGTTTTTTCCTCACCTTCCATGCAGTCTTCAGATATGGCGGTCAAAGAGAATGACTGTGGCTTCTCCTCTTTTGTATTTTTATCTGCTGTACGCTCTTTATGCCTCTCTGCCTGTCCGTCTGTCTGTCTGTGTTGGTATGCAATTTCCTCTCGTCTCACTATTTGCTGCACTTTATAGGGCCTTTATTGCAGTTCTTAGCTGATTGCTCATATTTATTTACAACAAATGCAGTTAAGAGGTACTGATGTGAATGCAGTGGGCATATAAATGCAATGCTCATCTCCTGTTAGCTCATTAGACTGTATTGCCTAGCTTTTATCCGCACATTTTTTTTCCTTTTGTCTCCCTGACTGCAATTTTGAACATCTCTTAGATTAATACTGTCAGAAACTGTAACTTTCTTCAAAAAAGAAGAAAAAAACTATGCCAAAAACACGAAGGGCCTGTAAAGATGAAATACAGTCTTTAATATGTGTCAAAAACTGAGTTGTCATAATATTCGGCTTTAATAAGGCATGTGCAGAGATCCTTGTCTCACAGAAACCCACCCACTCTAGCATGCACGCACACATGCTCGCACAGTAATCAGTATGATTTCACATTATGGCTTTTCACATAGCCATTAAAACTGAGTTACAATGTGATTATTGCCTGTGACAAATGAAGAGGTTATACTCAAACTGTTAAACAGCTCATAGCTTTTGATAGGAGACATACTGTATGTGATCAGTTAAGGTGTTTCAGGCAGAGAAATGCAGTCTGTGTCTTTCTCTCGCTTTTCTTCTCCCGCTCTGAAGCACAGGTATATTTATATATTTTGAAATATGTTAATCTGCCGCATTTGAAGTTTGGAAGAAGGAAGATTGCACACAATAACATCAGTTCTTCTCTCACATAGGTGATGTCTGAGTGTGCATAAATGCAAACAGGCAAACGCACACAAACGCATAATACCCATCAGAATGTGTTTCTCAAAAGCATGTTAATCTTTGGGGTTTTGAAGTGTCACAAAACTCTCTGTCTATTAAAATGATTATTTTAAATGATGGTGAATGCACGCAGTCGATGCATATGATGGAGGACCGTGCTTCACTGGAACACTGTCAGTACCACGATCCCTTTTAAAGAAGGCATATCTCCTAACGTGTCGGGTGAAATGACACAAAGAGTGAGAGGTGCGCACACGAGGTTTGCACGCCATGGCGCACACTCGCAGATGACAGGTGCAGTACGCTTCCCTGAGCAGCTTTGCTTAATGACAGATGGTGGCAGGTGATCAGGTCATAGCAAAGCTATGACTGTCACCTTTAATCTTCTAAAACAGCATGCAAACAAACACAGAAATACCCCCACCACCACTGCACACTACAATATTTTTTCCCCCTCCACACCCTGCATGTCTGATTGCTATCCTGTCTGCTGGGGGTAGGGACTACCCCAGGGGGAACCAGAGCAGAGCCAGTGACTAAGCAGATCAGCCTCTCCCTAGGGATCCTTTTTCTCTTCCCGCTGTGGATATCCACCTAAAGTGCTGGTGCTGTCCCAGCTCATCCAGGCCAGGCCCAGCCAGGCTCCTGCAGGGCGTGCTTTAATTACTTCCTTTTCCTCACTGTGCGTTTAGGTGTGGCTGCAATCTTAAAGTAGTCAGGGGTGGTGGATGGTGGTTTGAGAGATTAGCATATCACACAGATTAGTGCTTCACTGGTGTGTACATGTAGTGACAGAGGGTGGTAATGAGGAAAAAAGACCTCCCTCCCACAATCCAAACCCCTACCCACGGTTTAACAGAGGGATTTCGAATTGAGCTACAGATAGAGTTGCAGGACCTCTTTATCTCCCTGTTACAGGTAGAGGGAGTGACCATGTTTTCTTAAATTTTGGCACAACAGTGAGATGAAAGGATTAAGCAACCAGCCAACCAAAGCAGAAACAGAAATAACCAGACTCAGGCTTTCATTATAGCCTGTTTGTTTCTTTTAAAATATTATGGTATTTTATAGTTTTCCATTCAGTCACCGTGATACTGCTCTAAAACAAAAGAAGGCTTCCTATTTCTTTTCTAACCGGAAGACTAAATCTCCTCTTTTCTGTTTTCTCAGGCAGCCTTCCTGTTGGTTAGATTAGCTTTGGCCCTTGTCCAGCAGATCCAGCACTGCCCACTACCACCCAGTGAGAGGCCTAGGCTCGGTGTCACTTGCGATACTAGAATGTGACCGCTGGTGCCCTGTCTCTGCCGCAGGGCCAAGAGCTCCTTACTCCCATGGATTTTTCATTTGTGGATCTTGCAGAATCAATGTTCTGTTTTTGCCTTCCCAGACAGGGAACATGGATCAGCACTTTCTTTCACCGCTTCTCATCTGTTCGTGCTTCTGTGCGTGTGTTTATGTGTGTGCACCTGAGTGTTTGATTATTTCCTATATCCTCAATTTTCCCCCTACACCGTCTGCCCCTTGGAAACCACATCCCCTTCTGCCATTACTTTATCCTTCTTCAATTCCTCTCCCCTTTTTCTTTCTGCCGTGTCATGGCATCAGTAGTTCAAGCATTAGGCTAACGTCCAATTTATGTGTTTTTTCTTTAACATAATCATTCATCCAACAGAGTATTTAAGCACCAAACCATTTATTTATGTAGACAAATTTCTTTCCCTGGAGCTGTTCTCTTTTCAGCAAAGGTCTGGAGGCAGGACGGGGAATAGCTGAAGATTTAAAGCTAGGGAAAGTAGGGCAGGAGTCCCTCTTTGACAAACTAAATAGTTTGAACTGTTCTTTAAAGCACAGCATGGGGCAGTTACAGAGCTTTGCTTCTCCACCTGTTCTCAGTTGGATGCAGGTATTTTTTTCACCAGTACCCATGGTGCCTTGCTTCCTAAGAGACTTTTAGTTGGGTAGAAGTCATTGTTACAAACATTGCACCTTACTATGACAATGTCCGCATAAAAGGGAGTCTAGCTGAGCTTTGGTGCCTCGTGGGGTTCACTGCACACAATGTAAATGATTTCTCTCTTGTGCTCCCCCAGTTCTGCTGTCTAGTGGGCCACTGGACACAAATAATAAATCACATTTTATACCACAACGCCAGAGTGGAGGAGTGAAAGGTAAAGCTTTACAAAACTTGCCTTTGCTAGATCCCTGTTTCTGCTGCTCACCACACGGATGACATCCAAGCACAAGATGGAAAATAATTGCATTCTCAGCACACTCTCAGACAAACACTCCCTGTAGACATTTGGGCCAGTTAATTGGAATTTCACTTAGTGCCAACGAACCATCAAGTAACGCACTGGGTTTGTGCTGGCTGCTCTTCATATTATGTTGCAATAGGAATTGAAAACCTCTGCGTACCAGCCTCCAGACAGCTTGGAAGCACTTATTGGCCAGTGGAAGAAAGACGTGCCAGGGTGAATTTAACAGGGAGAAAAAGCCTTAATAAACAGGATAATTATTTCATGTATTTAAGTGTATCAAAACACAATCATGCGGTGTACTGTGACTGTTGTCAGTAATTTTTACATTTTTTTAATTTCTTATCTCTTGTAAGCAGATGCGGTGCATATGCCAACACTGCTCTGCAATGCTAACAGTGCACAGTGACCTTTAAAGGCTGTTTAAAAATGAAAGAAAAGAAGAGGAAAGCTGGACCACATCCTCCCTCATGTGTAAGAACAAAAGGGAGTTCAGGTTTCCTGGTTACAAGTACACCACTTAGGAGAAAGTACACAGTGAAAGATCACTTTGTACTTGACTAGATTTTATTCAGGCTCAATATACCATGCCAACCGCACTGATACGGTTTAAAAATATGATAACATTTACATTGGGGGTGATACTGGCATTGATTGGGGTTTAGTTATTGTCATTTCATTAGTTCTCTGTATATTTATGTTCTAGCTAAAATGAGAGAAACCTACCTTGAAGGCTCTGCCAGACAGGCTCTCTTAGAGGTGCTTACCACTGTTGAGTTAAGTTACCAATTAAGTTGTTCAAATGCCTAAAAGTAACCATAATGTGGCAGAAAACTATCTAAATAAATAAAAAAGAAACTTTTCTGGCAGAACTTCTCTGACCAGCTATGCAAGTTTCCTCCCTTGGTAACCATCAGTCTGTCTGTTTATTCCCTGCATTCATGAGTATTCGTCTCCTGGGTTCTTTACCTTTGTTCTTTACCTAAGCTTCATTCCTGTGTTTATTAAGCAATACATTCGGGTGTGTACCCATTTTGTTTATTTGTCAGCTGCTGCCTATCTATACTCCACTCTTTGTTCTTTTAACCCACCTTCTATGTCCTGCATTTGGCTCTTTTAATCATAGCTGTTATTTTGGGATACATATATTTTTTTTGTCCAGCCTCTGATTGGGAGGTGTATACTTTTAGTTTTCCCTAAGATGTGGCCTTTCCTTGTGCCCTCTCCCCTCCAGCAAACACGGCACAGTGCCGGATTATTTGTACATCTCTGGTGAGCATTTCATCACACGGTTTCGTCATGACGGAGCAGTTACGTGCCACAGCCAGATAGTATCAACGTCCAGCATTATTTCCAAGACTCCCGCTCTATAGCCAGGGGAAGCGTTAAGGCCAGGCAGAAAGCCTGTGCAGGTCTAGTTTCGCCTCCTCCGCCATATATAAATCCCACCCACTCCTTTGGAAAGTCAAGGGGCCATAAAAAAGCTCTGCAAGAGAGAGAGGAAAGGAGGAATCATTACGCGCAATTTATAAACCATTAAGAGCCATATTAAAAAGCCTGCAATCTAATTCACCCAGCGGTGGGCTCTGGCAATGATGGTGGCCAAGGGGGAGAGGAGAGTTCATTTAGGGAGTGTGTTTTGGCCACTCAGAGTGTGTGATGTTAATAGGGTCCGGGGGGTCACCTCTAGCCAAGGGAGGCTGCTTACCTCTGCACGGATGCCCAAGTCAGCAGTGGGAGGGTAGAGGGAGGACAGGAAGGCTGACAGAGAGAGAGAAATTGGAGGAAAGGGGATAAGAGAGTTGAAGAGATATGATATTGCTTACACATCCCACCTAGTCCAGCTGGTCATCTCTTAAAAGTAAATGAGGTTTCGCAGCTGTAACAGCTTAAAGAGTGTATACTGGTGAAAGGAATGCACATATTTGCCCCTTCAACTGCTCGAGCGCTTAGTGGGAGCATTATTACAACTCTATTCTGGATGGAGGATGGAGCAGAGCTTAATTTTGATGTGCAGGGAAGAAGCCAAGGTCCCTAAAGTCATCAGAAATTTCAGACTGCATACAAGACTTTAAAAATTTTCCACTTCATATAATAGCATAGTCAAAAAAAGTTACCTTTGGTCTGAATATTTCACTCAGTGTGCACAATAGCTTCAGGGAGACGCTTGACCAAAACATATGAGACATTATGAATTAAAGATTAATTATAATTGCCACCAGCAGCACAGGGTTGTAGAACATAATAGTAGATGTAGTCCCTTTGTACTACTAAGAAAAATTATATATGCAATCATGATATAAAGCTACAATTTGTACTGAAGTGAGGGGGTTATGAATTCATTTGTCTTGCAGCCTGAAGAAAGAAACTGCTCTGAAGTGTGGCAGAACAGCAGCAGGTACTTCTGTGTCACTTGCCAGATGGCAGAAGGGTGAACAGACAGCAGTCGGTGTGGGTATCGTGTTTTAGTATCCTTTGGGCTCTACATGTACACCTCATCCCACCTCACATCTGCTGGACTAGTGGAGGTCATGTGCTGTGGGGTTTAGTCACCCTCTGCAGAGCCTCCTGGTCTTAGGCCACTCATATACCACACCAATTTGTGATGGGCACACTTAGGATATCTTCTGTTGCCCCTCTGTAAAAGAACTTGGCACTGTCATTTAGTTCTTCTTTGTTTTCCTTCAGAAAGAGCAGCAGTTTCTGAACTTTCTTTTCCCGAGGTGAAATTTGTCTCTGTTATCAATAAATTGATAAGGAGGTTTCCAAAGAAAAGTTTAAAAGGAAACTGCAAACCGAAGCTGGACACAGTTCCAAAATTTTGAGGAGCATGCCAGCTAAGCCTAATATTAATATTAATAACAACTTAGATTTGTATAGCACCTTTCAAGAAACCCAAGGGCGCCTTACAAAAGAGTAAAAGAGGATAATAATTTAAACCAATCTTTTTTTTCAGTATAATTATGAGGTGCAGCTTGAGCTCCTGCTTTATTTGTGATTTTGCACACTTTAACTGAAATGAAAAGTCTCTAATTTTTATAGTCATTTCATTTTAATGGAGGGAGTGTCACCTGTTATTTTTGAGGGGAGAGACAAACGACTGCAAAGTCCCATTCAGGTGCGTCAAAACAGGATTTATTGAAACACATATGGGGGGAAGTCGAGCACGATCACCCAAAAAGCATCGAACTTCCTTACAACAGTTGAGATGGATCATTTTATACATATGATGACCAACAATATACGTCACCCCAGATGAAAAACAACATAGGACATATTCTAAAACAGAACAGTTCCTCTCTCAGTTCCTCCACCGCCTCCCAGATGCATCCTGTTATTACACTTGTCCAGACTTAGACAACACTTGCAATCAGTTTATCCAGACAGGCTGTGTCGTTAATCTAAGTGCATGACCTCCCTCTACGTCATCTGTTACCAGGCAAACATCCACAGCACAGGGCACACTGCCTTTATTTCCTTTCTTAAACAATCATAGAAAATACATATTAAATTGTATATATATAAGCAATCCTTCCAGCTTGAACTTTACTCCATTGACCGGCCAGACATCGCACTGCCCGTAGCTTCAAACCATTAATTAACTTGACCAAGCTTCAACCCTTTAATTATGCAATATGTGTATAACATGATTACAGTTGCACCTGCAATGAAAGATTATTATATGCTTATGCTAACACCTGAAATACAGACTTTAATATAACATTATCAGTTTCAATAAATGTGTCAATCAAATCATAATAATCATGAATCATAAGTGATGCCACAGTAATAATACTGATCATGGATAGTAACATAGATTATGAATGTAAAATAATATTTCACTCCAACAGGAGACAGAATATCAATCAAAAGTCTTTAAAAAAAAACATGACATAAAAGTTATAAATTGATTTCCATGGACGGGCCATCTACTAGAAAATCTTGACTGAAAAACCTCCTTCCCTCAGCCAGACCACTGAAGATGAGTTGTGGATGGGGCTTCCAGCACAAAAAGGACCCAAAACACACCTTCAAGGCAACAAAAGAGTGTCTAAAGAAGACACACATAAAGGTCATGAAGTGGCCTAGACAGTCTCCAGACCTCAGTCGTATACAAATCTGTGGAGGGAGCTGAATCTTCAAGTTGCCAAGCAGCGGCCAAGAAACCTGCAGGATTTAAAGAGTTTCTTTAAAGAGGAGAGGGCCCAAATCCTTCCTGAGACGTGTGCAAACCCGATGGCCAGCTACAAGAAAAAATGTTACTGCTGTGCTCGCCACGTCAACATTTGTTTTGGGATCATTGTTCTGTCTTTCTCTACTGAAATAAAACTACCATAAAATGACCATAAAACTACCACTGCAAACATACAAATTCAGCAGGGAATGAAATAATTATTTCCCCCACAGTATGCTTTTACTCAAACGTTTATCTTCCACAACAGCATTAGTTAAAATGAAGCCACTTTAAAGGAACAGTTTGCTGTTTTTATCTTTTTCACAACCAGATTATGTCTATCTGTCCATTAATTGTGAAGCTGCCATCAGGACATCAATATTTAAGCAGAACAGGAAACATAGAATTACAGCACTCGTGACCTTCTTTACACTGGCTTCTGGTATGTATTTGGAATAGATTAAAATTGATTAATTGATTGAGGACTTTCAAATCCTTTCATGGCCTTTCACCTCCAGTAGTTGCTGAGGTTTCCGACCTTAGTGCCAGTAAATTTTTAGGCAGATATAATCTTACTGTTTCAGCGGAAACCTCAAGGAGACAGTCCAGACCCAGAGACTGGACCAAAGAAATCATTTCCACTGAGTTATCATTTTATTTAGTTTTTTGAACTTCACACTTTTTCTTAACACTTGTTTTATTTTGCTTTTCCTGAAGCACTTTATAACTTGAATTTATAAAAGTGCTATCTAAATAAAAACAGCTATTTCTCCACATATATTATTATTTCTCTGTGCGTAAGCACTAACCTAGCTGCGGCCAACTGGTTTTTTTAATGATTATTTCCCTCCAAGCATGTTTGGAACTCACTGAGACATTTGCTTAACCTGTAGACAAAAAATATGTTAATACTGTTTGCTTTAGAGGTGTTAGGAAAGTTGAATTTGATGTGAAAGTATACATATATTTTAAAAGTTTGGCTTGGAAAGCAAAAAAAAAAAAACTGTTGTTGGTTGCTCTACAGGTTCAGATTTACAGCAGCTTTGCCTTTAATTGACGTCATTGTCCTTTGAAATATGTCAGTAGAAATTGAAGGACTATTTTAAAAGTGACACCGGTTTGAATATTTGATTTTCACTGAGTAACAATTTATTTTGCTTTTGGATTATGGATTTGTGCTGCAGAACCATGCGGCACATCATCCAAATAAAATGCAGTATTCAATTGTAGATATAGATGTACTTGGTCGAATAATAAGGAAAAAACCCAGAGCATTCAGGAATATAACAGGAAAAAAACAGTACTCAGAAAGCGGTGAAGGACAGTCCACAGCACTAATGGGACTGCTGCTGGACAGAAGCATTTTAAGCACTTTTGGTTCTAATAAGAGTAGAACAGCTAGTTCAGTTTATATCTCTGCAGTGTTGATACAATATATCTGGACCACATAGATATGCCAATATTGTTTTTGTAGGGAGACGGTCAGGAGGTTCAATAACCGTGGCGTTGAGAGCGTCTGCTCGGAGCCCGAGGCCCTCTCTCACCATATCACAACAACGCCACAGTCAATACAATCCAAATTGAGCCCTCATGCAGAACACTGCACGAATCGATATTCTTAAAAAGGTTACACGTCAAACTATTAAATACTTTATCGATCCCTGAGCAATATGCAGTGTGTTTATGGAAATCTATAGATACTCTATGTTATTCTCGTCCTAAGTAAGAAATGAAGTAAGTATTTTAACTTCTTGTCGTCACGTAGCAAAGCACGGGGAAACTAATGATAACTAATGCTGCTTCTTTTTTTTGAACATCTCGTAAACTTCAACGCCAAAATCTGACACTTTGTTTCCCACAATATGTTTGACATTAAGTTTTCTCCCATACAGACACAGAAAAGAAGGGAGACAACATTTAACAGGACTGCCTCTAACTCAGCTCTTACATAAGTGATGTTAAGAATATCTCAGAAAGAAAAAAAGACTAAACCTCAGGTTGGGAAACATTCATCTTCTTTCTTATGGTTGTCAGCGTTCGGAGAGAAAACTCTCTTGCATCTCTCTCATCAAACCAAACTATCACAAACCCTAACATTAAGTTCTTTTTCACATGCCAGCCAAATGTCTTTCAACTAAATGGAGCAGCTGCACTGAAATCACAGAATGTACAATAAACCTGTCACAGTCTGTATTAGCAGATGGGAAATGGGAAAACAAAAGCATGTGTCGCTGAGGATTGAGATTTTAGCTTGCCAGGTGTAAATCCGGCAAATAGGAGATAAAGGGAGAGCAGAAGAGGACATGTTGATCAAGATCGATGGATGTAGTGATGGTGAGTACGAAGGTGACCAGTACAGCTGAAAAACTGCAAAGCGAGGTGAATAGCGAAGAATCGAGAACCAGAAAAGGTGCAATTGTGCTTATTAATGTGCCAGAATGATCTGGTGTTACAGCGATAAAGATGGAAAAACTGAACGTTAGAAACAATTACATCAATCTAAGGCGAAGAAAAGAGGAGTTTCCTATATAGAACCATAAGCTGTGAATAAAAAAAATCATAAGTGGCACTTTCGGGCTTAATGGCGTTGTTGATAGCTGCTTGGGCCATTATAGCGAGTTGAGACGAACATCACCGGAGGGACGAGGGATGGAATATTGTATAAGGACACAGAGAAGAAATAAATGACCAGATGGTGGTTATAAATGCACAGTCAATAGAGAGACAGAAAAAGCAGCAGAGGAAAAATCAAGAAAAAGAAGGGCACAAGAGAGCAAGAGAAAGTGAGTGGGATTGAGAGAAAAGGGACTGACAGTGAAGAATGCAGGCAGTTAAAGATATCTGCCGAGTGATCTGTTATTACAGAAAGAGGGAGACAAACAGCTTCTTTCTTTTGTTTTTTTCCAACAGCAAAATAAAGACACTCATCAATTTAAATCAGCAGGGTTCCCGGACCTCACCTTTTATCTGTCAGACACTGGATGGTGAAGGCCTGTTCCTCCCTCCTCTTGTCCATTCATCACACAGAGGAAGAAGACACCCCTCCAGGGGCATGCTGGGTAATCTTGCATGGCCGGAAACATGGCGATGGTGAACGGATGGCGGCGGGACCCTTTGTTATTTACTGCTCACTTAGCCCCTCTGCACCCTGACACACACACAATTTATGAGGACAATCGTCAAAGCCGCTGCGCTCCACTGGAGCACTCCCTGATGGATGTACATGAATCCAGGAGAGGAGAGGAGAGAGAGAAGCGGGGAGACAAAGATAGAGGTTGAGGCGTCGTACAGTTTCCATTACTGTAAATGAAACCACTCACTGGGCTTCATAAAAGAAAGATTTACATCAAAACAATAGATCAGAACAAACATTTTGCAATTAAACGTTAAGCCCCGAGACGAAAAAATCATTTTAAATATAAACTCCGCAGCAGCTTATATTACTGCCATGCAGTCCTGTCTCATGGAAGGAGTGTGAACTGAACTGCGTGCTCATATGTCTTGCGAAATGCCACTGAATGCACCAAATGTCACCAGAATGTCAGCAGTTCCACCGTCTGCGCTTTGAGCTTTTATTTTGGTGCATTCACTCTAACAGACACCTCTTTTCCTCGCTGCTTTCATCCGGTATTCACATCCCCAAAACTCATTTACAATGTCCCCGTGCTCTTTGCTAAGGCAGCTGACAAACAGTACAGTAAGTGTTCAATCATAACAATCCATTAGAATAATCACTGATAACAAGTCCATTTTCATAAAAGAGACGGGCGAGGGATTAATGAGCTTAACCCTACTTATGTTCCATCCATTTTGTGCTGTAAATCAATAATCCAGTAATAATGTTCTTCAGTGGGGCAACAGAGCCCCAAGAGCAGCATCCTCTCTCTCTCTTCATGAGTTATTTGAGCTGCCCTACTATCTCCTTTGTTCTCTATAAAGTTGCCTTTTGGGAGTGCCAGGACCAAACACATATATTTTTAGTGTTTTCTACACAGTCTGGTGTGAAACAACACGAGGGATTGGTGAGACTCCAAGAAGCACAGAGCGCACAGACGGGAAAGGGAGAGGAGGAGGGGAAAGTAAATGAGCAGAGAGAAGGAGTGATGGGGCCAGGAGACCAGGGAGGAAGAAGAAGAAGCAAAAAAAAAAAAAAAAAAGATGGAGGGAGGGAGCACATGGTAGTGGAGAGGTAGGGAATTTTTACAAGACTCTGTTTAATCAGCCTCTCTCTAACTCTGCGTCAAGGTGCAGTGCTCCTCTCTTTGTATCCTAATGTTTCCTTTATGCATCCTTTTAGATTTTAATAGCATGGAAATCAAAGACTTTCAGCAGCCTTCAAACATAATTGCTGGGTCAGCTGCAAAAGAATATAAATTAACGCCACAAAACAGGAACGTTTCAAAATTAAAGCACATTCTGATGCTCGTATCGAAAAACAAAACCTGTCTTTCAATTTTTTTTCAACTACTCAGTAATGCTTCAGTGAGGCTGTATGCTGCCGTAATTCTAATTTTTTACAAAAAAAAAATCATGTGAACCCTGAATTTTTGATTTCTTGCAGTGCTGTCATGACAACGTGAGGTATTTTAAGCTTGCAGCTGGGTGCTATAAAAATAATGCAGCCATTGTTTATTGGTTGGCTCATGAAAAACACGGACTGATTACAAAAACTTTGCAAACACAAATTATTTCCATTTGCACATAATAGCAATTTCTGAAGGAAAACAAAAATTGCTGGGATCAATATTATTAACCCCCTGAAAAACTGACCTTTTGACATAGCACAATCCACTGCTGTAAAATGTTGGGCTTCAACTTTGTAAAACTTCTAAAAACTTCTAAAAATCAAGTTAAAACTGGATTTTTCTTGCTAGGGTTATCATCCAATTTGCGCACATTTTAAAAACTTCAACAAGGGTCTGAGCTGTCACTTGAGAAAGCATCATGCCAAAAACAAAAGAAATCAATTTAGACTTAAGAAAAAGAATTGTTGATGCTCACAAAGCAGGAGATGTATATACAAAGCTATCACAGCGTTTCCAAGTGTCAAAAGTTGGAGTGAGAAGCATCATCAAGAAATTCAAAGACAGTCATACAAGCTTTGGCAGAGGTAGGAAGCAAAAGATTTCAAAGACTCTGGAAAGAAAACTACTGAGAGATGAGTCTAAAGAGCTCAGAACAACTGCCAAGACACGAGGGAATGACTTCTCAAAGAAGACAATCACTAGAACCTGGCACAGAAATGGACTCTGAGGTTGAAGACCAAAAAAACCCTCCACTTCTGCAGAAGGGACACATTTAATCGAGACTGAAATATACTAAGGACAACCTGGAGAAAGACGCATATTGAAAAAATCCATTGTCCCCACAGTGAAGCACAATGGTGAAAGTGTGTTCGTGTTTCTGGAACTGATGGAAGGAATTCTGAACAAAGATGGATATGTGAGGATTTTGATTGAAAACCTTAATCAGTGAGCAGAAAAACTGAGTCTCGGTCATCACTTTGTCCCGCAACACAACGCTGCCCCAAAACATGCGTTGGTCCTGATGAAGAACCACCTCCAAAAGACCAACGTGAATGCTGCCTCCACAAAGCCCTGATTTAAATCCTATTAAAAATCTGTGGGGTGAAATGAAGACCAAGGTCCATGCCATAAGACCAACATACCTGGAGGAGTCTGAGAGTTTGGCCAAAGAAGAATGGGCTGGGATTGCGCAGGAGACGAGTGTGACATTTGTTTAAAACTACAACAAATGACTGCAGGTTGTTATCAAGCAAAAAGGACACAGAATGATAATTTTGTCCCTTTGAGTTATTGTGAAATAATTTTTTTTCTGTGTGCAATGTAAAATATTGCAAGCATTCCAAAATAAAGTAGCAGGTCTAAGCTATGCTAATAGTTCATTTCATTTTTTAAAAGCGCTTTAAAAAATACTTACTCTCTGTCCTCATCTGTATTTCATGAAGCATACTGGACTCTTATGATGGAGGTCATTCATTGAAATACAGCTGCTCTGCTGCCAAATGGATATCACAAAACACCACATCTCACATTAGCAAGTACCTAGCTACATTAGGCTTTAGCCTTGTCTAACCTTACCCCTAACCTTAACCTGTATCCAACAATAAAAACAAGTCTTCACTTTAAAATACGACAATTTACACAAAGTTGGAGTTCCATGTAGTCGAAGTGTGGTGTAACAGCCTGCCTCACCTCCACAGACACATGACTATTTGGATCATATTCAGACTGAGCCAAAGTCTGAGTCATGTCACATTTTCCCATTTCCCAACGCTTCACTCAACTGCAAAAGTGAACTCTCGGTTTTCGGTCTTCAAAAACAGACAGAATTTTGAAGAAAATGTCAGCAGGTAAGTTTTATCAACTACATTTCTTACATACTTTACGTTGTAGAGAAGCTACAAAGCAGAATACAAGTGAATTCAGCACATCTACATTCAATGAGGTGCACGGCGTCTCAGCATCAGCTCATCAGTATTGTCCCGGTCACTCAAACTGAAGCTGTAATTGTAATTTTCAGTACTGGGATGCTGTTGCTCTGATCTTGATGTGCTGATGTGTATAAGTCAATGAACACGAACTGTGTTTGTCACTGAAGTGTAGATTTTGTCTTTGACTGATGTAAATTAAAATTGCCGTGTTGAGTTTTGTATTTTCTAATTAGTTTTCAGATTGGCTTTGAGTTTTTGTTTTCAGTTACGGTTAATTATAGTTAGTTTCCAGAGTGAATCTGGGTCAGAACAGTTTAAACTGACTTTATGTATAGTTGATGTCCTGTCCGCAGTTTTATAGAAATGTCTTTTACAGTTTTTTAGTTTTTGAATTTAGTTACTTTCAGTTTTCATAATTTTAACCTTCCTAATTATTAAAAAAGGAGGATTTGTCAGGGACAAGATTTGACAAGGTCACATTAATTCATAGTCCAGTAGACATTCTGACGACATTACTACTATATCTATTTTATTTTAGTTAGTTTTTGAGCACATTCAATTTTATTTAAGTTTTTCAACATCCAGTTTTATTTAGATTTACTATAATAACCTTGCTGCTATGCTTCATAAGCTGTCTAACTGTTCCTGATAGCTTCAGCATGGTGTTTAAAGTTGTATGCATTAACCTAAAAAGGGAAATGCTAGAGGATGTTGCTGGAAGCACTACAAGGCTTATTTTCTAAGCTATATTTAGGATGCTTCCTGGTACGCGTTTACTTTGATCTCTGCACTTTTATTGTTTTTGGTTATAAATGTTAAGGCACTAAAAAACAAATGTGGTGTTGATATGTTTCAAAGTAGCTGCTTTGCATAGCTGAAAATATCTAATTTTGTAAGAAATGCATAAAAGTAATGTATGATGTTGATGGTACGAGCTCGCTCTGCTAATCTGTATGAGACCGAGCCAGCTTGAGAGTTTATGCACAGGAGAATATACATGACTGATTATTTCTTCTCTGTTGCAGGTATGACAATAATAAATAAAAACAACAACTACCCCCCCCCCCCCCCAAAAAAAAACAACAAACAAAAACAAAACAAAACAAAAACAAGAACACACATACAAAAAAAACCCCCAGAAAAAACAAAAAAAACTCTGCTGGATGTATTTTAAATGTTTTTTCAGTTTCGGGTTGTTTTGGTAATGCTTCTGTGTTTACACTCTGTTAGGTAGGCGCTTAGGGCATATGTACAAGAAAAACAGTGTGAATGTTTATTTCCTCACCATTGCATATGCTAAGAGCATGTGCAGGATGGAGACCCTGTGAATGCTCTGTGGTTACTGTGGCCGTGGGTGGCAAAGAAAGTCCTCAAAGACCTGCAAGGGAAGTTTGCCTTTTCAGTTACACACACAGAGTTAGATCACCTACACATTCTGTCTTCAGCTTTTTGGATTTTATTTCAAACAAACTAAGTAAAAAGGAAAAACAGCAGACAAACAAAGTTATCATTATGTAGAATGCAAAAATAGATATCCCTCTGATATTTACGTGCATTTCTCACAACAACAAAAATTGTTTTTCCAGATGATGAACCTTGATGGATTCTAATTCATAATGCAAACAGTTTAATCTCACTTGACTTGTAGTTGATGTCTTGACATCAGTTTTATTTTGGACCTTGATCTTTTTTTTTCTTTTTTTGTACACTATCATGAGTAACCACTGCGACAACAAGATGCAAAGAAGAATTGGCATCTGTTCTTTAACCTCAGGCAGCATACTTGACTCTACGGTTGCATAATGCTTTACTATGTTTCCCAGTTAGTTGATAACTTTGTCTGTCTGCTGCTTAACTTTTTACTGAAAAGAACTGCTTAATGTGGCTGAAAACAACACAGATGGGACTCAACAAAATGAGCCATGATAGTGAAGTTGTAGGCGAGAAATCAGAAGCAACAAGCTAAAATACACTATAAAGCTCTGTTGAGCTGAGGGGGCGGGTTCAGAATTATGTTATGATGTGAAGCTTTAAACTTAGTTATGGTTAAAGTGGGGCAACTTAAATATTATTGTTACAATTGTAGTATTGTAGTTACGGGAAGGAACAATTACCTTTGCCATGGAGATAGTGTTTGGTGTGAATGTTATTCTGTCTGCAAACATGATAGCGCAAAAAGTTTTGAATTCATTCTGATAAAACTTTGTCGGCGTGTAGAGTGGGGTCATGTTAACAGTCCATAAAAATTTGGCTTAGATTTTCATGGTAACTTAATGATCTATTGGCTTGAATTTGACAAAAAGCCTTATAACTTGACTCTATCTCTTTCAAGCGGGGTTTTTAACAATGGCTTTCTGTCAGGACAAGCAGGGCAGCAGTGCTTGCCTTCTCAAATCTACAAAAATAATCTCTGGTTGCCTTTCTGTAAAAGTCACCGCATCCCAATGATTTTCAGCATATCGAAAGCACCATATAAAGATTTAAAATATCATGTTACATTACACCTTTGACCTCTCCTTCAAGGTCATAAATAGATCTGAAGGTCAAACCTATCTTTCTGCCTTCTTTTGCACAGACAACATACAGGGAAAGCTATATGGGGAGCTTTAATATATATGTTACTTCAGACCTCTGACCTCTTTTTCATGATTAAATAAGGTCAAATTTTCTTTAAGTCAAACTTTCATTAAATGTCTCTTATCTTAAAACCCTGCTTAAAATTCCAATACCTTTGTTTTTATTGGGAATTTTTAAGAAATATGCTGGTTATGACCTTTTTATGTGCATTCGATTAAGAGGTTATAACGGTTTAAATACGCAATTTAAGTGGAGATATTATCTGAATTTCAGGAGCGGGACCTCATTCACGCCCCTTCTGGCCTCAGGCTATATATGTCCCCTTCAACAATACCACCAATTTTATGCCCCCGGGAGCCAGTGCCGGTCCCATTCGAGGCCTTCCCCAAACTGTAGCACCAGTACACTTTTATTCATTTTAATCAGAATCCAAATACTTTATTGATCCCAGTGACAATGTGGTCACAGTTGCTCCAAGACAGTAAGAACAGTAGCTAACAAGTTAAAGTACCAATTAAATACTACAAAATAGCTGAGAGGTTACACACACTGCAGCTTAAGAAAATGCTAGGAAATGAAAAAATGCTGCAAAGGTTGCTTTTGCGGAGACAATAAGATGTCGGAACAGCTGCGGAAGAGACAGAAACCAAATTCAAAATATGAACAATCACACAGAGACACACTTAAAAGAAACGTATTCATTGTGACAATTGTGAGGGAGAAAAAGATGCAAATGTGTGTTTTTTTATCTTGTGATTCACATAATACTGTAGATACATGTTTGCTGTTCGCTGTTTATTGTTAGCTGTTTACTGTTAGCTTGTCATTTCACAGCGTCATCCATCATGTTAATGTCTCAGCAAAAACACTTCCATTCACTTCCAGTGAGTTATGCTTTTTTTTTTGTGAGCTTTCTCTGTTTCCGTTGAGTTTTCTTCAACTTCCAATGTGTTTTGTGTGCTTTTGTAGGTTTACACTCTCTGAGTCTTTCTTGTTAAATTATAGGTTTGGGACAGGACCCACTTTTGTGGTGTCTTACATGAAAGCCGGAAACACAAATCTTGCACGCAACCAACTAGTATTCACAATTTATGCAATCTATCTATGTATCAAGCCAAAAATACGAAAATTACAATAATATGTTTACTATTAGTTGCTCTTTTTTGAGAGGGTGAAGGCATAGCAGGGTGCTGTGTAGGTTTAATTCAAAACATGTTGGAAGTATCCAAGTCCAGGCAGCCTCCTGTAGCCCCCAGCTGGCGGCTTCCCCTCTCCTCCCCCCTGCTCTGGCTGGTCCCATCGGCATCATGGACTGAGAGAGTGGCAAAAGAGAGAGAGAGTTGGCAAACTCTGTGGCCTATGTGCCAACACCAAGCCCCAACACTCCAGTGCCTGCCTCAGCAACAATCTCTGCTACAGCATTTAGAACAGGAGGTAATGGGCCACAACATATCCTGACGCTGCATTTATTCCGATAATGTAGGCACATTTGAATGCAAGAGATCAACATCCCTTTCTGTCTTTTTCCAAATTTCAAAATACTCCTGTACTAAAGCTCCAAGAGACGATTGCCCTCGGGTCTATACGAGTTTTAGCTGAAACAGCACCTGAAAACCTCAGGTGCCATGTTTACAGTCAAGCAGAGAAAGTAAAGAGATATTATAAAAAGGACGGAGCCTCCAAGAGTGGACCAAGATGTGGCAAAAGCATGGAATGCGCATCAAGCAGTTAAGTAATTCGGTTTTACTCCCATTATATAATGGGCAGTAGTTGTGCAATAAAGTAAGATATACTGTATAATTGGAAGTGCAGCTTAATTAGAATAACTGGTGCCATATTTTTAGGGATTTACTGTATATTACAAATGAAGTGCAGCATCTTAAGAGTGTAAGATGAGTTCAGCATTCCCAGATGAGATGAGGATAAGAGACTAGCAGTAAGAATGAAGAAACACCAGAGGCCATCTGCATGTGTTATTAAACTGCCCATCGCCTGGCACTAAATCCCAGCAGTGGGAAAGAATCCAGCAATCAAAGCACATATGGCCAACAACCGGTGCTTGAATTATCCTTCAAATGTAGGTTAATGAATTCAGGAACAGACTGACAGTCATGAACATCATATCTTTAACAACCTGACAGACACACCTGCCAATCTGTGGTGGGGCTCTCTGCATGTGGGGGTGGGTATTATGGGTGAAGAGGGGGTGGGATCGATTAGCACCTCAGAAGCAGAGTCTGTTGGGTGACAGCACCGCCAGAGATGCTGGGAGACTCAGGGCCAGTCCATTCATCAGAGACCTCCTAGAGCTAATGAAACACGCCGAGAGAGTGATTAAGACACAGACACCTACTACAGCAGGGCGGTGTGCCTAATGCATTAATCACAGCTTTTGTCTGCGGGTATCTGAACCGTTTCTGTTGCTTTGTGCGAATGTGTGCCAACACGGGTGATGTACACAAACTGAATGTGGTGCATTTGTGCGTACAGACACGCCCACAGAGCGGTGGTTATGTTCGGATACAATGTTAGACTAATAGCTGCAATGCATGTTCTTCCTGTGTTTGCCCATGTATGTGCAACTTGATCTATCTTTGTAGCTCTTTCAATTAAAATCGCTCTTTTCAAAGTTTGCATAGATACAAGAAGCCAGTCCTCTTCTCATTATTACATTTTTGGTGTTGATTAATTGGACCTGTACGATAATGAGCAAATGCCCAAAACTAAAAATGTGTTCCATCCTGGAAGGGACCGTCCTGTCTGCTCAGCAAATGGATAATATAATGCAGATGGTACAAGTGTGATAATTTGTTTTTGTAAGAGACTTTTCTGCAGCTGATTACTCATTGCAGTCTGGTCATACATAAGTTTGTCTCATGAACTTGGCTGTTAGGAGCTCCTGCGTCTTTCTTTTTGTTTTTTTCTGAGAAGTCCAAGACAGTGCTGCCATATTAAGCCTATGCTACGAACTCGTTAGATGACATCCAAACACCATCTGGGGTGTCACCGTGAGAGAGAGAGTGAGAGAGGGTGCATATTGTTTATGACAGAGCCAAGATGAGGTTTTAATACCCGGTTTTATTGCTTAACAAATGAAGACAGTCTGAAGGTGATTATTTATATCTATTAATTAAGTTAATCAAGATGACAGGATTTGCTTCTGTCTTCCCTGTTGCTAATTACATTGTGTTTGTGTGTACAGCACAGGGCCGGTGCCATAAATACAGATGTCATCTGTGCGCCGGCATTGCTAGGGATTAAGCTCTGTTTGCACGCGCATGTTTGTATGCAGGTGTGTAAACATAATTCGTGTTGCCAATAAATGGTAAATTTGCATACACTTCGCATATATAACATGCAAAAACCTATTTTATTCTTCTTACTTTGCACGGCAGCAGCTTTTGCATACAGGTATAGGGTACAAATGAAATACGTGTAATCCCTAGAAATGAAAAGGACTTTATCTCTCATTGTGTTTTTGTCCGGAGCAGCCCAGGTCGACCTGCTGAGTGAGCAAACCCACCCTCTCCACTCTTTCTCCTTCTCTTCTTCATACTTGTTTCTGTTGCTGCAAATGGGACAGCAACCAAGGGGTCTGCACTACAAGCAGCAGATTAAAGGATTACCATTAATTAGATGTCAGGGACAGAGAGGGGCTTTGCCTGTCTTGGCCATGATACAATATCTGTTAATCTGCTCCGCTCCTGGATAAAAAGAAATCAGTCCATTGGCAGAAAAAATAGGAAAAGAGGGATGGGGCCAGGAAAGAATTGAAAACAAGAACAAAGAGGCAAAGGCACCGAGAGGTGGGTTTAGAGACTGGAGGATGGATGAAAGGGGCAGGGGAAAAAAAGGAAAACTACTCACGGCCCACTCGAGTGTACATTGAGCTTTTCGTATAGAAAGAAAAGCAGCTGGAGATAATAGGATGCATAAGGATGTGAGAGACCAAAAGGAGGTAACAAAGAGCTAATAGCCGGCTGATCTATAGAGAAACAAGGGGCTAAAGAGAGAGGTGAAGTGACTGAGGCCCGAGAAAAGAGCAGCCGCTCCAGAGAAAAATAAAAATAAAACAAGCTACTTTTTTTAAAGATATCTGCTCAGACAAGGTTGGGCAAACATCTCCCCCCTTTAGACATCTGTCAGCTTTGACCTGCACCACTGCATCTGTATTATTTTCCACCACCCCCCTTAAAAAAAATGATTAAAAAAAATGACTGCACAGCTGCACTTCAAAGATATAGTGCTCCTTAGTCCACACGTGTCATTCGTAATTAAAGACTTGCTCAGATGGATAGCAGGTAAGTCAGGTGACTGACAGATGACTGTTCTGAGTTTGATAAGGCGCTGGTCCATAATAGAAGTCCTGACCCTCATTTTTAGTGCCGTTAACCCAAGGCAGACTGCCTGTGTTGACTTCATCTTTCTTTGACAGCGAGTTTGATTCTGTGCCCGAGGCTAGGTGAGGACAAGCTATCGGGGTCCTGCTAAACACCCGCTTACTGCCCGGCTGATAACACTCAGCCTGTGGGCATGCTGGTTTGGGGTACCGTCTCCCCTTGTCTGGACAGATCACCCTCAGTGAGCCTGCAGATGAGTGAGGCTTATCAGTGGTGCATGTACGTACACGAAGATAATATTGCTCACAGGAAATATAGATATATATACCTATAAGCAAACTGAGGTTGATCCTAAAATATATAACTATGGGTTTTCTGTTGAGGTAGTAGAACGCCTGAAGGCAAATACAGGAGCGCAATTTTTAAAAAAAATTTTGCAGCAGTAAGTAGGACCTAATGTAAATTTGAGTTGTGAGGGGGGTAATTGATGGAGAAGGGTTGGGACATCATTTTCTTTTGGTCAGGCGTAGGGCATTCCCTCTATTTGAGTAAAGGGACTGTGGGCGCCCCCGTGAGCCCCACTCTGCTGAGACTCTAATTACTTTGGGGACCTGGAGAATTCAAAGGATTTAGATACGGGGGGAAAAGAATTTCTAATTTACTGCACCACTTGATGTTTGTCTTCATTTGTGGTATGACTTGCGCTTTGGAAAGCAAACAGGCACAAACTGCGCCTTTATCAGGAACTGCTTCCTGATAAAAGGGAAACAGTATTCGACCGCTGTCACTGCGGTGTTTATCCCCAGGGTGTGTGTGTGTATGTGTGTGTGTGGATATTAATCTCCTGGACAAACACACTGTAACTTCACCCCCTCTTTCTGCTAGAGCTATCTTCATCGCACAAGGCTCAGCACCCTTGCCTGTCTGGCCGCTGACATTTCTGCTCATGCTGTGGAGCCACCACCCTAAAAACCATTTTTTCACCTGGAATAAATGACCTCAGAAGTTTCCAAAAAGAAAAAAAAAACAGTTGAATTTTACTTCTTAATTGTGTCATATCTCATGCTGCTGCACAGACATTTACACAGGTGTGTGAAAAATTTAATAATCGGTTTGCAGTCAGGGGCGAGCCGTGCATAAGAACCTGGAGTTAATATCTTTGAGTCCTAAAGACGTCCGTGGTCCACTAGGCAGATGATTTGGTTACATGCAAATCTTCTTTTCATTCCGAGAGCTTTGTATAATTAGAATATGGTAATCAAATTCAAATACTAAGAGAAAAAGAAAGCATTAAAAAAATATTCATTTTCATTTTTCATTAGTTTGCGGCGTAGATTACATTCTCGCCTGATTGAGAACAGTCCTCTGTGGACTGTGAAAGGTGCTGTCTGAACAGGCTTTCTTGACAACAGACGTTCTGAAGCATGAGAATCAGAAACAAGTTTTGGTTATGAGGTGAACTAACAGTAATTACTTAGCAGGTTGGTCAATTAACACCCCCACTTCCCCCCCCCCCACTCACACACTTGTTTAAATTTGCATGGACATGTTTATTTTGTGCCTTTATATAGTGAATCAGAAAGGTGTTAATTTCATGCCTTTTCTGCGAGCGAGTCAGTGTGCGTTAGAGAAACAGACTGCATGCACAACATTAGTGTATCAGACAAAAGGACCTGTGTGTGTGTGTTTATTACTTATTCAGCATGACGCGCTTTGGAATTATGAGGCCACAAAGGCAGTAAAAGCTTAATTTGAGAGGTTACACTGTTCCCGACCGAAAGCTATAAGAAAGCTCAATGGTGAAATGAGGATTTAATAAAAAAATATATATTCCCAGTGATTCAGTTGTCATCAGTTGAGAGCACCCCTACGCATATGCACAGACCCGTGACCAATAAAACGAGAGTGAGAGAAAATGGGTGGTAAACTTTCCATCATCTCCATTCTTTCTTATTAACAGGGGGATATTTTGCTCTCGCTCTGAGTGGCAGAGACCAGTAAAGCCACGGTGTTTTACGGCCTCCCAGCTCGCTGTTGACAAAGATTGGGCACCAGAGGGCCTTGCAGGAAAGTCACAAAGTCATGGAGGACAGAGAGTGGGGGTTTGCAAAGTGAGTCTTCACTTGACAGAATCTTATGTTATTAATGGTTTAAGGCATTAACGTCACACTTTCAAACTTTAATTGAGCAACCAGTGAGCGAGATATCAAACAGGAAGGCTCTCTAGGGTGACATATGTTGTGCGTGTGTGTTTGGCAGAGTGTGCCCGTGTCTGTTTTTGTATGTGTGTTTTTGTGTGTGCTCCTCACCTGTGTGGGAGTGTGATAGACAGAATGAGACCTCTCAGCAGAAGGTTCTGGGGAGACAATCAATACTCCTCACCGAGCTGCGTGGCTACAGCCCTCTCTCATTATGTGCCACAAGGGAGGCTGCTGCTGAGTCTGGCTGAGCAAGAGCCAAGGGAGTATGGACACATTCATAGAAGCCCCCTGACGTAGGCTATTGCTACCTTTTTCACGATACGTGACAGGATAATGAGTCTACAGCACCCCTCGAAACATCTCTCGTGGGTGCACTTTCCTTGTGTATCTTTTCTATGAAGGACTGTTAGTGTATTCTTTTTTTCTTCAGATTCACCAAGAAGTCCATTCAAAGGCACCTCTATTTTAGATGCAATGATGTCCAAAATCAAGAGAGGCTATTTGTGGATATGCTGCACCTAACTCAGGGGGAGAAAAATGAGCAGAAAATGATACCTACAGCATACCGTGACATTGGAAGAAAAAAAAAAAACCTCTCTGCAAACAATGTGGCTCCTATTATCTGCAAATAACCACAATCCCGAAGGTGCTTTTGGATTAAATATAACTGCGAAAATAATGGGCATATTTTAAAATTTGATAATGCAACAAAATCCTTCTGGGCACCAGTTTCTTGGACCAAGACTGTGGGACAGTTCTGACGAGCTGCATCCCATCCCCATCCATTTCTATGCAGGCTGCCAGTAAGCTGTGCCAAAGTGCTGATATCCCTCATTAGAAAAGCAGAATCTAGGAAAGAGTCCAACTCATTCCTGCCCACACTGTCACAATGATGGCACAGGGTCTCCACAGGAGATTTGAAGGTCAACAAGAAAAACAGGTTGTAACAGATATAGAATTGCGGCCAGTGGAAACCCAGCCATTTAAGTAGAGTAGGGCTGCTGAGGAGGGAGATTATGGAGAGTGAAGTCGTGTTCTCCCATGCTTGTTAACGTTAACTGAATTCGACTGTACAAGGAAATGGGCACGTTGATGGAGGTTGTTATTTAAGCATGTGGATCCAAGTGAAGTATCTGTGATTTCCATGCCAACAGTCAATTTATTTTATTTACAGATTAGGGGGGAAAATGCAGCTATTCTAACAAGTCATTCATTATCTGTTGATACCCAGGATTTATCCAGTGAGCCCACAAAAGACAACATTTATCCAGCCCTAAGGGCAGAGCCTGAGGGGTGGGAGCTTGGCTCTAAGCCTACAGGAATAGAGAGTTAACACAGGTCAAATCCCATCTTTCATATCCTCAGGCAAAACATGCATCCTTGTGTTCAGCAATTCCACACTGGCAACTCATTTTTAAAAATTCTGATACTTATCACCATATTTTCCTCTGTTGGACTTGGCATACGTGCCACACTTGAGTCTTATTTAAAAGCTCTGTCCCACCTGTGCTCCTTTGTTAAAGCTCAGGGGTGCAGCAGGTATTGCGATGGGCTTTCGGCACCAGACAGGGCACGGGATTACACCATCACTAGATTAAACCACTGGCATCACCTGCTGGGAATTCTAACAATTATCAGCCTTGCACTCCAGGGATGTGGGACTGATGTGGGGGAACAGGGCGTCTAGATGCAGAGGAGGGGGCAGTCAGGCTTTTGGATGTGGTACAGATAAAACCCCCATCTTTAATGCTGTCTGTCACATTGAGATAAACGGTGCCCACCAGGCAAATTTATTACAAAACATCAGATGTCTCAAAGGCACTGTTAAAAAGCACTGCATGAGACGTGCCATTGACTGTTTTGTTTCATGTGACTGGCTTAAGAATATCCTGCTGCTTAGCTCCTTTTGTTTTGTTTTGCATCCTTAGCCACAACATCGGTCACTGATGCTGCTGAAAGTGGAGGTACAGATGTATAAATGCTCCCTTTTCGCCATCCACACATAAGCAGGCCTCTTTGTCATTTTGGAACCTGTTTTAAATCGAAGGACCCATCTGAGGATGTCGGGAAGAGAAAGAGGACCTGTAATGAGAGCACTAAAGCAACATATGTTACTCCCTTACACCTCTCGATTTAAGACTGGCTTTTATTTCACATCTTTTTTTCCCTCCTTCGCACACGCTACACCTTCTGTGTTGAATTCCCACTTGCCTATTTTTGGAAAGTCATTGAGAGTCTTTGACAAAGACGGCCTGAAGTGAATGTGAAAGCGTACCCCTGGCCTTGTCGCCTGGTAGTAGAGCAGACCATCTGACCACCAGCAGTAGGTTGGGCCATGAGGGGCCATCCGACCAAACCTGGGAGACCTGTGTAGCCGCTATTGCCAAGTTGCTCCACTCTCCTTCAAGCTTCAGACTACTCTGCCCACCTCAGCTACCACAACCAGCACTACCCCTCGCCTCTCTTACCCCTGCAGGTGCCAGCTCTTCTGCTCAGCGAGATCCCAGTGGAGCACACTGAAAAAAGAGAGAAAGAAATCCATCCAGTCAACCTCGTTTTTGTGTGTGTGAGTGGGACAGAGATGTGAAAGAGCACTGGTGGCAAAATGGGACTCGTAAGCAGAGGTGTCAGAGGAGGTTTGCTCCCAGGAGGGCTAATTTTATATTGTTGTCCAGATGACCTTGAGCTGGGTACCATGGAAACATTCCTACCTTGACTTTGAAAGGTGTCTTGGTGGCTCTGCGTTCGTGTGGCGACAAAGCCCTCTCACCTCAGAACAGAGAGAAATGGCCAAAGGCAAAAGGCTGGAAATAATAGCAGAGCGCCTTCAGTGCCCAGGGAAGGAGAGCATTAGCAGGAAATCTTTTGAGGTGCCTCTGTTCATGCTCCACAGCTCCTCTTCAGACATGTAGCTGAATTTGAAAGCTATTGATGGCCTTGTTCAATCAATGGAATAACAAAGTCCTGAACTAAAGTGACTCAGACAAAAGTGAGGGTAAGTGTTTCTGTGCGTGTGTCAGTTAAAGACAAGAGGCAAACAGATAGGAAGAGAGAGCTTTTGATTGCATGTGAGTTTGGGGTGTTCAGAGTGTGCATAGCAAGAAGCACAGCTGCAGAAAGAAACTGAGAAATGACTGGATTTGATCTTCTTAATATTAGCTTGGAAATGTACCAACCCCTCTATGTTTGTCTCTAAGCAACATGCACACTCTATGTAAATTCACGTCAACTAACATTATATTCAGCTGTGTTTGTCTGTTGTGTTTTGATATACAAATGAAGTCAGTTGGAACACATTAGACTACACACATTTATTTCAGGAATTAAGCACTATTAGGCTTTGATTACTAAAAATTGTGCCCGGGCAGGACAAGACAATATTTGTATGCAAATGCAGAAAAACAAAGCTACACTGGTTGAAAATGCTAAATAGGGCTCGTAATGATGATTCTTCTCATTGAGGCTAAAGACAAATGCAAAATTCTCTAACCAAACAAGAAAATATTTATCATTAGTATTTGCAGAAGTCATTTGATTTGAATGTGTTTTGAATTAGAGATTAACTGAACTTGAAGACGTACCTGCCTGAAGTTGCACGCAGTCATGGCTGACTGTCACTGACTACAGCAGCGTGTAGGCAGAAAGAAGAATAAAGAGCACATGTATGCTGCTATGTGCCACACCCTACCTGCTATCCTGCTGTCCCAGGCACTTTCCATCTGCTATCGCAACACCTACACTGGAAAACAGAGTGATGTTACTTTCGATTGGTTCATTCTCATTCTACATATTTAGGGCTCATTGTGCACAATTGGCAACGGTCATTTTGACTAAAAAGGATGCCAAATGTGCTCATGCAAACAATCTCTGATGAATCTTGTTTACTTCCTTTGCTTATTAAAACATTAAGACCATTGACTGTAAGACAGTTAGCGTTAGCTGTTAACGTCAATTAGGAATTAATTACATAGTGTGTTATAAACAGTGTTCTAAATACAGACCAAATGGCTCTGTGACATTGTTTTAATGTTTACACAGAGCAAGCATTTGTAGCTGGCATCCCCCTTTCCTGTGAAGTACTCTTGGAGGTAAGTCTTTTATATCTCAATTAAAGTGCTTTCCCTGAGCTCCGTGCTCTGAGCATGGCCATTATCACCATGGCTCCCAACAGTCTAATTATGCCCACTCCCAACATCACCCTCCTCCCAATCCATCCTGCGCCCACGCTGGTCTATCTTGAACCTCAGTGAGCTCACCTCAGCCTCCTTAAAGCCAATCAGAGAGCAGTGTATGGAATCACTGGAGTATGGGATTGGCTACGTGACGCTGGGTGTCTCTATGGGAGGCATTGAGAAAATACCCCAGGGGAGACCTGGCACAGCACGGCTGCTGCTAAACCCTGAACTGCCTGTCAGCAGCACTTTGTCTGAACATGATGTGTTCTTGTTAAGAGGCAGCGATGCGATGTTAGAGCAAACACCCCCCCCTGCAACGGGCAGGTGCAGAAACCTCGGTAAAATAGACCCATTTTTAGAGCAGCCTCAGGTGTCTGGATGGCAACGGTGTGGCAGCATTCACCATTTAAGAACAGTCATCACAACGCTTACAGAAAACAAGCTGGAAAATTATTATTCAACATTCAAAATTCAGCACAGGAGCTTCCAACTGTGCCTTGGTGCTCAAGACATGGAAACCATACAACACCATAAAATACCTAAAGTTAGACTTTTGTTCAGTAAACTGCATGAGGAAACTGGCCACTTAAAGAGGAAAGCGGAAAATTCTTTATACTATATTTATAAAACTTAATTTTCAATGCCTGCCTGGAATCAGTCACTTTTTTGACAAATTCTCTAACCTTTAAAAGACTGGAGATATTTGTATATATTTTATATGTGCTTTTGTGAGATTCTTTTCATTCAACAGTTTCCCATCATGACTTTGTTGTGCTCTGCCGGGGGAAACATTTTCTCTGACAGACTGATTTAAGTGTGCTGCCACAGGGACAGTCACAGGAAAGCCTATATCTGGCTTTCAACACATCTCTCAAGCAGATAATCACCAGAACTTCCATTTGAGATTAGAGAAAGGGAACAGTATATGTCTGATAAACACACAATCATTAAAAATGTATTCCTAAATTTATAAATATAATTGGCTCACAAAGGAGCCCCTTCTGTGACTTTAGTTGTTGTGATCAGGGGTGCACATAAGTGGTCCGCAGGTGCGCATGGGCTGTCAAAATAAAAGATAAGAAATTGCAACGCACATTTGGTTACATTCGATTTTCTGCAGAAGGACAGACATTTGTTTAGAACTCTTAAAGATGTCGAAGAAGCAAGCTCCTTTAAGCAATTACTTTGGTGTTCCTCCACCTACAAAGAAATGTCAGAAGGAGTCTGAACCGCAAAAGAATCGCATATTCTTGGAAAAGTGGTTGCAGGAGGAGAGCTGGCTTCAAACAAATGATGAACGCACAGAGATGTGGTGCAGAATATGCCGTGAAAATCCCACTCTAGCGGACAGAAACAGTGCCTTTTATATGTACGCAAACATGTGTTGCAGCTTCTCATCTGGTGCGCGTCTTTTATTTTGACACCCCATGCACACTTGGGGACCACTTATGTGCACCCCTGGTTATGATAGCTTTTGGATGCTTGAGGGTTTAACTCAAGCATCCAAAAGCAGCTTTAACCGATTTAGGCACAATTTTCAGACCTATTTTAACCTTTTTGGATTCTTGTAGAAATGCAAAAAACCCACATGTGCACAAAATTCTGAAAACATGAAGCTCATGTATCAACAAAATGACTTTAAACTGCTAAACTCTAAGCACAATTTCATTGGCCTCACATGTCTTTCAAAATACCCGACTTGTAAGTCTCTGAGTATAAATTGAATCATTTAGCACACTTTGTTCGCCTAGGAACACTGGCCTTGAAAATGCAACACAATGATTACCAATTAGTCTCACTCCTGTGTCACCTGTTCAACTTCAATTGGAAGAACAACTGTGTTGTGTGCCAGAGTATACAAGAGATCTCGAGTGACTTACATAGTTGTGCAAGAAGACGGAGCAGCAAGAACACAAAAGAAGAGGATGGGTGAGGATAAGGATAAGAAGAAGCCTAGGAGGCAGCAAAAAGCAATTTGCAGGTTTTTTTGGACTGTTCTGCAGAAGACTTTGTAATGCAGTAAAACACATATTTAAATATTCCTTTTGTTACCTTTTTGTATCTGTGTGCCGATTTTCTTTCTAGTGTTTGTAGTGGGGAAATTACAGAGTTTTGCCAAATACTAAGCAAAATAAGTTGCATTTGTGTTGCATATAGGTCATTCCATCTCTTGGCCTTTCTGTGTGGAGTTTTCACGCTCTCCCTGTGTGTGGGTGGGTTCTGTTCAGGTACTCCGGTTTCCTCCCACAGTCCAAAGACATGCAATTAGTGCAGTTAAGTTAATTGGTGATTCTAAATTGCCCATTGGTGTGAATGTTTGTCTGTCTCTCTAAGTTTTCACCCTACAACAGACTTTGATCTGTCTGTAATGTACCCTACCTCTTGTCTAACGACATCTGGGCATTAGCGGAAGAGAATGGTTATAGAACAGATGAAAATCCGAGGCTATATTTGAACGTGAAAATCCCCCAAACTGAAAAAATGTCTATGTATTGTTAAAATATAAAAAAAAAAAGTCCAGCACTACTGTAAAGTCCCCTATTTAAACACACGCTAATAAAACATACAATAATATATTAATAAGAAATAATAATAATGTCAACATAAAACACATGTTGACATGCCTATAATCTACAGGCTTTAATGTGCCGGCCCACATGTAGCAGCTATAACAGAATTTGGCAATAACAAAAGGAAAAAAAAGCCTGTATTAACCAAAACTTTACTTATATTCTGTAAACTTCTATATATTTTAATACATGATGTGCAGCATGAAGCCAAAACATAAATGAACACTTTAATGGCAGCGTTTTGATCACATCAGTGTTTATTTGATGCTCTGTAAGACATGAGCAGATAATAGCTGTGTGTATTGTTTGGCAAACTGAATCCATTTTGAATTGCTGCGTTTCATTTTGCAAGAGATGTGTGACTTTATGAAAAAGCAGTCAGCTCTGAATGTGAGGCACAGTTTTTGGAAATTTTAATTTAAATACAAGTTCTAATGTTTTCTTGGGGGAAAAAATGGTAAAATACTGTGATATTTGGAAATAAAGTTCTGATGCAGTGACATTATGATAAGACGTTTTCTAAATGTAATTTTAAAACTGGGTTTTGTATTAGGAGTTTTGAGAACTGTGTCTTAGCAACACAGGCACTCTACTCAAAACTATGTTTTCTCACATAAATATATAAATTTTTTTGTTTGTACTTTTAATGACAACTTTTTGACATGAAAAGAAGTTCATCATGTCTTAGTGGTAAATTGTTAATTGGATAAACAACATGTGTAGTAGCTCTGCTAAGGACAGCTTTGTAACCTAACTGGATAAACAAGCTAAATGAGCTGAGAGAAAAGACCAAGAGTGATTACTTTTCTCTTCTTTTCTTTTTCAAAAGAAAAAATTCATTTTAACAGACACAGATTAGCAAAAAAACTTGGCTATGGCAAGTTTGTGGCAAGTTTGTGAATAAGGTCTAAGAAGACAACTCTGTGCAAATTAGAAAAAGGTAGAAACGGAAGTGAAAATAACCAGATACAACGTAGCTCACAAACTGTTATTTTCATATAATTTGTCACTGAAAGGGTATGATGTCGGACAACCTTTTCTGGGAAGTGAATACATTTTCCATTTAGTCATTTGTATGTATGTATCTATAAAAATTAGTTACTACCAGTTTCTCAGCCTAAAAATGAAAGTGAGTATTCTTGCTTATGAAAGCCAAACCTTCTTCCAGAGCGACTAGGACAGAAATATGAATCAATGATCAGTGACTTGCAGCTTTCCATGGGCAGAATGGCAGCATAATTGAAAATAAAGGAAAGGACAGAGCTACCAAGTGACAAGTCCGGGAAGTATAGAGCTACAAACAAAACGCACCTGTTCTGCATAGAGAGCACAAATGAGACTTCACCATCATAAATCATGCACCTATAGGAGACAGGTACCTTCTCCTATTTAGACCCCGAGGCAGGCATAGACTGTAGAACCGGAGGACTGTAGAGTAACATTCAATAACAGAGTAAAACCTACAACACACCTTTGACATATATAAGGTAGAAAAGCAATAAATCAAACCTATTCTGTAATATGAGCATGCGTCACCTTTAAAGCTGTGAAGCTAACCTTCTGGGTAGCTTCAAATCCCTGTGAAACTGTGTCATGCCATGTACAGTGTGCTATTAAAAATTCTTCAAGAAAGAAAGTATGCATTCTTTAATGGAGGAAAACAGGTTAAAATTTCCTCTTAGATATTTTTGAATTAAAAGATCTGCGACTTCTTCCTGTTGTTCACGGAACCACTTTTTAATTTATTTAGCAGCAGGCGTCATGGTGTTATCATCTTGGTTTACGGGCCCATCGAAAGAGTACAAAATTTACGCCACGGGGTGCACTTGCTCGTGTAAAATACCTTCGCGTTCCTTGGCTGTTACGCAGTCATGCAGAGCAATCATCAGACCTAATGATCCCCAGTGGAGGCTGCCCCTACTATTACAGCTAGGCTGCAATGTTTAACCGTCAGCAACAGACACTGTGGGTTGAAAGTATCATTTAGCGTTCTTCAGAATCTAGAGAGGATGAAAGATGAGTCATGAGATGATATGCCTCTCACTGATGCTCGAGGTCTCGGTTTAAAGCAGGTTGTATACATTCATTTGTAGCCTTTGGACAGTGTGTTTTCAAACAGGAACTTCACCAACGAAATATCAGCTTTGTATAGTTGACTGCACAGTACTCATCACTTAATACTGTGGCAACAGCTGAGACTGAAAGACTGGTCAACATCTATAGTGTTACATAAATGCCTATCTGCTGTTGACAGTGGCTTTCAAGCTGTGTCTTTACTGGCACATGTTAACTGTGTTTGGCAGAGTGTGGGCGTGTTTTTTTCTGTCTTGTTTTGTCTTTAAGGTCATTTTCCTTGACATAGTTATTATGCTGCTTTAAATCTGTCTTTTTATTTGCAGATGAGCTTATTAATAACTTATTCTTCTTTTAAAGTAGCATTCATGGCTAAATTGCATTCAACAGACTGTAATTTGGCTCAGCCTCGTCTTTGAAATGATAATTTGATTATTCATCTGGTATCTCTATGATTATGTGTAATCTGTGTAGCCTTGCTTCTCTTTCATCTGTTTTATGTCCTGAAATGTAAATATTTATAATGAAAATGACTCCACTGAAGCAGAGCTCTGGTCACGCGCTCTGGGTACTGACCGAAAGAATGAGATCACGGATACGAGTGGTGGAAATGAGTTTCCACTGTAAGGTGTCTGGGCTCCCCTTCATTTTGGAGGAACTCACACTGGAGCTGAAAAGAGCCAGTTAAGGTGGTTTGGGCCTCGGATTAGGATGCCTAGTGGTTGGTCGCCTAGGTGTGGTGTTTTGGGCATGCCCAACTGAGAGGAAGCATTGTGGGGGACCTAGGACATTATAGAGAGGTGAAATCTCTGGATTGGCCTGGTGCCCCATATATACATACGGTATATATATATATATATATATGTTTCTAAAATATCTGGAAAGTTGCTCCTTCTCAGCAGTCAGCTCTGTAGCCTTGAGAGAAGGATCTTCTGCCCTCCTCTCCAGTTTAGATCATCTTTTTCTGCTGCCAGGGCAAGGTTTACATTCTGAAATTGGATACCTTTTCCCCACCTCTTCTGAACTTCTTCCTTCCTTTTATTGTAATATATACTTAATTTCATCCTCACACCGACCCACACTGCCCTTTGTCTGGCACACTTTTCTTTTTCTTTCAGCTTTAACTTAACCGGTATACTTTCATCTTGTGATTTCAAAATTTCAGATCTCTTCTGCTCCATGTGTCTCTTCTCTGCCTCCTCCTTCTTTTCCATCTCTTCATGTAATTTCTTGTCAGTGTTCAGTGTTTTTTTGGCAGCCAACTTTTTCAGCAGTTTATCCAAAACAAATTCTGTTCTTATCTGTTGCATCCGTCCTTATTTATACTGTATTATTAATATATTAATAGAAAGACCAATGTTAAGCTTAGTGAATAAATGGTGGAACTTTAATATTTAAAAACATTTTTGCAGAATGATGAATCATTACAAGCCAGATCAAATGTTATAAATTATTATTATTATTATTATTATTATTATTATTATTATTGTTGTTGTTGTTGTTGTTGTTGTTGTTATTAGGAATTACCTACTAATCGTAATAAAATATATAAAGGATGAATTCTCTATCGATGCATTTTGATGTATGCTTGCTATTCTTATAATGCATGTTCTCCTCTCATGTGTAAACATCAAGGGTGCCACATGTAAAAGTGAGCTTCTTTTCCCTAGATTCAATTAAATTAATGACAAAATAAGATTTTTTTTTTCTTTAAGTTTCTTTTCTTTAATTAGGGAAATGACTAAGGGAGGAGTGTCAAGGAATGTGACAAAATGACAAGTGACACAAATTAAAAACATCCAATTACAGGAAGTAAAACTGCAGGAAACGAATCCATTCTTTACACTTCTGAGTACAGCAGTCTGAAAACAGTATGTTAGTGCTAAGGTATATATCGTGTCATTTCCACAACAATTTTTTTAAAAATCTTCTGATTTTAAATAATTACTTAACTGTGATTTTGTATTTATTTTATATTCAATATAAATGTGACTGTTACACATTTATTTTATTGATTAAACATTCAAATTTTTTTAGACATGTTAAATGTATACAGGCCCCCCCCAAAAAAAGAAACAGTATTATACTGTTATTACACCTCTTCTGCTTGCAAATGAGTCATTTAGGAAAGATGTCACGACAGGTTTATCCACAGCTTTTTCATTCAGCAACTTTTTTATTCCTTTTGTTCGAAGCGCTAAACAAAGCAGCGTTTATGTTACAGCAGTAGCAAAAACAGGCATTTGAAGTAGTTAACTGAACTCTTACATTGCTGTGATGAATATTTTTTTTACAGTGACGAGGCAAAGACAAGAGAGTGGGTGATAAACGAGAGGTATTACAGGCAGGCGATGAAGAAGAAAAGCAAGATTAGACTGCCAATTACTTAATCTCTATTGTTGTTTGTGACTAATGATAATTAGAAATAGCACGCAATAATTGCAAATTCACAGACATGGGCGGAAACAAACTGTATTACCACAGCAGTATATATCTTGTAATCAACAATTAACAGCACAGCAAACCACTGCTTGCTTATCACATAATTCTCATGTCTACCAAACACACTGGTAACAAACTGTGCTTGCTGACGAAAATAACATGCACTTCATAGAGTGGTGATTTATAACCAAATGAAAAAAGTTAAGCAATTATTAAAGCTTGTTAATTCTTTACTTTAAGGTTATTCTCTCTCAGAGTCAAAGATGTGTTTCTTACACAGAATGTTTAATCTTGTGAGACATTTTTTGGTAATACAGCGGTGGGAGGCAGGGATGGATGGTATGTGTTGGAACATTAATCATATGCATGTGTTTGCAAAATGTTCCTTTGCTGCCAGACTGCTATGCAACAGAGGTGCAACAGAACAAGGGCAGCATCGGCCAAAGTCAGCAACTAGGTAGCAAAATATATATTCAGCTGTCAAATACACACGTGCACCATTTCCCATAATTAAATGAATAAAAACTATTTAAGCAAACAAAAATGTCTCAAAGTGATAACTCATCCCCAAACCAAAAAACATAGGAAATATAGTATCTCTCTCATATATATATATATATATATATATATCTAGATAGATAGATAGATAGATAGATAGATAGATAGATAGATAGATAGATAGATAGATAGATAGATAGATAGATAGATAGATAGATAGATAGATAGATAGATAGATAGATAGATAGATAGATAGATAGATAGATAGATAGATAGATAGATAGATAGATATAGATATATATTTGTAGTTGAGACGGATAGTCTTTGGATATACAAAAACAAGAGAAGTGATTCTCTCAGAGTAAAACGTTAAAGCTATCTTTTCAGTGTGTCCAGAGAACATTTTCTGTAATCTTCGGGTTCTTGACCTTGGGTAATTTCATCATCTTCAGGGTAACTAAACCCCAGGAGACCATCAGTTGTGATCTCTCATGTGCTAGTACTGTCACCTCACTGTAAGGGGGACTCATGATCAATACATTGTTTATATCTCGATGTTTCAGTCCTTCAGTTTTCTCCCAGAGACAAACTGGTGGATTTGAACCTGCATTGCCCGAAGTCCTGCTATTTAGACATGTTAACCTAAATAATAGATTGGGAATATTTTTGTGTAAGGAAATATATAATAAAGGTATTTTGACCTAATGTTGTGTTGAAAGATAGCATGTAAGTCAAGTTTCTATTCAGAAGGTGATTGAGCCTAACTTGTTAATATCAGCAGTGATACGGACAGGATATTACTTTTTCCCAATTTTAATTTTTAACCTGTTAGGACAATGGCAGTGTCAGCCCAAATAATATATATAGACTGAAACTACAAAGTGAAGCACAGGCGCTGTGCGTTGCAGAGTCATGGGAATGTTCTTGTATTATTTTGGTGAAGAAGAAATATTGTTATACTTGATTCTTTAGTTAGCGGTAGCAAATAATTTAGCTCATGCTGTTAAAATCCATCAACCAGCATGAGTAACCTAAATTTGGTTAACAGTAAACCTGACTTGATAATATTTGATTTTATTGTATAAATTCATTCTTAATGAAATGCTTACCATTTGTTCTAGAAGAAAGTTTTGTATAAATAAATGAATTTAATTTTCCCCAAATTGCAAAGCTATGGCATCAAAACAACATGATTGGTGAATTGAATGTTGATCCTACACCAATATTATTATGATCACCCCCATTGGGATATCAGATACACCCTGTCAAACATCTCAAAAAGAAAGCTTGGCTGTGTTGAACTTTGCTCATAGTATGCACCTATAAAAAAGGAGGTTTCACAAGGTTTAGCAAAGCCTTGTGTTGTGTTGTACTTTTATTTCATTATTTCTGTCCACTATGAGATAAAGGAGAACATCAAAAGCCTGATACCTGCAGGCCTGACAACAGGAGATGTATCACTCCTGTAACACCCATAACATTCAGTAGTCGCCTCATTGTTCTGACACACACAACAAAACTATTGACTACACTACACTCTAACTACACAAGATTTGCGCTAAATGTTGCAAATCTCTCACATCTCAAAACACCTCCTAAAACTTCCCCCTCCCTAAACAACTAAGTGTCATGTTGACATAACATTTTCTGATTGGTCGACATGGTACATTTTTCGACCAATAGGAAAGGGTGGGATTTTTCTTGGATTTGGCTTTGACCGTTTCTCCCGCAGTAAATATAAACAACGATAGTATTCAGGAAGAAAACCAAACATTGCAGATATTTTTTATCATAACTCTGGTTTTATGTGGCCTATCAACACAATTTAAAAGCTGGTATAAAGTCCACACTTTTTCCGTCAGTCGTTCCATCTGTCATGCTCACATCTCCAATGGTTGTACACGTTGTCATTAACGTGGCTTCATTCCACATCAGCCACGCGGCTTTGCTAGCTAAAGCACCGGTGTCGGAACATAAGGACGCTGTCATAGACGACGTTGATTAGCTGCCTATGTACGAATGTGAATCGCGTAATTGGCTGGACTATGGGATAAGGTGACATCATTCTAATCCCATACTGGAGCAGCTAGTCACTTACTGACCAACACTGCAAAACAGAATTGTTAAAGTATTAATTTTAATTTCAATTCAGGTTGGATTTTTTTTGTGCGCAACGCAGATTTCCTGTGCGCAGAGACCGTGCCAGCAGTGCGCAATTGCGCACGCGCGCAGCTTAGAGGGAACATTGACCACTCTAAGCAAACTCACTGCTGCTCTAGACGTGGTGGCTTCCACAAACCGCTTTTATGTATGGACTCTTGTATGTAATGGACTAATTCCAAATTTACTCCGGTGTTCAAACATTATTCATCCCTGTGCTGTAGTGTACACCTTACCCTTTTAACAACATGCTACACATGATGATAATAAAAAGGCAGAGAGACTAAAATCAACCACTGGTTCTTTTTGTTCTTTCTCTTAGGTGTGGCATATTTCTATTAAATTAAAGTAAAGTCATTATTGCATGGTCAAAAGATGAAAACCTCAATAAATGTAATAGAATCTTGAGTCTGGAGACATGGTTGAGACATGATTACAGTACTTAAGAAACAGATGGAGAGTAATCAGAATGAAGAAAACACCAAAGAAGGTACCCTCTCTCAGGCATTGTCTTTTTCCTCCACACACAATAAGCAAACTCACTGCTGCTAACCTTGTGTTCATAGTGAGCTCTTCTCACTACAAATGACCATAACAGTGATTTTGCATGTTTGGCTTGGTAAATGACAACAATTTTCTAAAAGAAAAAAAAAAAACAATCCTACTGGGGCAGCAAATATTAGAGTTGTTTTTTTCTTCCTATCAACCAGACTGTCATTTGTTTCAGTTAACTCCAGTATACTATTAAAATCCAATTGTAGAGACATGGTCAAGCTAATTAAATCATAACAGTGAACAAAATTTCTATTACGTTTTTGTCAAAGTATTAATTTAACTGATCCAGCATGGAGCTAGATGGCAGACAATTATGTTTCCTCCTGAAAATACAATCCACGGAGAAAACTAATTTTACCAAGAAATTAAGATATTTTGTGTGATTGTTAACAGGTGAGCCATTGAATTCTGAGCTGAGTGTATTGTCTGAATATGTGATTTTCATTGATTAGATTTGCATTGAAGTTGCTAAACAAGCGTGGAGGTTATATTTGTTTCACTCAAAAACTCCTGGTATGAGCCTGTATTAAGGTAGCCTTAAGGTTCAGTGATCAAAACCAACAACAAAACATTTCAAATAAAAATAAGCTGTCCCATAAAATATAGCAATATTTGCCAAATGATTCACACAGCCATCAAAAACATCTTCAGTTTTTGCCATTGGAATATCCTACATGTGTACTGCACTCAAAAACAGATCAATTCTTTAAGGTGTGGGAACCATACTTGAATTATGTGGAACCTGACGTTTCCAATATTATGTTACAAGGATTCTCTTGAGTGTTCAAACTGCAACGTACCACAGGTATTGTACTGTATTGCATTCTCTCTTTATTTATTTTTTTTATTTATTAGATGGAACTGAGCTGGTGTTCTGTGCTTAGTTATCAGTCTGTTTTTGTTTATTTGTTTTTTTTAATTTATTTTTGGTTCTGAATTGTACACTTTATTATGTTATGTAATTATGTATTATTTGTGAAAACAGAAAAACTAATAAAAATACATTAAAAAACAAAACATCTTCAGTTTTAATAAAATCTGCTAAGCTATATGTCTATATGATATTTAAGGACTTTAATTTATATTTGTCATTACATATTTATTAGAGAGTCAAACAATTTTTGTGACTGTTCAACGTATGTTGACTCTTTACTCATTACTCTAAATAGGGGCATTAAGATTTCACCACAAGTTGATTTAAGAAAGCCACACACAGTCACACATATCAGTGAAGCATAAGATGGGGATAATGCATCAGGTCTCCCTCTGAGATAATGATCGGCTCCTAAATTGGTGAACCTTTGGCATGGCAACCAAATGACAGTGTGCGCATTTTGGTCAAGGGTGATTTTAAATGTCTTAACTTTCCGAGTTGCATCAACCAGCCCCCCTCAAACTACTCTGTGTGCTCTATATCCAGACCCGCAGAGCACCACTGTGCTCCCCACACATTTTTTGACAAAGTGAAACAAACAGTAACTGAACTGACAGGATATGTCATTTTCAATCTCGGCTTTAAAACTTCACAGGATAAAGCTGCTGGGTGAACTGATAATACTGTTTAGAGAACTAAACGAGATTGAACTGCCAATTTGAATTTGGCTTCATTGATGAAACGGCAGCAGATGTAGACAGAATTTCCAGACATGTTTATTTTGGACAGTGTCTTTGGACTGTGAAGCTGAGGCCATGAAATGAGAGAAGTAAGCAAGGAGTAGCAAAAGGAGGACTCAAAATCCTCATCCCAGGCTCTGAAATACTCTGATACCACCAGTGTCACAGGAATACGCTCAAGGTGTCCTTTGCTGTAAGCAACACAAGAGTTTTTCAAGGCAAAGAATTTCCCAAGTGAGTCACCTGATCTCAACCCAATAAAGCCTGCTTTTCAGTTACTGAAGACAAAACTGAAGGCAGAGACACCCACAAACAAGCAGGAACTGAAGGAGGCTGCAGTAAAGGCGTAGCAGAGGACCTCTACAGAGGAAACACACTAGACTAGCCTACGTGCAGATATTCAGTCTAATAAAGTTTTTCCATTTAGCAGTGTGGAATCTGTGAACGGTTTTAGGACCATGACTCTTTCTTTAGATGCTTTGAGTCACTTATTAGATTGCATGTATATAAAATCAATTCCAAACAAGAGGAAACTGAAGCTATGTTTTTAATCGTTGTCCAGATGTGGTTTAATATGGATCAACAGTGAAAATATACATGTTCAGTAAATTTATGGAAACACAAAACTTGCTGTAAAAAAATGGTCATCAAACAGCGTGGATCAATCACATGTCCCTGTGATCTAAAGTAGTAACAAGTCCATGTGTTAGATTAAATTTAAGTTAATTAAAATCACAGCTTTACAATTAAACACGTGTCATCCACAAAACTGTTGTCAGCTGTGTACATACCCAGGGCATATCGTTTCCTCAGAGCAGCATGTGTATACTCAGCAGCTTTTATGACATAGACATTGCATAAATAACACTTTTTTTTTTCTAGTGAGACGAGGGAGAAATTTGCACTTGAAAGTTTAAAATGTCAAGATAAATGGCATTTTCAGTTAAAAACAGCAGAACAAAACCTTACTCTTGGGTGAAATCAGGAACATGTCCTGGGGGCTAGTGTAAAACTAACCTCATCCTAATATGTTCATTTTGCAAACTACACAGGCAGAGTGTGTCTCTGTTGCTCACCAGTGTAAGTGTATCACACAGTGTGTATGCTATACCTGCTGCTGTGCCAGAGTGGCCGCGGGAAATCACTTCCAAACAAGAAAAAAACTGTTAAGCTGGACTGGTGTGCTGGTCATACATAAAACAGGCCAATTTAATTCAATCACCACGTTGATTAATCTGCTCTAAAAGTAGACGACACGTTCTACAGCTGTGACACCACAGCCTGTGGGTCACAGTCCATCAGGTGGATATTAAAAACTGAGGGAATTCCCCTTCTATATAGTCAAAGTTGGTATGGCCCAAACAGCTCAGCTTTAGCCTTTTTTGTTTCCTTTTTAGTTTTTGCATCAATAATACTTATAGAGGGTAAATGAACATGCAGCTATTGCAAGTAGCTTATTTGTATAGATTAATATCAGAAAGAATTTCCCATAAATACATCTTTGAAGCAGGACCTTGTGCACAGTAAAATACTTCCCTTTTGAAATGTACATTTTAAAGTGTGTCAAAATCACATTATTAAATAATAGATGTGGGTTGCTGAATCAATGGTTGCTTGGCCTTCTGACTTTTAATGCCACTTAATGGAGAAAAGTCTGATGCTGAGAGACGACAACAAGTGCAAGGGACGCAGACAGAAACCAGGGAGTGAACAGAAGGTTCCCTAGAGTGGTGCCACTGAGGAGAACGATGAGGAAGATGCCAATAATAAAACCTCCACAACAGAAATAACTGAAATGTAGCTTCATTAAATCAAAACAAAAACGTGGGCTAATATAAAACTCTGGCTCCTCCTCTGGCCTCTTGCTAGTCACCAAACTGTCTTTACAGTATCGATTTCATTCTATAAGCAACAATTAAGCTTCCCAGATCAGTGCACGATCAACAGTGTGTTACCATTGCAGGAAAACCATTACCATTAATCACAGCCTGGACAAAATATATGCAGATATCAAATCAAACACTTAAGATAAAGAAGTAAAAAATAATTTAATTTCAGTTTAACTGCAAGGCTTTAATGAAAAACAATGAATACATTAAAAAGTTATACATTCGGATGCAGCAACAGACTGGTATGATATAGCCTCTTTAAAGAAGCTGCTTTATCAGGATTATAAGTCCCTGATATTATACCAGTGATACAAAGAATAAGATCAATTCGCAGGCTCGTTTTACCTTCTGCATTTATATCTTTGTCTTTCTTCTCCTTTGAAATATTCAGCACTTTCCCCTTAATCTTTCTGACTTGTGTCAGTTCCAGAGGAGTGACTGTTAAAGATCACTCATCATGAGCACTATCTTTTTCCCCCTCAGGCAATCCCTGAGGGGGGAAAAGTTGCAGTTTCCAAACAGACATAGCTGTTGCTCTCAGAAGAAGAAAAAAAAGATGGATGAAAGGGAGAGAGAACAGTAAGAAAAGCATGCCATTCAATGTTTTTTTTTCTTTCATAAAGGATGAACTTCAACCAATGTCTCCCCTCTGAGAACATCAGTCAAAGTGACACGATGTGGACCCCCACTGACTACTCATCATCAGCTCTCATTAAAGAGAGCCAGGAACTGGCTACTCCAGCTTATTCCCATTGATTGAGAAGGGCAGAAAATGGGCATGTAAGCAAACTTAAAGTGGAGGACTTTAATAGCGTGGAGCATTAAAGTTTCTGCCGATGATTAGCACTCGCTCTGACTTCAAAAGCTACCCGTCTGCTTTGAGTAGGCCGACAAGTTTGAAGAAGACGTCAAGGTGTGAGCACAGTGTGAAATGATTATAGGAAAAAATAGATTAACACTGTGACCTCAAAGGACTCTGTGCATTTACATCAACACTTTGCTGTCTCACGACCTTCTCTACTTCCTCGCACATCATTATGTCATTGCTGGATTCCACGCCGTTCTGTCGCACTTGTGTCCCGGGGCCTCTGCCATAAAAGTACAACACAACACAATTTCACTTAAATGTTTTTGTCTTTTTACCTGCTTGGGAGAAACAGACATGTCTCGTATACAGGAGCAGTTGCAATAAGTAACAGTAGCCTGATGGTGTAAACTTTTAAACTCGTTGTCCACTTTGGCAAAAACCTCGAGCTAGCAGAACAAGAGGTACAAAATGCTATTTTGAGCCACTTGTGCAATCAGGTGAGCCAGTGGAAAGTGGGTATGCTGCTGCAGAGCATGGCGCTCTCAGGCTCCCTCTGTCCCTACACTGCATGCTCATTCCCAAGGGCCTAAGGAGGAATAATCAGTCATTAACTGGTGCAGGCCAAGGTTCAGCTGCAGAGTGCCATGTCCCTTGGAGGATCAATAGGCCAGGGTAATTAAAGAGCTGGCCGGGGAGGGAGGGGAGTGTTGGGAGGGGGGGCATGTTGCCAGTAAATCCACCGCAGCGATGGGATAACTGTAGCCAGAATGACTACAACACTGACACTGAGAATGGCACTAAGGGAGGGTGACACACTCGCATAAACACATAAACATATCACAGACTCCAGTGGGACCTAGAGACTGACTCAAACACAGGCCCGTGCACTTATAAATAATAATGCAACAAGACTATTGTGATAGCACTGTTGTGTAATTACCTGAATTGTTTAGTTTTCTTTTAGTTTTTTTTTTAGATTTCTATTATCATGTGGTGTAAATTGGCATAGATGATAGTAATTACTGTGATGTAGAGTTCTGCGCTGTGCCCAAACACCAGAGGATTAATCGTATCTTCTTGTGTATCCAAGTGAAGACGCAAGTCTATTGAGCCGCCAGGACACATGGTGATTTAATTTCTCTAAGCTGCTTTTAGCGTGAGTAATGTTTTATTGTTGGAAAAGTAGTGGCAAGGTAAGGCGAATGAGCATGAGCCACGTTGCTTCTCACATCCAAAACACCGTAAGATGGATTCCCTATTGTTTCCTCTTTGAGCTATGAATAAAGTTGCTCAGTTGTAAAAGTCTCATAAAGAGATGAGAGAATCACCATAGAAAATCCTCCGGGAAAGACTTGTGTGGATGATGTTATTTCGATGTTTGTTCGCAGAGGTAAAATGCTTTTTCTTTCCAGATTGAACTTCAGTGTGTGCCTTAAATCCCCGAGCGTTCACGAGCAGCAGCAGTTTCTTTAATCTGATACATTAGTGATCCTCACTAGGAAGCAGAAGTCCTGTGTTGCTGTCAACCCTCTCAGACTTATAAACGTTTTTGAATCCAGTCTTTTGCATTACTGCAGCTCGATTCTCTAAATTTAATCCTCACACAATGTGCACAGCACAGCTTCCAAGATACTTAGACTGCACTACAAATGTACTGATGAATAATTAACTCGTGCATCTGGTGACGTATCATTTTTCATGTCGGGACCACTAACACAAAAGCTCTAATGTCAAAGGTGAAAGCATGTGTAATATGTCATTGGAAAGCATTAGTCAAAATACCAGCCAAGAGCATTGTAAAGCACACAGACTACATAACAATATCCTCAGTTTGTGTAATAAATTCAAGTCACAGAGCTAAGCATCCCATTTTCAGTTCCATAATCTTTCAAAAACCCAGAAGGTCATTTGACAACGTCGATTCAGAAGCTGTTTCCAGAATCTTCAAAGACTCCTCTAAACATCTGGATTTAAAAAGAAAAAAAAAACAATCCCATATTGTGCATGAAAAAAAAAAGACGATTATTTCTCAGGTAGTGAAGCTTTACTTCCACTATTCTGGCAAACCGAGGATAGGATCTTGCGTCACTCACATAATATAAATGTGATATTCCTGTCATATGTTTGAGATCATAACAATAAAAACACAGGGAGAGACACGAAGGGCACAAACTGGGGTTAATATAACTGACTCCAAATAGGAAATGTTGTGTGGTGTCGCAGGAATCTGCAACACAAGCCCTGAAATGTTCAAATTAAAGTTTAGAGCATCCCCACCACCTGCTGCTGTCTATCGGATGCCACATGCACTTTAATAAACTGGGTATCATCAGCCTTGATGCTACATAACGCGCCGTACACTAGCACAGCCAAATGGAGAGCAGCCAGAGCCAGTGCAGTCTGTGGAAGATTTGAGGACTGTCTGTTTTATGGCATATGGAAATGGCCTAGATATTGATTCCTTACTAATGTGGCTCATGAAGCAGACAGCATCCCATGTAATTGCTTTAAAGTTATTTCTAGTATTAGCTATTCTATATTTTATCTATATTATAATATTGGCAAGAGATGTTGCTGTAAATAAAACTAAGATGTTAATTTTTGATGGTTTTTTTGCCTGCATAATCATCAAGCCAAAGTGTCCACTATAAATAATTACTTTTGGATAAATGGCCCCTATCCCATAAAAATAACTGAAGGCATTCCCAACCCCTCTGTGAACCTATTAAATCTGAAGTCTGCAGGATGTTTTATAACTGTCTTAAGGTCAAACTCTCTATGACCTATAAAAACACTACAGCTTCTTGTTTGCTGTAGACTTGCAGTCTTGACATACAGTAGGTTCGTAAGACAGTTTTTGATCTTCGTTCGCCCCACTTTTTCAGATGCCTTTTATTTTCCTGAGTCGTAGTGCACAAAGATAATTTAACTCCATTGACAGTTTCTGTGTAAAACAATACTTTCTTTCCTCAGAGTAAAAATAGCTTTTGCTTTCTCTGTCACTGCCCCCCCCCCCCCCCCCCCCCCCCCCCCCGTGATGACTACTGAGTGCTTCACCAAAGACATGAATTTGTTGACCTATTGATTGGAAGGTTTTCAGTTCCTAATGGGGTTTTTTTACAAGTGCTTTGCAAAATATTTTCGGCCTATTAAGTTCTTTAATTGCACAATTTTTTAACTCCATCCATCTGTATTATAAAGTTTAGTTTTATCCTAACTAAAACTTTCTTTGTCAACACAAATAAAACAAGTAACCCCTGTGTCTTTTACTTTTGTGTTAAATTATTAAAAGCCTCGTAAATTGCTATAAAAACACAGTTGAATTTTATAAAATGCAACTTCCACTGCATATTAAAAACAAAACTGTAGATTAAAATAATTGCACTACCACTATAGAAATGTGAAAGTCAAAAAAGGGCTCCTTGGACAGTAGGAAAGAGAATAATCTGCTGGAGTTGGCCATATCGCAACCTGTCTGTATCTCTTTGAGCCGGTACCAATCCTGCTTACAGGTTACTTGCACAATCCTTAAACAATGTAGACAGTTATTCTGGCAGCTTCAGTAGCAGTAGAGATCTTCATTCCTAAATGTCTAGCTGTAAGACTGTGTGATATTATTTTAAACATAAATCAAATGAATGAATTGGTATAGGAATCAAATATTCTAGGTGAGTGGAATTAAACATCCCCCCCCAAAAAAGTAATTTCTCACATCACAAAGCATTGCAGGATGAGCCTTGCACGACAAAGCCACTACAAGCTCTTATTCCCCCACTTCCTTTTCATGTTTTTTAGCAGTTTGCAGAATCATACCTTCGGTGTATCCCACCACACAGGAAATGTGATCAAAAAGTCCCAAGAACAGCCCATGGAAATTTAAATTTTACTTGATTTAAAACTCACATTCAGGGTCTTCTCATACACCTCTGGACTATGTTTGAAGCACAATTTAAGAATCAAACTCATCACAGTCGCAGCAGCATAGTGTATATAGCAACATAGTGTTCATTAAAAAGGAGGAATGAACTGGAACGTAAATGAAAGCAATGCTTGGAGTGGCCAAGGTGTAGATAGAAAAACAGGGTTAACTTCCAGGTATCAAAGAGGGCCTGGTTACCACCGTATTGGTTTTAAAGACCTGGTTGAAAACGGCATCACCATCCCTCCTTTAAATACTAAGAGCTTGATGTGATGACTGGAAACAGGTGTGGGAAAGACAGCTCGAGCGGGAGAAGCTTCACCTGTAGGCAGCCGATGAGGAAGCACCTGCCCACAAATCTACCCGATACTGAGAGATGGACTCAAGACAAAAGGGAGACTGAAAGAAAGAGAGAACAAAGGGACAACCCCAAACCTGCCAGGACCATAACAAGATCTCGCAGTGCAAGTTCTGCTATTGTTCCTTGTACTTGTCTCTGTGTGATGGGTGCCGGATCTCATTTGTTGGCGTCTGGATGAAGATGCAAAGAGGCAAATCTGTTGATGAAGTCAGTAGTGAGTGAGGATTGCAGTTGTCTATCACACCATGCTTCTTCTGCACATTAGACAGTAACGTGGCACTGAAACAATAGTTTCACTGTCACCTCATAACAAGTAGGTCCTGGTTCCTCCCACAATCCAAAGAGATGCATGCGGTTGTGTTAATGTGATTCTAAACTGACAGGAGGTGTTAATGGGAGAGTGAATGATTGTCTCTATGTGTTAGCCCTGCTCGGAATTGGTCAGCTGTTCAGGATGTACTCTGCGTCTCGCCCTGTGACGGCTGGGATATGCAGGGGTATTTTGGTCAGTCTTGTAAGGAGCCAGTAAACAAGGGAGGAGGAGGGAGAGAAGTAGATGCCTATTGATTCTGTGGACAGTGACTCTGATCACTTTAAACAGGCTGGGATCGACAAGCCGTCCCCAGGCAGTGCAAGGCCTTGATCTGACAAAGAGGAAAGCAGTCTATGGGCGTATCCATCAGCAACAAACATTCCAGAACTCAACAAAAACAAGAGAGGGTATTAACTGTGATGCCCATTGATCGGTCAGCGCTGCGCACAGTCACCGAGACAAAGCTGGCCCCTTCGATTTGTCTGGAGACAGACCCGGTGTAATTGTAAGGAACTGCAAACAGCAAAAAGAACAGGACATTTTCAGTTGAAACACATTTTTTTGTAATGTGTTACAGACAGACAACAAACAGGTGAGGTGGAAGAAAAAGACAAGCAACACAGATTGAGAAAATAATGGTGAAAAACACAGAAATCCATAGAGGTTTGAGCTGAGCAGTGACATTAACAGTCAGGACAGAGAGCTCCTCCTGGCTTTACTGCCCACCGTGCACCAGGGGTCATTCTTTCCAGACAGATCTGTGAGCAGGAGGTACATATTAAGAGCTTAGAGGTAGCTTTATTCTGCCGTGTTTGGTAGAATCTCACAGGTGGGGGTCAGCAAAAACAAAAAGTCTGAAGCTGTTAGACTGTCCTTTTTCTTCCTGAGGCTTGACACCAGACGGAAGCACAATGGACACACATTTGAAGCTTTTGATGTTTTTTCCTCGACTCTTACACGATACAGTATAGAGCAAGCACGCTGTAAATAGCTTTTCCAAAAACCACTACGGAACAAATTTCCTAGATTTCGACTTTAAAATGGGACAACACACACCAACTGTAAAATAACACTGCTTGATCATTTATCATACTTTAGCATTTACCAGAGAAGGTTGCAGTCACTTCAGAAGCTACAGATGCTTTCCACTCAACTTGCTTCATGAAACAGTATTCCTGCTTAATCCAAAAAGAGTTGTTTTTAATTGGATACATTCTTGCTAACAGGAAAATAAAAGCACACTGTTCCCACACGTTTAATGTAATATATCGAGTTATGGTTGCTGTCTTAGTCCAAGTTTTTTCCAGTGCTCCTGTTCTGCTTCAGCATGCATGAAATGATTGATTAATTGAGAGTCCACACGAATGATGTCATCAGCCACATTTTGTGAATTATGTGAGTGATCCTAATGACAGTTTGACGCAGAACCAATCTAGAGTACGGACAAGAAAGGTGATGGAAATTTATTGCTTTTGAATGGATGTCATTTGTGTCCAGGTCAGAATGTGCCAATTGCCACAAGCTTGAGCATTTCCCAAACCAGCAATTAAACAGAGAGCACATAAATCATTGGAGGAACATGGTTGACAGACAGGGACTTTCTAATCGCAGCCAGTGAGCTGCAGAGGAATTCATTTTTATTAGAATTAAACGGACGTGAGTGGCATGTGCCATTTGTTTTCAGTTAAAAAGCACAGTTTTTAATGACACACAAAGCTGTCTGAGCTTTATGTGTTTTTAGTATGTCATAAGTGATCAACTTTATTGTCCCCTCCATTGCTTAAATGGACAGTTGTATATTAGCGCTTCATCTCTTCACTTTTCTGTTAATTTACCCATCACAAACCTTGACCTGGCAACAGTCTTCAAGCAGTAATATTTCTAAAATTACATTTGAAATTGTATCATAATTGCGCTGAGCGTGTACCTTAAACATAACATAGTTTTATTGCACCAATAAATGACATTTTATTTTCTGTGACTATTCTGATGAATACAATTGAAATAAACAGAAGTAGCCAATCAGACCACTGGAACAAGTGCTTTCATTGTTCAAAAATAATAAAATTGTCTTATTTTACCTCGGACCCACAGCTAGACGTTGTTTTGGGTCAATCAGTTTTCTGAAATTATTTCTCTGCCTCCTCAGATGTTATCCTAACTCTGCTGACAAGAGCTCCGACTACCCCACTGACAGAAAATAGTCCCCACTGAAATACAACAAAAGTCGTCTCTATACAGCATCCACTCCTGGATCAAACCATGAAAATCTCCCTGCAGCTGCAGAATTTCTCTTTCTTCCTTTTCTTGTTTAGAAACATCAGGATCGGCTCATCATCGCTTCATGTTGACTCCATTTTTTCCCCTGTGAGCTTTTTGAGGATGAATTTCCCACAAAAAAAACCTAACGTTTTCAGTGTGTATATGCATTACACAACAAGTTCGAATCCAAAATCTCTATTTCGTGTCGCTTGTGTAGTGGCCTTTAGCTCTCTAAATGCTATTAAGTAAACACCTTTAATAGTTATTTGAAACTTGCATAGTTAAGACATTGTTCTGAGTAAATATATATCTATATGTATATATATATGTAGATATAGATTTATTTATTTATTTTACATGTGTGGGCTTAGAAACACAGAAGTATCTAGATGCAGACACAATTCTACATGCACAAAGCCGTTATTCCTGGTGTAATTTAACACAGCCCTTTGTAATGTGGTAATTATGGCAGAATGAAAGATTTGCACATCCTGGTAACCTAGCATTGCTGATGGGTCGCTGCATTTCTGCGGCAAAATGGAAGAGGTCTGTGAACAGATTAACAGGACAATCTTTTACATTTTATCTCCAAGACTCATGCAGAGAATTGAGATGGTCAGGCTCCCTTTAAATCACTAAGTCAATTACCTCGTCCATATGGGACAGCAGTGATTTGGATATCAGAGATGGGTGGAGTTGAGCGTAAAGGGGCTGTATCAAAGGAGTGTCTCTTAGCTGTGCCTTGCCCCTCAAGGCTATACTTATGAACACCTCACTGACTCTGATTCGCGGCTGTGCTGGTTGCGATAGCTTTGGCAGAAATAGCAAGTTGAGATGAGATGGAAGCTGGAGCACCTGGTCCAGGAGCAACTGCTAGCATCTCCAGGGACTTCAATAATTAGCATCACATTCACATTATAGCACCTCGGAAAACACAATGTGTCTGGCACCTCATCAACACCTGCGCCTGATTTTTTCAAATATATTGTCATGTGCCAGATTGTCATCTAAACATTATGCTTGAGACAAAGATTTAAAGTTTATTTTTAGTAAGCTGTACGTCATAAAAAATGGTTCTCACAAAGTATCTTAAAACAGTTAGTGAGGACTTCTGTAGACTAACTTTGTATTTCTGTAAATTTGCAGAATAACTGCAGCAACAGGCATTGGTGTGGAGGGATGTGCTGAAGGATCCATGAGCTGTTTTTCATTTTGTGATTTGTTGAGACTCAGTGTGCAGTTTGCATGTTCTCATTTTGTGTGCAGAACATTTACATATATTATAATCACAGTATGACGGATAAACTGCTGAAAAGATCTCTTTAGATAAAAGGAAATGACAGAATATCTTCATAGCATTTATTGAAAGCAACTCATTATATTTTTTATAGCAATGCATAGATGGATAGATCCGAAAGCATCCACTAACAGTGATAAACCCAGTCTATTATCAGACTTTGCAGTTCCTGTCTGTCATCTTCAGCATTTCAGCTTCTGTAAGCTCATTTGTTTTAATTTTGCAGGCTGAAACTGAAATGCATCATCAAATGCTCAGACGCTATCAAGTTGACAAAAGCCACATGCTCGAGATTTTTGCTTTAATTCCTGCAATGGGGGATGTCTAGAATCACATTTTGCAGGACTGACACACACAAAACATAGAACCACAAGGTAAACAGCTCGGTGGTCAGGACCAGAAGAACACAGAGAATACAAAACAGACACGGAGAGCTTGTGAACGTAAAAAGGCAAATGAGTTGAAGCTTGACATGGTGATCTGATAACTAGGGATGGTGGAAGGAAGGATGGTGGTTTGATCCACGGCTGCATTCCAAAGTAACCTTGGGCAATATACTGAACATCAGGCTGTGTTCATCCGAGTGTGACTGTGTGAATGTTAGGTATAAAAAAAGAAGTGCTTGCATGAATGCATGTGAATGGGTGAGTGAAGCATGTTGTGGAGTAGAATAGCACTATACAAGAACAAGTGCAGCTACTGCAATAATTTACCTGCTTAATCTTGTGCAGCTCCTCATTGCCAACAATACACACGGGGCCTCTGGGGTTCCTGTGGTGACCTAGATTGACTTGTTCCAACACATCCTTTATTGGATGTGGGGATGCATGATCAGGTTGCCATCTGGGGTGACCTGGTCATCTCGTATGAGCTCTTCATCATGTTTACTAAAGCAGCCGTTATTCTGTTGGAAAAGGACGCATGCTTGTTATTCTGTCTACTTGTCAGTGGTTTTAATATTGCGGCTGGTCCACTCGATGTCAGGGCTGCAGAAACTTGAAGACTTTGACAAAGTGGCAATTCAATGAATATTATCTACATTGAAGTGGAAACCCAGTATTCATTACAATGAGCTGGTAAAGAGATGAAAAGCTTTTTCCTCCACTTATGCATCTCATTTTAAATAAGTGAATTGGCATTTATATAGTGAGAAGTAATAGTTTAAAATATACATCACATTAGATTACAGACTTGGAAGAGCTCAAATATGGTAATTATCAGGTTAAAGGTCCTTTGCTCTGCTGTAGCCCTCAGAATATGACATTTTTCTGCAAAGAACTTGTGTAGGTCTTTAATTAAAATCTATGTGGAGCATTTCTGTATGCCAAATGGAGTGACAAGCTTGACATATTTTCTTCTAATGAAAGGAGACTGGGCAGATTTCACGTTAATTGATTCAGTTATATGAAAGCTGAGTGGTCGACTTAAACGTTATTGAGAGCGACCTTTAACTTTGTTTTTATATAATAGTCTATCATCTTCTCAGTGGCTCTGACAAGACTCGTACGGCTGTTATAGCGTGATCATACGGGCTCATCTGTCGACTGTCACAACTTCAAATGACTCACACGAACAGACACAGAGGGTAAAAAAACATCTTGAAATAGCCAGCTTTAATCCTGAGAACTGTCCGCAGTTTAAAGAGAAATTCCACAAGCTTTTTAACTGTCATGATACATACATACAGTATCGCTGATGTGTGCTACATTGTGTGCCTTGGCGATTATGTGCTGTCGTGTTTAAAAGGTGTATCGCCTCAAAAACACACCAGTATAAATGATAAACTATGTTTTTAAGTTAAAGTTTGACCCTTGTTTATGATGCTTGTAATTTTCTTTTCTTCAGTACCTTGACGCAGACTGGCTGCTCGAAATGATCCAGTGAGGTCTCAGACAGCAGTGGATAATCCGAGTGATCAAAGAGTCTTAATGCAATATGAGGGTTTTTTAAAGGTCAGCTGCAGATCTGCCATTTCTTATAAGTCCTGTGCTCTCCTTTGGCCTGCCAGCCATTAAAGGTCACATCATACTACTCTCCTGCAGACAAAAAGATGGCAAAAGGCTCTGTGTAGAGGGGGCCATTCTTCATCTAACAAGGGCCACAACAACGGACAGTCATATTGTACTACATGCTGTCAGAGCAAAAATTCATAGCAAGCTCTCTCAACGCTGCAGATACAAAGGTTTGTCCTACAGCCACTGAAATGGGAAAGTGTCTTCAGTTCCTCTTTTTTTCTTTTGAAAGAAAGTGACAGCAGCTATAATGACACTAAATACCTGTTGTGTACAAGAGACTGTGGCCATAAGTGCACAGAGCCAAATGTCTCATAGTGTCACTCACTGGCAATTATTTCTAATTTGAATGATTATGTTTTGGCTTTCTTTCATGTTTCTTACTCGTGAGTGACAACCAATCTTTTAAAAGAAAAGTTTTCACCGCAGTTTTGTTCAATAAAAATAATTGAAAATCATTACTGGAATGTTCCGTTTAAGTGCTTTAAAGAAACACATAAATATGAAACAAAAGCTGCGACTCAAGATGGAAATCTGTCCCATTTTGAACAAGCAATACACATTTTTTAATTAATAGATGATAAACTATGTTACATATAATGTTACTAATACTAGTGTACATACATTGAATTAATATAGTGCCTCCATAGTGTGGTGGTTAACACACTCGCTTGGCAAACGACTATTGCTTTGATTCCAGCCAGAGACATTAATCCCATTTGGGGTTGGGTCAGGAAGGCCAACTCAAACACACCCCACGGTGACCCTTTGTGACAAAGGAGCAGCTGGAAGCAGCTTTCTATACATTTAATCAGTGCAGTGAAACTTGCAAAAACAGAATATAAAGTTATGTATTATATGCCTACATTTGATCATGGCATCGTTAAAAAGTAAAGTAAAGCAATGATATAGTATAATTGTTACCTTTTTATCATGTGTTTACTCTCAGTTAGGTCTTCCATCCATTCCTTTTCTTGTTCTTATCCAAGTTAGGGTCATGGGTGGGTGGGGCTTTGACCTATTCCAGCTGGGATAGAATGAGAGAACAAGAATTCACACCTACAACCAGTTTAGAATTAACAGTTAACGTAACGTGCATGTTTTCGTACAGAGGAAGGCCACGGGGAGAGCATGCAAGCTCCACAAAGAAACGTCCCAGCTGGCAGGTGCATTCAAACCAGGTGGGTTCATGAGGCTGACCACCACATGACTGTGCTACCTTTTTATCCTATCAGTGACATATTAAAACCAGTCTAATAAAACTTGTCTGAAACATTATACACTGGTTGGTGTTGAGGGGCACTGAAGAGATTAATCCACTGCTGCACTGCATTGCTTTTAGATTAGAAAGCTTTAATTTTTGGCATTTACATTCCACTTTATCTGGGCAGAGAGAAAAATGAAGCCAATCAGCAACTGAAATGGATTTAATTAATCTGTTATGGCTTGTGGCAAAGGACTGCGAAGGCTCAGCGAACCAAATGCAGTCTATGTATGTGGTGATATATTTGTTTTGTCCAACACTTAGAGCTGTGAACTGACCTCTGTAATTCCTGTGGGTGACTGTTTTTTTTTTCTTTGTTGTTCTATGAAAGAAAAAAACCACATTTAATTGCTATGTATTTACTATGGAGTTGCACATCATTGGGGAAACCTTACAGAAGCCCTAACTATCTATTTCTTTAATTCGGTGCACGCCAGCAGATATTTTCTGATCTCTGTTGGGATTTACTTCTTTAGATTACCCCCTTCCCCTCACACTAGTATTAGATGAAGTGAATTCAGTTACTCCAGAACCATCAACTGTGAGCCTGATGCTGTCAGCAAAACTGCGGTAAGTGAAAAGAAAATTTTTCCATTTTAAGAGCAGCTGTGAGAGTGTTGGACCGGTCGTGTCCTATTGTGATTGTGCCCCCTCAGAAAATGCATCACTACCTTTTCTACCTTAAATCATTTCTTCCTGCAAAATTGCACCAACTTTGTCACCCACACTCCTCTAAGCATGCAGTGTGTGCAACAAGCCTGTAACACTTAACTTTGCACTACAGAATTTAGCAAATGTCTTGAAGTGAAGCTACATCATTTATGCAGTTTATCAAAGACTCCGTGATGAATAGATATTTAAGGCTCAGAGAGCAAAGGCAGATTTGATTAACCTATTACGTATTCTATAAACTAAAAAAAAAATACATATAAAGTGATCATGCTTTTGGGGTGGGAAAAATCCCATGAAAACCTCAGTGAGAAACTCCAGCAGTGAGATAAGCACATAAGCATCCAAAAATGGACACATGACCTCAGAGAATTTGCTTTGTCTTACCTGCTATTACAGAACCATGAAGACTTCAAGCTCACTTGCCTAGCTAATGTTTTGAGTGTGGAGTGATTAGTGAGTTGCTGACATCTGCAGCAGGACATTTGTCATCAGTGAAAAGGAAATGTCAGGAGTGACACCAATGAATAATGCCCTAATCAGATATGTATGTCATTTTGCCATAAGCGTAATCATGTAAATGAATTCGGTCACTTTTGATCGCTCATAAAATAAGATTTTATAATGTATCTGTCATATTGTGACTTTGCAGCTACTTCAGCATCCTCTGCTTCCTCGTATTGCAGTTTGACCTACCTTTGTTGCATAGTGATGGTGAAATATGTGGCAAGAAGAGGAATACAAGATAACTAACAGAAATGTGACCTTATTGGCTGAAAAAATAAGACCTGGAGACACAACTCAAACTAAACTGGACATGTGGAAATATGAAAAGCTTAAACCGGGTGCAAAACTAGGAAAACATCAGCAGGAACAGGCTACGTGACAAAAGAGAAGACACTTTGTTAGGTACATCTTGCTAGTACCCTTTTTTTCATGACATAAATCCAACACGGTGCTGGAAACATTCCTCAAGAATTTAGGTCAGTATTAACATGAAAACATCACTGCAGCTGCAGGTTTGTTGACTGCACATCCATGATGCAAATCTCTCGAACCCATTCTAAAAGTGCTCCATTTGAGTTCAGTGAACTCACCGTCATGTTTAACAAACCAGTCTGAGATGATTTTGAACGTTCTAACGAAATGTTATAAGACGGGTCAGCAACAATATGCAAGTAAACTGTGTCATTTAAACAATACTCATTAGGTACTAATGGGCCGAAAGATGTCAAAGGCAGGAGAACAAAGCTGACCAATCGAACGGGAACCAAAACAAAACAAAACAAAAAAAGAATGAAAAAGAAAAATCTGGGACCTGAGCAGCACAGGCTCAACCGACTGTGACATTACACCACCATTAACATAGATTAATAATGACACACAGGAATATATCTATAAACACGATCAGGTGATAAACACATGCAATAACATCGTAATCTACAGTTTAAATTGTCTGTACTTTTCAGTCTTTACTTTGCTTGTGATGGAGGTCTGGGAAGTCACGTTTCTTGAAATTGGATTGCTAACAAAAACTGATGATGACTATTCAGCGTGTGAGTAAGGTTTTCATTTGATTCAAAGAAAAAAGCAAATAGAAATTCAAGAGCATGAAAAAGCAGGACAATAAGAATGACACAAGGGATATTTTTTTGTCTGGCGATTTAGAGTGAAAAGTGACTGGAGAAAAAAACAAGTCAAATGAGAGGAGGTGAGGAGGAGGGCAAAAAGAGAAATACCTCCTCCAAAACCATACCCTCTCCTGTCATTGTGTGTTTTTCATAGTTCTCCTTAGGTCCTGTAGTATGCTCTGTGGTCATTAAACTGTATCCTGCCGACATGCTCTGGAAAAGGTCTTGGTTAGCATGACAGCCACAGTGAATTTTGAGTTGATTACCCACTGTATGCATTCACAACGGACGTTATTATTCAGGTAGAAATCAGGCAGAGGAGAAGGATAATGTTTCCTGAAAACCCACCCTTGAGTTGATAACTGACACCTTAAGTCATGCATACTGATTAAGTCCCGGAGGCATTAGCAAAATCAGTTGAAACTGCAGGAAGGAGACATTGAGGGAATACTGCTGCAACAGTGAGTGAAAGGCATTTAAAGACAGTTTAATACAAAGGGCTGCTCTGTAGAGATAGGAGATGTAAATAAACCTGCAATCAGGATGCATTAGCTTCAGCCTGCACTGCTACGATACACCACTGTGATGGACTGTGTTTGCTAAATGAGAAACAGTGCAACCAGGTGCATGTGTCATTTTGAAGTCATGCCCTCACCAGACAGCCTCATTGTCCTCTGAGAAAACATTTTCCCGGCTTATTTATGGGGAAGTTTTTTTATCCACTACATTGACTAGCTTCATTTGTGCAAATTGCCCTGAAAACAAAAACAAAAACAAGGGTTTGCCCTCTACTTCCACACCAGTGTGTCTTCAATTATCGTTATAATGATGAGAGGTGGTGCGGTGCAGCTGTCAGCATGCTTCAACCAACTGTACGACCGGCTTTTTATCTGGGTTTGAGGTGATTATGAAGCCCTTAATCTGCAATCACGCTAACAACAGAGCAGCCATGCCTTTCGTAAAATGCTGCATCACTCCAGGTGTTTGGGAACCTGATCAATGTTTGTCCAAAAGTCACAGGGACACACATTGTCTGCAGTAACACATTTTTCCTGGAAAACTGTCTCTGGCTTCCCGGCATCTACCTCGACGGTGAAGACAGTGGCACCTCTTTGGATTTCCTGCTGAAATTCGATGTGGCATCTTCAGTTTCCAGAGAGGCGCGTTATGGCCTTTCAGTTGTGATTACGAGGTAACAACCACCACAGACAGGAGGTGGAGACCACATGAAACTGAACACCGCAGTGAAAGTACGTGAAAAGGCACTGCACATGGGCACTATTCTAAAAAAAAAAAAAAAAAAAAAAAGATAGACAGGCATGCTTAGGAGCACAGCAGCGAGCTGACAGAAATGTGTACATGTACTAAAAAGCCTCGCAGACACGTACCAATCACAGCTCTGCCAAGCTCAGAACCATTTATTATTAATAGAGGAAATCATAGGACGCTTTTAATTGGAGATGCTCTAGTGGGTGTCTCAGAGGTAAGCGGGGTGCTGTCACTGTCGATCTGCAAACTTCCTCAGCTCGGAGAAAAACGGCGGGACGTCGCACTTTCATGTGCACCTCCTGTTGACTGTGAAGGATATAATTTGAAGCCATCCTTCTCCTCTCACCACAGCCTCTGATTAGCAGCCGTGACTCCCAGGCCGGAGCATACTAATTCAGGAACAGCAGTCTGGGAATCACCACCATTAGTGGCAGGTACGGAGAGTAAACGGCATAATATGCAAATGAAAGGAAGGTATCACCTTGGCTGTCAATCACATAAATGAAATAAAAAACTCTGTACGGCCGCTAATAATACCGCGCTACAGAAAGGGAACGCAGGAGCGTAGATGAAGAGAGCCAGGAAAAAGGGAAGCACAGAGATGGATAAATGAAAGCAGTCTGGAATCAAAGCCGGCTGGTCTGTGCACATGTGAGACTGTGATCATGGCGGGCACTCAGTACGAAATTAGCTCAGACACTGATGGGACTTAATGACAGGAAGGGCTGGGGGTGCCAGGACACTTCTAATATTCAGTGGCATGTTGCTGTCTCTCGTCACCCATTTGCCTACTTGAGAAAGTATTGTGCCTTCCTTTGAGTTTCCATAATGACAAGCTGCACCTGGCCATCATTACACTGCACTGATCACACAAGAACTCAGGCAAAGTGCTGGCTTTTTATTTGAATCGGGTCCCCCAGACATTCTTTCTTTTTTATCAACAGTAGCACAAAGGTGGCATTCAGGGAGGAGGTTAATCACACATTGTATACATAAAGAACGGGAAAAATCTCATTACGCCCTAATGCGACTTCATTTTCTGTGGGTATTTGGGCTGTCTAAACTGAGCCCCAGAGTGGCACAGACCTGCTGGTCGATCACACTGCTCTGGCTGGCAGGAGGATCTGAAAGTCCCTCTTGTTTGTCACATATTGACCCACTTTGGCTGACAGCTCACAAATCAGAGCCATCAGCCTAGAGTGCGTATGCGTGTCTGTGTGTATTTACGCAGCCTCCAGCGCCACCTTCCCTCGTGGAGCTCCCCATGAGGATTCCGGGGTCGTACCTCATTTGCACTCGACACAGCAACTTGGGACTGAGCTGACAGGCTCATTTTCCCCACTCTGCAGGAAGCAGCACAGTAGCAACGTCTACGAACAGCCAGGGACCCGGAGTGGGTTTTATAATTAGCTGCTTGCTCTATGCCATCAATGCACAGAGAACAAGAGCCTCCTTCTGAGCACATATGTATGGTTGGCGGGCACTCAACATGGGCAAGGCACCGCTGATGATAATATGTAGGCGTACGGTGGTATATGCCGACTGAGGTCACAGAAACATGCTGGAGCGAGGTGAGAAAGGGAGGCGGGAAGGCTTGGGAAAGTGTGTACACAGTGCTCGCCAGGTCATTGCTCAGCAGGTGAGAATTGTGCCTGGAGGTGGTGGCTGATTGCTTTGATGTGAAATGATTGCGTTTTAAGTGGCTCTGAGGTACATGGACCACAGGCATGGCCCTGGTGTCATTGTCACATGGTCAGACAGGCTTAAGTTAGCCCAATCCCAGTTGCTCCCCAAGAGTCCAAAGGCAACTGTTGGTATACAAATGTGTTATGAGGAGTGAGAACACAGCTGCCGGCTGCATCTCTGGGTAATGTGTCCAGATAAAAGGGTCTGGTACTTGCAAGGAGGTGAAAATGAAACGGGAAGAAAGGTCTCTCTGGCATGGGATAGCAAGGGCACTGCTTTGATCCCTGAAACATCCCTCCAATGTCGGCGAATAGCTAGAAGAAGGACTGCTGATTAGATGTGAAAATAAATGGTGCAAGAAGTAGTAGAGCATGCAATAAAAGTGCAAACTTCAGAGGCTTGTGTCACTATATTGCACTTATTTAACTATAAACAGATACCTGCATGTGCAAACACAGTATCTATAGCTAAGGGATACGACACAAGGGGTATTAAACACTCATATTTTTCCAGATATATGAGGACAACATGACAGTGCAAAGTGTTTTTTTATCTTCCCCTATTTGTCACACACACAGTCATCCAAAGGCTGAAAACTGGTCAGAAGCTGTTGGCATCACATGTTAATGCACTGCGTAACCCCTTTTTCATTTTTCAAAGTGAAGGGTAGTCTGATAGACTTCAATAGAAGTCCTTCAATGTTTGAAACAAAAGGGCTGTCTTACACCGGACAGACGACATTTTTTGTTCAGCCACACTCACACAGCCGATACAACATCCACTGAGTGCAGAGGTGGAAATGGAGCAATCAATTAGATTTTAACAAATGACTTTCTGTGTATTACCCAGCAGCTGTTAAATCGGTCAACCTTTGCACACACACCCCTCTCTGAGGGGACCATGGAGAGAGCTTGTCTACACTGCATGCTACATCATGGCAAACTCCAGAGAAAGTCAGTCATGGCCTCAGGCAGGAGTGTGATGTGTGTAGTGTGGCTGTGGACAGAAAGGGAGGGATGGAGGATGGACGTGGGTCAGTTGGACCCTGTAGGTCCCTGGTGGAGATGTGGGGGACTGATTACAATTTATTTCAGTGTCTCTGTTAAACATTTGCTTACTTGCAGACATAGATGTGGTACATATATATATGTGCAGTGAGTGCAGAAACAAAATAGCATGCGCTGGCACAGACTCACTTCACAAAGGACAGAACTGTGCTTAGTCCTGCTGGGCAACCTCAGTCTTTAAGGGCACAGGCACAATCCAATGAGTCAGCTCCCTAAATGATGTAGTTTTATGGTGAAGTGCTACTAATGGCTCAGCAGAACATCTTAAAAGGCCACTTAAAAGCTAGCAGGCCCATAAACTGTGACACGCAGTAGTGGGATCTGACCACACAATACTCATTTGAGCGACTGAAGGCATATGCTCTCTGTGCGTATGTGCGCGAGCGCGTGTGTGTGTTGATGCTGGAGATATCCAGAGTGACAGAACGAGACAGACAGACAGGATAAGGTGTGAGCACATCTGCAAGCATGGCTACACCATTTCACTGGTCTTGTATTGTCACCTCTGGGTATATTTTCCAAAACCAACCAGATTGGAAAAAGGTGCAAATGTGTGATGACGCAAGAAAAAATGATTCTCACCTCAGATACACAGAGAGATCCAAAACCAGTCTGACTTCTGACATGCGTAATCTAATCTCAGGTTTTTGGACCGTATTCCCAGAAAAACAAAAAAACAAAACTGCACTTTGAAAACATGTTTTTCTCTGTTGCAATTTAGAGCAGTTGTCAATACTTAAGCCAGTGGGGGGGGAAAGAAAAAAGGAGCAGCATTTTTTCAAGTGCACACCACTGCACAGGCCTGTAATCACTGAGCACAATGGAGCAGAAAGCCTCCACTTATGGAAAGTACTGTATAATGGCAGAGAGGTTGGTGAAGTCTACCATTAAGTTTTCATAACATGGTTGCCATGCGAACCCTTATGGAGATTTATTGAGAAAATACATTTTTATCTGGTCAAGTTATGTTACAGATATAGTCTGTACAAACAGAAAGACGAACCTGCTGAGTATATAAAAGTTAGCACATGTTTTCTGAAACTGATACTGACAAATGAACTATAGCAGATAGGATGACCCACCACCGTATCTTGGCAACCAAACACAATTTTTGTCATCTTACTCAAAATTTATTCCCAATTTTCATTTCCATCTTGCTAAAGAATAACTTAAGTAGCTTAAGTACAACTTCAAAAAAGTTGAAGACTTTTGTTGTGGAATTTCCATCTTCTTCCCGTCTCTGTGTAGGTTTTCTCTGAGCACTCCGGTTTCCTCCGACAGTCCAAAAACATTCGTGGGGTAAAGTTAATTGGCAATTCTAAATTGACCGAAGGTGTGAATGGTTGTCTCTCTCCATGTGTTAACCCTGTGATAGATTGGTGACCTTTCCAGGGTGTACTCTGCCTCTCGCCCCGTGACAGCTTTAACCCCGAATTGGATAAGTGGAAAAAAATGGACGGATGCTTGTTTTCACCCACTGATATAACCTCACATCAAAAGTCATTTATTTCATTTTAGCTAATTATATTAGAAGTGATAATAAAGTGGCAGTGAGTGAAACGTGAATGAATTGTAACTCAGAGTTGCTAGACTGAGCTTGTTTTTTGGGGGGGTTTGTTTTATTTTTTGTGATGCTTAAAAATGTTTCATTCAGTTTAAGACCCCGTGCATATTCCTTCTGAAAGTTGCAGAGAAGCTTCTGGTTTTAGAAGTGTAAACAACTTAGCTGTAGTATTTTTTCATGAATACCAATAAAATTAGTGGGATGGGAAATTTGATTACTAATAATTATGGCTAGAGTTATACTTTATCATCTGTTTAATAAAGTAAATAACTGTTCACCCAGTTGTTGTTTAACTTGCCTTTAGCAAAGGGTAACGTGAGCCACTATTGCATGCAAAAATTTCTTTCTGTTATTTTCTGTTACTCATTCTCTCCTTAACCCATTTCCATTTTGCCACACATCTCATTCCAGTTTGAATACAGTTTTTCTGAGTTTAACCTTATGGATATAGTATGGTTATCAAACTCTTACCTATTGCTCCTATTTTTATTCTCCAAAGACAAGTACATTTTTGCAGAACACCGGTAGGTGTTTGAAGACTGTATTGACTGTGATTTCCTTCAGTTTGAGTTTGAGAAGTAAACATGGCAAAACAAAGAGAAGACGCTACTAAACAAACATTTCTTGGATTTGAAGAATGGGCACAACTTCTCCAAGAGTAATTATATATTGAGAAAAACAACTCCAAAAATGTCCCTGTGCTTATAGATATAGAAGTGAGAAAATTAGGAATTTCCAAAAGATGGGCATCACAAGTGTGTGAGAAACCAGAACTGGTGTTTACTGGTGGTCACAGAGGCTCAGCAAAACAATGACCTCAGGGGGAGTGGTTTTGGTTCGAGGCATTTTGTTGGTGAAAATTTATTTATCTTTTACACAATAGTAATTTCAAAATTACTATTATTTCAAAATTTCTTGAAAATCTGTAAAAAGAAGAAAATGTTTTTTCTTCTTTGAAGTGTATAACCAAGATTTTAAGTGATATGGTTTCATCCATCCATCCATTCACTTATCCCTTTCCAGGGTCACAGGAGCCTATCCTAGCTGTCTTAGGGTGAGAGGCAGGGTACACCCTGGATAGGTCGTCAGTCTGTCGCAGGGCTAACACATAGACAACTATTTGCACTCACTCCTATGGGCAGTTTGTGACCTATCCCCACTGCACGTCTTTGGACTGTGGGAGGAAGCCAGAGTACCCGGAGAGAACCCATGAAAACTCAGGGAGAACATGCAAACTCCACACAGAAAGACGCTGACCTGACGGTAATGGAACTCAGGATCTTCGCCGTGCTGCCAGATATGATTGCATTCATTTCATTCATCGAATTTTATTCACATGATAAAGATTTGAAACTCTTTGGCCAAATAAGGAAAGGTTTGAATGGCTCAACATGAGAACAGTATCAATAACAAAACAATGATTCATCTTTATTTATCAATTAAATTCATATAAAGTGCATTGAACTAAAAAGTGAAATGATGCAAATCTCTTTGTCCTTAGAAGTGGCACCGGTTATCCTGGGTGCACTTGCATAAATTTAGGATCTGTGTTGTAAAAGCCTGAAGGTTTTCTAATTATCATCACCGTCCCTGGAAAGAATTTACAAAGAACCACCCACCACCTCCTCTCTTTGGATACCGCAGTTTTGTTTTTTGTCCACCTGTAAACACAAGACTATTTTATTCCTAAACTTGTTTTTTTTTTTTTTTTTTTGCAGTTTTCATTAAATGTATGACTGAATTTTTTTCACCGGGCATTTCAATACGTTCAAATTAATAGCAAGCTTATAACAGATTGGATTCATAGAGTAACTCCGCCGTGGGGAGAGGACATCCGCACAGCATATACCGCTGCTGTGACTCATCCTGATAAAGCAAAATGTAATTTTGTTTATGATTAGAATTACTCTCCAAATTAATTTTCACAGCAATTAATCTTGATGCGTCACCTATAAGATGCATTCCGCTCTTTGGTAGAGGTGATAAAATGCAAAATAATTGAATTGATTAATTTATGTTTTGTAATGACCAAGCTGTAATGGTTCTCTTTTTAATGGAGTTTTTTCCCATTATAAATGGTCTATGCTGTCTGGGATGTTCAATAACCTGTGGGCTCTAAGATATTTAATAAATATCCCTTTATTGTGCTTTACTCCATTGGTTAAGCTCGAGTATTGCCTCTCATGCTCAAAGTGCCTTTCAAACCCCCTCCTCCATTCCTTCACCAACCCCCAAACCCTATATCCCTTTTGAGGAGCATTTCTTAATTAAACCTTTATTTATCTACTTGATTGGTATATAAGAAGGGACACTCTGCAATTCTCTATCTCATATTGGGACTTGAGTGGCCCGGCCCTGAGGGAATAGGCCTTTATAATTTGAACATCGGGCCCTTTGAGTGCTATAGTTTGCATAGGTGTGCAAGCTAGAGGCTTAATAATGGGAAGGTGAGGCAGCTAGTGGTCCTGTGGAGGGATAAAAAGTAATGAGATGAGGTTTGTAAAACAGTGGAAGAAATAAAGATAGAACTGAGGAACAGACCCTGGAATGAAAATAATAAACAAAAAGAGAGCAATTCACGCCTGATAAAGATTCTCATATTTTTGCCTGTTGTATGGAATAATGCAAAAATGGATCTGTCTGGGGCTGAAACACACTACCATCAGACTAGAACACTGTGGAAGAAAAGCAAGCCTTATTACCTTGGACATTTTATTTCAGTGGCTGGGGGTAGAAAGCAATTACACTAACAGCAGTGAAGAAAAAATCTTTTGAAGGTGAACAACACTGAATTTCAATATTGGAATATGTGTTCAGGGCCTGGTATCTGGCATGTGAGGATTTTTTTTCCCCCATTTAAAACTTTTAGCACTACAATGAAATATGCATCAAGCATCAGCGTTTATTGGCTCGGTTTTCAGGAATTGTTGGTTCACAAAATTATGCAGACCGTCACTGGGCTGCACACATTGCCGCTCCCTAGTTTTGTTTCATTTCAGCTTGACTGATGTGCTTGACCATCATTCGTGGGTCACAGCTTCTCTCACACTTTACAGAGGAATGAAAACTTTATACAGAAGCTGCCCAAACTGAACTCATAAACATAAAACCAAGAGCAGCAAAAGGAAGCAAATTACCTTGTCAGAGGTAGACTGCCTCTAGAATCACTTTCATGAATGAACAGTGGCACATTTAGGGTCGCAAATTCAAACTTGAAGAAATAGAATTAATTAAATTATCAGATTTATTTTTCAGATACCAAAGTGACTTCTTATTTATTGACAAAAGCCTACACAGCATACTTGGACCCAATTTGACCCCCTGTTGGCCGCAGAACTGCCTTAACCCTTTGTGACATAGATTCGACGAGATGCTGGCAACATTCCACAGACATTTTGGTCCATATTGATATGACAGCATCACACAGTTGCTTTTGCTTGTTTTTAATGTAACCCTCCCATTCCACCACAGACCAAAGATGCTCTGTTGGATTGAGACTTAGGGACTATGGAGGCCATTTCAGTGCTCTACCTAAAGAGATGAACATGGTCAGCAACATTATTCAGGTAAGCTGTGGTATTTAAACAATCCTCAGCTGGCACTAAGGCATCCGAAACTTGAACCATTGATATGAGGCTTGATGGATCCATGCTTTAATACTGGTTACACAAGTTTCTGATGCTACCAGCTGAATGTTTTGGCAGAAAGTTTGTCCAACTTAGGTGAGCCTGTGGGAATTGCTGCCTCTGCTTCTTATCTGACAGGACTTCCACATGGTGTGGTCTTCTGCTGCTGTAGCCCATCTGCTTCAAGGCTTAACATGTTGAGCATTTAGAGATGCTCTTCTGCACACCTTGGTTTCAATGAGTGGTAATCTGAGGTATTGTTGCCTTTCTACAAGTTTGAAGTAGTCCTCCTCTGAGATCAACACGGTATTTTTGCTCAGAGAACTGGACCTTTTCTCTCTTTCAGATCATTCTCTGTAAACCCCAGTAATGATTGTGTGGAAAAATTCTGTTAGATCAGCAGTTTCTGAAATACTCAGACCAACAAGCGTGACAACAACAACCATGCCGCATTCATGTCACTTAAATCCCCATGCTCGGTTTGAGCACGTCTTCATACCTAAATCAACTGAATTGCTGCATTGTGACCCAGGTTCTAGGTCTATATATTATAGTATCATATAATATATATATATATATATATATATATATATATATATATATATATATATATATATATATATATATATATATATATATATATATATATATATATATATATATATATATATATATATATATATATATATATATATAATATAGCCTATAACACCACCTTGTCTCTGGTTCCTTTCTATTGAAGGAATAGCAACTCTGCTCTGAGCCTCTCTTGAACGACTGATCTTTCTCTAAGGGAGAGGCCAGTCACCCTTTGGAGAAAGCCCATTCCCGCTGCTTGTAGCCTCATTCTTTCGGCCACTACATATAGCTGTTGACCATAGGTGAATGTAGGGGCGTATTTTGACATGCAAGTTGAGAGCTTCATTTTTATGATCAGCTTTCACTTAACAATGATGGACCGGCACAGCGTCCACATCACTGCAGATGCAGCCCCAACCCATCTGCCAGTCTCTCGTCCTCATGAAGGTACTTAAACTCTGGCATTTCCTGTGTCAATTTGTCCCTGATCTGCAGCAGGCACTTCATCCTTTCCCAGCTGAGGACCATGGTTTCAGGCCACTCTCATTCACACTCTTCGACACTCGACTACAAACTGCCCCAGAGCGAGCTGGAGACCACCACCAGACGAAGCCAACAGAACCACATCATACGCAAGATGCAGAGACTGGATTCTGATGCTACTGGTACATTTAATTTGTTGCTTTGACTAGAAATATTTTAAATGTACAACGGAGCTCATGCTTTGTGATCTCATGCATGCATGATGATCAAACTGTGAATATACTCATCATCACTCAACAATCTTGGTCTAAAACACAAATAGATGCTGATGATCTGCCTTATAAGATGGCATTTCTTTATTTTTCCTAGACAGCCAGAGTTTTTTTTTATCCACACAGGCCCTTATGGGCAAGATATAAAACTGCATCACACCTACAAATAAATGCCTCCCCAACAACATTCCTCTATCCGGCCATACCCCTCCCAATTACTTACCCCAGCTACCCTCCTCGCCTCCTGCAGAGAACAGCTTAGGTCATTACAGTCTGCTGTCAAAACCTGTGACCGCTTCACGTTGGAGCCGCCAGGATTAAGGGCTGTGAAAACAAGAACAAGAAGGGAAAGGAGGTGAAAGCTGACAGTGGGAGCAAGGCCTTGAATATTTTCTCTTTTTACCCGTCTTTTTTCTCTGACCGCGTGCTGATTCTTGCAGCTACTTTGTGGCGAGCTGCACTAATGTGAAGCGATATGGAGTCACATGGAAAACATGGCGAAGGAGGCTGTTAGCAATGAGGAGCAAATCAGTCCTGAATCAAGACTCCTTGGTATAACCTGTTATCACTATAAATGTATTAAAATGCCTCCTTAAGAAATTCTACTTCTCAGATTTAACTAGAAAAATCCCCAAAACTTGGTCAGGTGATGCATTTTTAAGAGACATAATAATCTTAGGTGCAACCTAGTGAATATGAAAAACATGAATTTAGTGTTAGTGGTAAGATGACATGCTGGCCTGACTAGAATAATTTTAAAGTACCCTTAGATGTTGGTCTCACCAAATAGAGTTATCTGACAGTGCGATATCCAAGTGCTGAACACTTCACAAATCTGATTACGTTTTTGCCACATTGTGAAACATCAGCTAACGTATGTGTGCATGTATACAGGTGTGCGCATGTTTTCTCTCCAGCTGGGAATTGTCAAGTTGACAATAACAGCAAATTGCATTCTGAGTCAGACTCTTACGGGTTGAAGGGTTGTGGTAGCATCCTTGCATCAGACCTGTGTGTCTTCTCTTGCCGCATTATATAAGTGATGTTATCTGAAGAAAGGGATCAAGTCACGCAGTTATCAGCAGGCACAGGAAGAATATTTGACATTATCTCAACCATTTACTTCTGTGTTGACACCATCAGGAATTCAATTTCAGCCCAACAAAAGATCATCCTCTGCCTTTCTGGTCTAACTGGGGAAAGTGGATTTTATAAACGGACGCCTTCCTTCCCTCTTTCCAATTTAAATCAGCTCCAGCAAACTGGACAGCACGAAGCATAAACATGACTCCATTATCTTCCAACATTAATTTGAAATGAGTGTGAAATCATACGCCTGCTTGGACCTGCCGTCCCGTGGAGTGGACCTGTTTGGTGTTTTATTTACTGTCACCTCAGTGCCCAGAACTCTGTTAATCCTCTGTTTGTGTTCAAACACCTTAGCTGGTTGTTCTGCATCAGTCCATCTCTATGCTGGCTGCTGTGAGCAGTCTGTTTAGTCGGCTGCCAGTGGAGCTGATCTGGCTGGCAGCCTGCTGTTAGGGACGATGACTGATTTCAGAGATGTGTGACAGCGGACGGTAGTTTGATATCGTCTGCCTGCCCTCCTGCCTGCCTTTGTGTCTCTCAGGATATCTGTTTGTCTGTCACTGTTCACATCTTCTTTTCTGTCTTTCATTCTGTCTGTCTGCTAGTTAGTCTGTTAAAAAACTTCCTCTACAGACATTGATTGAACCCGTAAAAAATCTTATCTTTCTTTATCAAAAGTGAAAATGTCTAGCAGTGAGTAGCGAACTTTTTCATGAAAATGAGCCCATCATTCCTAAAATAACTTAGATGTACCTCTGCGTCTTACTTATCTTGTCTCATTTGGCAATTACATTTTTTTAAACTAGGAAAGTTAATACAAGTGTGCATCCATCCATCCATCCATCCACCCATTTTCTACCACTTTTCTACCGCTTATCCAGGTTTGGGTCATGAGGGCAGCGGTCTGACCAGAGAAGCTTTGACTTGCTTTTCTCTAGTCACCTCTTCCGGCTCATCAGGGAGGTACATCGAGGTGTTCCTAAGCCAGCCGAGAGATAATCTCTCAAGCGAGTCCTGGGTCTGCCCCGGGGCCTGCTCCCAGTAGAACATCCCCAAAACACCTCATCTAGGAGGCATCCAGGGGGCATCCTACTCAGATACCTAAAACATCTGGGTCTTTTCAATATTCAGCGGGAGCAGTTCTACTCTGTCCCTCTCCATTGAACTAGCTCATCACCCTATCTCTATGGGAGAGGCCAGCCACTCTTTGAAGGAAACTTATTTCCTTTACTTGTATCCATGTCCTCACTCTTTCTATTCCACCACAGAGCTTGGAACCAAAAAGGGAGGGTAGGAGCATAGACTGATCGGTAAATCAACAGCATCACTTTTATGCTCAGCTCTCGCTTCACCGCGACGGCACGTCTGTCGATCTGACACTTCACTCTCCCCTCACTCGTGAAAAAGATCCTGAGATACTTAAACACCTCCACCTGAGGTAGTAACTCGATTTTGAAATGAAAATCACAATTGTTCTTCATAGATTTGACTAACGAATTAACTTTCCTCTCCAGCACCGTGGCACCGACTCTCCTGGGGAGTATGATCCCACAATAGTTGGAGCTCCCTCCTGTTCCCCTTCTTAAATGGGGGATTGACCACCCCACTAGGAAAATGTGATAGTGAAAATCTCTTGTGCAGATGTGTCTTGGCCCAATTAATTATATAGACTAGTAATGCTCACAAAAACAACAGCAAAATAAACAAAAAGTATTTCGTTTATTTATTTACAACAGGAAAACTGAAAATTAAAATTATAAACTTCAAAGCTGAGGAAACCTAACATGAGAATAAGTAAATGTCTCAGGGAATAATGTTCAGGCATAATATCTACAGCCTCAAATGTCTCCAGGTCATTTAAAACGAACACCCAACATTTGTGCAACCAGCTTTGCTCGTTTAGTTATTTCTTAGTAAATTTCCAAGACGAGAGAGACTAAAATCTGAACATCAGTTTCTTCAAATTCAGTCTAGGCTTTAGGAATAATAAAAAGAAGTCTTGGGATTGAAAATGAAAACTTTTTTGATGGATGGAAGTAAGTAAGCTGGGAGCAGGCTAGAGCAGAATATGAATGTCTCAGTGGTTGCGTCTTCAAAGCAGACCATCCAACTCGAGCACATAACGTGAAATGCTAAGTAAATGTTTTAAGGTTCGGATTAATCCAAGCAAACCACAGTAGACAATATCCAGCATGTGTAAGTAATGATGAAGACACAAAAAAGCAAACACAGACGCAAGTTTCAACTTCAATTTTTTCACCAGTTTCTGGATGTCAGGTTATAAAGATAAATTGAAATTCCTGAGTGAAATAAATAGAAGCAATCACTGATCACTACACTACAGCCTTATTCTACTGACGTGACGTGTCTTTTTCAAATTGAATGTTTCTGACAGACTTGTATGGAAAAGTCTTTGCTTTAATTATTATGATCCAGTAAAGGTGTGTAGAGATGTAGGCATTTTACTTTTTGTCTATTGAATCTACACAGTTATCACTTTAAAGCTGTACAGTGGTTTTTCTACAAGTCAGTCAAAAGTCATAAATAGATAAAGAAACTCTTTCACTAACAGAGCTTAAACATTAACCAGAGCTGATTTGGACATGGGCCTATGATGCTCAAAAATAAAGGTAAAGAAATGCTGATTATCTAATATCTAAAAGCTTGGGGGCTTTATGCACCTCTGACACTGTCACAGGAATAAAACGAAAAAAGCAGCAGTCCTCGCGAGTGATATTTAGAGACTCAAACAATGGACCAGAGGTAATAAATGCTTGTTAAAGCAACCAAGCATGTCAGCCTTGTCAGAAATTTGGTGCAAGTCCTTAATATTGTATGGGAGAAGCTTTATGCCAGTGTCCAACTAAGTCTTCAGAACAACCTTCAAAAATTTCAAAGGAGTATTGAAATTGTTTGAAGTGTAGGTAAAGAAATGATCAGTTTTAGCTTTTCTAATGGCATCTGTGCATGAGTGGCACAGTCACCTGAATACGAAACAGTCTGCATGGATACTTGTTCTCCTGTATTTGGACCATGTCACATTGTGCTCATGAAGGTGGCTGGATAAGTCAAAAGCAAACTACGCCTTGCTTTGACCTTTAATTTCACACAGTTTCAATATCAGCTATAAGATTACTCCCCCCCCCCCCCCCCCCACCACCACCTTTTTTTTTCTTTTTTTTTTTTGCAGTTAAAGTAAAACCTGGTATGAACAAACCCTTGTTCCAAAAATGCATCATGCTATGCTTATTAGTGAGTCATGACTTATAATTGTAATTAAACAGCTGTACGGTTCCCAACATGTCAAAAAGACACTGTGTAAATTAATCCTAGCCCTTTTGCCCCCTCACCAGCTGAAGCATGGTTTGTGCTTCACTGTCAGTGACGTCATTACTGCTGTCAACTGGTGCACTTGAGCATCATTTCAGCTTGTTGTGGACTGCGCAATTTTTGGAACTGGGTGCAGGCACATCTATGACACATCACTGCAGGAGAATAGACAAAATCCTTGATGGCACAAAGGGGAATTGCTGAAATTCTTGGAAAAGGTGAGAGATTCTGCTGAAAACTTTCAAAAATGTCTCCAACTGCTTTTGTTCCTGTTCTGACTTGTCCTGTTTTTTTCTTTTTCTGAGCAGTAACACCTATTATTTAGGCAAAGACTGCAGCTAGTGGAGTGCTCCTCAAGTGCAAGTGTAAACGGTTATTGCTCTGTGCTGACGTCACTTTTCACGCAAGCAGTACCCAGTGCTTCAACAATAACTGCAATTTTACCCCACTTGCTCTCTGTTTCAGTGAAGCTGAAGGGAGACACAGCACTGGCTGATGAATGTGTTTTGGATTTATCATGCTTTGCCTTATACTCATACTCAATACAGCCAAAGTTTCAAGAATGAGCTCAGTAATCTCTACAAGTAACCACAATCATCAAAAGCTTAGGCTTACACTGCTTTACACATTTGGCTTTAACTCTTATATCTATATGATGTCAAAGAGATGGGATATCCCTAATATATAAAGGTTTTTTTTTCTTTTTAATGTGCTGATCTAAATGTAGGAGGAAGTCTCTTCAGCAGCGCTGAGCTGAAACAGTGAAAGCACGGTCCCCTTTTGTTTTAAGCCCGAACTGTGGAACCTGTAACAGTAATTGATTCTCTCTCTGAGAGACCTGGGGGCGGTATAAGGTGTTAGGAGCTGTGAGATATAAAGTGGAGCCATACCATGTAGTGATTTAAAAGTAATCAGTAAAATCTTCAATTGGATTCTGTAGCAAATGGGAAGCCAGTATAATGCTGGATGCGTTCCCTGTGTCAAGTGTTTGTGGTGTGCAGTGTAGTCTTGCAGCTGCCTTTGTGTGCTAACAATAGATGAGAAACTGCAGCATCGTTTAGTCATACAATGACTTGCAGTAATCTAAGGCAGTGGGGGGTGTGGATAAGAAGTTAAATTATATTATTTGGAAGCAGCGTCTTGATGTTTGTAGTATTTCTAATCTGTACGTAATAAGACTGGGCTAGATTTTTGACATCTCAATTGCGATGTTGACTGAAAAAATGATCCACATTTGTAGCAAATTGCTTTGGGTCAGTTTTTAGTTGTCCAAGGTGTCGACTGATGGTCCCCACCTTGATCCAAATATGATCTGAATTAATAAAAAAGGATTTTAGTGGTTATCTCAGGCACACAGCTCTGACTGGGAACACAAAAACCACACACATCTGCTGCCCCTTGCAAACACTTCCTTTGCTGTGGGCAGCCCAGAAACAACACAAAACTATCATCACAAACAAACAATTTAGATGGATTAACACTTGTTGGGAAGCTTTTATTGCACTTGAAATAATGAGTTGCTGTCAAATGGGTAACGCAAGCATGTTTGTTTCAGCCTGACACACTGAATGGTGGTGTCACCCAGAGCACCTATTCAACCACCAGAGCTCCCTGCACAACCACAACCACCAGTAGAGCTTCTAAATGTAGCGGCGGTCTGTCCTCTACCTCCATCTCCACCTCCGCCACAGCGAGAACACACGTTACCTGTACCTGAAAAATTCAGTGGAGATTTGGACAAAAGACGGGGATTTTTGATTCAATGCTCTCTGATTTTTAGGCAGCAGACTCGAGCTTATGCCTCTGATATTGCCAAGATCACCCTCATGGTTGAGCTCATGACCGGATGAGCTCTGCTGTGGGCCTTCCATCTCATATAGTGATTTTTTTGAGCAAATTTCGATGTGTGTTTGACAAAGGATGTAACCCTGACAGCTGCTCATCGCATGTTTACATTAAAGCAGGGCCGGCGGAGCGTGGCAGACTTCTCCATGGATTTTTGGATCCTGGCTGAGGAGACTGGCTGGGAGGAGAAGGCGCTACGAGGAGCCTTCCTAAACCGCTTAAATGAGAACGTCAAACGTGAGTTGGCTACTGAAGAGCTTCCTAAATAATAAATAATAAATCTCCGGCAATCACACTGAGCAGATGTCCCTGTTTCTCTTCAAGGCACCTGACACACCTTTAGTTTTGGGATTCCCCTGGCTACAGCGACACAATCCACAGATTGATTGGGCCAAGGGATGTATCGTGGGGTGGAGCACCCGTTGCCATGAGCAGTGTTTATGCTCTGCGGTGCCGGGTTGCATGTGTGACGATCCTGCGGGGCCGCCCACTCGCCCCGACTTGTCAACCATGCCCGCCGAATATCACGACCTAGGTCAAGTCTTTAGCAAAGACGGGGCCCAATCGCTGCCTCCCCATTGTCCGTATGACTGCGTGGTTGATTTGCTTCCAGGCACCCCCTTCTCCACTAGCAGACTCTATAGTATCTCGAAACCCGAGCGCGAGTCTATGGAGCACTATATTACGGACTCGCTGGCAGCTGACATCATCCGCCCCTCCACCTCTCCCTTGGGCGAAGGCTTCTTTTTTGTTGGCAAGAAGGATAAGACCCTACGCCCCTGCATTGACTATCGGGGACTAAATAAAATCACGATCAAAAACAAATATCCTCTACCTCTGCTCGCCCCAGCTTTTGAACTCCTTCAAGGAGCCACCCTTTTCACCAAACCTGATCTCCGCAATGCTTATCAACTGGTCCGCATCCGCGAGGGGGACGAGTGGAAGACGGCCTTCAACACCCATCTACCAGTACCTGGTAATGCCGTTTAGACTCACAAACGCCCCTGCTGTCTTCCAGGCCCTGGTAAATGATGTTCTACGAGACTTTTTGAACCACTTCGTGTTTGTTTATCTTGATGACATTCTGATTTTCTCCAGATTCAGAGCTGAGCACGTTAAGCATGTGAGACTGGTGTTGCACCGTCTGCTGGAGAATCGGCTGTTTTGAAAAGCGGAGAAATGTGAGTTTCATGCCTCAACTGTCTCTTTTCTGGGTTTCATCATTGAACAGGGCCGGTTGCGAGTGGACCCGGCTAAGGTCAAAGCTGTGTTGGAGTGGCCTGTGCCCGGCACCCGGAAGAAGTTGCAAAGTTTTCTTGGATTCGCCAACTTCTACAGACGTTTCATTTGGAACTTCAGTAAGGTAGCATTGCCTCTCACACAACTTACATCGCCCAAACAGCCGTTCCTGTGATCTCCAGCAGCTCAACAAGCATTCGACCGTCTCAAACGCCTGTTCGCCTCGGCCCCCATCCTGGCCCAGGCTGACCTCGCCCTGCCATTCGTGGTGGAAGCGGACGCTTCTGATTCGGGAGTTGGGGCGGTTCTCTCTCAGTGCAAGGAAGGTAAATTACACCCCTGTGCCTTTTTCTCCCGTTGTCTCTCTCAGGCCGAAAGGAATTGTGACGTGGGCGACCGGGAGCTTCTTGCCATCAAGTTGGCGCTGGAGGAGTGGCGGCATTGGCTGGAGGGGAGCGAACATCCTGTTGTCGTTTGGACCGACCACAAGAACCTTGCCTACCTCCAAGCGGCTAAGCGCCTGAACGCCCGACAGCCCAGGTGGGCATTGTTTTTTGCACGGTTTAGCCTAACCATTACCTACAGGCCCGGGTCCCGGAACACGAAACCTGACGCCTTGTCATGCCAGTTCGCGCCAGACACAGACCCTGAGGAGAAGGAGAAGCCCATTCTGCCGGCCTCGTGAATTGTGGGGACCCTCACCTGGGAGATAGAAAGGGTGCTCAGCAACAAGAGCCCGACCCCGGAACTGGTCCAGAAGGTAGATTGTATGTTCCCTCGGCGGTCAGGGGTAAGGTTATCTACTGGGCACACACCGCGCGGTTTACCTGCCATCCGGGTAGGAATCGAACTGTCACCTTTTTACAAAGGTTGTTTTGGTGGCCTTCTCTCTCTCAGGATGTCCGGGAGTATGTGGCCGCATGTCCTATGTGCGCTAACCTTTGATAGGAGGCAGCTGGTGTCACCTCAGGTAATCTGAGTCACTGAGAGCAACCTCTTGAGCATGTTCAAAGTGTTGGTCCTTTCAAAGTATTCTTAATGCAGTTACCTGACCAATGATATGGTTAGCTGTGTTCCATACAGGATGTTTTTGCCTTTTCTCAGTGAGTGATGTTATTTCTTATATTTTACTTTGTGATTTAGTTTTAGTGCCTTTAATGGAAACTGATAACATCTGACTCCAGGAAAACATGGGATGGGGACCCAAAACTATAATCAAGACTTTAAAACATAAATTAATGGGTTCACAGTGGTTATGTGTATGTTTTTATGTAGATTTTATGGTAAAATCTTATTCCCCATCACCATCACTTACAAATTAGATGCAGCCCGCAAACTGATTTCATTGGCTCCTTTGATTTATTATGGCTGCATCTGTATTTCTGGGACATCTAGTCATTGGTACACGGCTTCTTTCAATCACTGTGGCCAGCCCAAATGACTACAGGCCTGTTGCACTTACGCCTGTAGTGATGAAGTGCTTTGAGAGACTGGTCTGTCAGCACATCAGGGCCGGTCTGCCTCCCACTCTGGACCCCCACCAATTTGCCTACAGGACAAATCGTTCCACCGAGGACGCTATCACCATAGCACTCCACACTGCGCTGAGTCACCTGGAGCACCGAGGAAGCTATGTGAGAATGCTCTTTCTGGACTTCAGCTCAGCATTCAATCATATCATCCCGGAGATCCTGGTCCAGAAACTGTCTCACCTGGGACTCTCCACCCCCATCTGCCTCTGGATCAAGGACTTCCTGACAAATAGACCACAGTCTGTCAGACTCGGCCCCCACCGGTCCAGCACCATCACACTCAGCACCGGGTCTCCACAAGGATGTGTTTTGAGTCCCCTCCTGTTTACGCTCTACACATCCGACTGCTCCCCTACCCATCTCTCAAACACCATCATAAAGTTCGCGGATGACACCACAGTGGTTGGACTCATCTCAAGGGGGGATGAGTCGGACTACAGAGATGAGGTCAACAGACTGACTGAGTGGTGTTCAGTTAACAACCTCCAACTGAACACCACGAAAACTAAAGAACTTATCTTGGACTTCAGGAAGGGCAGAGCAGACCCGGCCCCACTTTACATTCACGGGAGCTGTGTGGAGAGGGTACACTCCATGAGGTTTCTGGGCGTGCAGATATCTGATGACCTCTCCTGGACTGCAAATACTACAGCGGTGGTTAAAAAGGCCCAGCAGCGTCTCCACTTTCTGAGAGTGCTCAGGAGGAACAACCTGGAGGAGAGGCTGCTGGTGACATTTTACAGAGCCACCATAGAGAGCATCCTAACGTACGGCATAACAACATGGTATGCAGGGTGCTCAGCTGCAGACAGGAAAGTACTGCAGAGGGTCATCAACACAGCCCAGAAGATCACTGGCTGCTCTCTGCCCAGCCTGGAGGTCACTGCAAACTCTCGGTACCTCAGCAGAGCTGGCAATATCATCAAGGACCACTCTCACCCCAGCAACCAACTGTTTGAACTATTACCGTCAGGCCGACGGTACAGGTCACATAAAACCAGGACAAACAGATTCAGGGATAGCTTCTTTCCCAGAGCTATCACCGTAGTAAATAAGCACAAAAACAATTGAACCTATTCCATACCGTCACTGTCATTATATTATGCTGCTATTCATACTGTCATTATATTAATGCTGCTATCCTGTATATATTGTACATACTATTGTTTGAGTACTTACGATTGTTTTTTTTGTACTTTTTATATTTTACATTTATATTTATTATTGAAACTTGCACCAAGGGAGTGGCACTCCAATTTCGTTGTACTCTGTACAATGACAATAAAGGCTATTCTATTCTATTCTATTCACTGTATGTCTTCTATCCAATAAAAACATTGAACGGGGTCCTCAGTCATCAAACTTTTAATTATTTCGTTATTTGTGACTGAAAAGAAGTAAAACTTTATGCGTTTTGAAAATTTTAAACAAAAACTGTGACTGTCTTGACATACCTTTCCCTTTTTCATAAATATATCACTCTGCTTTCCACCTGTCGCCCCCTGTTGGCCGTGCATGAATCCTGACCCGGTTCCTCTGTCCCTTCAGGGTCATCAGCAGGCCCTGTGTTCTGGATTGAGTCCTTCCGCTCACCCGCTTTTTGAATAGTACCCCTGATTATCTCATAGGTTTGCTGGATATTCCCTCAACTCCCCTTTAAAAAGACGGCATTACTTCCAGTTCCCCAAACTTGTCAAAACCAATTTGCTTTCCTATTACTCCCTGAACTGATTTCGCCACGACCCCTCCTCGCCGCCCTCCCTCCACAAATCCTCGACCCTCTGTTTCCCTCAATCGAAACTCCCAACACGACCTGTGCAACCCCTATGCTCCCACCGCCTTCAACCGGCGGCCTCCTGTGAATATTTTTTTTTAAGAAACCACCTTTTTCTCTACTGCTCTAAACAGTCTAAATGCTGTGGCATGTTCTTTCATCCCCATGCAAGCCTTAAGAGGAGACACAGTAAACAGTTAGCCCGCCATGCACACACTAACAGACCTTTATGTGAGCGAAAGCAGATAGTGAGTCACCCACTACTAAATAAAACCTGTCTAATAGAGATCAGCAAACCTAAAAACTTCTGGTTGCCAGCGTTGACAGCACGTCCACCATCATATCCTGCACAGCCCTTCACCCCTCAACCTGCACCCATCCCATCCATTCCTCTCCCGTCAATTAGCGCCTCAATAGCGACAACACAGAGGATCTTCATTAGTGGGGAGTGTTCAATTATATCAGTTGATATTCCTTTCCAAAACTAATTATCCTAGTTGCATGGTACGGCTGACTGAGTCTGCCCTCACCCCGGGTCGCACCGATTACTGATGTGATTTGGTTTTGGCTCCAAGGTCTGCTTTCCTGTCTTCTCTTTTGTTACCCTTTTCCCTCTCTGCTCATTCAACACAGTTATATAGTCCTTCTCCAGAACTCTCCATGATATAATTGACACTCTTTGCATTATGTAAATTGTTCATGATAAATTGTCATAGTTTTAAAAATTCCCAGTAAAAAGGAAAAGAAACTAAAATCTCAGAGTCTGGATCTTGTTCCTCCTGTAAAGACAAAAATAGCAGAGCTGTGTTAATTCTACAAAAAGCTCATCATAGGAACCCTCGCTCCATATAATCCTGCTGCTTTGCTCATTCTGTGGGGGATAACACAAATAAGTCAGCTTGTAACGCAGCTATAGCTGAAACACAAGCAGTGCGAACAGTGTCTCCTCATATAAGAAGACAAAGACAGGATATAAAAACTACAGAGGACATATAGTGGCGATTCTGTATATGTTTTATCTCAAAGCATATTAAATGGGATGCATCCACTAATGAACAGCTGTGAAATCTGAAATCTGTTGTTTATGAGGCAGAAAAAATGCTTATATTTCATGAAAATTGCTCATGATTTCAAAACAGCCTGCTTTTCTTTCAATTAAAATACTCCTTTAGAGGTTGGAACAATTATCATACACATCTTCCCAGTATGGTAGATGTAATAAAAGGCAATGCTTGAGCATGTAAGTTAATTACCGTAGAAACTTTAAGGCAAAAACAGAGAAACTAGTTCTTTCGTCTGGAGGAAATTTAGGCAGTAGGGATTAACTTTAATGGAAAGACTTACTATTTTTCATCTCAAGCACATTACGTCCATGCAAATCGTTTTGGCTTTATGTTTCTTGAAAAGCTTTATAATGCAAAATATTATCCAAACGTCTAAGCTGTACACTGCCTGAGTCTTTGCAATAATGTGTCAGCTTCAGGTTCTCTCAGTGGGCGGCTTCGCTGCCCGTAAGCCGTAGACCAGCCTCACGGAAGGTGGGCTATTTAGTCACATTTCAAAGTAGCTTTGGCAGGGGAACACACTCATTACACATAATTCCTCTCCTCTTTTATTTGGCTCCCTCTTCAGTCACCCCACTCTCCCCCTTTCACTCCCTCTGTATCGTTCCTCTCCCTGTTTCATAGACCAGGAGACCTTATGGTCCTCTGTCCAGAGTCCGGAGGTAGATCACTTTAATTCTGCTTCACGGATCTTTTTCAAAAAGACCAGAGACCCAGAGACCTCAGAACCAGTGACCGCTGGGTGAACCCGGGCCAACCAGCCAGGGCTTGGGCACTTGTAAACACAGTCATCGTCTCACCCATTGTCATTCCCCCTGAGTGCTTTTGTTGCTCTCTCCACAAAAAGCACAAGCATTTGATGTTAAGCAGAGTGTACGCTTTCATCTGGGATGTGTTTGCTTGTTTTTCAAAACCCCTGGTCATCGTGTCTACCACGTAAGTGATTTTGACCGTCATTACTCTGACAGTGACTGATCAATGATTTAAAGCTAGATTGCTGGCCTCGACACACCTCTTTGTTTTGCTATCTCTGTTATAGCTATTTGGGTGGCTTGCATCCAAAATTCAGTGTTCCCAAGACAGTCTAATCTATCCTGGAACAAATAATAAAAAAGAAAAGCCTTTTCTGTCCTAGATGAACAGGTTTGATTATGCGGACAGGACCTGGATTCCACCAGTGGTTCATAAGTTCATTTCACTGATTGGGAGGAGCCTCTAACCAGACCATCTGCCTGATGTCATCAACCTAATTTATCCAACAAGCTATTTGCATGCTGGAAAAAAACAGATCATTACTGAAAAACACATTTTTGCTACAACGATACCTTTAAAAAATAAAAAACGATTTGCATTCTCCAACTTAATGAGTTTTGCTACTTTCTGCCAACATTACAGGTCATACAATCAGCATAACAGCCTAATAAATATCACAAGACCATAACCATAACAGGCAGACTTAGAGCAAAAATACTGAAGCATGATATGTGTGACAGCAGATGAGTTTCCTTGGAAGATGTCAGTTTTTTCCAAGGCATAGTCGAATCAAAACACACTCACACCGTTGATAAAACCTCTAACAAAAAGACAGAACACACACAAACCCACACATCCAAAAAAAATATAATAATAATCACGGATATGTCAGTATGTGGGACATTTGGTGGCATTCTCAAGGAGTGAAACCTGTCTGGTTTACTTTAGAAACCACTGTAGACACGACTTTTCTTCAGCCTTGTTACTTTCGCACAGCCTCCCTTAAAGGGCAGCCGGCTCATCCTTTTGATGACTGACGGCGGGATTTGCAGTGATAATGTCTTCAGGTGCCAGAGGATTGGGATTAAACATACTCCAATTTAAACAGCAAAGTTACCATGGCAATGACCTTCAGTTTTAACTCACACATGTGGGGAATAGGGCATGGTGTTATTGTCCGGAGACGCTCCTATTCAGCGGGGGCTTTGTCCATGATTGCACTTTCAAATCCTCCATCAAATTAGAAACTCTGTCCTAGAATATGTCTGTTGGAGAAAAGTGCAGGTGACATTTCAGTCATGGCAGTCGTGCAACCGAGATACGAACTTGCAAGCATGACTTTAACAATGTTGAACACTCTGAAGTGAACTATGAGTCCGAAAAGACAAACACTGGACACCCAGCCCGCCTGCACCGTGACCTCTTGACCCTCCATCGGCCCTCCATGTTTAGGCAAACCCTCACCTCCCATCCTAATTAAGGTGAAAGAGGCCTTTCAAATGAAGCTGATGGGGGCTGACGTGGGGCCGCTCTTTTAGCCTTCTGTGGACGTGAATACCCAAAACATGCTATGGCTGAGCAGTCCTGGAGACTCACGGTTTGGGGTCAGTGTCTATCCCCCACCGGGGCAATCCGTTCACACTCTCACACCTACCTGTCAAAGGAGAGAGCAGCAGGACATCACGAGAGAAAAAAACATAACGGAAAAAGAGAGTGAGTCTTTGAAAGCAGGAAGCGTGAGGGGGGTTTGGGGTGTTTTCACATTTAAATAAAGCACAGTCCCCATCAGACAGCAATAAAACAGTATAATTATTATCACTATTGATTCAGCAGTACCCATGAGGCGTGGTTGGTCAATATGAACTGCAATAATATTCGATGGCTTCGGCTGCAGTCACAAGTGTGGCCAGACTGCCCCACAGTGGAGAAACTGAGAAGTACCAGAGCAGGAACTTATGGTGAGCACACACACAAATGAATACAGAGATTTATATCATGTTGTCCTCCTAGTGACCCTCACTGTGTGGTCAAAGCTAGGAAATAAACGAGCATTCATATTAACACACAAGAAGTTTCTTTATATTTCAACAAGCTCTGCTATAACCAGCGGGAATCATCAGTCCAACAGATTTCAGTGTTATAGCTTCTCCACGTATGAACATAATGCAGAGTGTTAGCATCAATCTTACAGCAGCTGTTGTGTCCAACTGTTTGGTTTGCAAATATTTGGTGCATTTAAATGTGTCAGCACACATTTAAATGCAATACCTCACGTAGATGGTGCATTAGTGCCAAATTCACATAGAACCTTGGAGTGCTGGAGTGTTATTCCTGTACAAAATAAGTCTTGGTCAAATAAAAGATCTCTCAGTATTAACACAGTCATATGTTTAATACATTTTTGCTCTTTGAAAAAGGAAGTCATATTTCTCCTCGGGTACTGTGCGTGAGATTGACAGTCAGTGATGTTATAATAATGGAAGAATAATGATGGCAGCTGTGGCTCAGGTGTACCAACCAGAAGGTCAGTGGCTCAGTCCCGACCCTTCCATTTTGCATGCCGAAGCATCCGAGGGCATGATACTGAACCCAGAGTTACCTCTGATGTATCCATCGGAGTGGAAGTGTGTGCACAAATGTTAGAAAGTGCTCAGGCATGAATAAAAGGGCTGTATGAAAGTGAGTGTTTGTGTTTGATTGGATGAATGAGACTTGCTGTAGGAAGCCCTTTGAGTGTGCAAGTGAGTAAAAAGGTGCTTCACAACAAACAATCCATTATTTGACCAGCGTTGTGTCAGAAACAGAGCTTAAGCCAGCCAGTTAATAACCCTTTTAAAAAATATATGAAGGCAAAAACACAGCAATCAGGTTAAGTTATTCAGTCTGACGCTGAAATCAGCAGGATTTTTAGAAAAACACAAAAACATAAATCAACTTGATTAAAGAAGATAGTTTTCATTCTGTTTTGATATTTGGGAACAGAAAAACGACGTTAACCCAGCGACTTTCACAAAAGATTTCTTTTAATGGTTGTAGTTATAGAATTACTGCAAGATAAATGTATCTTTACATTTGACATTTGCACCACTCAGTAGTTGAATATATATTTATTTACAACATAGTATATACACCACACAGAAAGGATAAGAATCCTCTTTTTCAAAGAGGATTAAATTGTATTTTTTAAATGTAAAAAAAAGAAAGAAAGACACAGGAACTATATTAAAATAAATGATCGAAATAAAATACATAAAGATATCAACAGCCCAGTTTAATGTACATCACAATGAAATTGGAAAGAAGCTGGTAATAAAATTAAAAGCAATGACACAATTGACAGCACAGATAGTTATTATATAGCATCTACCTGTTCACCATCCACTGTTAAAGTGTGGCCAGACTTCCTTTCTCTAACATGGATTAACCTCATCAGAGCAACACATCTGGCCACCACCATATAAAAGGATTATATGGCTTTTCAGTGTGTGAGTAGCATTCTTTCATCATATTTCACACAGCTCAGCCATGAGATTGAGAGGTAAGGCTAATAATATAACAACACACCAGTGGCGTGAACTCTTAGTGCTGCATTTGTACATGACACACTACATTGACATTCATGGTTGTATTGGTATGTGAAGCCTGAAAGATGCACGGAGTAATACCTTGACAGATGATTGGTAAAAACTTACTCTAGTTCTTTTTTTCCTGCACTTTCAAAAAATTATAGGGTTTGCATGGAACCAGGATGAGTAACATGAGAAATTCAAAATTCAAATGCTATTTCTTCCCCTTCAATGCAGGAAAAATATATATATATCTGCCTGTTATTTCAGCACTTCCCTTAGGATCTACTTATTGGCTTAGTGAAATCCATTGAAAGACATATTCACTTGAGTACTTTTTAATAGATTCAGTGGAACACGGTGAATATAATCCACACAGTCATATCTAGCAGATAAATAAGGTAAATCAAAGTGAAATGGTAACAAGGATGGCATGGAATATGGAATTTGGCAGTGTTATTTGGCAGTCGGATACATGCGGGCTTGATTGAGTCGTCTACTTAAAAAAGCAGTGGGAAAATGGAAGAAAACAGCAGTAAGTAGGTAAGTCCAGGCAGCTGGTTGGCGAAGCTTGTTACGTTGCAGTCATTGCTGTAGCAGCAGTGAACTCTGACACCTGGTGCCCTGTAGCCCTGACTGTTGGCCTGGCTGCAGAAGGACTTGTAAGAGCATGACTTCATCACGCCACCTAACAAACAGAAAATGAAGCCAGTTACTCTCATTTAGAAGCTGTCCGCCATCGTCCAATCAATATAAGTCGATGCTAAATTGTTGCTTTAAGAAACTCTCCTGGCTAGTCTTGCTTTCAGCGATTTCTTTGTTGTTGTTGTTTTCATCACAGCAGACCATTGAAACACTTAATGCAGGTTTAAACACAGCATTAGAGTAAACAACTCCCAGCTGAAATATTACAAGTTGCAGGTTTAATGCTAAACCTACCACCTTTTAAGAATTTAGTCCAAATGATTTTTATTGATTATAAAATATTAAAATAAAAATATCATATCTACAGCCAAAAAATTTTTTTAAAAAAGATCTGCTGGCTGAGATTTGGTAAATCTGTCTTGGTGCCATGAACACATTGTGTCCTAATTAAGGACATTCATTGAGTAGGAGTAGCAAATCTCTTCATTCCCTTAAAAGCCTCAGACCCCCTGCTGCCCGAGATGTGTCTACAGAGAGCAGGCTGTCGTCTATTTAACACACAAAAAAGACACACACGCACATATACAAGAGAAACAAATGGAGTTTTTTGGTGGAAGGTTGGAATTAAACTAGTAAAAAGAAAGGCTACTACGCTGTCACTGTTGGACTCACTGTCATGGCCCACCACTACAGCACAGGCATCAGAGTAGCCAGGACAAGCTTTGGAGCCTTGTCGGTTGCAGTCATCGTTATTGGAGCCCATGCATGTATAACATCGTATAGTCTCACCTGAAAGGGAACAGAGCGCTACTATATAAGAAAGAGTCAGCTGTACATGCATATCTTGTCAGGGTGAAAAACCTCTACAGCATAGGACACAAATGTTTGCTTTAGATAACTGAAGATGATTGCATGGGATAGTGCCAACAAGTGTCCGAAGCTTAGATATTTCTAATTCATATTTACACAGGATCTATAGGTTGGCAAGTGCATGAAGGGCTTATAAATGTGTGACTTTCCCTGGGTCCAGAGGGAATATGAAGAGAAACAGCACAAATTAATTAACTTCCTTCATATGAATTTTCCCAAATCAACCAAAGTGTTTCACCAGTGCCCACACATTTAAAAAAAATACATCTTTCTAAACTTTAGCTAATGCCTCAGAGCCCACTTCAGCACATAAAACACTTAAATATCTTTCTAAAGCTCTCCCGAGGAGGGAGCTGTTATTTGAAAACTAACTGACCTTTGAAATACTTAAAGGCTTCCTTTTGAAACTCTCCATCCATCTCCTAAATTCCAGACAAACTTAAGGCTGCTTCCTAAGAGGATCAGAACTGGAGTCACCAAAAGCTTCAAACATACTTTGCAGCAGCATATCTCCTGTACTGGCCATCAAAATAACCTCCTTCAACTCTGGATAGGTCTGTCATCATTAAGTTTTGATAGAAACAGATATTAAAAAGAGAAGTTTTTTCCATATATACAACAAGATGTGGCATTTTTTTAAATGAAACCAGCTAAATTATCTAATAACTTACCAAAACCTAACCACAAATAAACAGCGAAGCTACAAAAGCACGTGTGAAACAAAGAAATTGCATAATCGGCCCGTTTTCTGCACATGTGCTCTCACGTATACTGAGTTGGTATATAAATACTTTCTGTTGTTTGCAGTTGGCCCCAATCTATCCCCGCGGCATTGTCGCTCTACACACATGCTGTAAGTATTAGCCTCCAGGCCTATTAAGAGATTATTTGCAGGGAGTGCGTGCTTCTTGGGTGTATAGTGGAGAGTGATGGACTGAAGCGACACGAAACCCATCAGAATCACTGCAGACAGCAATTAGTGAACATGACATAAATAAAGTATAAGGTCAGTAAAAGGACTTAATGTTTAATGATCCTACTGAAGTTATGAAACATGTCAGGTTTTTCCCGAGAAATAACTGTAGGTCCATCATGTCCAGCATCTACGCTCCTTAAGTCAGAATGTACAGTGGAGCCATTCATTTTAGTTATTTGTTTAACACGGTCTTACTCTTCAGGAACACATTAAATACACTAAACGCTAAACACAAACTATTATTTATAATGCAAGGGTTGAAACGTACAGTATCTGAAAGGAGGTGAGATGAAATGAAAGATGGACAAACAGTTAACCAGCAAACAGAGGTGCATAAAGAAGAAAAAGTTCTTACAGGTGGTTGCTAGCAGGACCAGGGAAAACAGAAGCAGCAGACAATAGTGGACAGCTCTCATGGCGCTGATGGTCCTCACTTGTCCCGACTACACAATGAAAAGCAGGTTGTTTGCTCCTAAAGCCCCCTGAGCTTAATCTGAGCTATCAGATGAGCTGATATTCCTTCCTGTACTAGCCAGGAGATTACTAGCCCCTCAACTGGGGCCCACCACTCTGTCTTAAACAACAACAGTTGCTTCTGCAGCCTGGATGGACAGAGGACACATAATGGATTTGATTCTGACTCTCTCGCATTAACAGTTTGCTGAGGCCACACCCATCCTGAGTTTGGCTCTTTGCTTTCTTGTCCCTGCTGGTTGTCGTGCCAAAGTACTTACGTATGGCAGGTGTTGGGTAGGGGCAACAACAAAAAGAAAAAAAAAATCTCCCGGATCAAGAGAAAACAAGCAAAAAAGCGACATAATAAACACAACACCATTGCATTAATCCAGCTAAGTGTAAATAACAGTAAATACTAAATAATGAACGTTGTTGTGCAACACGCAGGACTGACAGCGCTCAATGTGCTTTGAGGTAGCAGCCAAGAAAGGTGTAGTTTGTGTCAGAACAGTGAACACCTGTGTGTACACCTGCGTGCACACCTGTGTGGATGAGCGTGCTTGTATTCAAAAGGTTTCTCCATGTAATGATCTGCTAGAGGGTGTAGGGAGCCATAGGCCTGTCCCCCAGGGCATGAAGCGCGCATGGAGGAGATCCAGGCCCCAGACATCCAGAGGACCCAGAGTGCGAGAGCCCAAGGAGGACCATCGGAGGTGCATCCTTGCCACCCTCCCGGTAAGAGCTGTGGAGAGCCCCAGACGAGGGGTCACCCAGCAGCCACAGAGAAGAAGCCAGGGGGGGCTGCAATGGTGTGCCCGCGGGCTCTGCCGGCAGCCAGCTGTGCCAGAGTGAAGAGTGGTAGTTCATCTTTGCCAGCAAAGCAAGGATTTGGTTCACAGCACTCATTAGACTGACCAATACTCAGAATGTTGTGGTTAACCTTAATCCTTAGGTTAGTTGTTCCTGTTAAGTTACTAACTGTTTTAAGTCGTCAACCACTTGTCTCGTGTGTTTAGTATTCAGGTTTACTTACCCCAGTCTCAGACCTGTGTTGTGCCCTGCAGTTCTTATCACTTCCTGGTGTGCTCGTTATTCCACCCTGTGATGTTTCTTGTTGGTTGTTTTTAAGTTCTAATGGTTTTCCCCTTCTCTATTTTTGGGATTTCGTGTTATTGCAGAACCCAAATTTGTCTATTTTATTTAATCAAAGCATAGTTAATCAACATGTCTTCACATACCTTTTACTGATTGCAAAAACAAACCCTGAGTTATATGTATCCCTCATTTTACATCTTTGAAAAATTAAAAGTTTCAAAAACAAGAAGTGCTGTGCAAGTGTATTTCATCATAATACTTTTTTTTTTTTTTTTTTTGGCCTGGTCTAAACTCGCATTTCTCATGTGAGGAAAAAGCTGTTGCAGTTACAAATGAGCATCAAAAGAAAGTTGATTTAAGTGACTTTGACTAGAGCATGACTGCTCCTGCCATATTTGTCGGGTCTGAGCATTTCAGAAATTGTAGATCACCCACACGGCCGTCCCCAGAGTTTACAGAGAATGGTCCAAAAATGAGAAAATATCCTGTGAGCGAAACTTATTTGGTTGAAAGTGCCCTGTTGAGTCCATAGATCATATGAGAATGGCCACCATTGGTAAGTTTAAACCCATTTCAGGAGTGCTCAAGCACCACTAAAAATAACCATAACAGTAGCAATAGCATTACATGTTATTATTCTTTTTTTTTTTTTTACATCATCTGTGTGCTTCACTAGCAGTGACTTATCATTATTAGAGAAGATTTGTGGTGCTGCAGCAGAAAGAAGAAGATGAAGAGATAATTTCCTGACACAAGTATGCTCAAAACACAGGTTACTGAAACATTAGAAAGCAAAAGGGAAACTTCTTCTGATAACACAGGGTCACTGATGTGACTTTAAAAAGTGCCTGTTTGTATATATTTGCTCTCTAAATAGCACCCAAAACATTAGCTAACATCAGCTAGCTCACCAGAGATTATTAGCTAATTTTAGCTTTTGAGGTTATAAATTCGGTTTCACTTTTACTTTGACCTTTTGGATTACAACACAAAGACAGAGACAGGAAGAGAAGGAGACACAGCAAAATGAAACACAATGGACGTATGGACAGTGGATGCAGTTAAAGTCAAGGTAATAAGTCAAAGTGACGTCATCAAACACACATCCCCAGCCTGCAATTAGAATCATTTAACTTAAATTATTTTTATGGCAATTTATTGATAAATATAATATGTTTATATGTGATTTTAGGTGCAAAAGAGGAGCGTGAAGAGAGTGACGACTGAGAGAAGAACAAAGTGAGCAGATTGCCAGAAGTTAGGAGGAAAAACTAAAGTTTAGCAAAATTAAAATAAAAAAAAATGATGCCCTGTGATGAGCCTGCACAAAGCGAGGGTTTGTATAAACTGGAGAAGCTTGATATAAAAGCAGCTCTCTTACCAGCTTGCTTCTTGTCCAGCGTGCATGGAGTAGCATTGTGATTGTTGTGTGTCTGCTGAATGCTACTACTTACTTAATTGCTTTATAATTTGGTGGACTGCCTCTAAATGGTTAAGAGGCTAAAACAATGTTGTGCATCTTTCACCTCTTCCCTGCTTTACTAATTTAAGTATTTTCTCAACTTTCTGGAAAGTTGTAATCAACATGATTGATACTGTGTCTCAGATTTGATAACTATGGGGTCCACAGTTATCAAATCTGTGAGTATTCAATCTGATTTATTCTTAAGCATTACAACAAGTCATTCAACTAATTCTTTTGAATTTGAAAGTAAATTTGTAAAGTGTACATGATTTGAATTGAAGTTCACTATAGTGAAAAGGGTTGGATATGTTTGCATGCAGCATATTCTAATAGTGTTAATTGCAGGGCACTGTATGCATGACATTATGATTGGGGGCTAGTCCTATTCCATGTGCTTTTTGTTTTTTTAGTTAATTTGGGGGAGGTTTGGTTTATGTTTCACGTATAACAGAGCTCACTGGGAATCCAAAATCTCTGCTGTGTCTGCTTACCTACCACCTTACTAAACACTCAAGCCTGACTACTTCACGCTTACCATGTAGATCATGTTTATGACCATGTTTATGAGCACAGTGTAAACTTCTTCTCCTGTTCCCAACATGATAATGTGCCATTTGTCCCTAAATGGCCTCCAGTCACTAGATCTAAATCAGTAGGGCACCTTTGGGATGTGGTGTTATTGGAATCACATCATGGATGTGCAGCCACCAAATCTGAGGCAACTGTGTGATGTTGTCATGTCAATATGGGCCAAAATCTCTAAAGGGAAAGAAGGGGTACAACATGGTACTATTAAGATGGGTGGATATCACATAGAGGAATATAAAAGATGTAAAAATGGGGGGGAAATGAGAAAAAAGAACCAAATTAAACTCAGCATGCTGTATTGCCATCTTTTATTGCACTTTGTAAGCAGATGCTGTACAGTAGCTGTGCAGAGAAGTTATTCCTCAGTGTGACAAACAACCATTGCAGGACTAGGACAGGTTCATCCAAAATTAAATTACTTCTGGTCACAACTGAACACAGTCACAATTAGTTTGCTTTTTATCAAAATAAAATCCCAAAAATAAAGTTCCACAATTTCATCAAAAAAGCTATGACAAGTATGACAAATATCTACAATGTTATGTGAGGGGAGTGGCTGAAGACAACAGAATAACTATCAAAAATGCACAAGTCTTGTTGTTTCCTACAGTATATACAAACATTAACATTACAAGTTCTTCTTTATCTCTCACATGCAAGAATCTATAGTGATCGCTTGTATTCTCTTAGTGGTGCATCACCATTTTATGGATAACTCTAACAATCTGGTTCTCACCTTCAAAGTCTATCTTTCTCTTTATTAAGAGGAGACAATAACAGGAGTGGGTAAACAGTCTTCTCCCTCAGTGGCTGTCATGGCAACATCATAATAGATAATTTAACCCATAAACAATGCTTGCACTTTCTCATTATCATACACGCACTCGCGCACACAGGCATACTCATTAGTGATATGATAAAACTTGAAAGCAGACCCCCTGATACAGTACGATACACTGAAACATCAAAAATATACAGAGTAATTAGGAGGAAGCCAATCCTGTGGATGATGTATACACATGGTCAGTAGGAAATACAACCCCAAGACCACTTTGGTCTTAGAGGTCCATCAATTTGAGAAGGAGTGCTTCTCTTCATTTTCTGCTTGGCTTCATTGTGATGTGGCCTGCTAACTCTTCCCCATCTTAGCAATTAGTTCATCACAGATCTTTGTTAACTCCTCGATCTCTTTATTCTGTAAAACAGTTAGCAACAAAAAATTATACACTTGGATAACTTTAGAAAATTTTAATTTAATATCTTCTTATATCCTAAAACTGACCTTCTGCTCTAAAGTGCGTTCCAGAGAGTCCACCTTCATCTGCTCCTTCCTCAGACTGGCCTGAGAGGCAGCTTGCTCCTGCTTGGCCTTGGCCCGCACCTGAGCTATCTCTGCGTTGGCCCTGGAGGCACACAAATGATACAAGAAATCACCTTTTCGCAACTCACAAAAGCCTATAAAATCTAAAAAGCAAATAAAAGTCAACAAAGAGTTAATATGGATCATATGTAATCTATAGAAATATGTTTCGATACGAGCCACTGTAAATACTGGTTTAGCTTCAGCTAGCAATGTTAGCTAGACTCATTGCTAGCTAGCTAGCTAGACTTGTTTCCAATTACACTGACTCATATACAAACATAATTCAGCTCAGACAATAAGTTATGCTGTACACTTAAAGAACAGTTTTTGGTACAGGAAAGTACCAATGTTATGGAGACTCACTGCTAGCTAAACTTCAACACTGTTCTCAGTCCCACAAACGCTAGAAATCACATCACATATCGAGAAAAAATAAATAAATAAAATATGACTACAAAGAACTGAAATAAGCATTTAAACCAAAGTATTTGAAGTCAAAAATTTATATTGTTCATGAGCTTTTGTGCTCAGGAAGTAAGAAAAACTGAAATGCACATAGTGAAAAAATTAGCAGCTTTAAAAAGCACCAGCATTTACTTGCATTCACATAAGACACTGCATTACTGTACTACATTTACTGCATTTACAGTGTAGATAGTGTGGTGGCGAAAATAACACAGTTATTGCAGAAAATGTGACATAATAAGAATATGCACAGACTCACCGGTCTAGTTTCTCCTCTGCATGAATTTTCAGGGCTTGATATCGCTGTTCCTCCTTGCGAACCCTTGAAAGATACTCCTGAGCGCATTTCTTCAATACCTCTTCATTCTGTATGTGGGTGACACAAGGGGGCAAGTAAAAAAAATCTGAGATGACCAACCGAGATGTTCATATTGATAAAAACCTGGGAATAAATTGTGTTACTTTGCGAAAGCCCTCCAGCACATCTTTCATCTTCTCATAACGACGGAAGAGATCGGCAAGAGACTTCTCCACAGAGTTAAGGTCGGCCAGTGCCTGGTCCTTCTCCATGATGAGCTGCTGGATGGTGTGATGGGAAAGAGATTTCTCTTTCTGGTCATCCTCTGATGGACACACATAGAGAGGATGCAGATAAAGAGTCTACTAGGTGAAGAAACTGCTGTTATGGGTAAAAATACTGTTAAAAGACCCCAATCAGCACACAAACACACACACACAAAAGACTTCTCTGACATTCTCATTCTCTGACAATATATCTAAATGTATTTGTGGTAGTATGATTCAACAAGATGTTTTACTGCACTATATGAGGATTTCTGATAAACCAGTGTAGCATGCAAAACACAAAAAGCTGAACAATGAGAAAAGAAAAACAGAGGAGAAACATCAGAGTGGCCTCAAGACCTTTCAGTGTTAAATATCAATGTGCCTACACTATTTCAGCCTACAAATATCCCTTTCATTTCCCATCGATGAGCAACTCGGTTAACTCACCAAATCTGCATGAATGACTTCACAGCCATCGCCAGTCATGGGTGAAGTGCACGTGTTCATGTACAGATTTACAGTGTGTATTACATCTGACTGAATATGTATAATATTGTACTTTACATGAACAATAACAACAACAAAGTCATTTTTTAAAACTCATTAGATTCAGTCCTGTCTCTCTTTTAAAAACTAGTCTCAGCCTACAGGGTGAAAGCCAAACCCCCCCCAAAAACCAAACAAATGAATGAATGGCTCTGAATGAGATGAAGAAATTGAGCACAGCTGCTCCCCTCTCTGATGGACGGATGGAGAGATGCGAGCTGACACAAACAAATGAAAGACAATTCCTCGTTACTCACCTGGCATGCCTGTCAGGGTTATCAAATAGTAAGGGGGGCAAAGATGGGAGCAGAACAGAAAAGAAGGGACTGTGTTAAGTCAAGCTGGGAGGGCAAGACACGTGACAGAGCCGAGTGTTAGACATTAGCAGAGGCAGACTGTTCCTGTGTGCGACAGTGCTTTAATGAGAGTAGGAAAAAGAAAAAGCCGGTCGCAGTGAAAGAAAAAAAAATCAAATCTTCGGGGACGTTCAAAGGTGGAAAGGAAGATGTGGGTGAGAGCAGGAATAATGCAGGAGTGTGAGCCTGCGGTGAAATTTAATGAGTCCAGAGAAGCTGAACAAGAGCGGGCAAAGGAGAGTGCTGTCCCCTCCACTGACATGAGGATTCAGTTCACGTCATTCAAATATGAAAGCAAACACAGAGAAAAGCGAAATTTTGCAAAGGACAGAAAAAAAATTCAAATAAGATTCAAATATCTGTGATCAGTAGCACTGGGTAAGGCCTCACAAGGACCTTATAGCAGATCAGTTTGCAAATGAACAAGAGTAAAATAAAGTGGAAGAGTACGGGAAACAAAAATAGCAGCTTTAAAATGAAATTTGCGTGCTTATGGTTACGTGAACTCACCTATCATCTGGGCAATCGTCTTCTCATACTCAGCTACAATTCTCCTGTGGATGAGAAGTTGCAAATCTTCAGTATATGTCACATAAAAAGTCAAAAAAGAAGACTCCTCACATCGAATACCAAGAAGTCTATTTTTTCCAAAAATTCCCATCTCTCCCTCTGACATGTGCAGCCCTGCACCACCCGCCTGTTGCTCGAACCCTTCCAGCAAACACCTGTAAGCTACTTATCGCCGTCCAGGTTTACAGTAAATGCGCCGTATTTAGAGGAAATGGAGAATTTGCTTTGAATTAGCTCCAAAATTTACTGCACAACTTTTCAAAATCAAATTGAATTTCTGTTGTTTGAAGTGTCTCGACACAACTAGTAGAAAAGCAACAGGACCCAGTACGAAGCTTCGTCTTTTTAAAAGCAAGTTTCCAGAGGTAAGAGGATAGATTAGCCATGCCTTCCCCTTAGCCTCTTAGCCTCTCCTTATCCAAAGTCTAATCATTCAAATGAAGTAAGCTCCGACTTATCCACACTAACTGAGCAGCAGACAGCTGACACCCGCCACCTGCTGACACACAGTAAAGTTTCTTTACTGTACATCTTTCCCAAAACCCCAATTGGAAGCTATGAATTTAACCTAGACTGATCATCATGAAACAAGTGTAGCTACTGCTAGTTACGAGCTCAGTTGAGCATAACCTAGGATATTTTCTCACATATAACTTTTTAACAGTAAAACCTCTACATTTACATCACATGATCTCCATCTATTTATCTCTACTCCTTGCCAACAGGACGAGGTGTTGATTTTTTTAAATGGCTATCCAGTCTCCCGTTAATCATGGCCTTGTCTGACACCTTAAGCGAGATAAACCGCTTGAGAGGTTCGGCGGTTGATAATGGGCGGAGTCCGAAACACAGCTAGGTGTTAGATTCATGCTTCAGTGTCTGCGTGTGGGATCCTGGTGTATGAAAGCGATAACAACCCAAGGTGTCTCTTCTTACCTCATCTCCACCACTTCCTGTCGACTGTCTTCATACTTCCTCTGCCACTCCAGCACTTCTTTCTCCTTTGTCACAATCTGAGGATGGAGACAAAATCATTTCATTAAATGTGAGATGCAGACTTAAAGGAACAAACAATGACTTACGGAGGAACAAGAAATATTTTCAGGGCACCTCCTCTCGTGCAATTCCCAAAGAGTGGTCCAGTTCTCTGGGCAAGTGGGGACTCTCCCCTTCGATGTAGCTGGCCGTGGTCCTGGAGTACAGCGAGTTCTTGGACACGCCACTCTCTAGTGAAGATGACACGTCTCTGTGCTGCTTCCGGAAAGCAAAGGAGAGGAGAGAAAGGAACGCAAACATAACCTGTTACCAACGAGGCTGTGGCAACCGCAGGACACCCTCGCCCTCAGGGTCACTCGCACATTCTGGACTGAACCAAACTGCTAGGCAGCGTCAAACTATATCAAAATGTGCCACACAGCAAAAACAATACAAAATGAGGCAAGCCAGGGATGTTCTTGAAGACTTGGTCAGCTGCTACATGATTGGATGAAACAGTCTTCATTGCCACAGTATTAGCCGTGTTATTGGCTGATGCTGGCCCCAGCCGAGCAGTCCTGGTCAACTGCTCATTGAAAGAGCTTGAATGTGATTGGGTCCAAGCAAGACAGAGGGGAAGGTGGGCAGCAGCTGATAGTATACAGGAGAGGGAGGTTAGGGGGGGGCAGATTGGGCAGCAAGGGATAGATATGTTAGTCTAATGTTAAAGCATGTTAGAGCATAGTTAACAGGTCTTACCCGTTGTTCCTAGAATCACAGGATTTAACTCATTTTTTTACAGCTACAGAGACTGTAATGTGATGAGGGCTAAGGTGAATCAGAAAATCTTCAGGGTTAATCATTAGAAAGAGTCAGACTTTGGATCTAAAGTATAGACACTACAAACCCAAATGCATCTCCAAGTGTCCGTTGCAACCTATGACAAAATAAATGAAAGCCTCCTCACTTTATCATATTAAAATACAGTTGTTCTAGTACCACGTTTGGGTCCCTGAAAACTCTGAAAAGGATTTAGCTATCCTTGGTAGATAGGGATTACAGGAGGATTTGATGATGGGGGGTCACAGGAGACAAGGAGAGGTCTACCGCTACTTTGGAAAGAGTTAAGTGTTTGGTCCGGCTGTACAGCTAATTGCATTACTTCTCTGAACAGAAACGGTCAAGTACATATAACAACAAACATCAGTCAGATACTGATTAGGTTTTTATCTACCAATACAGAAAGGTTCAGGTTCAGAGACTTTAAGGAAACAAATCAAACCTGTGGTTCTTTGGTAAAGCTGCAGCAAGAATCCGCTAACAAAAAGCCCCTTTTAGTAAATCATCCTGAATCACATGTTAAATAAAGAGCTTTTTTCGTTTAGTAGTACTTCAGGCAAATGTCACAGACTTTTCATTAACAGCACTGACTGTACTGCATGGGACAAAACATGCAGGATTCAGATTTTTAACGATAACCTGCTTTGTATTTGTTTTGCGAGGAAAGACTCACGTCTATAAAGCCTCAATGATGCACCTGAAATACCATGCCAAATGCCATGAACTAAACACTCAAAATGTTCACTGTTGTTTATCTACTGAAGTGAGAGCCAGGTTTCAAGTTGGAGATGAGTTACCATGGTAACCCAACCTCAGCTGAGATGCACAAAGTAATGACTAAAAAATAGAAAAAGGAAAATAAACTGGATTGTTTAATTTCTGCTGCCTTACTCATCACTGAGCAATGTCTGTTATGTTGTGAGATGTGTTTTCTGCTGGCACACTCTAATAATCCTCCAGAAACAGTCTGCACGTCAGGTACTACATGTAATATACTACATGTACTACAGGTAATGCAAAGATGTTTTGGACTGGCTAAAAAACACACACATGATATCAGCATAATAAATAACACATTAGTACGCAATTTCAGACACAGACAAGGTGAGCACACTGAAATCTAACCTCTCTTTACACGAAATGCCTTAATTGTAGATTTAATGCTAACAAAAAAGACCCAAAAACACAAGTCGAAGCCACATCCCCCAAAGACAGAGAGGACTGATTATTAGATGCACAAAGGCTACAACAGACATACTACATAGCTGTAACTGCACATAACAGCTCACAAAGAGCTTTTGGTAGGCAGCAAATTAATGGACTCTCTGTAACTTATGGATCTATTAGACTAGACGATCTAGTGGAGTCTGCAAGAATTTGGATGACAGTTTTGGCTTCACAGTCCATTACTAGGAGGCTAAAGTGCTGAATTTCAGCTATAATTGGAGTGCAATTACCTTCAAACTCTATGAATAATAGCGTTTATCGCCCTTATCTTGGTTTTACAAAAAAGTAAGCTATAATTCTTAACCAGTGCAGATGTGAACACCTTTAATCACCTTTAAAGCTTATATTCAGGACATTAATCTGGTCTGCTGACATACTGAGCCATTAAAACTATGTGTTTATAATGAAGTACTTGGACTGCGCTATGGGTGGACGTGAACACATCACAGGGGGAACTATGTTGCGCTTACTTTGAGTAAGGGTGAACCGTTGATATTCCACCGGCGAGTACTGGGTTTCTTGAGACGAGACTGTAAAATGCGTGGGACAACAGAATGAGACATGGAAGGAAAGACGTAGGTGGGAAGTGCGTGCCCTGCTCCAACTCTTGCAAGAGTTTAAGTTCAGAACCTGCCTCAGAATTTGGACCAGCAAATTCCCAGGTACTACTTACCCTGCCTAACGCTGTTTTGTTAGTACTGTTAGTCAAATAGATGGACCAAATCACAAAACAAGAATGTGACCTGGGATTTGGGGAGGTGATCATGAAACGTCAACAGATCTGCACCGTAATATGTAACTCCTCAGCTGCCGAGTCTAATGTGAGACATTCCCAGTCACATTCATGCTGACGTAAGTTTCTCATGAAACAGGCAACATGCATGTTGCCCAACATGCATCACAAAGGCAAGGGACTAAGACACAGCACTTGGTTCCTAAGGCTTAATGGAGCTCGCTGGTAGTCAGGGTGGGAGCTGGGACGCATCAAGCCATGTTAGAGTCCAATGTGGGGACGCGGAAGGTGGCGGGACTGTGGATGCAGCTGTACAGCCACCATGTTGATAAGGCCATGGATTCACAGTCACACTCAAAATGGTGTGTTTAAGGGGAGGGAGAGGCAGGCTGAGACACACTCATGCACACACACACACACACACACACACACACACACGCACACACAGTCACGCACATGTGCATTTCACACACACCTGCGTTTCGCTAATCCCTCATTCAAGATGCATCTTTTGCTCTTGCAAACACACTTGTTCACCCACACACACACTTGCATACAGCAGGTGCAGGCTGACTCAGCGCAGTACCTGGGGGGTTACAGTGGAGAGGGAGGGGCACTGAGAGATGTTTTTGGCTACCTGCAGAGCCTCTATCCTCAGGGCAGCAAGCACCAGCTCCTCCTTGGCCGCACACATTGGGAGGGCCGAATTTCAGTGGTAAGGGAGGAGAGGTTGCAGCCCAAGAATGACAGAGTAAGAGGGAAACACATGAAATTTGAGTTGATCTGCCATCTACATTTTATGCACCAGTAATCTATTTTACCCAGCAAGCTAAAAAAAACCCTGCAACTTATGGAGGAGGAGGAGGAAAAAATGGGAAAATGAAAAGGCAGGATGTAACACAGTGACACAACGGGGAATAATGTTTTGTACAAAAACACACACAGAGACAAATATCAAGGCCCAAATATGGGTCGGCAAATTTATCAAGTAGGGTCTTGTGTGGTTTCTCAACACACCTGCAGTTTTTGGGCGAATGCTGTGGGGTTGGTCTCAGCCAGGTCAGGCTCCAGGTACTGCAGGGGGTCGTCACACTCAGACAGCCTGTCTAACAGGGGCATGGCCAGGGCTGGCGCAAGTGCCTCCACGGGGCCCTGGCTAGGGGGCTTCAAGGGCACCAGGAGGTATAGGCAGAAGGGGAGGGAGGAGGGGGCAGGGGGACAGCATGGCAAAGCAAGCGCTGAGATTTTTTTTTGAGTGGCAGCATTGGGAGGTGGTTTGCTGAATCTGAGCTGGGAACCTAGTGTGACTGACTGGCTTTTCATTATCAGTGACAAGGATTTAATAAGAATCCCTGTGACTGATGGTGTTCACTTTGGAGGGCTGAGTCACAGCCTATGACAAAGCATTTACAGCGTGGCACTGTCTCCCCCTTGTGACTAAACAACAGCATGGTGCAAATGCTCCGAAATCAAAAAACATGACAGTTTCCCCTTAAATGGTAATGACTAGACATGAGTGTAAATTACATTTATGCACAACAAATTAACTGTAATTAAATGTCCGCAAAGGCACTTGACTTACCTGCTCCTCCATCTCGGTGCTCTGTGTTCGACTGAGCACCTCGCTTTCTCTCTTCCTGCCCTTGTCTGCAGCAGAGCCCTCGGGGCCAGGCCGGGAGCTGAGCACCGGTGTCTTCATACCTGCTGTAATCTGGGCCTCCATCTCTTCAAAACTCCTGCACAGAATGAGAAAAACCCAACAGGAGATGAGGCGGGGAAAGGCACGGCATGTAATGCATCGCAGATGATGGACGACAGCATTAATGAAAACATTGCTGAAGGAGCTGAAACGAATACATTATACATTATTTGTGGTGTACACTTAGCACACACGAGAATAAGAAAGGGACTTAAAAATGCAGTGTAAAACTCACATAGTATACGTTAACAAAACCATTACGTAGTACAGCAAAGAAACAAAGTTGCAAGCGTAACAAGTAAACTATTTTACCCTGTGCAGGGGGAGCTGGGTTCAGATCCATGCGCACATGTATTTTTGGTTAAGTTGTCAGATACTGAGTCCAACTTCAAGTACAAAGATGGCTTCTTTGCAGACGGAGGCTAAAAGACACACAAGGTTAAAAACAAGAACGAAGACTATCTACTTTTAAAAGCTAAAATATCATATAGCACACAAACAATGTAAAATAAATGCTATAAATACTAAAAGTAGTGACCATAAGACAAGCTCAAATACAATCTCTCTGTAATATTAAATACTCACTGGGGAAGAGGAGCCAATCTTCTCCATGTACTCAATTTCATAGTCTTGTACTGAGAGGGAAAGGCAAAACAAAGCATTAGATACAGTAAACAAAATGAAGAGACGCATCAGTGGTGTGCTGAGCTCTGGTTTGACGAGTTCAGAGGACGAAGCAGGGCTGTTTGTTTTCCCATCTCTGACCCAGATGGGGTGAACCAGATAGCCTCTGGGAAGCGTTGGCTCTTGCGTAAGGTCAGAGGGTAGTACAGAATTGGGCCAGCAGACTTATATTGCTGCCACAAGAAAAATCAATAACACAGCAGTATGAATAAAAGGTAAAGTTTCTGATTCATATACAGTATGTAAGGATTTATCCAGACATAAGCTCTGAACTACCGAGAGTTACAGAGAGTCAGACAGTTATGCCTCACCTGGAGTCTCCTTAGGAAGGCTGTTCTCATTAACAAAGGATGTAAGGTCGCACGGTTGAGGAAAGTCTTGCTGGTCAGAGTTTAAATCTCCATCCATGTCGTGCAGGGCTGCCCACTTATGACTGGTGGAGGAGGCTAGTTTCTCCTCATCTGTGGCATGGTCATCCTGCTGGTGAAGGGAGGAAGGTTCATCTGCGGGTATAAGATCCTGCGACACAAAAAAAGGCGGCAGAGAGTGATGACACATGAAAGAGGGAGAAATGCACATAGATAAAGCGGGAGAGCCAAGCGAGATTGCATATCAGATACATACCTGTGATGGGTCAGATAAGGGTGATTTCTTTGGCGACCTCTTCACTCTGAAAGTATTACTGAGGGGATATAAAAAGATCCACTGTCAAACTCTAGAGTCAATCATTATCTGTATTTAATTCTGCATTTGCTGCACATTTATATAGCATTTGTGTAGTCGTAGATGCTAAAATATGAGCTAGTTGGAAAGACTGGATTTTGCATAAAATCATCATTGCAAAAAAACATTAATTTGCATAGTTCATTTCCACATGTGCAACAGTGCTGCTTACTGTGTGTGGCTGAAATGGATAGAACAGTAAATGCTTCTGAAGAGGGCTGAATCTATAGTTAGTAACTGGACAGTGAAGAGTAATGGAAAATTAATATTATGTTATGAGCAGCTTGGTTTTCCAGGTTTAGTGATCATGATGATGAGGTAAACAATACTGTAGCTTAATTATTAGAACTTTGCAACAACCTTTAGAAGGAATTATCCAATTTTACACTTACTTACACTGTAAATACATACAGTCACGTGCAAAAACAAGTTTTCACACGGCTCTATGCAGTTTTCTTTTTTCTCAGACTTTATCAGTCTCTCACATTGTTGTGGAGGAATTTTGACCAACCTTTCTTTACAGTGCTGCTTCAGTGATGATCAGTTAATCAGGTGCATTAGCAGCACCTGGCTACTACTTACCCCCTTAATTTTTATCAAAGCAGTAATGATGTACTTAGTTTTTCACAGGACTGCATAGACCCTGTTGTTTTTATGCTCAGTGTTTAATGTGTAATGCATGCCTGAATTAATAAAAGGGTTATGTATCCCTGTAAAAATATATTAAATAGCAGTAGTATCAGATACAGTATGTGGTCTGAGCCAAATTTGCTCTAATTCACATGCAATAAAACATACTGTTGACATTGTACATGTTTTTTATGATATCTGGGTCCTTGATTAAATATTATCACTAAGTTGTAGTTCACTGCATTAAAAGAAAGGTAGCTTCTGGTCCAGCCTGTTTCAAACTGTATGTGATCCTGGCACACGCTGATACACTGTAGCTTTCGTTCTTTCCTCAATAGCAAACAATGAACACCAGAGGGGGCACCAGCACCTTCTTTGTTAAACACTTACAACTGGATACAAATGAACAAAATTATTGCAGATACTTCAGTGTAAAAAAGGAAAGCAAAATAACAAAAAACAAGAGAGTTTTTCACCACTATCCATCCATAAGTCAATAGAAATATAGCATTAATTTACTAACTGGATCTTCTATTGGAGGGATTATGGGTGATTTAAACTGGCATGGATACTCCAGTTAAAATGGGTACGTTTCTGATGAGTTTCAGTGATTTAATAGCGAGCGCAAATGATTTTGATGTTTCTGTTAATAGGGACAACAGGGCAACATGCTGGTTCAAAGAGGGCCAGATTGAATTAGAGGGCAAAAGGGTGGATGGCTGTATTGTCCCTGTACTTACAAAAAACAACATAGAGAAGACACACCCCTGGACTTCCTGTGACATATGAGAATACACAGACACAGGTGACAGACAGACAGACAGACAGACAGACAGACAGAGGACACTGGCAAAACTGGCTAGAGAACCACATACAAACACAGACTAACCTAAAATCCTCACAGACTGATGCAGACTTTTCTGTGAATAGACAATCCTCTGGTAATACAGAGTGAACTTACGATTTGATGGGAGTTTTCTTCTTCTTGGCAGGTTTGTTCTGGTTCTGGTCCTCTAATTCCCCGAGGTTGTCATTTTCAGTATCATTGTCATTGGATGACAGTTCAAATGAGGCAGAAGTCTTAGGAGGGGAATTGGCCAACTTGTTGGAGCTTTTGAAAGGGTCTATGGAGTCATCAAAGTTATAAGGCGGCCTGGATAGTTTGGGGGAGTTGGTGATACTTTTCCTTGAAGTAAATGGATTCAAGTTTGGATCTTCATACTTGTCGAGTTCAAAGGTGTAAGATGCTTTAGTTGCCGGGATTTCATCCTCGTTGCTGTTGTGAGATGCCGGAGGAATGTTGTCCAGCTGCTCTGTCTGTGCTGGAGGCGCCTTTTTCAGCCCCAGCTTTGGTTTCCTCAGAGGCATCTTGGCACCTGGCTTCTTGCCTAGCTTCTTAGGTGGAGGAGAGGCCTGATGTGATGCCTCACCACTTTCCTCGGAGTAGTCAAACTCCAGTCTTAGTGACTGACGCTTGGGTATAATGGGCTGCTCCTCAGGATTCGTGACTGGCTCTCTAATAGGAGCGGGTGGACTGGGGTAATGTGGTTCCTCAGATGGGACGGGGGGACTCTCTAGAGGGGTGGAAATGGGGGCACACACAGGCTCCTTACGACCCAAAACAGGGGAATTGACAATTTTACTACCTCCGGTTTTAAAGGGGTTGATGTTCTCAAAGTTGTCTGGATCCCATTTGTAGGAGCCACTGGGAGGGATGGGGGTTTCTTCTTTGTCTGCTTGACTTTCAGGGAGGGGTATCTCCTCCTGGCATAAAGGTAAGGCAGGAACAATAAGGCTCTCCTCTTGGGTGGTATGATTGGTCTCCTCTGGCAGGGGAGGAGGAGTCTCAACACGGGTCTTTCTGGCTTTTCGCTGCGTTCCTCCAGGACTCGGTGTTGCAGAGCCTCCTTCAGTTTCCTCCTGAGCCTGGAGAGGGCCGGCTGTTCGAGGTTTCGCCCGCTTCTTAATTTCTGGGGTGCTGCTGGATGAGTCTGGCCTTGGGCTCTCTGGGTTAGAGTTCTGTCTGAGAAGAGGCTTTTTCTTTACAGACCCAGGACGACCTTTCTTGGGCCTGCGGAGTGTCCCTGGGGCACTCTCAGTGCCTACACTGAAAGACTCGGAGTGTGGACGGAAACCTCCTGAAGGTGATCCGTCCAACAGAGCAGAACTATCTAGTTCTCCTCCCTGGAGGCTCAGAGAACGGGTTAGAGTGTGAGTCGTTGATTCTGCAGCAAAAAAGTCAATGTTATATGTACCACTGGCAGCGATGGGCTTGTTTTCATCAAAAGTATTTGACGCAGAATGGCATGGTAGTTCGGCTGCAGTGAAGTCAGATGTAGGATCAGTGATTGAGGTGTCTTCTACTGCAAAAGGAGATTGAAAGATGTGGAACATAAGACAAAGATTTCTAGAGTCTAACTAATCCAACCATTCAGTCGAACATAACATGCTTTTTCTTGCTTGTTTTTTTTTTCGAATCAGTGAAAAATACCAAAGATACAGTTATACATGCATGAAATCATATTTTTGCAAGGTGATTGCCAAAGAATAAAGTACAGTGAAGACCCTATCATTTTATGGGGAGGCGTTTTAGCCTTTTCTTGATAATCTTGTCAAAATTGATGGGATTTATGAATACAGAAAAATATGGTCAGATTTTGATCCACCATACAGTACCATCTGGTAAGCATCTGAATGGCAACAACTTCATTTTTCAGCACGAAACCTTTGCTAAGAGTTCAGGCTGTGTTGAAAAATAAAGATGGTCATACCAAATATTGACTAAGCTCAGTAGAATTGTAAAAGCTTTATTTATTCCCATCTGTATTTGCACATATTTTAATAAACTGCTGGGCCTATTTCCTGCTTTTCTGAAAAATATAAAGAAATGAGGGGTGAAGTTTTGCACAGTACTGTAGATTATGGTAGAATTTGTGATTGTCTTTGTGTGACACTTTAAACTCTAGAGATGGATGTGTTATAAATAATTCAATGAATGTCCCAACTGGACAAAAAGGCATGAAAAAAAACACATAAAAGAGAGAATAAAGTGTCCCCAGAGATGTAGCTCTGAGCGCTGTAGGCTGACACGGCAAAAAAAAAAAGGCAGATTTAAATTACAACTTCATTCCACTAGGTGGTGTAACAATCCATCCAGTAACAACACTTTTTCAATAGTGAAACAGCTTAAATCGGTATAAAACTAAGCAAAGGTCATGAAATAATTGTCCTGCTGTACCTTTCTCGTCAGATGTTGTTTGCTTTATCTGAGGCTCAGCTGGAGAAACAGCCTTCACTGGAGTTGTAGATTCAGGGGTCTCAAAAGCGCCATCAGAGTCTGAGCTCCTACAATAAAAGATGAGGAAACATTAAGTGAAAGGTGCTGTGAAGCAGGCCGATACCCACTGGACTATAACGACCCATATCAGGCTCATTAACATAAATATCCATCCATCTCAAGAAAAAGGTGAAAGATAATATCATCACGAAGGACAGAATTATTTTCCAGTCGTGCAGCTCTAATGTTATTCTTTATGTCACGGTATGTTGGAGGTATTTTTAATCAGAGGCTACACAGTTTATTACACGCTTGCAGTACATCATGTGGGAATGGCAGTAAGAGTATTTCCTGTCATGTGTGATGGTTTAAAAAATTTAAAAAGCTCCAGGCTATGATGAGTTTATGTTTTCATTTCTAGGTGCTCCAATGAGAATGCTGAATCTGCAGTGAGGTGACAGATAACGACACGCCTGAGACAAAGCATTACCTTACACAGCACACACTAAGACTCAAATATACCAGAAAGCCTCAAGAGCCTTGATGAGATATGACAGCTATAAAATACAGGAAATACACAGGAAATACGGAAACACCTGAATTAAAACAATGAGAAATTAAAGCTTTCTGCGTGCAAATAAAGTCTGTACATCTGATCATTCTCAGCAAAACACACTCAAGTACACAAGTGGCAGCGAAGCTGGAAACATAGCCTGGCTACCCAGCTTAATGCTATGCTGATCAATGGATTATCTGACGGTATATGATTCCGGTCCCCCATCCTGTCTCACCTCTGTCTGACCGGTTCCCTGGCAGCCCTGATCATGCTGTCATGACGTGAGCCCCAGGAGAGACGGCGAAGGAGCCCCAGAGCCGGATCAGCGTCTGGGCTGTTCCCGTCTCCTGCCCCACCCAGCAGAGTGTCCCAGCCCCATCGAGCCCACTGCAGTGGAGACAGAGCCTGCCACGCACTCACTGCCATGGTTGCTGGTGGGCTGCACCTCTCCGCACCAGAGCTACTGCCTGACACACAGGTAGGAGCCCACAGATAGGATCCTGGATGCAGCCTTCCCTCTGCCTTGTCTCTTTCTCTCTGTCGTCTAGTATCCAGATCTCTTTGTCTCTAATCTACAGTCCTTTCATGCTGCTCTTCTTTGTCATCTGTAGCCATATCAGTTTGTCTCCACTCCTGTTCAGTAGGAAATGCTGTCTCCCAATCTAAATGCGACCGCCTGCAGAAGCCCACCTCCAGCAGTACACTATATTCTCTCTCGCTCTCTCTCGCTCTCTCACTCCTCCATCCCTCTACCCCTTCCTCCTTTTTTCCTGAAAATCTTTGCTATAACCACACTGCACAGGTCTAAAACACACCAGCAAGTTAAACCTCATTCTCTTGGATTGTATATTATACTGTACTGCAATAACACCATTTCAACTGGCATGTAATATATGTTACAGCACCCTTTAATCTTTTTCTATTCATACTGTCCATTCCTGCCTGAATTCAACAAATTTTGCTTTTCTTCAAGCAAAGACACACAGAGATTTACCCCCCAGGCAAATTCCAAAGCTTTCAATGGCTGAAATAAATGTCTACCATGAATGAGAAGGGTACATGGGACACCACTTAAGCCTTCAATGTGGTCAATAATAGAAACCAAGCAAGCTAGCAGTAATGTAGCATTACATTACAGCAACAGCAGATACTGCTGTAACAATATCGCATGCATCTAAAACATGAATGTTAATACACCAACAGCATATCAAATATTAGGTGGGCGTAATTAATACTTGTTTTTTTTATCTTAACTCTACAAAGGTGCTGTGATGCCAGATGAGACAGCACATGGTCTAGATGTGAGACAGAGCTGTAATCTCTGTGAGGGCCTAGTGTGTCCCAGCAGGATAAGACGGGTATGCCTACAAATCCATCTGGATCAGTCACTAGTAACTGCTTTGTACATTCAGGTGGTCAGGCAGGCAGTGACACAGACAGCTTCAAGGACAAGGACCCACTTACAGGGAGTAATATGCAAAGAGCAAATAAGCTTACAGACCACCGATCTAGGTTTACTGTACAAAATAAAGCCACTCAGTTAATTCATTGATAAAAAAGAAATTTAGCCGCCTAGTTAATGTTTATAAATTTAAAAAAAAATCTCAAAAGCTTCTACTTTCCAGATGTATGCAAATAAAGCAAAAAGGCAATAACAAAGTAATTAGGGCTCATTTCAGAGCTCTGTTTATGTCCTTGTGGATAGCATTTTTCATGCAACTGCAAACACAGTGTTGCTATGGTAACTAGAGGTTGCTCGCGCCATATGTTCCACGAATACGGAAGAAAAAAAGCTGTCTGGATCCACGCTGTTGAAAATACACACACAACCTAAAAAGGCCCCCACAGCTGACTGAGTGAAGTATATTATGATACGTGAAATGCTATAAATGCACACTGTAGATCTACACAGAGGTAAGCAGCTGTTGCATCAGCATCCTTTTGTTCAAAGCTCATTAGGAAAAACATGATCAATTTCTATTTACTTTTGCTCTATTACTTAATCCAGTAAATGTCCTTATTGGCCATCATTATTCTAATTTATTCCACTGGCATCTATTCGATCAAACACCGACAGAATTTATATAATTAAATGTGGATATCATGGAAATTAATAAGATGAATAATAATCACCGGGGAATGCCCACTGTGTTCATGCAACCATATCAGCAGCAGCTCCTGTGCTACATAGCAGCTGATGAAACGTAGAAAGAAGATGAGCAGGGTGTGGGAGAGCAGTCGGGAATATGGGGACGAGCGGAGACAAAGAGAGCAGCAGTTAATAGCAGCCTCTCGCAGGCTGAGATGACTGCCTGGAGACAGAAACTCTGCAGCGTGAGGCAGGAAGATGCTGCTTTTCAGACAGCCAGCTGTGTCGCTGCTTCCAACCGAATCCAACGCAGTCTGTCTAAACAGCTTTCAGAGCGCTGGAGGGAGAGCCGCCGGGAGAAACGGGGAGCAGGGTTAAAACCGACACAAAAACAGAATCCGGCTCAAAAGAATAAATTTTAAATTGTAAATTGAGACGAGCAATCGTCCGTTTTTTGCAAAAAGAGTAAATCTGCCATTGTCACTAAAGAGAGAAATAAGGAGACATGGAATGAGATGGGGGGGGAAAGAAGAAGGGAGGGAGGACTAGAGGCAGGCTGATGGTCTCCAAGCTGCTGTTTGATTAGCCTTAAAGGATTAGCTGCTGCACACTCCCTCCATCAAATCTTGACTGTCATACATCCCCAAAGCTAAACCTCTACAATTCATTACATCTTTGTTTTCTGCTCCTGATCCAGCGATTTTTTTTCCACTCTCAGCTCTGCACGGGTTTCAGCATCGGGCAGATTTGTGATTTGCTTTTAGCATTTTGGCCAACAAAGAACCTACTTCCCCCCCAACAAAAAGGGAAAGAACAGTGTAAAGTAGCAGTAGCAATAATCTTTATCTTAATCTGTTGGATGCTTCATAGCAATTATGAGTGACAAACTAATTATCACCAAAGAAAATAGATAATGAAAAAGGCACAACTTTTACAAAGTGTCTTTTCTAATAAGGTAACGCTGTGTTTTGATCTATACTAGGAACAGAGAAGGAAGAGGAAAATATGGCATCATAATGAAATATAGAGGCATACTATGCCTGTCCTAGATAGTTTAACTACAGAGGCCAACAGAGGGAGCTCCGACACATTTATCCTACTGATGAATGAGTCTGAATATGAAATATTGCATCATAGCCACTGTACGCTACAACCTATTTTCATTTTACAAAAGCACGTGCACAGTTTCTAGGATGGGATTAACAGGGAGCAGCCTGCAGAGGATTTACAGTGGAAAAAAAAACAAACAACTATGACATCTGCAAATGATTACTGAACCTGCACTATCAAAATAATCTCTCAAACAGCAGATGGTTTGAAGTTTTCGTCTCTCATCTCCATCCAGGCTGACGTCAACTCTGATCAGCGATCACCTGTAATCTGGGGTCATTTGTCCAAAGTCTCAGAACAAGGAAGCCATTAAGATAGAATGTCAGGCTAAGATAATCTTTATGAGTAATACCACACTTAGCCTAATCTGACCAATGACTGTAAGCAGATGGCGCATTAAAAGGCAACAGGCCAGGCTGACGCCAGTAAAGCAGGCGATCGGCAAGTAGGGGGCTGCAACATCTCTCTCCATTTGGATTATGAGATCAGATGCTTGGTTCGTTCTCCTACCTTGGAAAGCAAAGGTAGGCGAGAGACAATGCCCCAGTCCTCATTCAGTTAAATTCAATTTTATTTACATAGCAGCAAATCACAAAAACTGTCACCTCTAGATGATTTATACTGTAAGGTAACGACACTACAGTAATAGACAGAAAACCCCCAAAATCAGACGGCACCCTATGAGCAAGTACTTGGCGACAGTGGAAAGAAAAAACTCCCTTTTAATAGGAAGAAACCTCCAGCAGAACCAGGCTCAGGAAGAAGCAGCCATCTGGTATAATCAGTTAAGGATGAAGGGAGAAAGACAGGACATGAGAACCAGAGATTAATAATAACTAATGATTAAAGAGCTTGGACTCTTGTTTTACATTTTAAAATAAAATGTGACTGAAAAGAACTAAAAGTCAGTAATTTGGTCTTTTTTCTTACACTCCGATTAGTAACATATAATGTTTTGATGTGTGAAAGCTTCTTATTAGTGCCTTAAACAGTGTTCCACAACTGATGGAGTAAAGTAGAAGTCGTACTATTAATGGTTGGGAAAGCTCTGCACACCTTTAAGAAAAATAGCTGCTGACTTTTATTACAGCTAGCCTGTGATAAAAGCTCACAGCAGTGAGTTGTGAATATTAATACAAAAGTATCCAGTCCTCCGAGGCCTAGACTTTGTAGGACTTTAAGATGAAAAATGACTTTATTATGCCATTAATCTTTAATTTCTACAGCACACAAACACCAGCGTTCAGTCCATTTCCCTGATCTCTCTCCTCTGTTGCTCCCCCGGGCGCAGTAGTGTGTCTGAGTTATAAATAAAACAAAGCAAAGTGGAGCACTCTTGCTCCGTCTCGCTCCCTCTAACTCCCTTTCTCTCATCCACTGATATTCCCGTGGTAACTCCCTCCCACCCCACACACGCAGCCACACACACATGCAGCGTGTTCTATTTCAACACAGTCACCACGTCCCACTCCCAGCGCGTCAGACGCGTCCTCCTTCCCAGAGAACGAAACATCACCCCACCAGCTTCCCAGCAGTACTTGCTGCACTGTATTCTGGCTCTGCTGAGCCAGGTCTCATCCGTACTGTAGTCGCAGGCAAAACGATGTGCATTTGCATGCACACGTGCTCCGATTTCCTCATCCTTGTTGACATCACAATAGCAAACAACAAAACAATACTGGCATCCTCAGCTGGCTACACAGGAGCGTTACAGGCTGGAAAGGTTTTGTGGGCAGAATGCATAGGGAAGAGCTAATAGGCTGAAGTGGGAAGGTTTCAAAAACAACAACAACAGAGGAGGGAAACAAAAAAGTGAGCCACAGGGATTGTCTTCAGCCTTCATCTCTCAGCCGTATCAGTGACATAACCAACAATCAGCCCTGTATGCACCTATAGTCACAAGTGACGGCACACTGAGCATTCGTGTGGCATGAAAGACTAAGGCAAAGCCATGAATTCATAGAAAACAAACACACCACATGTCAGTACACCTCAGTTCTCAATGGATCTATGATGTTGTTCTCCTTGTTAATGGGTTTGATCACACCTCTGAACATCTTCAGACGCCACACTGAGCAGCGATGCAAGAGTTAAAGTTAAGTTCACTCACATGTGTTCTTGAGAGGGACAGGGACTCTGTCCTTGCTCCATGGACTCGTTGGCTCCCATCCTCAACTAGCTCAGCACCCCTGCCCCCCCCTGCCTCTTCCTGTTCTCCGGCCACCCTCCACATCCACCTGCTACCCCCAAAACTCCTTCCTCCTTTTGATGGTGATCCTTGCAGAGCAGGCAGGCAGGGAGCCTGTACCGGAGGCTGGCTGAGCGTACAGTGCTGCAGTGCAGAGGATGAGCGAGCTTCTCGCATCAGGAGCAAAACACGGGATGATTAAGGGCTCCTCACTTTATGCACATCATCCCCAATCCTCTACACCTCTACAGACGGGGAATGTTCCTGCTTCACATCTGGCGTTAAATAAAGCTACAGGAGGGAACAAAATATCCAAGAGCAGGATGTAAAAGAGGGAATGAAGCAAAACAAAAAGGATGTAAGTGTAATCCTGTTTTCATGCAAGTCTCTCAGAGGTGCCTCTTGTCTCTTTGGTTGCTGAGATCGCTGAGCGGTGTTGCTGCTCTCGCTGCCTCCTCCCCCCTCTTTCCTTCACTCTCTCCCCTGACACCAGCCTCCTGTGCCTTTAAAAAGACAAGCAGCTTTTCTTTTCTTTTTTTCATCTGCTACTGCAACTATGGGGGAGCCAAACAATAGCAGTTTCTCCCCCCAAATCCAGTCTGATTAAGAGACGCTTTCCCCTTCACTCTGTTTGTCCCTCACTCCCGCATTACCAGCACCTTGCAAATTTGGCTCTCTCCTGCCAGGGTCCCTCTGACTCGTGCAATGAGCTGCATAGTGAAAATGTCATTTTTGTGCCTCCTTTTCACACAATGGAAGCTTCCAGTACTCGGCTTAGCCAACCAGAGTGATGCACGGGGTAAACAATAGACTCTGAGAAACTATGCGTGAGTGTGAATGTGTGTTATTCAACTTCAGCTCCACTATAGTCTTCCCTTGAAGACAGTCGAACAGTGCCTCTATGAAAAAAAACACAAATTATAAAAACAAAGAAAAAAAATTTTTTTTAATGCATTTCTGTGTGACATACAAAGAATGGAAATAAGAGTAGAAACAATATATTTCCTACTGACTGTCAATGAGCAATAGGAAAGAGAGGCACTGGAAATATGAGAAGAATAAATCCATTGTAGACTCATGGGAACGTGAGGAATTGAGGACTCACTACAATAACATGAGCCCGAGGGACTGGTAGTCACAGTGAGTTGCTGTATTGAGGTATCAGGTATCTTATCTTTGCCTGGGAGGACAAAAAAAACACAATGAAATGGGGAATCTCCAATTCCGCCCCCAAAACCTAACACAGCATTTGAAAGGGGGAAGTGTTTGCATGTAAACATGGGAGTCCATTAACCCTGATTTTCACAAAGAATATCGATGTGATCTGAGACTCTGATGGGCATGACAATCGATATTCCACGACCCGAGGGGACAAGCAAACTCAAAACCCACAACTCACAACACAGACCCCTTCTAAAAAATATTGATCGCCCAGTGTTCCCCCAAGATTGGATGCTTTGGAAGGGGGGCAACACGAAAGTGGGTGGAGACTGGGTGTGCTGGGTGGGAGCATGTATAGACAAGTCTCCCCATCTGGCATTATGTGGAACCTTCACTAGGTCTTTTATTGCACTTAGAATAATATGTGATGTTTCATCTGAAGAGTGGAGAGGCTTTACACAAAGACAGAAGCATGGTGAACATGGTCGACACACAAGGTAAAACCAAAAAAAGAGGAGAGAGCCTAGCACATCTGGAAAATGGAAACTAATCTCTGTGCAGAGAAATTAAGTAAAAAAACAAAAGAAGATGTTATTTCTATTCTTTTTCTACTCCTTTTGAGACTTCAGCACATACAAGTTCTAGATGATTCCATATACAGGCTGTAGTATCTAGTGCAGTGCTGTTTGTGGAGTACATGTTCCTGTCATATTGAATGTCTGACATAAACATCCACCTTTTGTCGCAGCTTTAAAGGCCTGGCCTTAAACTTGAGCTTCGACTGCACGCTGAAAAAAATGAAGAAATGAAAAATTCAGCAGACTCAGGCACTGGAAGATATAGCTCTGGCAGATTTATCTGAAAAATTCATAACGCCACTCAAGAAGAATCAGGTCATCACAATCCATATATACAATATACATATGTATATATAGCCTTGTTGAAGTCCTTTCAAAATGAACTTTAGGTGTATTAAAAATCCACAACATACAGCTTTGTCTGCATTAAATATGATTAGAAGAATGCAGGACATGTTGGAAAATAATCATTTAAAGCATAACTAGAATTTTATGATGTAGAAAGCTTCATTATGAAAGGAACTTCAGTGTAGCGGGTCCACATTGAGAGCAAGTAAAGTCTCAAAGTTAAAAAACAAACAAAACCAATTATATATTGAATAATGTGGCACCAAAAAAAAAACTTCATAAGAGACCACAAAAATTTGGCCCTCAGCAGTGAGCTGTAGAACGATCCATGGCTCTGTAAGCAGTAGGGGGCTTTTTGCTTCCATGGGTCACTGGGTCACTGCAAATCAAAGCTGTACTGAGAGTTCGCCTCCTGATTGGAGTGTTCACCTCCAGGTCACAACGCTCCCATCCACTGTGCACGAGGGGTCACCGACAAATATGTTACCAGTGACAAAGCTGTGGCAATAATCGAAAATGGGACACTAACTCCGCATTTGTTCATGTTTGTAGTGTAACTCCTAAGTACAGGGAGACTGGAATAGCTATGCTTTCGTTCCATTAAATCAAGAAGTTCTAGGATACATCTTACAGGAATCTTGACTTTAGATGACGACACATGCTCCTCTGATCCTCCTGCCTTAGAGCTGCTGACTGAGCAGAGTAGTCTCAAGCTTTAATTCTTATATGCCAAGAAAAACCTGCATTCCTCCCATTAATCACTTGTGGGACTGACTCCTCGGGTTGGCACTTACAGTACACTCCTCCACCACACCTTGAGATTCAGTGGGATTTCTTTTTGTTTAAGTAAAAGACGAGAGCAGGCGAGTAAGTGGAGCACCTCAAAATGAAAAAGAAGCTGTTAAATTGGAGCTGAGATAGCCATCAGTCTAGTATCCTGATTACAGTCATGTGGTCACGTAAAATAGCGGCGAGAACACATTTGCCACAAACACATTTCAAAGAAGAGCGTGAGTTGTTTAAATCCTATAATCTTGCTTTGTCCATATTCTGAAATACATGAATTGCCAATTAATGTAACAGCATGGGAGGAGCTTTTGTTTTGAGGGCTTTTGCCAGAATCCCGTCAGCTGTCAGGAACTTACTTCACACAAAAAAGCATGTCTCTAAGATGTGTGGGAGGCTTTAACGGATTAATTATTCAGAATATTTGTTTTGGCTCTGTTGCATTCATCTCAATGTGATATAATTATTACTCTTGAAAATCAATGAGTCATTTATGAAAAAGGGACAAAATATAAGTTTGTTTTTGTTTTTTGACGTATTGGCATTTTCATTACCTCATAGCTATAAAGGTCAATTTTCAATTAAAAATAGTTTTAATACTGCCCAGTGTATAAGTCAAATTAATGTCTAGGAGCAGAGAGGGTGTGGCACATGCACTCTAATACTATAATAACCTGTGTTTAAGAGGTGTTTTTGCAGTGCACATAACTCAAAACGCAATCTACAGATTAAATTTATATATACAGCCGCACTGGCACTGTTGCTGTGCGTGCAGATAAATGGGAAACTCGAGCATCCAATCAGAATATTCAGTCAATGTTGCCGCACTGGTGCTCCACTCCTCTCCAGTTCTATCTAACAGGCCTCTCAGATATAAATAATGTAGCATCAATATGCTCGCCTTGCATTCTCAAAATCAACTCTTAGTGAGGGGTATGCTCACAAAGCTGAACAGTCACACAGTTTACATCTGCCACAACCAAATGTGCAGAAAACAGGTTTGGTCATTTGCTCTAATTGAGCATATGTGCGTAATCCGGCACAGGAGAGCTGAGGTGTATTCATGTGTGCTCCAGGTTACTGCAGCATCCAGACGGCAGAGTGCAGACACAGTCTGGCAACACAACATGAAGACTGGACTCTGCAAACCCTCTGCTGGTGGTAAATGACACTGCAACAGGGAAAGTGGCTGAGTCATTCCTTCTAATATAATAAAGTCTATGATACAGTTGCAAAGGCCAAAAGCGGCTGCGGGGGAATGTTTAAATGAATAAACTATACTTGAAACAATAAAATAGTAATCACAGTGTCAAGTAATTCAGTGAGAAAAATAATGTTTCTTAAGTTGAAACAGCCAGTTAAAGGTCAAGATATGTGCTATACCACATTAAAGGACTACTTGGTTAGATTGCACTGCAATAGTAAAAACTGCAGAATGTTTAAGCATCAATAGGTACATTTTGTCTTGGTGTTTCTGCTATTTTCACCATTAACAAGCCACAATTATACAGTATGCATTTGGCTTTCCATGACCACTAAGTTCACATTTTGCAAATCTTATTTTCTTTGAGTCCATGTGGTGGACATGCATAGCAATGGTATACTGTAATTTTGTCAGTGGTGTAATGAGACTGGGTGTTCACATAGCTGTGGTTCTTTATATAGAAAATGTCAACAATGCTGTGTATCATTTATCTATATATGGCCAGCACTGTCAGGAAATATATGTCACAATTTTTCATATAGGAATAAATCAATATTTAAGCAAACACACCTAATGCTTTCTTGCTGACAATTAGATATGACTGATGCCACCTTCATAGTAAATATGAAGCAGGAGCTTGTAGCTAGTTAGCTTAACTTAGCCCGAAGACACAAAATATAACCCAGTTCTCCCCAATCACAAGAAAAAACAACACATTTTATCTTTTTTTTCTTGGTTTGTACAAAGGATAATAGTGTCTTTTTTGATGTGCGTCTACTTCTCACTGGAAAAAAGTGTGCAGCCACCAAAGACATATTCAAGCACACAAAGATATGCGAAGACAGAATATAATAAGAATATTAACCACAATGCTAAAATAGTCCTTTAGCTTTGAATATTTGAACAGGATAGATGATTGATTTTGACTAGTTTTCTGTTTAGTACCTCTAAGAATCAAGACTTGTTAATCAAGTGTGCCAGATGTCAGTTTAATGCTGTAATTTGACCTGAACCTAATGACAGTTAACAGGATAAGGAGAAGACTACTTTTTGTGAAGCACGCTAAAGAGACAAGTGTCAGCAAATCTACGTCAAGGACTGAATGAGAACACACAGTCACATCACCTTTTTACAAGTGCCAAAAAGATGAAGAGGTTCAGGAGCAGCCACATGTTCATACCTTAAAGGGATATGGCAGGGTGCAGAAGCGGGGTAAACATCCTCACAGGGGTCAGCAGAAGATGCAGGAGGGGAGGCAGGGGCTGGGTGAGGAGGACAGGGGGACGCAGGCGGGGTTGGTAGGGCTTCAAGTGTGTGACCCTCTGGAAGTGTGGGGACGGAGGTAGGGAACTCTGCGGTGTCTCGGAAGTGAGTAGGAAGGAGGTGGTGATCGGAGGGTAGTGGTTGAGGAGAGGCGGGGGCCAGGTGACCGCTTTCTACTTTGTCACCGAGGGAGGGCCTGCATGGGAGGGAACACAAAACATCAACAAACAGACCAAAACAAGAAAGCCAAGTTTGGAAATTTGGAGTTCCCACTCAGTTTTTCTCCAAATTCCCATCCAAATGGCCCATGAAGTAAACTCACCACAGAGCAGAGTAAATGTAAGGAGGATCGCTCTGTTCTGTGCCATCACTTAAACCTAGCAGCGACTTGAAAAACAGAAGACTCGCTCCAACCATCCTAAGAACGTTTTGTCACCTCTCTCATCGCTCCCCTTACACGATAGTCCATGCTTGCCCTACAGAGAAGTAGCCCACTTGAGGGAGTGCGGCTCTGTCATCATCGGCCACCTGGTGGAGTGGATTTGGCACTGATCCAGGCCCTGCTTATCAGGAGTGGTAGGCTCTTCTAATCTGACAGGCAAGGCGATGGACGCCCTTGCAGCTGTTCCCCACTTGGGGCATGCCTCCTGTTTAGTGCTAAAAATATCCCAGTAGTCGCTTCTGGAAAATAGAGCTTCACAATGCCTCCATAAAGTAAAGCACATGAATCGTGTGCTTACGCTCAACCATCTGCTGAGCTGCACTTTTTAAATGCCCCTGCCAGCTCGTGTCAGACTGAAACAGAGCTCAGTTATTCGCCCTCTCTCTCCGCAGCAAAGCCTGAACTTAATAGCATTTAATGAGGGTGTGTGCTTTTCTTAAGGGCGCAGCAAGTTACAGGTTACATTTAACAATGTGGTTATTATCATTCCACTACAAAGCAGGGAATTTTCTAATTGATGCAAGGCCACTGCATACATGATTTTTAATGTTCTCTGAGTTCAAATCAGATTTTTTTTCTGTTTTTAATTTGGTCCCATTCCTCTCTTTTTTTTTACCCACAATTAGAAACTTACACCAGAAGGCCAAAGCTATACATGTGCCAGCATCTGCGGCCAACTTGGCACATGCAGTTTGAAAATAGAAGCATAAAAGTGTCATAAAGCTCACTGCTGCCTCCGAAGATGGACAAAAGCAGTCCTGGGGGGCATGAAGACAAAAACATTTTGTATTTTCTGACTCGCTGCCTTCTAAATGTAGCTAATATCAGCTGACCCGCTCAGGTTAACAGCTGGCGATTTCCAGCCGGGTTCTGCCTCCAGATCCAACGTGCATGAAGTAACAGAGGCTTCTCCTTCCAGAGTGGGATGAACAAATTAGATGGAGCACATGTGCTCATTTACAGCCAGACATCAAACAGCTTAGTTCTACTGTTGGCATTAACACCTGGAGTCTGCTCAATACAGAGTTTACTGTAAGTAATTCAGCTGTGCGCATTACTCAAAGGCACCTCACGGGCAGTTCAAAGAGAGCACAGATATGACAATTCTCAGAAAAAAGCACCGATCCTCTAACGCCCATGCTCATGACTTTGCCAACTACAGCATTCACGCCAAACACACGCACACAAGTTGAAAGCGACCAACAAGAAATAACAAGACACAAAGTCCAGAGAGTGTGTTTAATGAGTGTTTATAAGGATGACTGTTTAAGAACACACGAATGCGCGTTTCATAATCATTAGCCAATGCTGAGCTTAAAGTATTATTAGGCAGGCATGAAAGTGGGTTTTTTTTTTACTCCACTTGTGCCGGCACAGGCAAATGAACCTACTATTACCATGGCAACACATCTATTTACAGTACAATGTGGGTTATAGGACATCCTACCTCTGTTTTGAGAAATATCCCACATTCTGGGCTAAAGAGTCACAGCTGTTTTCCTGCGTTCCTCAACAGAAAAAAACTAGCTGTGCTGCTTTTTAGAAAAAAAAAATTTATATGATACTTTTATGTAATGCAGTCACGAGCCCTCAATGTTTCCTGGAAGACCCAAAAACATTTATTAAATCACAGAGCTATGATTTAGACTGGATTTATGGACAACTTTGATTGTTAGTGTTGATCTTTACCATTACTGAGGAGATTTCCAAGGAAGCATAACGTGTTCTAACCTGTTTTTTCTTTTAACATGGGAGGAGGTGCACCTTTCATTTCACAACTTAGTTCTGGAAAAGCCTTCTCTTCCCTTCGTCTCTCTCTGCTCTTCCCTCCCCTCCACCCATCTGGTGAGGTCAGCAGAGGCAGAGCATAATTAGAACTAGTTACCTACAGACCATCTGCTGCATCCACCTGGAAGGACGTACGCAAACACGCACACACATGCACACATAAAACTACCAGAGCTACTGTTTGTCAACTCACCCAGATTTCAGCCATCACACGACTTCAGAGGTTACAGTAATTACAGTAAGCGATGGAAATGACCTGAACTCCAAAACAGCGGAGCCGATGACCGCACGTCCCAGTCCTCCTCTCCTCTCTCTTTGACTCTCGGACTAACTCTGTCAAACAAACTCGCACCGCAGCACATGCTCGAGTGTTTCTCTGAACCCTGGCTTTTGTTCCACTCTGTCTGGTCTGTGCAAATGACTTCAGTGGGGCTGAGTGCCTGCCCAAATTCCTCCCACTACAAGCTTCAGTTCACAAAGCCGCACAGACTGAGTAGGACTGACAGCTCGGACAGCCTTCGGGGGCGGAGAGAAAAAAAACACAATGTACACACAGACACACACACACACACGCGTATCATATCATATATCATATGCTGTCACGTTTGTTTCTGTGGCACATGTACGCAACAGTAACTGTATCTTTTGATGAAACCTCAGGGAAATAACATTCTTCCTTTTTCCTGCTCTGAACAATGCTGTGTGGATCCAACAGCAGTGATGGGACAAGTGTTGAGACTGACAGGCAGCAAGTGCTAATCTGGCATGTGGGATGGCTCCACGGCATGTGGTCGGAGACAGTGACAAATAAGGGAATTTGAGTTAATGAAGATAGGCCGAAAGGGATGGATCCCACGGAGAGGTAAATGGAAAAGCATTGTGCTTTTACCTAATTCTAGTGAGAAATCTGGCTTTTCGCTAAAGGAATTAGTCAGTCCAACTTGTGCTGCTGAAATGCTTACATTAACACTGACTGATACACTGCTTTACAGCGCTTATTTAACTTGGAAATTTCAACAACTACATATAAATCAGTATACATCTGAGATTCGTATTAGTTCGTAGGCACTGTTAAACCTCTGTAGACAGAACAGTCACCCAGACACCGTTGAAGTGTCTGAAAGCCAAAACAAATCCACCAAGGTTGTTTTCCAAGCACACGGAAATCAGTTTTAAATGTGTGGCACGCACAGCTGACCTGTAAAGCACATGTCCCCCAAAGCTCCCTATTTTACACACATCTTCGCTCCAATGAAATGCATCTGATAGATCAGTACAAAGGAAATGTTATGACAAAATCTCCTTTGTTTGAATTATAAATGATCTCCAGTTGGGAAATCACTAAACCACAAAAACTTCAGATCAGCTGGGGGTTAAATGGACGTCTTTTCTTGAATCCAGACCCCGAATGCGGTGTGAAGAAGAGCGAGTCTGTTGGTTAAAGGAGTTTCTAAGGAAACATTAGTTGGCTGTTTTACTTAAAGCGGTGAAATGTGTTTCCACTGGAAACTGTGGGCATCAATTCAAAAATATGACAAGCATGTGATACAGACAGTAAAAACACTCACCCACTGTCCCGTAGCTCTGCAGCCGGATCCTGAACAGCCTCTGTCGCTGCAGTTTCCTCAGCTAGGACTTCAGCTGGCTCCACGGGCTGGATGTCTAAAGGTTTTTCCACTAGCTCCACTGGCAGCTCGCTGACCGGCTTCTCCTCTGACTGTGGGGACTCTGTAGTCGGCCTTGTTGTTTCTTGTTCTTCATACTTTGCTGGTTCTACGAGCTCATTATCATTAGCTGTTGGTTCTGGGATCTCATCTGTCCTTTCTCTTGCCTGTTCCTCATTCACTACTTCTGTTGAAGTAACTTGCTTCCTTTTTGGTTCTTGAACCTCATCTGGATGCTCTTCTTCTTCTTTCTTGGCTGCTTCTGGAAGCTCTGCCTTTGTCGTTTCTTCTTCTTCTACTTTTATACTCTGCGGTGGTTTGGAAAGCTCTGCTATCTCATGTGCTGATTCTAGGAGATCTCCTGCCTTTTTTAAAGGTCTGGGAAGGTCTACTGGCTTCTTCACAAGATTCACAGGTGGGATCTCTGCTGTCTCCTCCGCTGCTAGTTCTGGTGGTGGGGTCTTCTCCTGTCTCACGGGAGCTGCTATCTCCTCAGTCGGAGTGAGAAACTCTTGTTGAGGAGACTCCAGAGATGGAAAGGGTCTGAGAAAAAAACAACAGAAGAAGAGAAGAGGTGGGGGGTTTGTTGTTTAGTTTATAGCACATGCTCAAGGAATTACTCACAAATCAAAAATGTGTGTGTGAGCAAGAGGATGTGTGTGGGTGAAGTGCTCTAGGTATGTTGTTGTATTGTGTTGAGCAGTGTGTTTTGTGTAAGAAAGGCTCATTCTTGCCCCGGGGACCAGGGACGATGTCACGGCTGATGTCACTCTTTGAATATAAAGGGCTGCATTACTTCCATTAGACTCCAACAGGCACAGTCATCTGACCCGAGCTCGAGTTAATACAAAGTGCAGCTCTGTGTTTACCTCCTCATTCATATTTATTGTCACACTGCTCTCTGTAATATCCCTTCAAACAAGCCTTGAACATGGTGCTACTTGAATGCTAAGTTAGGGGAACAAAATGCCAGAAATCTTTGGTAAAAGACACACAAAAAAAATGTAGCTGTTTGTCCAGTTCATAATTCGTTCCTTTCCTCTTTCTATTTTCTTTGCCTTTTCACGCTGAGCTTTAACATGCAACATGATGCAACATCTGTATCACTGTGAGGTTCTGACTGCGCTGCTCTGATCTGCAGTTCCTAACATATTTGGCTCATATGATCATTTTAAATAAGCACACGCTCTTTCGTTTACCTTAAGGCATCCACTTGGTTCACTTGTTCGCTTTGAGAATGGGATGCAGCTTCCCTGAGCGCTTTTATCCAGTTTGTGTCTGCTTCAGCAGCTTCTACTTGTTCAGCAGGAGGGCGGCGGGCTGGAGCTCTATCGAGTGATTCTGATTCGCACCGAGAGGCAGCAGCAGTGGGTTTAACCACAGTGTCATCTGGGGGCTTTGACAGTGGCACCACATCTTGTGGTTTCTCTGAGTGGGTAAGAGTTTCGAAATCTTCTAGGCATTTTGATGAAACAACAGATGGGCCTGTGTCCACGTCCGCAGTCATTTTTTCTGTTGCATCACTGTCACTTTCCCTTGCCTTACAAGGACCGGTGTTGCCATCAGAGTGACAAACAGCAACCTCCGTGCTAATCTGTGCCTCCCCACTTTGGGAGTTGCCTAAAACGGTGATTGATCCCGAGCCCATTTCTTTATCACTTCCTGCTAAATGCACAACCCCCTGCTTTCCCAAAGCCCCACCATCTATGACTTTTATCCAATTTTGTTCCTCACCCTGCTCGCTAACATTCCCTTCATCCAAGGCTTCTTTATCTTCCTTTGTCATCTCCTCAACATCAGGCCCTTTTATGGGTGTTTGTTCTATTGGGCTGTTTTGTGTGGCTGAGGTTTTATTGGGCCTTTGCAGCCCATGAGGCCTGGACACTGTATCCTGACTTTCACACGCAACGCTTTCACTACCGGTGCTTTTTAGAGCCACAGCAGCACTGAAATCCTCTCCTCCAGTTTCTGGATGCGCGGCAGGATCTGGCAGAGAGCTGCATGTGTGCATAGAAATTTCACCAGCCTGGTTTGTACTTGGTGAAAAATCTGCATGAATAGCATCACTAGCTGTGCTATCTTTAGTTAAAATGGGAATATGAAAAGATGAGCTTTCGTGTTCCTGTGAAACAGGCTCAACAGATACAACCAGATTCTCTGACAGCTCGGATTTTCTACTCTGCTCTTGACAGACAGCTGATAGATCACATTTTTGCTGATCTTTATCACTCAGATCACTCACAAACCCAGTGTCTGGCATTAAATCTCTACCTGACCCCTCTAACCCTGGGCTTTCATTCTCATCTGTCTCCTGACTTGTCTCACTTACATGAGAGTAACCCGCTGCTATCCCTGCATCAGGTGAAGCATTTCTCCCATCAATTTCATTTGAATCAAGGGAAGATGGCAACCTATGAACCTCTAGTGAAGCATCCTCGCCTTTCACTGACTTTATCACTCCTTCATTGCTCATGCTGGCATCACCTGCTAACTCATCCTTGCTTCCTGACTGACAAATATCCCCAGCAGAGCTGTCTCTTTCCTCTGTGGCTCCTTTTACTCCCTTAACCAGTGTCTGGGTCTGATCGTTAGCCTTTTCTCCCCCCTCTAGACAGCCACCTGACATTGCCTCTGTGGGATGTCTGGATCCCAGATACTGTTGATGGTGCTCCTGTTGCTGAGCAAAACAATTTGGATCTGGTGTGGACTGTGATTGGCCAAGAGCTGCACCCAAATCTGGTGCAGAGTCAGAGCTGCATTCCAGCGCTGCTGTCGGAATTTGGCGCAAACTGGAATCATAAACAGTCAGAGGTTCGCTACTAGACTCTAAGTCAGCACGCAGCACGTCCTCGGATGATCCCGGAAATCTGCTGGGAGATGAGGAACAAGTTTCAGTCTCGCTTTTGGATTCAAAAGTGTTCTTTATTTCTTTTTCCTTCTTCACATCCTTTAATGACAATTCACTCTTTTGTCCCATATATGCGTGTGGTGGCTGCAGGGCTCCAATTTCTTCTATAGTCTCTTTATCTGCTTCATTATTCTGTTGTGGCATTGTGCCTGTCTTTCCTGTCTGTTGCTTGCTGCTGTCTGCTGCTTCCATTTGATTATCCATTGCTGCCTCTTTAGCTTGTTTCTTTTGCTCTTCAAACAACATGGCGGTCTGATCTCCCATTGTGTGGTTTTCTTTCACATTGTCCCCTTTAATTGTATCATAAACCTCGTTGGCGGGCAGGTCGGAGTTAAATGGGCAGCTGACATTTGTGATGTCATCCCTAATGGAGGCTTCACAAATAATAGGTTTAATGCCAGCAGAGTCTGGCACTGTTTGAGATAGAGGAATTACATTAGCAGGTTTATTTCTTGTCACTGCATCGCTGGGAGGCTGAGGTGGAATCGGATTTTCCTCTTGTGATAACTGACTATTTACATTACTGGTAGCAGCAGACTCTTTAGTATCAAAATTTAAATTCTCCAATTTTGGCAAGACCTCATTAGCGTTAACATAGACATCGCCGATCTCAGCATGCTGTGCTAATGAAGTGTGTGTCACTTCTCGGCTCTTATGGGCATCCACCTCTCTGGAGTCACTGCTGCTGTCACCATCAGCACTGCAGTTATATGCCTTTTCAGAGACAGATGCATCAGAGTCGGTAACGAACTCTAGGTGACTCAACATTGGGCCAGGAGGCTGCAGCTCAAAAGCAGGATTACTGACACACTGCCCGATAAACGTGCTTGACTCGTCAGACGCCGTCACTTCTGAAGTCACCCACGCGTCCTTTGTGGGATCGGCAGAGCCGGTGGGGGACTTGGGCCCTTCCCCAGCCTTCGTAATATCTGGGTTAACTGGCTCGTTAGGAGGTTTTTCACCTAATTGCATAACAGGCTGATCAGCTGGGTCACAATGTTTCATCTGCAGAGGAGCTGCGCAAGTCAAGGTCACAGGTTCAGATGTTGAACTTGTGGCAACACCACTTAAAGGTGCACAGTTATGCTGGTTCCCTTTGTTTTCTTCAAGAATGACAGGAGTAGCACTTAAAGGTGATTCCTGAGGCTGGTCAATGTCAGCTGTACCTTTAGACTCTGCCACCACCTTCTTAATCTCCTCCTCCTCCTTGGGCAAACACACAATTGCAGCATCTTTCTGTGTCTCCGCCTCTGCCTTTGCTGTGACCAGTTCAAATGTCAGATGATTTGACTCAGAGATGGCACTTCCTGGTGGTTGTAAAACATCAAAGCACCCTTTATTACCAGTCTGAGTCTCCTCAGCAGGACGTGGAAGCTGTTGTGAGCTGTTCACCGACTGTGAATCTACAGTGTTTGTCTTCAAACTGTCACTATGTGATTGATCTGTGGCAATGTTCTCCTTTGTTTCTTTAGTCCTCGTGTCCCCTTTAGCCAAACAGACATCTTTCTGTGCCTCTGAAAACGCAGCTGCTTCATCCTTGGTAGGAGCTGGATTCATAGGGATGTCTGGCTTCTTTGAGTTGAGAAAGTCTGTGAAAGTATAGCTGGCCTCAAAAACAGGATGACGCAACTGCTCGTGAACAGTCAGCGGGGGTAAAGACGCACAGTCCAGGGCTGGCACCGGCATGGTCTTGAGATCCACGGAGGAACTGCCCATTTCCTTCTCTGCATCCATGAAGTGAACTCTGTTACCTCCACTCCTGCCACATAGATACACACCGACTTCAGACATAGCGGTGCTACCACTGTTGCTCTGGCTATAGGCTTCGACTTGAAGCTTGGCTGCACTTTCAACTGTCTCTGCTTCTGTTGTGCTACTAGGCTGAACCTGTTGATTGTTGCTCGCTTGTTGCTTAACTGGGATTTGCTCTGAAGTGATCAAATGCTGGCGTGAGGTTAAAGACGGGAAGACTCGACTGTAGTTTGTCTCTGTGACGGATGACTCCTCGAAAGTGCGTCCCAGAGCCAGCCCTTCCTCTGACACTAACTTCTGATCGAGATCGGCCCGTCTGCCTCCGCTTGTTTTACTGTAGCTCTGCTCAGCGTCAAGGAGGAGAGGTGAAATTGTTGCGCCACGGTGCTCCCGGCGGGGTCGACAGAGACGCTCCTCTTCGGTGCAGATGCTCTCAGTGATGGTAGCGATCGACTCCCTCCAGCTCTGTGATTTCAGCTGTGACTCGGCAACATCGGTGGGCGGACACCTTTCAGTCTGAGCAGATGACAGCCCACTAGCAGAGCCTTCTGGCTGGCTGAATGAACTGTGCTCTCTCACCAGCCCTCCTTTCTCTACCACCTCCTCTCCTCCTCCCTCTCCTTCTCTCTTTGATCCCGCAGCAATGTGATCCTGACAATCAGAACCAGTAAGTAGCCCAAGGGGAGAAGTATTGATAAAAGCCTCTAAGCACTGTGGCTCCTTTTCTGCATCTCCCTCTTCGGCCGGTGACAGCTCTCTGCGCGAACTCCGAGCGGTCGCCTCTCTCGGTGCCTTGATTTCGCTCTCGGCCGAGTTGTGTGGCATTTTGCTGGTGCAGCTTTCCTCAGCTGCAGCCGGTCCCTCTTTGGCTGACAATGCAAGTGAGCATTTTGCCTGGGAACAGATTAACGCGAGCCGAGAAGGGCTGCCCAGGACTTCGTCCCTCTCTCCGTCTGCAGAAATGAGGCACTTTTCTGTCCCTCTCTCCTCTACTCCTTCCTCACTCTCTGCAACTGCTCTAGCAGCTACTCTCTCCACTAAATCACACCTCACGCTTTCTCCCTCTCCCTCGCTTTCTATCACTTCTGGCAGTGTGGGTGTTGTCAGTGGCAACGCAGTAACCACCGCTAAAGCCTCTTCAAGGACGCTCTCCATGCAACTCTCTCCCACACAAGTTCGGCTGTTGGAGAGTGGGACGTGATTCTCGGGTGTGAGTATTTTTGCTTCTGTAACTGAAGCCTGGCACGTTTGTGTATCTGATCTCTTATCACTAGAAGCAGCTTGATTGATCGCTGTATTTTGGACATGTGTCACGGGTATATTTTGGTTGCTGGTTTCACCTCCGGTTACATGTTGCCCCCACTGCAGGCTTTCATTGGAGCTTTTATTTATGCTGCTTAGGGGATCATTATGGTTGTCTGATTGATGAGGCTTCTGCAAAAGAGCCCGCATGGGTGCAGGTGAACAGGCTGAGGGAGTAAGATGATCCTGACTGCTATGAGGAGATGATAGTAGGGAGCTGGATGTGGGTTTTCCTTCAAGCTGCTCCTTGTAATCAAGCCTGTTGTCAGGGTGTTGCCCACAAATCACAGGACCTGAAGGTGAATCGGTGGGATTTCCAGCATTTATGACTTCATTTTCAGATTGCACTGCTGTGCGTGCCTCCTGCCCAGTTTCTGGGCTTTTCTCCATCTTTTTCTTTTTCCTGTGTCTCTTTTTCTTTGCCTCTTTGTTCTGGGCGGCCTGTTTATCACCAGCTGAACTCTGCTTGTATGGGTCTGATTCCTGCTCCACAGTGTGCTTGCCTGCTCCTGTCTGTCCTTTTGATTGCAGCTCTGGTAATGCGTCTCTATCCCTTAAACGAGGGCTACGCTCTGATGTTTCCATAGCTGAATTACCTACCTTTGTTTCAAAACAAACACCAGCACTGAAATCATCACTTAGATTTTCTTCTTTGTCTGTCTTTGCCTCCGTGTCTTTCTTCCTAATCACTACATCAGAGTCTACAGTGCTACTCCCCCCCACAGATGCACTGGAATTAGCATTTCCCTGTCTTAGATCGTTTGTATGATCACTAAACACAGCCTGTTTTGGTTGTTCTCCAGCTGAATATGTTGGCATTTCTAATTGTATTTGCGTGGGTGCTTCCTTCTCTTCATCTGTCTTAATTTCTTTTTCTGCTTTCAGGTTTTCAGTCTCTGCTGTCCCATCATTATTCACAGTGCCTAGTATGTAATCCCTAAAACTAAACACAACTGTATCCTTCTGACTGTCTGCTGTCTCACTGTTTCCATGTGCATTCCTGTTTCCATGGCCCCCGTTGCTATGTCCTAGCTGGACAACGATTGGAGGTGGAGACGATGACTCACTGGACTTGTTAGCCATCACTTTTCCGGTTGTATTCCCTTCATTGCACCACGTCCCGGGCTCGGGGCTGCAAGGCTGAGTGGGAGTGACTATGCCCAGTGACACCAGTTGTTCTTCACATTCTTGGAAGGCCTCTTGGAGTTCCCGGTCTAAGAATGTGGATGGGGAAGGGGCCAGGGGTCTGTTACCCGGGTAAGGTGTGGCAGCAGGCTGAGTTAAGAGCTGGACATCTGCGACAAGTGGGTCGCAGCCGTGAGGCCTGAGGCAAGGGTAGGGTGACAGAGTTAGGAGTACACAGAAACAGCTGCCCAGTAGAAGGCCATGCTCTGACACAGCACTCTGTGACATGCACAGATGACACACAACTGCACCCGGGATGCCTTTTCTAAGATACAGATTCTCTTACAAGAAATAATATCAGCCGTTTATAAGAATACAAGACGGTTGTTAATGGACATGCACTCCAAAATTCATTGCAGTAAGTAGCATTTGTGCAGTTTTACTCACCTATTTCAAACCCTGCTGCAACACGCCTTCAGCATCTCAGTTTTTTGGTATGATTTTCTTATTTTCAGTGTGTATCAAAAGCTTAAAAGCCTAGCGAAATTTATCATCTAATTAAAATGATTTAATTTCTTATTGGAACTATAAATTATTTACTGTAGTCTCATCATACATTAGTTTGATTATATATAATGAGAAATAGTGTCAAGTCATTCATCCTGATTACAGTGATGGGTAGTTTCTGGGTTATTGGAAACAGTTTTATAGCCTAAATAATTTAGCATTCGTGCTACTTTAATGCCATTCATCTGCACCTGCTGAGTCACTGCTAAAACATTACCTGCATTAAAGGAAAATGAGGGACCATTTTAATCTTTCACGCTGTCTGACTACAGAGAATAACCATCATTATCAAGCTATAATCGTCATAGCATAGTCCGTTCAAGTTTCGTTATTTTAACGCATTCTTTTCTAAAGAAGTTCCGATAAAGCGAGTAGGAATATCACCGAGGATCACTACGAGGGATTGGTTAACACAGTCACACATGACTTCTGCATAAAGACTCTGCCAGATCCTTGTAAACACGGCGTCTGTCCTCACATGTTCACTTGGCAGTCTCTGCTAAAGGGTGGAGAAGCAAAACAGACTAAACTGTGTGCAGGTGTCCAGTTTTACTACGCAACAAAGCAGGAACTCTGCTTTTTCAAATGATTTGTCCTTTCTGAAGTTTTGATATTTCTAGTTATTCAAAGCTTTTCACTTGTTTTACCTGTACATTTTTACAAATTCACATCAAGCAATGATACTTATACTTCTGGTTGACAGAAGACATCAAAGCATCAGAAGAATTAGTGCATTTAACTTTAGATAAAAGCAGGCAACACTGACCACATCAGACCATGTTAAGGCGTGATTGCTGCAGAGCCACAGCAATCATACCCATCACGCTCGAGCATAAGTTAGAAACATTAGATCACCCTGCCAACTTCTTGTTCCTCTCCATGCTCCCTAATTTCACTCTTTATCACCACGCCTTCTGCTGACAGCACAGAGGACAGCCGTCTAGCCATCATCATGCTGAACCTATGAGGTACCTTGTATCTTGAAACAGCAATGGTTGACTGACTTCTATGTGATGCTGCAGACCCGCCAGCAGGGGGTTCACCTGTTCACATTTCCTGTCACCTGAGCTGGTTTTAGCTCTGCTAACACAAACCCACACACACATATGCAGACATATTCACACATGAAGCAAATCAACAACAGGTTTGCTTTCACTCTGACTAAATAAACTGTTACAAGTGTGTTTCCTCACAGCCATAAAAAAAAGTAATATTTAACGTATTATACAGTATTATTAGTGTATGCACATACTGGCCACTTTATTAGTTACTCCTTGCTAGTCTAGGTTGGACCCCTTTTCCCTTTATATGTAAAAAAATGTAACGATGAAGGAAATACATGGAAACTGCAGATGTTCCAGCTAACAGAGCATTCTGATCGGGTATATATTTAACTGTCTATTATTACACAGACAATTAAAGCTCTAAGGGCAAACTGAATCTACATTTAATATTTATTATGAGAAGTATTAGGAACAACTGACGGACAGTTCTGGCAATATAAGAAAATATGTTAACATGTCAGCTTATTTTGATATTTTCCCCAAACTTCTATCCTTTTTTTCGGAGATATATGTTTTCAGTATTGCTCACTTTAAACTAGAAAAAGAGAAACTTGAGAAAAACCAGAAAGTTATGACAAAAAAATATCCCAAACACACGAATCTGTTCAAGTCGTGAGAAGGAGAAAAAGGAAAATTCATTTTTCAGGCCTTTAAAATCACCTGCGGTACACAAAGCCAGCAAAAAAATGCGTGGGTAGTCATTTATGAGGCCTATTTGTCACTAATGGAAAAAGAAGAATACTTACTTTTATCGGCAAGTAGACAAAGAAACCAAACAATTGTAGCCGTTTACATTCCTCAGTACTAAAGAGTCTTTCTAGAATGAGTCTTTCTTCATTTTGTGATCGTCACTGATGTTTATGATGACATTGACAAAACTGCCAGGTTTAATCTTGCACTATCAATTCTGCCACCAGCACTAAGAATCAGCTCTGTCTCAATGATTTTTTGCCACTTGTAGCAGCAAATCAAACCTGATAATCCTCATCTGATTATGCATGATAAAGCCAAAAACAAATTGCCAGAGCATTACCTCAATTCTTAAGTCAGAGTAGTTAAAAGGACCTCTGTAAATCGGCATAACTTGGAACCATCCCAAAATGGTTGTGGTGTTACAAGTACAGTCTGTGTTTGGGCGCAGATCTGTTATGTAACGCCACCAGATGTCACCAATTATATAAAAGATTCAATTTAAGGGGGAAGATTTTGTTTAGGGTGAGTGCAGGGCTTCAGGTTAGAGGAGTAGTGATTATGGTTAGAGTTGGAGTAAGTATCCAGGAAGTTATGTCTTCTGAAGTGTAAAAGTCTGTGTGTATGTGTGTGTAACCCCTCCACTTACCCCAGTGAGGACTCCCAGATGTTGAGCTCGCTGCTGAAATCTAAACTGGGCAGCAGGTCGTGAGGAAACTCAAGCTCCTCCTTGTCCTCCTGGTCTGCGGCCGTGCCTCGGCTCTCCTCCACCCCGGTGATGACTGGGATGTCTGGCAGCACGGGCTGAGACAGCAGGCTGTGCTGGCTGGTGGAAACCTCGGTCAGTAGCGCTCCGTCGTCCCTCTGGGTCGAACTCTCGGCTCGAGCTTCAGCCTGCAGGAACGGTGAAGGATACCAGTGAGCTACACGAGGGAGTCTGCCACACAACACACACACACACACACGTGTATACTTAAGCAAGTGTGATCATGTCGCGGGCAAACACGGGAACACCCACAAATTAATGCTCAAAGCCAGACATCACATGAGCAGATAACTCCACCCATGTGTTTGTTTGTTATAATGTAAAGGCCACACTGGCTGAACTACGTCCTTCCACTCAGACGTCTTATCTGATACGTCTCTCAACGTGCTTTTCTTATGCTATTAAAAGATTATTTCCAGTATTAAATCCTAGCATTTATCCCGGCTCACTGCAGTTTAATCTCTGCAGCTTTGTTTACACCCCACATTTGAGCATGTCCTCTGAATGGGACAAAAAACAACTAATGAATTGAAAAATATTGTCATCAGAAGTACTTTCCACCTCACAAACACCTCTGAGGAAATACAAATGTATTTTTTCCCAAGGTGTTGAAATAATAATCATTAAAGCCAAACCAGTTTTGCTGGATGGTGACAAGCATAATTAAGCAGCACAGACAAGAGCAGGTATTTTGGATGATATCTTCTGCTTCAGATGTGTCTTTATCTGAGCCAATCATTTTTCCAAGCAACCTGAAATACAGTAAATGAAATAATCTGAACTCTCATCTGCTTTTTATTTCCTGATTGTTCAACAGTCAGTTGGAAAGGATATAGCCACAGCCACAGCACTCGCTATGAGGACAATAACAGCCTCACGGTGCACAACACTCAGCTAAGCTGCAATGCAATAGAGCTGGGGTGCTCTTGTCTGTGGATGGAGGTGGAGAGTCGGAGGTTATTTTTCTTATTTCTTTTCATTTGTTTCGCGTGTCCAGATTTAGAGATCTAACACAGCCCTGCCTGTTATATTTAGTGTTTCCTTTTTTACACAGAGATCCTGATTTTAGCCAGTGAGTTGATTTCACGTGTGAGTATGGATACAGCCACACAGTGGTAATGATATCCTTTGAGGATCTGCTGAGATTCAGTATTAAAGCACATTGATTATTTATGAATCACTCATAGCTGGCGTGCAGTCATTGCAAGCAGAAACGAAGGTTAAATCAATTCAATGCAGCACTTACACGAGAGCAAGTTTGACCTTATATACACTTGCTTTAGCGTCTTCACTCATATGATGTGATTACAGTAATGCTGCAAACTATTTCAAGCCAGAAACAAAAAAATATATTCAAGACCGACTAGAAAAACACCAACTTACGCTGGAGCTTCGCTTTAGCGCTGTATTTCCTTAATGTGGAAACTGGAGACACATTAACAAATAAATTTGGGCTGCAGGCTCTGAGTCACTGGCCTCACCTGTGTGACCACAAAGAGCCTCCTTTGTGGGACATGTTAAGCACAGAATGTGCTTGCATGAACACACGCAAAAATTGTGTGCTAGACTTTTAAAAGACATTTGCACAAGAATGGTGTCATGCCGTCTTAGTTTATTTTTAAATGTTCTAATTTAGATTCTTTTTTTTCTCGTTGTAGCAAGAAACCCAGCTACACAACTGGCTGCAGAAGAGAAGATAAAACATTAAAAGAAACCGGATGCAAAAAAAAAAGGCCTGCTGCAGGTATGAGTGTCACTCTGAATGTCTGTGATCTCCCTGCTGCTCCTATTTTCTGGATTAATGTTATATAATCAGGTGTTAAAACAGTTCCTTCACTCCTTAACAGTGATGCACGCTGGGATCAGCACAGTCATGAGAAAACTGTATGTTGCCATGTGTCGAGTTTCCTGTTTCCTGCCTGTCATGCAAAAGACAGAAAACATACAACCCGTACCTTTTCTCAAATGAGAGAATGACGAGGAAAAGCACGCCAAAGTTTACAGCAAACACTCATTCAACATTTCTTAAAAGGTCAAGAAGGTGGAAAATCACACCTGCTCTTTGTTTGTTCGATCCCTACGCAGAAAGCACCTTTTGTTAATATTTAACCCACAGGAACTAAACGAAAAGCCACAGTGAGAGACAGCGAGGCTGACTGGCTATTACTGCCTGTGCAGCAAATACTCTCTATTCAAAACGTCAATGCTCGAGCCCTGAAAAAAAGCCTTAATGCTTCACACATGACTGCTGTAAACATGAAAGAGGAGTGCTGAAGAAGGAACAGGTCCCCTCTTCACCCACAGACACACAAAACCGACTCAACATATCCACTCCATCCACCCTCCTGTATAAAACACACCTTTGATTGCACGTCCTACGAGCTTTATCTCATTTCATCTCTCTTGCACTTACCCAGCAGTGTGCTCCACTGTCCTGAAGGTGACTCTACAGTGCAGTGCAGCTTCTCTGCTACCCTTATACTATGCTCACACTGTGCAGGCAGGCTCTGCAGGGCTCTGTGTTTTGAAGGAGGGCAGTCGAGAACACAAACATGCTGCAACACATGCTGCTGACGCTCCCGCTCCTCCTCTCCTGTACTTCCTTCTCCTCCTCTCCACAGCCCTGTCCTCTTTGTAGAGTCACTGCCGCTCCCCCTTTAAATTTCCATGAGCCTCCTCTGTTTCTTCCAGTGTGTGTATGTGTGTGTGTGGTCTCTAGAAACACTACACTACCAAACCTGCTGCTGCTGCTGAGACTGACTAACTTGACTTGTGCTGGCCTCGTGGAAGTGCTGAGCATTCTCCTCCCCCTCTACTGTAAACTCTTTCCACTCAGCTCTCCTTCTGTCTCCTCCTCCTAGTCTAAGAACTTTCCCTCTTTTCTTTTCTTTCCTTCCCTATTCACCTCCTCCCCCTTTCTCTTGCTGCTGTGTCTTGTGGTTGGTAGCATTGACAGTGCCTCTGCAGGTGAATGCTGGGAATTGGGCCAAGAGTCAGGCCTGCAGTGACCCCCAAAGAGAGGATCAGGTTACGCTCTAGGAAGCTGTGGTTACACGTAAACGTGGGCATGTATGCCCTTTAGAGCCACAGCTCACCCCGCTGTCAATCAAGGGATGTCAATTCTGGATAAGAAACTTAACAACGGCTCCATAAGAAGCCGTCTCACGGATAAACTATTCCACAGAAGGCAAAACAAGAATTTAATAAAAACTCAATCAACAGACTCATTTTAAAACTCTGACTGACATAAGACTAGAGTTTAATAATAATGAAAATATAAAAATAACAACCAAGAAGAATCTGATTTGGCCTAATTTTATAAAACAAAAATTACTAATTGTGCTGTAATGTTATTTTGTGTATAGCCACATTTCTTATGCAAAGCAGAATTATGAAACCACGCCTCAAATTATCGTGAACAAATTGAAATTTTATATCAAATCTTTAAAATGATAAATGCTATGATATTCTTGCTTTTCTTTTTTCATTTTCTCTGTCTTTTTCATCTAATATTACACTCTATTGAAAACATGTTAAATAATGTTTATATGCATAAACGTTCATTTCATTGTTCATTGCACATCACACAATAATAGTTGAGTAGTTTAAAAAAAACTTATGAATGTGCACCACAATTTCTTCCTGCATTGACCGCAGCTTCCTGCTTTAAATATGACCTTTCGATGAGGTTCACGTGCGTCATCACCACATGATTAAACATACTGATATGACAGTTCACTGTTTTTAAAGGTTTTACCATGAAAAAAAAAAAACAACTTTCACCTTTCACATGGCATGAATGGGTTATGGTGACTTGATCATGATGAAAGTTGCTACGAACAGGCACAGTTTGAGTGGTAATACCCCACCCCAAAACAAAAAAAAACAAAAAAGCAAAAACAAGAACAAAAGCCACAGCCATCCGTTCCTGTGAGCACTACAAATATCGTACCCACACACAAGCTAATATTATCAAAGTGGCAGTCACACGTATACACACACACATTGTACCTGCACGGAGTCATTTTGACTTTCCTTAGGTGGCAACAGAACAACATTTTCTGCAGCGCCCTCTTCTGGCTGTAACGAGGGAATGAAATGGTTCACAAAGAGATTTTTAAAGGAACAACTTTACATTAGATAGAAGCAGTTGCATGCAGAGTGCACTGAAAACAACTCGCCACTATTTTTTTTAAGAGGAGTAGCATGTTAAGCTCAGTCAGTCTGTGAGTACTTAGTGCTGGAGCATATAGCTCATGAGTCAAATGTTTAAATTAATCCTATTAGGTTAATCCAGAATTCCACTTCTGAAGTCCTTCAGTCACATTTTAAATTCCCGTTTTTCTATAGGTGTCCTTCTTCTGGTATGTTTGTCTTTGTTATTAGAAGTGCACAACAGCAACATTGCAATAATGAGACACGCAACGGCCTTCTAAACATCATAAAGGCATGAATTATTATTAGGGTGTGTAGCAATGGGCATAGATTAAGACACATGCTGTGAGTCATTAAATAACACATCTGATCTTTATCGTTATCGCAGCTTTACGAGGGTAAATCACAAAATAAGACAAGCCATGTTATCTTATCTAAATGCTCATTAGACAAGCCTCAGCATTTAAAGCCCGTGTATTTCACCGAAGCAAAAAGTTAGTAATCATGCGACTGTGTTAGTTAAAAGAGCTCAAGGTGTGCATAGCAGCAAGTAGAGATCCTAGCTATCCAACGTCTGCAAGCTTGCCCTTACCAATGTCTCAGTCGTGCTGCTCTCGTTCCCCATGGCTTACCCAGCTGCAGGGCCACAACTGCCCAGAGCAACAGCCTCTCACATCAGCTGGCTGTAAGAAACTAGCAACAGAGACACCATCAGCGTACAGCAAGGTCAACAAGGAGACCTGGAGTCTGAACGGCCGTCCCTCAGTAGTCACAGACTCCTGCGTCACAGGATTAAAAGTCTTTGGTATGAGGTTAAACTTCTGTGGAGTGAGGGGGAATTGTAAGTGTGTGTTGTTTTAGAGATTAGGGACGTCTGATGCAAGAACCTTACACCAAGACCAAAGTGCAGGTTTCAAGTCTGCTGATGTGGCCTTAAATGTGGGAAAGCTGGAGCTTCGTTGGTAGAAGGACAGTTGAATTATTTTTTTTAATTGTTCTAAACATGAAATGTGTATTAGTTAGATTAATCTCCAGCTGCAGTAACTTTGTATAACCTCGTGTCTAAAAGACATGAAACAAACGGACTCCCAGCATCAGAGCATCCATGCATCAGCACATTGGAGGATACATCAGATGCAGAAATATTCTCTCACAATCATCTCCCTGTCTCGTGAGGATACTTTTGTGTTGTCTGTAATGCAGCTGAGCCGTGAAAGGGAAAGGCCCGTTAATACATTCCCTGTATGACTGCAGGGACTGCGTGGTAGCTCTGTTTAGTCAGAAAGCACTGACCTGAATATGCAAGACTTTATAAATAGATATTTGCCCTGTTCACTGCTGTTGACGTTTATTACAGTCTTATGCACAATTTTGTCACACAAACTAGATTTCCAAAAGAACGCAGAGGCCGTATAGTCCATCCGTGCAGTCAAAGCATGGCCTGAAATCATTTTTTGTCTCACATTTTTACATTAAAACAAAAGACAAAATGGACATCCTATCCTCACATATTAAATCACACCTATTCTGTGCTGCGGCAGCTTATCGGCCCTGCTCGCCTGCTTGCTATTTGTGTGATTGGGGTGTAATTTCAGCCCCTATAGTGACACGTGTGCACTTTAAGTGGCAGCAGTGTTTCGGGGCTTTTTGGCAGCCCAGAAAGCACTGAGGGGAAATCATGTGATTAGGCTGTTGCCAGGTCTCTTCTCACCTCATCACGGCCTGACCATCACTCAACGTGAGTAATCTTTTAAGTTCACGGGTTTGGCTCAGAGCCATGAATGTCTTTGGTCAGACAAATATGAGTTTGTCCATCAGCGGGTAAACAAACCGCCAAACTAAACAACACAACACGTAATTTCTCAGAACTTTGCAAAGCATTGATGTGCATATAAAGTTGATACATTTGTGATTAAACCCATATTCACCATCACACCACCAGTAACCGTAAACACTCACACTTAATCGAATACAGTCACACTAATCTCAGTACAGGTTTTAACAATGTCACCGTAATATAATCCAAAGTTTTAACACAGCTGCAACTCACCAAAAAACTACTCACCACGCCAAACAAAAGTCTTTTTTCTGCTACAGTGTGTGCCCCCCAGCTTTGACAAACCCCTCCAACCTGTGTTTACTGTCAGACTCAAGGCCAGTGTTTCTGTCCTGTCTTCTGAGGAGCCCCGGTTCCTCTGTTGCTATTTTTTGCACTGGACGCAGGACAGGGACAGAAGTTGGGACAGGATCAAGGGAGGGAGGGAGGGGAGGAGACCGAACTGGAGCTGGGGAAGCCATGTCTGCTCAGGGAGTCAGTGGGCCGAGGGATTGTAAACAAAGACACACGTTATGGAGAGGAGGACGGCATGTCAGACCTCACTTGTCACATAAGAGGCTGCAGATGGCGTTAAAGTGTCCAAACCACCTGTAGCATCCTTTAATATCTACACCTTAACATCTACTGATCCCCTCGATTTCAGTCTGGTGGTCCTCTTTTAAGTCCAACACCTCCCTGTAGATTTCCCTGTGACTGACGTGTAAGGACAACACCAACACACTCACACAGCAACCTGACAGATGGGAAGAATAACAAACAGGAGCCCCAGTTACAGATTTGACAACAGAGAGGCTTTAAATGTTTTTTGGATCCTCTCATCTGCCATCTTCAAAGGCTATTTTCAGCCAAGCGCCCCAGTGTGTGCTGATAGCATCATCCCTATAAATAACAGTACACGCATTGTTCACCAAACACACTTGTTATAGATTTTCTTTATTTGTAGGCTATGGACTAAATGAATCTGCAGATGTAAACAATCCCTTCTCTTGTCAGTCTGTCTCCCATCTTTCCTCGACTACGATCAGCCTCACACTCTCACGTTTATACTCAGCTCCTCCTTTCCCTACTCCCTGATCTGTCTCTGCAGCTCCTTTTTTACTGCTGACATCGCCCCTCCTCCAACACTTGAATGCACCTTCCCTCTCACCGCTTTCTCCTCAGTAAAGACTCAGCACTTGACCAGTAAAACCTGCTATGGTTCTTCTCCCATGCTATCCCCTGCTCAGTCCCACAGACATGGATGCAATGCTGCAGCCAGTCTCTGACAGCCCCACAGTTTTCCGCCTCTCCTCTGTTTACCTTGCCGTGTGGGATTCCGATGCAGCTCCCCATCTTGTATTCCATGTCCTCCTCTGGTGAAGTGACTCTGGCACTACACGGCTGGCAAAGCACCTTTCTGCAGAACTGCATCGTTGTTAGTCAGACTCAGCATTGCCAAAGCAGGAAGATCTCTGCAGGAGCTACAGAGTGAGGGTGTGCACGCCTCTGTGTCTGTGTGAGTGTGTCCCTCAACGACTAATAAACGCTCTGCATTGCATTGCCCATGGTGTCCCTCTGACATATATTTTCAAGCCATTGTTATATAAAATCTACATTACATAAGGAGTCCAACCTAAATCAAATCAGAGTGAAAAAAGGGAGCCACTCTTTCCAGTCTTAATGCAGCCTCACTCTACATCAGTGCACAGGGTGAGCAGACTGAAGCACTGCTTTGGAGGGAAAAAAGCTCAGAGTGGGAGAGAGGAAGAGATGGGAGGCAGCACGAAGTGTGCCTGTCTCTTTAAAAGAACCAAGATGATGCTGGTACATCATCATGATGGGTATGTTTGATAGTATCAGTGCATTCAGCCAAATGAATTCGATCATACTGATATTCACTCAGCCAATATGGAATAACAAAGAAACCCAATAGCAAAACAGAATAAAGAACTTTTATCTTTTAGCTGTTTATCGATTTAGCTGTTTATTGTTTAACTCAACCTTTTTGTTACATTTTTGTAGCATAGTAACAGGGATATATCTATACCTGATGAGTTCCTGACATCTACAGAGAGGAGGTCAGAGGCTGCTCCCTGTTATGCTTCTGGAGGTATTTTGCAGGCATTGTTTGGGTCCCTTTTCTCCTTAGAAAGAGGCATAAAGGCAGATTCTACAAAGTTGTTTTGAGATATCACCTTTATCCTATGATGAATCATTCTTCTCCTGAAGGGAGTGGTCTCTTCTGTGATGAAAACCTCCTCTCCAAACTTGGAGGATCAATAGAAAAGCATTGTGTCTGGCCTGTTTTGGCCTGGGTTGTGTCTAATGTAGCATGACTTTCCACTGTAAGGAATCTAATTATACAAACAAGCAAAAAACAGACTGGTCTTGGACATACTGAAGCCTAAATTGTTCCCGGTGCCAGGCCAGGGCTTTGAATGGCTGCTTGTGCGTGAGTATGTGTATAAATACACTGTGAAGTGATATAGAACCTCTAAGGTTAAAAAATATGTAAGGGTAGGTTGGCCAAAACATCAGTATGCAGTCTAATATCACTAAGATAACATTTTGGCTCCTTAAAAATGAGCAACTCACAAAATTTCCAGTTGAGACAACCATGCATCATAAATACAGGCAGATAAAAGATTCTGACATGGTCCAGGGATCAGACCAGCTGCAGAAACCGGCACTCCAGTGATCACGCTTCATAGTAGGTTTACATGAAGAAAACCAGTGTAAAAAGAAACCTGACTTTCCCTTTCCCTTGATTCGCACAAGACTTAAGACTCCTATGTCATGGACAGACTAATCTGTCATAGGAAATTATGGGATATGAACAAAATATCAAAACAATCCTTACTGCAAACTTTCTTGCACTAACGATATACAGTTCTGTGAAAAATAAATTAGCTGCAAGTAGAACTGCTGTCAGCAGCAACTTAAAGCAATCACTATCTATGTGACTTCATCAGTCTTTCACATTGTTATGGAACAACTTTAGCCCATTTGTCTTTATGTTGCTTCACTTTATTGAGGTTTGCAGGCATTTGCACTGCTTTTTTTAAGGTCTCGCCACAGCATTTCAGTCATCTTGAGGTCTGGACTTTGACTCGATCATTGCCACACTTCCATTCTTCTCTTTTACAGCCTTTCTGTTGCATACTTGCTGCTTGCTTGGGATCATTGTCCTGTTACATTACCCATGTTGGTTAAATCTTAACTGTTGTACAGATGACCTCACAATGAAGTTCAAGGTCAACTGAGTAAATCCAAGGTACCCAAGCCATGTGTCTGCTAACCAAGCCAAAATAAAAATCTTCCACCACCATGGCGAGTTAGTGTGAGATGTTTGTGCTAATATCCGGTTTGATCATTGCCAGTCATGGAACCTTCATTTCTACCAATGTGTTATGTCAAAGCTCAGATTATCAGAAGCATATTATGTTAAGGCTTTTGTGTATCAATATTCAAGAGTTGCAATAAAATAATTTTAAAAAACTTTTATTCATTTCTTTTTTATTATTCAAACTTAAAACACAGTAAAAAATAAACAAATGTGCAATAGAACGATTATTATACATTGACCTCAACTGATAAAACTGTAACACATCACTTGAATTTTATTAATTAAAACGTTTAAGAACAATGTTTAGGTTTTTCAGTGGGGAAGATGGTGTAGTTTGTCAGTCATTCTGTGTGTTTGGAGGCCGAATAATTGAATCTTTGATGTCGAAGGCATCTATGAGCTCCTGAGAAGGACAAAGCAAACTTTACAATTAATATCACAGGCACAAAACAAAATCTTGATTGTAGCTACCGTGCTTTTAATTAATGTGCACTTCAGGCCAAAACCTGCTAACCTTCCATATCTTTGGGCTGATAGAGAGGATACACTGTTTACGGCTGGTGGAACCTCCGGCTTCCACCTCCCCCTCCTCTACAGGAGCTGAAACATGAAAACATTGTTTTATTTCATTATTTACCTCAAGGGATTTTCTATGCTATCCCCCAGTCAGAACAGTACAAGTGTCACATCATCTCACCTATACATGGCAATTTCTCTTCATCAAGATACATTCTTGCCAGTCCATCCTGAAACACAAATGAAACTGTCATGCCTGTTTATGGTCACCAGGAGGCACTGGAGTTCACTTTAAATCTTTAGTAAATTCCTTACTCTGATCAGAAAAGAAGTGTGAAAGATGTTCTCCACTGTCCGGGAAAAGGAGCTGGGGTCAATGACGAACTCGTAATATGATATTGGTGAGGTTGCTGTGATAGAAGGAGAGGGGAAAAAAGTACACGTGAGCAACTAATAGTTTACACAGCCATGCGATGTCTCTGAGGTCGACTTCAAACTCACGATCATCTTGGTAATAACTCTTCAGGTACCCCAGAATCCTTTCCACTTCTTTTTCTGTCGCTTCTTGTTGCGACTCTTCCATTTTCTTCAGCTAAAAGACATTTAATGACACACCGAATAAGTGGGATAGGTCCACAAAATTAAAAAAATTAATTTAAAAATCTGTTGATTTCATTTGTAAGAAATACAATTAGATAATAAAAAGTCAAGATATGCACTGAAAGATGAAGATTACAGTGAAGGGGCCTCTCTAACATGTAAGGGAAAGTTATTCCATAATTTAAAGCAGCGACAGAAAAGGCCCTGTCCCCCTAACATTCCTTGTGGATCTCAGTACTTCCAGGAGCAGCTGGTCAGCTGACTTGAGAGTGTGTAGGGGTGAAGAAGCTCAGAGAGGTACGGTGGGGTAAGATTGTGAAAAGATTAAAGTTGAACTTTAAAATATACGATCAGCCAGTAAGTAAGGCCAGGAGAGGGGTTATATGCTCTGTTTTACAAGTTCCTGTTAACATTCGTGCAGCCGCATTTTGAACCAGCTGCAGGCGCAAGAGTAGCGACTCACTGACTCCCACATAAAGAGAGTTGCAGTAATCCAGATGGGATGAAATAAAAGCATGGATCACTGTTTCAAAGTGCTGCATAGAAAGAAAAAAAATTGACTGTTGCCAATCGCCTTAAATGATGAAAACTAGACTTAACGACCGCTCTGATTTACCGTCTAATTTAACATCACTGTCCAACTTCAACTCAAGATCACTAATAATAGCTTTAAAATAAACTTCCAGGGGTTCCAAATCAACAGAAGAAGATTCACAGGGATCATTTGGTCCAAATACCAACATTGTGGTGGATAATGTGGCGAAACTTTGTGTATGTGTGGAAAATGGAAACAGGGACGGGGTGGCTACTACATTTATCTTAAACTACATGTAGGTAACAGCAGCCATGGAAGTATCATTTCAGTTACCTGAGTAGGCATTATCCTTTTGGCTTCTTTGCTGGGTGCTTTTCTTTGCCGTTCTATCCTTTGTTTTGGGGGAGGTGGTTCTGCATAGAACGAGCCCATCCTGCAAAGAACCAGAGGGATGAGAAATTTAAAAAAAAACCGAAAATCAGAAAACGTATCCACATAAAACCACTGTGTTATTCCATCTTATGCCATAATTTGACAATGCGCCTTCTGTTTAGAACTTCTCATATGTAAAATCCACAGGTGAGGTTGCGTTGATGACATTTTGCTCACATTGTTGAGAGTTGTCCACCATATTGGACATGACACCGCCACCAGGGAGGGAAAAATGTGTCTTCCCTGACTGATTGGTGAGTGGTAGGTTGAATCAGCCATAAAGAGGGTGCCACACCAAAAGCCTCCTTGTGATCATTTTAGTCCTGCAGATTGCTTTGTAGTTTCCATGGAAGACACCAACTTGTCTGCAAACACTCACCAACTAACTCCATCGCGGTAGTAAAAAAATGACCACTCGGAGAGTTGCTGGCAAGTGTCTACAGAAAAGCTTCCTGCATGCAATCTACAGGCAGCTGGAGCAATCTGCCAGTGAAAAACAATTAAAAGAAGGATATTTGTGCAGAACAGCAGACCTCTTTGTGTCCAATTTCACCATGTGACGGGCAGCAACCATTCACCAGCTGGTCAGGAAATACACATCTCTCTCCATCACGACTGCTGGTTGCCAGGGGGTTGCTGACTGTGTGACTGGGACCTTATTCACGTCATCGTACAGCATCAAATTCTCAAAATAGCATCACATGACTGCAAAAGCCAGAGTATGACTGAGTAAGCATTACCCTGCTGCAGTATAATTTTGGTGCCACATCATACCATCCATAATATACCAGCATAAATTTTTATGCGATATAAAAGTGTCGCAACCTGATGTGAGTGGTACAACAGTGTCATGCGTTTACATTTCCCAGCAGGCACAACAATGACACAATCCCAGACTGCATAAACAACAGCCAAGAAATTCCAACACCACAAAATACTTTGTAAAATATGCAAGAAATCTCCTCCTGTTAAAGGTAGAAACAACAAACTTGTTTTGCCATTTGAGACAAAAGTACAAAGTTGAGTATACCCAGGCTATGACAGCAAACGACACAACCTGGCATCACTCAAGCACTTATTTGCACTCCATGAGACAGGAGGAGCAAACGGTGGAAGAGAAAAAAAAATAAGAGAAAGGAAGGTTTTTAGGAAACGACAAAGAGCTGTTCAAGGACGCTTTGATTGCTGGCAGCAAATCTGGAACCACTTATTCTACTTTTATGGACTGGCAGAAGACCACGTGCGCTTGTCGAAAGAAAATTTCTGTGTTATTAATTTGCTTCTTCACAGAACATCAGTCTATTTTTAGTTGGCAGGCAAAGACCCTGGCACTGCAGTCCCAGCTAGTAAACAGACTTGCTAAATCACTCACATGTAGTGGAAAGAGGGTGCTGTCCTAAAGCAGCACTCTGCTCTCCTGGCCAATCGGTGCCAGGCGTCCTGTGGCAGGTAGCCATTAGCGGTGTTCTGCTGCTCGTCTTCATCATCTTCTAGTCGGTTCAGACCCATGAAAGACAACTGTAGAGAAACATAGACATGACCACTGCAGTATGTGATGCTTTGGAAGTTGTGTTAAAATCGCACATTTTCCTACATTTATTAGTATTTGTGTCTGTATAACTCACTTAAATGAGCAGGAAAAAAACTAGTACAAAGCTGCTATAGCTACCGCGTTATCATAAAGAAACATAGGGCTGTGCCATATGACTCATATCCCAATATAAGACATTTCTCATCCACCATTTTCTGTAAATTCTGTGAATCTCAAGCAACTCGACTTGTGTGAAGTGTTTTCACTTTTCAGTTGGAGTCAAGTGTTTGGGCAGTACATTAAACTATATATTTTTAGATACAAGTTGTAACGGCCACCATTTCCTTTGTATTTCTTACAAGCCGTGTGGCGGGTAAAAGCCTGTTCTAATGTTTGAGTTTAAGGTTTATTTTTTTGCTTCTCATCCGTAAACTCTCTCCATACTCTTTCTGCTGGTATTCTCTGTGCCTGCATCCACACGATGACCATCCAAACAATTAAGAAAATATTGCCATAAACAGTGTATTTTGTGATACCACAAAACAAATGATAGCGTATAATATGAAACGATAGATGTTTTCATTTCATCATCTGATATATTTCAATCATATCACACAGCCCTACAGACAGATATTTAACAATTCATGATTACTGGGGTTTGTCTGGCCATCATATGAGTCCACTAAACAAACTCCTGTCAGCTTTGTTTTGCCCTCCTTGCCTTTTTTTAACCATACATAACTTAAGGTAAAAGAAAAGCATGTGCAGCTCGAGTTACAAATCCAGACAGAAATACTGCAACTGTACAAAACTGCAAGGTCTGTATGGACCACTCGTGCAAGGTGACTGAAGGACAGACATGATACAGTAATCATACTCACGAGATGCTCAGCAAAAGCAGTGGGATCGAAAGCGGTTCCCTCGGAGAACAGCTGGCTGGCTTTCTCCTTCCCCAGGTCTGTAGCCACAACAAGGAGCTGTGCATCCAGGGCTGCTTCTCTCGCTTGTCGAACTGCCACCAAAACCCAACCAAAAAAATGTAAAGTATAAAGGATTGATCTGCTGGCATGTGTTATTCATTTACATGTATCAGACCTACCATCTTTAAAAAGTTTGTTTGCTTCCTCTAAAACCTCTGTTAGTTTGTTGTTTGAAGGGCTCAGCATATCTTCCCTGTTCTCTGAAAAACAAAACAAGAAGAAAAGCACATCAAGGATTTGTTTGTAATACATACAAATCAACAACTTTGGCCATCCCCAAACCTGCTGGCCTGTAGTCACTCACGTTGTACTGAGCTGATGAGGTCTCTGTATTTGCTCCTTATTTCTCTCCTCAGGCCCTGGTCATTGTCGTCGTCTTGCAGGTCGGCTGGGCCGATGTCACTGCCACCCTCGTCCCCGTCACTTTGCTGCTGGTCTGCTTTCCTTCGGCCCGCTGAGCCATTATGCCGGGGAGCTTCCTCGTCACCACCGCCTTTGGATCTCTTCATCTTCACTCTCGCACTAGTTCGGCTGTGTTTTGTGAAAGGGAAGCAGGCTGACGGAAATCAAACATAAACAAAGCGCGTTTCTATCGATGAACAGGACTAATTATTACCTTCTAAAACAAGTCTTGGAGACAGGGTACAGAAACGGTCTGTTTACGGCTTCGGTTGTCAAGATGCTCGATGTTTTATTGGTACATATACCTAACGTAGCCACACCGTTTTTCTCAAAGTTTAGCCAAAGACACATAAAAAATCAAGATAAAAATCCGCATACGCTAGTGCTTACATGTGGTAAACCCAGCCCAAATATAATATAAAATGCGGATTAGCAAATCTTACCATACAGTTGCTTTTTGAAAAAGACTACTATGTCATGTTAGCTTTAACAGGTCAGTTAACAAAACAGAACCCTCTCATGCCTGCATACGCGAACGCGGAAGTCCTGCAAAGTTATATATCTCGCGTTACTCGTGTACATCTTTGGTGTTCAACGTTAGCCGACGTTAGCTAGCAAAAGCAATAGCCGCTTAGCTTAGCTCAACTGTTGGACGTTTGACTGTCACGGCCAAATAACGTCTTGGTTAAAAGCAAATACACAGCCTGTTGTGAGTGTCACAAATCCACCCGTGCGCAGTTTTTTTTTTTATTATAATTGCTTCAACGTACCTGTGAGGCAAACGGACACAAGGAGCGCCAATTGGGTGTCAGCGAAATCGTCATGAAAGTCTAGACTTCTTCTTCTTCTAAATTTTATTGACGGTTGGTAAACAACTGAATGGCGCATTACCGCCACCAACTGGTATGAAGTGTGAACTGGAACGTCCCCCCCCCCCCCCCCCCAAAAAAAAAAACCCCAAAACAAAACAAAAAAACAACAACAACAAAACAACAACTAAAATCCTCCCAAACAATTTACCCTCTTTTAAAAACTGGAATAAGGCCTGATAACCTTTACTTCTAGAGTCCTTTTGCAGTAAATAAATAAGATCTAGTTTCATTTTTATCTTACTGAGATTTTGGGTCAGTTATCATCTCTCCACCTGCACTTCTGACAGTGTAAGATGACATGTTCTATCGTTTCGTCTTCTCCACAGTTGTCACATTTCCCTGTTTTATCTTTCCTTATCAAAGTGTAGTGTTCACACCAGTATGTCCAAATCCTATTCTCGATATGACCACCTCCTTATTTCTCCTTTCCTTTGAATGTTGTACATACACTGCCCCTTCCTTTCTATGGCGTTATTTTTGTGCCACTATTCTGAGCGCACGTAAAAAAAAATGCAGGTGCAAGTGTTGCATTTTGAGGAGAAATTTATTTTGAGCGAAGAAAAGGTAAATTTGAGTGAACTAAATTCATTGCTGCGTGCAAAAAATGTATTTCAGTGTTTGCTATTATCTAAACACACACACAATAGCAGCCCCTGTCGCTCAGTTTTTGCACTTGTGCTTGTGTTGCTTGCGCTCTCAACATTTCTGCCTGTGCACGCTCAACTCTTTCTGTACACCGTTATATTTGTGCCACAAAACCAGCCAATCACAGACTTGGATGCAAAAAAAATCTGATTGCCTGTTTTTTTGTTTTTTTGCAATGCATTTATTGAATAACAAAAACACGGCACAGTGCAGACGTCACAAACAGACAAGTGCAGATGACATAAAGGAGCACAAAAAAGGACAAATCTGATTGCCTGTTCTGGTCTGCAATCAGCTCGAAATGACGAAATGCAATATCCCAGAATCCATTTCGTCCAAAAACTCAAATGAGGCAGTGGCGGAGGAACACAGAGTGGCGGAGTTTGAAATATTACTCTTTCTGGGTCACAAAATAAACTTTTTTCTTTTTACTTTTGTAAAGTAACCTAAAATTATTATTGCCTCAAAGGGATTTAGTATTTTGCAAGATTGTTATTTACATACTTATTTGTATAACACTTTTAACAAAATACTCGTGTTACCTTGTTTTGTCTAATTCATACTGGCTGCAAGATTTACCCACGGTGGTACCACAGGGGCTGTGCCAAGAAGCCCCGCAAGACCAAAAAAAACCCCATTTGTTTGTGAAGCATGCTGGTCAGAAAGTTAGGGTCGCTGTCAATTTTTCAATGTTTTTGAAATGTTTCTTGTTTTGTATCGTTGTCTCCTATAATATTTATTGGTTGTTTATTTGTTTATTAATTCATTAATTTATGTTCGTGTTGCTGTGTGTGTTTCTGTGTTGTTCACAACATTAGAGTTCAGCTTTGATTGCAATTTGTTTGTAGGATTATTCAATTATTTTGTGTTTCCTAACATGTTAGCATAGTTACTGTATGCAAAGAATTAATATATATGTTGTTCCATGGTTTACTGGTGTTGAGCTTCCGCTGTACCCCCTGTTTCTGGTCTATTTGTTAGTTTATTTTAACTGGTGGTTTCTTCTTTAATTGGATGTAATTGTTATTTGTTTTTGGTTTTCGTTTCAATTAATAAGTGCTGTATTGGAATGACATTTTTATTACCGTTGTTTTGTCTTTCCTATTACTTGGTGTTCCTAATCCTTTTTTTGTATTATTTTTGAATTACAACATTTTTGAAATTTGACTTTTTATGCACAGGTTGAAAATGACATATTATCGGTATTAATGTTCTTTTAAAAGTTATTCAGCAGTTCTTGGAGAGTGTTTGGGATATAATATGTCACATGTAACCCTTCTGGATGATATCCAACAAGTTTGAAGCAGAAATATTGTTTCAGTGACAAGTTATAGTCCACAATCACTTTTTGGCAGGTTTATTGTTCCCTTAATGGTAATTTAGCAGTTCTGAGGGACTGTTTGAGATGTAATATTTGACATATGACTGTTATGGCCCTGGCCATAATCTGTTTTGGTGGTTGTTTTGGTGGTTGTTTTCTTTGTCTGTGCCTTTAAGTCTTTGCAGGTCCCTGAGTGGATGAGCAGACGGCTGCCGATTGGTCTGCCGATCATGGGTCGCATTCAAAATCCCTCACCAGCAGTTGTCCTGGGGCAGCCACTGACAGGAGCAGCAGCAGACCTGACCCTGGCCCTGGCCTCCAAAACCTGAGACATTTGTGCGACCTTCTGAGTTCTGTATATAGTGTGTACATTAGTTTTCATTGTAAATAGCACATTGTAAATAGCACTGGAACAGAAGGGGTGAGCTGCCTTATTGTTTTCCTTGCACTGTTTTCTCCTGTTTATTTCAGTTAGGGAGTGTAGCGCTTGTCTTTTGTTTGATTTCACATAGGGTTTAGATAGCACCTCCTCCTGACTTAGCTTGTTTTGTTTGTTATTTTGGCCTTTGTTCACCCCGGAGCTTCATTTTTGCAGTGTAGAAAAATAAACCACCATTCACTAAGAGATTGGTTTTCCCTCTGTGTATGGTTTTGGGGACCAGGGCGGGGCAATTTTCCAAACCTATGTTGCATCCCTGTACCCCTAGACTGGGGCGTAACAATGACCCTTCTGAATGACATGCACCAAGTTTGAAGCAGAAATAGTATTTCAGTGACAAGTTATAGTTCACAGTCACTTTTTGGCAAGTCGAAAATGGCATATTATGGGTATTAATGGTCCTTTAATAGTTATTGAACAGTCCTTAGAGATTGTTTGAGATATAATGTGTCACATGTAACCCTTTTGGATGATACCCAACAAGTTTGATGCAGAAATATTGTTTCAGTGACAAGATATAGTCCACAATCACTTTTTGGCAGGCTGAAAATGGCATATTATCGGTATTAATGTTCTTTTAAAAGTTATTCAGCAGTTCTTGGAGAGTGTTTGGGATATAATATGTCACGTGTAACCCTTCTGGATGATATCCAACAATTTTGAAGCAGAAACATTTTTTCAGTGACAAGATATAGGCGGCAATCACTTTTTGGCAGGTTGGAAATTGCATATTATCAGTTTTATTGTTCCTGAACAAGTTATTCAGCACTTCTTGGAGAGTTTTTGGGATATAATATATCACATGTAACCCTTCTGGAATATATCCAACAAGTTTGAAGCCGAAATATTGTTTCAGTGACAGGTTATAGGCCACAATCATTTTTTGGTAGTGCTAAAATGCCATGTTCAGTCGTTATTCTGAACAAACAAGAAAGAGTCATGGTGATACTGGCACAATAGGTCTTTATTGTTTTAACTACTATTCGACAGTCTTATAACAAATATGAACAACAAGAGTAGACATCAGGGCTGGACTGGGACAAAAAATCAGCCCGGGCATTTTGACTAGAGACCGGCCCACCAGGTATTATAGGAAAAACCATAAAGCCTTTGAATGAAAACAAACGTCGTTGTGACAGTGATGTACACTGTCTTGTTGGTACATATGTATCAATCTAATAAACTTAAACCTACACCATCCTCCCTATTCTGGTATTCTAAGCAGTACTTAGCCGAAACCCAAAGACTGCTTGGTTGAGTTAACTTCCTGAACTATCTACAACATATGGTGGAAACCTGAAATTAAGACAGAGAAGACTAGAGGTGAGACATGACCATTACTGAATATTAAAAATAATAAATGACAGATTTAGTGATATTTTCATAAACTATTTATTTACCACATCAATAAACAGCATGGCAGGGCAAAATATTTTTTCTAACATGGCAACCTTTTAAAAGTGAAAGGAGACAGAAAGACAGGTGAGAAAGAATAAAACTTAACTGACTTGTCGATGGCATTTTACACAAAGTACTAGTACAGTATCTAGAAAATGTGGGAAAATACTGGCATCATGTACAGTACTTTCTTCTGAAGAAATTATGTTGGGACCCTGAAAAAAACTTACTATGTACAATAATGGATTTCTATAAATTTGACATCGGATGAAAACTTTGGTTGTAAGATTCGGATAATTATTTGTTGAAAGCTAGAAATTTTAAATGAGAATAAGAAAGAAAAGTATTTCTTTGTGCCCCCTTTCCCTGTTAATGCTCTACCTGGCCCCATGGCAAAACTTTGCTAGACCCGCCCCTGCACAGTTACCAGCTGTCAGCTACATAGAAAAGGTGTAAGTTGTCTCTCAGAAACAGTTCATGGCTTTCCTTCAACCCATTCATGTCACCTAAAAGGTAAAACCTGTTTCTCCATCACCTGTTCAGCGCTGATGATTCAGTAAGGACATCTCCTGGTTTCATCTTCATGTTTCCCTCTCACCAGATAACCAAACCGATATCATGGCCAGCAGCTTTTACAGCTGTGGCTCCAACAAACATCAGCTGTTACTAGAAAGTGATATTAAATAAATTCTAACAACAGCTTATCAGGTTTAAAGGCGCTTCTGCTGTTTAACACGACCTCTGCTAGTTTCCTCTTTCTGGCGCAAAGCGGGAGATAAACAAGCAAGAGAGACGGGACTTGTGGCAGAAACGCCGATCAGCTGATCATTGATCAGTTTCATGATTGAAGTAGCAGCAGGAGAGGGAGAACGAGAGAAGAAGAGGCAGCTGTGCAGCAAAGACACAGAATAACTCCAGCTTTTTGTCTTTTTTTTATTGTAGCTGAAGTACGGGACAAATCGCTTTTATTTTCAGCTCAATACAAAACGCATAATATTAACTCTGAATACCAGAGGATTCCGTTTTTTATGGCACGGTTGGCTCTACTAACTAACCATATGAATAAAATAAAGTTCACCAGTAACATCATAGCACCCACCCAACTGTACAGAAACTCCATCATGCTAGCTAGTACACAGTACGAGTTACTGTAACTGACTGTAAAAAGTTAGCACAAGGAAAATAAACTCCACCTAAACTTGGTTTGACCCAGATAGACTGCAGGTCATAACTTCTTACCTGAAGCTCATTTCACCTGACAGTCGGACTGGCGGCCGCCTTGCGTCTCTCCACCTCCAGTCCTTTCCCCCATCCACCTGCTGGCCTCCACCACTTGCTAATTTGACTGAATGTGTGAAAGCTCCACCATAGCCACTACCAAACAACTGAGTTATTTTTACACGTCTGCCAGCATCTGTCCAATCCGCCACCTTTCACTGTTTACACAGTTAGGAAAAAAAGACAACAACAACAACAAAACATTGGGCCATTTAAAAGGCAAAATGAGCATCGGCCCACCGGGCAAATGGCCGGTATACCCGATGCCCCACAGACAGACTGAGGCCCCGCCGCTATTTTTGAGTGCAAAAATGTGTGGTCTCCAGCTAATGGAAAAGGCTGATCGCGTAGTGCTCTTTAAATAGAACAATTTGCCCCATTCTCTTCGCCCGTCATGTGGCCACATGTGGCGGGCTAGCAGGCTAGCAACATACAGGCCCGGGTTCGAGCCCTCGGCTCACTTCCCTCTGTATGTTCACCTGCTAGGGGGAGGTCCAGGCGGGCGATCTTGGAGTGAAAATTCCAAGGGATGACCCCTCGTAGCCTGGGCTTCCCCTGACTTTTTTTCTTTGCTTTGCTTTTTTTCATTTACCTGCCAGCAACAAACACACCTCCTTGTTGTCATGGCTACCAACGACCACTCTTCTTGTGCCAACAAGTCTTTGCCTGACAAAACATTATTTCCTATGTTTCCCTGGCTTTTTTGCCTTTTTTATTTCTTGTGTTTTAGACAAAAACAAAAGAAAAAGATCTACAGATTCAGGCTTTTCTTTACCTGTGGTAGTCGGGTAGAATGACGTCACTGACACTATTTAATATGAAAACAAACTTTCTCAAACAAAAAACAAAAACAAAAAAGGAGTGGGTCGGTGTGTCATCTTTACCGAGCACCATACATGTTTTGCTTCACATTCAAATTATTATTTTTCCTTTTCAAAAATAATTCAGAGAGAAAAAAAACAGAGAAGTCAAATATATCAAATTTGCACGAATCTTCTAGTGAAGGTGCCTCCTCCTTCTGACCTTAGGGTAACTAATTTCTCAGACAGTGACATGACAGTGCGCTGGGAAGCTGCAGCTGATGATGATGTTTCTTACCTCACTAAGTGGAGGCGACCTGAGACAGGTGGGGAAGAACTATTGGATTGTTGGGGTACATATTATGAAGTAAAAAAAATACAATATCTCAATAAACTGTTGTCCTGTGTCTTAAGGAGTATGAGATATCACTGTCTGCACTCTATGGAGATGGAGCTCAGAGTGAAGCTGTGGCCATACGCTACAGCACCTGTGAGTCACACATTTTCTGATCCTGAACGTTTGTCAAACTCAGGAGGGGAGAGCCTGAAACCATTTACCTAAGTCACATTAGCAGCAGTGTTCAGCCTAAAAAATAGACAAGTTAAAAGTCATGCATCCATATTATTTGTTTATTTATTAAATTATTTTCGAGACACTGTTAGTTGTTAGAAGCCAGTGTTTTAATGACAGGACATATATGACAGTAATGAGACAACCTAAGATATCCAAGATTAGCACAAAAACACAAATAGAATCACAGAAAGCGTGTTTCTCTCCCGTTAGTCTTTAGGCCCAGTTACCTTTTACTTTTCTGTGGTCAGTAGCCCTTCATGTCATATTCTGTCTCTATGTACAATATAGCATTACTAATACAAGAACCTATATGTAAATGAACTTCATTGTGTAATTGATGGCAGTTCTCAAAGTACTAGTCACTTAAAGGTTAAATTTCACATCGAAATTCTCATATTATATTCTATTTGAATGTTTAAAAAGAAAAATATCACAGTATTTATGCTTTCACTGAGCATATACCTGCATCAATGATGAACTCTCAAGGCTGAAAAGTCCTGGCTTTGGTCAGCCACGGTCCACGCACACGCACACGTCACCAATCCCTGACTGCTTGATCATAACAGCAATTGGGCTGCTGGGAACATGACGGGCGTTCTTCTTGATGTTAACAAGGTGCTCACCAATCTCCCTGGGAACAAACGAGATTCCTAAGACAGACCGACAAAACAGATGTTAACAACGCTTATTCTTGTGTGTGCATGCAGCCCGTTTCAGTTGCTCCTGCTTCTTTCTCCACGCTTTAACTTTTATTACTTTCCCCCTCTGTCTTTTACTTAAGGGTTAATAAAGTATTTGGATTCTGATGAGTCTCATTGTTTAGCAAACTTCTCACTTATCAGACGGACACTCACCAATGTGAGCGTTACGCAGCATCTTCAGCAGGCAGGGCTCCTCTGGGCCTGAGGGTGTTGTAAGAGGGGCTGTCAGCTGGCTGAGGTCACGCTCGCCTATGTCCAGTGGAATATCTGCAGCAGAGCCCGCCTTCAGTGAAGTATGTTGGCTGGAAGGCTTTCAGGCCCGTCTTTGCCACTCCAGGGTCAGAGACCTTCACCTTGTTTGGATGACAGCCTGCTCTGATATTCATCTGTGGGCACAAACACCAAAACTCAAGAGACTTTTCAGTGAGAAGAAAAGGCAAACCTTGCATGCCAGAGTGAAAGTGAGAGTGTGTGAGTGCATACTCACCCTGAATGGACTCTCAGGGATGTTAGCGTCTCCCCAGGAGACCATCACAGTGTGCTTCACAGGCTTACGTGGGGTGCAGGTGTATGTGCTGTTGCTATTATCCTTAACCTGGACATCCACAGAATTGACTTCACCATCCTGTGCAGAAGACAAGGGATTATAGTTCAATCAGATTTAACACACTGTATTTTTCGGACCATAAGGCGCACTGTCGATGAACAGGTCTGGTTTCATACATGAGGCGCACTGGACTATAAAACGCATTAAGCGAAACAAAACAGCCAGATAAGTCAAACTTTACTCAACTCTTTCTTCTTGCTTCCTCCACTTCCGTACCATTGATTCATTCATGTTGAAATCTCTCGCAGCTGCTCTATTCTCATGTTCTACTGCGTGACTGACAGCCTTGAGTTTGAAATCCGCTTCGTCAGCATGTCTCTTAACAGGTGGCATTTTGGGGTCATGATCCACACACAATACAGTAATATTATGTTGCAGCACAGTACGTATCACTCCGCCAGGCTCCTGACTACGTAGCCGTAATGCTCCGACAATCCATCAAGCGGTGCGACTTCGTAGCTTACCAAAGTCGTACTAAAACATTTTTTGACAGATTTTTAAGCGCCGTGTATTACATAAAATCGGTTCAAGGTCAGTAAGCACAACCACAATTCATACATAAGGCGCACTGTCGATTTTTGAGATATAATTAAAGGATTTAAAGTGCGACTCATAGTCCGAAAAATACTGTACATACAATATATTTAACATATTTGTGATCATATACAAAGCCAGATATACCTGGGCTATAATTTTCAGAGGAGCTTTTCCTCCTTGCTTGGCATCAACTGTGAGTTCACTGGGTTTTCCAACAGCCAGACCACTGCTCTGTAGGCCTGGACCGTGCGCCTTAACCTAGAGAAAACTCTTTTAAACAAACAATTAAAAAAGGAACAAGTCAAAGATCTACTATAGCCAAAAGATCATTTACAGACTATAGCGCTGTGAAAAAATATTTGCCTCCTTTCTGATTTCGTATCTTATTCCATATTTGTCACACTTACACGTTTCAGATCAATAAATGTTAATATTAGACAAGAATGTCTAATATTAAACGGCAGTTTTCAAGGGGAAAAAGCTATCCAAACATACTTGGTCCTATATGAAAAAGTAATTGCACCGAATTAAATAAATTCTAACAACAGCTTATCAAGTTTAAAGGCGCTTCTGCTGTTTAACACGACCTCTGCTAGTTTCCTCTTTCTGGCGCAAAGCGGGAGATAAACAAGCAAGAGAGACGGGACTTGTGGCAGAAACGCCGATCAGCTGATCATTGATCAGTTTCATGATTGAAGTAGCAGCAGGAGAGGGAGAACGAGAGAAGAAGAGGCAGCTGTGCAGCAAAGACACAGAATAACTCCAGCTTTTTGTCTTTTTTTTATTGTAGCTGAAGTACGGGACAAATCGCTTTTATTTTCAGCTCAATACAAAACGCATAATATTAACTCTGAATACCAGAGGATTCCGTTTTTTATGGCACGGTTGGCTCTACTAACTAACCATATGAATAAAATAAAGTTCACCAGTAACATCATAGCACCCACCCAACTGTACAGAAACTCCATCATGCTAGCTAGTACACAGTATGAGTTATTGTAACTGACTGTAAAAAGTTAGCACAAGGAAAATAAACTCCACCTAAACTTGGTTTGACCCAGATAGACTGCAGGTCATAACTTCTTACCTGAAGCTCATTTCACCTGACAGTCGGACTGGCGGCCGCCTTGCATCTCTCCACCTCCAGTCCTTTCCCCCATCCACCTGCTGGCCTCCACCACTTGCTAATTTGACTGAATGTGTGAAAGCTCCACCATAGCCACTACCAAACAACTGAGTTATTTTTACACGTCTGCCAGCATCTGTCCAATCCGCCACCTTTCACTGTTTACACAGTTAGGAAAAAAAGACAACAACAACAACAACAACAACAAAACATTGGGCCATTTAAAAGGCAAAATGAGCATCGGCCCACCGGGCAAATGGCCGGTATACCCGATGCCCCACAGACAGACTGAGGCCCCGCCGCTATTTTTGAGTGCAAAAATGTGTGGTCTCCAGCTAATGGAAAAGGCTGATCGCGTAGTGCTCTTTAAATAGAACAATTTGCCCCATTCTCTTCGCCCGTCATGTGGCCACATGTGGCGGGCTAGCAGGCTAGCAACATACAGGCCCGGGTTCGAGCCCTCGGCTCACTTCCCTCTGTATGTTCACCTGCTAGGGGGAGGTCCAGGCGGGCGATCTTGGAGTGAAAATTCCAAGGGATGACCCCTCGTAGCCTGGGCTTCCCCTGACTTTTTTTCTTTGCTTTGCTTTTTTTCATTTACCTGCCAGCAACAAACACACCTCCTTGTTGTCATGGCTACCAACGACCACTCTTCTTGTGCCAACAAGTCTTTGCCTGACAAAACATTATTTCCTATGTTTCCCTGGCTTTTTTGCCTTTTTTATTTCTTGTGTTTTAGACAAAAACAAAAGAAAAAGATCTACAGATTCAGGCTTTTCTTTACCTGTGGTAGTCGGGTAGAATGACGTCACTGACACTATTTAATATGAAAACAAACTTTCTCAAACAAAAAACAAAAACAAAAAAGGAGTGGGTCGGTGTGTCATCTTTACCGAGCACCATACATGTTTTGCTTCACATTCAAATTATTATTTTTCCTTTTCAAAAATAATTCAGAGAGAAAAAAAACAGAGAAGTCAAATATATCAAATTTGCACGAATCTTCTAGTGAAGGTGCCTCCTCCTTCTGACCTTAGGGTAACTAATTTCTCAGACAGTGACATGACAGTGCGCTGGGAAGCTGCAGCTGATGATGATGTTTCTTACCTCACTAAGTGGAGGCGACCTGAGACAGGTGGGGAAGAACTATTGGATTGTTGGGGTACATATTATGAAGTAAAAAAAATACAATATCTCAATAAACTGTTGTCCTGTGTCTTAAGGAGTATGAGATATCACTGTCTGCACTCTATGGAGATGGAGCTCAGAGTGAAGCTGTGGCCATACGCTACAGCACCTGTGAGTCACACATTTTCTGATCCTGAACGTTTGTCAAACTCAGGAGGGGAGAGCCTGAAACCATTTACCTAAGTCACATTAGCAGCAGTGTTCAGCCTAAAAAATAGACAAGTTAAAAGTCATGCATCCATATTATTTGTTTATTTATTAAATTATTTTCGAGACACTGTTAGTTGTTAGAAGCCAGTGTTTTAATGACAGGACATATATGACAGTAATGAGACAACCTAAGATATCCAAGATTAGCACAAAAACACAAATAGAATCACAGAAAGCGTGTTTCTCTCCCGTTAGTCTTTAGGCCCAGTTACCTTTTACTTTTCTGTGGTCAGTAGCCCTTCATGTCATATTCTGTCTCTATGTACAATATAGCATTACTAATACAAGAACCTATATGTAAATGAACTTCATTGTGTAATTGATGGCAGTTCTCAAAGTACTAGTCACTTAAAGGTTAAATTTCACATCGAAATTCTCATATTATATTCTATTTGAATGTTTAAAAAGAAAAATATCACAGTATTTATGCTTTCACTGAGCATATACCTGCATCAATGATGAACTCTCAAGGCTGAAAAGTCCTGGCTTTGGTCAGCCACGGTCCACGCACACGCACACGTCACCAATCCCTGACTGCTTGATCATAACAGCAATTGGGCTGCTGGGAACATGACGGGCGTTCTTCTTGATGTTAACAAGGTGCTCACCAATCTCCCTGGGAACAAACGAGATTCCTAAGACAGACCGACAAAACAGATGTTAACAACGCTTATTCTTGTGTGTGCATGCAGCCCGTTTCAGTTGCTCCTGCTTCTTTCTCCACGCTTTAACTTTTATTACTTTCCCCCTCTGTCTTTTACTTAAGGGTTAATAAAGTATTTGGATTCTGATGAGTCTCATTGTTTAGCAAACTTCTCACTTATCAGACGGACACTCACCAATGTGAGCGTTACGCAGCATCTTCAGCAGGCAGGGCTCCTCTGGGCCTGAGGGTGTTGTAAGAGGGGCTGTCAGCTGGCTGAGGTCACGCTCGCCTATGTCCAGTGGAATATCTGCAGCAGAGCCCGCCTTCAGTGAAGTATGTTGGCTGGAAGGCTTTCAGGCCCGTCTTTGCCACTCCAGGGTCAGAGACCTTCACCTTGTTTGGATGACAGCCTGCTCTGATATTCATCTGTGGGCACAAACACCAAAACTCAAGAGACTTTTCAGTGAGAAGAAAAGGCAAACCTTGCATGCCAGAGTGAAAGTGAGAGTGTGTGAGTGCATACTCACCCTGAATGGACTCTCAGGGATGTTAGCGTCTCCCCAGGAGACCATCACAGTGTGCTTCACAGGCTTACGTGGGGTGCAGGTGTATGTGCTGTTGCTATTATCCTTAACCTGGACATCCACAGAATTGACTTCACCATCCTGTGCAGAAGACAAGGGATTATAGTTCAATCAGATTTAACACACTGTATTTTTCGGACCATAAGGCGCACTGTCGATGAACAGGTCTGGTTTCATACATGAGGCGCACTGGACTATAAAACGCATTAAGCGAAACAAAACAGCCAGATAAGTCAAACTTTACTCAACTCTTTCTTCTTGCTTCCTCCACTTCCGTACCATTGATTCATTCATGTTGAAATCTCTCGCAGCTGCTCTATTCTCATGTTCTACTGCGTGACTGACAGCCTTGAGTTTGAAATCCGCTTCGTCAGCATGTCTCTTAACAGGTGGCATTTTGGGGTCATGATCCACACAGTAATATTATGTTGCAGCACAGTACGTATCACTCCGCCAGGCTCCTGACTACGTAGCCGTAATGCTCCGACAATCCATCAAGCGGTGCGACTTCGTAGCTTACCAAAGTCGTACTAAAACATTTTTTGACAGATTTTTAAGCGCCGTGTATTACATAAAATCGGTTCAAGGTCAGTAAGCACAACCACAATTCATACATAAGGCGCACTGTCGATTTTTGAGATATAATTAAAGGATTTAAAGTGCGACTCATAGTCCGAAAAATACTGTACATACAATATATTTAACATATTTGTGATCATATACAAAGCCAGATATACCTGGGCTATAATTTTCAGAGGAGCTTTTCCTCCTTGCTTGGCATCAACTGTGAGTTCACTGGGTTTTCCAACAGCCAGACCACTGCTCTGTAGGCCTGGACCGTGCGCCTTAACCTAGAGAAAACTATTTTAAACAAACAATTAAAAAAGGAACAAGTCAAAGATCTACTATAGCCAAAAGATCATTTACAGACTATAGCGCTGTGAAAAAATATTTGCCTCCTTTCTGATTTCGTATCTTATTCCATATTTGTCACACTTACACGTTTCAGATCAATAAATGTTAATATTAGACAAGAATGTCTAATATTAAACGGCAGTTTTCAAGGGGAAAAAGCTATCCAAACATACTTGGTCCTATATGAAAAAGTAATTGCACCGAATTAAATAAATTCTAACAACAGCTTATCAAGTTTAAAGGCGCTTCTGCTGTTTAACACGACCTCTGCTAGTTTCCTCTTTCTGGCGCAAAGCGGGAGATAAACAAGCAAGAGAGACGGGACTTGTGGCAGAAACGCCGATCAGCTGATCATTGATCAGTTTCATGATTGAAGTAGCAGCAGGAGAGGGAGAACGAGAGAAGAAGAGGCAGCTGTGCAGCAAAGACACAGAATAACTCCAGCTTTTTGTCTTTTTTATTGTAGCTGAAGTACGGGACAAATCGCTTTTATTTTCAGCTCAATACAAAACGCATAATATTAACTCTGAATACCAGAGGATTCCGTTTTTTATGGCACGGTTGGCTCTACTAACTAACCATATGAATAAAATAAAGTTCACCAGTAACATCATAGCACCCACCCAACTGTACAGAAACTCCATCATGCTAGCTAGTACACAGTACGAGTTATTGTAACTGACGTTAGCACAAGGAAAATAAACTCCACCTAAACTTGGTTTGACCCAGATAGACTGCCGGGCCCTGTTTCAGGAAGCCGGTTTGGAAAACTCAGAGTGAAAAACGACACTCACGGTTGAGTAACCCCGAACTGTCCAACTCGGAATATTCCGTTCCAGAAAGGCTGATAACAATTAGTTCAATCAAGGCGGAGTTGCTTTAACCCCAAGTGAAGCGCGCGGACGAGGATACATAAAGCCCTGATAAGCGGAGCACAGATTAAGCGAGTCACCATGGAGACGGAGGGAAAGAAGGCGCGGTCAATGTATTTTACAGCGCTTGAGGCCGAAATTCTGATGGCAGCATATGCCGATAACATGCAAATTCCGCGGAAAAAAGTAACACAGCGACAGCTGCAAAAGAAAGTGAGCATGCATGGCAAAACATAGCCGACAGAGTCAATGCGTGAGTGTTAATTTAAACATTGATCGAGGGATTTCCACCCATTTAACACGTTATTTTATCATATGTTATTTTATACATTTTATTTTGTGACGTGATGTGAGCGCAGGTGCAACCCAACAGGCCCCAAACGTGCCTGGCAGCAAGTAAAAATGAAATATAAAAATATAGTCCAAACAGGTAAGGTGTAATTGTATTATGAGCCATAGTGCTTGGTCTGTTTGTCCGATGTAAATCAATTGCAGTTAGAGGCTACATTAATTTTCTGTCTGTAAGCACTTATTGAAATTATCTGAGCACATTACAAGTACATATTTGCTTACTCTGTATGCTCAAATGTGACCCGTTATAGCCAACAGAAAAAAAGCGGAGGCCCGAAAAACAGATGGGGGTCCTCCACCACCACCACTCACAGAGGCTGAGCAGTTGGCCCTCAGCCAAAACAGTGGGCGCCCTGTGGCCGAAGGCATCTCTGCGGGGACATCCTCTGAGGCAATAACCCCGCAAGACACAAGTGCCTACATAGGGGGTAAATTCAAAATAATACATGATGTGCATACATCCTTTCTTCACAGTCACCTTCGCAGTGCTACTCATTCATTTGATAAACTCTTTACCATAATGGATTATTTTGTAGTGAAGTTATTTTCCTACTGATTTTGCCTTGCCTCAGTCTTGGTTGTCTTTGAGAGCATAATGACAATGAAGTGTAAGGTGCTTGGTATGTTTGTTAATTGCCATTTGGTCCCTTGTAAGTTATAAGTGACCTGTATAAACCTCATATTCTATCAGTTGATGGTGTACTGCATCTGGTGCAGCCTCCTGTTGAGCCAGACCAACATGCAGTTGTGAGTAATACTCCACAGATTATATGAGTTTACAGTAGAACAGCAATGTTGTTTATTTCTTTACTACAGGAAAATAATGAAGAAACATTGACAGCTGTTACAGAGGAGGAAGCAACAGAGACACTTTATGAGGTTTACATCTTTTAATACTTTGTGTACAGGAAATACAGGCGACCAATAAAGCCAGTTGAACAAAAAATCTGTTTATTCTTCTTTCAACATGTTGAGGTGATGGGTCAAAGGAAATGATTGTGACATATGGTGTCTCTGACTGCTCTTCCATCTTGTATGTCCGTGGGAGGGTCAGGATGTTCATGGTTTGGATCACTGCTGATGTTTGGTTCAGAAGGACAGTGTTCTCCTCTAATTGTGGCAATGTTGTGAAGAATCACACATGCCACAATAATGTCACATGCCCTTTCTGGGGTGACCCTGAGTCTTTGCAGGCACTGGAACCGGGCCTTAAGCATTCCGATAGTCATTTCAACTCTGGCTCTTGTCCTGCAATTAGCCAGATTATATCGCTGCTGTGGGCCCGGTTCAGGGTCAGGGTAAGGGGTAAGCAAATAGGGTAAACATGGATACCCCCTATCACCAAGCAAGTAGCCAGTGAACTCTCCTAAGACAGAAGGATACACTTCAGTTCAAATGTCCCTGAAGCAATTGGTCTTTATATATTTTAAAGTATTTTCAACTCACCATGTCCAAATTTTGTGCTCAGTGTACATTCACGGAATATTTGTGAGTCATGGACAGAGCCTGGCCACTTGGCTTCCACATTTGTGATAATGTTGGCAGCATCACATATGATCTTCACAGTGCAGAGAACACAAATTAGCATCCATTACTATGATGAAATAATTTGTTAGTTTGAAATGCTACAGGGAACTATGTACCTGTACATTAATGCTGTGGAAAGACTTCCTGTTCACATAGTCTCCTTCATTTACTGAAGGAGCAATAATTGGAATGTGAGTACCATCTATACAGCCAATCACGCCTGGGAACCCTGAAAATAAATGTAAAATTTAAGTAGTAGTTCAAGTATCACCACATCATAAATTAAGTTTTGTTCATCCTGATACCTGCAATTTTGTGGCATCCCTCTTTGATAAATCTTGTGGGTCTATGACCGGGGAACACCACACACGAGTACAGGAGACGTTTCAGTGCAACTGTAACATTCCTGACTGCCCGACAGACGGTAGCCTTGGAAACGTGCTCAGCGTAACCAATATTATACAGAAAGCTCCCGTTTGCAAGAAACCGAAGTGCAATACAAATAATATGTACAGAACTGAGAGCATGTCCGCGATGTGTCACATGCGTAATATATGGCCTGAGGATGTTATCCAAATAAATTATAGATTGTGCTGAGAAACGGTAACGTTCGCACAGGAAATCATCAGGTAAGATGTCCAGACGCGCTCGAATCACTCTCTCCCGGCGGAGAGCTCTGCGGAGAATTTGGGCTTCGATATCTACCGGCTCTTCAAGGAAGGGACACGCCATGTCTGAGACTTCCTACTGTCAGGTTTCCGACAAAGGGGCGGAGACAGTCAGGGTTAGTTGTGGTAAACCTGCTAGGGGGCAGGTTAGCTTCACGGCGTGTGTCGTCATAGTGACTCACTCAGGCTGCAGCTGAACTCGCTTTGTGAAACCGAAAACCCAGAGTTTTCGTTAACTCAGGGTATACTTACTCAGTTTTTCCACTAAACCGGCTTCCTGAAACAGGGCCCCGGTCATAACTTCTTACCTGAAGCTCATTTCACCTGACAGTCGGACTGGCGGCCGCCTTGCGTCTCTCCACCTCCAGTCCTTTCCCCCATCCACCTGCTGGCCTCCACCACTTGCTAATTTGACTGAATGTGTGAAAGCTCCACCATAGCCACTACCAAACAACTGAGTTCTTTTTACACGTCTGCCAGCATCTGTCCAATCCGCCACCTTTCACTGTTTACACAGTTAGGAAAAAAAGACAACAACAACAACAACAACAACAAAACATTGGGCCATTTAAAAGGCAAAATGAGCATCGGCCCACCGGGCAAATGGCCGGTATACCCGATGCCCCACAGACAGACTGAGGCCCCGCCGCTATTTTTGAGTGCAAAAATGTGTGGTCTCCAGCTAATGGAAAAGGCTGATCGCGTAGTGCTCTTTAAATAGAACAATTTGCCCCATTCTCTTCGCCCGTCATGTGGCCACATGTGGCGGGCTAGCAGGCTAGCAACATACAGGCCCGGGTTCGAGCCCTCGGCTCACTTCCCTCTGTATGTTCACCTGCTAGGGGGAGGTCCAGGCGGGCGATCTTGGAGTGAAAATTCCAAGGGATGACCCCTCGTAGCCTGGGCTTCCCCTGACTTTTTTTCTTTGCTTTGCTTTTTTTCATTTACCTGCCAGCAACAAACACACCTCCTTGTTGTCATGGCTACCAACGACCACTCTTCTTGTGCCAACAAGTCATTGCCTGACAAAACATTATTTCCTATGTTTCCCTGGCTTTTTTGCCTTTTTTATTTCTTGTGTTTTAGACAAAAACAAAAGAAAAAGATCTACAGATTCAGGCTTTTCTTTACCTGTGGTAGTCGGGTAGAATGACGTCACTGACACTATTTAATATGAAAACAAACTTTCTCAAACAAAAAACAAAAACAAAAAAGGAGTGGGTCGGTGTGTCATCTTTACCGAGCACCATACATGTTTTGCTTCACATTCAAATTATTATTTTTCCTTTTCAAAAATAATTCAGAGAGAAAAAAAACAGAGAAGTCAAATATATCAAATTTGCACGAATCTTCTAGTGAAGGTGCCTCCTCCTTCTGACCTTAGGGTAACTAATTTCTCAGACAGTGACATGACAGTGCGCTGGGAAGCTGCAGCTGATGATGATGTTTCTTACCTCACTAAGTGGAGGCGACCTGAGACAGGTGGGGAAGAACTATTGGATTGTTGGGGTACATATTATGAAGTAAAAAAAATACAATGTCTCAATAAACTGTTGTCCTGTGTCTTAAGGAGTATGAGATATCACTGTCTGCACTCTATGGAGATGGAGCTCAGAGTGAAGCTGTGGCCATACGCTACAGCACCTGTGAGTCACACATTTTCTGATCCTGAATGTTTGTCAAACTCAGGAGGGGAGAGCCTGAAACCATTTACCTAAGTCACATTAGCAGCAGTGTTCAGCCTTAAAAATAGACAAGTTAAAAGTCATGCATCCATATTATTTGTTTATTTATTAAATTATTTTCGAGACACTGTTAGTTGTTAGAAGCCAGTGTTTTAATGACAGGACATATATGACAGTAATGAGACAACCTAAGATATCCAAGATTAGCACAAAAACACAAATAGAATCACAGAAAGCGTGTTTCTCTCCCGTTAGTCTTTAGGCCCAGTTACCTTTTACTTTTCTGTGGTCAGTAGCCCTTCATGTCATATTCTGTCTCTATGTACAATATAGCATTACTAATACAATAACCTATATGTAAATGAACTTCATTGTGTAATTGATGGCAGTTCTCAAAGTACTAGTCACTTAAAGGTTAAATTTCACATCGAAATTCTCATATTATATTCTATTTGAATGTTTAAAAAGAAAAATATCACAGTATTTATGCTTTCACTGAGCATATACCTGCATCAATGATGAACTCTCAAGGCTGAAAAGTCCTGGCTTTGGTCAGCCACGGTCCACGCACACGCACACGTCACCAATCCCTGACTGCTTGATCATAACAGCAATTGGGCTGCTGGGAACATGACGGGCGTTCTTCTTGATGTTAACAAGGTGCTCACCAATCTCCCTGGGAACAAACGAGATTCCTAAGACAGACCGACAAAACAGATGTTAACAACGCTTATTCTTGTGTGTGCATGCAGCCCGTTTCAGTTGCTCCTGCTTCTTTCTCCACGCTTTAACTTTTATTACTTTCCCCCTCTGTCTTTTACTTAAGGGTTAATAAAGTATTTGGATTCTGATGAGTCTCATTGTTTAGCAAACTTCTCACTTATCAGACGGACACTCACCAATGTGAGCGTTACGCAGCATCTTCAGCAGGCAGGGGTCCTCTGGGCCTGAGGGTGTTGTAAGAGGGGCTGTCAGCTGGCTGAGGTCACGCTCGCCTATGTCCAGTGGAATATCTGCAGCAGAGCCCGCCTTCAGTGAAGTATGTTGGCTGGAAGGCTTTCAGGCCCGTCTTTGCCACTCCAGGGTCAGAGACCTTCACCTTGTTTGGATGACAGCCTGCTCTGATATTCATCTGTGGGCACAAACACCAAAACTCAAGAGACTTTTCAGTGAGAAGAAAAGGCAAACCTTGCATGCCAGAGTGAAAGTGAGAGTGTGTGAGTGCATACTCACCCTGAATGGACTCTCAGGGATGTTAGCGTCTCCCCAGGAGACCATCACAGTGTGCTTCACAGGCTTATGTGCAGGTGTATGTGCTGTTGCTATTATCCTTAACCTGGACATCCACAGAATTGACTTCACCATCCTGTGCAGAAGACAAGGGATTATAGTTCAATCAGATTTAACACACTGTATTTTTCGGACCATAAGGCGCACTGTCGATCAACAGGTCTGGTTTCATACATGAGGCGCACTGGACTATAAAACGCATTAAGCGAAACAAAACAGCCAGATAAGTCAAACTTTACTCAACTCTTTCTTCTTGCTTCCTCCACTTCCGTACCATTGATTCATTCATGTTGAAATCTCTCGCAGCTGCTCTATTCTCATGTTCTACTGCGTGACTGACAGCCTTGAGTTTGAAATCCGCTTCGTCAGCATGTCTCTTAACAGGTGGCATTTTGGGGTCATGATCCACACACAATACAGTAATATTATGTTGCAGCACAGTACGTATCACTCCGCCAGGCTCCTGACTACGTAGCCGTAATGCTCCGACAATCCATCAAGCGGTGCGACTTCGTAGCTTACCAAAGTCGTACTAAAACATTTTTTGACAGATTTTTAAGCGCCGTGTATTACATAAAATCGGTTCAAGGTCAATAAGCACAACCACAATTCATACATAAGGCGCACTGTCGATTTTTGAGAGATAATTAAAGGATTTTAAGTGCGACTCATAGTCCGAAAAATACTGTACATACAATATATTTAACATATTTGTGATCATATACAAAGCCAGATATACCTGGGCTATAATTTTCAGAGGAGCTTTTCCTCCTTGCTTGGCATCAACTGTGAGTTCACTGGGTTTTCCAACAGCCAGACCACTGCTCTGTAGGCCTGGACCGTACGCCTTAACCTAGAGAAAACTATTTTAAACAAACAATTAAAAAAGGAACAAGTCAAAGATCTACTATAGCCAAAAGATCATTTACAGACTATAGCGCTGTGAAAAAATATTTGCCTCCTTTCTCATTTCGTATCTTATTCCATATTTGTCACACTTACACGTTTCAGATCAATAAATGTTAATATTAGACAAGAATGTCTAATATTAAACGGCAGTTTTCAAGGGGAAAAAGCTATCCAAACATACTTGGTCCTATATGAAAAAGTAATTGCACCGAATTAAATAAATTCTAACAACAGCTTATCAAGTTTAAAGGCGCTTCTGCTGTTTAACACGACCTCTGCTAGTTTCCTCTTTCTGGCGCAAAGCGGGAGATAAACAAGCAAGAGAGACGGGACTTGTGGCAGAAACGCCGATCAGCTGATCATTGATCAGTTTCATGATTGAAGTAGCAGCAGGAGAGGGAGAACGAGAGAAGAAGAGGCAGCTGTGCAGCAAAGACACAGAATAACTCCAGCTTTTTGTCTTTTTTTTTATTGTAGCTGAAGTACGGGACAAATCGCTTTTATTTTCAGCTCAATACAAAACGCATAATATTAACTCTGAATACCAGAGGATTCCGTTTTTTATGGCACGGTTGGCTCTACTAACTAACCATATGAATAAAATAAAGTTCACCAGTAACATCATAGCACCCACCCAACTGTACAGAAACTCCATCATGCTAGCTAGTACACAGTACGAGTTATTGTAACTGACTGTAAAAAGTTAGCACAAGGAAAATAAACTCCACCTAAACTTGGTTTGACCCAGATAGACTGCAGGTCATAACTTCTTACCTGAAGCTCATTTCACCTGACAGTCGGACTGGCGGCCGCCTTGCGTCTCTCCACCTCCAGTCCTTTCCCCCATCCACCTGCTGGCCTCCACCACTTGCTAATTTGACTGAATGTGTGAAAGCTCCACCATAGCCACTACCAAACAACTGAGTTATTTTTACACGTCTGCCAGCATCTGTCCAATCCGCCACCTTTCACTGTTTACACAGTTAGGAAAAAAAGACAACAACAACAACAACAACAAAACATTGGGCCATTTAAAAGGCAAAATGAGCATCGGCCCACCGGGCAAATGGCCGGTATACCCGATGCCCCACAGACAGACTGAGGCCCCGCCGCTATTTTTGAGTGCAAAAATGTGTGGTCTCCAGCTAATGGAAAAGGCTGATCGCACGATGTGCGCGTAGTGCTCTTTAAATAGAACAATTTGCCCCATTCTCTTCGCCCGTCATGTGGCCACATGTGGCGGGCTAGCAGGCTAGCAACATACAGGCCCGGGTTCGAGCCCTCGGCTCACTTCCCTCTGTATGTTCACCTGCTAGGGGGAGGTCCAGGCGGGCGATCTTGGAGTGAAAATTCCAAGGGATGACCCCTCGTAGCCTGGGCTTCCCCTGACTTTTTTTCTTTGCTTTGCTTTTTTTCATTTACCTGCCAGCAACAAACACACCTCCTTGTTGTCATGGCTACCAACGACCACTCTTCTTGTGCCAACAAGTCATTGCCTGACAAAACATTATTTCCTATGTTTCCCTGGCTTTTTTGCCTTTTTTATTTCTTGTGTTTTAGACAAAAACAAAAGAAAAAAATCTACAGATTCAGGCTTTTCTTTACCTGTGGTAGTCGGGTAGAATGACGTCACTGACACTATTTAATATGAAAACAAACTTTCTCAAACAAAAAACAAAAACAAAAAAGGAGTGGGTCGGTGTGTCATCTTTACCGAGCACCATACATGTTTTGCTTCACATTCAAATTATTATTTTTCCTTTTCAAAAATAATTCAGAGAGAAAAAAAACAGAGAAGTCAAATATATCAAATTTGCACGAATCTTCTAGTGAAGGTGCCTCCTCCTTCTGACCTTAGGGTAACTAATTTCTCAGACAGTGACATGACAGTGCGCTGGGAAGCTGCAGCTGATGATGATGTTTCTTACCTCACTAAGTGGAGGCGACCTGAGACAGGTGGGGAAGAACTATTGGATTGTTGGGGTACATATTATGAAGTAAAAAAAATACAATATCTCAATAAACTGTTGTCCTGTGTCTTAAGGAGTATGAGATATCACTGTCTGCACTCTATGGAGATGGAGCTCAGAGTGAAGCTGTGGCCATACGCTACAGCACCTGTGAGTCACACATTTTCTGATCCTGAACGTTTGTCAAACTCAGGAGGGGAGAGCCTGAAACCATTTACCTAAGTCACATTAGCAGCAGTGTTCAGCCTAAAAAATAGACAAGTTAAAAGTCATGCATCCATATTATTTGTTTATTTATTAAATTATTTTCGAGACACTGTTAGTTGTTAGAAGCCAGTGTTTTAATGACAGGACATATATGACAGTAATGAGACAACCTAAGATATCCAAGATTAGCACAAAAACACAAATAGAATCACAGAAAGCGTGTTTCTCTCCCGTTAGTCTTTAGGCCCAGTTACCTTTTACTTTTCTGTGGTCAGTAGCCCTTCATGTCATATTCTGTCTCTATGTACAATATAGCATTACTAATACAAGAACCTATATGTAAATGAACTTCATTGTGTAATTGATGGCAGTTCTCAAAGTACTAGTCACTTAAAGGTTAAATTTCACATCGAAATTCTCATATTATATTCTATTTGAATGTTTAAAAAGAAAAATATCACAGTATTTATGCTTTCACTGAGCATATACCTGCATCAATGATGAACTCTCAAGGCTGAAAAGTCCTGGCTTTGGTCAGCCACGGTCCACGCACACGCACACGTCACCAATCCCTGACTGCTTGATCATAACAGCAATTGGGCTGCTGGGAACATGACGGGCGTTCTTCTTGATGTTAACAAGGTGCTCACCAATCTCCCTGGGAACAAACGAGATTCCTAAGACAGACCGACAAAACAGATGTTAACAACGCTTATTCTTGTGTGTGCATGCAGCCCGTTTCAGTTGCTCCTGCTTCTTTCTCCACGCTTTAACTTTTATTACTTTCCCCCTCTGTCTTTTACTTAAGGGTTAATAAAGTATTTGGATTCTGATGAGTCTCATTGTTTAGCAAACTTCTCACTTATCAGACGGACACTCACCAATGTGAGCGTTACGCAGCATCTTCAGCAGGCAGGGCTCCTCTGGGCCTGAGGGTGTTGTAAGAGGGGCTGTCAGCTGGCTGAGGTCACGCTCGCCTATGTCCAGTGGAATATCTGCAGCAGAGCCCGCCTTCAGTGAAGTATGTTGGCTGGAAGGCTTTCAGGCCCGTCTTTGCCACTCCAGGGTCAGAGACCTTCACCTTGTTTGGATGACAGCCTGCTCTGATATTCATCTGTGGGCACAAACACCAAAACTCAAGAGACTTTTCAGTGAGAAGAAAAGGCAAACCTTGCATGCCAGAGTGAAAGTGAGAGTGTGTGAGTGCATACTCACCCTGAATGGACTCTCAGGGATGTTAGCGTCTCCCCAGGAGACCATCACAGTGTGCTTCACAGGCTTACGTGGGGTGCAGGTGTATGTGCTGTTGCTATTATCCTTAACCTGGACATCCACAGAATTGACTTCACCATCCTGTGCAGAAGACAAGGGATTATAGTTCAATCAGATTTAACACACTGTATTTTTCGGACCATAAGGCGCACTGTCGATCAACAGGTCTGGTTTCATACATGAGGCGCACTGGACTATAAAACGCATTAAGCGAAACAAAACAGCCAGATAAGTCAAACTTTACTCAACTCTTTCTTCTTGCTTCCTCCACTTCCGTACCATTGATTCATTCATGTTGAAATCTCTCGCAGCTGCTCTATTCTCATGTTCTACTGCGTGACTGACAGCCTTGAGTTTGAAATCCGCTTCGTCAGCATGTCTCTTAACAGGTGGCATTTTGGGGTCATGATCCACACACAATACAGTAATATTATGTTGCAGCACAGTACGTATCACTCCGCCAGGCTCCTGACTACGTAGCCGTAATGCTCCGACAATCCATCAAGCGGTGCGACTTCGTAGCTTACCAAAGTCGTACTAAAACATTTTTTGACAGATTTTTAAGCGCCGTGTATTACATAAAATCGGTTCAAGGTCAGTAAGCACAACCACAATTCATACATAAGGCGCACTGTCGATTTTTGAGAGATAATTAAAGGATTTTAAGTGCGACTCATAGTCCGAAAAATACGGTACATACAATATATTTAACATATTTGTGATCATATACAAAGCCAGATATACCTGGGCTATAATTTTCAGAGGAGCTTTTCCTCCTTGCTTGGCATCAACTGTGAGTTCACTGGGTTTTCCAACAGCCAGACCACTGCTCTGTAGGCCTGGACCGTGCGCCTTAACCTAGAGAAATCTATTTTAAACAAACAATTAAAAAAGGAACAAGTCAAAGATCTACTATAGCCAAAAGATCATTTACAGACTATAGCGCTGTGAAAAAATATTTGCCTCCTTTCTGATTTCGTATCTTATTCCATATTTGTCACACTTACACGTTTCAGATCAATAAATTTTCATATTAGACAAGAATGTCTAATATTAAACGGCAGTTTTCAAGGGGAAAAAGCTATCCAAACATACTTGGTCCTATATGAAAAAGTAATTGCACCGAATTAAATAAATTCTAACAACAGCTTATCAAGTTTAAAGGCGCTTCTGCTGTTTAACACGACCTCTGCTAGTTTCCTCTTTCTGGCGCAAAGCGGGAGATAAACAAGCAAGAGAGACGGGACTTGTGGCAGAAACGCCGATCAGCTGATCATTGATCAGTTTCATGATTGAAGTAGCAGCAGGAGAGGGAGAACGAGAGAAGAAGAGGCAGCTGTGCAGCAAAGACACAGAATAACTCCAGCTTTTTGTCTTTTTTTTATTGTAGCTGAAGTACGGGACAAATCGCTTTTATTTTCAGCTCAATACAAAACGCATAATATTAACTCTGAATACCAGAGGATTCCGTTTTTTATGGCACGGTTGGCTCTACTAACTAACCATATGAATAAAATAAAGTTCACCAGTAACATCATAGCACCCACCCAACTGTACAGAAACTCCATCATGCTAGCTAGTACACAGTACGAGTTATTGTAACTGACTGTAAAAAGTTAGCACAAGGAAAATAAACTCCACCTAAACTTGGTTTGACCCAGATAGACTGCAGGTCATAACTTCTTACCTGAAGCTCATTTCACCTGACAGTCGGACTGGCGGCCGCCTTGTGTCTCTCCACCTCCAGTCCTTTCCCCCATCCACCTGCTGGCCTCCACCACTTGCTAATTTGACTGAATGTGTGAAAGCTCCACCATAGCCACTACCAAAGAACTGAGTTCTTTTTACACGTCTGCCAGCATCTGTCCAATCCGCCACCTTTCACTGTTTACACAGTTAGGAAAAAAAGACAACAACAACAACAACAACAACAAAACATTGGGCCATTTAAAAGGCAAAATGAGCATCGGCCCACCGGGCAAATGGCCGGTATACCCGATGCCCCACAGACAGACTGAGGCCCCGCCGCTATTTTTGAGTGCAAAAATGTGTGGTCTCCAGCTAATGGAAAAGGCTGATCGCGTAGTGCTCTTTAAATAGAACAATTTGCCCCATTCTCTTCGCCCGTCATGTGGCCACATGTGGCGGGCTAGCAGGCTAGCAACATACAGGCCCGGGTTCGAGCCCTCGGCTCACTTCCCTCTGTATGTTCACCTGCTAGGGGGAGGTCCAGGCGGGCGATCTTGGAGTGAAAATTCCAAGGGATGACCCCTCGTAGCCTGGGCTTCCCCTGACTTTTTTTCTTTGCTTTGCTTTTTTTCATTTACCTGCCAGCAACAAACACACCTCCTTGTTGTCATGGCTACCAACGACCACTCTTCTTGTGCCAACAAGTCATTGCCTGACAAAACATTATTTCCTATGTTTCCCTGCCTTTTTTGCCTTTTTTATTTCTTGTGTTTTAGACAAAAACAAAAGAAAAAGATCTACAGATTCAGGCTTTTCTTTACCTGTGGTAGTCGGGTAGAATGACGTCACTGACACTATTTAATATGAAAACAAACTTTCTCAAACAAAAAACAAAAACAAAAAAGGAGTGGGTCGGTGTGTCATCTTTACCGAGCACCATACATGTTTTGCTTCACATTCAAATTATTATTTTTCCTTTTCAAAAATAATTCAGAGAGAAAAAAAACAGAGAAGTCAAATATATCAAATTTGCACGAATCTTCTAGTGAAGGTGCCTCCTCCTTCTGACCTTAGGGTAACTAATTTCTCAGACAGTGACATGACAGTGCGCTGGGAAGCTGCAGCTGATGATGATGTTTCTTACCTCACTAAGTGGAGGCGACCTGAGACAGGTGGGGAAGAACTATTGGATTGTTGGGGTACATATTATGAAGTAAAAAAAATACAATGTCTCAATAAACTGTTGTCCTGTGTCTTAAGGAGTATGAGATATCACTGTCTGCACTCTATGGAGATGGAGCTCAGAGTGAAGCTGTGGCCATACGCTACAGCACCTGTGAGTCACACATTTTCTGATCCTGAACGTTTGTCAAACTCAGGAGGGGAGAGCCTGAAACCATTTACCTAAGTCACATTAGCAGCAGTGTTCAGCCTAAAAAATAGACAAGTTAAAAGTCATGCATCCATATTATTTGTTTATTTATTAAATTATTTTCGAGACACTGTTAGTTGTTAGAAGCCAGTGTTTTAATGACAGGACATATATGACAGTAATGAGACAACCTAAGATATCCAAGATTAGCACAAAAACACAAATAGAATCACAGAAAGCGTGTTTCTCTCCCGTTAGTCTTTAGGCCCAGTTACCTTTTACTTTTCTGTGGTCAGTAGCCCTTCATGTCATATTCTGTCTCTATGTACAATATAGCATTACTAATACAAGAACCTATATGTAAATGAACTTCATTGTGTAATTGATGGCAGTTCTCAAAGTACTAGTCACTTAAAGGTTAAATTTCACATCGAAATTCTCATATTATATTCTATTTGAATGTTTAAAAAGAAAAATATCACAGTATTTATGCTTTCACTGAGCATATACCTGCATCAATGATGAACTCTCAAGGCTGAAAAGTCCTGGCTTTGGTCAGCCACGGTCCACGCACACGCACACGTCACCAATCCCTGACTGCTTGATCATAACAGCAATTGGGCTGCTGGGAACATGACGGGCGTTCTTCTTGATGTTAACAAGGTGCTCACCAATCTCCCTGGGAACAAACGAGATTCCTAAGACAGACCGACAAAACAGATGTTAACAACGCTTATTCTTGTGTGTGCATGCAGCCCGTTTCAGTTGCTCCTGCTTCTTTCTCCACGCTTTAACTTTTATTACTTTCCCCCTCTGTCTTTTACTTAAGGGTTAATAAAGTATTTGGATTCTGATGAGTCTCATTGTTTAGCAAACTTCTCACTTATCAGACGGACACTCACCAATGTGAGCGTTACGCAGCATCTTCAGCAGGCAGGGCTCCTCTGGGCCTGAGGGTGTTGTAAGAGGGGCTGTCAGCTGGCTGAGGTCACGCTCGCCTATGTCCAGTGGAATATCTGCAGCAGAGCCCGCCTTCAGTGAAGTATGTTGGCTGGAAGGCTTTCAGGCCCGTCTTTGCCACTCCAGGGTCAGAGACCTTCACCTTGTTTGGATGACAGCCTGCTCTGATATTCATCTGTGGGCACAAACACCAAAACTCAAGAGACTTTTCAGTGAGAAGAAAAGGCAAACCTTGCATGCCAGAGTGAAAGTGAGAGTGTGTGAGTGCATACTCACCCTGAATGGACTCTCAGGGATGTTAGCGTCTCCCCAGGAGACCATCACAGTGTGCTTCACAGGCTTACGTGGGGTGCAGGTGTATGTGCTGTTGCTATTATCCTTAACCTGGACATCCACAGAATTGACTTCACCATCCTGTGCAGAAGACAAGGGATTATAGTTCAATCAGATTTAACACACTGTATTTTTCGGACCATAAGGCGCACTGTCGATGAACAGGTCTGGTTTCATACATGAGGCGCACTGGACTATAAAACGCATTAAGCGAAACAAAACAGCCAGATAAGTCAAACTTTACTCAACTCTTTCTTCTTGCTTCCTCCACTTCCGTACCATTGATTCATTCATGTTGAAATCTCTCGCAGCTGCTCTATTCTCATGTTCTACTGCGTGACTGACAGCCTTGAGTTTGAAATCCGCTTCGTCAGCATGTCTCTTAACAGGTGGCATTTTGGGGTCATGATCCACACACAATACAGTAATATTATGTTGCAGCACAGTACGTATCACTCCGCCAGGCTCCTGACTACGTAGCCGTAATGCTCCGACAATCCATCAAGCGGTGCGACTTCGTAGCTTACCAAAGTCGTACTAAAACATTTTTTGACAGATTTTTAAGCGCCGTGTATTACATAAAATCGGTTCAAGGTCAGTAAGCACAACCACAATTCATACATAAGGCGCACTGTCGATTTTTGAGAGATAATTAAAGGATTTTAAGTGCGACTCATAGTACGAAAAATACGGTACATACAATATATTTAACATATTTGTGATCATATACAAAGCCAGATATACCTGGGCTATAATTTTCAGAGGAGCTTTTCCTCCTTGCTTGGCATCAACTGTGAGTTCACTGGGTTTTCCAACAGCCAGACCACTGCTCTGTAGGCCTGGACCGTACGCCTTAACCTAGAGAAAACTATTTTAAACAAACAATTAAAAAAGGAACAAGTCAAAGATCTACTATAGCCAAAAGATCATTTACAGACTATAGCGCTGTGAAAAAATATTTGCCTCCTTTCTCATTTCGTATCTTATTCCATATTTGTCACACTTACACGTTTCAGATCAATAAATTTTCATATTAGACAAGAATGTCTAATATTAAACGGCAGTTTTCAAGGGGAAAAAGCTATCCAAACATACTTGGTCCTATATGAAAAAGTAATTGCACCGAATTAAATAAATTCTAACAACAGCTTATCAAGTTTAAAGGCGCTTCTGCTGTTTAACACGACCTCTGCTAGTTTCCTCTTTCTGGCGCAAAGCGGGAGATAAACAAGCAAGAGAGACGGGACTTGTGGCAGAAACGCCGATCAGCTGATCATTGATCAGTTTCATGATTGAAGTAGCAGCAGGAGAGGGAGAACGAGAGAAGAAGAGGCAGCTGTGCAGCAAAGACACAGAATAACTCCAGCTTTTTGTCTTTTTTTTATTGTAGCTGAAGTACGGGACAAATCGCTTTTATTTTCAGCTCAATACAAAACGCATAATATTAACTCTGAATACCAGAGGATTCCGTTTTTTATGGCACGGTTGGCTCTACTAACTAACCATATGAATAAAATAAAGTTCACCAGTAACATCATAGCACCCACCCAACTGTACAGAAACTCCATCATGCTAGCTAGTACACAGTATGAGTTATTGTAACTGACTATAAAAAGTTAGCACAAGGAAAATAAACTCCACCTAAACTTGGTTTGACCCAGATAGACTGCAGGTCATAACTTCTTACCTGAAGCTCATTTCACCTGACCCCTCGTAGCCTGGGCTTCCCCTGACTTTTTTTCTTTGCTTTTTTTCTTTTACCTGCCAGCAACAAACACACCTCCTTGTTGTCATGGCTACCAACGACCACTCTTCTTGTGCCAACAAGTCATTGCCTGACAAAACATTATTTCCTATGTTTCCCTGCCTTTTTTGCCTTTTTTATTTCTTGTGTTTTAGACAAAAACAAAAGAAAAAGATCTACAGATTCAGGCTTTTCTTTACCTGTGGTAGTCGGGTAGAATGACGTCACTGACACTGCTTTAATATGAAAACAAACTTTCTCAAACAAAAAACAAAAACAAAAAAGGAGTGGGTCGGTGTGTCATCTTTACCGAGCACCATACATGTTTTGCTTCACATTCAAATTATTATTTTTCCTTTTCAAAAATAATTCAGAGAGAAAAAAAACAGAGAAGTCAAATATATCAAATTTGCACGAATCTTCTAGTGAAGGTGCCTCCTCCTTCTGACCTTAGGGTAACTAATTTCTCAGACAGTGACATGACAGTGCGCTGGGAAGCTGCAGCTGATGATGATGTTTCTTACCTCACTAAGTGGAGGCGACCTGAGACAGGTGGGGAAGAACTATTGGATTGTTGGGGGTACATATTATGAAGTAAAAAAAATACAATATCTCAATAAACTGTTGTCCTGTGTCTTAAGGAGTATGAGATATCACTGTCTGCACTCTATGGAGATGGAGCTCAGAGTGAAGCTGTGGCCATACGCTACACTCAAAAAAATGAACGGGATGAATTGTTCAGTTTAAAATAATTATTTATTTTCATTTTACTTAAAATATATGTCTTTGTTGAGTTAAAATATGTTTTTCTAATAAAGTCTACATAATTGTGTCTATTATTGTCTGTACAGAAGACTTGAAGACATAACATTTAATTTAAGTTAATTAGGATTGATATACTTCATATATCCACAAGGTGGCAGTAATCCAACAACAGAGGTCATAAAAAACCAAAGAATAACAGGCTTGGGCCTGCTCATGCGCAAGACTTGAAATTTATCGAAAAAACGTTGTTTTGGCGGCAAGCTGCAGTTGGATTTTCATTTGTGAGAGGTAAGACCACGTCTTTCTTTGACTATGTTGTCTAGTATCTTCATATTGAGCATGGTTATATGTTGTGTTTGTCGCACAAGACATGTTACATATGTTGTCTATGCTTGTGCTGCGTTAGTTTTACTGGGTCTTAGACAAGTTAGAGATGTCAGATATTTCATCCTGTCATCCAAACAAGGGAACCGAGAGACCATTGGAAAGTTGGTGTGTATAGGTATACATCTAGGGCGGTATTTTTGTGCCTCTATTCTGAGCGCACGTAAAAAAAATTTTTAAAAAAAATTCAAGCGCAAATGTTGCATTTTGAGAAAAAAATTCTTGAGTGAATAAAATTTTAATTTGAGCGAACCAAATTCATTGCTGCGTGCAAGAAATGTATTGTTTGCAATTATCCATCTACACATGAATTTGGACACGACGTGACCCCCTCTCACTCAGTTGTTGGTATTAGTGATGGGTCGTTCGCGAACGAAATGGCTCTTAGAGCCGACTCTTTGACGTGAACGACGAGAGCCGGCTCCTTATCGCGAGCCGTGACGGCTCGTGGGGTTTTTTTTTTCTCTCACCCTCTCTCTCGCACTTTTTTCCGCTTCACTCTGCACGCGAGCCTTGTGCTTTACGCTGGGCAGAGGGGGGAGGGGCGGTAGTTACACTCAGTAGCACAGGAACAGAGCCAGAAGGAGAGAGAGAGAAAGAGAGCCAGGGACAACAACTTCACATTAGAAAGGTATAGTAATCATCCACAACTATTTTCGGTTGCAGATGATAAAGGATTCAGAAAGTGCGGATTCATGCGGGCCCATATGACAGAGAATGTGCATGTTCTTTTTGTTTTCATATTATAATTTATATTTAATTGTGTTTTGCAGTGTTTTGTGTTGTTTTCACTTTAAATTTGTAAAAGGAAACAGCTGAAAATTTAAATAGTTAAAAGTTGAAATGTGAATAGTTGATTTTTGTATTATATGATTTATTTATTACATTTTATGTGGCGTGAATAAATAAAAGTATATTTACAGTGGTCCCTAGAGACAAAGCACATACAAACTTCAAATCACGTACGAACTCTGAAGCATGTACAAACTCCAAAACACGTAAAAACACGTACAAACTCCAAAACACGTAAAAACTCAGAAGCATATAAAAACTCAAAACACTTACAAAAGACAACAGAAGTGCTCCAGGATGCTGGGCGCAGTGTTGAGCTTTTGTTATCTTGTGGCTACACAATCCAGCAAGTACCAACGACCGGATTTGGTGTGTGATAGTAACAGGTAGATGAACTTTTTTTTAAATTATTTGAATATATTTGAGTGCCTGTGTATAAATACACAAACAATACACACATGCGTTCAATTGTGTAATTTAAGTGATCTAGTAGCTCTGCTTTGGAAGTTCAGTTCATGCTAGAAATGTGTTTTGGAGTTTGTACGTGTTTTGTCTCTAGGGGCCACCACATATATTTATATATAAACAAATAAAACCACTTTTTTACGTTAGTAATTCCTTTTGTGCATAATTTTATATTATTGTGAATAATAAATTAATTAAAGCAACAAAACAACCTGAAGAGCCGGTTCGGAGCCGAAAGAGGCGGCTCTTTTTAGTGAGCAGAGCAAAAAGAGCCGGAAATCCCATCACTAGTTGGTATTTGCTCTTGCTCAGATCTCTGCTCTCCAAACTCGATTTAGCTACATTCTGGACCGTGTTTCTGGAAAGTAGTAGCTAGCAAGCTGATTGGAGACTGTAGCAGCCAATCAGAATTTTAGCATCCAAGTCTGTGATTGGTTGGTTGTGTGGCACATTTAAAACGGTGTACAGAGAGTTGAGCGGATCTGATCAAGAGCAAATGCAAACAACTGAGCGAGAGGGGCTGTCATTGTGTGTGTATATGGATAATAGCAAACACTGAAATACATTTCTTGCATGCAGAAATGAAATTTTTTCGCTGAAATTAAACTTTTCTAAGATCAAAATAATTTTCTCCACAAAATGCAACATTTGAGCTTGCATTTCTTTTTTTTACTGCACTCAGAATAGATGCACAGATGAAGTATGTCCCTCATAGAGCAAACCTGGGAATAAGATGAGATATAATAGTACAAATGATAAAATTTAGTGTGCCTGTTTATCCCAGGTTATTGTAAACAATTGTATTAACTGCTAACATGTTAATATCCTTACTTTGCGGAATGTGTAAGACACATTTTTAATGTTTCTTTGCTTGTTAAAGTGATTAGCTAAAGGGGTTCTAGGATATTTTTCCACTTGCTTTATTGAGATTGCTTTATTGTAATTTGAGAATCACACAAATGTCTAATAGCATAACAATGATAGCATGAAGTTGTGACATTTAAAATCCAAAAATTGAGGGCCAGAAGCCACTGTGACACCATTGTTGTGCTCTATCAGTCATCTGTATTATATGAAAATGGTCTGTAAAGACAGCATGTTTCCTAGCAGAGTTATACATATCAACATGGTTATAAATTAAATTTTGTTAAATAAACACTACATTTTTTTTAAATGAAATTATTGACGAAAAATAACTGGACAGACAGAAGGTCAACAGACCTGATAATTTTTTCCATAGAAAGTTGGCACATGGCAGTGTCAATCTCTTGCTTTTCTTCTGAGTAAGCTTTTATTTACTTGTAATTCAATCAATAATTTTTAAGTTTTTTCCTGGCCTTTACCTGCTCCCTCTTATACTGATGTGGTGTATGTGGTATGCCTGTGCTTGCATGTGGTATGTGAACTGTCATACTTTTTTCAAAAAAAACTGTTTTACGAGTTAAGTTTTGTTTACTTTACTTTTATGTCTTCTCCAGATCTGAATGTGGCAGTGTAAAGGTTGCAGTGCAAGGACCTCAACTAGGGGCCAATTACTTAAACATTATAGATTAAAACATCCAGATTATGGGCACTGGCGCCCATATCCTTGCCCATATATTAGTTGTCCATGCACATTTAAGTCATGGAATGCACTCAGGTCCCATTTTTGTAGGATTCATAACAGAGAGAAATCACAGAAAACATTGTCACTGACCACATTCAGCTGCCATGTTTGTGGATTCTCTGAAGTTACCTCTGAAAAGGAGTATTTTAGTCACATAAATTTGCATCTGAAAGCAAATGAAACGGTCCCATGCGTGTTCAAGGGTTGTACATTTATGACAAACATCTATGGAACATTCAAATCACATAAAAATAGAAAACATCTTGGTTATTCTTACAGTGACTTTAAAGGTGGAATAGTAACAGTAAGAGACCGTTTTAACAGGCCAGCTCCTGAAGGGGAACATGAAGACAGTGAAGTATTTGACGAAGGCCAGGTGGAAGTGCAAGACTTGTCTCAGACTGGGATCTCTAAAAGTGATGAGAGGATGATAGAAGAGAAATTTGCAGTGATGTTGCTTAAGCTGGAAAATGTACTCCATGTTCCAAGCAGTGCAGTGGATGAGTTTTTGCAGGACTTGCACTTCCTGATGAGTTCTGCATCCCTGACTGCAATAAATGCCATAGTTACAGATTTTTGTACAAAGCAAAGTCATATTAATCTTAATGTGAAAGAAATTGAGGATTTGGCCTCTGCAGTCTGCATCTCTAACCCTCTGACAAAAACACTTGGACATATGGGTACACTTGGAACTGCTTTTAAGCGGAAACAGTACTTCAGCAAAAAGTTCCATGTCGTTGAACCAATTGAATATATTTTGGATAAGGAGAGCAACCACACCTACCAATATATACCATTACTGCAGACCCTACAACAGCTCCTAACAAAGAATGGTATAGTAGATGACATAGTAGAAAACTACAATGCTCAATCCAAGGAAACTGAAAGTATGCAACAAGAATACAGATCATTTCAAGATGGAGAATTTTTCAAACAAAATCAGTTCCTGTCTGCTGATGAATTGAGAATTACCGTGATGCTTTACATTGATGATTTTGAAGTATGCAACCCTCTCGGTACTTCAAGAAAGAAGCACAAACTTTGTGCAGTGTACTGGATATTAAGCAACTTATCCCAAGACCAACACTCCTCTTTGTCATCCATCTACTTGGCAATACTGTGTAAAAGCAGCTACGTCAAGGAATATGGGTATGAAAAAGTGCTTGAACCTCTTTTGTGTGATTTGGCAGTCTTGGAGGAGCATGGGGTATTTGTCCCACAGATTGGAAAAAATATTAAAGGCATGGTACAGTGTGTAGCTGCAGACAATCTAGGTGCTCATGGGATTGCAGGTTTTGTGGAGAGCTTTTCAGGAGAGTATGTTTGTCGATTTTGCACAGGACGCTTCAGCGACTTTCAGACCAAACCAGTACTTTCTGGAGAGTTTACTCTTCGATCCAAAGACCTGCACAAAGAACATGTCAAACATGCAGTAGAGAGTGGAAAGCATTGTGTTGGAGTAAAAAGGCCATGTGTGCTGACGGAAAATCTTTCTCATTTTCATGTGACAACTGGATATCCACCTGACATACTCCACGATCTTTTGGAAGGTGTTGTTCCAGTGGAACTTGCACAGTGTCTGGGTATGTTCATATCCAAAAAATACATCACTTTGGACTCTTTAAATAAAGTGATTGTCAGTTTTCCCTATAAGGGAAAAGATAAAACAAACCGTCCACACATTGTTCCACGAACATTGTTAAGAAAAAATACAATAGGTGGCAATGCAGCGGAAAATTGGACTCCGTTAAGATTGCTGCCCTTCTTGATTGGAGATGTTATACCTGACGGTGATCCAGTGTGGGAAATCATTTTGGATTTAAAGGAGATAGTGGAACTTGCTGTTGCCCAGATCCATACAGAAGAATCAATTGGATATCTTCAGTTCAAAATTTCTGATCACAGACAGAAATATCAAGAAGCATTTCCCAACAAAAAACTTCTGCCAAAGCATCACTACTTGGAACATTACCCTCAGATGATCCGATGTTTTGGTCCTCTTGTTGGATTATGGACAATGCGATTTGAGGGAAAACACAGTTTTTTCAAGGAAGTGGCTCATCATACCAAGTGTTTCAAGAATGTTGCTCTAACACTGTCAAGGAAACATCAAATGCTGATTGCCTATCACTTACACTCATTACATCCACAGAAATCTGGAGTTGAAGTGTCAAGTGCATCAAGAGTTCCACTTGAGGTTCTGAAAGATGACATTTCTCTGCCTATCAAAAAGATGTATCCTGACATGACAGAAGTAAACATGACTAAAAGTGCAGACTATAGAGGGATCAACTACAGAAATAGAATGATCGTTATCTGTGGTTTTACTGATGGGCTGCCTGAATTTGGAGAGATAATCAGATTATGTGTTGTTCAGGGTACACTGAATTTCATTGTCAGCAAGTTTTCGTCTTGGTTTAGGGAGCACTACCGGGCCTTTGAACTGCAACCATGTACAAGTGGCAAAATGTCCCTGATAACATATGATGAACTGGCAGAGAAGTACCCATTAAATGACTACTTCATTGGTCCCCTTCGAATGGTTACATTGAAAAGATATCCTTACATCAAAAGCACACAATGAATATGTGAGTAAACAGCTGTAATTAATACCTTACTCAATATGCACTTTAATCTCACTGGCATAAGCACCTAAAGTAGCATCTGGCTTTATTGTGATGTTCAGCCACTAACTCCTTGTGACTTGTTGAATCTAACAGTCTGTTAGGCCCATCAGTACATCTTCTAGACAAGAAAACCTTTAATCTGTGTTTATGTTGAGATTAGCCAGAATTTTTCTCACTTCTCTGTTAAGTACCGTTGTGAAACATGTTGACATCTCAATTTTAATACTTTCAATTTTGTACGTAGTTACTGGATTTATGTTCATGTATATATATTTTTTCTTTTCTAGACTGAAGCACGGAATCGAATGATGGCTGAACCAGTAAAACTGCGGATCATCCTTGGTTCCAACAATACTGAAAAACTGACGATAGCATCGGGCATGCCAAAGTCTGTGGAGGATCTTTCAGATGAGAGCAAACGTCAGTTTGATATTCAGGGGGACATTAGACTCCAGTACATGGACAGTGACTTTGATAATGAGTTTATCAACCTTAAACGAATGGATGATATTCAGGACAAGAGCACAGTGAAAGTCATCTGTCTGACTGATGCTTCAGACTTTGGTGAAGTTGGGATGAACCAAAGTGGGGAAGAAACGTCACTATCATCTTCTGACACACTATTACTTTCATCCTCTGACTCCGAAACTGCTCGATCTCAGTGGCCTGCAGAATTCCAAATACCAAAGTTTCCGTATGACGTGGAGATGCAACTTCAAAGTGCAAACCAGGCTTTCATATCAAATGGAATTCTTCTGAACCCAGGACACAAACTTAAGTCAGACATTTTAGAAGCTCTAGCTGAGAAAATCATGACGTTTAAGGCATATCCTTCAAACTTGGAAATAGAATCTGTTGCTGAAGCTTTAATCAAAGCACATCCATGCTTAAGAGAACAAGGATCTTTCAGTGGTTTCTACGGATGGAAGATTAGCCTCAAGTACAAGATGGCAAATTATAGGACAAAGCTTAGAAACTTGGGGTGCCCAGAAGTGAGCATTAATTCCCTCAAGCACAAACCAACCGATCGATGTCACCCAGCATATGCTGTCAAAAAACCTAGAAAGGCAGAGGTAAATTTTTGTCCTCCTTATCCGGCTGGAGAGACCCAGGACAGCCTTGAAAGGGAGAGATTGGCATTGCTAACTGAGGTCAAGAAGAAGCATAATGAGATAGTTATCAAAGAGAAGATGGCCAGGACCTTTGCATACAGGAGGCAGGAACTTGTCAAAAACAATCCCATGATCGCCGACTTCAAGATCAGATGGCCAGGACTATTTAGTGTGGCTGAGGTATGAATCTTTATAAATAACAATAAAAGCTGTAATGGCTCCAGTAGTATGTATATGTGTACGTATAGTATATATAAATATAGTTACAGTACAGTATGTTGTGTTTGTTGACATGTTTTTAGGTAGAAGCAGAATTTGTAAGGATTACTACTGCTCCACTGGTTCCGAGGTTTCTTGCACAACTTGACCAATACACTGACCAACTAATAAAAGTCTTCAAGAATAAAGGAGGCGCTGCAGGGAGGAAAATCAGGCAAATTTTGGCCCCAGCCACACAGGTGCGTTTTTCTGTTCGCAGCAAAATGTTATGGCATTATAAGATCACTTTCAAATTTAAACAGCTAGTGTATAGTACCTGCAAGTTCCATTTTGGTATGCAAAAAAAGATGCCGTATTAGTTTGTCTTTCCCTCTGTTGCTTAATATGGATATGTATAATATGGTGGAAACCCTGCCCACATGTTAAATATTCATGTGATCATTAATTGGTCTTGTGTACATGTCTGTGTCAGCAGTGGATATGTCATTCATTTTGCATATACTGTCAGTTTGTGTCATTCTAAAGTATTTCTGTTTTCTCTTTCTGTACCTCTGTCACTCTCTCCAGAATGAAACTATTGAAAAGAGGAGGGAGTGTGTCCTCAGGGCACTACCTCTTTACCTAAATGAAGACCCAAGCATCCTCTTTAAAGAATACCTGGTTGGTAATTTTAGCGTAGTCTTTATCTGTATTAAACCAAATCTTGAATAACTAATGTTGTCACATTGTTATAATTTGCATGGAATCTGTTTAAATGCTTTGGGGAAATGTTAGGAGTTTTCCTGTAATGCAACTCAGGTCAGAATAAATGACACTCAGACAGGTTTGCAGGTTTAACGTGCACATGGGTGAGAGTTCAAACGGAGACTCACACTCCGCAGCAGTCACCACCCTTTATTTATACTCAAGCATGTTTGCGTCACAGTCACATGAATGGAAGAGATAACATATAACAGTAGAGACTTCATCACATGCAGGAAGAGATAACATACAATGGCATAGACTTCGTGCTGAGCTTGCACAGTGTAACTTCTCTAGTAAAAAGAGCAAACACATCTAGAGAACCTCAAATGAAATGTACTTCTATACATAAACATAATAAAATCTTTCAACAGGAATCTTTATGTATACACACATTTCAGGAAGAGTTATGCAATGTAATGCAATCCAATACTAAAAAGTTAGTAATACATAATACTTAGAGGATGCATATATATATAATGGTGATTCTATTTAGTATTTATTTATTTAACATTTTTTGTTAAAACTGTAGTCGAAAATAATGGCGCACCAGGGTGCAGAATCATTAGTCTTCCTGATATTGTGTTTATTTCATTAAAGGGTGACTTTGGCTTTTTTTTTTTTTTAAGGATGCATTTTTCTGTGTTTTTGTGTCTAATTCCCAATGCGATGGGTTTTTGTTTTACTCTCTGTTTTAAAGGATTCTGATGCTACAGCTGTTCAAAGGGAGCTGGAACAAATTACCCTTGGTATCTTCACCATCAGTGTTGAAGGAGGTGATGCCAACACTCCTCCAGCTGATGTGGGTATAACCATCGAGGGTGTTGAAGTTCTGCATGACCTGGGAGACATGGCCTCTGCGTGTGCGGTCTTAATGGGTGTGATATATGCACTCAATCTCAGTTATCCTCGGGAACTGAAAGCTTTCTTTGAGGTACTTCAGAAGGTCTTCCTTCATCTGGATGCCAGCAGACTCTCAACAAAGGTACAGATGCTCAAGAATAAACTGTATGAATAATCCAACCCTTCTTTTATTTGGATGAATGTTCTGTCAGATGGACAGAAGTTTTTGGGAGGCGAATAAAATGGAAATTTGGTTTAAAAAATGTTGTTTTTTTTGGTGGGGGGGGGGAACCAAAATTTGAGAGAGATTTAAAACATTTGTTTGTAAACAATTGCAATTACAGAGATTTTACTCTTTTTGGGGGCGGGGGGGTTTAGGGCCTACTAAAAGATTATTCAAAGTATTTAGATTTAAATGGTTTCATTGAGAGACGATACAGGATGAATGTGCATTTTGCCGCATTTTAAAAAAGAACAATTCTTTCCATGTTAAAATGTTTGCCACTTGAGTTTTTTCCCTATACAGTGGTAAAATAAATGCTGTCAGTGGCAAGTGTTAAATGAGTTCTGTTAAGCTGCTGCAAAAAACTGAAAACTGGCAAGCTGTTTTATTGTCAGATCATAATGTTTGCATATTTTATTCAAGTTTTATTTGGGATGGTGATATCATTTTGGGAATATTAGTAGACTATTTGTTTTTATTATTATTATTATTATTATTACTTTTTTTTAATCTAACCTGGTGACTGGAACCTGTTTATTCTGTTCTTCACAAATTTGTCATGGGATGCCGTCCAGGATTGTGGCTGTTAAGGTGAACAGTTCATTTTGATTTGTTAAAGGTTTTGTGGTCAACCTATTATGTGATCTTAAATGTTTTTTCTTCTGTTTCTGGCAGAGACATTTAATTTAAAATCGTTATTTTTATGGTGCATCTGTGTGCATACTATTAGTTACTAACCTTAATGGGTTAATAATGTGTGGTGCAGCTGTTTTGTTAAAGAAATGTTTAATGAATGTCTTGGCAATAAAGGAAATTAAAGAAAATAAGTGGCTTGTATTAAATTCATTTGTGTGGAACCTGTTGACAAAATAGATTTGTGTAAAACTAATTAGTAAAGCACAATTTTGCTGAAAATATAATATTTTAATTAATCTAACTTAAATTTAACATTTAAAAACCACAAACAAGAAATGTGTTCACAAAACGAATCTAATCTATCTAACCTGTAAATACATAATTTATGTCCATACAACATAACTTGTTTTAGGTGGTCTTAAATATTGCTTGTTAATTAATCCTAAATAGATTTATAAAATTGGCTCACTTCAAAAGGATTGTTTTACTGTAATGCAAGTTTATTAAATTAGATGACCTAAAGATTTTTGCTTTAAACTAACACAATTCAATTTCGTGGAACCTGTTGACAAAATAATTTTAATTAAAGTCAACGTTTCATTTTTTTGAGTGTACAGCACCTGTGAGTCACACATTTTCTGATCCTGAACGTTTGTCAAACTCAGGAGGGGAGAGCCTGAAACCATTTACCTAAGTCACATTAGCAGCAGTGTTCAGCCTAAAAAATAGACAAGTTAAAAGTCATGCATCCATATTATTTGTTTATTTATTAAATTATTTTCGAGACACTGTTAGTTGTTAGAAGCCAGTGTTTTAATGACAGGACATATATGACAGTAATGAGACAACCTAAGATATCCAAGATTAGCACAAAAACACAAATAGAATCACAGAAAGCGTGTTTCTCTCCCGTTAGTCTTTAGGCCCAGTTACCTTTTACTTTTCTGTGGTCAGTAGCCCTTCATGTCATATTCTGTCTCTATGTACAATATAGCATTACTAATACAATAACCTATATGTAAATGAACTTCATTGTGTAATTGATGGCAGTTCTCAAAGTACTAGTCACTTAAAGGTTAAATTTCACATCGAAATTCTCATATTATATTCTATTTGAATGTTTAAAAAGAAAAATATCACAGTATTTATGCTTTCACTGAGCATATACCTGCATCAATGATGAACTCTCAAGGCTGAAAAGTCCTGGCTTTGGTCAGCCACGGTCCACGCACACGCACACGTCACCAATCCCTGACTGCTTGATCATAACAGCAATTGGGCTGCTGGGAACATGACGGGCGTTCTTCTTGATGTTAACAAGGTGCTCACCAATCTCCCTGGGAACAAACGAGATTCCTAAGACAGACCGACAAAACAGATGTTAACAACGCTTATTCTTGTGTGTGCATGCAGCCCGTTTCAGTTGCTCCTGCTTCTTTCTCCACGCTTTAACTTTTATTACTTTCCCCCTCTGTCTTTTACTTAAGGGTTAATAAAGTATTTGGATTCTGATGAGTCTCATTGTTTAGCAAACTTCTCACTTATCAGACGGACACTCACCAATGTGAGCGTTACGCAGCATCTTCAGCAGGCAGGGCTCCTCTGGGCCTGAGGGTGTTGTAAGAGGGGCTGTCAGCTGGCTGAGGTCACGCTCGCCTATGTCCAGTGGAATATCTGCAGCAGAGCCCGCCTTCAGTGAAGTATGTTGGCTGGAAGGCTTTCAGGCCCGTCTTTGCCACTCCAGGGTCAGAGACCTTCACCTTGTTTGGATGACAGCCTGCTCTGATATTCATCTGTGGGCACAAACACCAAAACTCAAGAGACTTTTCAGTGAGAAGAAAAGGCAAACCTTGCATGCCAGAGTGAAAGTGAGAGTGTGTGAGTGCATACTCACCCTGAATGGACTCTCAGGGATGTTAGCGTCTCCCCAGGAGACCATCACAGTGTGCTTCACAGGCTTACGTGGGGTGCAGGTGTATGTGCTGTTGCTATTATCCTTAACCTGGACATCCACAGAATTGACTTCACCATCCTGTGCAGAAGACAAGGGATTATAGTTCAATCAGATTTAACACACTGTATTTTTCGGACCATAAGGCGCACTGTCGATGAACAGGTCTGGTTTCATACATGAGGCGCACTGGACTATAAAACGCATTAAGCGAAACAAAACAGCCAGATAAGTCAAACTTTACTCAACTCTTTCTTCTTGCTTCCTCCACTTCCGTACCATTGATTCATTCATGTTGAAATCTCTCGCAGCTGCTCTATTCTCATGTTCTACTGCGTGACTGACAGCCTTGAGTTTGAAATCCGCTTCGTCAGCATGTCTCTTAACAGGTGGCATTTTGGGGTCATGATCCACACACAATACAGTAATATTATGTTGCAGCACAGTACGTATCACTCCGCCAGGCTCCTGACTACGTAGCCGTAATGCTCCGACAATCCATCAAGCGGTGCGACTTCGTAGCTTACCAAAGTCGTACTAAAACATTTTTTGACAGATTTTTAAGCGCCGTGTATTACATAAAATCGGTTCAAGGTCAATAAGCACAACCACAATTCATACATAAGGCGCACTGTCGATTTTTGAGAGATAATTAAAGGATTTTAAGTGCGACTCATAGTCCGAAAAATACGGTACATACAATATATTTAACATATTTGTGATCATATACAAAGCCAGATATACCTGGGCTATAATTTTCAGAGGAGCTTTTCCTCCTTGCTTGGCATCAACTGTGAGTTCACTGGGTTTTCCAACAGCCAGACCACTGCTCTGTAGGCCTGGACCGTACGCCTTAACCTAGAGAAAACTATTTTAAACAAACAATTAAAAAAGGAACAAGTCAAAGATCTACTATAGCCAAAAGATCATTTACAGACTATAGCGCTGTGAAAAAATATTTGCCTCCTTTCTCATTTCGTATCTTGTTCCATATTTGTCACACTTACACGTTTCAGATCAATAAATGTTAATATTAGACAAGAATGTCTAATATTAAACGGCAGTTTTCAAGGGGAAAAAGCTATCCAAACATACTTGGTCCTATATGAAAAAGTAATTGCACCGAATTAAATAAATTCTAACAACAGCTTATCAAGTTTAAAGGCGCTTCTGCTGTTTAACACGACCTCTGCTAGTTTCCTCTTTCTGGCGCAAAGCGGGAGATAAACAAGCAAGAGAGACGGGACTTGTGGCAGAAACGCCGATCAGCTGATCATTGATCAGTTTCATGATTGAAGTAGCAGCAGGAGAGGGAGAACGAGAGAAGAAGAGGCAGCTGTGCAGCAAAGACACAGAATAACTCCAGCTTTTTGTCTTTTTTTATTGTAGCTGAAGTACGGGACAAATCGCTTTTATTTTCAGCTCAATACAAAACGCATAATATTAACTCTGAATACCAGAGGATTCCGTTTTTTATGGCACGGTTGGCTCTACTAACTAACCATATGAATAAAATAAAGTTCACCAGTAACATCATAGCACCCACCCAACTGTACAGAAACTCCATCATGCTAGCTAGTACACAGTACGAGTTATTGTAACTGACTGTAAAAAGTTAGCACAAGGAAAATAAACTCCACCTAAACTTGGTTTGACCCAGATAGACTGCAGGTCATAACTTCTTACCTGAAGCTCATTTCACCTGACAGTCGGACTGGCGGCCGCCTTGCGTCTCTCCACCTCCAGTCCTTTCCCCCATCCACCTGCTGGCCTCCACCACTTGCTAATTTGACTGAATGTGTGAAAGCTCCACCATAGCCACTACCAAACAACTGAGTTATTTTTACACGTCTGCCAGCATCTGTCCAATCCGCCACCTTTCACTGTTTACACAGTTAGGAAAAAAAGACAACAACAACAACAACAACAAAACATTGGGCCATTTAAAAGGCAAAATGAGCATCGGCCCACCGGGCAAATGGCCGGTATACCCGATGCCCCACAGACAGACTGAGGCCCCGCCGCTATTTTTGAGTGCAAAAATGTGTGGTCTCCAGCTAATGGAAAAGGCTGATCGCACGATGTGCGCGTAGTGCTCTTTAAATAGAACAATTTGCCCCATTCTCTTCGCCCGTCATGTGGCCACATGTGGCGGGCTAGCAGGCTAGCAACATACAGGCCCGGGTTCGAGCCCTCGGCTCACTTCCCTCTGTATGTTCACCTGCTAGGGGGAGGTCCAGGCGGGCGATCTTGGAGTGAAAATTCCAAGGGATGACCCCTCGTAGCCTGGGCTTCCCCTGACTTTTTTTCTTTGCTTTGCTTTTTTTCATTTACCTGCCAGCAACAAACACACCTCCTTGTTGTCATGGCTACCAACGACCACTCTTCTTGTGCCAACAAGTCATTGCCTGACAAAACATTATTTCCTATGTTTCCCTGGCTGTTTTGCCTTTTTTATTTCTTGTGTTTTAGACAAAAACAAAAGAAAAAGATCTACAGATTCAGGCTTTTCTTTACCTGTGGTAGTCGGGTAGAATGACGTCACTGACACTGCTTTAATATGAAAACAAACTTTCTCAAACAAAAAACAAAAACAAAAAAGGAGTGGGTCGGTGTGTCATCTTTACCGAGCACCATACATGTTTTGCTTCACATTCAAATTATTATTTTTCCTTTTCAAAAATAATTCAGAGAGAAAAAAAACAGAGAAGTCAAATATATCAAATTTGCACGAATCTTCTAGTGAAGGTGCCTCCTCCTTCTGACCTTAGGGTAACTAATTTCTCAGACAGTGACATGACAGTGCGCTGGGAAGCTGCAGCTGATGATGATGTTTCTTACCTCACTAAGTGGAGGCGACCTGAGACAGGTGGGGAAGAACTATTGGATTGTTGGGGTACATATTATGAAGTAAAAAAAATACAATATCTCAATAAACTGTTGTCCTGTGTCTTAAGGAGTATGAGATATCACTGTCTGCACTCTATGGAGATGGAGCTCAGAGTGAAGCTGTGGCCATACGCTACAGCACCTGTGAGTCACACATTTTCTGATCCTGAACGTTTGTCAAACTCAGGAGGGGAGAGCCTGAAACCATTTACCTAAGTCACATTAGCAGCAGTGTTCAGCCTAAAAAATAGACAAGTTAAAAGTCATGCATCCATATTATTTGTTTATTTATTAAATTATTTTCGAGACACTGTTAGTTGTTAGAAGCCAGTGTTTTAATGACAGGACATATATGACAGTAATGAGACAACCTAAGATATCCAAGATTAGCACAAAAACACAAATAGAATCACAGAAAGCGTGTTTCTCTCCCGTTAGTCTTTAGGCCCAGTTACCTTTTACTTTTCTGTGGTCAGTAGCCCTTCATGTCATATTCTGTCTCTATGTACAATATAGCATTACTAATACAATAACCTATATGTAAATGAACTTCATTGTGTAATTGATGGCAGTTCTCAAAGTACTAGTCACTTAAAGGTTAAATTTCACATCGAAATTCTCATATTATATTCTATTTGAATGTTTAAAAAGAAAAATATCACAGTATTTATGCTTTCACTGAGCATATACCTGCATCAATGATGAACTCTCAAGGCTGAAAAGTCCTGGCTTTGGTCAGCCACGGTCCACGCACACGCACACGTCACCAATCCCTGACTGCTTGATCATAACAGCAATTGGGCTGCTGGGAACATGACGGGCGTTCTTCTTGATGTTAACAAGGTGCTCACCAATCTCCCTGGGAACAAACGAGATTCCTAAGACAGACCGACAAAACAGATGTTAACAACGCTTATTCTTGTGTGTGCATGCAGCCCGTTTCAGTTGCTCCTGCTTCTTTCTCCACGCTTTAACTTTTATTACTTTCCCCCTCTGTCTTTTACTTAAGGGTTAATAAAGTATTTGGATTCTGATGAGTCTCATTGTTTAGCAAACTTCTCACTTATCAGACGGACACTCACCAATGTGAGCGTTACGCAGCATCTTCAGCAGGCAGGGCTCCTCTGGGCCTGAGGGTGTTGTAAGAGGGGCTGTCAGCTGGCTGAGGTCAAGCTCGCCTATGTCCAGTGGAATATCTGCAGCAGAGCCCGCCTTCAGTGAAGTATGTTGGCTGGAAGGCTTTCAGGCCCGTCTTTGCCACTCCAGGGTCAGAGACCTTCACCTTGTTTGGATGACAGCCTGCTCTGATATTCATCTGTGGGCACAAACACCAAAACTCAAGAGAGTTTTCAGTGAGAAGAAAAGGCAAACCTTGCATGCCAGAGTGAAAGTGAGAGTGTGTGAGTGCATACTCACCCTGAATGGACTCTCAGGGATGTTAGCGTCTCCCCAGGAGACCATCACAGTGTGCTTCACAGGCTTACGTGGGGTGCAGGTGTATGTGCTGTTGCTATTATCCTTAACCTGGACATCCACAGAATTGACTTCACCATCCTGTGCAGAAGACAAGGGATTATAGTTCAATCAGATTTAACACACTGTATTTTTCGGACCATAAGGCGCACTGTCGATGAACAGGTCTGGTTTCATACATGAGGCGCACTGGACTATAAAACGCATTAAGCGAAACAAAACAGCCAGATAAGTCAAACTTTACTCAACTCTTTCTTCTTGCTTCCTCCACTTCCGTACCATTGATTCATTCATGTTGAAATCTCTCGCAGCTGCTCTATTCTCATGTTCTACTGCGTGACTGACAGCCTTGAGTTTGAAATCCGCTTCGTCAGCATGTCTCTTAACAGGTGGCATTTTGGGGTCATGATCCACACACAATACAGTAATATTATGTTGCAGCACAGTACGTATCACTCCGCCAGGCTCCTGACTACGTAGCCGTAATGCTCCGACAATCCATCAAGCGGTGCGACTTCGTAGCTTACCAAAGTCGTACTAAAACATTTTTTGACAGATTTTTAAGCGCCGTGTATTACATAAAATCGGTTCAAGGTCAATAAGCACAACCACAATTCATACATAAGGCGCACTGTCGATTTTTGAGAGATAATTAAAGGATTTTAAGTGCGACTCATAGTCCGAAAAATACGGTACATACAATATATTTAACATATTTGTGATCATATACAAAGCCAGATATACCTGGGCTATAATTTTCAGAGGAGCTTTTCCTCCTTGCTTGGCATCAACTGTGAGTTCACTGGGTTTTCCAACAGCCAGACCACTGCTCTGTAGGCCTGGACCGTACGCCTTAACCTAGAGAAAACTATTTTAAACAAACAATTAAAAAAGGAACAAGTCAAAGATCTACTATAGCCAAAAGATCATTTACAGACTATAGCGCTGTGAAAAAATATTTGCCTCCTTTCTCATTTCGTATCTTATTCCATATTTGTCACACTTACACGTTTCAGATCAATAAATTTTAATATTAGACAAGAATGTCTAATATTAAACGGCAGTTTTCAAGGGGAAAAAGCTATCCAAACATACTTGGTCCTATATGAAAAAGTAATTGCACCGAATTAAATAAATTCTAACAACAGCTTATCAAGTTTAAAGGCGCTTCTGCTGTTTAACACGACCTCTGCTAGTTTCCTCTTTCTGGCGCAAAGCGGGAGATAAACAAGCAAGAGAGACGGGACTTGTGGCAGAAACGCCGATCAGCTGATCATTGATCAGTTTCATGATTGAAGTAGCAGCAGGAGAGGGAGAACGAGAGAAGAAGAGGCAGCTGTGCAGCAAAGACACAGAATAACTCCAGCTTTTTGTCTTTTTTTATTGTAGCTGAAGTACGGGACAAATCGCTTTTATTTTCAGCTCAATACAAAACGCATAATATTAACTCTGAATACCAGAGGATTCCGTTTTTTATGGCACGGTTGGCTCTACTAACTAACCATATGAATAAAATAAAGTTCACCAGTAACATCATAGCACCCACCCAACTGTACAGAAACTCCATCATGCTAGCTAGTACACAGTACGAGTTATTGTAACTGACTGTAAAAAGTTAGCACAAGGAAAATAAACTCCACCTAAACTTGGTTTGACCCAGATAGACTGCAGGTCATAACTTCTTACCTGAAGCTCATTTCACCTGACAGTCGGACTGGCGGCCGCCTTGCGTCTCTCCACCTCCAGTCCTTTCCCCCATCCACCTGCTGGCCTCCACCACTTGCTAATTTGACTGAATGTGTGAAAGCTCCACCATAGCCACTACCAAACAACTGAGTTATTTTTACACGTCTGCCAGCATCTGTCCAATCCGCCACCTTTCACTGTTTACACAGTTAGGAAAAAAAGACAACAACAACAACAACAAAACATTGGGCCATTTAAAAGGCAAAATTAGCATCGGCCCACCGGGCAAATGGCCGGTATACCCGATGCCCCACAGACAGACTGAGGCCCCGCCGCTATTTTTGAGTGCAAAAATGTGTGGTCTCCAGCTAATGGAAAAGGCTGATCGCACGATGTGCTCTTTAAATAGAACAATTTGCCCCATTCTCTTCGCCCGTCATGTGGCCACATGTGGCGGGCTAGCAGGCTAGCAACATACAGGCCCGGGTTCGAGCCCTCGGCCCACTTCCCTCTGTATGTTCACCTGCTAGGGGGAGGTCCAGGCGGGCGATCTTGGAGTGAAAATTCCAAGGGATGACCCCTCGTAGCCTGGGCTTCCCCTGACTTTTTTTCTTTGCTTTGCTTTTTTTCATTTACCTGCCAGCAACAAACACACCTCCTTGTTGTCATGGCTACCAACGACCACTCTTCTTGTGCCAACAAGTCATTGCCTGACAAAACATTATTTCCTATGTTTCCCTGGCTGTTTTGCCTTTTTTATTTCTTGTGTTTTAGACAAAAACAAAAGAAAAAGATCTACAGATTCAGGCTTTTCTTTACCTGTGGTAGTCGGGTAGAATGACGTCACTGACACTGCTTTAATATGAAAACAAACTTTCTCAAACAAAAAACAAAAACAAAAAAGGAGTGGGTCGGTGTGTCATCTTTACCGAGCACCATACATGTTTTGCTTCACATTCAAATTATTATTTTTCCTTTTCAAAAATAATTCAGAGAGAAAAAAAACAGAGAAGTCAAATATATCAAATTTGCACGAATCTTCTAGTGAAGGTGCCTCCTCCTTCTGACCTTAGGGTAACTAATTTCTCAGACAGTGACATGACAGTGCGCTGGGAAGCTGCAGCTGATGATGATGTTTCTTACCTCACTAAGTGGAGGCGACCTGAGACAGGTGGGGAAGAACTATTGGATTGTTGGGGTACATATTATGAAGTAAAAAAAATACAATATCTCAATAAACTGTTGTCCTGTGTCTTAAGGAGTATGAGATATCACTGTCTGCACTCTATGGAGATGGAGCTCAGAGTGAAGCTGTGGCCATACGCTACAGCACCTGTGAGTCACACATTTTCTGATCCTGAACGTTTGTCAAACTCAGGAGGGGAGAGCCTGAAACCATTTACCTAAGTCACATTAGCAGCAGTGTTCAGCCTAAAAAATAGACAAGTTAAAAGTCATGCATCCATATTATTTGTTTATTTATTAAATTATTTTCGAGACACTGTTAGTTGTTAGAAGCCAGTGTTTTAATGACAGGACATATATGACAGTAATGAGACAACCTAAGATATCCAAGATTAGCACAAAAACACAAATAGAATCACAGAAAGCGTGTTTCTCTCCCGTTAGTCTTTAGGCCCAGTTACCTTTTACTTTTCTGTGGTCAGTAGCCCTTCATGTCATATTCTGTCTCTATGTACAATGTAGCATTACTAATACAATAACCTATATGTAAATGAACTTCATTGTGTAATTGATGGCAGTTCTCAAAGTACTAGTCACTTAAAGGTTAAATTTCACATCGAAATTCTCATATTATATTCTATTTGAATGTTTAAAAAGAAAAATATCACAGTATTTATGCTTTCACTGAGCATATACCTGCATCAATGATGAACTCTCAAGGCTGAAAAGTCCTGGCTTTGGTCAGCCACGGTCCACGCACACGCACACGTCACCAATCCCTGACTGCTTGATCATAACAGCAATTGGGCTGCTGGGAACATGACGGGCGTTCTTCTTGATGTTAACAAGGTGCTCACCAATCTCCCTGGGAACAAACGAGATTCCTAAGACAGACCGACAAAACAGATGTTAACAACGCTTATTCTTGTGTGTGCATGCAGCCCGTTTCAGTTGCTCCTGCTTCTTTCTCCACGCTTTAACTTTTATTACTTTCCCCCTCTGTCTTTTACTTAAGGGTTAATAAAGTATTTGGATTCTGATGAGTCTCATTGTTTAGCAAACTTCTCACTTATCAGACGGACACTCACCAATGTGAGCGTTACGCAGCATCTTCAGCAGGCAGGGCTCCTCTGGGCCTGAGGGTGTTGTAAGAGGGGCTGTCAGCTGGCTGAGGTCAAGCTCGCCTATGTCCAGTGGAATATCTGCAGCAGAGCCCGCCTTCAGTGAAGTATGTTGGCTGGAAGGCTTTCAGGCCCGTCTTTGCCACTCCAGGGTCAGAGACCTTCACCTTGTTTGGATGACAGCCTGCTCTGATATTCATCTGTGGGCACAAACACCAAAACTCAAGAGACTTTTCAGTGAGAAGAAAAGGCAAACCTTGCATGCCAGAGTGAAAGTGAGAGTGTGTGAGTGCATACTCACCCTGAATGGACTCTCAGGGATGTTAGCGTCTCCCCAGGAGACCATCACAGTGTGCTTCACAGGCTTACGTGGGGTGCAGGTGTATGTGCTGTTGCTATTATCCTTAACCTGGACATCCACAGAATTGACTTCACCATCCTGTGCAGAAGACAAGGGATTATAGTTCAATCAGATTTAACACACTGTATTTTTCGGACCATAAGGCGCACTGTCGATGAACAGGTCTGGTTTCATACATGAGGCGCACTGGACTATAAAACGCATTAAGCGAAACAAAACAGCCAGATAAGTCAAACTTTACTCAACTCTTTCTTCTTGCTTCCTCCACTTCCGTACCATTGATTCATTCATGTTGAAATCTCTCGCAGCTGCTCTATTCTCATGTTCTACTGCGTGACTGACAGCCTTGAGTTTGAAATCCGCTTCGTCAGCATGTCTCTTAACAGGTGGCATTTTGGGGTCATGATCCACACACAATACAGTAATATTATGTTGCAGCACAGTACGTATCACTCCGCCAGGCTCCTGACTACGTAGCCGTAATGCTCCGACAATCCATCAAGCGGTGCGACTTCGTAGCTTACCAAAGTCGTACTAAAACATTTTTTGACAGATTTTTAAGCGCCGTGTATTACATAAAATCGGTTCAAGGTCAATAAGCACAACCACAATTCATACATAAGGCGCACTGTCGATTTTTGAGAGATAATTAAAGGATTTTAAGTGCGACTCATAGTCCGAAAAATACGGTACATACAATATATTTAACATATTTGTGATCATATACAAAGCCAGATATACCTGGGCTATAATTTTCAGAGGAGCTTTTCCTCCTTGCTTGGCATCAACTGTGAGTTCACTGGGTTTTCCAACAGCCAGACCACTGCTCTGTAGGCCTGGACCGTGCGCCTTAACCTAGAGAAAACTATTTTAAACAAACAATTAAAAAAGGAACAAGTCAAAGATCTACTATAGCCAAAAGATCATTTACAGACTATAGCGCTGTGAAAAAATATTTGCCTCCTTTCTGATTTCGTATCTTGTTCCATATTTGTCACACTTACACGTTTCAGATCAATAAATGTTAATATTAGACAAGAATGTCTAATATTAAACGGCAGTTTTCAAGAGGAAAAAGCTATCCAAACATACTTGGTCCTATATGAAAAAGTAATTGCACCGAATTAAATAAATTCTAACAACAGCTTATCAAGTTTAAAGGCGCTTCTGCTGTTTAACACGACCTCTGCTAGTTTCCTCTTTCTGGCGCAAAGCGGGAGATAAACAAGCAAGAGAGACGGGACTTGTGGCAGAAACGCCGATCAGCTGATCATTGATCAGTTTCATGATTGAAGTAGCAGCAGGAGAGGGAGAACGAGAGAAGAAGAGGCAGCTGTGCAGCAAAGACACAGAATAACTCCAGCTTTTTGTCTTTTTTTTATTGTAGCTGAAGTACAGGACAAATCGCTTTTATTTTCAGCTCAATACAAAACGCATAATATTAACTCTGAATACCAGAGGATTCCGTTTTTTATGGCACGGTTGGCTCTACTAACTAACCATATGAATAAAATAAAGTTCACCAGTAACATCATAGCACCCACCCAACTGTACAGAAACTCCATCATGCTAGCTAGTACACAGTACGAGTTATTGTAACTGACTGTAAAAAGTTAGCACAAGGAAAATAAACTCCACCTAAACTTGGTTTGACCCAGATAGACTGCAGGTCATAACTTCTTACCTGAAGCTCATTTCACCTGACAGTCGGACTGGCGGCCGCCTTGCGTCTCTCCACCTCCAGTCCTTTCCCCCATCCACCTGCTGGCCTCCACCACTTGCTAATTTGACTGAATGTGTGAAAGCTCCACCATAGCCACTACCAAACAACTGAGTTATTTTTACACGTCTGCCAGCATCTGTCCAATCCGCCACCTTTCACTGTTTACACAGTTAGGAAAAAAAGACAACAACAACAACAACAAAACATTGGGCCATTTAAAAGGCAAAATTAGCATCGGCCCACCGGGCAAATGGCCGGTATACCCGATGCCCCACAGACAGACTGAGGCCCCGCCGCTATTTTTGAGTGCAAAAATGTGTGGTCTCCAGCTAATGGAAAAGGCTGATCGCACGATGTGCGCGTAGTGCTCTTTAAATAGAACAATTTGCCCCATTCTCTTCGCCCGTCATGTGGCCACATGTGGCGGGCTAGCAGGCTAGCAACATACAGGCCCGGGTTCGAGCCCTCGGCTCACTTCCCTCTGTATGTTCACCTGCTAGGGGGAGGTCCAGGCGGGCGATCTTGGAGTGAAAATTCCAAGGGATGACCCCTCGTAGCCTGGGCTTCCCCTGACTTTTTTTCTTTGCTTTGCTTTTTTTCATTTACCTGCCAGCAACAAACACACCTCCTTGTTGTCATGGCTACCAACGACCACTCTTCTTGTGCCAACAAGTCATTGCCTGACAAAACATTATTTCCTATGTTTTTTGCCTTTTTATTTCTTGTGTTTTAGACAAAAACAAAAGAAAAAGATCTACAGATTCAGGCTTTTCTTTACCTGTGGTAGTCGGGTAGAATGACGTCACTGACACTGCTTTAATATGAAAACAAACTTTCTCAAACAAAAAACAAAAACAAAAAAGGAGTGGGTCGGTGTGTCATCTTTACCGAGCACCATACATGTTTTGCTTCACATTCAAATTATTATTTTTCCTTTTCAAAAATAATTCAGAGAGAAAAAAAACAGAGAAGTCAAATATATCAAATTTGCACGAATCTTCTAGTGAAGGTGCCTCCTCCTTCTGACCTTAGGGTAACTAATTTCTCAGACAGTGACATGACAGTGCGCTGGGAAGCTGCAGCTGATGATGATGTTTCTTACCTCACTAAGTGGAGGCGACCTGAGACAGGTGGGGAAGAACTATTGGATTGTTGGGGTACATATTATGAAGTAAAAAAAATACAATATCTCAATAAACTGTTGTCCTGTGTCTTAAGGAGTATGAGATATCACTGTCTGCACTCTATGGAGATGGAGCTCAGAGTGAAGCTGTGGCCATACGCTACAGCACCTGTGAGTCACACATTTTCTGATCCTGAACGTTTGTCAAACTCAGGAGGGGAGAGCCTGAAACCATTTACCTAAGTCACATTAGCAGCAGTGTTCAGCCTAAAAAATAGACAAGTTAAAAGTCATGCATCCATATTATTTGTTTATTTATTAAATTATTTTCGAGACACTGTTAGTTGTTAGAAGCCAGTGTTTTAATGACAGGACATATATGACAGTAATGAGACAACCTAAGATATCCAAGATTAGCACAAAAACACAAATAGAATCACAGAAAGCGTGTTTCTCTCCCGTTAGTCTTTAGGCCCAGTTACCTTTTACTTTTCTGTGGTCAGTAGCCCTTCATGTCATATTCTGTCTCTATGTACAATATAGCATTACTAATACAATAACCTATATGTAAATGAACTTCATTGTGTAATTGATGGCAGTTCTCAAAGTACTAGTCACTTAAAGGTTAAATTTCACATCGAAATTCTCATATTATATTCTATTTGAATGTTTAAAAAGAAAAATATCACAGTATTTATGCTTTCACTGAGCATATACCTGCATCAATGATAAACTCTCAAGGCTGAAAAGTCCTGGCTTTGGTCAGCCACGGTCCACGCACACGCACACGTCACCAATCCCTGACTGCTTGATCATAACAGCAATTGGGCTGCTGGGAACATGACGGGCGTTCTTCTTGATGTTAACAAGGTGCTCACCAATCTCCCTGGGAACAAACGAGATTCCTAAGACAGACCGACAAAACAGATGTTAACAACGCTTATTCTTGTGTGTGCATGCAGCCCGTTTCAGTTGCTCCTGCTTCTTTCTCCACGCTTTAACTTTTATTACTTTCCCCCTCTGTCTTTTACTTAAGGGTTAATAAAGTATTTGGATTCTGATGAGTCTCATTGTTTAGCAAACTTCTCACTTATCAGACGGACACTCACCAATGTGAGCGTTACGCAGCATCTTCAGCAGGCAGGGCTCCTCTGGGCCTGAGGGTGTTGTAAGAGGGGCTGTCAGCTGGCTGAGGTCAAGCTCGCCTATGTCCAGTGGAATATCTGCAGCAGAGCCCGCCTTCAGTGAAGTATGTTGGCTGGAAGGCTTTCAGGCCCGTCTTTGCCACTCCAGGGTCAGAGACCTTCACCTTGTTTGGATGACAGCCTGCTCTGATATTCATCTGTGGGCACAAACACCAAAACTCAAGAGAGTTTTCAGTGAGAAGAAAAGGCAAACCTTGCATGCCAGAGTGAAAGTGAGAGTGTGTGTGAGTGCATACTCACCTTGAATGGACTCTCAGGGATGTTAGCGTCTCCCCAGGAGACCATCACAGTGTGCTTCACAGGCTTACGTGGGGTGCAGGTGTATGTGCTGTTGCTATTATCCTTAACCTGGACATCCACAGAATTGACTTCACCATCCTGTGCAGAAGACAAGGGATTATAGTTCAATCAGATTTAACACACTGTATTTTTCGGACCATAAGGCGCACTGTCGATGAACAGGTCTGGTTTCATACATGAGGCGCACTGGACTATAAAACGCATTAAGCGAAACAAAACAGCCAGATAAGTCAAACTTTACTCAACTCTTTCTTCTTGCTTCCTCCACTTCCGTACCATTGATTCATTCATGTTGAAATCTCTCGCAGCTGCTCTATTCTCATGTTCTACTGCGTGACTGACAGCCTTGAGTTTGAAATCCGCTTCGTCAGCATGTCTCTTAACAGGTGGCATTTTGGGGTCATGATCCACACACAATACAGTAATATTATGTTGCAGCACAGTACGTATCACTCCGCCAGGCTCCTGACTACGTAGCCGTAATGCTCCGACAATCCATCAAGCGGTGCGACTTCATAGCTTACCAAAGTCGTACTAAAACATTTTTTGACAGATTTTTAAGCGCCGTGTATTACATAAAATCGGTTCAAGGTCAGTAAGCACAACCACAATTCATACATAAGGCGCACTGTCGATTTTTGAGAGATAATTAAAGGATTTTAAGTGCGACTCATAGTCCGAAAAATACGGTACATACAATATATTTAACATATTTGTGATCATATACAAAGCCAGATATACCTGGGCTATAATTTTCAGAGGAGCTTTTCCTCCTTGCTTGGCATCAACTGTGAGTTCACTGGGTTTTCCAACAGCCAGACCACTGCTCTGTAGGCCTGGACCGTGCGCCTTAACCTAGAGAAAACTATTTTAAACAAACAATTAAAAAAGGAACAAGTCAAAGATCTACTATAGCCAAAAGATCATTTACAGACTATAGCGCTGTGAAAAAATATTTGCCTCCTTTCTCATTTCGTATCTTGTTCCATATTTGTCACACTTACACGTTTCAGATCAATAAATGTTAATATTAGACAAGAATGTCTAATATTAAACGGCAGTTTTCAAGGGGAAAAAGCTATCCAAACATACTTGGTCCTATATGAAAAAGTAATTGCACCGAATTAAATAAATTCTAACAACAGCTTATCAAGTTTAAAGGCGCTTCTGCTGTTTAACACGACCTCTGCTAGTTTCCTCTTTCTGGCGCAAAGCGGGAGATAAACAAGCAAGAGAGACGGGACTTGTGGCAGAAACGCCGATCAGCTGATCATTGATCAGTTTCATGATTGAAGTAGCAGCAGGAGAGGGAGAACGAGAGAAGAAGAGGCAGCTGTGCAGCAAAGACACAGAATAACTCCAGCTTTTTGTCTTTTTTTATTGTAGCTGAAGTACGGGACAAATCGCGTTTATTTTCAGCTCAATACAAAACGCATAATATTAACTCTGAATACCAGAGGATTCTGTTTTTTATGGCACGGTTGGCTCTACTAACTAACCATATGAATAAAATAAAGTTCACCAGTAACATCATAGCACCCACCCAACTGTACAGAAACTCCATCATGCTAGCTAGTACACAGTACGAGTTATTGTAACTGACTGTAAAAAGTTAGCACAAGGAAAATAAACTCCACCTAAACTTGGTTTGACCCAGATAGACTGCAGGTCATAACTTCTTACCTGAAGCTCATTTACCTGACAGTCGGACTGGCGGCCGCCTTGCGTCTCTCCACCTCCAGTCCTTTCCCCCATCCACCTGCTGGCCTCCACCACTTGCTAATTTGACTGAATGTGTGAAAGCTCCACCATAGCCACTACCAAACAACTGAGTTATTTTTACACGTCTGCCAGCATCTGTCCAATCCGCCACCTTTCACTGTTTACACAGTTAGGAAAAAAAGACAACAACAACAACAACAACAAGAAAACATTGGGCCATTTAAAAGGCAAAATTAGCATCGGCCCACCGGGCAAATGGCCGGTATACCCGATGCCCCACAGACAGACTGAGGCCCCGCCGCTATTTTTGAGTGCAAAAATGTGTGGTCTCCAGCTAATGGAAAAGGCTGATCGCGTAGTGCTCTTTAAATAGAACAATTTGCCCCATTCTCTTCGCCCGTCATGTGGCCACATGTGGCGGGCTAGCAGGCTAGCAACATACAGGCCCGGGTTCGAGCCCTCGGCTCACTTCCCTCTGTATGTTCACCTGCTAGGGGGAGGTCCAGGCGGGCGATCTTGGAGTGAAAATTCCAAGGGATGACCCCTCGTAGCCTGGGCTTCCCCTGACTTTTTTTCTTTGCTTTGCTTTTTTTCATTTACCTGCCAGCAACAAACACACCTCCTTGTTGTCATGGCTACCAACGACCACTCTTCTTGTGCCAACAAGTCATTGCCTGACAAAACATTATTTCCTATGTTTCCCTGGCTTTTTTGCCTTTTTTATTTCTTGTGTTTTAGACAAAAACAAAAGAAAAAGATCTACAGATTCAGGCTTTTCTTTACCTGTGGTAGTCGGGTAGAATGACGTCACTGACACTATTTAATATGAAAACAAACTTTCTCAAACAAAAAACAAAAACAAAAAAGGAGTGGGTCGGTGTGTCATCTTTACCGAGCACCATACATGTTTTGCTTCACATTCAAATTATTATTTTTCCTTTTCAAAAATAATTCAGAGAGAAAAAAAACAGAGAAGTCAAATATATCAAATTTGCACGAATCTTCTAGTGAAGGTGCCTCCTCCTTCTGACCTTAGGGTAACTAATTTCTCAGACAGTGACATGACAGTGCGCTGGGAAGCTGCAGCTGATGATGATGTTTCTTACCTCACTAAGTGGAGGCGACCTGAGACAGGTGGGGAAGAACTATTGGATTGTTGGGGTACATATTATGAAGTAAAAAAAATACAATATCTCAATAAACTGTTGTCCTGTGTCTTAAGGAGTATGAGATATCACTGTCTGCACTCTATGGAGATGGAGCTCAGAGTGAAGCTGTGGCCATACGCTACAGCACCTGTGAGTCACACATTTTCTGATCCTGAACGTTTGTCAAACTCAGGAGGGGAGAGCCTGAAACCATTTACCTAAGTCACATTAGCAGCAGTGTTCAGCCTAAAAAATAGACAAGTTAAAAGTCATGCATCCATATTATTTGTTTATTTATTAAATTATTTTCGAGACACTGTTAGTTGTTAGAAGCCAGTGTTTTAATGACAGGACATATATGACAGTAATGAGACAACCTAAGATATCCAAGATTAGCACAAAAACACAAATAGAATCACAGAAAGCGTGTTTCTCTCCCGTTAGTCTTTAGGCCCAGTTACCTTTTACTTTTCTGTGGTCAGTAGCCCTTCATGTCATATTCTGTCTCTATGTACAATATAGCATTACTAATACAATAACCTATATGTAAATGAACTTCATTGTGTAATTGATGGCAGTTCTCAAAGTACTAGTCACTTAAAGGTTAAATTTCACATCGAAATTCTCATATTATATTCTATTTGAATGTTTAAAAAGAAAAATATCACAGTATTTATGCTTTCACTGAGCATATACCTGCATCAATGATAAACTCTCAAGGCTGAAAAGTCCTGGCTTTGGTCAGCCACGGTCCACGCACACGCACACGTCACCAATCCCTGACTGCTTGATCATAACAGCAATTGGGCTGCTGGGAACATGACGGGCGTTCTTCTTGATGTTAACAAGGTGCTCACCAATCTCCCTGGGAACAAACGAGATTCCTAAGACAGACCGACAAAACAGATGTTAACAACGCTTATTCTTGTGTGTGCATGCAGCCCGTTTCAGTTGCTCCTGCTTCTTTCTCCACGCTTTAACTTTTATTACTTTCCCCCTCTGTCTTTTACTTAAGGGTTAATAAAGTATTTGGATTCTGATGAGTCTCATTGTTTAGCAAACTTCTCACTTATCAGACGGACACTCACCAATGTGAGCGTTACGCAGCATCTTCAGCAGGCAGGGCTCCTCTGGGCCTGAGGGTGTTGTAAGAGGGGCTGTCAGCTGGCTGAGGTCAAGCTCGCCTATGTCCAGTGGAATATCTGCAGCAGAGCCCGCCTTCAGTGAAGTATGTTGGCTGGAAGGCTTTCAGGCCCGTCTTTGCCACTCCAGGGTCAGAGACCTTCACCTTGTTTGGATGACAGCCTGCTCTGATATTCATCTGTGGGCACAAACACCAAAACTCAAGAGAGTTTTCAGTGAGAAGAAAAGGCAAACCTTGCATGCCAGAGTGAAAGTGAGAGTGTGTGTGAGTGCATACTCACCTTGAATGGACTCTCAGGGATGTTAGCGTCTCCCCAGGAGACCATCACAGTGTGCTTCACAGGCTTACGTGGGGTGCAGGTGTATGTGCTGTTGCTATTATCCTTAACCTGGACATCCACAGAATTGACTTCACCATCCTGTGCAGAAGACAAGGGATTATAGTTCAATCAGATTTAACACACTGTATTTTTCGGACCATAAGGCGCACTGTCGATGAACAGGTCTGGTTTCATACATGAGGCGCACTGGACTATAAAACGCATTAAGCGAAACAAAACAGCCAGATAAGTCAAACTTTACTCAACTCTTTCTTCTTGCTTCCTCCACTTCCGTACCATTGATTCATTCATGTTGAAATCTCTCGCAGCTGCTCTATTCTCATGTTCTACTGCGTGACTGACAGCCTTGAGTTTGAAATCCGCTTCGTCAGCATGTCTCTTAACAGGTGGCATTTTGGGGTCATGATCCACACACAATACAGTAATATTATGTTGCAGCACAGTACGTATCACTCCGCCAGGCTCCTGACTACGTAGCCGTAATGCTCCGACAATCCATCAAGCGGTGCGACTTCATAGCTTACCAAAGTCGTACTAAAACATTTTTTGACAGATTTTTAAGCGCCGTGTATTACATAAAATCGGTTCAAGGTCAGTAAGCACAACCACAATTCATACATAAGGCGCACTGTCGATTTTTGAGAGATAATTAAAGGATTTTAAGTGCGACTCATAGTCCGAAAAATACGGTACATACAATATATTTAACATATTTGTGATCATATACAAAGCCAGATATACCTGGGCTATAATTTTCAGAGGAGCTTTTCCTCCTTGCTTGGCATCAACTGTGAGTTCACTGGGTTTTCCAACAGCCAGACCACTGCTCTGTAGGCCTGGACCGTGCGCCTTAACCTAGAGAAAACTATTTTAAACAAACAATTAAAAAAGGAACAAGTCAAAGATCTACTATAGCCAAAAGATCATTTACAGACTATAGCGCTGTGAAAAAATATTTGCCTCCTTTCTCATTTCGTATCTTGTTCCATATTTGTCACACTTACACGTTTCAGATCAATAAATGTTAATATTAGACAAGAATGTCTAATATTAAACGGCAGTTTTCAAGGGGAAAAAGCTATCCAAACATACTTGGTCCTATATGAAAAAGTAATTGCACCGAATTAAATAAATTCTAACAACAGCTTATCAAGTTTAAAGGCGCTTCTGCTGTTTAACACGACCTCTGCTAGTTTCCTCTTTCTGGCGCAAAGCGGGAGATAAACAAGCAAGAGAGACGGGACTTGTGGCAGAAACGCCGATCAGCTGATCATTGATCAGTTTCATGATTGAAGTAGCAGCAGGAGAGGGAGAACGAGAGAAGAAGAGGCAGCTGTGCAGCAAAGACACAGAATAACTCCAGCTTTTTGTCTTTTTTTTATTGTAGCTGAAGTACGGGACAAATCGCTTTTATTTTCAGCTCAATACAAAACGCATAATATTAACTCTGAATACCAGAGGATTCCGTTTTTTATGGCACGGTTGGCTCTACTAACTAACCATATGAATAAAATAAAGTTCACCAGTAACATCATAGCACCCACCCAACTGTACAGAAACTCCATCATGCTAGCTAGTACACAGTACGAGTTATTGTAACTGACTGTAAAAAGTTAGCACAAGGAAAATAAACTCCACCTAAACTTGGTTTGACCCAGATAGACTGCAGGTCATAACTTCTTACCTGAAGCTCATTTACCTGACAGTCGGACTGGCGGCCGCCTTGCGTCTCTCCACCTCCAGTCCTTTCCCCCATCCACCTGCTGGCCTCCACCACTTGCTAATTTGACTGAATGTGTGAAAGCTCCACCATAGCCACTACCAAACAACTGAGTTATTTTTACACGTCTGCCAGCATCTGTCCAATCCGCCACCTTTCACTGTTTACACAGTTAGGAAAAAAAGACAACAACAACAACAACAACAAGAAAACATTGGGCCATTTAAAAGGCAAAATTAGCATCGGCCCACCGGGCAAATGGCCGGTATACCCGATGCCCCACAGACAGACTGAGGCCCCGCCGCTATTTTTGAGTGCAAAAATGTGTGGTCTCCAGCTAATGGAAAAGGCTGATCGCGTAGTGCTCTTTAAATAGAACAATTTGCCCCATTCTCTTCGCCCGTCATGTGGCCACATGTGGCGGGCTAGCAGGCTAGCAACATACAGGCCCGGGTTCGAGCCCTCGGCTCACTTCCCTCTGTATGTTCACCTGCTAGGGGGAGGTCCAGGCGGGCGATCTTGGAGTGAAAATTCCAAGGGATGACCCCTCGTAGCCTGGGCTTCCCCTGACTTTTTTTCTTTGCTTTGCTTTTTTTCTTTTACCTGCCAGCAACAAACACACCTCCTTGTTGTCATGGCTACCAACGACCACTCTTCTTGTGCCAACAAGTCATTGCCTGACAAAACATTATTTCCTATGTTTCCCTGGCTTTTTTGCCTTTTTTATTTCTTGTGTTTTAGACAAAAACAAAAGAAAAAGATCTACAGATTCAGGCTTTTCTTTACCTGTGGTAGTCGGGTAGAATGACGTCACTGACACTGCTTTAATATGAAAACAAACTTTCTCAAACAAAAAACAAAAACAAAAAAGGAGTGGGTCGGTGTGTCATCTTTACCGAGCACCATACATGTTTTGCTTCACATTCAAATTATTATTTTTCCTTTTCAAAAATAATTCAGAGAGAAAAAAAACAGAGAAGTCAAATATATCAAATTTGCACGAATCTTCTAGTGAAGGTGCCTCCTCCTTCTGACCTTAGGGTAACTAATTTCTCAGACAGTGACATGACAGTGCGCTGGGAAGCTGCAGCTGATGATGATGTTTCTTACCTCACTAAGTGGAGGCGACCTGAGACAGGTGGGGAAGAACTATTGGATTGTTGGGGTACATATTATGAAGTAAAAAAAATACAATATCTCAATAAACTGTTGTCCTGTGTCTTAAGGAGTATGAGATATCACTGTCTGCACTCTATGGAGATGGAGCTCAGAGTGAAGCTGTGGCCATACGCTACAGCACCTGTGAGTCACACATTTTCTGATCCTGAACGTTTGTCAAACTCAGGAGGGGAGAGCCTGAAACCATTTACCTAAGTCACATTAGCAGCAGTGTTCAGCCTAAAAAATAGACAAGTTAAAAGTCATGCATCCATATTATTTGTTTATTTATTAAATTATTTTCGAGACACTGTTAGTTGTTAGAAGCCAGTGTTTTAATGACAGGACATATATGACAGTAATGAGACAACCTAAGATATCCAAGATTAGCACAAAAACACAAATAGAATCACAGAAAGCGTGTTTCTCTCCCGTTAGTCTTTAGGCCCAGTTACCTTTTACTTTTCTGTGGTCAGTAGCCCTTCATGTCATATTCTGTCTCTATGTACAATATAGCATTACTAATACAATAACCTATATGTAAATGAACTTCATTGTGTAATTGATGGCAGTTCTCAAAGTACTAGTCACTTAAAGGTTAAATTTCACATCGAAATTCTCATATTATATTCTATTTGAATGTTTAAAAAGAAAAATATCACAGTATTTATGCTTTCACTGAGCATATACCTGCATCAATGATAAACTCTCAAGGCTGAAAAGTCCTGGCTTTGGTCAGCCACGGTCCACGCACACGCACACGTCACCAATCCCTGACTGCTTGATCATAACAGCAATTGGGCTGCTGGGAACATGACGGGCGTTCTTCTTGATGTTAACAAGGTGCTCACCAATCTCCCTGGGAACAAACGAGATTCCTAAGACAGACTGACAAAACAGATGTTAACAACGCTTATTCTTGTGTGTGCATGCAGCCCGTTTCAGTTGCTCCTGCTTCTTTCTCCACGCTTTAACTTTTATTACTTTCCCCCTCTGTCTTTTACTTAAGGGTTAATAAAGTATTTGGATTCTGATGAGTCTCATTGTTTAGCAAACTTCTCACTTATCAGACGGACACTCACCAATGTGAGCGTTACGCAGCATCTTCAGCAGGCAGGGCTCCTCTGGGCCTGAGGGTGTTGTAAGAGGGGCTGTCAGCTGGCTGAGGTCAAGCTCGCCTATGTCCAGTGGAATATCTGCAGCAGAGCCCGCCTTCAGTGAAGTATGTTGGCTGGAAGGCTTTCAGGCCCGTCTTTGCCACTCCAGGGTCAGAGACCTTCACCTTGTTTGGATGACAGCCTGCTCTGATATTCATCTGTGGGCACAAACACCAAAACTCAAGAGAGTTTTCAGTGAGAAGAAAAGGCAAACCTTGCATGCCAGAGTGAAAGTGAGAGTGTGTGAGTGCATACTCACCCTGAATGGACTCTCAGGGATGTTAACGTCTCCCCAGGAGACCATCACAGTGTGCTTCACAGGCTTACGTGGGGTGCAGGTGTATGTGCTGCTGCTATTATCCTTAACCTGGACATCCACAGAATTGACTTCACCATCCTGTGCAGAAGACAAGGGATTATAGTTCAATCAGATTTAACACACTGTATTTTTCGGACCATAAGGCGCACTGTCGATGAACAGGTCTGGTTTCATACATGAGGCGCACTGGACTATAAAACGCATTAAGCGAAACAAAACAGCCAGATAAGTCAAACTTTACTCAACTCTTTCTTCTTGCTTCCTCCACTTCCGTACCATTGATTCATTCATGTTGAAATCTCTCGCAGCTGCTCTATTCTCATGTTCTACTGCGTGACTGACAGCCTTGAGTTTGAAATCCGCTTCGTCAGCATGTCTCTTAACAGGTGGCATTTTGGGGTCATGATCCACACACAATACAGTAATATTATGTTGCAGCACAGTACGTATCACTCCGCCAGGCTCCTGACTACGTAGCCGTAATGCTCCGACAATCCATCAAGCGGTGCGACTTCATAGCTTACCAAAGTCGTACTAAAACATTTTTTGACAGATTTTTAAGCGCCGTGTATTACATAAAATCGGTTCAAGGTCAGTAAGCACAACCACAATTCATACATAAGGCGCACTGTCGATTTTTGAGATAATTAAAGGATTTTAAGTGCGACTCATAGTCCGAAAAATACGGTACATACAATATATTTAACATATTTGTGATCATATACAAAGCCAGATATACCTGGGCTATAATTTTCAGAGGAGCTTTTCCTCCTTGCTTGGCATCAACTGTGAGTTCACTGGGTTTTCCAACAGCCAGACCACTGCTCTGTAGGCCTGGACCGTACGCCTTAACCTAGAGAAAACTATTTTAAACAAACAATTAAAAAAGGAACAAGTCAAAGATCTACTATAGCCAAAAGATCATTTACAGACTATAGCGCTGTGAAAAAATATTTGCCTCCTTTCTGATTTCGTATCTTATTCCATATTTGTCACACTTACACGTTTCAGATCAATAAATGTTAATATTAGACAAGAATGTCTAATATTAAACGGCAGTTTTCAAGGGGAAAAAGCTATCCAAACATACTTGGTCCTATATGAAAAAGTAATTGCACCGAATTAAATAAATTCTAACAACAGCTTATCAAGTTTAAAGGCGCTTCTGCTGTTTAACACGACCTCTGCTAGTTTCCTCTTTCTGGCTCAAAGCGGGAGATAAACAAGCAAGAGAGACGGGACTTGTGGCAGAAACGCCGATCAGCTGATCATTGATCAGTTTCATGATTGAAGTAGCAGCAGGAGAGGGAGAACGAGAGAAGAAGAGGCAGCTGTGCAGCAAAGACACAGAATAACTCCAGCTTTTTGTCTTTTTTTTATTGTAGCTGAAGTACAGGACAAATCGCTTTTATTTTCAGCTCAATACAAAACGCATAATATTAACTCTGAATACCAGAGGATTCCGTTTTTTATGGCACGGTTGGCTCTACTAACTAACCATATGAATAAAATAAAGTTCACCAGTAACATCATAGCACCCACCCAACTGTACAGAAACTCCATCATGCTAGCTAGTACACAGTACGAGTTATTGTAACTGACTGTAAAAAGTTAGCACAAGGAAAATAAACTCCACCTAAACTTGGTTTGACCCAGATAGACTGCAGGTCATAACTTCTTACCTGAAGCTCATTTCACCTGACAGTCGGACTGGCGGCCGCCTTGCGTCTCTCCACCTCCAGTCCTTTCCCCCATCCACCTGCTGGCCTCCACCACTTGCTAATTTGACTGAATGTGTGAAAGCTCCACCATAGCCACTACCAAAGAACTGAGTTATTTTTACACGTCTGCCAGCATCTGTCCAATCCGCCACCTTTCACTGTTTACACAGTTAGGAAAAAAAGACAACAACAACAACAACAAGAAAACATTGGGCCATTTAAAAGGCAAAATTAGCATCGGCCCACCGGGCAAATGGCCGGTATACCCGATGCCCCACAGACAGACTGAGGCCCCGCCGCTATTTTTGAGTGCAAAAATGTGTGGTCTCCAGCTAATGGAAAAGGCTGATCACACGATGTGCGCGTAGTGCTCTTTAAATAGAACAATTTGCCCCATTCTCTTCGCCCGTCATGTGGCCACATGTGGCGGGCTAGCAGGCTAGCAACATACAGGCCCGGGTTCGAGCCCTCGGCTCACTTCCCTCTGTATGTTCACCTGCTAGGGGGAGGTCCAGGCGGGCGATCTTGGAGTGAAAATTCCAAGGGATGACCCCTCGTAGCCTGGGCTTCCCCTGACTTTTTTTTCTTTGCTTTGCTTTTTTTCATTTACCTGCCAGCAACAAACACACCTCCTTGTTGTCATGGCTACCAACGACCACTCTTCTTGTGCCAACAAGTCATTGCCTGACAAAACATTATTTCCTATGTTTCCCTGGCTTTTTTGCCTTTTTTATTTCTTGTGTTTTAGACAAAAACAAAAGAAAAAGATCTACAGATTCAGGCTTTTCTTTACCTGTGGTAGTCGGGTAGAATGACGTCACTGACACTATTTAATATGAAAACAAACTTTCTCAAACAAAAAACAAAAAAGGAGTGGGTCGGTGTGTCATCTTTACCGAGCACCATACATGTTTTGCTTCACATTCAAATTATTATTTTTCCTTTTCAAAAATAATTCAGAGAGAAAAAAAACAGAGAAGTCAAATATATCAAATTTGCACGAATCTTCTAGTGAAGGTGCCTCCTCCTTCTGACCTTAGGGTAACTAATTTCTCAGACAGTGACATGACAGTGCGCTGGGAAGCTGCAGCTGATGATGATGTTTCTTACCTCACTAAGTGGAGGCGACCTGAGACAGGTGGGGAAGAACTATTGGATTGTTGGGGTACATATTATGAAGTAAAAAAAATACAATATCTCAATAAACTGTTGTCCTGTGTCTTAAGGAGTATGAGATATCACTGTCTGCACTCTATGGAGATGGAGCTCAGAGTGAAGCTGTGGCCATACGCTACAGCACCTGTGAGTCACACATTTTCTGATCCTGAACGTTTGTCAAACTCAGGAGGGGAGAGCCTGAAACCATTTACCTAAGTCACATTAGCAGCAGTGTTCAGCCTAAAAAATAGACAAGTTAAAAGTCATGCATCCATATTATTTGTTTATTTATTAAATTATTTTCGAGACACTGTTAGTTGTTAGAAGCCAGTGTTTTAATGACAGGACATATATGACAGTAATGAGACAACCTAAGATATCCAAGATTAGCACAAAAACACAAATAGAATCACAGAAAGCGTGTTTCTCTCCCGTTAGTCTTTAGGCCCAGTTACCTTTTACTTTTCTGTGGTCAGTAGCCCTTCATGTCATATTCTGTCTCTATGTACAATATAGCATTACTAATACAATAACCTATATGTAAATGAACTTCATTGTGTAATTGATGGCAGTTCTCAAAGTACTAGTCACTTAAAGGTTAAATTTCACATCGAAATTCTCATATTATATTCTATTTGAATGTTTAAAAAGAAAAATATCACAGTATTTATGCTTTCACTGAGCATATACCTGCATCAATGATAAACTCTCAAGGCTGAAAAGTCCTGGCTTTGGTCAGCCACGGTCCACGCACACGCACACGTCACCAATCCTTGACTGCTTGATCATAACAGCAATTGGGCTGCTGGGAACATGACGGGCGTTCTTCTTGATGTTAACAAGGTGCTCACCAATCTCCCTGGGAACAAACGAGATTCCTAAGACAGACCGACAAAACAGATGTTAACAACGCTTATTCTTGTGTGTGCATGCAGCCCGTTTCAGTTGCTCCTGCTTCTTTCTCCACGCTTTAACTTTTATTACTTTCCCCCTCTGTCTTTTACTTAAGGGTTAATAAAGTATTTGGATTCTGATGAGTCTCATTGTTTAGCAAACTTCTCACTTATCAGACGGACACTCACCAATGTGAGCGTTACGCAGCATCTTCAGCAGGCAGGGCTCCTCTGGGCCTGAGGGTGTTGTAAGAGGGGCTGTCAGCTGGCTGAGGTCAAGCTCGCCTATGTCCAGTGGAATATCTGCAGCAGAGCCCGCCTTCAGTGAAGTATGTTGGCTGGAAGGCTTTCAGGCCCGTCTTTGCCACTCCAGGGTCAAAGACCTTCACCTTGTTTGGATGACAGCCTGCTCTGATATTCATCTGTGGGCACAAACACCAAAACTCAAGAGACTTTTCAGTGAGAAGAAAAGGCAAACCTTGCATGCCAGAGTGAAAGTGAGAGTGTGTGAGTGCATACTCACCCTGAATGGACTCTCAGGGATGTTAGCGTCTCCCCAGGAGACCATCACAGTGTGCTTCACAGGCTTACGTGGGGTGCAGGTGTATGTGCTGTTGCTATTATCCTTAACCTGGACATCCACAGAATTGATTTCACCATCCTGTGCAGAAGACAAGGGATTATAGTTCAATCAGATTTAACACACTGTATTTTTCGGACCATAAGGCGCACTGTCGATGAACAGGTCTGGTTTCATACATGAGGCGCACTGGACTATAAAACGCATTAAGCGAAACAAAACAGCCAGATAAGTCAAACTTTACTCAACTCTTTCTTCTTGCTTCCTCCACTTCCGTACCATTGATTCATTCATGTTGAAATCTCTCGCAGCTGCTCTATTCTCATGTTCTACTGCGTGACTGACAGCCTTGAGTTTGAAATCCGCTTCGTCAGCATGTCTCTTAACAGGTGGCATTTTGGGGTCATGATCCACACACAATACAGTAATATTATGTTGCAGCACAGTACGTATCACTCCGCCAGGCTCCTGACTACGTAGCCGTAATGCTCCGACAATCCATCAAGCGGTGCGACTTCGTAGCTTACCAAAGTCGTACTAAAACATTTTTTGACAGATTTTTAAGCGCCGTGTATTACATAAAATCGGTTCAAGGTCAGTAAGCACAACCACAATTCATACATAAGGCGCACTGTCGATTTTTGAGATAATTAAAGGATTTTAAGTGCGACTCATAGTCCGAAAAATACGGTACATACAATATATTTAACATATTTGTGATCATATACAAAGCCAGATATACCTGGGCTATAATTTTCAGAGGAGCTTTTCCTCCTTGCTTGGCATCAACTGTGAGTTCACTGGGTTTTCCAACAGCCAGACCACTGCTCTGTAGGCCTGGACCGTACGCCTTAACCTAGAGAAAACTATTTTAAACAAACAATTAAAAAAGGAACAAGTCAAAGATCTACTATAGCCAAAAGATCATTTACAGACTATAGCGCTGTGAAAAAATATTTGCCTCCTTTCTCATTTCGTATCTTGTTCCATATTTGTCACACTTACACGTTTCAGATCAATAAATGTTAATATTAGACAAGAATGTCTAATATTAAACGGCAGTTTTCAAGGGGAAAAAGCTATCCAAACATACTTGGTCCTATATGAAAAAGTAATTGCACCGAATTAAATAAATTCTAACAACAGCTTATCAAGTTTAAAGGCGCTTCTGCTGTTTAACACGACCTCTGCTAGTTTCCTCTTTCTGGCGCAAAGCGGGAGATAAACAAGCAAGAGAGACGGGACTTGTGGCAGAAACGCCGATCAGCTGATCATTGATCAGTTTCATGATTGAAGTAGCAGCAGGAGAGGGAGAACGAGAGAAGAAGAGGCAGCTGTGCAGCAAAGACACAGAATAACTCCAGCTTTTTGTCTTTTTTTTATTGTAGCTGAAGTACGGGACAAATCGCTTTTATTTTCAGCTCAATACAAAACGCATAATATTAACTCTGAATACCAGAGGATTCCGTTTTTTATGGCACGGTTGGCTCTACTAACTAACCATATGAATAAAATAAAGTTCACCAGTAACATCATAGCACCCACCCAACTGTACAGAAACTCCATCATGCTAGCTAGTACACAGTACGAGTTATTGTAACTGACTGTAAAAAGTTAGCACAAGGAAAATAAACTCCACCTAAACTTGGTTTGACCCAGATAGACTGCAGGTCATAACTTCTTACCTGAAGCTCATTTCACCTGACAGTCGGACTGGCGGCCGCCTTGCATCTCTCCACCTCCAGTCCTTTCCCCCATCCACCTGCTGGCCTCCACCACTTGCTAATTTGACTGAATGTGTGAAAGCTCCACCATAGCCACTACCAAACAACTGAGTTATTTTTACACGTCTGCCAGCATCTGTCCAATCCGCCACCTTTCACTGTTTACACAGTTAGGAAAAAAAGACAACAACAACAAGAAAACATTGGGCCATTTAAAAGGCAAAATGAGCATCGGCCCACCGGGCAAATGGCCGGTATACCCGATGCCCCACAGACAGACTGAGGCCCCGCCGCTATTTTTGAGTGCAAAAATGTGTGGTCTCCAGCTAATGGAAAAGGCTGATCGCACGATGTGCGCGTAGTGCTCTTTAAATAGAACAATTTGCCCCATTCTCTTCGCCCGTCATGTGGCCACATGTGGCGGGCTAGCAGGCTAGCAACATACAGGCCCGGGTTCGAGCCCTCGGCTCACTTCCCTCTGTATGTTCACCTGCTAGGGGGAGGTCCAGGCGGGCGATCTTGGAGTGAAAATTCCAAGGGATGACCCCTCGTAGCCTGGGCTTCCCCTGACTTTTTTTCTTTGCTTTGCTTTTTTTCATTTACCTGCCAGCAACAAACACACCTCCTTGTTGTCATGGCTACCAACGACCACTCTTCTTGTGCCAACAAGTCATTGCCTGACAAAACATTATTTCCTATGTTTCCCTGGCTGTTTTGCCTTTTTTATTTCTTGTGTTTTAGACAAAAACAAAAGAAAAAGATCTACAGATTCAGGCTTTTCTTTACCTGTGGTAGTCGGGTAGAATGACGTCACTGACACTGCTTTAATATGAAAACAAACTTTCTCAAACAAAAAACAAAAACAAAAAAGGAGTGGGTCGGTGTGTCATCTTTACCGAGCACCATACATGTTTTGCTTCACATTCAAATTATTATTTTTCCTTTTCAAAAATAATTCAGAGAGAAAAAAAACAGAGAAGTCAAATATATCAAATTTGCACGAATCTTCTAGTGAAGGTGCCTCCTCCTTCTGACCTTAGGGTAACTAATTTCTCAGACAGTGCGCTGGGAAGCTGCAGCTGATGATGATGTTTCTTACCTCACTAAGTGGAGGCGACCTGAGACAGGTGGGGAAGAACTATTGGATTGTTGGGGTACATATTATGAAGTAAAAAAAATACAATATCTCAATAAACTGTTGTCCTGTGTCTTAAGGAGTATGAGATATCACTGTCTGCACTCTATGGAGATGGAGCTCAGAGTGAAGCTGTGGCCATACGCTACAGCACCTGTGAGTCACACATTTTCTGATCCTGAACGTTTGTCAAACTCAGGAGGGGAGAGCCTGAAACCATTTACCTAAGTCACATTAGCAGCAGTGTTCAGCCTAAAAAATAGACAAGTTAAAAGTCATGCATCCATATTATTTGTTTATTTATTAAATTATTTTCGAGACACTGTTAGTTGTTAGAAGCCAGTGTTTTAATGACAGGACATATATGACAGTAATGAGACAACCTAAGATATCCAAGATTAGCACAAAAACACAAATAGAATCACAGAAAGCGTGTTTCTCTCCCGTTAGTCTTTAGGCCCAGTTACCTTTTACTTTTCTGTGGTCAGTAGCCCTTCATGTCATATTCTGTCTCTATGTACAATGTAGCATTACTAATACAATAACCTATATGTAAATGAACTTCATTGTGTAATTGATGGCAGTTCTCAAAGTACTAGTCACTTAAAGGTTAAATTTCACATCGAAATTCTCATATTATATTCTATTTGAATGTTTAAAAAGAAAAATATCACAGTATTTATGCTTTCACTGAGCATATACCTGCATCAATGATGAACTCTCAAGGCTGAAAAGTCCTGGCTTTGGTCAGCCACGGTCCACGCACACGTCACCAATCCCTGACTGCTTGATCATAACAGCAATTGGGCTGCTGGGAACATGACGGGCGTTCTTCTTGATGTTAACAAGGTGCTCACCAATCTCCCTGGGAACAAACGAGATTCCTAAGACAGACCGACAAAACAGATGTTAACAACGCTTATTCTTGTGTGTGCATGCAGCCCGTTTCAGTTGCTCCTGCTTCTTTCTCCACGCTTTAACTTTTATTACTTTCCCCCTCTGTCTTTTACTTAAGGGTTAATAAAGTATTTGGATTCTGATGAGTCTCATTGTTTAGCAAACTTCTCACTTATCAGACGGACACTCACCAATGTGAGCGTTACGCAGCATCTTCAGCAGGCAGGGCTCCTCTGGGCCTGAGGGTGTTGTAAGAGGGGCTGTCAGCTGGCTGAGGTCAAGCTCGCCTATGTCCAGTGGAATATCTGCAGCAGAGCCCGCCTTCAGTGAAGTATGTTGGCTGGAAGGCTTTCAGGCCCGTCTTTGCCACTCCAGGGTCAGAGACCTTCACCTTGTTTGGATGACAGCCTGCTCTGATATTCATCTGTGGGCACAAACACCAAAACTCAAGAGAGTTTTCAGTGAGAAGAAAAGGCAAACCTTGCATGCCAGAGTGAAAGTGAGAGAGTGTGTGAGTGCATACTCACCCTGAATGGACTCTCAGGGATGTTAGCGTCTCCCCAGGAGACCATCACAGTGTGCTTCACAGGCTTACGTGGGGTGCAGGTGTATGTGCTGTTGCTATTATCCTTAACCTGGACATCCACAGAATTGACTTCACCATCCTGTGCAGAAGACAAGGGATTATAGTTCAATCAGATTTAACACACTGTATTTTTCGGACCATAAGGCGCACTGTCGATGAACAGGTCTGGTTTCATACATGAGGCGCACTGGACTATAAAACGCATTAAGCGAAACAAAACAGCCAGATAAGTCAAACTTTACTCAACTCTTTCTTCTTGCTTCCTCCACTTCCGTACCATTGATTCATTCATGTTGAAATCTCTCGCAGCTGCTCTATTCTCATGTTCTACTGCGTGACTGACAGCCTTGAGTTTGAAATCCGCTTCGTCAGCATGTCTCTTAACAGGTGGCATTTTGGGGTCATGATCCACACACAATACAGTAATATTATGTTGCAGCACAGTACGTATCACTCCGCCAGGCTCCTGACTACGTAGCCGTAATGCTCCGACAATCCATCAAGCGGTGCGACTTCATAGCTTACCAAAGTCGTACTAAAACATTTTTTGACAGATTTTTAAGCGCCGTGTATTACATAAAATCGGTTCAAGGTCAATAAGCACAACCACAATTCATACATAAGGCGCACTGTCGATTTTTGAGATAATTAAAGGATTTTAAGTGCGACTCATAGTCCGAAAAATACGGTACATACAATATATTTAACATATTTGTGATCATATACAAAGCCAGATATACCTGGGCTATAATTTTCAGAGGAGCTTTTCCTCCTTGCTTGGCATCAACTGTGAGTTCACTGGGTTTTCCAACAGCCAGACCACTGCTCTGTAGGCCTGGACCGTACGCCTTAACCTAGAGAAAACTATTTTAAACAAACAATTAAAAAAGGAACAAGTCAAAGATCTACTATAGCCAAAAGATCATTTACAGACTATAGCGCTGTGAAAAAATATTTGCCTCCTTTCTCATTTCGTATCTTGTTCCATATTTGTCACACTTACACGTTTCAGATCAATAAATGTTAATATTAGACAAGAATGTCTAATATTAAACGGCAGTTTTCAAGGGGAAAAAGCTATCCAAACATACTTGGTCCTATATGAAAAAGTAATTGCACCGAATTAAATAAATTCTAACAACAGCTTATCAAGTTTAAAGGCGCTTCTGCTGTTTAACACGACCTCTGCTAGTTTCCTCTTTCTGGCGCAAAGCGGGAGATAAACAAGCAAGAGAGACGGGACTTGTGGCAGAAACGCCGATCAGCTGATCATTGATCAGTTTCATGATTGAAGTAGCAGCAGGAGAGGGAGAACGAGAGAAGAAGAGGCAGCTGTGCAGCAAAGACACAGAATAACTCCAGCTTTTTGTCTTTTTTTATTGTAGCTGAAGTACGGGACAAATCGCTTTTATTTTCAGCTCAATACAAAACGCATAATATTAACTCTGAATACCAGAGGATTCCGTTTTTTATGGCACGGTTGGCTCTACTAACTAACCATATGAATAAAATAAAGTTCACCAGTAACATCATAGCACCCACCCAACTGTACAGAAACTCCATCATGCTAGCTAGTACACAGTACGAGTTATTGTAACTGACGTTAGCACAAGGAAAATAAACTCCACCTAAACTTGGTTTGACCCAGATAGACTGCCGGGCCCTGTTTCAGGAAGCCGGTTTGGAAAACTCAGAGTGAAAAACGACACTCACGGTTGAGTAACCCCGAACTGTCCAACTCGGAATATTCCGTTCCAGAAAGGCTGATAACAATTAGTTCAATCAAGGCGGAGTTGCTTTAACCCCAAGTGAAGCGCGCGGACGAGGATACATAAAGCCCTGATAAGCGGAGCACAGATTAAGCGAGTCACCATGGAGACGGAGGGAAAGAAGGCGCGGTCAATGTATTTTACAGCGCTTGAGGCCGAAATTCTGATGGCAGCATATGCCGATAACATGCAAATTCCGCGGAAAAAAGTAACACAGCGACAGCTGCAAAAGAAAGTGAGCATGCATGGCAAAACATAGCCGACAGAGTCAATGCGTGAGTGTTAATTTAAACATTGATCGAGGGATTTCCACCCATTTAACACGTTATTTTATCATATGTTATTTTATTTGTTATTTTATACATTTTATTTTGTGACGTGATGTGAGCGCAGGTGCAACCCAACAGGCCCCAAACGTGCCTGGCAGCAAGTAAAAATGAAATATAAAAATATAGTCCAAACAGGTAAGGTGTAATTGTATTATGAGCCATAGTGCTTGGTCTGTTTGTCCGATGTAAATCAATTGCAGTTAGAGGCTACATTAATTTTCTGTCTGTAAGCACTTATTGAAATTATCTGAGCACATTACAAGTACATATTTGCTTACTCTGTATGCTCAAATGTGACCCGTTATAGCCAACAGAAAAAAAGCGGAGGCCCGAAAAACAGATGGGGGTCCTCCACCACCACCACTCACAGAGGCTGAGCAGTTGGCCCTCAGCCAAAACAGTGGGCGCCCTGTGGCCGAAGGCATCTCTGCGGGGACATCCTCTGAGGCAATAACCCCGCAAGACACAAGTGCCTACATAGGGGGTAAATTCAAAATAATACATGATGTGCATACATCCTTTCTTCACAGTCACCTTCGCAGTGCTACTCATTCATTTGATAAACTCTTTACCATAATGGATTATTTTGTAGTGAAGTTATTTTCCTACTGATTTTGCCTTGCCTCAGTCTTGGTTGTCTTTGAGAGCATAATGACAATGAAGTGTAAGGTGCTTGGTATGTTTGTTAATTGCCATTTGGTCCCTTGTAAGTTATAAGTGACCTGTATAAACCTCATATTCTATCAGTTGATGGTGTACTGCATCTGGTGCAGCCTCCTGTTGAGCCAGACCAACATGCAGTTGTGAGTAATACTCCACAGATTATATGAGTTTACAGTAGAACAGCAATGTTGTTTATTTCTTTACTACAGGAAAATAATGAAGAAACATTGACAGCTGTTACAGAGGAGGAAGCAACAGAGACACTTTATGAGGTTTACATCTTTTAATACTTTGTGTACAGGAAATACAGGCGACCAATAAAGCCAGTTGAACAAAAAATCTGTTTATTCTTCTTTCAACATGTTGAGGTGATGGGTCAAAGGAAATGATTGTGACATATGGTGTCTCTGACTGCTCTTCCATCTTGTATGTCCGTGGGAGGGTCAGGATGTTCATGGTTTGGATCACTGCTGATGTTTGGTTCAGAAGGACAGTGTTCTCCTCTAATTGTGGCAATGTTGTGAAGAATCACACATGCCACAATAATGTCACATGCCCTTTCTGGGGTGACCCTGAGTCTTTGCAGGCACTGGAACCGGGCCTTAAGCATTCCGATAGTCATTTCAACTCTGGCTCTTGTCCTGCAATTAGCCAGATTATATCGCTGCTGTGGGCCCGGTTCAGGGTCAGGGTAAGGGGTAAGCAAATAGGGTAAACATGGATACCCCCTATCACCAAGCAAGTAGCCAGTGAACTCTCCTAAGACAGAAGGATACACTTCAGTTCAAATGTCCCTGAAGCAATTGGTCTTTATATATTTTAAAGTATTTTCAACTCACCATGTCCAAATTTTGTGCTCAGTGTACATTCACGGAATATTTGTGAGTCATGGACAGAGCCTGGCCACTTGGCTTCCACATTTGTGATAATGTTGGCAGCATCACATATGATCTTCACAGTGCAGAGAACACAAATTAGCATCCATTACTATGATGAAATAATTTGTTAGTTTGAAATGCTACAGGGAACTATGTACCTGTACATTAATGCTGTGGAAAGACTTCCTGTTCACATAGTCTCCTTCATTTACTGAAGGAGCAATAATTGGAATGTGAGTACCATCTATACAGCCAATCACGCCTGGGAACCCTGAAAATAAATGTAAAATTTAAGTAGTAGTTCAAGTATCACCACATCATAAATTAAGTTTTGTTCATCCTGATACCTGCAATTTTGTGGCATCCCTCTTTGATAAATCTTGTGGGTCTATGACCGGGGAACACCACACACGAGTACAGGAGACGTTTCAGTGCAACTGTAACATTCCTGACTGCCCGACAGACGGTAGCCTTGGAAACGTGCTCAGCGTAACCAATATTATACAGAAAGCTCCCGTTTGCAAGAAACCGAAGTGCAATACAAATAATATGTACAGAACTGAGAGCATGTCCGCGATGTGTCACATGCGTAATATATGGCCTGAGGATGTTATCCAAATAAATTATAGATTGTGCTGAGAAACGGTAACGTTCGCACAGGAAATCATCAGGTAAGATGTCCAGACGCGCTCGAATCACTCTCTCCCGGCGGAGAGCTCTGCGGAGAATTTGGGCTTCGATATCTACCGGCTCTTCAAGGAAGGGACACGCCATGTCTGAGACTTCCTACTGTCAGGTTTCCGACAAAGGGGCGGAGACAGTCAGGGTTAGTTGTGGTAAACCTGCTAGGGGGCAGGTTAGCTTCACGGCGTGTGTCGTCATAGTGACTCACTCAGGCTGCAGCTGAACTCGCTTTGTGAAACCGAAAACCCAGAGTTTTCGTTAACTCAGGGTATACTTACTCAGTTTTTCCACTAAACCGGCTTCCTGAAACAGGGCCCCGGTCATAACTTCTTACCTGAAGCTCATTTCACCTGACAGTCGGACTGGCGGCCGCCTTGCGTCTCTCCACCTCCAGTCCTTTCCCCCATCCACCTGCTGGCCTCCACCACTTGCTAATTTGACTGAATGTGTGAAAGCTCCACCATAGCCACTACCAAACAACTGAGTTCTTTTTACACGTCTGCCAGCATCTGTCCAATCCGCCACCTTTCACTGTTTACACAGTTAGGAAAAAAAGACAACAACAACAACAACAACAACAAAACATTGGGCCATTTAAAAGGCAAAATGAGCATCGGCCCACCGGGCAAATGGCCGGTATACCCGATGCCCCACAGACAGACTGAGGCCCCGCCGCTATTTTTGAGTGCAAAAATGTGTGGTCTCCAGCTAATGGAAAAGGCTGATCGCGTAGTGCTCTTTAAATAGAACAATTTGCCCCATTCTCTTCGCCCGTCATGTGGCCACATGTGGCGGGCTAGCAGGCTAGCAACATACAGGCCCGGGTTCGAGCCCTCGGCTCACTTCCCTCTGTATGTTCACCTGCTAGGGGGAGGTCCAGGCGGGCGATCTTGGAGTGAAAATTCCAAGGGATGACCCCTCGTAGCCTGGGCTTCCCCTGACTTTTTTTCTTTGCTTTGCTTTTTTTCATTTACCTGCCAGCAACAAACACACCTCCTTGTTGTCATGGCTACCAACGACCACTCTTCTTGTGCCAACAAGTCATTGCCTGACAAAACATTATTTCCTATGTTTCCCTGGCTTTTTTGCCTTTTTTATTTCTTGTGTTTTAGACAAAAACAAAAGAAAAAGATCTACAGATTCAGGCTTTTCTTTACCTGTGGTAGTCGGGTAGAATGACGTCACTGACACTATTTAATATGAAAACAAACTTTCTCAAACAAAAAACAAAAACAAAAAAGGAGTGGGTCGGTGTGTCATCTTTACCGAGCACCATACATGTTTTGCTTCACATTCAAATTATTATTTTTCCTTTTCAAAAATAATTCAGAGAGAAAAAAAACAGAGAAGTCAAATATATCAAATTTGCACGAATCTTCTAGTGAAGGTGCCTCCTCCTTCTGACCTTAGGGTAACTAATTTCTCAGACAGTGACATGACAGTGCGCTGGGAAGCTGCAGCTGATGATGATGTTTCTTACCTCACTAAGTGGAGGCGACCTGAGACAGGTGGGGAAGAACTATTGGATTGTTGGGGTACATATTATGAAGTAAAAAAAATACAATGTCTCAATAAACTGTTGTCCTGTGTCTTAAGGAGTATGAGATATCACTGTCTGCACTCTATGGAGATGGAGCTCAGAGTGAAGCTGTGGCCATACGCTACAGCACCTGTGAGTCACACATTTTCTGATCCTGAATGTTTGTCAAACTCAGGAGGGGAGAGCCTGAAACCATTTACCTAAGTCACATTAGCAGCAGTGTTCAGCCTTAAAAATAGACAAGTTAAAAGTCATGCATCCATATTATTTGTTTATTTATTAAATTATTTTCGAGACACTGTTAGTTGTTAGAAGCCAGTGTTTTAATGACAGGACATATATGACAGTAATGAGACAACCTAAGATATCCAAGATTAGCACAAAAACACAAATAGAATCACAGAAAGCGTGTTTCTCTCCCGTTAGTCTTTAGGCCCAGTTACCTTTTACTTTTCTGTGGTCAGTAGCCCTTCATGTCATATTCTGTCTCTATGTACAATATAGCATTACTAATACAATAACCTATATGTAAATGAACTTCATTGTGTAATTGATGGCAGTTCTCAAAGTACTAGTCACTTAAAGGTTACATTTCACATCGAAATTCTCATATTATATTCTATTTGAATGTTTAAAAAGAAAAATATCACAGTATTTATGCTTTCACTGAGCATATACCTGCATCAATGATGAACTCTCAAGGCTGAAAAGTCCTGGCTTTGGTCAGCCACGGTCCACGCACACGCACACGTCACCAATCCCTGACTGCTTGATCATAACAGCAATTGGGCTGCTGGGAACATGACGGGCGTTCTTCTTGATGTTAACAAGGTGCTCACCAATCTCCCTGGGAACAAACGAGATTCCTAAGACAGACCGACAAAACAGATGTTAACAACGCTTATTCTTGTGTGTGCATGCAGCCCGTTTCAGTTGCTCCTGCTTCTTTCTCCACGCTTTAACTTTTATTACTTTCCCCCTCTGTCTTTTACTTAAGGGTTAATAAAGTATTTGGATTCTGATGAGTCTCATTGTTTAGCAAACTTCTCACTTATCAGACGGACACTCACCAATGTGAGCGTTACGCAGCATCTTCAGCAGGCAGGGGTCCTCTGGGCCTGAGGGTGTTGTAAGAGGGGCTGTCAGCTGGCTGAGGTCACGCTCGCCTATGTCCAGTGGAATATCTGCAGCAGAGCCCGCCTTCAGTGAAGTATGTTGGCTGGAAGGCTTTCAGGCCCGTCTTTGCCACTCCAGGGTCAGAGACCTTCACCTTGTTTGGATGACAGCCTGCTCTGATATTCATCTGTGGGCACAAACACCAAAACTCAAGAGACTTTTCAGTGAGAAGAAAAGGCAAACCTTGCATGCCAGAGTGAAAGTGAGAGTGTGTGAGTGCATACTCACCCTGAATGGACTCTCAGGGATGTTAGCGTCTCCCCAGGAGACCATCACAGTGTGCTTCACAGGCTTATGTGCAGGTGTATGTGCTGTTGCTATTATCCTTAACCTGGACATCCACAGAATTGACTTCACCATCCTGTGCAGAAGACAAGGGATTATAGTTCAATCAGATTTAACACACTGTATTTTTCGGACCATAAGGCGCACTGTCGATCAACAGGTCTGGTTTCATACATGAGGCGCACTGGACTATAAAACGCATTAAGCGAAACAAAACAGCCAGATAAGTCAAACTTTACTCAACTCTTTCTTCTTGCTTCCTCCACTTCCGTACCATTGATTCATTCATGTTGAAATCTCTCGCAGCTGCTCTATTCTCATGTTCTACTGCGTGACTGACAGCCTTGAGTTTGAAATCCGCTTCGTCAGCATGTCTCTTAACAGGTGGCATTTTGGGGTCATGATCCACACACAATACAGTAATATTATGTTGCAGCACAGTACGTATCACTCCGCCAGGCTCCTGACTACGTAGCCGTAATGCTCCGACAATCCATCAAGCGGTGCGACTTCGTAGCTTACCAAAGTCGTACTAAAACATTTTTTGACAGATTTTTAAGCGCCGTGTATTACATAAAATCGGTTCAAGGTCAATAAGCACAACCACAATTCATACATAAGGCGCACTGTCGATTTTTGAGAGATAATTAAAGGATTTTAAGTGCGACTCATAGTCCGAAAAATACTGTACATACAATATATTTAACATATTTGTGATCATATACAAAGCCAGATATACCTGGGCTATAATTTTCAGAGGAGCTTTTCCTCCTTGCTTGGCATCAACTGTGAGTTCACTGGGTTTTCCAACAGCCAGACCACTGCTCTGTAGGCCTGGACCGTACGCCTTAACCTAGAGAAAACTATTTTAAACAAACAATTAAAAAAGGAACAAGTCAAAGATCTACTATAGCCAAAAGATCATTTACAGACTATAGCGCTGTGAAAAAATATTTGCCTCCTTTCTCATTTCGTATCTTATTCCATATTTGTCACACTTACACGTTTCAGATCAATAAATGTTAATATTAGACAAGAATGTCTAATATTAAACGGCAGTTTTCAAGGGGAAAAAGCTATCCAAACATACTTGGTCCTATATGAAAAAGTAATTGCACCGAATTAAATAAATTCTAACAACAGCTTATCAAGTTTAAAGGCGCTTCTGCTGTTTAACACGACCTCTGCTAGTTTCCTCTTTCTGGCGCAAAGCGGGAGATAAACAAGCAAGAGAGACGGGACTTGTGGCAGAAACGCCGATCAGCTGATCATTGATCAGTTTCATGATTGAAGTAGCAGCAGGAGAGGGAGAACGAGAGAAGAAGAGGCAGCTGTGCAGCAAAGACACAGAATAACTCCAGCTTTTTGTCTTTTTTTATTGTAGCTGAAGTACGGGACAAATCGCTTTTATTTTCAGCTCAATACAAAACGCATAATATTAACTCTGAATACCAGAGGATTCCGTTTTTTATGGCACGGTTGGCTCTACTAACTAACCATATGAATAAAATAAAGTTCACCAGTAACATCATAGCACCCACCCAACTGTACAGAAACTCCATCATGCTAGCTAGTACACAGTACGAGTTATTGTAACTGACTGTAAAAAGTTAGCACAAGGAAAATAAACTCCACCTAAACTTGGTTTGACCCAGATAGACTGCAGGTCATAACTTCTTACCTGAAGCTCATTTCACCTGACAGTCGGACTGGCGGCCGCCTTGCGTCTCTCCACCTCCAGTCCTTTCCCCCATCCACCTGCTGGCCTCCACCACTTGCTAATTTGACTGAATGTGTGAAAGCTCCACCATAGCCACTACCAAACAACTGAGTTATTTTTACACGTCTGCCAGCATCTGTCCAATCCGCCACCTTTCACTGTTTACACAGTTAGGAAAAAAAGACAACAACAACAACAACAACAAAACATTGGGCCATTTAAAAGGCAAAATGAGCATCGGCCCACCGGGCAAATGGCCGGTATACCCGATGCCCCACAGACAGACTGAGGCCCCGCCGCTATTTTTGAGTGCAAAAATGTGTGGTCTCCAGCTAATGGAAAAGGCTGATCGCACGATGTGCGCGTAGTGCTCTTTAAATAGAACAATTTGCCCCATTCTCTTCGCCCGTCATGTGGCCACATGTGGCGGGCTAGCAGGCTAGCAACATACAGGCCCGGGTTCGAGCCCTCGGCTCACTTCCCTCTGTATGTTCACCTGCTAGGGGGAGGTCCAGGCGGGCGATCTTGGAGTGAAAATTCCAAGGGATGACCCCTCGTAGCCTGGGCTTCCCCTGACTTTTTTTCTTTGCTTTGCTTTTTTTCATTTACCTGCCAGCAACAAACACACCTCCTTGTTGTCATGGCTACCAACGACCACTCTTCTTGTGCCAACAAGTCATTGCCTGACAAAACATTATTTCCTATGTTTCCCTGGCTTTTTTGCCTTTTTTATTTCTTGTCTTTTAGACAAAAAGAAAAGAAAAAGATCTACAGATTCAGGCTTTTCTTTACCTGTGGTAGTCGGGTAGAATGACGTCACTGACACTGCTTTAATATGAAAACAAACTTTCTCAAACAAAAAACAAAAACAAAAAAGGAGTGGGTCGGTGTGTCATCTTTACCGAGCACCATACATGTTTTGCTTCACATTCAAATTATTATTTTTCCTTTTCAAAAATAATTCAGAGAGAAAAAAAACAGAGAAGTCAAATATATCAAATTTGCACGAATCTTCTAGTGAAGGTGCCTCCTCCTTCTGACCTTAGGGTAACTAATTTCTCAGACAGTGACATGACAGTGCGCTGGGAAGCTGCAGCTGATGATGATGTTTCTTACCTCACTAAGTGGAGGCGACCTGAGACAGGTGGGGAAGAACTATTGGATTGTTGGGGTACATATTATGAAGTAAAAAAAATACAATGTCTCAATAAACTGTTGTCCTGTGTCTTAAGGAGTATGAGATATCACTGTCTGCACTCTATGGAGATGGAGCTCAGAGTGAAGCTGTGGCCATACGCTACAGCACCTGTGAGTCACACATTTTCTGATCCTGAACGTTTGTCAAACTCAGGAGGGGAGAGCCTGAAACCATTTACCTAAGTGACATTAGCAGCAGTGTTCAGCCTAAAAAATAGACAAGTTAAAAGTCATGCATCCATATTATTTGTTTATTTATTAAATTATTTTCGAGACACTGTTAGTTGTTAGAAGCCAGTGTTTTAATGACAGGACATATATGACAGTAATGAGACAACCTAAGATATCCAAGATTAGCACAAAAACACAAATAGAATCACAGAAAGCGTGTTTCTCTCCCGTTAGTCTTTAGGCCCAGTTACCTTTTACTTTTCTGTGGTCAGTAGCCCTTCATGTCATATTCTGTCTCTATGTACAATATAGCATTACTAATACAAGAACCTATATGTAAATGAACTTCATTGTGTAATTGATGGCAGTTCTCAAAGTACTAGTCACTTAAAGGTTAAATTTCACATCGAAATTCTCATATTATATTCTATTTGAATGTTTAAAAAGAAAAATATCACAGTATTTATGCTTTCACTGAGCATATACCTGCATCAATGATGAACTCTCAAGGCTGAAAAGTCCTGGCTTTGGTCAGCCACGGTCCACGCACACGCACACGTCACCAATCCCTGACTGCTTGATCATAACAGCAATTGGGCTGCTGGGAACATGACGGGCGTTCTTCTTGATGTTAACAAGGTGCTCACCAATCTCCCTGGGAACAAACGAGATTCCTAAGACAGACCGACAAAACAGATGTTAACAACGCTTATTCTTGTGTGTGCATGCAGCCCGTTTCAGTTGCTCCTGCTTCTTTCTCCACGCTTTAACTTTTATTACTTTCCCCCTCTGTCTTTTACTTAAGGGTTAATAAAGTATTTGGATTCTGATGAGTCTCATTGTTTAGCAAACTTCTCACTTATCAGACGGACACTCACCAATGTGAGCGTTACGCAGCATCTTCAGCAGGCAGGGCTCCTCTGGGCCTGAGGGTGTTGTAAGAGGGGCTGTCAGCTGGCTGAGGTCAAGCTCGCCTATGTCCAGTGGAATATCTGCAGCAGAGCCCGCCTTCAGTGAAGTATGTTGGCTGGAAGGCTTTCAGGCCCGTCTTTGCCACTCCAGGGTCAGAGACCTTCACCTTGTTTGGATGACAGCCTGCTCTGATATTCATCTGTGGGCACAAACACCAAAACTCAAGAGACTTTTCAGTGAGAAGAAAAGGCAAACCTTGCATGCCAGAGTGAAAGTGAGAGTGTGTGAGTGCATACTCACCCTGAATGGACTCTCAGGGATGTTAGCGTCTCCCCAGGAGACCATCACAGTGTGCTTCACAGGCTTACGTGGGGTGCAGGTGTATGTGCTGTTGCTATTATCCTTAACCTGGACATCCACAGAATTGATTTCACCATCCTGTGCAGAAGACAAGGGATTATAGTTCAATCAGATTTAACACACTGTATTTTTCGGACCATAAGGCGCACTGTCGATGAACAGGTCTGGTTTCATACATGAGGCGCACTGGACTATAAAACGCATTAAGCGAAACAAAACAGCCAGATAAGTCAAACTTTACTCAACTCTTTCTTCTTGCTTCCTCCACTTCCGTACCATTGATTCATTCATGTTGAAATCTCTCGCAGCTGCTCTATTCTCATGTTCTACTGCGTGACTGACAGCCTTGAGTTTGAAATCCGCTTCGTCAGCATGTCTCTTAACAGGTGGCATTTTGGGGTCATGATCCACACACAATACAGTAATATTATGTTGCAGCACAGTACGTATCACTCCGCCAGGCTCCTGACTACGTAGCCGTAATGCTCCGACAATCCATCAAGCGGTGCGACTTCGTAGCTTACCAAAGTCGTACTAAAACATTTTTTGACAGATTTTTAAGCGCCGTGTATTACATAAAATCGGTTCAAGGTCAATAAGCACAACCAGAATTCATACATAAGGCGCACTGTCGATTTTTGAGATAATTAAAGGATTTTAAGTGCGACTCATAGTCCGAAAAATACGGTACATACAATATATTTAACATATTTGTGATCATATACAAAGCCAGATATACCTGGGCTATAATTTTCAGAGGAGCTTTTCCTCCTTGCTTGGCATCAACTGTGAGTTCACTGGGTTTTCCAACAGCCAGACCACTGCTCTGTAGGCCTGGACCGTACGCCTTAACCTAGAGAAAACTATTTTAAACAAACAATTAAAAAAGGAACAAGTCAAAGATCTACTATAGCCAAAAGATCATTTACAGACTATAGCGCTGTGAAAAAATATTTGCCTCCTTTCTGATTTCGTATCTTGTTCCATATTTGTCACACTTACACGTTTCAGATCAATAAATGTTAATATTAGACAAGAATGTCTAATATTAAACGGCAGTTTTCAAGGGGAAAAAGCTATCCAAACATACTTGGTCCTATATGAAAAAGTAATTGCACCGAATTAAATAAATTCTAACAACAGCTTATCAAGTTTAAAGGCGCTTCTGCTGTTTAACACGACCTCTGCTAGTTTCCTCTTTCTGGCGCAAAGCGGGAGATAAACAAGCAAGAGAGACGGGACTTGTGGCAGAAACGCCGATCAGCTGATCATTGATCAGTTTCATGATTGAAGTAGCAGCAGGAGAGGGAGAACGAGAGAAGAAGAGGCAGCTGTGCAGCAAAGACACAGAATAACTCCAGCTTTTTGTCTTTTTTATATTGTAGCTGAAGTACGGGACAAATCGCTTTTATTTTCAGCTCAATACAAAACGCATAATATTAACTCTGAATACCAGAGGATTCCGTTTTTTATGGCACGGTTGGCTCTACTAACTAACCATATGAATAAAATAAAGTTCACCAGTAACATCATAGCACCCACCCAACTGTACAGAAACTCCATCATGCTAGCTAGTACACAGTACGAGTTATTGTAACTGACTGTAAAAAGTTAGCACAAGGAAAATAAACTCCACCTAAACTTGGTTTGACCCAGATAGACTGCAGGTCATAACTTCTTACCTGAAGCTCATTTCACCTGACAGTCGGACTGGCGGCCGCCTTGCGTCTCTCCACCTCCAGTCCTTTCCCCCATCCACCTGCTGGCCTCCACCACTTGCTAATTTGACTGAATGTGTGAAAGCTCCACCATAGCCACTACCAAACAACTGAGTTCTTTTTACACGTCTGCCAGCATCTGTCCAATCCGCCACCTTTCACTGTTTACACAGTTAGGAAAAAAAGACAACAACAACAAGAAAACATTGGGCCATTTAAAAGGCAAAATTAGCATCGGCCCACCGGGCAAATGGCCGGTATACCCGATGCCCCACAGACAGACTGAGGCCCCGCCGCTATTTTTGAGTGCAAAAATGTGTGGTCTCCAGCTAATGGAAAAGGCTGATCGCACGATGTGCGCGTAGTGCTCTTTAAATAGAACAATTTGCCCCATTCTCTTCGCCCGTCATGTGGCCACATGTGGCGGGCTAGCAGGCTAGCAACATACAGGCCCGGGTTCGAGCCCTCGGCTCACTTCCCTCTGTATGTTCACCTGCTAGGGGGAGGTCCAGGCGGGCGATCTTGGAGTGAAAATTCCAAGGGATGACCCCTCGTAGCCTGGGCTTCCCCTGACTTTTTTTCTTTGCTTTGCTTTTTTTCTTTTACCTGCCAGCAACAAACACACCTCCTTGTTGTCATGGCTACCAACGACCACTCTTCTTGTGCCAACAAGTCATTGCCTGACAAAACATTATTTCCTATGTTTCCCTGGCTTTTTTGCCTTTTTTATTTCTTGTGTTTTAGACAAAAAGAAAAGAAAAAGATCTACAGATTCAGGCTTTTCTTTACCTGTGGTAGTCGGGTAGAATGACGTCACTGACACTGCTTTAATATGAAAACAAACTTTCTCAAACAAAAAACAAAAACAAAAAAGGAGTGGGTCGGTGTGTCATCTTTACCGAGCACCATACATGTTTTGCTTCACATTCAAATTATTATTTTTCCTTTTCAAAAATAATTCAGAGAGAAAAAAAACAGAGAAGTCAAATATATCAAATTTGCACGAATCTTCTAGTGAAGGTGCCTCCTCCTTCTGACCTTAGGGTAACTAATTTCTCAGACAGTGACATGACAGTGCGCTGGGAAGCTGCAGCTGATGATGATGTTTCTTACCTCACTAAGTGGAGGCGACCTGAGACAGGTGGGGAAGAACTATTGGATTGTTGGGGTACATATTATGAAGTAAAAAAAATACAATGTCTCAATAAACTGTTGTCCTGTGTCTTAAGGAGTATGAGATATCACTGTCTGCACTCTATGGAGATGGAGCTCAGAGTGAAGCTGTGGCCATACGCTACAGCACCTGTGAGTCACACATTTTCTGATCCTGAACGTTTGTCAAACTCAGGAGGGGAGAGCCTGAAACCATTTACCTAAGTGACATTAGCAGCAGTGTTCAGCCTTAAAAATAGACAAGTTAAAAGTCATGCATCCATATTATTTGTTTATTTATTAAATTATTTTCGAGACACTGTTAGTTGTTAGAAGCCAGTGTTTTAATGACAGGACATATATGACAGTAATGAGACAACCTAAGATATCCAAGATTAGCACAAAAACACAAATAGAATCACAGAAAGCGTGTTTCTCTCCCGTTAGTCTTTAGGCCCAGTTACCTTTTACTTTTCTGTGGTCAGTAGCCCTTCATGTCATATTCTGTCTCTATGTACAATGTAGCATTACTAATACAATAACCTATATGTAAATGAACTTCATTGTGTAATTGATGGCAGTTCTCAAAGTACTAGTCACTTAAAGGTTAAATTTCACATCGAAATTCTCATATTATATTCTATTTGAATGTTTAAAAAGAAAAATATCACAGTATTTATGCTTTCACTGAGCATATACCTGCATCAATGATGAACTCTCAAGGCTGAAAAGTCCTGGCTTTGGTCAGCCACGGTCCACGCACACGTCACCAATCCCTGACTGCTTGATCATAACAGCAATTGGGCTGCTGGGAACATGACGGGCGTTCTTCTTGATGTTAACAAGGTGCTCACCAATCTCCCTGGGAACAAACGAGATTCCTAAGACAGACCGACAAAACAGATGTTAACAACGCTTATTCTTGTGTGTGCATGCAGCCCGTTTCAGTTGCTCCTGCTTCTTTCTCCACGCTTTAACTTTTATTACTTTCCCCCTCTGTCTTTTACTTAAGGGTTAATAAAGTATTTGGATTCTGATGAGTCTCATTGTTTAGCAAACTTCTCACTTATCAGACGGACACTCACCAATGTGAGCGTTACGCAGCATCTTCAGCAGGCAGGGCTCCTCTGGGCCTGAGGGTGTTGTAAGAGGGGCTGTCAGCTGGCTGAGGTCAAGCTCGCCTATGTCCAGTGGAATATCTGCAGCAGAGCCCGTGTTTCTACTCTGGTCGAAAGAATCCACGCTTCGTACTGATGTCCACAATTCTTTTATTCCTCTCACAATCATGGAGCACCGTGAAAACTAGAAACAAGTAAAATAATATCGATAGCACATATGACATTCATCTCAGCCACTTATTTCCTTTCACAAGGTGCACAAGTGTTAAACAAATAACAGCATAATGATTTTTTACCGTGTACGCCTTGTAAAACCAGCAGTAGAAAAGTTGTATATTCCGAAAAGTCCGCCGTGTTACCGTTCTGTCTTGTCTCTCCCGCGCACAACTTCCGGTTCCCGCAACTCACAGGAAGTGACTACTTCACAATAATATTTTAACAGAAACATTTCTTATAAGCAGGATATATCACTGGATTCATAGATTACCTTTCCTACTGCAAATGTACACAAGCATGAGAAGCAAATAAAGAAAACAAATAGAAAACAATAACGATCTCAGATTCACTTTGGTGTTGTCATGGCAACCCACACAAACATTTCAGCGTCAGCTACACTCCCACCAATTACCTTTGATTATTACAATTGAGAACGTAAATACACTTGCATTTCTCATTATATCAATGGTAATTCCCAAGCGCCATGTTGTTGTTTTAAACATTCTTGCATTGACATAAACAATATTCTTTTCTCAACAAATGAATTCAACAATATGAACAGTAGATTTTACATCTCCATAACATGTGAATGAAGTACAGCATAATGACAACTTCTATTTTAGAAGGGAAATCTAATCAATGAATGACATTTTTCCCATTTAGCTGTTTTTCACCAGGACCACTAATTTCTGAATGGGTCTCTGAATGATTGAGGGTTGGACGAGGCGTTCGCCTCCCTTTCCTAACTTCCGATCACCAGTCTGGATTGTCACCTTCCGTACAAGTCCATCATCATCCTCATGTGCTTCCACAACCCTAGCAAGTTTCCATTCATTGCGAGGAACATCTTCCTCTTTGAGAATCACAATGTCACCCACCTCCACATTACGTCTTGGTGTATGCCATCGCTGTCTCAGAGCAATATTGGCCAGGTATTCCTTTCTCCATCTGTGCCAAAATTGCTCAATCAGATACTGTACCCTTCTCCACCGTTTCTTAGCATACAGGTCCTCCTTGACAAATTTACCTGGAGGTGGAAGTGGGACTGAGGATTTCATGGTGATCAAGTGGTTCGGTGTGAGTGGCTCCAAGCTTTTGGGGTCATTGATGTTATTCAACAGTGAGTGGGCGGTTATTCACGATGCACATAGCTTCATAAAGGAATGTCCTCAATGAAGCATCATCCAACCTTCCCACACTGCAGGCAAGGACCGTGCTCAGTACGCTTCTCACTGTCCGGATTTGACGCTCCCATGCGCCTCCAGCATGACTAGAGTGGGGCGTATTCATCTGGAAGTCGCACTGATTTTCTGCTAGGTATGCAGTCACTCTTTCCTTATCAAGTTCTTTCAGAGCCTTTGCCATCTCGTTTCTTGCCCCCATAAAGTTAGTTCCTTGATCGGACCTAATGTGCCTAACAGCTCCACGAAGGGCAATGAAGCAGCGCAAAGCATTGATGAATGCGTCAGTCGTCAAATCCTCCAACATCTCTATATGCACTGCCCTTGAGCAAAAACATGTGAAGAGGAGGCCGTACCGTTTTTGATCTTTGCGACCTTGTTTGGTGTGAAAAGGACCAAAGCAGTCCATACCACAATAAGTGAATGGTGGTGTGGGATCAACACGGTCACTAGGTAGATCTGCCATCCATTGCTCCTCTGGTGGCGCGCGGGTTCTCCTGCACTGTACGCACTGCCTGATGTATTGGGCTACAGCCTTACTTCCACCAGTGATCCAGTAACCATTGGCTCTCAGGGCATTGAGGGTTTGTCCTCTGCCTTGGTGTTGTATCTTGGTATGATGGTGTGCAATGATGAGGTTTGTAACAGCACCATCTTTAGGAAGGATCACTGGGTGTCTTAACTCAAGAGGCACAGATGCCTTCCTCAGTCTTCCTCCTACTCTCATTATGCCATCTTGGAGAAATGGGTCAAGCTGAAAGAGTTGGTGGTTGCAAGGCAGCCTTCCTAGTTTCTGGCTGAGTGTGTTTAACTCCTCTTGAAAGGCATCTTGTTGTGCAAGCTTGACGAGAGTCTGTGCAGCTTGCTTTCTCTCTTCCACGCTTAAAGGCTCAGCGGTCCTGATCCTCTTTGCCAGCCGCTGGATACGAGCAATGACGTTGACAGCTGTAGTCCATCTTGAGAACCGCAGCAGACGCTTCTGGATGTCAAACTGCCTTGCTACATCAACCTTCAACACCTGAGTAGTCCTCACCTCTGGGTCTCCCACCAGCAAATCTGAAGTAGCCTGTTTTGTGGCTATCTCTCTTTCCCATAGAAAGCTGGGACCAGAGAACCAATTTGACTTGATGAGGTCAGCTACTTTGAGGCCTCTCGAGGCATGATCAGCAGGGTTTTCTCCTGTGTCAACATAGTACCATTTCCGTGCATCGGTGGTTTCTCGAATTCTCTGCACGCGGTTTGCCACGAACACATGGAACCTTCTTGCTTCATTATTGATGTAACCAAGCACGACCTTTGAGTCTGTCCAAAAATATTCGTCATCAACCTTGAGTTCTAGCTCCTCTCTTAACATGCTGCTCACAGATGCCGAGGTTACTGCTGCAGTTAACTCAAGTCTCGGTATGGTAACTATTTTGGTTGGTGCAACCCTCGCCTTGCCCATGACCAAGGAGCAGCATACCCTTTCTCTGCTTACCACTCTGATGTAAGAGCACTGGCCATACCCTTGACTGCTTGCATCAGAGAAATGATGAAGCTCGACTCTTTGAATCTCGCCAAGGCTGTCAGGTATGAAGCATCTTTGAATTTCAATTCTTTCCAGGTTCTCCAGATCCTTCATCCAAGTCTCCCACCTTAACTTCAAGCCTTTGGGTAGTGGCTCATCCCACCCTGTGCCTCTCTGACACATCTCCTGCAGCACTCTTTTCCCTTCAAGAATGACTGGGGCTAGAAACCCCAAAGGGTCATACAAGGAGGCCACAATTGAAAGAATCCCTCGGCGCGTTGCTGGTTTCTCCTCAAGTGACACCTTGAAGGAGAAGCTATCATTTTCAACATTCCACCTTATACCTAGCACTCTTTGAACTGGTAAATCCTCGTGATTAAGATCAACATTCTTTACCTCCGTAGCACGCTCTGCAACATCGACAGAGTCAAGGACCTCTCGGCTGTTGGAGAGAAATTTGTGAAGGTGCAGCTTTCCTTTGGCACACACGGCTTGGGCTTCTTTGACCAGTTCAATTGCCTTACCCACCGACTCTACACTTATGAGACCATCGTCGACATAGAAATGTTTCTGGATGAAGTTAGCTGCGGAGGGGTACTCTTTCTCACATTGGCTGGCAAGGTGCTTCATGCCATAATTGGCGCAGCCAGGGGATGATGATGCTCCAAACAGGTGAACCTTCATGCGGTACTCTCTGGGTTCAGAGTTTGTGTCTCCATTTTCCCACCAGAGAAACCGCAGGTAGTCTCTATCATCCTCGCTCACATGAAACCTGTGGAACATTTTCTCCACATCACACATGACTGCGATGGGATGTTTACGGAAGCGGCACAGCACGGCTGTTAGGCTATTTGTGAGGTCAGGTCCTGTTAGCAGATGGTCGTTTAAGGAGGTGCCTTCATACCTTGCAGAGCAGTCGAAAACCACTCTGATTTTTTCTGGTTTTCTGGGGTGGTAAACTCCTTGGTGTGGGATATACCAGACTTTCCCCAGCTCTGCTTGGTTTTCCACTTTCTCTGCATCTCCATCCTTGAAGACACCTTCCATAAATCTCACGTAGTCTATTTTGAATTTGGGATCTCTGTCCAGCTTCCTCTTTAGATGCTTCAGCCGTACTAACGCCAGCCCTTTGTTGTCTGGGAGATGCGGACGTGCTTTGAAAGGGAGAGGCATCTCCAGGTGACCATCCTTATTTTGTTGGATTCTGTCTTTCAAGATCTGCAGGAAGCAAATATCTTCTTGAGATATGCTTCTGTCACCAGGTTTTGTGTCTGCAAAATCAGACTCCAGGGCCTTGATGACAGCAAATGGTGTTATGGGTGGCACCTCTCTGACAGACACTCGATGACAAAAACCAGTCACATCTTTAGCCTGCACACGCTGTGGTGCGCTTCCCACAATGCTCCAACCAAGATCCGTCTCAATAGCATAAGGCTCATAGTCACCCCCAGTGACGACCCTTCTTGGAATTAACGCTCTGGAGCAGTCGTATCCAATCAACAATCCAACACCACAGTCCATCAACGGGGGTATCTCCTGGGCCATGCTTACAAGGTGTTTCCATTTGTTGGCTGTCTGGCAAGTGGGAATATGTGTGCGGTCAAGGGGAATGAAGTCCCTTGTGTAGGCTGGAGGCAAACTGATGGAAACATTAGAGGAAAATCCTCTAACTTTGAGCTTGCATACTCTTTGACTCTTCACGACTGAGTCTCTCCCCATCATGGTGGAAAGTTTAAGTTTCACTGGTTCCATTGTTGCTTGTAGCTTTTCGCACACCTCCTGATCAACAAATGTGTGACTGCTTTGAGTGTCCAATAGTGCATACACTAGGGTTTCAGTGTCCGGAGCACTAAGTGTTGAGATCCACACTGGGACTATCATTGATGTACTCCCACCTTCACCTCCACTCACACAACATGATAATGACAACGTACTTTCTTCAACTGCGCCTTGTGTTGATGCTGCTGTAGAACGATCTTCATGCAATGGCGTTGGGTGACTCTTTCTGCATATGCCACACATGGCCCTGTTCCTACAGTCTTTAGAATTGTGACCCTTTCTTAGACATGCAAAACACAACTTATTTTCAAGTATGCATTTTTTCTTATCCTCTACAGACATGTCCATAAGCCTCTTGCATTTATGTATGGAATGGTTCTCACTACAGCAAATACACTGGCCATTATTGGAATTTTGTGTTGGTGTGGTCCATTTCTTTGGTTTCCCTGCATCTCCCAACTTGATTTCACCAGGGTCAGACTTGGCGGTGGAGCTTGATGGAATCGGGGGTTTCACATTTGTGGCAAACGTGTTTGCTTTTGAACGCTTCATCTCTCTTGCTGGTGCCTCTGCAGAGTGCCTTAAGGCATGTAAGGATGACACTGGATTGCATGCGATGCGTGACTCCTTAGAGATAAAGGAAGCAAACTCATGAAAGCTTGGATAGTCGTTGCCCCGATCTAGCTGCTCTGTGACATAACGGTTCCATCTAGATGTCACCCAATCAGGAAGCTTGACTAGTATTTTCTGATTCTCCTCACAGTCGTTAAGAACCTGTAAGCCCTTTACGTGAGGCATGGCATTACTACATGTTTGGAGGAAATCACTGAAATCTCTTAACTTGAGATATTCCTTTCCACCAATCTTCGGCCACCCATTTAGCTTATCTCTGAAAGCCCGCTGCACTACAAAGGAATGGCCATATCTAGCATTTAACCTATCCCATGCTTGTTGATAGGCTTCTTCATCTTTTCTGTAGAAGCTGCCTTCAAGAGAGGATTTTGCCTCACCTGCTATGTACTTTTGCAGGTAGAATAGCCTGTCTGCAGGGTCAGAGCATCGTCTCTCTATGAGGGCTTTGAAGCTTATGCTCCATTCTGTAAACTTCAGAGGATCGCCCGAGAATACAGAAGGTTCTGGAGTTGGCAAGCGAGTAAGAGCTAATGACTCTTGTAGCGATTGGACCAATGTCTCGTTTTGCACAACCTGCCGTTCTTGATCTGGGATGTGGTGAGCGAAGGGGTGTGCATCACTCACTTTGCTGAATGGAGGACTGCGTGTCCCATCCCTTCCCTCTTCTTCAGTGTAGACATTTAGCTTTGCCTGAATTACATCAATGTCCCTCTGATTTTCAAGTTTTCTCAACTGCTGACGTTGAGCTTCGATGGCAGCTTCCATATCAATTTCGGCTTTCTTTGCAGCCAGCTGAGCAGCCACTTCCGCTCTCATAGCTGGAATGCTAGGTGACTCTGAGAGATGGTTAGAATTGTGACAGCTGGGTGCAGTAACTCTGGAGGCTGTGGATCCATATATGGACCTAGCATATTCATTATCAAGTAGCATGCGTAACCTTGATCTTTCCGCCACCGTGTCAAACTCACCTTCATCTTCAGTCAGACGTACTCTCATCAGCTGCAGCAAGTCGGCCGTCACGGCTGAGCATGCATCGATCTTTCTTCGAAATTCTTGACTTGGTGAGGTTTGGAGTCGAATTCTGTCATACTGTTCCTTTAATTCAGACTCAAGCTTCTCAGCCTCATCCATCATATCATACATGTCACTCTCAGAGCATACTTGCTTTAACTTTGTGCGAATGTCTCTTACGTTGCTTTTCCATTTCTCGTATGTTGCTTTGAACCTCTTCTCCTTTTGAGTTAACTCTTGATCTTTCAGTTCCTGCATTTTTGGCGTTAATCGCCTTTCACGAGAGGATTTTCTTGCTTTTGTCTCAGATTTCTCAGACACTACACTTTTTTCCTCTTCCAAATCCCCTGCATCTTGTACTTCTGACATAACATCAGGGTGACTATGACCATCTTTAGACATTTTCAGACTTTAAAGGGGGTATCTTATGAAGAGGACAAGATAACTAAGGTAATTACAAGAATGGATGTAATAGGCGGAGAATTATTAAAATTAACACAAAGGAACCTTAGCTTAGATTCTTACGTATGACAGCAAATAAATTTTCAGTTTCAGCCTTCATGAAGCTTGCAAGCAACAGGTAAGAAAACAACAATAATTTCCAGAACTTCAACAGATTGTCCTTTTTTTTTTTTCTTTTTTTGTTTGTTTTTTTTTTTTTTTTTTTTTACACAATCCGAAATTTGAACACTATTAATTCCTTGTCCATTACAGCAAATTTGTAGCTCATGTTCTATCCATCAACTCATGAGGCATAATAACTGCGCAATATAGCCTGAGGACTCACGCTTTAGCCTGAAACCGCTTCTTGGAGTGTCCGCTGAATCTGCAGCTCCCGATTGGTTGTCACAAAATGCAAAGCAACGTGTCCACTGAAGCCTGTAGCTCGCTGCAGGATGAGAAGCAACCGAGACCTGTAGCTTGCTGCAGGATGAGAAGAGCTTTGCACACCGAAGCCTCCAGATGGATTGGGACACGTTTTCACTGTTTCTACTCTGGTCGAAAGAATCCACGCTTCGTACTGATGTCCACAATTCTTTTATTCCTCTCACAATCATGGAGCACCGTGAAAACTAGAAACAAGTAAAATAATATCGATAGCACATATTCTGCTGCCCTCAGGTGAATGTATGGCTATTCACCCTATGCAGCGAGCTTAACATAAGAGGAGATGGTTCCAGGAACGACAGGACACATCGCTTTGTCTTTGTGTCTTTAACTGAAGACCGTTTTTTCCTCTTTTAATTTGTAAGACTGTGAACATACAGTAAAATAATACGTAGCATCAGTATCAACATATTTTGTAAACAAAACAGAAGTTAGCAACATAGCTTTCCTTATGCTTTACATTCATCATTAACATCTTCCCTTATACGTTCAAATAACCTTTTAAGTAACATGAAAGTAACAATCTTACAGAAAATGAAGTTAGACATTGCTTACTTACAGATTATGGCTCAACAAACTCCCCAACGATGTAAACTGGGCTTAAAGTTGTGCAGCTTGTTTTCTGCTCCATGCATTTTCTCACACTGCCCGCGTGAACTTTGCCTGCTGCTTACAACACATCACCAAAGGGGGCAGTGTAGCGCACACCAAACGACCAAAGAAGAAGCCACAAACTGAAGGGGTAATACTGCCCACTATTGGGAAACCTGAGAAATGCGCCAGCCAAAGAAACCCAACAAAGTAACAACCGAGGGGCAGAATACTCCCCGCCTGACATCCATGGAATGTCACCCTCAACTAACATGTAAAAGGCAAGTGACATACAATGAAACAAAGTTTCTGCTCCTAAGTACAATCCTTAGACACCAATAGCACAACCTCACTTATAGGCCTTATGTAGCACTTGTTTTCACCCTTGCGGAAAATCCTCACCTCTATCTTCCTTACAAGCCCATCCTCACTGGGAAAGGTTTTGGTGATAAGTCCAAGTGGCCAGTTGTTCCTATGTTCGAGTGTCTCTCTTAAAAGAACAACATCTCCTGTTTGTAGGTTAGGCTTTACTGTTTTCCATTTGCGGCGGTCCTGAAGTCCTGAGATGTATTCTTTTTTCCATCGTCTCCAGAAGACATCAGCGAGATATTGTACGCGCCTCCATTGAGCTTTTAACAGATCCCTGTTTCCAAACTGACCTGGTGGGATTGGTGGGGTCGTAACCTTTTGCGTGAGCAGCATGGCTGGGGTAAGGATGACTGGGTTATCTGGATCTGCAGAAACTGCTGTTAACGGACGAGCATTCACTATTGCAGTGACTTCAGCCATTAAGGTCACTAGTATTTCATGGGTAAGCTTTGCATTCCTGTGTTCTAGGAGCATTGCATCAAGGATTTTGCGTGTGACCCCAATCATTCGCTCCCAGGAGCCAGCCATATGCGACGCATGTGGGGGGTTGAATAGCCATTTGCAGCCAGAGTCTTCAAGAAAGCTGTTTAGTTTGCTGTTGTAGCAGCCCTGTTTGTCTATTTGCAGCTCTTTGCAGGCACCCACAAAATTTGTCCCACAATCGGACCTAAGAAGTTTGACTGCACCTCTGATGGCAAAAAAACGACGCAGGGCATTGATGAATGATGACGTGTCCATTGATTCTATAACTTCAATGTGAATGGCCCGTGTACTCATGCACGTAAATATGACTGCCCATCGCTTTGCATCCGCTTGCCCACCACGCGTTTTTCTGACAGTGACAGACCAGGGACCGAATACATCAAGCCCTACATGTGTGAACGGAGGGTCAGTGGACAGCCTATCCTCTGGTAGCTCAGCCATAATCTGTTCCTGCTGTCTGCCTCTTAGTTTTCGACATGTCACGCAGCTGAATATCATTTTGCTTATTGCTCTTTTTCCTCCCACAATCCAAAAGCCTGCAGCTCTGACTGCTCCTTCAGTAAAATGTCTGCCCTGATGGCATACTTTCACATGGAAGTGTCTTATAATGAGCTGGGCAAGGTGGTGTTTGGCAGGGATGAGGATCGGATTTGTTTCATCTGAAGTCAACTGTGCTCGTCTTAGTCTCCCACCCACTCTGAGGATTCCATTTGTGTCAAGAAATGGGTTCAGTTTGCTAAGTGGGCTTGAACTTTTGAGGGGCATACTCTTTTCAAGCTGTCTTATGTCTTCTGCATAGACTTCTCTTTGGACAGTGCGAATGATAATGATCTTAGCTTGATCGAGCTGCTTTTCAGTTAAATGCTCACTACAGCTGTGCCAGCCCTGACAGGTGCCTTCTATGTTCTGCTTAAAGGACTGAACAATGTGTCGGAGTCTAGATATAGCCTTCAGTAGTACATTCCAACTAGAAAACCTTTCGAATCTGGCACTACTGAGAACATTCTTTGCAAGAGTGGTAACACAAGTAGTTACCTCCTGACGCAGTTCGTTGTCAGTCTCTGGGTCTACAAGATCAAATGACTCTGCCTGAGACTGACCTGTTTCTGACTTGGTAAGAAAAGCGGGTCCACTGAGCCATGTGGAGGTAGAAAGGTGCTCAGCAGGTAATGCGCGCGTGGCATGATCAGCAGGATTTAAGTGAGTGGGCACATAATGCCACTGGTGAGCTTGTGTGGATCGCCTGATGCGTTCCACTCTGTTGTGCACATAGATGTAAAAACGCCTCTTTGTGTTGAAGATGTAACCAAGGACTACTTTGGAGTCTGAATAGAAGCTCACCTGATCAACTGCGATGTCCAGCTCATCCACGACCAACTCTGCCACCTCGACAGCCAGGACCGCTGCACAGAGCTCAAGTCTGGGTATGGTGATGTCTGGTCTTGGGGCAAGCCGTGCCTTGCCGAGAAGGAAGCCCACTTCATTATGACCATCTCTGTCTGTGAGTTTAAGGTAGGCAACAGCGGCCACTGCCTTGGTAGAGGCATCGCAGAAAACATGGATTTCCTTAGTTACTGCTGCAGAGAGTGGTATTGAGGTGAACATTCTGGGAATATCAAGTTGTTGTAGATGTTTGAGGGAGTGTTTCCACTGTTGCCACTGTTGTAATTTGTCTTTAGGGAGTTCAGTGTCCCATTCACAAATGTCAGTGGAAATGTCTCTGAGTATGACCCTGCCCTCTACAATGACAGGGACAGCAAAGCCGAGTGGGTCGTACACACTATTAACGACTGACAATACTCCACGCTTGGTAAAGGGCTTCTCATTGACGGTTATCTGGAACCTGAACAAGTCTGTAGACAGGTCCCAGCCCAAGCCCAAGCTTCGCTGCATGGGTGTCTGCCCAAGGTCAAGGCCCTGCATGTCAGCTGCAAGGTCCTCACTTGGAAAAGCGTTTGTGATGGTAGGACAGTTGGATGAGATTTTATGCAGGCGTATGTTACACTGAGCCAGCATCTTCTGAGCCCCACAGAGAATGTTGATGGCCTCATCAGTGGAAGGAAATGATTTTAGTCCATCATCCACATAAAAGTGGCGTTCAATGAACTCTCTTACATCATTGCCGTGTTCTTTTTCTCCCTCCATCGCTGTTCGTTTCAGTCCGTAAATGGCCACTGATGGGGAGGGGCAGTTCCCAAACACGTGGACTCTCATCCTGAATTCCTGTACTTCTCCATCCAGATCATGGTTTTTGAACCACAAGAAGCGAAGGTAGTTGCGGTGGTCTTCTCTGACAACAAAATTGTAAAACATTTGCTCCACGTCGGCCATGACTGCATATGGGTCGGACCTGAAACGCATCAGAACTCCCACAAGAGTATTATTGAGATCTGGCCCTTTTAGTAGCACATCATTGAGAGAAACATTGTTGTATTGCGCACTTGAATCAAAAACCACCCTAATTTTTCCTGGCTTCTGAGGGTGATAAATGCCAAAACTAGGGAGATACCAGCATTCTTGTTCTGGAGCTAAAGCTGGAGCTGGTTCAGCGTGGCCCTTACTGAAAGTTTTGTCTAAAAACTCAATGTAATGTTCTTTCATTTCAGGTTTCTTTTTCAGTGTTTTGCGAAGCGTCATTAAGCGACTGAGGGCTTGGTCCCTATTGTTGGGTAAACGCTGTCTGGGGGAGCGGAATGGGAGTGGAGCTACCCAATTGTTCGCCTCATCTTTAGTAAAGTCTCTGTGCATAATTTCCAGGAATAATGCATCTTCTACTGACAGAGCCGTTTTGTCATCATCTGCTGTTTGCTGGAAAATGTGTCTGCCTACTTCTGCTTGTGTCTTCTCGAATTTAGGACAGCTTTCTGTGTATTTGTCTTTTATATAGATTTTGCTTGCACAGGGGCTAAGGAAGGTAGGGCGCCCGTTATTCAGAATGTCTGTCTTGAAAGAGTTTACTGTGGGTTTGTGGGCACCTGAGAGGCAGACATCGCCTACAACCACCCATCCCAGATCGAGGCGTTGGGCATAAGGTGCACTGTTTGGACCATTTACCTGACTGCGAATCTTGTGAGCTTGGATGATGTCCCGGCCCAAGAGGAGGAGAATGTCCGCGGCTGGGTCCAGAGGAGGGATCTGTGAAACGAGTGCGTGTAGATGAGGGTGAGCTGACACAGCCTCCTTGGTGGGTATCTCATCTCTATTATCTGGAATGTGATCACATTCTGTTAGTGTGGGCAGCACCATGGACACTTCCCCATTTACATCCTGAATAACGAAATTAGTTGCTCTGCGTCCTCCAGCCTCTGACAAACCTGCACATGTTTTCATGGTGTATGGGAGCATAGTGCCTTTTACATTAAACATGTCGAAGAAAGCAGACCTGGCTAAGGATGAGTTGCTTTGATCATCCAACATGGCGTACATCCTCTTTTTCTCTTCAGGATTTGTGCGGGGATACACGTCGACTAAACAAATCTTAGAGCAGGATTTACCTTTTAGACCTGGGCCACACACCTCTGTGCAAGCAGTTGTGGTTACAGGGCTTGAAGGATCAGACTCCCCGCCGTGGATTTGAGGCAGGAGGTTAGAGTCCTTGGTTGCCCACAGAGGTGGACCAGCATGCATGGCAGACACATGAGCGTCACTATTACATTCCGAGCATTGGATAATGGCTTTGCAATCGTTAGCTCGGTGACCTGTGGAAGAACAACACTTATAACAAATAGCATGTTCTTTGAGGATGCTTTTCCTTTCATCTAGTGTTTTTGACCTAAAACCCCTGCATTTGGCAAGTGAATGGGGCTTGTGGTGAATAGGACATTGTCTGTCTGGGTTGAGAACTGACGTTCGAGTTGTGACATTTGTTTGACTAATATCTGTTCTGTTCACTGCAACCGCACCTCTGTATTTAGTTGGTTTCAACAATGGCTTATCAGGTTTTGGAGCTACTATGTTTGGACTTTGTAACATAAAGCTAGGATCTGTTTTCATTTCTGCATAATCATTTATAAACTGAACAAAATATGAGAAAGGTGGGTAAACTGCACCGTTGTCCCTTTTGTATTTTGTCCCCTGTTTCACCCAGGACTCCTGGAGTCCGTAGGGGAGCTTTTCCACTATCGGGTTTATCCCCCTTGGGGTGTCCAGAAAGCTAAGGCCGGGTAGATAATTTTCACTTTGTGCATACTCTAACTCCAACAGGAGATCTGCAAGCTCCTGCAATAAGTGAGTGTCCTTATTAGATATTTTTGGAAAAGACTGTAAGCGTTGGAAAAGTGACGCTTCGACTACCTCTGGAGAACCAAAACTTTTGTCCAGGCGTTGCCACAAACGTTGAAGACCTGCGTGTGGGTTGTTCACATGGACCGCCCTGATCCTCAGCGCATGTTGTAGTGACTCCCCGCTGAGCCACTTCGTGAGAAGGTCAAGCTCTTCGCTGAACTTGAGGTTGAGGCCTTCTATGGCGTTGCGGAAAATGGACTTCCAGGACAAGTAAGACTCAGGACGGTTGTCAAAAACCTTGAATCCCGCTGTCAGCAGATCACGACGTGCTAGATAGGCTGTGAGATCTGAGAGTTCAGTCTTTGGAGGCAATGAAGATTTAGGCTCGGTTGAAATGTCAGTTTTTCTGTTTATAGGAGGGGACTTTGGTTGCTTCTGATTTACAAAGTCAGTGAGATGTTCACCTGGAGAGGAGGCAACTGGTGGTTGACTCTGTCGTAGATGCTGAGCGTCGTTATTACCAACCAGTTGTCCTGTATCAGGCTTTCCGTCTTCATTAACTACCAAGCTGCTGTTAGCGAAGTGAGCGTTCACATAATCTTGAGCGCGTCTGATGGAAGGAGGTGTTTTAGAGGAGACTCCTTGTTCTGTGAGGTCAACGGCGTCATGCTCCTCATCGGCTGCCGCTTCCAGGACATGAGCTGCGGCGAGCGCTGCTTCAGCCTCACCCTCCTTCTTTAGAGCGTTTAGTGTTGCCTCGATGCGTGCCTTCTCAACCTCCATGTCGATCTGGCGTTTGGCGTACTGTGCTCTAGTGCGGGCGGCTTCTGCTTCTGCTCTGGCTCGGGCTGCAGCTTGACTGGTGGATGAACGACGTGAAGAGCGTGAAGAGCGTGAGTGGCACTCTGACCGGACCACCATCTGGGAGAGAGGCGGTGACGCCTCAGGCTGAGACATCTTGGGTGCTTGATAGGTAGATAATCTTCTTACTCTGCTGCCCTCAGGTGAATGTATGGCTATTCACCCTATGCAGCGAGCTTAACATAAGAGGAGATGGTTCCAGGAACGACAGGACACATCGCTTTGTCTTTGTGTCTTTAACTGAAGACCGTTTTTTCCTCTTTTAATTTGTAAGACTGTGAACATACAGTAAAATAATACGTAGCATCAGTATCAACATATTTTGTAAACAAAACAGAAGTTAGCAACATAGCTTTCCTTATGCTTTACATTCATCATTAACATCTTCCCTTATACGTTCAAATAACCTTTTAAGTAACATGAAAGTAACAATCTTACAGAAAATGAAGTTAGACATTGCTTACTTACAGATTATGGCTCAACAAACTCCCCAACGATGTAAACTGGGCTTAAAGTTGTGCAGCTTGTTTTCTGCTCCATGCATTTTCTCACACTGCCCGCGTGAACTTTGCCTGCTGCTTACAACACATCACCAAAGGGGGCAGTGTAGCGCACACCAAACGACCAAAGAAGAAGCCACAAACTGAAGGGGTAATACTGCCCACTATTGGGAAACCTGAGAAATGCGCCAGCCAAAGAAACCCAACAAAGTAACAACCGAGGGGCAGAATACATATGATATTCATCTCAGCCACTTATTTCCTTTCACAAGGTGCACAAGTGTTAAACAAATAACAGCATAATGATTTTTTACCGTGTACGCCTTGTAAAACCAGCAGTAGAAAAGTTGTATATTCCGAAAAGTCCGCCGTGTTACCGTTCTGTCTTGTCTCTCCCGCGCACAACTTCCGGTTCCCGCAACTCACAGGAAGTGACTACTTCACAATAATATTTTAACAGAAACATTTCTTATAAGCAGGATATATCACTGGATTCATAGATTACCTTTCCTACTGCAAATGTACACAAGCATGAGAAGCAAATAAAGAAAACAAATAGAAAACAATAACGATCTCAGATTCACTTTGGTGTTGTCATGGCAACCCACACAAACATTTCAGCGTCAGCTACAGCCCGCCTTCAGTGAAGTATGTTGGCTGGAAGGCTTTCAGGCCCGTCTTTGCCACTCCAGGGTCAGAGACCTTCACCTTGTTTGGATGACAGCCTGCTCTGATATTCATCTGTGGGCACAAACACCAAAACTCAAGAGACTTTTCAGTGAGAAGAAAAGGCAAACCTTGCATGCCAGAGTGAAAGTGAGAGTGTGTGAGTGCATACTCACCCTGAATGGACTCTCAGGGATGTTAGCGTCTCCCCAGGAGACCATCACAGTGTGCTTCACAGGCTTACGTGGGGTGCAGGTGTATGTGCTGTTGCTATTATCCTTAACCTGGACATCCACAGAATTGACTTCACCATCCTGTGCAGAAGACAAGGGATTATAGTTCAATCAGATTTAACACACTGTATTTTTCGGACCATAAGGCGCACTGTCGATGAACAGGTCTGGTTTCATACATGAGGCGCACTGGACTATAAAACGCATTAAGCGAAACAAAACAGCCAGATAAGTCAAACTTTACTCAACTCTTTCTTCTTGCTTCCTCCACTTCCGTACCATTGATTCATTCATGTTGAAATCTCTCGCAGCTGCTCTATTCTCATGTTCTACTGCGTGACTGACAGCCTTGAGTTTGAAATCCGCTTCGTCAGCATGTCTCTTAACAGGTGGCATTTTGGGGTCATGATCCACACACAATACAGTAATATTATGTTGCAGCACAGTACGTATCACTCCGCCAGGCTCCTGACTACGTAGCCGTAATGCTCCGACAATCCATCAAGCGGTGCGACTTCGTAGCTTACCAAAGTCGTACTAAAACATTTTTTGACAGATTTTTAAGCGCCGTGTATTACATAAAATCGGTTCAAGGTCAATAAGCACAACCACAATTCATACATAAGGCGCACTGTCGATTTTTGAGAGATAATTAAAGGATTTTAAGTGCGACTCATAGTCCGAAAAATACGGTACATACAATATATTTAACATATTTGTGATCATATACAAAGCCAGATATACCTGGGCTATAATTTTCAGAGGAGCTTTTCCTCCTTGCTTGGCATCAACTGTGAGTTCACTGGGTTTTCCAACAGCCAGACCACTGCTCTGTAGGCCTGGACCGTACGCCTTAACCTAGAGAAAACTATTTTAAACAAACAATTAAAAAAGGAACAAGTCAAAGATCTACTATAGCCAAAAGATCATTTACAGACTATAGCGCTGTGAAAAAATATTTGCCTCCTTTCTCATTTCGTATCTTATTCCATATTTGTCACACTTACACGTTTCAGATCAATAAATTTTAATATTAGACAAGAATGTCTAATATTAAACGGCAGTTTTCAAGGGGAAAAAGCTATCCAAACATACTTGGTCCTATATGAAAAAGTAATTGCACCGAATTAAATAAATTCTAACAACAGCTTATCAAGTTTAAAGGCGCTTCTGCTGTTTAACACGACCTCTGCTAGTTTCCTCTTTCTGGCGCAAAGCGGGAGATAAACAAGCAAGAGAGACTTGTGGCAGAAACGCCGATCAGCTGATCATTGATCAGTTTCATGATTGAAGTAGCAGCAGGAGAGGGAGAACGAGAGAAGAAGAGGCAGCTGTGCAGCAAAGACACAGAATAACTCCAGCTTTTTGTCTTTTTTTATTGTAGCTGAAGTACGGGACAAATCGCTTTTATTTTCAGCTCAATACAAAACGCATAATATTAACTCTGAATACCAGAGGATTCCGTTTTTTATGGCACGGTTGGCTCTACTAACTAACCATATGAATAAAATAAAGTTCACCAGTAACATCATAGCACCCACCCAACTGTACAGAAACTCCATCATGCTAGCTAGTACACAGTACGAGTTATTGTAACTGACTGTAAAAAGTTAGCACAAGGAAAATAAACTCCACCTAAACTTGGTTTGACCCAGATAGACTGCAGGTCATAACTTCTTACCTGAAGCTCATTTCACCTGACAGTCGGACTGGCGGCCGCCTTGCGTCTCTCCACCTCCAGTCCTTTCCCCCATCCACCTGCTGGCCTCCACCACTTGCTAATTTGACTGAATGTGTGAAAGCTCCACCATAGCCACTACCAAACAACTGAGTTATTTTTACACGTCTGCCAGCATCTGTCCAATCCGCCACCTTTCACTGTTTACACAGTTAGGAAAAAAAGACAACAACAACAACAACAAGAAAACATTGGGCCATTTAAAAGGCAAAATTAGCATCGGCCCACCGGGCAAATGGCCGGTATACCCGATGCCCCACAGACAGACTGAGGCCCCGCCGCTATTTTTGAGTGCAAAAATGTGTGGTCTCCAGCTAATGGAAAAGGCTGATCGCACGATGTGCTCTTTAAATAGAACAATTTGCCCCATTCTCTTCGCCCGTCATGTGGCCACATGTGGCGGGCTAGCAGGCTAGCAACATACAGGCCCGGGTTCGAGCCCTCGGCTCACTTCCCTCTGTATGTTCACCTGCTAGGGGGAGGTCCAGGCGGGCGATCTTGGAGTGAAAATTCCAAGGGATGACCCCTCGTAGCCTGGGCTTCCCCTGACTTTTTTTCTTTGCTTTGCTTTTTTTCATTTACCTGCCAGCAACAAACACACCTCCTTGTTGTCATGGCTACCAACGACCACTCTTCTTGTGCCAACAAGTCATTGCCTGACAAAACATTATTTCCTATGTTTCCCTGGCTTTTTTGCCTTTTTTATTTCTTGTGTTTTAGACAAAAAGAAAAGAAAAAGATCTACAGATTCAGGCTTTTCTTTACCTGTGGTAGTCGGGTAGAATGACGTCACTGACACTGCTTTAATATGAAAACAAACTTTCTCAAACAAAAAACAAAAACAAAAAAGGAGTGGGTCGGTGTGTCATCTTTACCGAGCACCATACATGTTTTGCTTCACATTCAAATTATTATTTTTCCTTTTCAAAAATAATTCAGAGAGAAAAAAAACAGAGAAGTCAAATATATCAAATTTGCACGAATCTTCTAGTGAAGGTGCCTCCTCCTTCTGACCTTAGGGTAACTAATTTCTCAGACAGTGACATGACAGTGCGCTGGGAAGCTGCAGCTGATGATGATGTTTCTTACCTCACTAAGTGGAGGCGACCTGAGACAGGTGGGGAAGAACTATTGGATTGTTGGGGTACATATTATGAAGTAAAAAAAATACAATATCTCAATAAACTGTTGTCCTGTGTCTTAAGGAGTATGAGATATCACTGTCTGCACTCTATGGAGATGGAGCTCAGAGTGAAGCTGTGGCCATACGCTACAGCACCTGTGAGTCACACATTTTCTGATCCTGAATGTTTGTCAAACTCAGGAGGGGAGAGCCTGAAACCATTTACCTAAGTCACATTAGCAGCAGTGTTCAGCCTTAAAAATAGACAAGTTAAAAGTCATGCATCCATATTATTTGTTTATTTATTAAATTATTTTCGAGACACTGTTAGTTGTTAGAAGCCAGTGTTTTAATGACAGGACATATATGACAGTAATGAGACAACCTAAGATATCCAAGATTAGCACAAAAACACAAATAGAATCACAGAAAGCGTGTTTCTCTCCCGTTAGTCTTTAGGCCCAGTTACCTTTTACTTTTCTGTGGTCAGTAGCCCTTCATGTCATATTCTGTCTCTATGTACAATGTAGCATTACTAATACAATAACCTATATGTAAATGAACTTCATTGTGTAATTGATGGCAGTTCTCAAAGTACTAGTCACTTAAAGGTTAAATTTCACATCGAAATTCTCATATTATATTCTATTTGAATGTTTAAAAAGAAAAATATCACAGTATTTATGCTTTCACTGAGCATATACCTGCATCAATGATGAACTCTCAAGGCTGAAAAGTCCTGGCTTTGGTCAGCCACGGTCCACGCACACGCACACGTCACCAATCCCTGACTGCTTGATCATAACAGCAATTGGGCTGCTGGGAACATGACGGGCGTTCTTCTTGATGTTAACAAGGTGCTCACCAATCTCCCTGGGAACAAACGAGATTCCTAAGACAGACCGACAAAACAGATGTTAACAACGCTTATTCTTGTGTGTGCATGCAGCCCGTTTCAGTTGCTCCTGCTTCTTTCTCCACGCTTTAACTTTTATTACTTTCCCCCTCTGTCTTTTACTTAAGGGTTAATAAAGTATTTGGATTCTGATGAGTCTCATTGTTTAGCAAACTTCTCACTTATCAGACGGACACTCACCAATGTGAGCGTTACGCAGCATCTTCAGCAGGCAGGGCTCCTCTGGGCCTGAGGGTGTTGTAAGAGGGGCTGTCAGCTGGCTGAGGTCAAGCTCGCCTATGTCCAGTGGAATATCTGCAGCAGAGCCCGCCTTCAGTGAAGTATGTTGGCTGGAAGGCTTTCAGGCCCGTCTTTGCCACTCCAGGGTCAGAGACCTTCACCTTGTTTGGATGACAGCCTGCTCTGATATTCATCTGTGGGCACAAACACCAAAACTCAAGAGACTTTTCAGTGAGAAGAAAAGGCAAACCTTGCATGCCAGAGTGAAAGTGAGAGTGTGTGAGTGCATACTCACCCTGAATGGACTCTCAGGGATGTTAGCGTCTCCCCAGGAGACCATCACAGTGTGCTTCACAGGCTTACGTGGGGTGCAGGTGTATGTGCTGTTGCTATTATCCTTAACCTGGACATCCACAGAATTGACTTCACCATCCTGTGCAGAAGACAAGGGATTATAGTTCAATCAGATTTAACACACTGTATTTTTCGGACCATAAGGCGCACTGTCGATGAACAGGTCTGGTTTCATACATGAGGCGCACTGGACTATAAAACGCATTAAGCGAAACAAAACAGCCAGATAAGTCAAACTTTACTCAACTCTTTCTTCTTGCTTCCTCCACTTCCGTACCATTGATTCATTCATGTTGAAATCTCTCGCAGCTGCTCTATTCTCATGTTCTACTGCGTGACTGACAGCCTTGAGTTTGAAATCCGCTTCGTCAGCATGTCTCTTAACAGGTGGCATTTTGGGGTCATGATCCACACACAATACAGTAATATTATGTTGCAGCACAGTACGTATCACTCCGCCAGGCTCCTGACTACGTAGCCGTAATGCTCCGACAATCCATCAAGCGGTGCGACTTCGTAGCTTACCAAAGTCGTACTAAAACATTTTTTGACAGATTTTTAAGCGCCGTGTATTACATAAAATCGGTTCAAGGTCAATAAGCACAACCACAATTCATACATAAGGCGCACTGTCGATTTTTGAGAGATAATTAAAGGATTTTAAGTGCGACTCATAGTCCGAAAAATACGGTACATACAATATATTTAACATATTTGTGATCATATACAAAGCCAGATATACCTGGGCTATAATTTTCAGAGGAGCTTTTCCTCCTTGCTTGGCATCAACTGTGAGTTCACTGGGTTTTCCAACAGCCAGACCACTGCTCTGTAGGCCTGGACCGTGCGCCTTAACCTAGAGAAAACTATTTTAAACAAACAATTAAAAAAGGAACAAGTCAAAGATCTACTATAGCCAAAAGATCATTTACAGACTATAGCGCTGTGAAAAAATATTTGCCTCCTTTCTGATTTCGTATCTTGTTCCATATTTGTCACACTTACACGTTTCAGATCAATAAATGTTAATATTAGACAAGAATGTCTAATATTAAACGGCAGTTTTCAAGAGGAAAAAGCTATCCAAACATACTTGGTCCTATATGAAAAAGTAATTGCACCGAATTAAATAAATTCTAACAACAGCTTATCAAGTTTAAAGGCGCTTCTGCTGTTTAACACGACCTCTGCTAGTTTCCTCTTTCTGGCGCAAAGCGGGAGATAAACAAGCAAGAGAGACGGGACTTGTGGCAGAAACGCCGATCAGCTGATCATTGATCAGTTTCATGATTGAAGTAGCAGCAGGAGAGGGAGAACGAGAGAAGAAGAGGCAGCTGTGCAGCAAAGACACAGAATAACTCCAGCTTTTTGTCTTTTTTTTATTGTAGCTGAAGTACAGGACAAATCGCTTTTATTTTCAGCTCAATACAAAACGCATAATATTAACTCTGAATACCAGAGGATTCCGTTTTTTATGGCACGGTTGGCTCTACTAACTAACCATATGAATAAAATAAAGTTCACCAGTAACATCATAGCACCCACCCAACTGTACAGAAACTCCATCATGCTAGCTAGTACACAGTACGAGTTATTGTAACTGACTGTAAAAAGTTAGCACAAGGAAAATAAACTCCACCTAAACTTGGTTTGACCCAGATAGACTGCAGGTCATAACTTCTTACCTGAAGCTCATTTCACCTGACAGTCGGACTGGCGGCCGCCTTGCGTCTCTCCACCTCCAGTCCTTTCCCCCATCCACCTGCTGGCCTCCACCACTTGCTAATTTGACTGAATGTGTGAAAGCTCCACCATAGCCACTACCAAACAACTGAGTTATTTTTACACGTCTGCCAGCATCTGTCCAATCCGCCACCTTTCACTGTTTACACAGTTAGGAAAAAAAGACAACAACAACAACAACAAAACATTGGGCCATTTAAAAGGCAAAATTAGCATCGGCCCACCGGGCAAATGGCCGGTATACCCGATGCCCCACAGACAGACTGAGGCCCCGCCGCTATTTTTGAGTGCAAAAATGTGTGGTCTCCAGCTAATGGAAAAGGCTGATCGCACGATGTGCGCGTAGTGCTCTTTAAATAGAACAATTTGCCCCATTCTCTTCGCCCGTCATGTGGCCACATGTGGCGGGCTAGCAGGCTAGCAACATACAGGCCCGGGTTCGAGCCCTCGGCTCACTTCCCTCTGTATGTTCACCTGCTAGGGGGAGGTCCAGGCGGGCGATCTTGGAGTGAAAATTCCAAGGGATGACCCCTCGTAGCCTGGGCTTCCCCTGACTTTTTTTCTTTGCTTTGCTTTTTTTCATTTACCTGCCAGCAACAAACACACCTCCTTGTTGTCATGGCTACCAACGACCACTCTTCTTGTGCCAACAAGTCATTGCCTGACAAAACATTATTTCCTATGTTTTTTGCCTTTTTATTTCTTGTGTTTTAGACAAAAAGAAAAGAAAAAGATCTACAGATTCAGGCTTTTCTTTACCTGTGGTAGTCGGGTAGAATGACGTCACTGACACTGCTTTAATATGAAAACAAACTTTCTCAAACAAAAAACAAAAACAAAAAAGGAGTGGGTCGGTGTGTCATCTTTACCGAGCACCATACATGTTTTGCTTCACATTCAAATTATTATTTTTCCTTTTCAAAAATAATTCAGAGAGAAAAAAAACAGAGAAGTCAAATATATCAAATTTGCACGAATCTTCTAGTGAAGGTGCCTCCTCCTTCTGACCTTAGGGTAACTAATTTCTCAGACAGTGACATGACAGTGCGCTGGGAAGCTGCAGCTGATGATGATGTTTCTTACCTCACTAAGTGGAGGCGACCTGAGACAGGTGGGGAAGAACTATTGGATTGTTGGGGTACATATTATGAAGTAAAAAAAATACAATATCTCAATAAACTGTTGTCCTGTGTCTTAAGGAGTATGAGATATCACTGTCTGCACTCTATGGAGATGGAGCTCAGAGTGAAGCTGTGGCCATACGCTACAGCACCTGTGAGTCACACATTTTCTGATCCTGAACGTTTGTCAAACTCAGGAGGGGAGAGCCTGAAACCATTTACCTAAGTCACATTAGCAGCAGTGTTCAGCCTAAAAAATAGACAAGTTAAAAGTCATGCATCCATATTATTTGTTTATTTATTAAATTATTTTCGAGACACTGTTAGTTGTTAGAAGCCAGTGTTTTAATGACAGGACATATATGACAGTAATGAGACAACCTAAGATATCCAAGATTAGCACAAAAACACAAATAGAATCACAGAAAGCGTGTTTCTCTCCCGTTAGTCTTTAGGCCCAGTTACCTTTTACTTTTCTGTGGTCAGTAGCCCTTCATGTCATATTCTGTCTCTATGTACAATATAGCATTACTAATACAATAACCTATATGTAAATGAACTTCATTGTGTAATTGATGGCAGTTCTCAAAGTACTAGTCACTTAAAGGTTAAATTTCACATCGAAATTCTCATATTATATTCTATTTGAATGTTTAAAAAGAAAAATATCACAGTATTTATGCTTTCACTGAGCATATACCTGCATCAATGATAAACTCTCAAGGCTGAAAAGTCCTGGCTTTGGTCAGCCACGGTCCACGCACACGCACACGTCACCAATCCCTGACTGCTTGATCATAACAGCAATTGGGCTGCTGGGAACATGACGGGCGTTCTTCTTGATGTTAACAAGGTGCTCACCAATCTCCCTGGGAACAAACGAGATTCCTAAGACAGACCGACAAAACAGATGTTAACAACGCTTATTCTTGTGTGTGCATGCAGCCCGTTTCAGTTGCTCCTGCTTCTTTCTCCACGCTTTAACTTTTATTACTTTCCCCCTCTGTCTTTTACTTAAGGGTTAATAAAGTATTTGGATTCTGATGAGTCTCATTGTTTAGCAAACTTCTCACTTATCAGACGGACACTCACCAATGTGAGCGTTACGCAGCATCTTCAGCAGGCAGGGCTCCTCTGGGCCTGAGGGTGTTGTAAGAGGGGCTGTCAGCTGGCTGAGGTCAAGCTCGCCTATGTCCAGTGGAATATCTGCAGCAGAGCCCGCCTTCAGTGAAGTATGTTGGCTGGAAGGCTTTCAGGCCCGTCTTTGCCACTCCAGGGTCAGAGACCTTCACCTTGTTTGGATGACAGCCTGCTCTGATATTCATCTGTGGGCACAAACACCAAAACTCAAGAGAGTTTTCAGTGAGAAGAAAAGGCAAACCTTGCATGCCAGAGTGAAAGTGAGAGTGTGTGTGAGTGCATACTCACCTTGAATGGACTCTCAGGGATGTTAGCGTCTCCCCAGGAGACCATCACAGTGTGCTTCACAGGCTTACGTGGGGTGCAGGTGTATGTGCTGTTGCTATTATCCTTAACCTGGACATCCACAGAATTGACTTCACCATCCTGTGCAGAAGACAAGGGATTATAGTTCAATCAGATTTAACACACTGTATTTTTCGGACCATAAGGCGCACTGTCGATGAACAGGTCTGGTTTCATACATGAGGCGCACTGGACTATAAAACGCATTAAGCGAAACAAAACAGCCAGATAAGTCAAACTTTACTCAACTCTTTCTTCTTGCTTCCTCCACTTCCGTACCATTGATTCATTCATGTTGAAATCTCTCGCAGCTGCTCTATTCTCATGTTCTACTGCGTGACTGACAGCCTTGAGTTTGAAATCCGCTTCGTCAGCATGTCTCTTAACAGGTGGCATTTTGGGGTCATGATCCACACACAATACAGTAATATTATGTTGCAGCACAGTACGTATCACTCCGCCAGGCTCCTGACTACGTAGCCGTAATGCTCCGACAATCCATCAAGCGGTGCGACTTCATAGCTTACCAAAGTCGTACTAAAACATTTTTTGACAGATTTTTAAGCGCCGTGTATTACATAAAATCGGTTCAAGGTCAGTAAGCACAACCACAATTCATACATAAGGCGCACTGTCGATTTTTGAGAGATAATTAAAGGATTTTAAGTGCGACTCATAGTCCGAAAAATACGGTACATACAATATATTTAACATATTTGTGATCATATACAAAGCCAGATATACCTGGGCTATAATTTTCAGAGGAGCTTTTCCTCCTTGCTTGGCATCAACTGTGAGTTCACTGGGTTTTCCAACAGCCAGACCACTGCTCTGTAGGCCTGGACCGTGCGCCTTAACCTAGAGAAAACTATTTTAAACAAACAATTAAAAAAGGAACAAGTCAAAGATCTACTATAGCCAAAAGATCATTTACAGACTATAGCGCTGTGAAAAAATAAACAAGACCAACCGAACCAAGTAGAAGGCAAAAAAAAAGTCACACTTACACGTTTCAGATCAATAAATGTTAATATTAGACAAGAATGTCTAATATTAAACGGCAGTTTTCAAGGGGAAAAAGCTATCCAAACATACTTGGTCCTATATGAAAAAGTAATTGCACCGAATTAAATAAATTCTAACAACAGCTTATCAAGTTTAAAGGCGCTTCTGCTGTTTAACACGACCTCTGCTAGTTTCCTCTTTCTGGCGCAAAGCGGGAGATAAACAAGCAAGAGAGACGGGACTTGTGGCAGAAACGCCGATCAGCTGATCATTGATCAGTTTCATGATTGAAGTAGCAGCAGGAGAGGGAGAACGAGAGAAGAAGAGGCAGCTGTGCAGCAAAGACACAGAATAACTCCAGCTTTTTGTCTTTTTTTTATTGTAGCTGAAGTACGGGACAAATCGCTTTTATTTTCAGCTCAATACAAAACGCATAATATTAACTCTGAATACCAGAGGATTCTGTTTTTTATGGCACGGTTGGCTCTACTAACTAACCATATGAATAAAATAAAGTTCACCAGTAACATCATAGCACCCACCCAACTGTACAGAAACTCCATCATGCTAGCTAGTACACAGTACGAGTTATTGTAACTGACTGTAAAAAGTTAGCACAAGGAAAATAAACTCCACCTAAACTTGGTTTGACCCAGATAGACTGCAGGTCATAACTTCTTACCTGAAGCTCATTTACCTGACAGTCGGACTGGCGGCCGCCTTGCGTCTCTCCACCTCCAGTCCTTTCCCCCATCCACCTGCTGGCCTCCACCACTTGCTAATTTGACTGAATGTGTGAAAGCTCCACCATAGCCACTACCAAACAACTGAGTTATTTTTACACGTCTGCCAGCATCTGTCCAATCCGCCACCTTTCACTGTTTACACAGTTAGGAAAAAAAGACAACAACAACAACAACAACAAGAAAACATTGGGCCATTTAAAAGGCAAAATTAGCATCGGCCCACCGGGCAAATGGCCGGTATACCCGATGCCCCACAGACAGACTGAGGCCCCGCCGCTATTTTTGAGTGCAAAAATGTGTGGTCTCCAGCTAATGGAAAAGGCTGATCGCGTAGTGCTCTTTAAATAGAACAATTTGCCCCATTCTCTTCGCCCGTCATGTGGCCACATGTGGCGGGCTAGCAGGCTAGCAACATACAGGCCCGGGTTCGAGCCCTCGGCTCACTTCCCTCTGTATGTTCACCTGCTAGGGGGAGGTCCAGGCGGGCGATCTTGGAGTGAAAATTCCAAGGGATGACCCCTCGTAGCCTGGGCTTCCCCTGACTTTTTTTCTTTGCTTTGCTTTTTTTCATTTACCTGCCAGCAACAAACACACCTCCTTGTTGTCATGGCTACCAACGACCACTCTTCTTGTGCCAACAAGTCATTGCCTGACAAAACATTATTTCCTATGTTTCCCTGGCTTTTTTGCCTTTTTTATTTCTTGTGTTTTAGACAAAAACAAAAGAAAAAGATCTACAGATTCAGGCTTTTCTTTACCTGTGGTAGTCGGGTAGAATGACGTCACTGACACTGCTTTAATATGAAAACAAACTTTCTCAAACAAAAAACAAAAACAAAAAAGGAGTGGGTCGGTGTGTCATCTTTACCGAGCACCATACATGTTTTGCTTCACATTCAAATTATTATTTTTCCTTTTCAAAAATAATTCAGAGAGAAAAAAAACAGAGAAGTCAAATATATCAAATTTGCACGAATCTTCTAGTGAAGGTGCCTCCTCCTTCTGACCTTAGGGTAACTAATTTCTCAGACAGTGACATGACAGTGCGCTGGGAAGCTGCAGCTGATGATGATGTTTCTTACCTCACTAAGTGGAGGCGACCTGAGACAGGTGGGGAAGAACTATTGGATTGTTGGGGTACATATTATGAAGTAAAAAAAATACAATATCTCAATAAACTGTTGTCCTGTGTCTTAAGGAGTATGAGATATCACTGTCTGCACTCTATGGAGATGGAGCTCAGAGTGAAGCTGTGGCCATACGCTACAGCACCTGTGAGTCACACATTTTCTGATCCTGAACGTTTGTCAAACTCAGGAGGGGAGAGCCTGAAACCATTTACCTAAGTCACATTAGCAGCAGTGTTCAGCCTAAAAAATAGACAAGTTAAAAGTCATGCATCCATATTATTTGTTTATTTATTAAATTATTTTCGAGACACTGTTAGTTGTTAGAAGCCAGTGTTTTAATGACAGGACATATATGACAGTAATGAGACAACCTAAGATATCCAAGATTAGCACAAAAACACAAATAGAATCACAGAAAGCGTGTTTCTCTCCCGTTAGTCTTTAGGCCCAGTTACCTTTTACTTTTCTGTGGTCAGTAGCCCTTCATGTCATATTCTGTCTCTATGTACAATATAGCATTACTAATACAATAACCTATATGTAAATGAACTTCATTGTGTAATTGATGGCAGTTCTCAAAGTACTAGTCACTTAAAGGTTAAATTTCACATCGAAATTCTCATATTATATTCTATTTGAATGTTTAAAAAGAAAAATATCACAGTATTTATGCTTTCACTGAGCATATACCTGCATCAATGATAAACTCTCAAGGCTGAAAAGTCCTGGCTTTGGTCAGCCACGGTCCACGCACACGCACACGTCACCAATCCCTGACTGCTTGATCATAACAGCAATTGGGCTGCTGGGAACATGACGGGCGTTCTTCTTGATGTTAACAAGGTGCTCACCAATCTCCCTGGGAACAAACGAGATTCCTAAGACAGACCGACAAAACAGATGTTAACAACGCTTATTCTTGTGTGTGCATGCAGCCCGTTTCAGTTGCTCCTGCTTCTTTCTCCACGCTTTAACTTTTATTACTTTCCCCCTCTGTCTTTTACTTAAGGGTTAATAAAGTATTTGGATTCTGATGAGTCTCATTGTTTAGCAAACTTCTCACTTATCAGACGGACACTCACCAATGTGAGCGTTACGCAGCATCTTCAGCAGGCAGGGCTCCTCTGGGCCTGAGGGTGTTGTAAGAGGGGCTGTCAGCTGGCTGAGGTCAAGCTCGCCTATGTCCAGTGGAATATCTGCAGCAGAGCCCGCCTTCAGTGAAGTATGTTGGCTGGAAGGCTTTCAGGCCCGTCTTTGCCACTCCAGGGTCAGAGACCTTCACCTTGTTTGGATGACAGCCTGCTCTGATATTCATCTGTGGGCACAAACACCAAAACTCAAGAGAGTTTTCAGTGAGAAGAAAAGGCAAACCTTGCATGCCAGAGTGAAAGTGAGAGTGTGTGTGAGTGCATACTCACCTTGAATGGACTCTCAGGGATGTTAGCGTCTCCCCAGGAGACCATCACAGTGTGCTTCACAGGCTTACGTGGGGTGCAGGTGTATGTGCTGTTGCTATTATCCTTAACCTGGACATCCACAGAATTGACTTCACCATCCTGTGCAGAAGACAAGGGATTATAGTTCAATCAGATTTAACACACTGTATTTTTCGGACCATAAGGCGCACTGTCGATGAACAGGTCTGGTTTCATACATGAGGCGCACTGGACTATAAAACGCATTAAGCGAAACAAAACAGCCAGATAAGTCAAACTTTACTCAACTCTTTCTTCTTGCTTCCTCCACTTCCGTACCATTGATTCATTCATGTTGAAATCTCTCGCAGCTGCTCTATTCTCATGTTCTACTGCGTGACTGACAGCCTTGAGTTTGAAATCCGCTTCGTCAGCATGTCTCTTAACAGGTGGCATTTTGGGGTCATGATCCACACACAATACAGTAATATTATGTTGCAGCACAGTACGTATCACTCCGCCAGGCTCCTGACTACGTAGCCGTAATGCTCCGACAATCCATCAAGCGGTGCGACTTCATAGCTTACCAAAGTCGTACTAAAACATTTTTTGACAGATTTTTAAGCGCCGTGTATTACATAAAATCGGTTCAAGGTCAGTAAGCACAACCACAATTCATACATAAGGCGCACTGTCGATTTTTGAGAGATAATTAAAGGATTTTAAGTGCGACTCATAGTCCGAAAAATACGGTACATACAATATATTTAACATATTTGTGATCATATACAAAGCCAGATATACCTGGGCTATAATTTTCAGAGGAGCTTTTCCTCCTTGCTTGGCATCAACTGTGAGTTCACTGGGTTTTCCAACAGCCAGACCACTGCTCTGTAGGCCTGGACCGTGCGCCTTAACCTAGAGAAAACTATTTTAAACAAACAATTAAAAAAGGAACAAGTCAAAGATCTACTATAGCCAAAAGATCATTTACAGACTATAGCGCTGTGAAAAAATATTTGCCTCCTTTCTCATTTCGTATCTTGTTCCATATTTGTCACACTTACACGTTTCAGATCAATAAATGTTAATATTAGACAAGAATGTCTAATATTAAACGGCAGTTTTCAAGGGGAAAAAGCTATCCAAACATACTTGGTCCTATATGAAAAAGTAATTGCACCGAATTAAATAAATTCTAACAACAGCTTATCAAGTTTAAAGGCGCTTCTGCTGTTTAACACGACCTCTGCTAGTTTCCTCTTTCTGGCGCAAAGCGGGAGATAAACAAGCAAGAGAGACGGGACTTGTGGCAGAAACGCCGATCAGCTGATCATTGATCAGTTTCATGATTGAAGTAGCAGCAGGAGAGGGAGAACGAGAGAAGAAGAGGCAGCTGTGCAGCAAAGACACAGAATAACTCCAGCTTTTTGTCTTTTTTTATTGTAGCTGAAGTACGGGACAAATCGCGTTTATTTTCAGCTCAATACAAAACGCATAATATTAACTCTGAATACCAGAGGATTCTGTTTTTTATGGCACGGTTGGCTCTACTAACTAACCATATGAATAAAATAAAGTTCACCAGTAACATCATAGCACCCACCCAACTGTACAGAAACTCCATCATGCTAGCTAGTACACAGTACGAGTTATTGTAACTGACTGTAAAAAGTTAGCACAAGGAAAATAAACTCCACCTAAACTTGGTTTGACCCAGATAGACTGCAGGTCATAACTTCTTACCTGAAGCTCATTTACCTGACAGTCGGACTGGCGGCCGCCTTGCGTCTCTCCACCTCCAGTCCTTTCCCCCATCCACCTGCTGGCCTCCACCACTTGCTAATTTGACTGAATGTGTGAAAGCTCCACCATAGCCACTACCAAACAACTGAGTTATTTTTACACGTCTGCCAGCATCTGTCCAATCCGCCACCTTTCACTGTTTACACAGTTAGGAAAAAAAGACAACAACAACAACAACAACAAGAAAACATTGGGCCATTTAAAAGGCAAAATTAGCATCGGCCCACCGGGCAAATGGCCGGTATACCCGATGCCCCACAGACAGACTGAGGCCCCGCCGCTATTTTTGAGTGCAAAAATGTGTGGTCTCCAGCTAATGGAAAAGGCTGATCGCGTAGTGCTCTTTAAATAGAACAATTTGCCCCATTCTCTTCGCCCGTCATGTGGCCACATGTGGCGGGCTAGCAGGCTAGCAACATACAGGCCCGGGTTCGAGCCCTCGGCTCACTTCCCTCTGTATGTTCACCTGCTAGGGGGAGGTCCAGGCGGGCGATCTTGGAGTGAAAATTCCAAGGGATGACCCCTCGTAGCCTGGGCTTCCCCTGACTTTTTTTCTTTGCTTTGCTTTTTTTCTTTTACCTGCCAGCAACAAACACACCTCCTTGTTGTCATGGCTACCAACGACCACTCTTCTTGTGCCAACAAGTCATTGCCTGACAAAACATTATTTCCTATGTTTCCCTGGCTTTTTTGCCTTTTTTATTTCTTGTGTTTTAGACAAAAACAAAAGAAAAAGATCTACAGATTCAGGCTTTTCTTTACCTGTGGTAGTCGGGTAGAATGACGTCACTGACACTGCTTTAATATGAAAACAAACTTTCTCAAACAAAAAACAAAAACAAAAAAGGAGTGGGTCGGTGTGTCATCTTTACCGAGCACCATACATGTTTTGCTTCACATTCAAATTATTATTTTTCCTTTTCAAAAATAATTCAGAGAGAAAAAAAACAGAGAAGTCAAATATATCAAATTTGCACGAATCTTCTAGTGAAGGTGCCTCCTCCTTCTGACCTTAGGGTAACTAATTTCTCAGACAGTGACATGACAGTGCGCTGGGAAGCTGCAGCTGATGATGATGTTTCTTACCTCACTAAGTGGAGGCGACCTGAGACAGGTGGGGAAGAACTATTGGATTGTTGGGGTACATATTATGAAGTAAAAAAAATACAATATCTCAATAAACTGTTGTCCTGTGTCTTAAGGAGTATGAGATATCACTGTCTGCACTCTATGGAGATGGAGCTCAGAGTGAAGCTGTGGCCATACGCTACAGCACCTGTGAGTCACACATTTTCTGATCCTGAACGTTTGTCAAACTCAGGAGGGGAGAGCCTGAAACCATTTACCTAAGTCACATTAGCAGCAGTGTTCAGCCTAAAAAATAGACAAGTTAAAAGTCATGCATCCATATTATTTGTTTATTTATTAAATTATTTTCGAGACACTGTTAGTTGTTAGAAGCCAGTGTTTTAATGACAGGACATATATGACAGTAATGAGACAACCTAAGATATCCAAGATTAGCACAAAAACACAAATAGAATCACAGAAAGCGTGTTTCTCTCCCGTTAGTCTTTAGGCCCAGTTACCTTTTACTTTTCTGTGGTCAGTAGCCCTTCATGTCATATTCTGTCTCTATGTACAATATAGCATTACTAATACAATAACCTATATGTAAATGAACTTCATTGTGTAATTGATGGCAGTTCTCAAAGTACTAGTCACTTAAAGGTTAAATTTCACATCGAAATTCTCATATTATATTCTATTTGAATGTTTAAAAAGAAAAATATCACAGTATTTATGCTTTCACTGAGCATATACCTGCATCAATGATAAACTCTCAAGGCTGAAAAGTCCTGGCTTTGGTCAGCCACGGTCCACGCACACGCCCGTCACCAATCCCTGACTGCTTGATCATAACAGCAATTGGGCTGCTGGGAACATGACGGGCGTTCTTCTTGATGTTAACAAGGTGCTCACCAATCTCCCTGGGAACAAACGAGATTCCTAAGACAGACTGACAAAACAGATGTTAACAACGCTTATTCTTGTGTGTGCATGCAGCCCGTTTCAGTTGCTCCTGCTTCTTTCTCCACGCTTTAACTTTTATTACTTTCCCCCTCTGTCTTTTACTTAAGGGTTAATAAAGTATTTGGATTCTGATGAGTCTCATTGTTTAGCAAACTTCTCACTTATCAGACGGACACTCACCAATGTGAGCGTTACGCAGCATCTTCAGCAGGCAGGGCTCCTCTGGGCCTGAGGGTGTTGTAAGAGGGGCTGTCAGCTGGCTGAGGTCAAGCTCGCCTATGTCCAGTGGAATATCTGCAGCAGAGCCCGCCTTCAGTGAAGTATGTTGGCTGGAAGGCTTTCAGGCCCGTCTTTGCCACTCCAGGGTCAGAGACCTTCACCTTGTTTGGATGACAGCCTGCTCTGATATTCATCTGTGGGCACAAACACCAAAACTCAAGAGAGTTTTCAGTGAGAAGAAAAGGCAAACCTTGCATGCCAGAGTGAAAGTGAGAGTGTGTGAGTGCATACTCACCCTGAATGGACTCTCAGGGATGTTAACGTCTCCCCAGGAGACCATCACAGTGTGCTTCACAGGCTTACGTGGGGTGCAGGTGTATGTGCTGTTGCTATTATCCTTAACCTGGACATCCACAGAATTGACTTCACCATCCTGTGCAGAAGACAAGGGATTATAGTTCAATCAGATTTAACACACTGTATTTTTCGGACCATAAGGCGCACTGTCGATGAACAGGTCTGGTTTCATACATGAGGCGCACTGGACTATAAAACGCATTAAGCGAAACAAAACAGCCAGATAAGTCAAACTTTACTCAACTCTTTCTTCTTGCTTCCTCCACTTCCGTACCATTGATTCATTCATGTTGAAATCTCTCGCAGCTGCTCTATTCTCATGTTCTACTGCGTGACTGACAGCCTTGAGTTTGAAATCCGCTTCGTCAGCATGTCTCTTAACAGGTGGCATTTTGGGGTCATGATCCACACACAATACAGTAATATTATGTTGCAGCACAGTACGTATCACTCCGCCAGGCTCCTGACTACGTAGCCGTAATGCTCCGACAATCCATCAAGCGGTGCGACTTCATAGCTTACCAAAGTCGTACTAAAACATTTTTTGACAGATTTTTAAGCGCCGTGTATTACATAAAATCGGTTCAAGGTCAGTAAGCACAACCACAATTCATACATAAGGCGCACTGTCGATTTTTGAGATAATTAAAGGATTTTAAGTGCGACTCATAGTCCGAAAAATACGGTACATACAATATATTTAACATATTTGTGATCATATACAAAGCCAGATATACCTGGGCTATAATTTTCAGAGGAGCTTTTCCTCCTTGCTTGGCATCAACTGTGAGTTCACTGGGTTTTCCAACAGCCAGACCACTGCTCTGTAGGCCTGGACCGTGCGCCTTAACCTAGAGAAAACTATTTTAAACAAACAATTAAAAAAGGAACAAGTCAAAGATCTACTATAGCCAAAAGATCATTTACAGACTATAGCGCTGTGAAAAAATATTTGCCTCCTTTCTGATTTCGTATCTTATTCCATATTTGTCACACTTACACGTTTCAGATCAATAAATGTTAATATTAGACAAGAATGTCTAATATTAAACGGCAGTTTTCAAGGGGAAAAAGCTATCCAAACATACTTGGTCCTATATGAAAAAGTAATTGCACCGAATTAAATAAATTCTAACAACAGCTTATCAAGTTTAAAGGCGCTTCTGCTGTTTAACACGACCTCTGCTAGTTTCCTCTTTCTGGCTCAAAGCGGGAGATAAACAAGCAAGAGAGACGGGACTTGTGGCAGAAACGCCGATCAGCTGATCATTGATCAGTTTCATGATTGAAGTAGCAGCAGGAGAGGGAGAACGAGAGAAGAAGAGGCAGCTGTGCAGCAAAGACACAGAATAACTCCAGCTTTTTGTCTTTTTTTTATTGTAGCTGAAGTACAGGACAAATCGCTTTTATTTTCAGCTCAATACAAAACGCATAATATTAACTCTGAATACCAGAGGATTCCGTTTTTTATGGCACGGTTGGCTCTACTAACTAACCATATGAATAAAATAAAGTTCACCAGTAACATCATAGCACCCACCCAACTGTACAGAAACTCCATCATGCTAGCTAGTACACAGTACGAGTTATTGTAACTGACTGTAAAAAGTTAGCACAAGGAAAATAAACTCCACCTAAACTTGGTTTGACCCAGATAGACTGCAGGTCATAACTTCTTACCTGAAGCTCATTTCACCTGACAGTCGGACTGGCGGCCGCCTTGCGTCTCTCCACCTCCAGTCCTTTCCCCCATCCACCTGCTGGCCTCCACCACTTGCTAATTTGACTGAATGTGTGAAAGCTCCACCATAGCCACTACCAAACAACTGAGTTATTTTTACACGTCTGCCAGCATCTGTCCAATCCGCCACCTTTCACTGTTTACACAGTTAGGAAAAAAAGACAACAACAACAACAACAAGAAAACATTGGGCCATTTAAAAGGCAAAATTAGCATCGGCCCACCGGGCAAATGGCCGGTATACCCGATGCCCCACAGACAGACTGAGGCCCCGCCGCTATTTTTGAGTGCAAAAATGTGTGGTCTCCAGCTAATGGAAAAGGCTGATCACACGATGTGCGCGTAGTGCTCTTTAAATAGAACAATTTGCCCCATTCTCTTCGCCCGTCATGTGGCCACATGTGGCGGGCTAGCAGGCTAGCAACATACAGGCCCGGGTTCGAGCCCTCGGCTCACTTCCCTCTGTATGTTCACCTGCTAGGGGGAGGTCCAGGCGGGCGATCTTGGAGTGAAAATTCCAAGGGATGACCCCTCGTAGCCTGGGCTTCCCCTGACTTTTTTTCTTTGCTTTGCTTTTTTTCATTTACCTGCCAGCAACAAACACACCTCCTTGTTGTCATGGCTACCAACGACCACTCTTCTTGTGCCAACAAGTCATTGCCTGACAAAACATTATTTCCTATGTTTCCCTGGCTTTTTTGCCTTTTTTATTTCTTGTGTTTTAGACAAAAACAAAAGAAAAAGATCTACAGATTCAGGCTTTTCTTTACCTGTGGTAGTCGGGTAGAATGACGTCACTGACACTATTTAATATGAAAACAAACTTTCTCAAACAAAAAACAAAAAAGGAGTGGGTCGGTGTGTCATCTTTACCGAGCACCATACATGTTTTGCTTCACATTCAAATTATTATTTTTCCTTTTCAAAAATAATTCAGAGAGAAAAAAAACAGAGAAGTCAAATATATCAAATTTGCACGAATCTTCTAGTGAAGGTGCCTCCTCCTTCTGACCTTAGGGTAACTAATTTCTCAGACAGTGACATGACAGTGCGCTGGGAAGCTGCAGCTGATGATGATGTTTCTTACCTCACTAAGTGGAGGCGACCTGAGACAGGTGGGGAAGAACTATTGGATTGTTGGGGTACATATTATGAAGTAAAAAAAATACAATATCTCAATAAACTGTTGTCCTGTGTCTTAAGGAGTATGAGATATCACTGTCTGCACTCTATGGAGATGGAGCTCAGAGTGAAGCTGTGGCCATACGCTACAGCACCTGTGAGTCACACATTTTCTGATCCTGAACGTTTGTCAAACTCAGGAGGGGAGAGCCTGAAACCATTTACCTAAGTCACATTAGCAGCAGTGTTCAGCCTAAAAAATAGACAAGTTAAAAGTCATGCATCCATATTATTTGTTTATTTATTAAATTATTTTCGAGACACTGTTAGTTGTTAGAAGCCAGTGTTTTAATGACAGGACATATATGACAGTAATGAGACAACCTAAGATATCCAAGATTAGCACAAAAACACAAATAGAATCACAGAAAGCGTGTTTCTCTCCCGTTAGTCTTTAGGCCCAGTTACCTTTTACTTTTCTGTGGTCAGTAGCCCTTCATGTCATATTCTGTCTCTATGTACAATATAGCATTACTAATACAATAACCTATATGTAAATGAACTTCATTGTGTAATTGATGGCAGTTCTCAAAGTACTAGTCACTTAAAGGTTAAATTTCACATCGAAATTCTCATATTATATTCTATTTGAATGTTTAAAAAGAAAAATATCACAGTATTTATGCTTTCACTGAGCATATACCTGCATCAATGATAAACTCTCAAGGCTGAAAAGTCCTGGCTTTGGTCAGCCACGGTCCACGCACACGCACACGTCACCAATCCTTGACTGCTTGATCATAACAGCAATTGGGCTGCTGGGAACATGACGGGCGTTCTTCTTGATGTTAACAAGGTGCTCACCAATCTCCCTGGGAACAAACGAGATTCCTAAGACAGACCGACAAAACAGATGTTAACAACGCTTATTCTTGTGTGTGCATGCAGCCCGTTTCAGTTGCTCCTGCTTCTTTCTCCACGCTTTAACTTTTATTACTTTCCCCCTCTGTCTTTTACTTAAGGGTTAATAAAGTATTTGGATTCTGATGAGTCTCATTGTTTAGCAAACTTCTCACTTATCAGACGGACACTCACCAATGTGAGCGTTACGCAGCATCTTCAGCAGGCAGGGCTCCTCTGGGCCTGAGGGTGTTGTAAGAGGGGCTGTCAGCTGGCTGAGGTCAAGCTCGCCTATGTCCAGTGGAATATCTGCAGCAGAGCCCGCCTTCAGTGAAGTATGTTGGCTGGAAGGCTTTCAGGCCCGTCTTTGCCACTCCAGGGTCAAAGACCTTCACCTTGTTTGGATGACAGCCTGCTCTGATATTCATCTGTGGGCACAAACACCAAAACTCAAGAGACTTTTCAGTGAGAAGAAAAGGCAAACCTTGCATGCCAGAGTGAAAGTGAGAGTGTGTGAGTGCATACTCACCCTGAATGGACTCTCAGGGATGTTAGCGTCTCCCCAGGAGACCATCACAGTGTGCTTCACAGGCTTACGTGGGGTGCAGGTGTATGTGCTGTTGCTATTATCCTTAACCTGGACATCCACAGAATTGATTTCACCATCCTGTGCAGAAGACAAGGGATTATAGTTCAATCAGATTTAACACACTGTATTTTTCGGACCATAAGGCGCACTGTCGATGAACAGGTCTGGTTTCATACATGAGGCGCACTGGACTATAAAACGCATTAAGCGAAACAAAACAGCCAGATAAGTCAAACTTTACTCAACTCTTTCTTCTTGCTTCCTCCACTTCCGTACCATTGATTCATTCATGTTGAAATCTCTCGCAGCTGCTCTATTCTCATGTTCTACTGCGTGACTGACAGCCTTGAGTTTGAAATCCGCTTCGTCAGCATGTCTCTTAACAGGTGGCATTTTGGGGTCATGATCCACACACAATACAGTAATATTATGTTGCAGCACAGTACGTATCACTCCGCCAGGCTCCTGACTACGTAGCCGTAATGCTCCGACAATCCATCAAGCGGTGCGACTTCGTAGCTTACCAAAGTCGTACTAAAACATTTTTTGACAGATTTTTAAGCGCCGTGTATTACATAAAATCGGTTCAAGGTCAATAAGCACAACCACAATTCATACATAAGGCGCACTGTCGATTTTTGAGATAATTAAAGGATTTTAAGTGTGACTCATAGTCCGAAAAATACGGTACATACAATATATTTAACATATTTGTGATCATATACAAAGCCAGATATACCTGGGCTATAATTTTCAGAGGAGCTTTTCCTCCTTGCTTGGCATCAACTGTGAGTTCACTGGGTTTTCCAACAGCCAGACCACTGCTCTGTAGGCCTGGACCGTACGCCTTAACCTAGAGAAAACTATTTTAAACAAACAATTAAAAAAGGAACAAGTCAAAGATCTACTATAGCCAAAAGATCATTTACAGACTATAGCGCTGTGAAAAAATATTTGCCTCCTTTCTCATTTCGTATCTTGTTCCATATTTGTCACACTTACACGTTTCAGATCAATAAATGTTAATATTAGACAAGAATGTCTAATATTAAACGGCAGTTTTCAAGGGGAAAAAGCTATCCAAACATACTTGGTCCTATATGAAAAAGTAATTGCACCGAATTAAATAAATTCTAACAACAGCTTATCAAGTTTAAAGGCGCTTCTGCTGTTTAACACGACCTCTGCTAGTTTCCTCTTTCTGGCGCAAAGCGGGAGATAAACAAGCAAGAGAGACGGGACTTGTGGCAGAAACGCCGATCAGCTGATCATTGATCAGTTTCATGATTGAAGTAGCAGCAGGAGAGGGAGAACGAGAGAAGAAGAGGCAGCTGTGCAGCAAAGACACAGAATAACTCCAGCTTTTTGTCTTTTTTTTATTGTAGCTGAAGTACGGGACAAATCGCTTTTATTTTCAGCTCAATACAAAACGCATAATATTAACTCTGAATACCAGAGGATTCCGTTTTTTATGGCACGGTTGGCTCTACTAACTAACCATATGAATAAAATAAAGTTCACCAGTAACATCATAGCACCCACCCAACTGTACAGAAACTCCATCATGCTAGCTAGTACACAGTACGAGTTATTGTAACTGACTGTAAAAAGTTAGCACAAGGAAAATAAACTCCACCTAAACTTGGTTTGACCCAGATAGACTGCAGGTCATAACTTCTTACCTGAAGCTCATTTCACCTGACAGTCGGACTGGCGGCCGCCTTGCGTCTCTCCACCTCCAGTCCTTTCCCCCATCCACCTGCTGGCCTCCACCACTTGCTAATTTGACTGAATGTGTGAAAGCTCCACCATAGCCACTACCAAACAACTGAGTTATTTTTACACGTCTGCCAGCATCTGTCCAATCCGCCACCTTTCACTGTTTACACAGTTAGGAAAAAAAGACAACAACAACAAGAAAACATTGGGCCATTTAAAAGGCAAAATGAGCATCGGCCCACCGGGCAAATGGCCGGTATACCCGATGCCCCACAGACAGACTGAGGCCCCGCCGCTATTTTTGAGTGCAAAAATGTGTGGTCTCCAGCTAATGGAAAAGGCTGATCGCACGATGTGCGCGTAGTGCTCTTTAAATAGAACAATTTGCCCCATTCTCTTCGCCCGTCATGTGGCCACATGTGGCGGGCTAGCAGGCTAGCAACATACAGGCCCGGGTTCGAGCCCTCGGCTCACTTCCCTCTGTATGTTCACCTGCTAGGGGGAGGTCCAGGCGGGCGATCTTGGAGTGAAAATTCCAAGGGATGACCCCTCGTAGCCTGGGCTTCCCCTGACTTTTTTTCTTTGCTTTGCTTTTTTTCATTTACCTGCCAGCAACAAACACACCTCCTTGTTGTCATGGCTACCAACGACCACTCTTCTTGTGCCAACAAGTCATTGCCTGACAAAACATTATTTCCTATGTTTCCCTGGCTGTTTTGCCTTTTTTATTTCTTGTGTTTTAGACAAAAAGAAAAGAAAAAGATCTACAGATTCAGGCTTTTCTTTACCTGTGGTAGTCGGGTAGAATGACGTCACTGACACTGCTTTAATATGAAAACAAACTTTCTCAAACAAAAAACAAAAACAAAAAAGGAGTGGGTCGGTGTGTCATCTTTACCGAGCACCATACATGTTTTGCTTCACATTCAAATTATTATTTTTCCTTTTCAAAAATAATTCAGAGAGAAAAAAAACAGAGAAGTCAAATATATCAAATTTGCACGAATCTTCTAGTGAAGGTGCCTCCTCCTTCTGACCTTAGGGTAACTAATTTCTCAGACAGTGCGCTGGGAAGCTGCAGCTGATGATGATGTTTCTTACCTCACTAAGTGGAGGCGACCTGAGACAGGTGGGGAAGAACTATTGGATTGTTGGGGTACATATTATGAAGTAAAAAAAATACAATATCTCAATAAACTGTTGTCCTGTGTCTTAAGGAGTATGAGATATCACTGTCTGCACTCTATGGAGATGGAGCTCAGAGTGAAGCTGTGGCCATACGCTACAGCACCTGTGAGTCACACATTTTCTGATCCTGAACGTTTGTCAAACTCAGGAGGGGAGAGCCTGAAACCATTTACCTAAGTCACATTAGCAGCAGTGTTCAGCCTAAAAAATAGACAAGTTAAAAGTCATGCATCCATATTATTTGTTTATTTATTAAATTATTTTCGAGACACTGTTAGTTGTTAGAAGCCAGTGTTTTAATGACAGGACATATATGACAGTAATGAGACAACCTAAGATATCCAAGATTAGCACAAAAACACAAATAGAATCACAGAAAGCGTGTTTCTCTCCCGTTAGTCTTTAGGCCCAGTTACCTTTTACTTTTCTGTGGTCAGTAGCCCTTCATGTCATATTCTGTCTCTATGTACAATGTAGCATTACTAATACAATAACCTATATGTAAATGAACTTCATTGTGTAATTGATGGCAGTTCTCAAAGTACTAGTCACTTAAAGGTTAAATTTCACATCGAAATTCTCATATTATATTCTATTTGAATGTTTAAAAAGAAAAATATCACAGTATTTATGCTTTCACTGAGCATATACCTGCATCAATGATGAACTCTCAAGGCTGAAAAGTCCTGGCTTTGGTCAGCCACGGTCCACGCACACGTCACCAATCCCTGACTGCTTGATCATAACAGCAATTGGGCTGCTGGGAACATGACGGGCGTTCTTCTTGATGTTAACAAGGTGCTCACCAATCTCCCTGGGAACAAACGAGATTCCTAAGACAGACCGACAAAACAGATGTTAACAACGCTTATTCTTGTGTGTGCATGCAGCCCGTTTCAGTTGCTCCTGCTTCTTTCTCCACGCTTTAACTTTTATTACTTTCCCCCTCTGTCTTTTACTTAAGGGTTAATAAAGTATTTGGATTCTGATGAGTCTCATTGTTTAGCAAACTTCTCACTTATCAGACGGACACTCACCAATGTGAGCGTTACGCAGCATCTTCAGCAGGCAGGGCTCCTCTGGGCCTGAGGGTGTTGTAAGAGGGGCTGTCAGCTGGCTGAGGTCAAGCTCGCCTATGTCCAGTGGAATATCTGCAGCAGAGCCCGCCTTCAGTGAAGTATGTTGGCTGGAAGGCTTTCAGGCCCGTCTTTGCCACTCCAGGGTCAGAGACCTTCACCTTGTTTGGATGACAGCCTGCTCTGATATTCATCTGTGGGCACAAACACCAAAACTCAAGAGACTTTTCAGTGAGAAGAAAAGGCAAACCTTGCATGCCAGAGTGAAAGTGAGAGTGTGTGAGTGCATACTCACCCTGAATGGACTCTCAGGGATGTTAGCGTCTCCCCAGGAGACCATCACAGTGTGCTTCACAGGCTTACGTGGGGTGCAGGTGTATGTGCTGTTGCTATTATCCTTAACCTGGACATCCACAGAATTGACTTCACCATCCTGTGCAGAAGACAAGGGATTATAGTTCAATCAGATTTAACACACTGTATTTTTCGGACCATAAGGCGCACTGTCGATGAACAGGTCTGGTTTCATACATGAGGCGCACTGGACTATAAAACGCATTAAGCGAAACAAAACAGCCAGATAAGTCAAACTTTACTCAACTCTTTCTTCTTGCTTCCTCCACTTCCGTACCATTGATTCATTCATGTTGAAATCTCTCGCAGCTGCTCTATTCTCATGTTCTACTGCGTGACTGACAGCCTTGAGTTTGAAATCCGCTTCGTCAGCATGTCTCTTAACAGGTGGCATTTTGGGGTCATGATCCACACACAATACAGTAATATTATGTTGCAGCACAGTACGTATCACTCCGCCAGGCTCCTGACTACGTAGCCGTAATGCTCCGACAATCCATCAAGCGGTGCGACTTCATAGCTTACCAAAGTCGTACTAAAACATTTTTTGACAGATTTTTAAGCGCCGTGTATTACATAAAATCGGTTCAAGGTCAATAAGCACAACCACAATTCATACATAAGGCGCACTGTCGATTTTTGAGATAATTAAAGGATTTTAAGTGCGACTCATAGTCCGAAAAATACGGTACATACAATATATTTAACATATTTGTGATCATATACAAAGCCAGATATACCTGGGCTATAATTTTCAGAGGAGCTTTTCCTCCTTGCTTGGCATCAACTGTGAGTTCACTGGGTTTTCCAACAGCCAGACCACTGCTCTGTAGGCCTGGACCGTACGCCTTAACCTAGAGAAAACTATTTTAAACAAACAATTAAAAAAGGAACAAGTCAAAGATCTACTATAGCCAAAAGATCATTTACAGACTATAGCGCTGTGAAAAAATATTTGCCTCCTTTCTCATTTCGTATCTTGTTCCATATTTGTCACACTTACACGTTTCAGATCAATAAATGTTAATATTAGACAAGAATGTCTAATATTAAACGGCAGTTTTCAAGGGGAAAAAGCTATCCAAACATACTTGGTCCTATATGAAAAAGTAATTGCACCGAATTAAATAAATTCTAACAACAGCTTATCAAGTTTAAAGGCGCTTCTGCTGTTTAACACGACCTCTGCTAGTTTCCTCTTTCTGGCGCAAAGCGGGAGATAAACAAGCAAGAGAGACGGGACTTGTGGCAGAAACGCCGATCAGCTGATCATTGATCAGTTTCATGATTGAAGTAGCAGCAGGAGAGGGAGAACGAGAGAAGAAGAGGCAGCTGTGCAGCAAAGACACAGAATAACTCCAGCTTTTTGTCTTTTTTTATTGTAGCTGAAGTACGGGACAAATCGCTTTTATTTTCAGCTCAATACAAAACGCATAATATTAACTCTGAATACCAGAGGATTCCGTTTTTTATGGCACGGTTGGCTCTACTAACTAACCATATGAATAAAATAAAGTTCACCAGTAACATCATAGCACCCACCCAACTGTACAGAAACTCCATCATGCTAGCTAGTACACAGTACGAGTTATTGTAACTGACTGTAAAAAGTTAGCACAAGGAAAATAAACTCCACCTAAACTTGGTTTGACCCAGATAGACTGCAGGTCATAACTTCTTACCTGAAGCTCATTTCACCTGACAGTCGGACTGGCGGCCGCCTTGCGTCTCTCCACCTCCAGTCCTTTCCCCCATCCACCTGCTGGCCTCCACCACTTGCTAATTTGACTGAATGTGTGAAAGCTCCACCATAGCCACTACCAAAGAACTGAGTTATTTTTACACGTCTGCCAGCATCTGTCCAATCCGCCACCTTTCACTGTTTACACAGTTAGGAAAAAAAGACAACAACAACAACAACAAAACATTGGGCCATTTAAAAGGCAAAATGAGCATCGGCCCACCGGGCAAATGGCCGGTATACCCGATGCCCCACAGACAGACTGAGGCCCCGCCGCTATTTTTGAGTGCAAAAATGTGTGGTCTCCAGCTAATGGAAAAGGCTGATCGCACGATGTGCGCGTAGTGCTCTTTAAATAGAACAATTTGCCCCATTCTCTTCGCCCGTCATGTGGCCACATGTGGCGGGCTAGCAGGCTAGCAACATACAGGCCCGGGTTCGAGCCCTCGGCTCACTTCCCTCTGTATGTTCACCTGCTAGGGGGAGGTCCAGGCGGGCGATCTTGGAGTGAAAATTCCAAGGGATGACCCCTCGTAGCCTGGGCTTCCCCTGACTTTTTTTCTTTGCTTTGCTTTTTTTCATTTACCTGCCAGCAACAAACACACCTCCTTGTTGTCATGGCTACCAACGACCACTCTTCTTGTGCCAACAAGTCATTGCCTGACAAAACATTATTTCCTATGTTTCCCTGGCTTTTTTGCCTTTTTTATTTCTTGTGTTTTAGACAAAAAGAAAAGAAAAAGATCTACAGATTCAGGCTTTTCTTTACCTGTGGTAGTCGGGTAGAATGACGTCACTGACACTGCTTTAATATGAAAACAAACTTTCTCAAACAAAAAACAAAAACAAAAAAGGAGTGGGTCGGTGTGTCATCTTTACCGAGCACCATACATGTTTTGCTTCACATTCAAATTATTATTTTTCCTTTTCAAAAATAATTCAGAGAGAAAAAAAACAGAGAAGTCAAATATATCAAATTTGCACGAATCTTCTAGTGAAGGTGCCTCCTCCTTCTGACCTTAGGGTAACTAATTTCTCAGACAGTGCGCTGGGAAGCTGCAGCTGATGATGATGTTTCTTACCTCACTAAGTGGAGGCGACCTGAGACAGGTGGGGAAGAACTATTGGATTGTTGGGGTACATATTATGAAGTAAAAAAAATACAATATCTCAATAAACTGTTGTCCTGTGTCTTAAGGAGTATGAGATATCACTGTCTGCACTCTATGGAGATGGAGCTCAGAGTGAAGCTGTGGCCATACGCTACAGCACCTGTGAGTCACACATTTTCTGATCCTGAACGTTTGTCAAACTCAGGAGGGGAGAGCCTGAAACCATTTACCTAAGTCACATTAGCAGCAGTGTTCAGCCTTAAAAATAGACAAGTTAAAAGTCATGCATCCATATTATTTGTTTATTTATTAAATTATTTTCGAGACACTGTTAGTTGTTAGAAGCCAGTGTTTTAATGACAGGACATATATGACAGTAATGAGACAACCCAAGATATCCAAGATTAGCACAAAAACACAAATAGAATCACAGAAAGCGTGTTTCTCTCCCGTTAGTCTTTAGGCCCAGTTACCTTTTACTTTTCTGTGGTCAGTAGCCCTTCATGTCATATTCTGTCTCTATGTACAATATAGCATTACTAATACAATAACCTATATGTAAATGAACTTCATTGTGTAATTGATGGCAGTTCTCAAAGTACTAGTCACTTAAAGGTTAAATTTCACATCGAAATTCTCATATTATATTCTATTTGAATGTTTAAAAAGAAAAATATCACAGTATTTATGCTTTCACTGAGCATATACCTGCATCAATGATGAACTCTCAAGGCTGAAAAGTCCTGGCTTTGGTCAGCCACGGTCCACGCACACGCACACGTCACCAATCCCTGACTGCTTGATCATAACAGCAATTGGGCTGCTGGGAACATGACGGGCGTTCTTCTTGATGTTAACAAGGTGCTCACCAATCTCCCTGGGAACAAACGAGATTCCTAAGACAGACCGACAAAACAGATGTTAACAACGCTTATTCTTGTGTGTGCATGCAGCCCGTTTCAGTTGCTCCTGCTTCTTTCTCCACGCTTTAACTTTTATTACTTTCCCCCTCTGTCTTTTACTTAAGGGTTAATAAAGTATTTGGATTCTGATGAGTCTCATTGTTTAGCAAACTTCTCACTTATCAGACGGACACTCACCAATGTGAGCGTTACGCAGCATCTTCAGCAGGCAGGGCTCCTCTGGGCCTGAGGGTGTTGTAAGAGGGGCTGTCAGCTGGCTGAGGTCACGCTCGCCTATGTCCAGTGGAATATCTGCAGCAGAGCCCGCCTTCAGTGAAGTATGTTGGCTGGAAGGCTTTCAGGCCCGTCTTTGCCACTCCAGGGTCAGAGACCTTCACCTTGTTTGGATGACAGCCTGCTCTGATATTCATCTGTGGGCACAAACACCAAAACTCAAGAGACTTTTCAGTGAGAAGAAAAGGCAAACCTTGCATGCCAGAGTGAAAGTGAGAGTGTGTGAGTGCATACTCACCCTGAATGGACTCTCAGGGATGTTAGCGTCTCCCCAGGAGACCATCACAGTGTGCTTCACAGGCTTACGTGGGGTGCAGGTGTATGTGCTGTTGCTATTATCCTTAACCTGGACATCCACAGAATTGATTTCACCATCCTGTGCAGAAGACAAGGGATTATAGTTCAATCAGATTTAACACACTGTATTTTTCGGACCATAAGGCGCACTGTCGATGAACAGGTCTGGTTTCATACATGAGGCGCACTGGACTATAAAACGCATTAAGCGAAACAAAACAGCCAGATAAGTCAAACTTTACTCAACTCTTTCTTCTTGCTTCCTCCACTTCCGTACCATTGATTCATTCATGTTGAAATCTCTCGCAGCTGCTCTATTCTCATGTTCTACTGCGTGACTGACAGCCTTGAGTTTGAAATCCGCTTCGTCAGCATGTCTCTTAACAGGTGGCATTTTGGGGTCATGATCCACACACAATACAGTAATATTATGTTGCAGCACAGTACGTATCACTCCGCCAGGCTCCTGACTACGTAGCCGTAATGCTCCGACAATCCATCAAGCGGTGCGACTTCATAGCTTACCAAAGTCGTACTAAAACATTTTTTGACAGATTTTTAAGCGCCGTGTATTACATAAAATCGGTTCAAGGTCAATAAGCACAACCACAATTCATACATAAGGCGCACTGTCGATTTTTGAGATAATTAAAGGATTTTAAGTGCGACTCATAGTCCGAAAAATACGGTACATACAATATATTTAACATATTTGTGATCATATACAAAGCCAGATATACCTGGGCTATAATTTTCAGAGGAGCTTTTCCTCCTTGCTTGGCATCAACTGTGAGTTCACTGGGTTTTCCAACAGCCAGACCACTGCTCTGTAGGCCTGGACCGTACGCCTTAACCTAGAGAAAACTATTTTAAACAAACAATTAAAAAAGGAACAAGTCAAAGATCTACTATAGCCAAAAGATCATTTACAGACTATAGCGCTGTGAAAAAATATTTGCCTCCTTTCTCATTTCGTATCTTGTTCCATATTTGTCACACTTACACGTTTCAGATCAATAAATGTTAATATTAGACAAGAATGTCTAATATTAAACGGCAGTTTTCAAGGGGAAAAAGCTATCCAAACATACTTGGTCCTATATGAAAAAGTAATTGCACCGAATTAAATAAATTCTAACAACAGCTTATCAAGTTTAAAGGCGCTTCTGCTGTTTAACACGACCTCTGCTAGTTTCCTCTTTCTGGCGCAAAGCGGGAGATAAACAAGCAAGAGAGACGGGACTTGTGGCAGAAACGCCGATCAGCTGATCATTGATCAGTTTCATGATTGAAGTAGCAGCAGGAGAGGGAGAACGAGAGAAGAAGAGGCAGCTGTGCAGCAAAGACACAGAATAACTCCAGCTTTTTGTCTTTTTTATATTGTAGCTGAAGTACGGGACAAATCGCTTTTATTTTCAGCTCAATACAAAACGCATAATATTAACTCTGAATACCAGAGGATTCCGTTTTTTATGGCACGGTTGGCTCTACTAACTAACCATATGAATAAAATAAAGTTCACCAGTAACATCATAGCACCCACCCAACTGTACAGAAACTCCATCATGCTAGCTAGTACACAGTACGAGTTATTGTAACTGACTGTAAAAAGTTAGCACAAGGAAAATAAACTCCACCTAAACTTGGTTTGACCCAGATAGACTGCAGGTCATAACTTCTTACCTGAAGCTCATTTCACCTGACAGTCGGACTGGCGGCCGCCTTGCGTCTCTCCACCTCCAGTCCTTTCCCCCATCCACCTGCTGGCCTCCACCACTTGCTAATTTGACTGAATGTGTGAAAGCTCCACCATAGCCACTACCAAAGAACTGAGTTATTTTTACACGTCTGCCAGCATCTGTCCAATCCGCCACCTTTCACTGTTTACACAGTTAGGAAAAAAAGACAACAACAACAACAACAAGAAAACATTGGGCCATTTAAAAGGCAAAATTAGCATCGGCCCACCGGGCAAATGGCCGGTATACCCGATGCCCCACAGACAGACTGAGGCCCCGCCGCTATTTTTGAGTGCAAAAATGTGTGGTCTCCAGCTAATGGAAAAGGCTGATCGCACGATGTGCGCGTAGTGCTCTTTAAATAGAACAATTTGCCCCATTCTCTTCGCCCGTCATGTGGCCACATGTGGCGGGCTAGCAGGCTAGCAACATACAGGCCCGGGTTCGAGCCCTCGGCTCACTTCCCTCTGTATGTTCACCTGCTAGGGGGAGGTCCAGGCGGGCGATCTTGGAGTGAAAATTCCAAGGGATGACCCCTCGTAGCCTGGGCTTCCCCTGACTTTTTTTCTTTGCTTTGCTTTTTTTCATTTACCTGCCAGCAACAAACACACCTCCTTGTTGTCATGGCTACCAACGACCACTCTTCTTGTGCCAACAAGTCATTGCCTGACAAAACATTATTTCCTATGTTTCCCTGGCTTTTTTGCCTTTTTTATTTCTTGTGTTTTAGACAAAAACAAAAGAAAAAGATCTACAGATTCAGGCTTTTCTTTACCTGTGGTAGTCGGGTAGAATGACGTCACTGACACTGCTTTAATATGAAAACAAACTTTCTCAAACAAAAAACAAAAACAAAAAAGGAGTGGGTCGGTGTGTCATCTTTACCGAGCACCATACATGTTTTGCTTCACATTCAAATTATTATTTTTCCTTTTCAAAAATAATTCAGAGAGAAAAAAAACAGAGAAGTCAAATATATCAAATTTGCACGAATCTTCTAGTGAAGGTGCCTCCTCCTTCTGACCTTAGGGTAACTAATTTCTCAGACAGTGACATGACAGTGCGCTGGGAAGCTGCAGCTGATGATGATGTTTCTTACCTCACTAAGTGGAGGCGACCTGAGACAGGTGGGGAAGAACTATTGGATTGTTGGGGTACATATTATGAAGTAAAAAAAATACAATATCTCAATAAACTGTTGTCCTGTGTCTTAAGGAGTATGAGATATCACTGTCTGCACTCTATGGAGATGGAGCTCAGAGTGAAGCTGTGGCCATACGCTACAGCACCTGTGAGTCACACATTTTCTGATCCTGAACGTTTGTCAAACTCAGGAGGGGAGAGCCTGAAACCATTTACCTAAGTGACATTAGCAGCAGTGTTCAGCCTAAAAAATAGACAAGTTAAAAGTCATGCATCCATATTATTTGTTTATTTATTAAATTATTTTCGAGACACTGTTAGTTGTTAGAAGCCAGTGTTTTAATGACAGGACATATATGACAGTAATGAGACAACCTAAGATATCCAAGATTAGCACAAAAACACAAATAGAATCACAGAAAGCGTGTTTCTCTCCCGTTAGTCTTTAGGCCCAGTTACCTTTTACTTTTCTGTGGTCAGTAGCCCTTCATGTCATATTCTGTCTCTATGTACAATATAGCATTACTAATACAAGAACCTATATGTAAATGAACTTCATTGTGTAATTGATGGCAGTTCTCAAAGTACTAGTCACTTAAAGGTTAAATTTCACATCGAAATTCTCATATTATATTTGTTGGGGGAAAACTCTGTAAAAGACCCAGGAGAAATAAAGACACAATGAGACAAAGTTACTTTCTTTATCAAACGTGTACACGGGTGAGCTGCGAAGAACAACTCACACCATGCACAGTGGCTTGGTAATTTTTATAGGCACAGAGCACAGAGACAGTGAGAACAGGATAACAAATAATAAACAGATAAAATAAAACAACTCCATATATGGTGCTAGTCTCGTCAGCAGAGAGCTAGGGAAGATAAAACAATCTAAAACAATATGTCCCAGAAACAAGATGTGTTTGCTGGGAAAGTCTAAAAAGATAATTCTAAACTAATCTAACCATAGGCAGAGGGCAGACAAAAGGCATCTTTGTACATTTAAAAGAAGGTAAAGAAACATAGAATCATTTTTCCTGTAACATTCCCTCCTGTTTTAACTTATTTTAAATGTATACAACAATTGTCTGTGAAGGTTATTTATTAAGTATCTTAAGCAATTTTTTAATTTTCAAAATGTCAGCATAGCAGAAATGGAAGTCATTTGGTCTAAAGATTAAAACAAAATAAAATAATAAAAAGAAAAAGAAAAACATAGTAAATGAAAATCATAGTAAATGAAATAACAAGTGGAATAAACAAGAAAAAATAATAAAACTAAAACTACAAAAAATAAAGGATAAAAACCTTATATTTTAAAACGAAAACTACAAAAAATAAAAGGATGAAAACTAAAATGAAAACTTTGTATTTAAAAATGATGAAAACCTAATATGTAAAATGAAAACTTCAAAAAATACAAGGATGAAAACCTTATATTTAAAATGATGCAAACCTTAAATTGAAAACTTTATATGTAAAATGATGAAAACTTCATATTTAAAATGAGAACTTCAAAAAATAAAAGGATGAAAACCTGCATAACCTACTAATGTTTTAATCAGTGCGTGATCACTTGACAAGTCATTTTTAATCACCACGTCATTCATTAGCAGTTATTACAAGTTCTCCTCTAACAGAATTGCAACGGGATGCTGTTCTTCTTCAGGCACGGCAACATAAGCAGTCATTGTAGTTGTTATCATCTTTGAAATCATTACTCTTAGACATGGCGGTGTAGCTGCTCCAGATGTGTGGTCAGTGACATATTTCTGCAGAATGGTCAAATTCTGCAAAGCTTCATAAATGTCTCCGCTTACAAACTCCTCCTTGTGATGCTGTTAGCAGGTCTAGTGTCAGTCTGTTCTGCAGCACCATCGTTCTGATGGCCTGCTGTTCTCCTGCTAAGGTGGTTCCCAGGGTCTTAGTCAAGTTGATGTGTCGTAGCAGAGCATATCGGTTGATTTCCACATGATCCCGCACCTCGGCAACTCCAATGCCGGGGATCAAGCTCTGTAAGAATTTCACTCCTCCTCAGATGCGAAACTCTGGTTCCTTTACTGCTTGGTGCCGTCCGTGCACATCCTGTCTGGTAATGAGTCTTTGTTTGTAGTATCATTCGGTAGCTGTAGTTGGAGCGACAGTTGAGGCTCATCAGTGTCGCGTTACTGGCACAGGTTTCGTTGAGTGAACAGTCCATACACTTCCTCTCGTTCCTCGGTGGGCAGAAAGTGTATATGTTTTTGCATAGCAGTCAGTTTTATTATTCAAGTAAGCTGTAGTGTTCATAAACTGCCACCAGAAATTAGTGGCATAGCCATGGGGAAACTTGGTGTACTTTCCTTTGTCATACAGTGTCTGCCTTTTCTTCATATAGCGTGACTTATTGTCCCTCACGGAAGCAAAGATGAGGAGCCCGGCCATGGTCAGGGCCGCTGCAGTTGTTAAGAGCCACCACCTCATGACGACGGGACACACCCTCCTGTCGCGAGTAGACCCCCCGGCCAGGAGAGCTGACCCCTCCACCGGGCGAGATCACAACAAGTGGGCAAGCCTGCCGTCAGCTGTGTTTAGATGGCTTCACTTACTGGCTCTGATGGATGCAAGATGGTCGTTCCGCTATTTTGCAAGCTCCAGTTTTTCCTTTGGAGCACTTTGATCAGAACCCAGTCACCGGGCTGTGATCTGCAAGACACTTGATAGACATCATTACATTCTTCGTCATTTACAATCATCTCTTTATTTTCCTACAACTTAGACATACATTTTGCTACTGAAATTGTATCTGCCTTTTTCACTGGGTAGATTTCTGGCCACTTTGAGAATACATCTATAACCACTAGGGTGTATTTTTACCCTTGGCATTCATTTAGCTCAATAAAGTCCATATGGATTGTGTGGTCTCAGGTTTCCCTGAGCATTATATTTTTGACACTTCATGCACGTTCTGACAAATTGTTTTGCTGAGGTTTCAAAATTTACAGTGTAGAATTTACAGTGTAGAAATGAGAGTTGACAATACTGGTCAGTCCCCCCGTTGACAAATGCGTACAGCCATGAGTCACTAATGCCGCCATTTTGTGGAGGAATTTTGGCAACACTGGCTTGCCATAACACATCATTAAGTCGTTTGTCAGAACTGCACCGTGTTTTAGCCATTTTGCCTGCTCTGCTGTGCTTGCTGCTTTTGTTCATTTTTCAACACATCCAGTGGAATCTGATGTGTGTTTACTGCCATCAATGTGATGTTTGTCTTTTGTGCCGCCTATTTTGCTGCTCTGTCAGCAAAATTGTTGCCTGTAGTAATGAAAGAGTCAGTAGGCTTTGTAAGAGGTTGGCATGCTGAACCGGTTTTCCAGTTGGTGTAATCATTCCTCTGTTATGCCAAATTTTTTGCAAAATGATGTACAGCAGAGAAAACATACTGGCTGTCTGTATGTATATTTATTAGTTTGTCTTTGTGTATTTCACTTTCGCGTATCACAGCTATCAGCTCAGCGCTCTGTGCAGAACATGAAGAAGAGAGTGATTTTGCTTCTATTATTTTACTATCTGTGGTTACTGCGTAACCTACACAATTTCGGCCTGTGCTGTAAGGTCAAATAAGTTCTTAAGTGGCTGCCTCAAAACTGTTTTGCATTATTTCTCTGTGGCCTACTCCTACAATCTCGTGTGAAGTGACCTTCCTCTCCACGGTTCTAGCAGGCGTTGTCTCTATGTTATCTGCTGTTTCTGCGTGGCTGTCTGCAGCCTTGGTGTTTATGACTTTGCTCGCCTCTCTGTTCCTGATAGCCACCTGCGGATTAGTGTTTTAGCCTGTTGTCAACACGTCAGCCTTATTTTTAAGTTACAGAATGCTTCTTCTTTTTTCTTGGTTTGGGAGAATAGATGCAACACTACATGTTCACGTAAGGCAATTTTAAGTAATTTCTAGTTTTTCAAACAATTCATGGATCTCACACATTTCAAACTTTCAAGTTAGGGTTGTTTCCCATATATATATATATATATATATATATATATATATATATATATATATATATATTTAACTTTGCACTGCTCACAGCTCATAGCTCACAGCTCTAAACCTAGGCATTTTTCAATCATATGCCTAATCACTATGTGTCACTGTGATTCTCAAGTATTGTCACAAGTTCGTTTAAATTCGTTTCCAAAACCAACAAAATAATCAAACAAAAACAAAAAACATAAACGTGTCAGGACACAAAAGAGAAAGAAAAATGCTGCCACCCGAACAAGGCAGAAGTCTGCATATGTTGGCTTTTAATATCATGCAGCTTGTAACATGGTAGACTAATGTGCCTGTGTTAATTCAGCTCCATATTATTGTGTGAAGTTGCACTGGGTTGGGAGTGGTTTTGTGGTTGTCACATTTTTGGTGAGCCAATGGCTGGAATGGGGTTGGACTAATTAGAGGCAGGTGTACTTGATTGCACTGATCTACATATAGCCCACACTACAAACACTGCTGTGTTGTTTTGTCTCTCTGTGCAGTCCAGGGCCTATTATATGCCACAGCCTAAAGGCAGCAGAGTTCCAGAGGCTTGAGTGACCACTGACTATATGCTTGCAGGGTGGTGGGTCTCCAAGGACAACTTCTAACCCTGTTAAACTTGGCCGTGTGGCATAGCTGGCTCTGGCCTTGGGACTGTGTGTTTTTATACAATTCATAAGTGGGACACTGGACTGTTTTATCTTTTATCTCTTGATATATTTTTTGTCAATAAATTATCTTTTAGAATTTTATTGACTGACATCTTTTTCCCACGACTGAGACGGTTGGTCAGACCTAGAGTCTTTCTTTGGGTGTGTTACAGCAGCTTCTGCTCTAAAAGAAACAAATAAATAAAAAGAAAAGAAAATGTGGAACATGCTCATCAGCTTAGCAGTGTCTACATATTTAATTCAGCTTCTCAATCCTGTAGTTTTAGCTGTTGTCTACAGGGTTTTGCTTATTGGTTGTTATTATAGGTGTGCTCTATATCTCAGCAATGTGTCATTCTAGGATGATAGGTTTCAAGCTGGTCAAGTGCCTCTATGCACTTCATTAGTTTAGTTATTCTCTGTATTGTGTTCATCTCACATGTCATTACACTGAGTTTCAGCAAACCTTAAGCTTGATGCAGACTACTGCTTAACAATTATCCACCTCACATCATAACCGATTAAGGTGCCTCTTCATATTAATATTATGTCATTGTTAATATTATCCTCTTTGTCTTATATGACAGCAATAGCATATTATAATATTTTATCAGTGTGTACCACTATACTACTACTGAGCCAATTTGATAGTTAGGATCATCTTATTCAGCAAACAGATAATTTTGAATTCATCCAATCTGCGGTCACATTTGTTCTCTCTGTTGCATGGCGGACCAGGCAGTTCTATTATAATATATTATTTATATTTTATTTTGTATCCATCAAGGGCTTCAGATGACCTGCAGAATCATCCTTTTCCCAGGGTGGAGACAGTTACCTTTTCACACACTGTCCTTGGCTGAACAATGACACAGCCTTAATATACTTTATTTATGTTATTAAAATATTTTCGTGTGAATTATTTGCTTTATATTCATTTTATACATTGTGGGCATGGTCATCATGCCAACTGTGTTTCATTGATAATATCACTTTACAGGTTGTTATCCTTGCTATTATTAATTTCAAATACTCTAAAGATAATTTCTACTGTAATTTTCCCTTTGTTTATCTTTATTTCGTACTTTTTATATTTATATCTACTCAGTGGGGTCTGTTTTCAACCCTTTTAAACTACCTCAAACTACTTTGATCTCTAGTTTTCACTTAATAAGGGATTATTATGTTCTTCCTGATATGGGTGTTGCTGCACATGCGGCTGCAGGAATGAGTGATGGTTTACTAAAAGGATTGTGGACACTGCACAGTGTCTTGTCTTCTGGTTTTACTAAACTGGCAGTTGGATTCTGTTCTTCTGACTGTTTATATTTTGTTTTCTTAAATCTCTCTCTGTTTTTGTCCGGCGTCTGGACTTTTCTTTTCTCACCACTGCTCGTCAGCAGGAATGAGTTTTAATTTCACTTGCTTGATTACCCATCTTATTTATGTATTTACTTATTTTTGTTTATTAAGTAATATATACACGATACAGCTGCTATCACCTTCGCTGGTATTAGAGACGAGAGTGGTTGCTCACACGCCCTTCTACTTTCGGACTATTTCCAAAAGCGGTGTGAACTTTACGAGACGGAACTCGACCGTTCTCTCAACTCACCAGCACGTCAGTGAATAGCAGTAAAAGAAAAACACAGTAGGAGCAGCTCAGTCTCTTATTGGACCGTGAAAATTCAGCTTGCTCCGTTAATTAAAACAATACATACACACACACACACACACACACACACACATTCACATTCACACCTATTCGCGCGATCGGAACCCTTATCATAAGGGGAGCTGCCAGTCTTTCTGTAGACGAGCTACTTATTCCCTAGACCCTGTCTAGACCCAGCTGGGGGAGCTACCCAGAGCTCCAAACCTAACCCACAGAAGTGGGGAGCTTCCAGTCGACGAGCTCCAAGCTACCAGCCGACGAGCTACTTTAAACCCACAGAGGTGGGGAGCTTCCAGTCGCGACGAGCTACTTTCGCTATTTTAAATTCCCTGAATTTAAAATACGCTTTTACGCAAGATTGTGTCAGTGTGTCTGTATCTACCTGGTCGGTGTCGCCGGGTCTGGTCCACCTCGATCGGGCCCCACCACCGTGGGTCGCTTTCTAAGACGTTGGCCAAGACCCGAATTTAACGCTCTTGGTCTTTTATCACACACCTAGTATGTGAGCTGTCGACAGGCGAGCAACGTGGACTGGTCACGGAGATGGGACACGATGGAGGCGCTCCGGCTCCGAAGGACCAAGAAATGTTGGGGGAAAACTCTGTAAAAAACCCAGGAGAAATAAAGACACAATGAGACAAAGTTACTTTCTTTATCAAACGTGTACACGGGTGAGCTGCTAAGAACAACTCACACCATGCACAGTGGCTTGGTAATTTTTATAGGCACAGAGCACAGAGACAGTGAGAACAGGATAACAAATAATAAACAGATAAAATAAAACAACTCCATATATGGTGCTAGTCTCGTCAGCAGAGGGCTAGGGAAGATAAAACAATCTAAAACAATATGTCCCAGAAACAAGATGTGTTTGCTGGGAAAGTCTAAAAAGATAATTCTAAACTAATCTAACCATAGGCAGAGGGCAGACAAAAGGCATCTTTGTACATTTAAAAGAAGGTAAAGAAACATAGAATCATTTTTCCTGTAACACGTACTAAAACATTTTTTGACAGATTTTTAAGCGCCGTGTAGTACATAAAATCGGTTCAAGGTCAATAAGCACAACCAGAATTCATACATAAGGCGCACTGTCGATTTTTGAGATAATTAAAGGATTTTAAGTGCGACTCATAGTCCGAAAAATACGGTACATACAATATATTTAACATATTTGTGATCATATACAAAGCCAGATATACCTGGGCTATAATTTTCAGAGGAGCTTTTCCTCCTTGCTTGGCATCAACTGTGAGTTCACTGGGTTTTCCAACAGCCAGACCACTGCTCTGTAGGCCTGGACCGTACGCCTTAACCTAGAGAAAACTATTTTAAACAAACAATTAAAAAAGGAACAAGTCAAAGATCTACTATAGCCAAAAGATCATTTACAGACTATAGCGCTGTGAAAAAATATTTGCCTCCTTTCTCATTTCGTATCTTGTTCCATATTTGTCACACTTACACGTTTCAGATCAATAAATGTTAATATTAGACAAGAATGTCTAATATTAAACGGCAGTTTTCAAGGGGAAAAAGCTATCCAAACATACTTGGTCCTATATGAAAAAGTAATTGCACCGAATTAAATAAATTCTAACAACAGCTTATCAAGTTTAAAGGCGCTTCTGCTGTTTAACACGACCTCTGCTAGTTTCCTCTTTCTGGCGCAAAGCGGGAGATAAACAAGCAAGAGAGACGGGACTTGTGGCAGAAACGCCGATCAGCTGATCATTGATCAGTTTCATGATTGAAGTAGCAGCAGGAGAGGGAGAACGAGAGAAGAAGAGGCAGCTGTGCAGCAAAGACACAGAATAACTCCAGCTTTTTGTCTTTTTTTTATTGTAGCTGAAGTACGGGACAAATCGCTTTTATTTTCAGCTCAATACAAAACGCATAATATTAACTCTGAATACCAGAGGATTCCGTTTTTTATGGCACGGTTGGCTCTACTAACTAACCATATGAATAAAATAAAGTTCACCAGTAACATCATAGCACCCACCCAACTGTACAGAAACTCCATCATGCTAGCTAGTACACAGTACGAGTTATTGTAACTGACGTTAGCACAAGGAAAATAAACTCCACCTAAACTTGGTTTGACCCAGATAGACTGCAGGTCATAACTTCTTACCTGAAGCTCATTTCACCTGACAGTCGGACTGGCGGCCGCCTTGCGTCTCTCCACCTCCAGTCCTTTCCCCCATCCACCTGCTGGCCTCCACCACTTGCTAATTTGACTGAATGTGTGAAAGCTCCACCATAGCCACTACCAAACAACTGAGTTCTTTTTACACGTCTGCCAGCATCTGTCCAATCCGCCACCTTTCACTGTTTACACAGTTAGGAAAAAAAGACAACAACAACAACAAAACATTGGGCCATTTAAAAGGCAAAATGAGCATCGGCCCACCGGGCAAATGGCCGGTATACCCGATGCCCCACAGACAGACTGAGGCCCCGCCGCTATTTTTGAGTGCAAAAATGTGTGGTCTCCAGCTAATGGAAAAGGCTGATCGCACGATGTGCGCGTAGTGCTCTTTAAATAGAACAATTTGCCCCATTCTCTTCGCCCGTCATGTGGCCACATGTGGCGGGCTAGCAGGCTAGCAACATACAGGCCCGGGTTCGAGCCCTCGGCTCACTTCCCTCTGTATGTTCACCTGCTAGGGGGAGGTCCAGGCGGGCGATCTTGGAGTGAAAATTCCAAGGGATGACCCCTCGTAGCCTGGGCTTCCCCTGACTTTTTTTCTTTGCTTTGCTTTTTTTCATTTACCTGCCAGCAACAAACACACCTCCTTGTTGTCATGGCTACCAACGACCACTCTTCTTGTGCCAACAAGTCATTGCCTGACAAAACATTATTTCCTATGTTTCCCTGGCTTTTTTGCCTTTTTTATTTCTTGTGTTTTAGACAAAAACAAAAGAAAAAGATCTACAGATTCAGGCTTTTCTTTACCTGTGGTAGTCGGGTAGAATGACGTCACTGACACTGCTTTAATATGAAAACAAACTTTCTCAAACAAAAAACAAAAACAAAAAAGGAGTGGGTCGGTGTGTCATCTTTACCGAGCACCATACATGTTTTGCTTCACATTCAAATTATTATTTTTCCTTTTCAAAAATAATTCAGAGAGAAAAAAAACAGAGAAGTCAAATATATCAAATTTGCACGAATCTTCTAGTGAAGGTGCCTCCTCCTTCTGACCTTAGGGTAACTAATTTCTCAGACAGTGCGCTGGGAAGCTGCAGCTGATGATGATGTTTCTTACCTCACTAAGTGGAGGCGACCTGAGACAGGTGGGGAAGAACTATTGGATTGTTGGGGTACATATTATGAAGTAAAAAAAATACAATATCTCAATAAACTGTTGTCCTGTGTCTTAAGGAGTATGAGATATCACTGTCTGCACTCTATGGAGATGGAGCTCAGAGTGAAGCTGTGGCCATACGCTACAGCACCTGTGAGTCACACATTTTCTGATCCTGAACGTTTGTCAAACTCAGGAGGGGAGAGCCTGAAACCATTTACCTAAGTGACATTAGCAGCAGTGTTCAGCCTTAAAAATAGACAAGTTAAAAGTCATGCATCCATATTATTTGTTTATTTATTAAATTATTTTCGAGACACTGTTAGTTGTTAGAAGCCAGTGTTTTAATGACAGGACATATATGACAGTAATGAGACAACCTAAGATATCCAAGATTAGCACAAAAACACAAATAGAATCACAGAAAGCGTGTTTCTCTCCCGTTAGTCTTTAGGCCCAGTTACCTTTTACTTTTCTGTGGTCAGTAGCCCTTCATGTCATATTCTGTCTCTATGTACAATATAGCATTACTAATACAATAACCTATATGTAAATGAACTTCATTGTGTAATTGATGGCAGTTCTCAAAGTACTAGTCACTTAAAGGTTAAATTTCACATCGAAATTCTCATATTATATTCTATTTGAATGTTTAAAAAGAAAAATATCACAGTATTTATGCTTTCACTGAGCATATACCTGCATCAATGATGAACTCTCAAGGCTGAAAAGTCCTGGCTTTGGTCAGCCACGGTCCACGCACACGCACACGTCACCAATCCCTGACTGCTTGATCATAACAGCAATTGGGCTGCTGGGAACATGACGGGCGTTCTTCTTGATGTTAACAAGGTGCTCACCAATCTCCCTGGGAACAAACGAGATTCCTAAGACAGACCGACAAAACAGATGTTAACAACGCTTATTCTTGTGTGTGCATGCAGCCCGTTTCAGTTGCTCCTGCTTCTTTCTCCACGCTTTAACTTTTATTACTTTCCCCCTCTGTCTTTTACTTAAGGGTTAATAAAGTATTTGGATTCTGATGAGTCTCATTGTTTAGCAAACTTCTCACTTATCAGACGGACACTCACCAATGTGAGCGTTACGCAGCATCTTCAGCAGGCAGGGCTCCTCTGGGCCTGAGGGTGTTGTAAGAGGGGCTGTCAGCTGGCTGAGGTCAAGCTCGCCTATGTCCAGTGGAATATCTGCAGCAGAGCCCGCCTTCAGTGAAGTATGTTGGCTGGAAGGCTTTCAGGCCCGTCTTTGCCACTCCAGGGTCAGAGACCTTCACCTTGTTTGGATGACAGCCTGCTCTGATATTCATCTGTGGGCACAAACACCAAAACTCAAGAGACTTTTCAGTGAGAAGAAAAGGCAAACCTTGCATGCCAGAGTGAAAGTGAGAGTGTGTGTGAGTGCATACTCACCCTGAATGGACTCTCAGGGATGTTAGCGTCTCCCCAGGAGACCATCACAGTGTGCTTCACAGGCTTACGTGGGGTGCAGGTGTATGTGCTGTTGCTATTATCCTTAACCTGGACATCCACAGAATTGACTTCACCATCCTGTGCAGAAGACAAGGGATTATAGTTCAATCAGATTTAACACACTGTATTTTTCGGACCATAAGGCGCACTGTCGATGAACAGGTCTGGTTTCATACATGAGGCGCACTGGACTATAAAACGCATTAAGCGAAACAAAACAGCCAGATAAGTCAAACTTTACTCAACTCTTTCTTCTTGCTTCCTCCACTTCCGTACCATTGATTCATTCATGTTGAAATCTCTCGCAGCTGCTCTATTCTCATGTTCTACTGCGTGACTGACAGCCTTGAGTTTGAAATCCGCTTCGTCAGCATGTCTCTTAACAGGTGGCATTTTGGGGTCATGATCCACACACAATACAGTAATATTATGTTGCAGCACAGTACGTATCACTCCGCCAGGCTCCTGACTACGTAGCCGTAATGCTCCGACAATCCATCAAGCGGTGCGACTTCGTAGCTTACCAAAGTCGTACTAAAACATTTTTTGACAGATTTTTAAGCGCCGTGTATTACATAAAATCGGTTCAAGGTCAATAAGCACAACCACAATTCATACATAAGGCGCACTGTCGATTTTTGAGATAATTAAAGGATTTTAAGTGCGACTCATAGTCCGAAAAATACGGTACATACAATATATTTAACATATTTGTGATCATATACAAAGCCAGATATACCTGGGCTATAATTTTCAGAGGAGCTTTTCCTCCTTGCTTGGCATCAACTGTGAGTTCACTGGGTTTTCCAACAGCCAGACCACTGCTCTGTAGGCCTGGACCGTACGCCTTAACCTAGAGAAAACTATTTTAAACAAACAATTAAAAAAGGAACAAGTCAAAGATCTACTATAGCCAAAAGATCATTTACAGACTATAGCGCTGTGAAAAAATATTTGCCTCCTTTCTCATTTCGTATCTTGTTCCATATTTGTCACACTTACACGTTTCAGATCAATAAATGTTAATATTAGACAAGAATGTCTAATATTAAACGGCAGTTTTCAAGGGGAAAAAGCTATCCAAACATACTTGGTCCTATATGAAAAAGTAATTGCACCGAATTAAATAAATTCTAACAACAGCTTATCAAGTTTAAAGGCGCTTCTGCTGTTTAACACGACCTCTGCTAGTTTCCTCTTTCTGGCGCAAAGCGGGAGATAAACAAGCAAGAGAGACGGGACTTGTGGCAGAAACGCCGATCAGCTGATCATTGATCAGTTTCATGATTGAAGTAGCAGCAGGAGAGGGAGAACGAGAGAAGAAGAGGCAGCTGTGCAGCAAAGACACAGAATAACTCCAGCTTTTTGTCTTTTTTTTATTGTAGCTGAAGTACGGGACAAATCGCTTTTATTTTCAGCTCAATACAAAACGCATAATATTAACTCTGAATACCAGAGGATTCCGTTTTTTATGGCACGGTTGGCTCTACTAACTAACCATATGAATAAAATAAAGTTCACCAGTAACATCATAGCACCCACCCAACTGTACAGAAACTCCATCATGCTAGCTAGTACACAGTACGAGTTATTGTAACTGACTGTAAAAAGTTAGCACAAGGAAAATAAACTCCACCTAAACTTGGTTTGACCCAGATAGACTGCAGGTCATAACTTCTTACCTGAAGCTCATTTCACCTGACAGTCGGACTGGCGGCCGCCTTGCGTCTCTCCACCTCCAGTCCTTTCCCCCATCCACCTGCTGGCCTCCACCACTTGCTAATTTGACTGAATGTGTGAAAGCTCCACCATAGCCACTACCAAACAACTGAGTTATTTTTACACGTCTGCCAGCATCTGTCCAATCCGCCACCTTTCACTGTTTACACAGTTAGGAAAAAAAGACAACAACAACAACAAAACATTGGGCCATTTAAAAGGCAAAATTAGCATCGGCCCACCGGGCAAATGGCCGGTATACCCGATGCCCCACAGACAGACTGAGGCCCCGCCGCTATTTTTGAGTGCAAAAATGTGTGGTCTCCAGCTAATGGAAAAGGCTGATCGCACGATGTGCGCGTAGTGCTCTTTAAATAGAACAATTTGCCCCATTCTCTTCGCCCGTCATGTGGCCACATGTGGCGGGCTAGCAGGCTAGCAACATACAGGCCCGGGTTCGAGCCCTCGGCTCACTTCCCTCTGTATGTTCACCTGCTAGGGGGAGGTCCAGGCGGGCGATCTTGGAGTGAAAATTCCAAGGGATGACCCCTCGTAGCCTGGGCTTCCCCTGACTTTTTTTCTTTGCTTTGCTTTTTTTCATTTACCTGCCAGCAACAAACACACCTCCTTGTTGTCATGGCTACCAACGACCACTCTTCTTGTGCCAACAAGTCATTGCCTGACAAAACATTATTTCCTATGTTTCCCTGGCTTTTTTGCCTTTTTTATTTCTTGTCTTTTAGACAAAAACAAAAGAAAAAGATCTACAGATTCAGGCTTTTCTTTACCTGTGGTAGTCGGGTAGAATGACGTCACTGACACTATTTAATATGAAAACAAACTTTCTCAAACAAAAAACAAAAACAAAAAAGGAGTGGGTCGGTGTGTCATCTTTACCGAGCACCATACATGTTTTGCTTCACATTCAAATTATTATTTTTCCTTTTCAAAAATAATTCAGAGAGAAAAAAAACAGAGAAGTCAAATATATCAAATTTGCACGAATCTTCTAGTGAAGGTGCCTCCTCCTTCTGACCTTAGGGTAACTAATTTCTCAGACAGTGCGCTGGGAAGCTGCAGCTGATGATGATGTTTCTTACCTCACTAAGTGGAGGCGACCTGAGACAGGTGGGGAAGAACTATTGGATTGTTGGGGTACATATTATGAAGTAAAAAAAATACAATATCTCAATAAACTGTTGTCCTGTGTCTTAAGGAGTATGAGATATCACTGTCTGCACTCTATGGAGATGGAGCTCAGAGTGAAGCTGTGGCCATACGCTACAGCACCTGTGAGTCACACATTTTCTGATCCTGAACGTTTGTCAAACTCAGGAGGGGAGAGCCTGAAACCATTTACCTAAGTCACATTAGCAGCAGTGTTCAGCCTAAAAAATAGACAAGTTAAAAGTCATGCATCCATATTATTTGTTTATTTATTAAATTATTTTCGAGACACTGTTAGTTGTTAGAAGCCAGTGTTTTAATGACAGGACATATATGACAGTAATGAGACAACCCAAGATATCCAAGATTAGCACAAAAACACAAATAGAATCACAGAAAGCGTGTTTCTCTCCCGTTAGTCTTTAGGCCCAGTTACCTTTTACTTTTCTGTGGTCAGTAGCCCTTCATGTCATATTCTGTCTCTATGTACAATGTAGCATTACTAATACAATAACCTATATGTAAATGAACTTCATTGTGTAATTGATGGCAGTTCTCAAAGTACTAGTCACTTAAAGGTTAAATTTCACATCGAAATTCTCATATTATATTCTATTTGAATGTTTAAAAAGAAAAATATCACAGTATTTATGCTTTCACTGAGCATATACCTGCATCAATGATGAACTCTCAAGGCTGAAAAGTCCTGGCTTTGGTCAGCCACGGTCCACGCACACGCACACGTCACCAATCCCTGACTGCTTGATCATAACAGCAATTGGGCTGCTGGGAACATGACGGGCGTTCTTCTTGATGTTAACAAGGTGCTCACCAATCTCCCTGGGAACAAACGAGATTCCTAAGACAGACCGACAAAACAGATGTTAACAACGCTTATTCTTGTGTGTGCATGCAGCCCGTTTCAGTTGCTCCTGCTTCTTTCTCCACGCTTTAACTTTTATTACTTTCCCCCTCTGTCTTTTACTTAAGGGTTAATAAAGTATTTGGATTCTGATGAGTCTCATTGTTTAGCAAACTTCTCACTTATCAGACGGACACTCACCAATGTGAGCGTTACGCAGCATCTTCAGCAGGCAGGGCTCCTCTGGGCCTGAGGGTGTTGTAAGAGGGGCTGTCAGCTGGCTGAGGTCAAGCTCGCCTATGTCCAGTGGAATATCTGCAGCAGAGCCCGCCTTCAGTGAAGTATGTTGGCTGGAAGGCTTTCAGGCCCGTCTTTGCCACTCCAGGGTCAGAGACCTTCACCTTGTTTGGATGACAGCCTGCTCTGATATTCATCTGTGGGCACAAACACCAAAACTCAAGAGACTTTTCAGTGAGAAGAAAAGGCAAACCTTGCATGCCAGAGTGAAAGTGAGAGTGTGTGTGAGTGCATACTCACCCTGAATGGACTCTCAGGGATGTTAGCGTCTCCCCAGGAGACCATCACAGTGTGCTTCACAGGCTTACGTGGGGTGCAGGTGTATGTGCTGTTGCTATTATCCTTAACCTGGACATCCACAGAATTGACTTCACCATCCTGTGCAGAAGACAAGGGATTATAGTTCAATCAGATTTAACACACTGTATTTTTCGGACCATAAGGCGCACTGTCGATGAACAGGTCTGGTTTCATACATGAGGCGCACTGGACTATAAAACGCATTAAGCGAAACAAAACAGCCAGATAAGTCAAACTTTACTCAACTCTTTCTTCTTGCTTCCTCCACTTCCGTACCATTGATTCATTCATGTTGAAATCTCTCGCAGCTGCTCTATTCTCATGTTCTACTGCGTGACTGACAGCCTTGAGTTTGAAATCCGCTTCGTCAGCATGTCTCTTAACAGCTGGCATTTTGGGGTCATGATCCACACACAATACAGTAATATTATGTTGCAGCACAGTACGTATCACTCCGCCAGGCTCCTGACTACGTAGCCGTAATGCTCCGACAATCCATCAAGCGGTGCGACTTCATAGCTTACCAAAGTCGTACTAAAACATTTTTTGACAGATTTTTAAGCGCCGTGTAGTACATAAAATCGGTTCAAGGTCAATAAGCACAACCACAATTCATACATAAGGCGCACTGTCGATTTTTGAGATAATTAAAGGATTTTAAGTGCGACTCATAGTCCGAAAAATACGGTACATACAATATATTTAACATATTTGTGATCATATACAAAGCCAGATATACCTGGGCTATAATTTTCAGAGGAGCTTTTCCTCCTTGCTTGGCATCAACTGTGAGTTCACTGGGTTTTCCAACAGCCAGACCACTGCTCTGTAGGCCTGGACCGTACGCCTTAACCTAGAGAAAACTATTTTAAACAAACAATTAAAAAAGGAACAAGTCAAAGATCTACTATAGCCAAAAGATCATTTACAGACTATAGCGCTGTGAAAAAATATTTGCCTCCTTTCTCATTTCGTATCTTGTTCCATATTTGTCACACTTACACGTTTCAGATCAATAAATGTTAATATTAGACAAGAATGTCTAATATTAAACGGCAGTTTTCAAGGGGAAAAAGCTATCCAAACATACTTGGTCCTATATGAAAAAGTAATTGCACCGAATTAAATAAATTCTAACAACAGCTTATCAAGTTTAAAGGCGCTTCTGCTGTTTAACACGACCTCTGCTAGTTTCCTCTTTCTGGCGCAAAGCGGGAGATAAACAAGCAAGAGAGACGGGACTTGTGGCAGAAACGCCGATCAGCTGATCATTGATCAGTTTCATGATTGAAGTAGCAGCAGGAGAGGGAGAACGAGAGAAGAAGAGGCAGCTGTGCAGCAAAGACACAGAATAACTCCAGCTTTTTGTCTTTTTTATATTGTAGCTGAAGTACGGGACAAATCGCTTTTATTTTCAGCTCAATACAAAACGCATAATATTAACTCTGAATACCAGAGGATTCCGTTTTTTATGGCACGGTTGGCTCTACTAACTAACCATATGAATAAAATAAAGTTCACCAGTAACATCATAGCACCCACCCAACTGTACAGAAACTCCATCATGCTAGCTAGTACACAGTACGAGTTATTGTAACTGACTGTAAAAAGTTAGCACAAGGAAAATAAACTCCACCTAAACTTGGTTTGACCCAGATAGACTGCAGGTCATAACTTCTTACCTGAAGCTCATTTCACCTGACAGTCGGACTGGCGGCCGCCTTGTGTCTCTCCACCTCCAGTCCTTTCCCCCATCCACCTGCTGGCCTCCACCACTTGCTAATTTGACTGAATGTGTGAAAGCTCCACCATAGCCACTACCAAACAACTGAGTTCTTTTTACACGTCTGCCAGCATCTGTCCAATCCGCCAATTTCACTGTTTACACAGTTAGGAAAAAAAGACAACAACAACAACAACAACAAAACATTGGGCCATTTAAAAGGCAAAATTAGCATCGGCCCACCGGGCAAATGGCCGGTATACCCGATGCCCCACAGACAGACTGAGGCCCCGCCGCTATTTTTGAGTGCAAAAATGTGTGGTCTCCAGCTAATGGAAAAGGCTGATCGCGTAGTGCTCTTTAAATAGAACAATTTGCCCCATTCTCTTCGCCCGTCATGTGGCCACATGTGGCGGGCTAGCAGGCTAGCAACATACAGGCCCGGGTTCGAGCCCTCGGCTCACTTCCCTCTGTATGTTCACCTGCTAGGGGGAGGTCCAGGCGGGCGATCTTGGAGTGAAAATTCCAAGGGATGACCCCTCGTAGCCTGGGCTTCCCCTGACTTTTTTTCTTTGCTTTGCTTTTTTTCATTTACCTGCCAGCAACAAACACACCTCCTTGTTGTCATGGCTACCAACGACCACTCTTCTTGTGCCAACAAGTCATTGCCTGACAAAACATTATTTCCTATGTTTCCCTGGCTGTTTTGCCTTTTTTATTTCTTGTGTTTTAGACAAAAACAAAAGAAAAAGATCTACAGATTCAGGCTTTTCTTTACCTGTGGTAGTCGGGTAGAATGACGTCACTGACACTGCTTTAATATGAAAACAAACTTTCTCAAACAAAAAACAAAAACAAAAAAGGAGTGGGTCGGTGTGTCATCTTTACCGAGCACCATACATGTTTTGCTTCACATTCAAATTATTATTTTTCCTTTTCAAAAATAATTCAGAGAGAAAAAAAACAGAGAAGTCAAATATATCAAATTTGCACGAATCTTCTAGTGAAGGTGCCTCCTCCTTCTGACCTTAGGGTAACTAATTTCTCAGACAGTGACATGACAGTGCGCTGGGAAGCTGCAGCTGATGATGATGTTTCTTACCTCACTAAGTGGAGGCGACCTGAGACAGGTGGGGAAGAACTATTGGATTGTTGGGGTACATATTATGAAGTAAAAAAAATACAATATCTCAATAAACTGTTGTCCTGTGTCTTAAGGAGTATGAGATATCACTGTCTGCACTCTATGGAGATGGAGCTCAGAGTGAAGCTGTGGCCATACGCTACAGCACCTGTGAGTCACACATTTTCTGATCCTGAACGTTTGTCAAACTCAGGAGGGGAGAGCCTGAAACCATTTACCTAAGTGACATTAGCAGCAGTGTTCAGCCTTAAAAAATAGACAAGTTAAAAGTCATGCATCCATATTATTTGTTTATTTATTAAATTATTTTCGAGACACTGTTAGTTGTTAGAAGCCAGTGTTTTAATGACAGGACATATATGACAGTAATGAGACAACCTAAGATATCCAAGATTAGCACAAAAACACAAATAGAATCACAGAAAGCGTGTTTCTCTCCCGTTAGTCTTTAGGCCCAGTTACCTTTTACTTTTCTGTGGTCAGTAGCCCTTCATGTCATATTCTGTCTCTATGTACAATATAGCATTACTAATACAAGAACCTATATGTAAATGAACTTCATTGTGTAATTGATGGCAGTTCTCAAAGTACTAGTCACTTAAAGGTTAAATTTCACATCGAAATTCTCATATTATATTCTATTTGAATGTTTAAAAAGAAAAATATCACAGTATTTATGCTTTCACTGAGCATATACCTGCATCAATGATGAACTCTCAAGGCTGAAAAGTCCTGGCTTTGGTCAGCCACGGTCCACGCACACGCACACGTCACCAATCCCTGACTGCTTGATCATAACAGCAATTGGGCTGCTGGGAACATGACGGGCGTTCTTCTTGATGTTAACAAGGTGCTCACCAATCTCCCTGGGAACAAACGAGATTCCTAAGACAGACCGACAAAACAGATGTTAACAACGCTTATTCTTGTGTGTGCATGCAGCCCGTTTCAGTTGCTCCTGCTTCTTTCTCCACGCTTTAACTTTTATTACTTTCCCCCTCTGTCTTTTACTTAAGGGTTAATAAAGTATTTGGATTCTGATGAGTCTCATTGTTTAGCAAACTTCTCACTTATCAGACGGACACTCACCAATGTGAGCGTTACGCAGCATCTTCAGCAGGCAGGGCTCCTCTGGGCCTGAGGGTGTTGTAAGAGGGGCTGTCAGCTGGCTGAGGTCAAGCTCGCCTATGTCCAGTGGAATATCTGCAGCAGAGCCCGCCTTCAGTGAAGTATGTTGGCTGGAAGGCTTTCAGGCCCGTCTTTGCCACTCCAGGGTCAGAGACCTTCACCTTGTTTGGATGACAGCCTGCTCTGATATTCATCTGTGGGCACAAACACCAAAACTCAAGAGACTTTTCAGTGAGAAGAAAAGGCAAACCTTGCATGCCAGAGTGAAAGTGAGAGTGTGTGTGAGTGCATACTCACCCTGAATGGACTCTCAGGGATGTTAGCGTCTCCCCAGGAGACCATCACAGTGTGCTTCACAGGCTTACGTGGGGTGCAGGTGTATGTGCTGTTGCTATTATCCTTAACCTGGACATCCACAGAATTGACTTCACCATCCTGTGCAGAAGACAAGGGATTATAGTTCAATCAGATTTAACACACTGTATTTTTCGGACCATAAGGCGCACTGTCGATGAACAGGTCTGGTTTCATACATGAGGCGCACTGGACTATAAAACGCATTAAGCGAAACAAAACAGCCAGATAAGTCAAACTTTACTCAACTCTTTCTTCTTGCTTCCTCCACTTCCGTACCATTGATTCATTCATGTTGAAATCTCTCGCAGCTGCTCTATTCTCATGTTCTACTGCGTGACTGACAGCCTTGAGTTTGAAATCCGCTTCGTCAGCATGTCTCTTAACAGGTGGCATTTTGGGGTCATGATCCACACACAATACAGTAATATTATGTTGCAGCACAGTACGTATCACTCCGCCAGGCTCCTGACTACGTAGCCGTAATGCTCCGACAATCCATCAAGCGGTGCGACTTCGTAGCTTACCAAAGTCGTACTAAAACATTTTTTGACAGATTTTTAAGCGCCGTGTATTACATAAAATCGGTTCAAGGTCAATAAGCACAACCACAATTCATACATAAGGCGCACTGTCGATTTTTGAGATAATTAAAGGATTTTAAGTGCGACTCATAGTCCGAAAAATACGGTACATACAATATATTTAACATATTTGTGATCATATACAAAGCCAGATATACCTGGGCTATAATTTTCAGAGGAGCTTTTCCTCCTTGCTTGGCATCAACTGTGAGTTCACTGGGTTTTCCAACAGCCAGACCACTGCTCTGTAGGCCTGGACCGTACGCCTTAACCTAGAGAAAACTATTTTAAACAAACAATTAAAAAAGGAACAAGTCAAAGATCTACTATAGCCAAAAGATCATTTACAGACTATAGCGCTGTGAAAAAATATTTGCCTCCTTTCTCATTTCGTATCTTGTTCCATATTTGTCACACTTACACGTTTCAGATCAATAAATGTTAATATTAGACAAGAATGTCTAATATTAAACGGCAGTTTTCAAGGGGAAAAAGCTATCCAAACATACTTGGTCCTATATGAAAAAGTAATTGCACCGAATTAAATAAATTCTAACAACAGCTTATCAAGTTTAAAGGCGCTTCTGCTGTTTAACACGACCTCTGCTAGTTTCCTCTTTCTGGCGCAAAGCGGGAGATAAACAAGCAAGAGAGACGGGACTTGTGGCAGAAACGCCGATCAGCTGATCATTGATCAGTTTCATGATTGAAGTAGCAGCAGGAGAGGGAGAACGAGAGAAGAAGAGGCAGCTGTGCAGCAAAGACACAGAATAACTCCAGCTTTTTGTCTTTTTTTTATTGTAGCTGAAGTACGGGACAAATCGCTTTTATTTTCAGCTCAATACAAAACGCATAATATTAACTCTGAATACCAGAGGATTCCGTTTTTTATGGCACGGTTGGCTCTACTAACTAACCATATGAATAAAATAAAGTTCACCAGTAACATCATAGCACCCACCCAACTGTACAGAAACTCCATCATGCTAGCTAGTACACAGTACGAGTTATTGTAACTGACTGTAAAAAGTTAGCACAAGGAAAATAAACTCCACCTAAACTTGGTTTGACCCAGATAGACTGCAGGTCATAACTTCTTACCTGAAGCTCATTTCACCTGACAGTCGGACTGGCGGCCGCCTTGCGTCTCTCCACCTCCAGTCCTTTCCCCCATCCACCTGCTGGCCTCCACCACTTGCTAATTTGACTGAATGTGTGAAAGCTCCACCATAGCCACTACCAAACAACTGAGTTCTTTTTACACGTCTGCCAGCATCTGTCCAATCCGCCACCTTTCACTGTTTACACAGTTAGGAAAAAAAGACAACAACAACAACAACAAAACATTGGGCCATTTAAAAGGCAAAATGAGCATCGGCCCACCGGGCAAATGGCCGGTATACCCGATGCCCCACAGACAGACTGAGGCCCCGCCGCTATTTTTGAGTGCAAAAATGTGTGGTCTCCAGCTAATGGAAAAGGCTGATCGCACGATGTGCGCGTAGTGCTCTTTAAATAGAACAATTTGCCCCATTCTCTTCGCCCGTCATGTGGCCACATGTGGCGGGCTAGCAGGCTAGCAACATACAGGCCCGGGTTCGAGCCCTCGGCTCACTTCCCTCTGTATGTTCACCTGCTAGGGGGAGGTCCAGGCGGGCGATCTTGGAGTGAAAATTCCAAGGGATGACCCCTCGTAGCCTGGGCTTCCCCTGACTTTTTTTCTTTGCTTTGCTTTTTTTCATTTACCTGCCAGCAACAAACACACCTCCTTGTTGTCATGGCTACCAACGACCACTCTTCTTGTGCCAACAAGTCATTGCCTGACAAAACATTATTTCCTATGTTTCCCTGGCTTTTTTGCCTTTTTTATTTCTTGTCTTTTAGACAAAAAGAAAAGAAAAAGATCTACAGATTCAGGCTTTTCTTTACCTGTGGTAGTCGGGTAGAATGACGTCACTGACACTATTTAATATGAAAACAAACTTTCTCAAACAAAAAACAAAAACAAAAAAGGAGTGGGTCGGTGTGTCATCTTTACCGAGCACCATACATGTTTTGCTTCACATTCAAATTATTATTTTTCCTTTTCAAAAATAATTCAGAGAGAAAAAAAACAGAGAAGTCAAATATATCAAATTTGCACGAATCTTCTAGTGAAGGTGCCTCCTCCTTCTGACCTTAGGGTAACTAATTTCTCAGACAGTGACATGACAGTGCGCTGGGAAGCTGCAGCTGATGATGATGTTTCTTACCTCACTAAGTGGAGGCGACCTGAGACAGGTGGGGAAGAACTATTGGATTGTTGGGGTACATATTATGAAGTAAAAAAAATACAATATCTCAATAAACTGTTGTCCTGTGTCTTAAGGAGTATGAGATATCACTGTCTGCACTCTATGGAGATGGAGCTCAGAGTGAAGCTGTGGCCATACGCTACAGCACCTGTGAGTCACACATTTTCTGATCCTGAACGTTTGTCAAACTCAGGAGGGGAGAGCCTGAAACCATTTACCTAAGTGACATTAGCAGCAGTGTTCAGCCTAAAAAATACACAAGTTAAAAGTCATGCATCCATATTATTTGTTTATTTATTAAATTATTTTCGAGACACTGTTAGTTGTTAGAAGCCAGTGTTTTAATGACAGGACATATATGACAGTAATGAGACAACCTAAGATATCCAAGATTAGCACAAAAACACAAATAGAATCACAGAAAGCGTGTTTCTCTCCCGTTAGTCTTTAGGCCCAGTTACCTTTTACTTTTCTGTGGTCAGTAGCCCTTCATGTCATATTCTGTCTCTATGTACAATATAGCATTACTAATACAAGAACCTATATGTAAATGAACTTCATTGTGTAATTGATGGCAGTTCTCAAAGTACTAGTCACTTAAAGGTTAAATTTCACATCGAAATTCTCATATTATATTCTATTTGAATGTTTAAAAAGAAAAATATCACAGTATTTATGCTTTCACTGAGCATATACCTGCATCAATGATGAACTCTCAAGGCTGAAAAGTCCTGGCTTTGGTCAGCCACGGTCCACGCACACGTCACCAATCCCTGACTGCTTGATCATAACAGCAATTGGGCTGCTGGGAACATGACGGGCGTTCTTCTTGATGTTAACAAGGTGCTCACCAATCTCCCTGGGAACAAACGAGATTCCTAAGACAGACCGACAAAACAGATGTTAACAACGCTTATTCTTGTGTGTGCATGCAGCCCGTTTCAGTTGCTCCTGCTTCTTTCTCCACGCTTTAACTTTTATTACTTTCCCCCTCTGTCTTTTACTTAAGGGTTAATAAAGTATTTGGATTCTGATGAGTCTCATTGTTTAGCAAACTTCTCACTTATCAGACGGACACTCACCAATGTGAGCGTTACGCAGCATCTTCAGCAGGCAGGGCTCCTCTGGGCCTGAGGGTGTTGTAAGAGGGGCTGTCAGCTGGCTGAGGTCAAGCTCGCCTATGTCCAGTGGAATATCTGCAGCAGAGCCCGCCTTCAGTGAAGTATGTTGGCTGGAAGGCTTTCAGGCCCGTCTTTGCCACTCCAGGGTCAGAGATCTTCACCTTGTTTGGATGACAGCCTGCTCTGATATTCATCTGTGGGCACAAACACCAAAACTCAAGAGACTTTTCAGTGAGAAGAAAAGGCAAACCTTGCATGCCAGAGTGAAAGTGAGAGAGTGTGAGTGCATACTCACCCTGAATGGACTCTCAGGGATGTTAGCGTCTCCCCAGGAGACCATCACAGTGTGCTTCACAGGCTTACGTGGGGTGCAGGTGTATGTGCTGTTGCTATTATCCTTAACCTGGACATCCACAGAATTGACTTCACCATCCTGTGCAGAAGACAAGGGATTATAGTTCAATCAGATTTAACACACTGTATTTTTCGGACCATAAGGCGCACTGTCGATGAACAGGTCTGGTTTCATACATGAGGCGCACTGGACTATAAAACGCATTAAGCGAAACAAAACAGCCAGATAAGTCAAACTTTACTCAACTCTTTCTTCTTGCTTCCTCCACTTCCGTACCATTGATTCATTCATGTTGAAATCTCTCGCAGCTGCTCTATTCTCATGTTCTACTGCGTGACTGACAGCCTTGAGTTTGAAATCCGCTTCGTCAGCATGTCTCTTAACAGCTGGCATTTTGGGGTCATGATCCACACACAATACAGTAATATTATGTTGCAGCACAGTACGTATCACTCCGCCAGGCTCCTGACTACGTAGCCGTAATGCTCCGACAATCCATCAAGCGGTGCGACTTCATAGCTTACCAAAGTCGTACTAAAACATTTTTTGACAGATTTTTAAGCGCCGTGTATTACATAAAATCGGTTCAAGGTCAATAAGCACAACCACAATTCATACATAAGGCGCACTGTCGATTTTTGAGAGATAATTAAAGGATTTTAAGTGCGACTCATAGTCCGAAAAATACGGTACATACAATATATTTAACATATTTGTGATCATATACAAAGCCAGATATACCTGGGCTATAATTTTCAGAGAAGCTTTTCCTCCTTGCTTGGCATCAACTGTGAGTTCACTGGGTTTTCCAACAGCCAGACCACTGCTCTGTAGGCCTGGACCGTGCGCCTTAACCTAGAGAAAACTATTTTAAACAAACAATTAAAAAAGGAACAAGTCAAAGATCTACTATAGCCAAAAGATCATTTACAGACTATAGCGCTGTGAAAAAATATTTGCCTCCTTTCTGATTTCGTATCTTATTCCATATTTGTCACACTTACACGTTTCAGATCAATAAATGTTAATATTAGACAAGAATGTCTAATATTAAACGGCAGTTTTCAAGGGGAAAAAGCTATCCAAACATACTTGGTCCTATATGAAAAAGTAATTGCACCGAATTAAATAAATTCTAACAACAGCTTATCAAGTTTAAAGGCGCTTCTGCTGTTTAACACGACCTCTGCTAGTTTCCTCTTTCTGGCGCAAAGCGGGAGATAAACATGCAAGAGAGACGGGACTTGTGGCAGAAACGCCGATCAGCTGATCATTGATCAGTTTCATGATTGAAGTAGCAGCAGGAGAGGGAGAACGAGAGAAGAAGAGGCAGCTGTGCAGCAAAGACACAGAATAACTCCAGCTTTTTGTCTTTTTTTTATTGTAGCTGAAGTACGGGACAAATCGCTTTTATTTTCAGCTCAATACAAAACGCATAATATTAACTCTGAATACCAGAGGATTCCGTTTTTTATGGCACGGTTGGCTCTACTAACTAACCATATGAATAAAATAAAGTTCACCAGTAACATCATAGCACCCACCCAACTGTACAGAAACTCCATCATGCTAGCTAGTACACAGTACGAGTTATTGTAACTGACTGTAAAAAGTTAGCACAAGGAAAATAAACTCCACCTAAACTTGGTTTGACCCAGATAGACTGCAGGTCATAACTTCTTACCTGAAGCTCATTTCACCTGACAGTCGGACTGGCGGCCGCCTTGCGTCTCTCCACCTCCAGTCCTTTCCCCCATCCACCTGCTGGCCTCCACCACTTGCTAATTTGACTGAATGTGTGAAAGCTCCACCATAGCCACTACCAAACAACTGAGTTCTTTTTACACGTCTGCCAGCATCTGTCCAATCCGCCACCTTTCACTGTTTACACAGTTAGGAAAAAAAGACAACAACAACAACAACAACAAAACATTGGGCCATTTAAAAGGCAAAATTAGCATCGGCCCACCGGGCAAATGGCCGGTATACCCGATGCCCCACAGACAGACTGAGGCCCCGCCGCTATTTTTGAGTGCAAAAATGTGTGGTCTCCAGCTAATGGAAAAGGCTGATCGCACGATGTGCGCGTAGTGCTCTTTAAATAGAACAATTTGCCCCATTCTCTTCGCCCGTCATGTGGCCACATGTGGCGGGCTAGCAGGCTAGCAACATACAGGCCCGGGTTCGAGCCCTCGGCTCACTTCCCTCTGTATGTTCACCTGCTAGGGGGAGGTCCAGGCGGGCGATCTTGGAGTGAAAATTCCAAGGGATGACCCCTCGTAGCCTGGGCTTCCCCTGACTTTTTTTCTTTGCTTTGCTTTTTTTCATTTACCTGCCAGCAACAAACACACCTCCTTGTTGTCATGGCTACCAACGACCACTCTTCTTGTGCCAACAAGTCATTGCCTGACAAAACATTATTTCCTATGTTTCCCTGGCTTTTTTGCCTTTTTTATTTCTTGTGTTTTAGACAAAAAGAAAAGAAAAAGATCTACAGATTCAGGCTTTTCTTTACCTGTGGTAGTCGGGTAGAATGACGTCACTGACACTGCTTTAATATGAAAACAAACTTTCTCAAACAAAAAACAAAAACAAAAAAGGAGTGGGTCGGTGTGTCATCTTTACCGAGCACCATACATGTTTTGCTTCACATTCAAATTATTATTTTTCCTTTTCAAAAATAATTCAGAGAGAAAAAAAACAGAGAAGTCAAATATATCAAATTTGCACGAATCTTCTAGTGAAGGTGCCTCCTCCTTCTGACCTTAGGGTAACTAATTTCTCAGACAGTGACATGACAGTGCGCTGGGAAGCTGCAGCTGATGATGATGTTTCTTACCTCACTAAGTGGAGGCGACCTGAGACAGGTGGGGAAGAACTATTGGATTGTTGGGGTACATATTATGAAGTAAAAAAAATACAATATCTCAATAAACTGTTGTCCTGTGTCTTAAGGAGTATGAGATATCACTGTCTGCACTCTATGGAGATGGAGCTCAGAGTGAAGCTGTGGCCATACGCTACAGCACCTGTGAGTCACACATTTTCTGATCCTGAACGTTTGTCAAACTCAGGAGGGGAGAGCCTGAAACCATTTACCTAAGTCACATTAGCAGCAGTGTTCAGCCTTAAAAAATAGACAAGTTAAAAGTCATGCATCCATATTATTTGTTTATTTATTAAATTATTTTCGAGACACTGTTAGTTGTTAGAAGCCAGTGTTTTAATGACAGGACATATATGACAGTAATGAGACAACCTAAGATATCCAAGATTAGCACAAAAACACAAATAGAATCACAGAAAGCGTGTTTCTCTCCCGTTAGTCTTTAGGCCCAGTTACCTTTTACTTTTCTGTGGTCAGTAGCCCTTCATGTCATATTCTGTCTCTATGTACAATATAGCATTACTAATACAATAACCTATATGTAAATGAACTTCATTGTGTAATTGATGGCAGTTCTCAAAGTACTAGTCACTTAAAGGTTAAATTTCACATCGAAATTCTCATATTATATTCTATTTGAATGTTTAAAAAGAAAAATATCACAGTATTTATGCTTTCACTGAGCATATACCTGCATCAATGATGAACTCTCAAGGCTGAAAAGTCCTGGCTTTGGTCAGCCACGGTCCACGCACACGCACACGTCACCAATCCCTGACTGCTTGATCATAACAGCAATTGGGCTGCTGGGAACATGACGGGCGTTCTTCTTGATGTTAACAAGGTGCTCACCAATCTCCCTGGGAACAAACGAGATTCCTAAGACAGACCGACAAAACAGATGTTAACAACGCTTATTCTTGTGTGTGCATGCAGCCCGTTTCAGTTGCTCCTGCTTCTTTCTCCACGCTTTAACTTTTATTACTTTCCCCCTCTGTCTTTTACTTAAGGGTTAATAAAGTATTTGGATTCTGATGAGTCTCATTGTTTAGCAAACTTCTCACTTATCAGACGGACACTCACCAATGTGAGCGTTACGCAGCATCTTCAGCAGGCAGGGCTCCTCTGGGCCTGAGGGTGTTGTAAGAGGGGCTGTCAGCTGGCTGAGGTCAAGCTCGCCTATGTCCAGTGGAATATCTGCAGCAGAGCCCGCCTTCAGTGAAGTATGTTGGCTGGAAGGCTTTCAGGCCCGTCTTTGCCACTCCAGGGTCAGAGACCTTCACCTTGTTTGGATGACAGCCTGCTCTGATATTCATCTGTGGGCACAAACACCAAAACTCAAGAGACTTTTCAGTGAGAAGAAAAGGCAAACCTTGCATGCCAGAGTGAAAGTGAGAGTGTGTATGAGTGCATACTCACCCTGAATGGACTCTCAGGGATGTTAGCGTCTCCCCAGGAGACCATCACAGTGTGCTTCACAGGCTTACGTGGGGTGCAGGTGTATGTGCTGTTGCTATTATCCTTAACCTGGACATCCACAGAATTGACTTCACCATCCTGTGCAGAAGACAAGGGATTATAGTTCAATCAGATTTAACACACTGTATTTTTCGGACCATAAGGCGCACTGTCGATGAACAGGTCTGGTTTCATACATGAGGCGCACTGGACTATAAAACGCATTAAGCGAAACAAAACAGCCAGATAAGTCAAACTTTACTCAACTCTTTCTTCTTGCTTCCTCCACTTCCGTACCATTGATTCATTCATGTTGAAATCTCTCGCAGCTGCTCTATTCTCATGTTCTACTGCGTGACTGACAGCCTTGAGTTTGAAATCCGCTTCGTCAGCATGTCTCTTAACAGGTGGCATTTTGGGGTCATGATCCACACACAATACAGTAATATTATGTTGCAGCACAGTACGTATCACTCCGCCAGGCTCCTGACTACGTAGCCGTAATGCTCCGACAATCCATCAAGCGGTGCGACTTCATAGCTTACCAAAGTCGTACTAAAACATTTTTTGACAGATTTTTAAGCGCCGTGTATTACATAAAATCGGTTCAAGGTCAATAAGCACAACCACAATTCATACATAAGGCGCACTGTCGATTTTTGAGAGATAATTAAAGGATTTTAAGTGCGACTCATAGTCCGAAAAATACGGTACATACAATATATTTAACATATTTGTGATCATATACAAAGCCAGATATACCTGGGCTATAATTTTCAGAGGAGCTTTTCCTCCTTGCTTGGCATCAACTGTGAGTTCACTGGGTTTTCCAACAGCCAGACCACTGCTCTGTAGGCCTGGACCGTGCGCCTTAACCTAGAGAAAACTATTTTAAACAAACAATTAAAAAAGGAACAAGTCAAAGATCTACTATAGCCAAAAGATCATTTACAGACTATAGCGCTGTGAAAAAATATTTGCCTCCTTTCTCATTTCGTATCTTGTTCCATATTTGTCACACTTACACGTTTCAGATCAATAAATGTTAATATTAGACAAGAATGTCTAATATTAAACGGCAGTTTTCAAGGGGAAAAAGCTATCCAAACATACTTGGTCCTATATGAAAAAGTAATTGCACCGAATTAAATAAATTCTAACAACAGCTTATCAAGTTTAAAGGCGCTTCTGCTGTTTAACACGACCTCTGCTAGTTTCCTCTTTCTGGCGCAAAGCGGGAGATAAACAAGCAAGAGAGACGGGACTTGTGGCAGAAACGCCGATCAGCTGATCATTGATCAGTTTCATGATTGAAGTAGCAGCAGGAGAGGGAGAACGAGAGAAGAAGAGGCAGCTGTGCAGCAAAGACACAGAATAACTCCAGCTTTTTGTCTTTTTTTTATTGTAGCTGAAGTAGGGGACAAATCGCTTTTATTTTCAGCTCAATACAAAACGCATAATATTAACTCTGAATACCAGAGGATTCCGTTTTTTATGGCACGGTTGGCTCTACTAACTAACCATATGAATAAAATAAAGTTCACCAGTAACATCATAGCACCCACCCAACTGTACAGAAACTCCATCATGCTAGCTAGTACACAGTACGAGTTATTGTAACTGACTGTAAAAAGTTAGCACAAGGAAAATAAACTCCACCTAAACTTGGTTTGACCCAGATAGACTGCAGGTCATAACTTCTTACCTGAAGCTCATTTCACCTGACAGTCGGACTGGCGGCCGCCTTGCGTCTCTCCACCTCCAGTCCTTTCCCCCATCCACCTGCTGGCCTCCACCACTTGCTAATTTGACTGAATGTGTGAAAGCTCCACCATAGCCACTACCAAACAACTGAGTTCTTTTTACACGTCTGCCAGCATCTGTCCAATCCGCCACCTTTCACTGTTTACACAGTTAGGAAAAAAAGACAACAACAACAACAACAACAAAACATTGGGCCATTTAAAAGGCAAAATTAGCATCGGCCCACCGGGCAAATGGCCGGTATACCCGATGCCCCACAGACAGACTGAGGCCCCGCCGCTATTTTTGAGTGCAAAAATGTGTGGTCTCCAGCTAATGGAAAAGGCTGATCGCACGATGTGCGCGTAGTGCTCTTTAAATAGAACAATTTGCCCCATTCTCTTCGCCCGTCATGTGGCCACATGTGGCGGGCTAGCAGGCTAGCAACATACAGGCCCGGGTTCGAGCCCTCGGCTCACTTCCCTCTGTATGTTCACCTGCTAGGGGGAGGTCCAGGCGGGCGATCTTGGAGTGAAAATTCCAAGGGATGACCCCTCGTAGCCTGGGCTTCCCCTGACTTTTTTTCTTTGCTTTGCTTTTTTTCTTTTACCTGCCAGCAACAAACACACCTCCTTGTTGTCATGGCTACCAACGACCACTCTTCTTGTGCCAACAAGTCATTGCCTGACAAAACATTATTTCCTATGTTTCCCTGGCTTTTTTGCCTTTTTTATTTCTTGTCTTTTAGACAAAAACAAAAGAAAAAGATCTACAGATTCAGGCTTTTCTTTACCTGTGGTAGTCGGGTAGAATGACGTCACTGACACTGCTTTAATATGAAAACAAACTTTCTCAAACAAAAAACAAAAACAAAAAAGGAGTGGGTCGGTGTGTCATCTTTACCGAGCACCATACATGTTTTGCTTCACATTCAAATTATTATTTTTCCTTTTCAAAAATAATTCAGAGAGAAAAAAAACAGAGAAGTCAAATATATCAAATTTGCACGAATCTTCTAGTGAAGGTGCCTCCTCCTTCTGACCTTAGGGTAACTAATTTCTCAGACAGTGACATGACAGTGCGCTGGGAAGCTGCAGCTGATGATGATGTTTCTTACCTCACTAAGTGGAGGCGACCTGAGACAGGTGGGGAAGAACTATTGGATTGTTGGGGTACATATTATGAAGTAAAAAAAATACAATATCTCAATAAACTGTTGTCCTGTGTCTTAAGGAGTATGAGATATCACTGTCTGCACTCTATGGAGATGGAGCTCAGAGTGAAGCTGTGGCCATACGCTACAGCACCTGTGAGTCACACATTTTCTGATCCTGAACGTTTGTCAAACTCAGGAGGGGAGAGCCTGAAACCATTTACCTAAGTCACATTAGCAGCAGTGTTCAGCCTTAAAAAATAGACAAGTTAAAAGTCATGCATCCATATTATTTGTTTATTTATTAAATTATTTTCGAGACACTGTTAGTTGTTAGAAGCCAGTGTTTTAATGACAGGACATATATGACAGTAATGAGACAACCTAAGATATCCAAGATTAGCACAAAAACACAAATAGAATCACAGAAAGCGTGTTTCTCTCCCGTTAGTCTTTAGGCCCAGTTACCTTTTACTTTTCTGTGGTCAGTAGCCCTTCATGTCATATTCTGTCTCTATGTACAATATAGCATTACTAATACAATAACCTATATGTAAATGAACTTCATTGTGTAATTGATGGCAGTTCTCAAAGTACTAGTCACTTAAAGGTTAAATTTCACATCGAAATTCTCATATTATATTCTATTTGAATGTTTAAAAAGAAAAATATCACAGTATTTATGCTTTCACTGAGCATATACCTGCATCAATGATGAACTCTCAAGGCTGAAAAGTCCTGGCTTTGGTCAGCCACGGTCCACGCACACGCACACGTCACCAATCCCTGACTGCTTGATCATAACAGCAATTGGGCTGCTGGGAACATGACGGGCGTTCTTCTTGATGTTAACAAGGTGCTCACCAATCTCCCTGGGAACAAACGAGATTCCTAAGACAGACCGACAAAACAGATGTTAACAACGCTTATTCTTGTGTGTGCATGCAGCCCGTTTCAGTTGCTCCTGCTTCTTTCTCCACGCTTTAACTTTTATTACTTTCCCCCTCTGTCTTTTACTTAAGGGTTAATAAAGTATTTGGATTCTGATGAGTCTCATTGTTTAGCAAACTTCTCACTTATCAGACGGACACTCACCAATGTGAGCGTTACGCAGCATCTTCAGCAGGCAGGGCTCCTCTGGGCCTGAGGGTGTTGTAAGAGGGGCTGTCAGCTGGCTGAGGTCAAGCTCGCCTATGTCCAGTGGAATATCTGCAGCAGAGCCCGCCTTCAGTGAAGTATGTTGGCTGGAAGGCTTTCAGGCCCGTCTTTGCCACTCCAGGGTCAGAGACCTTCACCTTGTTTGGATGACAGCCTGCTCTGATATTCATCTGTGGGCACAAACACCAAAACTCAAGAGACTTTTCAGTGAGAAGAAAAGGCAAACCTTGCATGCCAGAGTGAAAGTGAGAGTGTGTATGAGTGCATACTCACCCTGAATGGACTCTCAGGGATGTTAGCGTCTCCCCAGGAGACCATCACAGTGTGCTTCACAGGCTTACGTGGGGTGCAGGTGTATGTGCTGTTGCTATTATCCTTAACCTGGACATCCACAGAATTGACTTCACCATCCTGTGCAGAAGACAAGGGATTATAGTTCAATCAGATTTAACACACTGTATTTTTCGGACCATAAGGCGCACTGTCGATGAACAGGTCTGGTTTCATACATGAGGCGCACTGGACTATAAAACGCATTAAGCGAAACAAAACAGCCAGATAAGTCAAACTTTACTCAACTCTTTCTTCTTGCTTCCTCCACTTCCGTACCATTGATTCATTCATGTTGAAATCTCTCGCAGCTGCTCTATTCTCATGTTCTACTGCGTGACTGACAGCCTTGAGTTTGAAATCCGCTTCGTCAGCATGTCTCTTAACAGGTGGCATTTTGGGGTCATGATCCACACACAATACAGTAATATTATGTTGCAGCACAGTACGTATCACTCCGCCAGGCTCCTGACTACGTAGCCGTAATGCTCCGACAATCCATCAAGCGGTGCGACTTCATAGCTTACCAAAGTCGTACTAAAACATTTTTTGACAGATTTTTAAGCGCCGTGTATTACATAAAATCGGTTCAAGGTCAATAAGCACAACCACAATTCATACATAAGGCGCACTGTCGATTTTTGAGAGATAATTAAAGGATTTTAAGTGCGACTCATAGTCCGAAAAATACGGTACATACAATATATTTAACATATTTGTGATCATATACAAAGCCAGATATACCTGGGCTATAATTTTCAGAGGAGCTTTTCCTCCTTGCTTGGCATCAACTGTGAGTTCACTGGGTTTTCCAACAGCCAGACCACTGCTCTGTAGGCCTGGACCGTGCGCCTTAACCTAGAGAAAACTATTTTAAACAAACAATTAAAAAAGGAACAAGTCAAAGATCTACTATAGCCAAAAGATCATTTACAGACTATAGCGCTGTGAAAAAATATTTGCCTCCTTTCTCATTTCGTATCTTGTTCCATATTTGTCACACTTACACGTTTCAGATCAATAAATGTTAATATTAGACAAGAATGTCTAATATTAAACGGCAGTTTTCAAGGGGAAAAAGCTATCCAAACATACTTGGTCCTATATGAAAAAGTAATTGCACCGAATTAAATAAATTCTAACAACAGCTTATCAAGTTTAAAGGCGCTTCTGCTGTTTAACACGACCTCTGCTAGTTTCCTCTTTCTGGCGCAAAGCGGGAGATAAACAAGCAAGAGAGACGGGACTTGTGGCAGAAACGCCGATCAGCTGATCATTGATCAGTTTCATGATTGAAGTAGCAGCAGGAGAGGGAGAACGAGAGAAGAAGAGGCAGCTGTGCAGCAAAGACACAGAATAACTCCAGCTTTTTGTCTTTTTTTTATTGTAGCTGAAGTACGGGACAAATCGCTTTTATTTTCAGCTCAATACAAAACGCATAATATTAACTCTGAATACCAGAGGATTCCGTTTTTTATGGCACGGTTGGCTCTACTAACTAACCATATGAATAAAATAAAGTTCACCAGTAACATCATAGCACCCACCCAACTGTACAGAAACTCCATCATGCTAGCTAGTACACAGTACGAGTTATTGTAACTGACTGTAAAAAGTTAGCACAAGGAAAATAAACTCCACCTAAACTTGGTTTGACCCAGATAGACTGCAGGTCATAACTTCTTACCTGAAGCTCATTTCACCTGACAGTCGGACTGGCGGCCGCCTTGCGTCTCTCCACCTCCAGTCCTTTCCCCCATCCACCTGCTGGCCTCCACCACTTGCTAATTTGACTGAATGTGTGAAAGCTCCACCATAGCCACTACCAAACAACTGAGTTATTTTTACAAGTCTGCCAGCATCTGTCCAATCCGCCACCTTTCACTGTTTACACAGTTAGGAAAAAAAGACAACAACAACAACAACAACAAAACATTGGGCCATTTAAAAGGCAAAATGAGCATCGGCCCACCGGGCAAATGGCCGGTATACCCGATGCCCCACAGACAGACTGAGGCCCCGCCGCTATTTTTGAGTGCAAAAATGTGTGGTCTCCAGCTAATGGAAAAGGCTGATCGCACGATGTGCGCGTAGTGCTCTTTAAATAGAACAATTTGCCCCATTCTCTTCGCCCGTCATGTGGCCACATGTGGCGGGCTAGCAGGCTAGCAACATACAGGCCCGGGTTCGAGCCCTCGGCTCACTTCCCTCTGTATGTTCACCTGCTAGGGGGAGGTCCAGGCGGGCGATCTTGGAGTGAAAATTCCAAGGGATGACCCCTCGTAGCCTGGGCTTCCCCTGACTTTTTTTCTTTGCTTTGCTTTTTTTCATTTACCTGCCAGCAACAAACACACCTCCTTGTTGTCATGGCTACCAACGACCACTCTTCTTGTGCCAACAAGTCATTGCCTGACAAAACATTATTTCCTATGTTTCCCTGGCTTTTTTGCCTTTTTTATTTCTTGTCTTTTAGACAAAAACAAAAGAAAAAGATCTACAGATTCAGGCTTTTCTTTACCTGTGGTAGTCGGGTAGAATGACGTCACTGACACTGCTTTAATATGAAAACAAACTTTCTCAAACAAAAAACAAAAACAAAAAAGGAGTGGGTCGGTGTGTCATCTTTACCGAGCACCATACATGTTTTGCTTCACATTCAAATTATTATTTTTCCTTTTCAAAAATAATTCAGAGAGAAAAAAAACAGAGAAGTCAAATATATCAAATTTGCACGAATCTTCTAGTGAAGGTGCCTCCTCCTTCTGACCTTAGGGTAACTAATTTCTCAGACAGTGACATGACAGTGCGCTGGGAAGCTGCAGCTGATGATGATGTTTCTTACCTCACTAAGTGGAGGCGACCTGAGACAGGTGGGGAAGAACTATTGGATTGTTGGGGTACATATTATGAAGTAAAAAAAATACAATATCTCAATAAACTGTTGTCCTGTGTCTTAAGGAGTATGAGATATCACTGTCTGCACTCTATGGAGATGGAGCTCAGAGTGAAGCTGTGGCCATACGCTACAGCACCTGTGAGTCACACATTTTCTGATCCTGAACGTTTGTCAAACTCAGGAGGGGAGAGCCTGAAACCATTTACCTAAGTCACATTAGCAGCAGTGTTCAGCCTAAAAAATAGACAAGTTAAAAGTCATGCATCCATATTATTTGTTTATTTATTAAATTATTTTCGAGACACTGTTAGTTGTTAGAAGCCAGTGTTTTAATGACAGGACATATATGACAGTAATGAGACAACCTAAGATATCCAAGATTAGCACAAAAACACAAATAGAATCACAGAAAGCGTGTTTCTCTCCCGTTAGTCTTTAGGCCCAGTTACCTTTTACTTTTCTGTGGTCAGTAGCCCTTCATGTCATATTCTGTCTCTATGTACAATATAGCATTACTAATACAATAACCTATATGTAAATGAACTTCATTGTGTAATTGATGGCAGTTCTCAAAGTACTAGTCACTTAAAGGTTAAATTTCACATCGAAATTCTCATATTATATTCTATTTGAATGTTTAAAAAGAAAAATATCACAGTATTTATGCTTTCACTGAGCATATACCTGCATCAATGATGAACTCTCAAGGCTGAAAAGTCCTGGCTTTGGTCAGCCACGGTCCACGCACACGCACACGTCACCAATCCCTGACTGCTTGATCATAACAGCAATTGGGCTGCTGGGAACATGACGGGCGTTCTTCTTGATGTTAACAAGGTGCTCACCAATCTCCCTGGGAACAAACGAGATTCCTAAGACAGACCGACAAAACAGATGTTAACAACGCTTATTCTTGTGTGTGCATGCAGCCCGTTTCAGTTGCTCCTGCTTCTTTCTCCACACTTTAACTTTTATTACTTTCCCCCTCTGTCTTTTACTTAAGGGTTAATAAAGTATTTGGATTCTGATGAGTCTCATTGTTTAGCAAACTTCTCACTTATCAGACGGACACTCACCAATGTGAGCGTTACGCAGCATCTTCAGCAGGCAGGGCTCCTCTGGGCCTGAGGGTGTTGTAAGAGGGGCTGTCAGCTGGCTGAGGTCAAGCTCGCCTATGTCCAGTGGAATATCTGCAGCAGAGCCCGCCTTCAGTGAAGTATGTTGGCTGGAAGGCTTTCAGGCCCGTCTTTGCCACTCCAGGGTCAGAGACCTTCACCTTGTTTGGATGACAGCCTGCTCTGATATTCATCTGTGGGCACAAACACCAAAACTCAAGAGACTTTTCAGTGAGAAGAAAAGGCAAACCTTGCATGCCAGAGTGAAAGTGAGAGTGTGTGAGTGCATACTCACCCTGAATGGACTCTCAGGGATGTTAGCGTCTCCCCAGGAGACCATCACAGTGTGCTTCACAGGCTTACGTGGGGTGCAGGTGTATGTGCTGTTGCTATTATCCTTAACCTGGACATCCACAGAATTGACTTCACCATCCTGTGCAGAAGACAAGGGATTATAGTTCAATCAGATTTAACACACTGTATTTTTCGGACCATAAGGCGCACTGTCGATGAACAGGTCTGGTTTCATACATGAGGCGCACTGGACTATAAAACGCATTAAGCGAAACAAAACAGCCAGATAAGTCAAACTTTACTCAACTCTTTCTTCTTGCTTCCTCCACTTCCGTACCATTGATTCATTCATGTTGAAATCTCTCGCAGCTGCTCTATTCTCATGTTCTACTGCGTGACTGACAGCCTTGAGTTTGAAATCCGCTTCGTCAGCATGTCTCTTAACAGGTGGCATTTTGGGGTCATGATCCACACACAATACAGTAATATTATGTTGCAGCACAGTACGTATCACTCCGCCAGGCTCCTGACTACGTAGCCGTAATGCTCCGACAATCCATCAAGCGGTGCGACTTCATAGCTTACCAAAGTCGTACTAAAACATTTTTTGACAGATTTTTAAGCGCCGTGTATTACATAAAATCGGTTCAAGGTCAATAAGCACAACCACAATTCATACATAAGGCGCACTGTCGATTTTTGAGAGATAATTAAAGGATTTTAAGTGCGACTCATAGTACGAAAAATACGGTACATACAATATATTTAACATATTTGTGATCATATACAAAGCCAGATATACCTGGGCTATAATTTTCAGAGGAGCTTTTCCTCCTTGCTTGGCATCAACTGTGAGTTCACTGGGTTTTCCAACAGCCAGACCACTGCTCTGTAGGCCTGGACCGTGCGCCTTAACCTAGAGAAAACTATTTTAAACAAACAATTAAAAAAGGAACAAGTCAAAGATCTACTATAGCCAAAAGATCATTTACAGACTATAGCGCTGTGAAAAAATATTTGCCTCCTTTCTGATTTCGTATCTTATTCCATATTTGTCACACTTACACGTTTCAGATCAATAAATTTTCATATTAGACAAGAATGTCTAATATTAAACGGCAGTTTTCAAGGGGAAAAAGCTATCCAAACATACTTGGTCCTATATGAAAAAGTAATTGCACCGAATTAAATAAATTCTAACAACAGCTTATCAAGTTTAAAGGCGCTTCTGCTGTTTAACACGACCTCTGCTAGTTTCCTCTTTCTGGCGCAAAGCGGGAGATAAACAAGCAAGAGAGACGGGACTTGTGGCAGAAACGCCGATCAGCTGATCATTGATCAGTTTCATGATTGAAGTAGCAGCAGGAGAGGGAGAACGAGAGAAGAAGAGGCAGCTGTGCAGCAAAGACACAGAATAACTCCAGCTTTTTGTCTTTTTTTTATTGTAGCTGAAGTACGGGACAAATCGCTTTTATTTTCAGCTCAATACAAAACGCATAATATTAACTCTGAATACCAGAGGATTCCGTTTTTTATGGCACGGTTGGCTCTACTAACTAACCATATGAATAAAATAAAGTTCACCAGTAACATCATAGCACCCACCCAACTGTACAGAAACTCCATCATGCTAGCTAGTACACAGTACGAGTTATTGTAACTGACTGTAAAAAGTTAGCACAAGGAAAATAAACTCCACCTAAACTTGGTTTGACCCAGATAGACTGCAGGTCATAACTTCTTACCTGAAGCTCATTTCACCTGACAGTCGGACTGGCGGCCGCCTTGCGTCTCTCCACCTCCAGTCCTTTCCCCCATCCACCTGCTGGCCTCCACCACTTGCTAATTTGACTGAATGTGTGAAAGCTCCACCATAGCCACTACCAAACAACTGAGTTCTTTTTACACGTCTGCCAGCATCTGTCCAATCCGCCACCTTTCACTGTTTACACAGTTAGGAAAAAAAGACAACAACAACAACAACAAAACATTGGGCCATTTAAAAGGCAAAATGAGCATCGGCCCACCGGGCAAATGGCCGGTATACCCGATGCCCCACAGACAGACTGAGGCCCCGCCGCTATTTTTGAGTGCAAAAATGTGTGGTCTCCAGCTAATGGAAAAGGCTGATCGCACGATGTGCGCGTAGTGCTCTTTAAATAGAACAATTTGCCCCATTCTCTTCGCCCGTCATGTGGCCACATGTGGCGGGCTAGCAGGCTAGCAACATACAGGCCCGGGTTCGAGCCCTCGGCTCACTTCCCTCTGTATGTTCACCTGCTAGGGGGAGGTCCAGGCGGGCGATCTTGGAGTGAAAATTCCAAGGGATGACCCCTCGTAGCCTGGGCTTCCCCTGACTTTTTTTCTTTGCTTTGCTTTTTTTCTTTTACCTGCCAGCAACAAACACACCTCCTTGTTGTCATGGCTACCAACGACCACTCTTCTTGTGCCAACAAGTCATTGCCTGACAAAACATTATTTCCTATGTTTCCCTGCCTTTTTTATTTCTTGTGTTTTAGACAAAAACAAAAGAAAAAGATCTACAGATTCAGGCTTTTCTTTACCTGTGGTAGTCGGGTAGAATGACGTCACTGACACTATTTAATATGAAAACAAACTTTCTCAAACAAAAAACAAAAACAAAAAAGGAGTGGGTCGGTGTGTCATCTTTACCGAGCACCATACATGTTTTGCTTCACATTCAAATTATTATTTTTCCTTTTCAAAAATAATTCAGAGAGAAAAAAAACAGAGAAGTCAAATATATCAAATTTGCACGAATCTTCTAGTGAAGGTGCCACCTCCTTCTGACCTTAGGGTAACTAATTTCTCAGACAGTGACATGACAGTGCGCTGGGAAGCTGCAGCTGATGATGATGTTTCTTACCTCACTAAGTGGAGGCGACCTGAGACAGGTGGGGAAGAACTATTGGATTGTTGGGGTACATATTATGAAGTAAAAAAAATACAATATCTCAATAAACTGTTGTCCTGTGTCTTAAGGAGTATGAGATATCACTGTCTGCACTCTATGGAGATGGAGCTCAGAGTGAAGCTGTGGCCATACGCTACAGCACCTGTGAGTCACACATTTTCTGATCCTGAACGTTTGTCAAACTCAGGAGGGGAGAGCCTGAAACCATTTACCTAAGTCACATTAGCAGCAGTGTTCAGCCTTAAAAAATAGACAAGTTAAAAGTCATGCATCCATATTATTTGTTTATTTATTAAATTATTTTCGAGACACTGTTAGTTGTTAGAAGCCAGTGTTTTAATGACAGGACATATATGACAGTAATGAGACAACCTAAGATATCCAAGATTAGCACAAAAACACAAATAGAATCACAGAAAGCGTGTTTCTCTCCCGTTAGTCTTTAGGCCCAGTTACCTTTTACTTTTCTGTGGTCAGTAGCCCTTCATGTCATATTCTGTCTCTATGTACAATATAGCATTACTAATACAAGAACCTATATGTAAATGAACTTCATTGTGTAATTGATGGCAGTTCTCAAAGTACTAGTCACTTAAAGGTTAAATTTCACATCGAAATTCTCATATTATATTCTATTTGAATGTTTAAAAAGAAAAATATCACAGTATTTATGCTTTCACTGAGCATATACCTGCATCAATGATGAACTCTCAAGGCTGAAAAGTCCTGGCTTTGGTCAGCCACGGTCCACGCACACGCACACGTCACCAATCCCTGACTGCTTGATCATAACAGCAATTGGGCTGCTGGGAACATGACGGGCGTTCTTCTTGATGTTAACAAGGTGCTCACCAATCTCCCTGGGAACAAACGAGATTCCTAAGACAGACCGACAAAACAGATGTTAACAACGCTTATTCTTGTGTGTGCATGCAGCCCGTTTCAGTTGCTCCTGCTTCTTTCTCCACGCTTTAACTTTTATTACTTTCCCCCTCTGTCTTTTACTTAAGGGTTAATAAAGTATTTGGATTCTGATGAGTCTCATTGTTTAGCAAACTTCTCACTTATCAGACGGACACTCACCAATGTGAGCGTTACGCAGCATCTTCAGCAGGCAGGGCTCCTCTGGGCCTGAGGGTGTTGTAAGAGGGGCTGTCAGCTGGCTGAGGTCAAGCTCGCCTATGTCCAGTGGAATATCTGCAGCAGAGCCCGCCTTCAGTGAAGTATGTTGGCTGGAAGGCTTTCAGGCCCGTCTTTGCCACTCCAGGGTCAGAGACCTTCACCTTGTTTGGATGACAGCCTGCTCTGATATTCATCTGTGGGCACAAACACCAAAACTCAAGAGACTTTTCAGTGAGAAGAAAAGGCAAACCTTGCATGCCAGAGTGAAAGTGAGAGTGTGTATGAGTGCATACTCACCCTGAATGGACTCTCAGGGATGTTAGCGTCTCCCCAGGAGACCATCACAGTGTGCTTCACAGGCTTACGTGGGGTGCAGGTGTATGTGCTGTTGCTATTATCCTTAACCTGGACATCCACAGAATTGACTTCACCATCCTGTGCAGAAGACAAGGGATTATAGTTCAATCAGATTTAACACACTGTATTTTTCGGACCATAAGGCGCACTGTCGATGAACAGGTCTGGTTTCATACATGAGGCGCACTGGACTATAAAACGCATTAAGCGAAACAAAACAGCCAGATAAGTCAAACTTTACTCAACTCTTTCTTCTTGCTTCCTCCACTTCCGTACCATTGATTCATTCATGTTGAAATCTCTCGCAGCTGCTCTATTCTCATGTTCTACTGCGTGACTGACAGCCTTGAGTTTGAAATCCGCTTCGTCAGCATGTCTCTTAACAGGTGGCATTTTGGGGTCATGATCCACACACAATACAGTAATATTATGTTGCAGCACAGTACGTATCACTCCGCCAGGCTCCTGACTACGTAGCCGTAATGCTCCGACAATCCATCAAGCGGTGCGACTTCATAGCTTACCAAAGTCGTACTAAAACATTTTTTGACAGATTTTTAAGCGCCGTGTATTACATAAAATCGGTTCAAGGTCAATAAGCACAACCACAATTCATACATAAGGCGCACTGTCGATTTTTGAGAGATAATTAAAGGATTTTAAGTGCGACTCATAGTCCGAAAAATACGGTACATACAATATATTTAACATATTTGTGATCATATACAAAGCCAGATATACCTGGGCTATAATTTTCAGAGGAGCTTTTCCTCCTTGCTTGGCATCAACTGTGAGTTCACTGGGTTTTCCAACAGCCAGACCACTGCTCTGTAGGCCTGGACCGTGCGCCTTAACCTAGAGAAAACTATTTTAAACAAACAATTAAAAAAGGAACAAGTCAAAGATCTACTATAGCCAAAAGATCATTTACAGACTATAGCGCTGTGAAAAAATATTTGCCTCCTTTCTCATTTCGTATCTTGTTCCATATTTGTCACACTTACACGTTTCAGATCAATAAATGTTAATATTAGACAAGAATGTCTAATATTAAACGGCAGTTTTCAAGGGGAAAAAGCTATCCAAACATACTTGGTCCTATATGAAAAAGTAATTGCACCGAATTAAATAAATTCTAACAACAGCTTATCAAGTTTAAAGGCGCTTCTGCTGTTTAACACGACCTCTGCTAGTTTCCTCTTTCTGGCGCAAAGCGGGAGATAAACAAGCAAGAGAGACGGGACTTGTGGCAGAAACGCCGATCAGCTGATCATTGATCAGTTTCATGATTGAAGTAGCAGCAGGAGAGGGAGAACGAGAGAAGAAGAGGCAGCTGTGCAGCAAAGACACAGAATAACTCCAGCTTTTTGTCTTTTTTTTATTGTAGCTGAAGTACGGGACAAATCGCTTTTATTTTCAGCTCAATACAAAACGCATAATATTAACTCTGAATACCAGAGGATTCCGTTTTTTATGGCACGGTTGGCTCTACTAACTAACCATATGAATAAAATAAAGTTCACCAGTAACATCATAGCACCCACCCAACTGTACAGAAACTCCATCATGCTAGCTAGTACACAGTACGAGTTATTGTAACTGACTGTAAAAAGTTAGCACAAGGAAAATAAACTCCACCTAAACTTGGTTTGACCCAGATAGACTGCAGGTCATAACTTCTTACCTGAAGCTCATTTCACCTGACAGTCGGACTGGCGGCCGCCTTGCGTCTCTCCACCTCCAGTCCTTTCCCCCATCCACCTGCTGGCCTCCACCACTTGCTAATTTGACTGAATGTGTGAAAGCTCCACCATAGCCACTACCAAACAACTGAGTTATTTTTACAAGTCTGCCAGCATCTGTCCAATCCGCCACCTTTCACTGTTTACACAGTTAGGAAAAAAAGACAACAACAACAACAACAACAAAACATTGGGCCATTTAAAAGGCAAAATTAGCATCGGCCCACCGGGCAAATGGCCGGTATACCCGATGCCCCACAGACAGACTGAGGCCCCGCCGCTATTTTTGAGTGCAAAAATGTGTGGTCTCCAGCTAATGGAAAAGGCTGATCGCGTAGTGCTCTTTAAATAGAACAATTTGCCCCATTCTCTTCGCCCGTCATGTGGCCACATGTGGCGGGCTAGCAGGCTAGCAACATACAGGCCCGGGTTCGAGCCCTCGGCTCACTTCCCTCTGTATGTTCACCTGCTAGGGGGAGGTCCAGGCGGGCGATCTTGGAGTGAAAATTCCAAGGGATGACCCCTCGTAGCCTGGGCTTCCCCTGACTTTTTTTCTTTGCTTTGCTTTTTTTCTTTTACCTGCCAGCAACAAACACACCTCCTTGTTGTCATGGCTACCAACGACCACTCTTCTTGTGCCAACAAGTCATTGCCTGACAAAACATTATTTCCTATGTTTCCCTGCCTTTTTTGCCTTTTTTATTTCTTGTGTTTTAGACAAAAACAAAAGAAAAAGATCTACAGATTCAGGCTTTTCTTTACCTGTGGTAGTCGGGTAGAATGACGTCACTGACACTATTTAATATGAAAACAAACTTTCTCAAACAAAAAACAAAAACAAAAAAGGAGTGGGTCGGTGTGTCATCTTTACCGAGCACCATACATGTTTTGCTTCACATTCAAATTATTATTTTTCCTTTTCAAAAATAATTCAGAGAGAAAAAAAACAGAGAAGTCAAATATATCAAATTTGCACGAATCTTCTAGTGAAGGTGCCTCCTCCTTCTGACCTTAGGGTAACTAATTTCTCAGACAGTGACATGACAGTGCGCTGGGAAGCTGCAGCTGATGATGATGTTTCTTACCTCACTAAGTGGAGGCGACCTGAGACAGGTGGGGAAGAACTATTGGATTGTTGGGGTACATATTATGAAGTAAAAAAAATACAATATCTCAATAAACTGTTGTCCTGTGTCTTAAGGAGTATGAGATATCACTGTCTGCACTCTATGGAGATGGAGCTCAGAGTGAAGCTGTGGCCATACGCTACAGCACCTGTGAGTCACACATTTTCTGATCCTGAACGTTTGTCAAACTCAGGAGGGGAGAGCCTGAAACCATTTACCTAAGTCACATTAGCAGCAGTGTTCAGCCTAAAAAATAGACAAGTTAAAAGTCATGCATCCATATTATTTGTTTATTTATTAAATTATTTTCGAGACACTGTTAGTTGTTAGAAGCCAGTGTTTTAATGACAGGACATATATGACAGTAATGAGACAACCTAAGATATCCAAGATTAGCACAAAAACACAAATAGAATCACAGAAAGCGTGTTTCTCTCCCGTTAGTCTTTAGGCCCAGTTACCTTTTACTTTTCTGTGGTCAGTAGCCCTTCATGTCATATTCTGTCTCTATGTACAATATAGCATTACTAATACAAGAACCTATATGTAAAAGAACTTCATTTTGTAATTGATGGCAGTTCTCAAAGTACTAGTCACTTAAAGGTTAAATTTCACATCGAAATTCTCATATTATATTCTATTTGAATGTTTAAAAAGAAAAATATCACAGTATTTATGCTTTCACTGAGCATATACCTGCATCAATGATGAACTCTCAAGGCTGAAAAGTCCTGGCTTTGGTCAGCCACGGTCCACGCACACGCACACGTCACCAATCCCTGACTGCTTGATCATAACAGCAATTGGGCTGCTGGGAACATGACGGGCGTTCTTCTTGATGTTAACAAGGTGCTCACCAATCTCCCTGGGAACAAACGAGATTCCTAAGACAGACCGACAAAACAGATGTTAACAACGCTTATTCTTGTGTGTGCATGCAGCCCGTTTCAGTTGCTCCTGCTTCTTTCTCCACGCTTTAACTTTTATTACTTTCCCCCTCTGTCTTTTACTTAAGGGTTAATAAAGTATTTGGATTCTGATGAGTCTCATTGTTTAGCAAACTTCTCACTTATCAGACGGACACTCACCAATGTGAGCGTTACGCAGCATCTTCAGCAGGCAGGGCTCCTCTGGGCCTGAGGGTGTTGTAAGAGGGGCTGTCAGCTGGCTGAGGTCAAGCTCGCCTATGTCCAGTGGAATATCTGCAGCAGAGCCCGCCTTCAGTGAAGTATGTTGGCTGGAAGGCTTTCAGGCCCGTCTTTGCCACTCCAGGGTCAGAGACCTTCACCTTGTTTGGATGACAGCCTGCTCTGATATTCATCTGTGGGCACAAACACCAAAACTCAAGAGACTTTTCAGTGAGAAGAAAAGGCAAACCTTGCATGCCAGAGTGAAAGTGAGAGTGTGTGAGTGCATACTCACCCTGAATGGACTCTCAGGGATGTTAGCGTCTCCCCAGGAGACCATCACAGTGTGCTTCACAGGCTTACGTGGGGTGCAGGTGTATGTGCTGTTGCTATTATCCTTAACCTGGACATCCACAGAATTGACTTCACCATCCTGTGCAGAAGACAAGGGATTATAGTTCAATCAGATTTAACACACTGTATTTTTCGGACCATAAGGCGCACTGTCGATGAACAGGTCTGGTTTCATACATGAGGCGCACTGGACTATAAAACGCATTAAGCGAAACAAAACAGCCAGATAAGTCAAACTTTACTCAACTCTTTCTTCTTGCTTCCTCCACTTCCGTACCATTGATTCATTCATGTTGAAATCTCTCGCAGCTGCTCTATTCTCATGTTCTACTGCGTGACTGACAGCCTTGAGTTTGAAATCCGCTTCGTCAGCATGTCTCTTAACAGGTGGCATTTTGGGGTCATGATCCACACAATAATATTATGTTGCAGCACAGTACGTATCACTCCGCCAGGCTCCTGACTACGTAGCCGTAATGCTCCGACAATCCATCAAGCGGTGCGACTTCGTAGCTTACCAAAGTCGTACTAAAACATTTTTTGACAGATTTTTAAGCGCCGTGTATTACATAAAATCGGTTCAAGGTCAGTAAGCACAACCACAATTCATACATAAGGCGCACTGTCGATTTTTGAGAGATAATTAAAGGATTTTAAGTGCGACTCATAGTCCGAAAAATACGGTACATACAATATATTTAACATATTTGTGATCATATACAAAGCCAGATATACCTGGGCTATAATTTTCAGAGGAGCTTTTCCTCCTTGCTTGGCATCAACTGTGAGTTCACTGGGTTTTCCAACAGCCAGACCACTGCTCTGTAGGCCTGGACCGTGCGCCTTAACCTAGAGAAAACTATTTTAAACAAACAATTAAAAAAGGAACAAGTCAAAGATCTACTATAGCCAAAAGATCATTTACAGACTATAGCGCTGTGAAAAAATATTTGCCTCCTTTCTGATTTCGTATCTTATTCCATATTTGTCACACTTACACGTTTCAGATCAATAAATGTTAATATTAGACAAGAATGTCTAATATTAAACGGCAGTTTTCAAGGGGAAAAAGCTATCCAAACATACTTGGTCCTATATGAAAAAGTAATTGCACCGAATTAAATAAATTCTAACAACAGCTTATCAAGTTTAAAGGCGCTTCTGCTGTTTAACACGACCTCTGCTAGTTTCCTCTTTCTGGCGCAAAGCGGGAGATAAACAAGCAAGAGAGACGGGACTTGTGGCAGAAACGCCGATCAGCTGATCATTGATCAGTTTCATGATTGAAGTAGCAGCAGGAGAGGGAGAACGAGAGAAGAAGAGGCAGCTGTGCAGCAAAGACACAGAATAACTCCAGCTTTTTGTCTTTTTTTATTGTAGCTGAAGTACAGGACAAATCGCTTTTATTTTCAGCTCAATACAAAACGCATAATATTAACTCTGAATACCAGAGGATTCCGTTTTTTATGGCACGGTTGGCTCTACTAACTAACCATATGAATAAAATAAAGTTCACCAGTAACATCATAGCACCCACCCAACTGTACAGAAACTCCATCATGCTAGCTAGTACACAGTACGAGTTATTGTAACTGACTGTAAAAAGTTAGCACAAGGAAAATAAACTCCACCTAAACTTGGTTTGACCAAGATAGACTGCAGGTCGGTGGAGGTGCGCAGGTGCGCGTAGTGCTCTTTAAATAGAACAATTTGCCCCATTCTCTTCGCCCGTCATGTGGCCACATGTGGCGGGCTAGCAGGCTAGCAACATACAGGCCCGGGTTCGAGCCCTCGGCTCACTTCCCTCTGTATGTTCACCTGCTAGGGGGAGGTCCAGGCGGGCGATCTTGGAGTGAAAATTCCAAGGGATGACCCCTCGTAGCCTGGGCTTCCCCTGACTTTTTTTCTTTGCTTTGCTTTTTTTCTTTTACCTGCCAGCAACAAACACACCTCCTTGTTGTCATGGCTACCAACGACCACTCTTCTTGTGCCAACAAGTCATTGCCTGACAAAACATTATTTCCTATGTTTCCCTGCCTTTTTTGCCTTTTTTATTTCTTGTGTTTTAGACAAAAACAAAAGAAAAAGATCTACAGATTCAGGCTTTTCTTTACCTGTGGTAGTCGGGTAGAATGACGTCACTGACACTATTTAATATGAAAACAAACTTTCTCAAACAAAAAACAAAAACAAAAAAGGAGTGGGTCGGTGTGTCATCTTTACCGAGCACCATACATGTTTTGCTTCACATTCAAATTATTATTTTTCCTTTTCAAAAATAATTCAGAGAGAAAAAAAACAGAGAAGTCAAATATATCAAATTTGCACGAATCTTCTAGTGAAGGTGCCTCCTCCTTCTGACCTTAGGGTAACTAATTTCTCAGACAGTGACATGACAGTGCGCTGGGAAGCTGCAGCTGATGATGATGTTTCTTACCTCACTAAGTGGAGGCGACCTGAGACAGGTGGGGAAGAACTATTGGATTGTTGGGGTACATATTATGAAGTAAAAAAAATACAATATCTCAATAAACTGTTGTCCTGTGTCTTAAGGAGTATGAGATATCACTGTCTGCACTCTATGGAGATGGAGCTCAGAGTGAAGCTGTGGCCATACGCTACAGCACCTGTGAGTCACACATTTTCTGATCCTGAACGTTTGTCAAACTCAGGAGGGGAGAGCCTGAAACCATTTACCTAAGTCACATTAGCAGCAGTGTTCAGCCTAAAAAATAGACAAGTTAAAAGTCATGCATCCATATTATTTGTTTATTTATTAAATTATTTTCGAGACACTGTTAGTTGTTAGAAGCCAGTGTTTTAATGACAGGACATATATGACAGTAATGAGACAACCTAAGATATCCAAGATTAGCACAAAAACACAAATAGAATCACAGAAAGCGTGTTTCTCTCCCGTTAGTCTTTAGGCCCAGTTACCTTTTACTTTTCTGTGGTCAGTAGCCCTTCATGTCATATTCTGTCTCTATGTACAATATAGCATTACTAATACAAGAACCTATATGTAAAAGAACTTCATTTTGTAATTGATGGCAGTTCTCAAAGTACTAGTCACTTAAAGGTTAAATTTCACATCGAAATTCTCATATTATATTCTATTTGAATGTTTAAAAAGAAAAATATCACAGTATTTATGCTTTCACTGAGCATATACCTGCATCAATGATGAACTCTCAAGGCTGAAAAGTCCTGGCTTTGGTCAGCCACGGTCCACGCACACGCACACGTCACCAATCCCTGACTGCTTGATCATAACAGCAATTGGGCTGCTGGGAACATGACGGGCGTTCTTCTTGATGTTAACAAGGTGCTCACCAATCTCCCTGGGAACAAACGAGATTCCTAAGACAGACCGACAAAACAGATGTTAACAACGCTTATTCTTGTGTGTGCATGCAGCCCGTTTCAGTTGCTCCTGCTTCTTTCTCCACGCTTTAACTTTTATTACTTTCCCCCTCTGTCTTTTACTTAAGGGTTAATAAAGTATTTGGATTCTGATGAGTCTCATTGTTTAGCAAACTTCTCACTTATCAGACGGACACTCACCAATGTGAGCGTTACGCAGCATCTTCAGCAGGCAGGGCTCCTCTGGGCCTGAGGGTGTTGTAAGAGGGGCTGTCAGCTGGCTGAGGTCAAGCTCGCCTATGTCCAGTGGAATATCTGCAGCAGAGCCCGCCTTCAGTGAAGTATGTTGGCTGGAAGGCTTTCAGGCCCGTCTTTGCCACTCCAGGGTCAGAGACCTTCACCTTGTTTGGATGACAGCCTGCTCTGATATTCATCTGTGGGCACAAACACCAAAACTCAAGAGACTTTTCAGTGAGAAGAAAAGGCAAACCTTGCATGCCAGAGTGAAAGTGAGAGTGTGTGAGTGCATACTCACCCTGAATGGACTCTCAGGGATGTTAGCGTCTCCCCAGGAGACCATCACAGTGTGCTTCACAGGCTTACGTGGGGTGCAGGTGTATGTGCTGTTGCTATTATCCTTAACCTGGACATCCACAGAATTGACTTCACCATCCTGTGCAGAAGACAAGGGATTATAGTTCAATCAGATTTAACACACTGTATTTTTCGGACCATAAGGCGCACTGTCGATGAACAGGTCTGGTTTCATACATGAGGCGCACTGGACTATAAAACGCATTAAGCGAAACAAAACAGCCAGTTAAGTCAAACTTTACTCAACTCTTTCTTCTTGCTTCCTCCACTTCCGTACCATTGATTCATTCATGTTGAAATCTCTCGCAGCTGCTCTATTCTCATGTTCTACTGCGTGACTGACAGCCTTGAGTTTGAAATCCGCTTCGTCAGCATGTCTCTTAACAGGTGGCATTTTGGGGTCATGATCCACACACAATACAGTAATATTATGTTGCAGCACAGTACGTATCACTCCGCCAGGCTCCTGACTACGTAGCCGTAATGCTCCGACAATCCATCAAGCGGTGCGACTTCGTAGCTTACCAAAGTCGTACTAAAACATTTTTTGACAGATTTTTAAGCGCCGTGTATTACATAAAATCGGTTCAAGGTCAATAAGCACAACCACAATTCATACATAAGGCGCACTGTCGATTTTTGAGAGATAATTAAAGGATTTTAAGTGCGACTCATAGTCCGAAAAATACGGTACATACAATATATTTAACATATTTGTGATCATATACAAAGCCAGATATACCTGGGCTATAATTTTCAGAGGAGCTTTTCCTCCTTGCTTGGCATCAACTGTGAGTTCACTGGGTTTTCCAACAGCCAGACCACTGCTCTGTAGGCCTGGACCGTACGCCTTAACCTAGAGAAAACTATTTTAAACAAACAATTAAAAAAGGAACAAGTCAAAGATCTACTATAGCCAAAAGATCATTTACAGACTATAGCGCTGTGAAAAAATATTTGCCTCCTTTCTCATTTCGTATCTTGTTCCATATTTGTCACACTTACACGTTTCAGATCAATAAATTTTAATATTAGACAAGAATGTCTAATATTAAACGGCAGTTTTCAAGGGGAAAAAGCTATCCAAACATACTTGGTCCTATATGAAAAAGTAATTGCACCGAATTAAATAAATTCTAACAACAGCTTATCAAGTTTAAAGGCGCTTCTGCTGTTTAACACGACCTCTGCTAGTTTCCTCTTTCTGGCGCAAAGCGGGAGATAAACAAGCAAGAGAGACGGGACTTGTGGCAGAAACGCCGATCAGCTGATCATTGATCAGTTTCATGATTGAAGTAGCAGCAGGAGAGGGAGAACGAGAGAAGAAGAGGCAGCTGTGCAGCAAAGACACAGAATAACTCCAGCTTTTTGTCTTTTTTTTATTGTAGCTGAAGTACGGGACAAATCGCTTTTATTTTCAGCTCAATACAAAACGCATAATATTATGGGGCGCCGTTTGTAAACTGAAACATGCCGAAATTAACAGCAACATTTTTCCACATTTAGCTCTAAATCTTACAAAAACATGTTTTTTCGAGTCATTTTTTACAACATTTAGTAAAATATTTGTAACTTTTCATATTTAAAACAGGATTTTAAATGTTAAATCTAAATGCTAAATGTTAAATCTAAATGTTAAATGTTAAATCTAAATGCTAAATGTTAAATGTAAATATTATATTTAAATGTAAATGTTAAATGTTAAATGTAAATATTATATTTAAATGTAAATGTTAAATGTTAAATGTAAATATTATATATAAATCTAAATGTTAAATGTTAAATCTAAATGTTATATATAAATCTAAATGTTAAATGTTAAATCTAAATATTATATATAAATCTAAATGTTAAATGTTAAATCTAAATGTTAAATGTTAAATCTAAATGTTATATATAAATCTAAATGTTAAATGTTAAATCTAAATGTTACGGGAAACTAAATATTTAGCTAATATGCAAATTTATTGTACGGGTCAACGGAAATACCAAAATAAAAGCTTCAAGAAAACCTCCCGCGCTAAAGTGTGCCGGTCGCGGTCAGGTTCTGTGTTTGCGCTCCTCTTACGGTCACTTTTGACTGCCATGAGCTGCTTCGACTATTCCCTACCAGCATGTCCAGCGATTTAGCTGAAAACATTGGAAGAGCCGTTTTGTCGGCCATCCAACGATTCAGCGGTAATGCACCCTCGACCTCACAAACGCCGCAGCACTTGGTAAGTTTATTGTATAGCATTTTGGACGGGTTGATAGCAGTGTTAGCAAAACTAGCAAAGCTAAATTACTTAGCTAGTCCTCAATTATTTCATTTGGTAGGCAGCAGACAGAGATCGAACATCATACAACTCTATTTATTTATTTGGTAGGTAGGTAACAGTCGTTCTTGATGTAAATGTTTCCTTAGGAATCCAGCAATGCACCTGGACCAAGTAGACCTGCCGTCTCCACTGGGATACCATACTGCACGGTAGGCCTTCTTACACATATCATTTAGCTGACTAATTTTTGTTTTTTCTTTGGTGTAATATGTCACCTTAAATTAAATCCTGTCAAAGTAATGATTCTGATTCTACATACATTTCATCTTCTTAGGGGTCCATCACTAGCAGTGTCACATCACCACCAACAACATTCACAAGTTTTACGTCATATTTTATTACTGTTTTTGCTCTGAAGTGTCTTTTGATTGCTCACTTTCATATTTTAAAACTATTGATAAAATATTACTCTAGCTAATCTGTCACAGTACAATTGCCTCAAATTACCCATCTTTTGTTATAGAATTGTGCTCATTGAGATTTTCTGTGCCGTGTTCTAGGATGGTTACCAAGGAAGGCTTCAGATTTCCAAAGAGGAATTGGAAAATGTTCTTTCCCTGAAAACATCTTTTACTGAAGCTGCATCTATCCTTTCCATCTCCAGGCCCACTCTGTATAAGTTACTGCAAGACTATAATATCTCAGAGTCAAAATTCAATGTAATCAGTGACCATGAGTTAGATCAGATAGTGTCCCAGATAAAAACTGAACATCCAAATGTTGGAGAAGTGATGCTGATGGGTCATCTGCGTTCCAAAAACATAGTGGTTCAAAGATGGCGCGTAAGAAAGTCACTGCGGAGGGTGGACTCTGCTGGTGTTCTATCCAGGAGAAGAACTGCAGTTGCTCGGCGAGTATATTCTGTGCCTCATCCAAATTTCATATGGCACATAGATGGAAATCACAAACTGATTCGTTGGAAGTTTGTTGTTCATGGTGCAATAGATGGATACAGCAGGATGTTGATGTTTCTTCAGTGCTCCAGCAATAATCGAGCTGAGACTGTGAAAGCCCTCTTTACTGCAGCTGTTGGACAATTTGGCAGACCCCTGCATATCAGGACTGATCACGGAGGAGAGAATGCTCAGATTTGGGAGGACATGCGAGCAAGCAGGGGTGAAAGCTCTGTCTTAATGGGAAGTTCTGTGCACAACCAGAGGATTGAGCGTTTCAACCGAGACTTAAACAACAACTGTAGCCGCATTTATGCACCTATATTTTATGAATTGGAATCACTTGGTATCCTAGACTTAGAAAATGCAACAGACCTATTTTGCCTTCATTATGTGTTTCTACCACGAATCAACCGCACTTTGAAGGAATTCAAAGCTGGATATAACAATCACTCTGTTTCCACTGAAGGTAATAGAACTCCCATCCAGCTTTTTGCCTGCGGAACTCATGTGTCTCATCGTCACAACCCAGAACTTTCTACAGCAGAGGTCTCCATACCCTCCTTGTCAAACTCTGAAAGTAGGTTTGTCCCATTAAATGACAGCGATTTACAAGAGCTATATACAAGCATTCACCCTTTTGAAGAAGACAACAATAATGGTAAAACATTGTTTCAACGAACACAGCAGTATATTTTTAACAAACTTGTAAATGTGTGACCTCAACCACAGGATACCAGCGATGTTCTAAAGAGTGATGACACTTAATATTCTTAAATGCTGTACAGCAAATGCAGTTTTTGTACTACTGCAGAAGCCCCTCCCCTCTAGCAGTGATGCCTCCTGCCACATAAGGACTCAGAGTTAATGACTGACAGTGACTCATAGGCTATTCAGAAGGCTACAACCACTTTTAGTTTATGGGTAAAACCAGTTATTCAGATTGAAGTAAAGATCAAATTCACACTGTAATACAGTATAACAGTGAAAATTATCAACACGGAACAGTCAGTCTTTAAATCAATTCACAAGATTATCTACAGTATTGTTTTAATCATTGTAAAGTTGCAATAGTCTTAATAAATGTTGCTGTTAGATGTCTAAGTAATCCTGGCTTGTTCTACAAAGCATGTTTAGTATACTCTGTGCATAAACTGTTTTGAAGTGTCCTTGTTTAAAAAAGAAAAGCTTAATAAAATTGTATTACACCAGTGACTTTATTGATTTGTCGTTGAAAATACAGAGTTAGCATTTTTATAAATCTATTGAAGCTTTGAAAATTATTACATTTCAACATTAAATGCAGTCAGAATTTATTTCAACTATCTTGTATGAAGCAAAGTTACTTGAAACTACAATTAATGAACAGGATTAGAGTTAACAAACCCACCATTTTAATTTCACTTTTTTTGGAACATGTTTAGATGGTGCTGAATAAAGCTCCATTCATGAGTGCTACTAAGAAGCAGTAATGAAAAGCATCATCATCAGCCATTGTTGTTTCATTCACAAAAAGCTGAAGCTCATTTGCACATGTGTGTGCAATCGGGAGATGTTTGCTTTCATCGTGAATGAATGTTATTTTAGGAGCTGGTTGAAAACCTATGGCTGGAACCTTGCTGCTCCCGGTGGCAAAAGCCAAGATGTGACCAGGCCTCAAAGCCTTCACAAATGCCTCTTCATCCTTGGTAAGAGTCCTTTCTCCAAGTGAGTCTCTCAGCTCTTCATCTAAAAACAAAGAAAAACCACCGTTAACCTGGGGACACTAAAATAGTTAAAGCTTGAGCTAACAACTAAATGATGGCTAATGTTTTTATAAAAAATACAGAGGTTCTGTCTTTGCCTTGCTTGTCAGTTGTAAGCTATCATACATCTTTATTCCTGTTTTGTGTGCGCGCATGTGACATAAAAAGACAAAGTTTTACTTTAGTGTCCCGAATTGTTTCATGGCCAGACTACATTATGTGAATTTCTGCTTACTTTCGACACACTGGAGAAATTCCCGAAATTTGACCACCATCAGCTCCTCTCTAACTCTTCTGTTGCTCCCAAGGACAGAATAGCTTGGCCTGAGAACCCCAGCAATTAAACTGGCTGTCAGATCTTTGTCCTCCCCCGATAGGTCAAGCAGAACACGCAAACTGGGGTTCTCTCTCAGGAGTGATAAAATCTAGACAGAAAAGTTTAAATAATGGTTAAATTCCAGTTTTAAATATAAAAAGTAGCTCACTCTAAATGATTATAAAATAATGACCAATTGATACAGAAAAAAAATATAAATCTCACTCCATAGTAGGACAAGCCATCAGTTAGTTGATCAAAACAGCTTTGCCGTTGCAGAACTGCAAGGTATAGAGCTGCATTTTTCACAAACAGATCTTTATTGGCCATGGTGACTGTGAGTGGAAGACCTTCAACTTGATATCGCCATGAGTCGCAGCAGCTGACTGCTTCCTCCAAATCATGTTGAGTTGTTGCATTTACAACCTAAATATTTAAGAAAAACACTTTAAATGTTTGTTTTTTACCAGTGTACACAAATACTGCAGATGGTTCATTTTAATTGGACTCGAAACGTTTTTGTTTTGGTTTATTTGGCTGTATTTCACCAATATTTTTTTTTTTTTTAACAAAAAGGAAACAAATTGAAAATATAATACATGGAATTGCCTCTAATAACCAAAAGTGTATTTATTATATATTATAAAAGAAGACCAGAAGACTTGTGAATATAGGAAATATTACAATATTCTTGTTATAATATTGCAATTCACCTTTTTCAGATTCTCTCTTAACTCAGGGTCACCTATATCATCCGGTGTTAGGTGTACTTGAAGAATGTCTCCTGACACAATGTAGTCTACTACATGTGGAGAGAGAAAGGCAGGTGCTTCTCCACCTTGCACTATTATCGTGGACAACATCCTGCCAATGGTTCGATATACTCCATTTTGCAAGTGTAGGATGTTAAATTTCAGTGTGCATCCATTTGGTGTAGCTGAAAAATAACACACAAAAAAGTATATTCTGTACAGACCCCAAACTGATATCTTGAGATTGACAGACAAAAATGTATTACTTTTTTTTTTTTTTTTACTGTTTCAGACACACAGAACATAACAGATTTATTATCTGTAGTCATTTATTAACTTGTTAATGTTCTGTCAAACAATGTTCAGATCAGGTGGTTGTTGCGTTTGTAACATTATAAAAACGAGTGTCGTCAACAAGCCTTTAGGCCTTGAGTAAGTAAGTTAGTTTGACTGTGAAATCCTATTACCTTCAAAAGCACCACTGTCCTGAAAGATGGCCTTCACCAGTAAACGGAAAAACTCCCGCCTTGGCCCCCCAAGGTCAGCAGCATCTTCCTCTGTATCATGTTCATCGCTTGCAAATGTGACATAAAGCATCTCACAGCTTTCTGCAAACTTGGGTCTCTTGAACTGACGCAAAGCAGTCGACCACACATTGGCTCGACTGATATGGAGTTGTCTTGTTCCTGGTGTAATGACTTTCTCACTATGAGCTCTAAGAAGACCTTCAATTTCTTCTTTGCTGAGCTTCTTAAAAGACCTATATAAAAAAGGGACAATGACAAACAGATCTTGGGGAAAAATGGAAATTTGCTGTACATTTGACTCAAGTGCACAGAGTTACAACATATAATTATGTTGTGATAGTCCATATTAAATTAGTCAGAAATGAGCAATTACCTTTGTAATTGTGTAACTGCAAAAAAATGATGCAAGTAAAGATGCAAATAAAATATTCAATTATCAAAGGTTACTTTCAAATCTTACCTTGAAATATGAACTTCACTCTGTCTATCAGACTCTTCTAGGAGGCTACGCTGAATTGCCTCTTCAAGAGCTTCATCTTCCTCCAGAAAAATAGGGCTAAGTAGATAAGAGATATTAGAAATCATAAAACATGTCAGCCTTGAAGAATTTCTCACACTACATCATTAAAAAAAAAAAAAAAATTAAATGTAAATCCTAAAGTTGCAGTCATTCAGCAAAAAAAACCCCAAACATGCAAATTGGAAACTTGCATCAAAACAATATCCTAAACAACATCTAAAATGAAGGATTTCTTTAACCCCTAGACAACAGCTTACACAAATTCTGCCACATTATATGGAAACATCTGCTGTCCCTCTGCCTGTCCCTCATTTTCACTCTCTTGAATGCAGCTCTCTGTTTCCTGATGCTTGGCCTCACTTTCACCTGGTGTTGTAGACAACGCATGATGCACTGAACAAAGGAAAGAAGGTCAGCATGACTTGCTTCATAATGTTAACAGCCTTTATATATCCTTATATTAGTTTAAGTGAAAGTTGGGCACATATTCCTCCTTGGCTGTAATCACCTGTGATAATTCGTAAACATTAAAATGGTAAATGGCCTGTATTTGTATAGCACTTTTACTAGTTCCCCCTAAGGACCCCAAAGCGCTTTACACACCCAGTCATCCACCCATTCACACACTGGTGAAGGCAAGCTACAGTTGTAGCCACAGCTGCCCTGGGGCAGACTGACAGAGGCGAGGCTGCCATATCGCGCCATCGGCCCTTCTGGCCAACACCAGTAGGTGAAGTGTCTTGCCCAAGGACACAACGACCGAGACTGTCCGAGCCGGGGCTCGAACCGGCAACCTTCCGATTACAAGGCAAACTCCCAACTCTTGAGCCACGATCGCCCCAATCGGACAAATTAACGATGCTCTCATCAAACAAACCCCCCAGGAATTATTACGCACTGCAGTAACAAAATCTAACTGGTCATCGAGCTTAGAACCTCACTAGGTTTTCATTCACATCACATACCTCGTCTTCTCCGGCAGACTGGACTTTCAAAGTCACTATCAGACAGCTCTTCTGGTTCCTCCTGAGGGAAAAGAAAGCATGTTCTACATAAAATCAAATACAGTTGCACCAAATCACTGGTAACACAGAGGCACATGGCTGCACTAAAAACTGTTTACACCTGCTGAAACTGCAATATTAATTAATACAATTAATAAAATTATGTTAAGGGAACAGACTCACTTTTTAGACAATAAATATTTCTGCACTGCAATATAAAATGTTTACCTGTGCAGGTTTTTGTATCCCTGCCATTATATAGAGGCAGGTGGTGGAACAAATCGAGCCAACTTCTTGGCCACCCCAAAGAAAACTGCTAGAAACATTTGGTTTCATTAGTCGTTTACATCCTCTAATTGTACTCAAATACTCAAAAGGGAATGTCTGGCCAGTTGACAGTGCAAATGTTCTTCTGAAGATTGCTGCTATTTCTTCTCTAAGTTGTGCTTCAGACCAGTCAGATGTAAAGGAGATCTTCCCAATAAGGCCATCTTGTGCTAGTTTTGCTCGTGAATCTCCTCTCGGTATGAGAAACGTTGATGTTGAAGACAAGGGCAAGCACACAACATCTTTTGTATAGTGTTTGCAGGTCTTGTTTTTTCTCACAAAATGTGAGCGCGTAGCATGAGCTTGAGGAACTGATGGAAGAGGAACCTGAAATGAATTCAAACACAGATACAGATAGACACCTATGCATTACAATACATCCGTAAGGTTTCTGTTATCTGTTCATTAAAAACAAACAAACAAACTGTAGACTCAGACCATCTTACTATTGTCTACCCATTACACAGAAAACTGAACCTTTTGTATCTTGTAGATTAGCATTTGGTGATTGTTGGTCAAGTTGGTGATTCAGTTCCCAGGTGCTCTAATCTAGAGCTCCCAATGAGTTTATCCGACTATGACTGTGTGCGAATGTTGGACAGAAAAAGTGCTTGTATTAATCTGTGCATGTGAATGGGTAAATGAGATCTGTTGTATAAAGTGCTTTGAGCACTCAATTAGAGTAGCAAAGGCCTGCAATTAGGTCAGTGTGTATTTGGACCCTAACAAGTTTTATTTTGTTGCCCGTTTACTGAAACATATTCCAATCAAAATTATATCATGGACATGATGTGCAGACTAAGCTTTAATTTAGGGTATCCATATTAAAATGATGATGTCATTACCAATTAAGCAGATAAAAGGCCTGGAATTGATTTGAGACGTAGTGTTTGCATTTTGAAAATTTTACTGTGAACAGACAACATGCGGTCAAAGAGAACATAACAGAAAAAAGAAAATTAAGAAATTAATACAGCCACTACAGTGACCATCAAAACGATGAAAAATATTGACGTAAAATTTATTTTGCGACACCACAGAACAAATGATAGCGTATAATATGAAATGATAGATGTTTTCATATCGTCATATCGAACAGCCCTAATACAGAGGGTTCACTGCAAGGTGCAAGCCACTCATAAGCCTCAAGAATAGAAAGGCTAGAATGGACTTAACAAAAAAAAAAAAAAAAAAAAACATCTAGTAAAAGCCAGCTAAATTTTGGAAAAACATTCTTTGGACAGATAAAACCAAGATCAACCTCTACCAGAATGATGGCAAGAAAAAAGTATGGAGAAGGGTGGAACGACTCATGATCCAAAGCATACCACATCATCTGTAAAACATGGCAGAGGCAGTGTGATGGTTTGGGCGTGCATGGCTGCCAGTGGCACTGGTAGTGTTTACTGAATATGTGACACGGGACTGAAGCAGCTGAATGTGTTCAGATACATACTTGTCTGCTTAAGTCCAGCTAAAAGTAGTCACATTGATTGGGCAGCATTTAATAATAAAGATGGAAGATGACCCAAAACATACAGTCCAAGCACCCCATGACTTTAATAAAGTAAAGAAATAGAATATTCTTGAATGGCCAAGTCAGTCACTGGATTTTAACCCAATTGAGCATACATTTCAGTTGTTGAAGACTAAATTTAGGACAGAAAGGCCCACAAACAAACAGCAACTGAAAGCCAATGCAGTAAAGGCCTGGCAGAGCCTTAGTAAGGAGGAATGCCAGCATCTGGTGGTGTCCATGACTTCAAGACTTCAGGCTGTCATTGCCAACAAAGGGTTTTGAATAAAGTAATAGAAATTATCATTTTATTTTCAGTTATTTAATTTGTCTAATTACTTTAGAGCCTCTGAAATGATAGGATTGTGTTTACAAATTAATTTTTCCCTCTCACATTTTTATGCATTCATTTAGTCCAACCCACTGAATTAAAACTTAAAGTCTGCACTTCAACTGCATTGGAGTAGTTTCATTTTTAATTCATTCTGGTAATGTACAGAAGCAACATTAGAAAATGTGTCTGTATCCAACTACTTATGAACCTGACTGTATATCAAAACCAGTCAGCTAAGATAAGATAACATACCTTTATTAGTCCCACAAGGGGAAATTTCATGATAAATGAATTAAATGATATGTGTAAGAAGGCCTACCGAGCAGTATGGTATCCCAGTGGAGACGGCAGGTCTACTTGGTCCAGGTGCATTGCTGGATTCCTAAGGAAACATTTACATCAAGAACGACTGTTACCTACCTACCAAATAAATAAATAGAGTTGTATGATGTTCGATCTCTGTCTGCTGCCTACCAAATGAAATAATTGAGGACTAGCTAAGTAATTTAGCTTTGCTAGTTTTGCTAACACTGCTATCAACCCGTCCAAAATGCTATACAATAAACTTACCAAGTGCTGCGGCGTTTGTGAGGTCGAGGGTGCATTACCGCTGAATCGTTGGATGGCCGACAAAACGGCTCTTCCAATGTTTTCAGCTAAATCGCTGGACATGCTGGTAGGGAATAGTCGAAGCAGCTCATGGCAGTCAAAAGTGACCGTAAGAGGAGCGCAAACACAGAACCTGACCGCGACCGGCACACTTTAGCGCGGGAGGTTTTCTTGAAGCTTTTATTTTGGTATTTCCGTTGACCCGTACAATAAATTTGCATATTAGCTAAATATTTAGTTTCCCGTAACATTTAGATTTAACATTTAACATTTAGATTTATATATAACATTTAGATTTAACATTTAACATTTAGATTTAACATTTAACATTTAGATTTATATATAATATTTAGATTTAACATTTAACATTTAGATTTATATATAATATTTAGATTTAACATTTAACATTTAGATTTATATATAACATTTAGATTTAACATTTAACATTTAGATTTATATATAATATTTACATTTAACATTTAACATTTACATTTAAATATAATATTTACATTTAACATTTAACATTTACATTTAAATATAATATTTACATTTAACATTTAACATTTAGATTTAACATTTAGCATTTAGATTTAACATTTAAAATCCTGTTTTAAATATGAAAAGTTACAAATATTTTAGTAAATGTTGTAAAAAATGACTCGAAAAAACATGTTTTTGTAAGATTTAGAGCTAAATGTGGAAAAATGTTGCTGTTAATTTCGGCATGTTTCAGTTTACAAACGGCGCCCCATAGCCTTGCGTCTCTCCACCTCCAGTCCTTTCCCCCATCCACCTGCTGGCCTCCACCACTTGCTAATTTGACTGAATGTGTGAAAGCTCCACCATAGCCACTACCAAAGAACTGAGTTCTTTTTACACGTCTGCCAGCATCTGTCCAATCCGCCACCTTTCACTGTTTACACAGTTAGGAAAAAAAGACAACAACAACAACAACAACAACAACAAAACATTGGGCCATTTAAAAGGCAAAATGAGCATCGGCCCACCGGGCAAATGGCCGGTATACCCGATGCCCCACAGACAGACTGAGGCCCCGCCGCTATTTTTGAGTGCAAAAATGTGTGGTCTCCAGCTAATGGAAAAGGCTGATCGCACGATGTGCGCGTAGTGCTCTTTAAATAGAACAATTTGCCCCATTCTCTTCGCCCGTCATGTGGCCACATGTGGCGGGCTAGCAGGCTAGCAACATACAGGCCCGGGTTCGAGCCCTCGGCTCACTTCCCTCTGTATGTTCACCTGCTAGGGGGAGGTCCAGGCGGGCGATCTTGGAGTGAAAATTCCAAGGGATGACCCCTCGTAGCCTGGGCTTCCCCTGACTTTTTTTCTTTGCTTTGCTTTTTTTCATTTACCTGCCAGCAACAAACACACCTCCTTGTTGTCATGGCTACCAACGACCACTCTTCTTGTGCCAACAAGTCTTTGCCTGACAAAACATTATTTCCTATGTTTCCCTGGCTTTTTTGCCTTTTTTATTTCTTGTGTTTTAGACAAAAACAAAAGAAAAAGATCTACAGATTCAGGCTTTTCTTTACCTGTGGTAGTCGGGTAGAATGACGTCACTGACACTGCTTTAATATGAAAACAAACTTTCTCAAACAAAAAACAAAAACAAAAAAGGAGTGGGTCGGTGTGTCATCTTTACCGAGCACCATACATGTTTTGCTTCACATTCAAATTATTATTTTTCCTTTTCAAAAATAATTCAGAGAGAAAAAAAACAGAGAAGTCAAATATATCAAATTTGCACGAATCTTCTAGTGAAGGTGCCTCCTCCTTCTGACCTTAGGGTAACTAATTTCTCAGACAGTGACATGACAGTGCGCTGGGAAGCTGCAGCTGATGATGATGTTTCTTACCTCACTAAGTGGAGGCGACCTGAGACAGGTGGGGAAGAACTATTGGATTGTTGGGGTACATATTATGAAGTAAAAAAAATACAATATCTCAATAAACTGTTGTCCTGTGTCTTAAGGAGTATGAGATATCACTGTCTGCACTCTATGGAGATGGAGCTCAGAGTGAAGCTGTGGCCATACGCTACAGCACCTGTGAGTCACACATTTTCTGATCCTGAACGTTTGTCAAACTCAGGAGGGGAGAGCCTGAAACCATTTACCTAAGTCACATTAGCAGCAGTGTTCAGCCTAAAAAATAGACAAGTTAAAAGTCATGCATCCATATTATTTGTTTATTTATTAAATTATTTTCGAGACACTGTTAGTTGTTAGAAGCCAGTGTTTTAATGACAGGACATATATGACAGTAATGAGACAACCTAAGATATCCAAGATTAGCACAAAAACACAAATAGAATCACAGAAAGCGTGTTTCTCTCCCGTTAGTCTTTAGGCCCAGTTACCTTTTACTTTTCTGTGGTCAGTAGCCCTTCATGTCATATTCTGTCTCTATGTACAATATAGCATTACTAATACAAGAACCTATATGTAAATGAACTTCATTGTGTAATTGATGGCAGTTCTCAAAGTACTAGTCACTTAAAGGTTAAATTTCACATCGAAATTCTCATATTATATTCTATTTGAATGTTTAAAAAGAAAAATATCACAGTATTTATGCTTTCACTGAGCATATACCTGCATCAATGATGAACTCTCAAGGCTGAAAAGTCCTGGCTTTGGTCAGCCACGGTCCACGCACACGCACACGTCACCAATCCCTGACTGCTTGATCATAACAGCAATTGGGCTGCTGGGAACATGACGGGCGTTCTTCTTGATGTTAACAAGGTGCTCACCAATCTCCCTGGGAACAAACGAGATTCCTAAGACAGACCGACAAAACAGATGTTAACAACGCTTATTCTTGTGTGTGCATGCAGCCCGTTTCAGTTGCTCCTGCTTCTTTCTCCACGCTTTAGCTTTTATTACTTTCCCCCTCTGTCTTTTACTTAAGGGTTAATAAAGTATTTGGATTCTGATGAGTCTCATTGTTTAGCAAACTTCTCACTTATCAGACGGACACTCACCAATGTGAGCGTTACGCAGCATCTTCAGCAGGCAGGGCTCCTCTGGGCCTGAGGGTGTTGTAAGAGGGGCTGTCAGCTGGCTGAGGTCAAGCTCGCCTATGTCCAGTGGAATATCTGCAGCAGAGCCCGCCTTCAGTGAAGTATGTTGGCTGGAAGGCTTTCAGGCCCGTCTTTGCCACTCCAGGGTCAGAGACCTTCACCTTGTTTGGATGACAGCCTGCTCCGACATTCATCTGTGGGCACAAACACCAAAACTCAAGAGACTTTTCAGTGAGAAGAAAAGGCAAACCTTGCATGCCAGAGTGAAAGTGAGAGTGTGTGAGTGCATACTCACCCTGAATGGACTCTCAGGGATGTTAGCGTCTCCCCAGGAGACCATCACAGTGTGCTTCACAGGCTTACGTGGGGTGCAGGTGTATGTGCTGTTGCTATTATCCTTAACCTGGACATCCACAGAATTGACTTCACCATCCTGTGCAGAAGACAAGGGATTATAGTTCAATCAGATTTAACACACTGTATTTTTCGGACCATAAGGCGCACTGTCGATGAACAGGTCTGGTTTCATACATGAGGCGCACTGGACTATAAAACGCATTAAGCGAAACAAAACAGCCAGATAAGTCAAACTTTACTCAACTCTTTCTTCTTGCTTCCTCCACTTCCGTACCATTGATTCATTCATGTTGAAATCTCTCGCAGCTGCTCTATTCTCATGTTCTACTGCGTGACTGACAGCCTTGAGTTTGAAATCCGCTTCGTCAGCATGTCTCTTAACAGGTGGCATTTTGGGGTCATGATCCACACACAATACAGTAATATTATGTTGCAGCACAGTACGTATCACTCCGCCAGGCTCCTGACTACGTAGCCGTAATGCTCCGACAATCCATCAAGCGGTGCGACTTCGTAGCTTACCAAAGTCGTACTAAAACATTTTTTGACAGATTTTTAAGCGCCGTGTATTACATAAAATCGGTTCAAGGTCAATAAGCACAACCACAATTCATACATAAGGCGCACTGTCGATTTTTGAGATATAATTAAAGGATTTTAAGTGCGACTCATAGTCCGAAAAATACGGTACATACAATATATTTAACATATTTGTGATCATATACAAAGCCAGATATACCTGGGCTATAATTTTCAGAGGAGCTTTTCCTCCTTGCTTGGCATCAACTGTGAGTTCACTGGGTTTTCCAACAGCCAGACCACTGCTCTGTAGGCCTGGACCGTACGCCTTAACCTAGAGAAAACTATTTTAAACAAACAATTAAAAAAGGAACAAGTCAAAGATCTACTATAGCCAAAAGATCATTTACAGACTATAGCGCTGTGAAAAAATATTTGCCTCCTTTCTCATTTCGTATCTTATTCCATATTTGTCACACTTACACGTTTCAGATCAATAAATTTTAATATTAGACAAGAATGTCTAATATTAAACGGCAGTTTTCAAGGGGAAAAAGCTATCCAAACATACTTGGTCCTATATGAAAAAGTAATTGCACCGAATTAAATAAATTCTAACAACAGCTTATCAAGTTTAAAGGCGCTTCTGCTGTTTAACACGACCTCTGCTAGTTTCCTCTTTCTGGCGCAAAGCGGGAGATAAACAAGCAAGAGAGACGGGACTTGTGGCAGAAACGCCGATCAGCTGATCATTGATCAGTTTCATGATTGAAGTAGCAGCAGGAGAGGGAGAACGAGAGAAGAAGAGGCAGCTGTGCAGCAAAGACACAGAATAACTCCAGCTTTTTGTCTTTTTTTTATTGTAGCTGAAGTACGGGACAAATCGCTTTTATTTTCAGCTCAATACAAAACGCATAATATTAACTCTGAATACCAGAGGATTCCGTTTTTTATGGCACGGTTGGCTCTACTAACTAACCATATGAATAAAATAAAGTTCACCAGTAACATCATAGCACCCACCCAACTGTACAGAAACTCCATCATGCTAGCTAGTACACAGTACGAGTTATTGTAACTGACTGTAAAAAGTTAGCACAAGGAAAATAAACTCCACCTAAACTTGGTTTGACCCAGATAGACTGCAGGTCATAACTTCTTACCTGAAGCTCATTTCACCTGACAGTCGGACTGGCGGCCGCCTTGCGTCTCTCCACCTCCAGTCCTTTCCCCCATCCACCTGCTGGCCTCCACCACTTGCTAATTTGACTGAATGTGTGAAAGCTCCACCATAGCCACTACCAAACAACTGAGTTATTTTTACACGTCTGCCAGCATCTGTCCAATCCGCCACCTTTCACTGTTTACACAGTTAGGAAAAAAAGACAACAACAACAACAACAAAACATTGGGCCATTTAAAAGGCAAAATGAGCATCGGCCCACCGGGCAAATGGCCGGTATACCCGATGCCCCACAGACAGACTGAGCCCCCGCCGCTATTTTTGAGTGTGGTCTCCAGCTAATGGAAAAGGCTGATCGCACGATGTGCGCATAGTGCTCTTTAAATAGAACAATTTGCCCCATTCTCTTCGCCCGTCATGTGGCCACATGTGGCGGGCTAGCAGGCTAGCAACATACAGGCCCGGGTTCGAGCCCTCGGCTCACTTCCCTCTGTATGTTCACCTGCTAGGGGGAGGTCCAGGCGGGCGATCTTGGAGTGAAAATTCCAAGGGATGACCCCTCGTAGCCTGGGCTTCCCCTGACTTTTTTTCTTTGCTTTGCTTTTTTTCATTTACCTGCCAGCAACAACACACCTCCTTGTTGTCATGGCTACCAACGACCACACTTCTTGTGCCAACAAGTCATTGCCTGACAAAACATTATTTCCTATGTTTCCCTGCCTTTTTTGCCTTTTTTATTTCTTGTGTTTTAGACAAAAACAAAAGAAAAAGATCTACAGATTCAGGCTTTTCTTTACCTGTGGTAGTCGGGTAGAATGACGTCACTGACACTATTTAATATGAAAACAAACTTTCTCAAACAAAAAACAAAAACAAAAAAGGAGTGGGTCGGTGTGTCATCTTTACCGGGCACCATACATGTTTTGCTTCACATTCAAATTATTATTTTTCCTTTTCAAAAATAATTCAGAGAGAAAAAAAACAGAGAAGTCAAATATATCAAATTTGCACGAATCTTCTAGTGAAGGTGCCTCCTCCTTCTGACCTTAGGGTAACTAATTTCTCAGACAGTGACATGACAGTGCGCTGGGAAGATGCAGCTGATGATGATGTTTCTTACCTCACTAAGTGGAGGCGACCTGAGACAGGTGGGGAAGAACTATTGGATTGTTGGGGTACATATTATGAAGTAAAAAAAATACAATATCTCAATAAACTGTTGTCCTGTGTCTTAAGGAGTATGAGATATCACTGTCTGCACTCTATGGAGATGGAGCTCAGAGTGAAGCTGTGGCCATACGCTACAGCACCTGTGAGTCACACATTTTCTGATCCTGAACGTTTGTCAAACTCAGGAGGGGAGAGCCTGAAACCATTTACCTAAGTCACATTAGCAGCAGTGTTCAGCCTAAAAAATAGACAAGTTAAAAGTCATGCATCCATATTATTTGTTTATTTATTAAATTATTTTCGAGACACTGTTAGTTGTTAGAAGCCAGTGTTTTAATGACAGGACATATATGACAGTAATGAGACAACCTAAGATATCCAAGATTAGCACAAAAACACAAATAGAATCACAGAAAGCGTGTTTCTCTCCCGTTAGTCTTTAGGCCCAGTTACCTTTTACTTTTCTGTGGTCAGTAGCCCTTCATGTCATATTCTGTCTCTATGTACAATATAGCATTACTAATACAAGAACCTATATGTAAATGAACTTCATTGTGTAATTGATGGCAGTTCTCAAAGTACTAGTCACTTAAAGGTTAAATTTCACATCGAAATTCTCATATTATATTCTATTTGAATGTTTAAAAAGAAAAATATCACAGTATTTATGCTTTCACTGAGCATATACCTGCATCAATGATGAACTCTCAAGGCTGAAAAGTCCTGGCTTTGGTCAGCCACGGTCCACGCACACGCACACGTCACCAATCCCTGACTGCTTGATCATAACAGCAATTGGGCTGCTGGGAACATGACGGGCGTTCTTCTTGATGTTAACAAGGTGCTCACCAATCTCCCTGGGAACAAACGAGATTCCTAAGACAGACCGACAAAACAGATGTTAACAACGCTTATTCTTGTGTGTGCATGCAGCCCGTTTCAGTTGCTCCTGCTTCTTTCTCCACGCTTTAACTTTTATTACTTTCCCCCTCTGTCTTTTACTTAAGGGTTAATAAAGTATTTGGATTCTGATGAGTCTCATTGTTTAGCAAACTTCTCACTTATCAGACGGACACTCACCAATGTGAGCGTTACGCAGCATCTTCAGCAGGCAGGGCTCCTCTGGGCCTGAGGGTGTTGTAAGAGGGGCTGTCAGCTGGCTGAGGTCACGCTCGCCTATGTCCAGTGGAATATCTGCAGCAGAGCCCGCCTTCAGTGAAGTATGTTGGCTGGAAGGCTTTCAGGCCCGTCTTTGCCACTCCAGGGTCAGAGACCTTCACCTTGTTTGGATGACAGCCTGCTCTGATATTCATCTGTGGGCACAAACACCAAAACTCAAGAGACTTTTCAGTGAGAAGAAAAGGCAAACCTTGCATGCCAGAGTGAAAGTGAGAGTGTGTGAGTGCATACTCACCCTGAATGGACTCTCAGGGATGTTAGCGTCTCCCCAGGAGACCATCACAGTGTGCTTCACAGGCTTACGTGGGGTGCAGGTGTATGTGCTGTTGCTATTATCCTTAACCTGGACATCCACAGAATTGACTTCACCATCCTGTGCAGAAGACAAGGGATTATAGTTCAATCAGATTTAACACACTGTATTTTTCGGACCATAAGGCGCACTGTCGATGAACAGGTCTGGTTTCATACATGAGGCGCACTGGACTATAAAACGCATTAAGCGAAACAAAACAGCCAGATAAGTCAAACTTTACTCAACTCTTTCTTCTTGCTTCCTCCACTTCCGTACCATTGATTCATTCATGTTGAAATCTCTCGCAGCTGCTCTATTCTCATGTTCTACTGCGTGACTGACAGCCTTGAGTTTGAAATCCGCTTCGTCAGCATGTCTCTTAACAGGTGGCATTTTGGGGTCATGATCCACACACAATACAGTAATATTATGTTGCAGCACAGTACGTATCACTCCGCCAGGCTCCTGACTACGTAGCCGTAATGCTCCGACAATCCATCAAGCGGTGCGACTTCGTAGCTTACCAAAGTCGTACTAAAACATTTTTTGACAGATTTTTAAGCGCCGTGTATTACATAAAATCGGTTCAAGGTCAGTAAGCACAACCACAATTCATACATAAGGCGCACTGTCGATTTTTGAGAGATAATTAAAGGATTTTAAGTGCGACTCATAGTCCGAAAAATACGGTACATACAATATATTTAACATATTTGTGATCATATACAAAGCCAGATATACCTGGGCTATAATTTTCAGAGGAGCTTTTCCTCCTTGCTTGGCATCAACTGTGAGTTCACTGGGTTTTCCAACAGCCAGACCACTGCTCTGTAGGCCTGGACCGTACGCCTTAACCTAGAGAAAACTATTTTAAACAAACAATTAAAAAAGGAACAAGTCAAAGATCTACTATAGCCAAAAGATCATTTACAGACTATAGCGCTGTGAAAAAATATTTGCCTCCTTTCTGATTTCGTATCTTATTCCATATTTGTCACACTTACACGTTTCAGATCAATAAATTTTCATATTAGACAAGAATGTCTAATATTAAACGGCAGTTTTCAAGGGGAAAAAGCTATCCAAACATACTTGGTCCTATATGAAAAAGTAATTGCACCGAATTAAATAAATTCTAACAACAGCTTATCAAGTTTAAAGGCGCTTCTGCTGTTTAACACGACCTCTGCTAGTTTCCTCTTTCTGGCGCAAAGCGGGAGATAAACAAGCAAGAGAGACGGGACTTGTGGCAGAAACGCCGATCAGCTGATCATTGATCAGTTTCATGATTGAAGTAGCAGCAGGAGAGGGAGAACGAGAGAAGAAGAGGCAGCTGTGCAGCAAAGACACAGAATAACTCCAGCTTTTTGTCTTTTTTTTATTGTAGCTGAAGTATGGGACAAATCGCTTTTATTTTCAGCTCAATACAAAACGCATAATATTAACTCTGAATACCAGAGGATTCCGTTTTTTATGGCACGGTTGGCTCTACTAACTAACCATATGAATAAAATAAAGTTCACCAGTAACATCATAGCACCCACCCAACTGTACAGAAACTCCATCATGCTAGCTAGTACACAGTACGAGTTATTGTAACTGACTGTAAAAAGTTAGCACAAGGAAAATAAACTCCACCTAAACTTGGTTTGACCCAGATAGACTGCAGGTCATAACTTCTTACCTGAAGCTCATTTCACCTGACAGTCGGACTGGCGGCCGCCTTGCGTCTCTCCACCTCCAGTCCTTTCCCCCATCCACCTGCTGGCCTCCACCACTTGCTAATTTGACTGAATGTGTGAAAGCTCCACCATAGCCACTACCAAACAACTGAGTTCTTTTTACACGTCTGCCAGCATCTGTCCAATCCGCCACCTTTCACTGTTTACACAGTTAGGAAAAAAAGACAACAACAACAACAAAACATTGGGCCATTTAAAAGGCAAAATGAGCATCGGCCCACCGGGCAAATGGCCGGTATACCCGATGCCCCACAGACAGACTGAGGCCCCGCCGCTATTTTTGAGTGCAAAAATGTGTGGTCTCCAGCTAATGGAAAAGGCTGATCGCGTAGTGCTCTTTAAATAGAACAATTTGCCCCATTCTCTTCGCCCGTCATGTGGCCACATGTGGCGGGCTAGCAGGCTAGCAACATACAGGCCCGGGTTCGAGCCCTCGGCTCACTTCCCTCTGTATGTTCACCTGCTAGGGGGAGGTCCAGGCGGGCGATCTTGGAGTGAAAATTCCAAGGGATGACCCCTCGTAGCCTGGGCTTCCCCTGACTTTTTTTCTTTGCTTTGCTTTTTTTCATTTACCTGCCAGCAACAACACACCTCCTTGTTGTCATGGCTACCAACGACCACTCTTCTTGTGCCAACAAGTCATTGCCTGACAAAACATTATTTCCTATGTTTCCCTGGCTTTTTTGCCTTTTTTATTTCTTGTGTTTTAGACAAAAACAAAAGAAAAAGATCTACAGATTCAGGCTTTTCTTTACCTGTGGTAGTCGGGTAGAATGACGTCACTGACACTATTTAATATGAAAACAAACTTTCTCAAACAAAAAACAAAAACAAAAAAGGAGTGGGTCGGTGTGTCATCTTTACCGAGCACCATACATGTTTTGCTTCACATTCAAATTATTATTTTTCCTTTTCAAAAATAATTCAGAGAGAAAAAAAACAGAGAAGTCAAATATATCAAATTTGCACGAATCTTCTAGTGAAGGTGCCTCCTCCTTCTGACCTTAGGGTAACTAATTTCTCAGACAGTGACATGACAGTGCGCTGGGAAGCTGCAGCTGATGATGATGTTTCTTACCTCACTAAGTGGAGGCGACCTGAGACAGGTGGGGAAGAACTATTGGATTGTTGGGGTACATATTATGAAGTAAAAAAAATACAATATCTCAATAAACTGTTGTCCTGTGTCTTAAGGAGTATGAGATATCACTGTCTGCACTCTATGGAGATGGAGCTCAGAGTGAAGCTGTGGCCATACGCTACAGCACCTGTGAGTCACACATTTTCTGATCCTGAACGTTTGTCAAACTCAGGAGGGGAGAGCCTGAAACCATTTACCTAAGTCACATTAGCAGCAGTGTTCAGCCTAAAAAATAGACAAGTTAAAAGTCATGCATCCATATTATTTGTTTATTTATTAAATTATTTTCGAGACACTGTTAGTTGTTAGAAGCCAGTGTTTTAATGACAGGACATATATGACAGTAATGAGACAACCTAAGATATCCAAGATTAGCACAAAAACACAAATAGAATCACAGAAAGCGTGTTTCTCTCCCGTTAGTCTTTAGGCCCAGTTACCTTTTACTTTTCTGTGGTCAGTAGCCCTTCATGTCATATTCTGTCTCTATGTACAATATAGCATTACTAATACAAGAACCTATATGTAAATGAACTTCATTGTGTAATTGATGGCAGTTCTCAAAGTACTAGTCACTTAAAGGTTAAATTTCACATCGAAATTCTCATATTATATTCTATTTGAATGTTTAAAAAGAAAAATATCACAGTATTTATGCTTTCACTGAGCATATACCTGCATCAATGATGAACTCTCAAGGCTGAAAAGTCCTGGCTTTGGTCAGCCACGGTCCACGCACACGCACACGTCACCAATCCCTGACTGCTTGATCATAACAGCAATTGGGCTGCTGGGAACATGACGGGCGTTCTTCTTGATGTTAACAAGGTGCTCACCAATCTCCCTGGGAACAAACGAGATTCCTAAGACAGACCGACAAAACAGATGTTAACAACGCTTATTCTTGTGTGTGCATGCAGCCCGTTTCAGTTGCTCCTGCTTCTTTCTCCACGCTTTAACTTTTATTACTTTCCCCCTCTGTCTTTTACTTAAGGGTTAATAAAGTATTTGGATTCTGATGAGTCTCATTGTTTAGCAAACTTCTCACTTATCAGACGGACACTCACCAATGTGAGCGTTACGCAGCATCTTCAGCAGGCAGGGCTCCTCTGGGCCTGAGGGTGTTGTAAGAGGGGCTGTCAGCTGGCTGAGGTCACGCTCGCCTATGTCCAGTGGAATATCTGCAGCAGAGCCCGCCTTCAGTGAAGTATGTTGGCTGGAAGGCTTTCAGGCCCGTCTTTGCCACTCCAGGGTCAGAGACCTTCACCTTGTTTGGATGACAGCCTGCTCTGATATTCATCTGTGGGCACAAACACCAAAACTCAAGAGACTTTTCAGTGAGAAGAAAAGGCAAACCTTGCATGCCAGAGTGAAAGTGAGAGTGTGTGAGTGCATACTCACCCTGAATGGACTCTCAGGGATGTTAGCGTCTCCCCAGGAGACCATCACAGTGTGCTTCACAGGCTTACGTGGGGTGCAGGTGTATGTGCTGTTGCTATTATCCTTAACCTGGACATCCACAGAATTGACTTCACCATCCTGTGCAGAAGACAAGGGATTATAGTTCAATCAGATTTAACACACTGTATTTTTCGGACCATAAGGCGCACTGTCGATGAACAGGTCTGGTTTCATACATGAGGCGCACTGGACTATAAAACGCATTAAGCGAAACAAAACAGCCAGATAAGTCAAACTTTACTCAACTCTTTCTTCTTGCTTCCTCCACTTCCGTACCATTGATTCATTCATGTTGAAATCTCTCGCAGCTGCTCTATTCTCATGTTCTACTGCGTGACTGACAGCCTTGAGTTTGAAATCCGCTTCGTCAGCATGTCTCTTAACAGGTGGCATTTTGGGGTCATGATCCACACACAATACAGTAATATTATGTTGCAGCACAGTACGTATCACTCCGCCAGGCTCCTGACTACGTAGCCGTAATGCTCCGACAATCCATCAAGCGGTGCGACTTCGTAGCTTACCAAAGTCGTACTAAAACATTTTTTGACAGATTTTTAAGCGCCGTGTATTACATAAAATCGGTTCAAGGTCAGTAAGCACAACCACAATTCATACATAAGGCGCACTGTCGATTTTTGAGAGATAATTAAAGGATTTTAAGTGCGACTCATAGTACGAAAAATACGGTACATACAATATATTTAACATATTTGTGATCATATACAAAGCCAGATATACCTGGGCTATAATTTTCAGAGGAGCTTTTCCTCCTTGCTTGGCATCAACTGTGAGTTCACTGGGTTTTCCAACAGCCAGACCACTGCTCTGTAGGCCTGGACCGTGCGCCTTAACCTAGAGAAAACTATTTTAAACAAACAATTAAAAAAGGAACAAGTCAAAGATCTACTATAGCCAAAAGATCATTTACAGACTATAGCGCTGTGAAAAAATATTTGCCTCCTTTCTGATTTCGTATCTTATTCCATATTTGTCACACTTACACGTTTCAGATCAATAAATTTTAATATTAGACAAGAATGTCTAATATTAAACGGCAGTTTTCAAGGGGAAAAAGCTATCCAAACATACTTGGTCCTATATGAAAAAGTAATTGCACCGAATTAAATAAATTCTAACAACAGCTTATCAAGTTTAAAGGCGCTTCTGCTGTTTAACACGACCTCTGCTAGTTTCCTCTTTCTGGCGCAAAGCGGGAGATAAACAAGCAAGAGAGACGGGACTTGTGGCAGAAACGCCGATCAGCTGATCATTGATCAGTTTCATGATTGAAGTAGCAGCAGGAGAGGGAGAACGAGAGAAGAAGAGGCAGCTGTGCAGCAAAGACACAGAATAACTCCAGCTTTTTGTCTTTTTTTATTGTAGCTGAAGTACGGGACAAATCGCTTTTATTTTCAGCTCAATACAAAACGCATAATATTAACTCTGAATACCAGAGGATTCCGTTTTTTATGGCACGGTTGGCTCTACTAACTAACCATATGAATAAAATAAAGTTCACCAGTAACATCATAACACCCACCCAACTGTACAGAAACTCCATCATGCTAGCTAGTACACAGTACGAGTTATTGTAACTGACTGTAAAAAGTTAGCACAAGGAAAATAAACTCCACCTAAACTTGGTTTGACCCAGATAGACTGCAGGTCATAACTTCTTACCTGAAGCTCATTTCACCTGACAGTCGGACTGGCGGCCGCCTTGCGTCTCTCCACCTCCAGTCCTTTCCCCCATCCACCTGCTGGCCTCCACCACTTGCTAATTTGACTGAATGTGTGAAAGCTCCACCATAGCCACTACCAAACAACTGAGTTATTTTTACACGTCTGCCAGCATCTGTCCAATCCGCCACCTTTCACTGTTTACACAGTTAGGAAAAAAAGACAACAACAACAACAAGAAAACATTGGGCCATTTAAAAGGCAAAATGAGCATCGGCCCACCGGGCAAATGGCCGGTATACCCGATGCCCCACAGACAGACTGAGGCCCCGCCGCTATTTTTGAGTGCAAAAATGTGTGGTCTCCAGCTAATGGAAAAGGCTGATCGCGTAGTGCTCTTTAAATAGAACAATTTGCCCCATTCTCTTCGCCCGTCATGTGGCCACATGTGGCGGGCTAGCAGGCTAGCAACATACAGGCCCGGGTTCGAGCCCTCGGCTCACTTCCCTCTGTATGTTCACCTGCTAGGGGGAGGTCCAGGCGGGCGATCTTGGAGTGAAAATTCCAAGGGATGACCCCTCGTAGCCTGGGCTTCCCCTGACTTTTTTTCTTTGCTTTGCTTTTTTTCATTTACCTGCCAGCAACAAACACACCTCCTTGTTGTCATGGCTACCAACGACCACTCTTCTTGTGCCAACAAGTCTTTGCCTGACAAAACATTATTTCCTATGTTTCCCTGGCTTTTTTGCCTTTTTTATTTCTTGTGTTTTAGACAAAAACAAAAGAAAAAGATCTACAGATTCAGGCTTTTCTTTACCTGTGGTAGTCGGGTAGAATGACGTCACTGACACTATTTAATATGAAAACAAACTTTCTCAAACAAAAAACAAAAACAAAAAAGGAGTGGGTCGGTGTGTCATCTTTACCGAGCACCATACATGTTTTGCTTCACATTCAAATTATTATTTTTCCTTTTCAAAAATAATTCAGAGAGAAAAAAACAGAGAAGTCAAATATATCAAATTTGCACGAATTTCATGGGCCGGCAGGTGGCGCAGAGCATTTGCCGGTGTTGTGCCTAAAAGTGATTGTCTGCCAGAAAGTGATTTCCGTCCGCGGGAGCGTGCGCAGCCTACTTGCACTAACACTTCCGCGTTCTATGTAGTCCTGCCCCAGTGCTTCCGGTGCGGTTAAACCATGGCGACGTTCTACACTCGATGCCTACAAGAGCTCCCAAAATTGAACATCACCGATGTTCATCGGATTTGCAGAGTGACGACTACCCCCGCCAGCAAATTAGATAAAGGATTTAAGTTATATGCTGCATCATATATACACAACTACGAAGGTAAGAAAACGTAAATTAACCGACAAAGAAACGCTAGCTAACGTCAAATGCAAACACTACGTTACTCCGCTATGTCCTTCATTTGATGTCAGTTCTCTACATTACATGTTTTCTTAAACGGTGTTTTATGTCGTCCTAAACTATAGTTGAGGTTTTTTTAACTAATGTCACTTTTGTTGTTAGACACTGTTATATTAGCGTTAGGTAGTTGGCTAACTATGGAGGTAGTTAACTACCTAATGCTACTCTTGCTAAGTGTAAAATATATATGTTTAAGACATGCTGAAATGAGTAATACAGAAATAATGCTAATGGTACTTGTATCTGTATTCAGTGTCCAATAAAGACAGGTTGTCAGGGGAGGTCGGTGTGAGAGCCCTGTGCTACAGGTCGATGAGGAAGAGTGAGGCACCACACAGACTAAGTGTAGGCAGGAAGCTGTGTAAAGTTGTTAATCCCCGTTCTGTGGGGTTCAGTTCATTTAAGCATTAGTTAAGTTCATTCCTAAAGGCCCATCAACTTGAATGTTTTCCTTGTCTCCCTGCTTTATCACTCCTAATTTGACTAGTCAGATAGTTAAATCAACGTGTGTTTGGGTGATCAGAAACATTTGACAACAAGTTAATACTGCAAATATACACAATCTAAGTTATTACAGTTATCAAGCATGGTTAAGTTGTTTTAATAGGGAGAGAAGGAAACACTAAGCATTCAGGAGGGTACGTAACCATAACACTGAACTATGTTCCTGTTCAGCTCTTCCATGAAGATGTTACATTTTTAATTTTCGTTCTTTCTTCTTAGATTAAGCTTCTGGATTCATCGCCGGTGATACTGACACATAGCCAGTGCTCCTGTGTGGCAGGCGCTGTTATGTGCAATCACACAGTGGCATTGCTCTTCCAAACAGCACACTACTCACAACTCAGAGTGCCGGTTGTCCCCCCTGTGCATAGCTGCACGGAATCTGAACAGCAATGGCACAAGCCACGGACAGTGGTAATTTAAATGAGGTTAAAGTTTTTGAATTAGTCCGTGTTTACATATGAACAGCAACACCATCCATAGTAAATGTGTCTTCTGTTAGGGTGTGAGGCCAGGACCCATCAACTCCATGGTCTTCACTAAGCCGGTACCAAATAGGATGGCCCAGACTGGAGTACGGTAATTACATTTGTAAAATTTGGTTTCATGTGTTACAAATGTATGTTGCTATTTTTTTCATACATACATGTGACAGAATAGGTATTAATTTACATACAACATTACACTTTCTGAAGACTGCTAACTCAGTCATGTACATCCCAGTCTCTAACTTATGCACCACTGTTTTACACCTTTTAGTTTTTAGTTTAGTTGTTGTTCAGTATAATAACCTTCTCCCTTACATTATTGTCATTGATGTTTTCTTTAGGAGTGGCTTCTACAGAGGCATGGTGGGTCCGTTACCAGATCCCTGCTTGTTCAGAATAACGGAGGCATATGCAAAATTTAATATTGAGGACAGGCCACTTGTGACCACAATGAACATGAGACCTGACAAGCCCCTTGTGGAAAGTGCCTTTGGGCTGGTGCAGGAGGGCAGTGTTCTGTCATATCAGCAGCCGGTTTTGACAACCTGGTACATCACACTACACCGCGATGCACCACCAACACCGCACTTGCCTCTGGAGGGGTATGACATCTTGCCATCAGATTGTGTGTTTGTGTGCTCAGAAGAAGAGCTTCTGCATCTGAAAAGCTTGTCTGTAACTCTGGAAATGGCTCACAAAATAGAGGAAGCTACACGTGAGCAAAGCTCTTCGTCTGAGTGGCATCAGCTCCGCAGGCCCAGAGTGACTGCCTCTAGGTTTCGGGAGGTGTGTCACGTCAGAGGCCAGAGCTCGGCCGAGTCACTAGCAGAGCGTATATTGAAGGGAACAAGGCAGACAGCAGACATGAGGAGAGGAACTGAGATGGAGCCTGCAATAGCAGCAGAGTATAGTAGGCTAATGAATGTTAACTACTCACCCTGTGGTCTGGTCATTCACCCCATTGCTTGCTGCATCTCCTGATGGTGTTGTTTTTGACCCCAATGAATACCCCTAGTTTGGCTTCGTCGAATTCAAATGTCCCAATGTACAAAACTTTATTGACTGCAAATATGTGCAGATGGAATGTGGTACCCCTAAACTAAAAAAGAGCCACGCATATTACTGGCAAGTGCAAGGACAACTGCTCATCAGTGGGATGCAGTGGTGTGACTTTGTTGTGTGGGCACAAGAGGACTACCTAGTGCAAAGAATATACATGGATATAGATGTGCACAATGCAATCAGAGAAAAGGCAGACTATTTCTTTTTTTACATATATATGCCAAGATACCTGTGTTTGGAAAAAATGAACAGTGAAAACAGCAAAAAGAAAAACAGATCCTTCAGGCTGGCTGGAACAAAATAACTGATGTTTTATTTTCAATATATTTCATGAATTCTTTTGTTGTTACATGTTACTTCTATGTGACATCAATAAACTGTTATTTAAGCAATGGCATCAATTTAATTTTTAAAAACACACATTAAAACATTGAATTTGTGCAGAACTTATTTACATGGTAAGTATTTAAAACTCCATGCCTAGCATACTGATATACATTTAGACAATAACACAACTGAACTGTAGAAAATGACAAATGGTATTTTTGATGTTACAAAAGTTCAATGTCACTTATGGTTTTAAAACGATTTAGTGATTTACTTTATAATTTTGATAAATAGTTTTGTTGAATCTGAATAGTAATAATAGTAGTATAATTAAACAGTATTATTAACATTAAACATTTGCAATGAATTTGAATTATCAATAACTGAAACTCAACTATCAGCACTCAAGTACCAGTTCTGTAATCAAGTATTGTCAGCTGAGAAGGAAGAAATTCAACTGTAGTGGCCTCAGCTGCAGGTCATTTTCCATAAGTTACTTGTACTGGCACTGGTGTCTTGGGAAAAATCCATCTTGTCTCACTTAACCCATTTAACTAATGCTGTGTTCTGGTAATTTGACAGCATACATGCCACTGCAAACAGTTGGTTGATATTATAAACATGTGACATGGTAATGATGCTATCAAAAAGTTTGTTCTGTTTGATCCTCCTAATGACTCGCTCCACATGTACCCTGAGTCTGGCTATGGCCTGCGTCTCCTTAACCTGGTATGCTGGCATCTGCTTCTGCTTAGATAGAAAAGGTGGGCAGTACACTTTGCATTTACAACAATCAGTGATTAGGAAGCCCTTATCTACCATCACTGCCATGTCTTCAGTCAACTTCTCAGCAATGCCTGATTGTTTGAATAGTTCCTTGTCACTAACCGAACCAGCATACAGATTAGAGATGAATGTCACTGGACCATGTGGAGCTATGCCAACCAGGGCTTTCATCGTACAGTGGGATTTGTACGAAGAGTACATTTCACTTTGGAGAAGTGGTGAGGATGGTGTCTGACACCTCAGCTCTGTACAGTCAAGGATCATCTGGGTGTCTGAGAAATCTTTGAATTCCTCAGGGAGGTAAGCTTGCACTTCTTCACGTGTAAGCCAGATGCACTGAGACCCCAGTGCAGTGGCAAGAAAATTTGTCCATGTTGCAATAATGCGGCTCACTGTGGACTGGTGCATGTTAAATCGGTGTGCCAGGTCCCTCTCCTTCAAATGTTTTGTAATGGTTAGGCATACCATACTGTACCATGGGGTAAACAATGGGTTTGCCCGTCTCTCTTGCTTGTTTATCTCCCGCTTTGCGCCAGAAAGAGGAAACTAGCAGAGGTCGTGTTAAACAGCAGAAGCGCCTTTAAACTTGATAAGCTGTTGTTAGAATTTATTTAATTCGGTGCAATTACTGTTTCATATAGGACCAAGTATGTTTGGATAGCTTTTTCCCCTTGAAAACTGCCGTTTAATATTAGACATTCTTGTCTAATATTAAAATTTATTGATCTGAAACGTGTAAGTGTGACAAATATGGAATAAGATACGAAATCAGAAAGGAGGCAAATATTTTTTCACAGCGCTATAGTCTGTAAATGATCTTTTGGCTATAGTAGATCTTTGACTTGTTCCTTTTTTAATTGTTTGTTTAAAATAGTTTTCTCTAGGTTAAGGCGCACGGTCCAGGCCTACAGAGCAGTGGTCTGGCTGTTGGAAAACCCAGTGAACTCACAGTTGATGCCAAGCAAGGAGGAAAAGCTCCTCTGAAAATTATAGCCCAGGTATATCTGGCTTTGTATATGATCACAAATATGTTAAATATATTGTATGTACCGTATTTTTCGTACTATGAGTCGCACTTAAAATCCTTTAATTATCTCTCAAAAATCGACAGTGCGCCTTATGTATGAATTGTGGTTGTGCTTACTGACCTTGAACCGATTTTATGTAATACACGGCGCTTAAAAATCTGTCAAAAAATGTTTTAGTACGACTTTGGTAAGCTACGAAGTCGCACCGCTTGATGGATTGTCGGAGCATTACGGCTACGTAGTCAGGAGCCTGGCGGAGTGATACGTACTGTGCTGCAACATAATATTACTGTATTGTGTGTGGATCATGACCCCAAAATGCCACCTGTTAAGAGACATGCTGACGAAGCGGATTTCAAACTCAAGGCTGTCAGTCACGCAGTAGAACATGAGAATAGAGCAGCTGCGAGAGATTTCAACATGAATGAATCAATGGTACGGAAGTGGAGGAAGCAAGAAGAAAGAGTTGAGTAAAGTTTGACTTATCTGGCTGTTTTGTTTCGCTTAATGCGTTTTATAGTCCAGTGCGCCTCATGTATGAAACCAGACCTGTTCATCGACAGTGCGCCTTATGGTCCGAAAAATACAGTGTGTTAAATCTGATTGAACTATAATCCCTTGTCTTCTGCACAGGATGGTGAAGTCAATTCTGTGGATGTCCAGGTTAAGGATAATAGCAACAGCACATACACCTGCACCCCACGTAAGCCTGTGAAGCACACTGTGATGGTCTCCTGGGGAGACGCTAACATCCCTGAGAGTCCATTCAGGGTGAGTATGCACTCACACACTCTCACTTTCACTCTGGCATGCAAGGTTTGCCTTTTCTTCTCACTGAAAAGTCTCTTGAGTTTTGGTGTTTGTGCCCACAGATGAATATCAGAGCAGGCTGTCATCCAAACAAGGTGAAGGTCTCTGACCCTGGAGTGGCAAAGACGGGCCTGAAAGCCTTCCAGCCAACATACTTCACTGAAGGCGGGCTCTGCTGCAGATATTCCACTGGACATAGGCGAGCTTGACCTCAGCCAGCTGACAGCCCCTCTTACAACACCCTCAGGCCCAGAGGAGCCCTGCCTGCTGAAGATGCTGCGTAACGCTCACATTGGTGAGTGTCCGTCTGATAAGTGAGAAGTTTGCTAAACAATGAGACTCATCAGAATCCAAATACTTTATTAACCCTTAAGTAAAAGACAGAGGGGGAAAGTAATAAAAGTTAAAGCGTGGAGAAAGAAGCAGGAGCAACTGAAACGGGCTGCATGCACACACAAGAATAAGCGTTGTTAACATCTGTTTTGTCGGTCTGTCTTAGGAATCTCGTTTGTTCCCAGGGAGATTGGTGAGCACCTTGTTAACATCAAGAAGAACGCCCGTCATGTTCCCAGCAGCCCAATTGCTGTTATGATCAAGCAGTCAGGGATTGGTGACGTGTGCGTGTGCGTGGACCGTGGCTGACCAAAGCCAGGACTTTTCAGCCTTGAGAGTTCATCATTGATGCAGGTATATGCTCAGTGAAAGCATAAATACTGTGATATTTTTCTTTTTAAACATTCAAATAGAATATAATATGAGAATTTCGATGTGAAATTTAACCTTTAAGTGACTAGTACTTTGAGAACTGCCATCAATTACACAATGAAGTTCATTTACATATAGGTTATTGTATTAGTAATGCTATATTGTACATAGAGACAGAATATGACATGAAGGGCTACTGACCACAGAAAAGTAAAAGGTAACTGGGCCTAAAGACTAACGGGAGAGAAACACGCTTTCTGTGATTCTATTTGTGTTTTTGTGCTAATCTTGGATATCTTAGGTTGTCTCATTACTGTCATATATGTCCTGTCATTAAAACACTGGCTTCTAACAACTAACAGTGTCTCGAAAATAATTTAATAAATAAACAAATAATATGGATGCATGACTTTTAACTTGTCTATTTTTTAGGCTGAACACTGCTGCTAATGTGACTTAGGTAAATGGTTTCAGGCTCTCCCCTCCTGAGTTTGACAAACGTTCAGGATCAGAAAATGTGTGACTCACAGGTGCTGTAGCGTATGGCCACAGCTTCACTCTGAGCTCCATCTCCATAGAGTGCAGACAGTGATATCTCATACTCCTTAAGACACAGGACAACAGTTTATTGAGATATTGTATTTTTTTTACTTCATAATATGTACCCCAACAATCCAATAGTTCTTCCCCACCTGTCTCAGGTCGCCTCCACTTAGTGAGGTAAGAAACATCATCATCAGCTGCAGCTTCCCAGCGCACTGTCATGTCACTGTCTGAGAAATTAGTTACCCTAAGGTCAGAAGGAGGAGGCACCTTCACTAGAAGATTCGTGCAAATTTGATATATTTGACTTCTCTGTTTTTTTTCTCTCTGAATTATTTTTGAAAAGGAAAAATAATAATTTGAATGTGAAGCAAAACATGTATGGTGCTCGGTAAAGATGACACACCGACCCACTCCTTTTTTGTTTTTGTTTTTTGTTTGAGAAAGTTTGTTTTCATATTAAATAGTGTCAGTGACGTCATTCTACCCGACTACCACAGGTAAAGAAAAGCCTGAATCTGTAGATCTTTTTCTTTTGTTTTTGTCTAAAACACAAGAAATAAAAAAGGCAAAAAAGCCAGGGAAACATAGGAAATAATGCTTTGTCAGGCAATGACTTGTTGGCACAAGAAGAGTGGTCGTTGGTAGCCATGACAACAAGGAGGTGTGTTTGTTGCTGGCAGGTAAATGAAAAAAAGCAAAGCAAAGAAAAAAAGTCAGGGGAAGCCCAGGCTACAAGGGGTCATCCCTTGGAATTTTCACTCCAAGATCGCCCGCCTGGACCTCCCCCTAGCAGGTGAACATACAGAGGGAAGTGAGCCGAGGGCTCGAACCCGGGCCTGTATGTTGCTAGCCTGCTAGCCCGCCACATGTGGCCACATGACGGGCGAAGAGAATGGGGCAAATTGTTCTATTTAAAGAGCACTACGCGCACATCGTGCGATCAGCCTTTTCCATTAGCTGGAGACCACACATTTTTGCACTCAAAAATAGCGGCGGGGCCTCAGTCTGTCTGTGGGGCATCGGGTATACCGGCCATTTGCCCGGTGGGCCGATGCTCATTTTGCCTTTTAAATGGCCCAATGTTTTGTTGTTGTTGTTGTTGTCTTTTTTTCCTAACTGTGTAAACAGTGAAAGGTGGCGGATTGGACAGATGCTGGCAGACGTGTAAAAAGAACTCAGTTCTTTGGTAGTGGCTATGGTGGAGCTTTCACACATTCAGTCAAATTAGCAAGTGGTGGAGGCCAGCAGGTGGATGGGGGAAAGGACTGGAGGTGGAGAGACGCAAGGCGGCCGCCAGTCCGACTGTCAGGTGAAATGAGCTTCAGGTAAGAAGTTATGACCTGCAGTCTATCTGGGTCAAACCAAGTTTAGGTGGAGTTTATTTTCCTTGTGCTAACTTTTTACAGTCAGTTACAATAACTCGTACTGTGTACTAGCTAGCATGATGGAGTTTCTGTACAGTTGGGTGGGTGCTATGATGTTACTGGTGAACTTTATTTTATTCATATGGTTAGTTAGTAGAGCCAACCGTGCCATAAAAAACGGAATCCTCTGGTATTCAGAGTTAATATTATGCGTTTTGTATTGAGCTGAAAATAAAAGCGATTTGTCCCGTACTTCAGCTACAATAAAAAAAGACAAAAAGCTGGAGTTATTCTGTGTCTTTGCTGCACAGCTGCCTCTTCTTCTCTCGTTCTCCCTCTCCTGCTGCTACTTCAATCATGAAACTGATCAATGATCAGCTGATCGGCGTTTCTGCCACAAGTCCCGTCTCTCTTGCTTGTTTATCTCCCGCTTTGCGCCAGAAAGAGGAAACTAGCAGAGGTCGTGTTAAACAGCAGAAGCGCCTTTAAACTTGATAAGCTGTTGTTAGAATTTATTTAATTCGGTGCAATTACTTTTTCATATAGGACCAAGTATGTTTGGATAGCTTTTTCCCCTTGAAAACTGCCGTTTAATATTAGACATTCTTGTCTAATATGAAAATTTATTGATCTGAAACGTGTAAGTGTGACAAATATGGAACAAGATACGAAATCAGAAAGGAGGCAAATATTTTTTCACAGCGCTATAGTCTGTAAATGATCTTTTGGCTATAGTAGATCTTTGACTTGTTCCTTTTTTAATTGTTTGTTTAAAATAGTTTTCTCTAGGTTAAGGCGCACGGTCCAGGCCTACAGAGCAGTGGTCTGGCTGTTGGAAAACCCAGTGAACTCACAGTTGATGCCAAGCAAGGAGGAAAAGCTCCTCTGAAAATTATAGCCCAGGTATATCTGGCTTTGTATATGATCACAAATATGTTAAATATATTGTATGTACCGTATTTTTCGGACTATGAGTCGCACTTAAAATCCTTTAATTATCTCAAAAATCGACAGTGCGCCTTATGTATGAATTGTGGTTGTGCTTATTGACCTTGAACCGATTTTATGTAATACACGGGGCTTAAAAATCTGTCAAAAAATGTTTTAGTACGACTTTGGTAAGCTACGAAGTCGCACCGCTTGATGGATTGTCGGAGCATTACGGCTACGTAGTCAGGAGCCTGGCGGAGTGATACGTACTGTGCTGCAACATAATATTACTGTATTGTGTGTGGATCATGACCCCAAAATGCCACCTGTTAAGAGACATGCTGACGAAGCGGATTTCAAACTCAAGGCTGTCAGTCACGCAGTAGAACATGAGAATAGAGCAGCTGCGAGAGATTTCAACATGAATGAATCAATGGTACGGAAGTGGAGGAAGCAAGAAGAAAGAGTTGAGTAAAGTTTGACTTATCTGGCTGTTTTGTTTCGCTTAATGCGTTTTATAGTCCAGTGCGCCTCATGTATGAAACCAGACCTGTTCATCGACAGTGCGCCTTATGGTCCGAAAAATACAGTGTGTTAAATCTGATTGAACTATAATCCCTTGTCTTCTGCACAGGATGGTGAAGTCAATTCTGTGGATGTCCAGGTTAAGGATAATAGCAACAGCACATACACCTGCACCCCACGTAAGCCTGTGAAGCACACTGTGATGGTCTCCTGGGGAGACGCTAACATCCCTGAGAGTCCATTCAGGGTGAGTATGCACTCACACACTCTCACTTTCACTCTGGCATGCAAGGTTTGCCTTTTCTTCTCACTGAAAAGTCTCTTGAGTTTTGGTGTTTGTGCCCACAGATGAATATCAGAGCAGGCTGTCATCCAAACAAGGTGAAGGTCTCTGACCCTGGAGTGGCAAAGATGGGCCTGAAAGCCTTCCAGCCAACATACTTCACTGAAGGCGGGCTCTGCTGCAGATATTCCACTGGACATAGGCGAGCTTGACCTCAGCCAGCTGACAGCCCCTCTTACAACACCCTCAGGCCCAGAGGAGCCCTGCCTGCTGAAGATGCTGCGTAACGCTCACATTGGTGAGTGTCCGTCTGATAAGTGAGAAGTTTGCTAAACAATGAGACTCATCAGAATCCAAATACTTTATTAACCCTTAAGTAAAAGACAGAGGGGGAAAGTAATAAAAGTTAAAGCGTGGAGAAAGAAGCAGGAGCAACTGAAACGGGCTGCATGCACACACAAGAATAAGCGTTGTTAACATCTGTTTTGTCGGTCTGTCTTAGGAATCTCGTTTGTTCCCAGGGAGATTGGTGAGCACCTTGTTAACATCAAGAAGAACGCCCGTCATGTTCCCAGCAGCCCAATTGCTGTTATGATCAAGCAGTCAGGGATTGGTGACGTGTGCGTGGACCGTGGCTGACCAAAGCCAGGACTTTTCAGCCTTGAGAGTTCATCATTGATGCAGGTATATGCTCAGTGAAAGCATAAATACTGTGATATTTTTCTTTTTAAACATTCAAATAGAATATAATATGAGAATTTCGATGTGAAATTTAACCTTTAAGTGACTAGTACTTTGAGAACTGCCATCAATTACACAATGAAGTTCATTTACATATAGGTTATTGTATTAGTAATGCTATATTGTACATAGAGACAGAATATGACATGAAGGGCTACTGACCACAGAAAAGTAAAAGGTAACTGGGCCTAAAGACTAACGGGAGAGAAACACGCTTTCTGTGATTCTATTTGTGTTTTTGTGCTAATCTTGGATATCTTAGGTTGTCTCATTACTGTCATATATGTCCTGTCATTAAAACACTGGCTTCTAACAACTAACAGTGTCTCGAAAATAATTTAATAAATAAACAAATAATATGGATGCATGACTTTTAACTTGTCTATTTTTTAGGCTGAACACTGCTGCTAATGTCACTTAGGTAAATGGTTTCAGGCTCTCCCCTCCTGAGTTTGACAAACGTTCAGGATCAGAAAATGTGTGACTCACAGGTGCTGTAGCGTATGGCCACAGCTTCACTCTGAGCTCCATCTCCATAGAGTGCAGACAGTGATATCTCATACTCCTTAAGACACAGGACAACAGTTTATTGAGATATTGTATTTTTTTTACTTCATAATATGTACCCCAACAATCCAATAGTTCTTCCCCACCTGTCTCAGGTCGCCTCCACTTAGTGAGGTAAGAAACATCATCATCAGCTGCAGCTTCCCAGCGCACTGTCATGTCACTGTCTGAGAAATTAGTTACCCTAAGGTCAGAAGGAGGAGGCACCTTCACTAGAAGATTCGTGCAAATTTGATATATTTGACTTCTCTGTTTTTTTTCTCTCTGAATTATTTTTGAAAAGGAAAAATAATAATTTGAATGTGAAGCAAAACATGTATGGTGCTCGGTAAAGATGACACACCGACCCACTCCTTTTTTGTTTTTGTTTTTTGTTTGAGAAAGTTTGTTTTCATATTAAAGCAGTGTCAGTGACGTCATTCTACCCGACTACCACAGGTAAAGAAAAGCCTGAATCTGTAGATCTTTTTCTTTTGTTTTTGTCTAAAACACAAGAAATAAAAAAGGCAAAAAAGCCAGGGAAACATAGGAAATAATGTTTTGTCAGGCAATGACTTGTTGGCACAAGAAGAGTGGTCGTTGGTAGCCATGACAACAAGGAGGTGTGTTTGTTGCTGGCAGGTAAATGAAAAAAAGCAAAGCAAAGAAAAAAAGTCAGAGGAAGCCCAGGCTACGAGGGGTCATCCCTTGGAATTTTCACTCCAAGATCGCCCGCCTGGACCTCCCCCTAGCAGGTGAACATACAGAGGGAAGTGAGCCGAGGGCTCGAACCCGGGCCTGTATGTTGCTAGCCTGCTAGCCCGCCACATGTGGCCACATGACGGGCGAAGAGAATGGGGCAAATTGTTCTATTTAAAGAGCACTACGCGCACATCGTGCGATCAGCCTTTTCCATTAGCTGGAGACCACACATTTTTGCACTCAAAAATAGCGGCGGGGCCTCAGTCTGTCTGTGGGGCATCGGGTATACCGGCCATTTGCCCGGTGGGCCGATGCTCATTTTGCCTTTTAAATGGCCCAATGTTTTGTTGTTGTTGTTGTTGTTGTCTTTTTTTCCTAACTGTGTAAACAGTGAAAGGTGGCGGATTGGACAGATGCTGGCAGACGTGTAAAAATAACTCAGTTCTTTGGTAGTGGCTATGGTGGAGCTTTCACACATTCAGTCAAATTAGCAAGTGGTGGAGGCCAGCAGGTGGATGGGGGAAAGGACTGGAGGTGGAGAGACGCAAGGCGGCTGCCAGTCCGACTGTCAGGTGAAATGAGCTTCAGGTAAGAAGTTATGACCTGCAGTCTATCTGGGTCAAACCAAGTTTAGGTGGAGTTTATTTTCCTTGTGCTAACTTTTTACAGTCAGTTACAATAACTCGTACTGTGTACTAGCTAGCATGATGGAGTTTCTGTACAGTTGGGTGGGTGCTATGATGTTACTGGTGAACTTTATTTTATTCATATGGTTAGTTAGTAGAGCCAACCGTGCCATAAAAAACGGAATCCTCTGGTATTCAGAGTTAATATTATGCGTTTTGTATTGAGCTGAAAATAAAAGCGATTTGTCCCGTACTTCAGCTACAATAAAAAAAGACAAAAAGCTGGAGTTATTCTGTGTCTTTGCTGCACAGCTGCCTCTTCTTCTCTCGTTCTCCCTCTCCTGCTGCTACTTCAATCATGAAACTGATCAATGATCAGCTGATCGGCGTTTCTGCCACAAGTCCCGTCTCTCTTGCTTGTTTATCTCCCGCTTTGCGCCAGAAAGAGGAAACTAGCAGAGGTCGTGTTAAACAGCAGAAGCGCCTTTAAACTTGATAAGCTGTTGTTAGAATTTATTTAATTCGGTGCAATTACTTTTTCATATAGGACCAAGTATGTTTGGATAGCTTTTTCCCCTTGAAAACTGCCGTTTAATATTAGACATTCTTGTCTAATATTAACATTTATTGATCTGAAACATGTAAGTGTGACAAATATGGAACAAGATACGAAATGAGAAAGGAGGCAAATATTTTTTCACAGCGCTATAGTCTGTAAATGATCTTTTGGCTATAGTAGATCTTTGACTTGTTCCTTTTTTAATTGTTTGTTTAAAATAGTTTTCTCTAGGTTAAGGCGTATGGTCCAGGCCTACAGAGCAGTGGTCTGGCTGTTGGAAAACCCAGTGAACTCACAGTTGATGCCAAGCAAGGAGGAAAAGCTCCTCTGAAAATTATAGCCCAGGTATATCTGGCTTTGTATATGATCACAAATATGTTAAATATATTGTATGTACCGTATTTTTCGGACTATGAGTCGCACTTAAAATCCTTTAATTATCTCAAAAATCGACAGTGCGCCTTATGTATGAATTCTGGTTGTGCTTATTGACCTTGAACCGATTTTATGTAATACACGGCGCTTAAAAATCTGTCAAAAAATGTTTTAGTACGACTTTGGTAAGCTACGAAGTCGCACCGCTTGATGGATTGTCGGAGCATTACGGCTACGTAGTCAGGAGCCTGGCGGAGTGATACGTACTGTGCTGCAACATAATATTACTGTATTGTGTGTGGATCATGACCCCAAAATGCCACCTGTTAAGAGACATGCTGACGAAGCGGATTTCAAACTCAAGGCTGTCAGTCACGCAGTAGAACATGAGAATAGAGCAGCTGCGAGAGATTTCAACATGAATGAATCAATGGTACGGAAGTGGAGGAAGCAAGAAGAAAGAGTTGAGTAAAGTTTGACTTATCTGGCTGTTTTGTTTCGCTTAATGCGTTTTATAGTCCAGTGCGCCTCATGTATGAAACCAGACCTGTTCATCGACAGTGCGCCTTATGGTCCGAAAAATACAGTGTGTTAAATCTGATTGAACTATAATCCCTTGTCTTCTGCACAGGATGGTGAAGTCAATTCTGTGGATGTCCAGGTTAAGGATAATAGCAACAGCACATACACCTGCACCCCACGTAAGCCTGTGAAGCACACTGTGATGGTCTCCTGGGGAGACGCTAACATCCCTGAGAGTCCATTCAGGGTGAGTATGCACTCACACACTCTCACTTTCACTCTGGCATGCAAGGTTTGCCTTTTCTTCTCACTGAAAAGTCTCTTGAGTTTTGGTGTTTGTGCCCACAGATGAATATCAGAGCAGGCTGTCATCCAAACAAGGTGAAGGTCTCTGACCCTGGAGTGGCAAAGACGGGCCTGAAAGCCTTCCAGCCAACATACTTCACTGAAGGCGGGCTCTGCTGCAGATATTCCACTGGACATAGGCGAGCTTGACCTCAGCCAGCTGACAGCCCCTCTTACAACACCCTCAGGCCCAGAGGAGCCCTGCCTGCTGAAGATGCTGCGTAACGCTCACATTGGTGAGTGTCCGTCTGATAAGTGAGAAGTTTGCTAAACAATGAGACTCATCAGAATCCAAATACTTTATTAACCCTTAAGTAAAAGACAGAGGGGGAAAGTAATAAAAGTTAAAGCGTGGAGAAAGAAGCAGGAGCAACTGAAACGGGCTGCATGCACACACAAGAATAAGCGTTGTTAACATCTGTTTTGTCGGTCTGTCTTAGGAATCTCGTTTGTTCCCAGGGAGATTGGTGAGCACCTTGTTAACATCAAGAAGAACGCCCGTCATGTTCCCAGCAGCCCAATTGCTGTTATGATCAAGCAGTCAGGGATTGGTGACGTGTGCGTGGACCGTGGCTGACCAAAGCCAGGACTTTTCAGCCTTGAGAGTTTATCATTGATGCAGGTATATGCTCAGTGAAAGCATAAATACTGTGATATTTTTCTTTTTAAACATTCAAATAGAATATAATATGAGAATTTCGATGTGAAATTTAACCTTTAAGTGACTAGTACTTTGAGAACTGCCATCAATTACACAATGAAGTTCATTTACATATAGGTTCTTGTATTAGTAATGCTATATTGTACATAGAGACAGAATATGACATGAAGGGCTACTGACCACAGAAAAGTAAAAGGTAACTGGGCCTAAAGACTAACGGGAGAGAAACACGCTTTCTGTGATTCTATTTGTGTTTTTGTGCTAATCTTGGATATCTTAGGTTGTCTCATTACTGTCATATATGTCCTGTCATTAAAACACTGGCTTCTAACAACTAACAGTGTCTCGAAAATAATTTAATAAATAAACAAATAATATGGATGCATGACTTTTAACTTGTCTATTTTTTAGGCTGAACACTGCTGCTAATGTGACTTAGGTAAATGGTTTCAGGCTCTCCCCTCCTGAGTTTGACAAACGTTCAGGATCAGAAAATGTGTGACTCACAGGTGCTGTAGCGTATGGCCACAGCTTCACTCTGAGCTCCATCTCCATAGAGTGCAGACAGTGATATCTCATACTCCTTAAGACACAGGACAACAGTTTATTGAGATATTGTATTTTTTTTACTTCATAATATGTACCCCAACAATCCAATAGTTCTTCCCCACCTGTCTCAGGTCGCCTCCACTTAGTGAGGTAAGAAACATCATCATCAGCTGCAGCTTCCCAGCGCACTGTCATGTCACTGTCTGAGAAATTAGTTACCCTAAGGTCAGAAGGAGGAGGCACCTTCACTAGAAGATTCGTGCAAATTTGATATATTTGACTTCTCTGTTTTTTTTCTCTCTGAATTATTTTTGAAAAGGAAAAATAATAATTTGAATGTGAAGCAAAACATGTATGGTGCTCGGTAAAGATGACACACCGACCCACTCCTTTTTTGTTTTTGTTTTTTGTTTGAGAAAGTTTGTTTTCATATTAAAGCAGTGTCAGTGACGTCATTCTACCCGACTACCACAGGTAAAGAAAAGCCTGAATCTGTAGATCTTTTTCTTTTGTTTTTGTCTAAAACACAAGAAATAAAAAAGGCAAAAAAGCCAGGGAAACATAGGAAATAATGTTTTGTCAGGCAATGACTTGTTGGCACAAGAAGAGTGGTCGTTGGTAGCCATGACAACAAGGAGGTGTGTTTGTTGCTGGCAGGTAAATGAAAAAAAGCAAAGCAAAGAAAAAAAGTCAGGGGAAGCCCAGGCTACGAGGGGTCATCCCTTGGAATTTTCACTCCAAGATCGCCCGCCTGGACCTCCCCCTAGCAGGTGAACATACAGAGGGAAGTGAGCCGAGGGCTCGAACCCGGGCCTGTATGTTGCTAGCCTGCTAGCCCGCCACATGTGGCCACATGACGGGCGAAGAGAATGGGGCAAATTGTTCTATTTAAAGAGCACTACGCGATCAGCCTTTTCCATTAGCTGGAGACCACACATTTTTGCACTCAAAAATAGCGGCGGGGCCTCAGTCTGTCTGTGGGGCATCGGGTATACCGGCCATTTGCCCGGTGGGCCGATGCTCATTTTGCCTTTTAAATGGCCCAATGTTTTGTTGTTGTTGTTGTTGTCTTTTTTTCCTAACTGTGTAAACAGTGAAAGGTGGCGGATTGGACAGATGCTGGCAGACGTGTAAAAATAACTCAGTTCTTTGGTAGTGGCTATGGTGGAGCTTTCACACATTCAGTCAAATTAGCAAGTGGTGGAGGCCAGCAGGTGGATGGGGGAAAGGACTGGAGGTGGAGAGACGCAAGGCGGCCGCCAGTCCGACTGTCAGGTGAAATGAGCTTCAGGTAAGAAGTTATGACCTGCAGTCTATCTGGGTCAAACCAAGTTTAGGTGGAGTTTATTTTCCTTGTGCTAACTTTTTACAGTCAGTTACAATAACTCGTACTGTGTACTAGCTAGCATGATGGAGTTTCTGTACAGTTGGGTGGGTGCTATGATGTTACTGGTGAACTTTATTTTATTCATATGGTTAGTTAGTAGAGCCAACCGTGCCATAAAAAACGGAATCCTCTGGTATTCAGAGTTAATATTATGCGTTTTGTATTGAGCTGAAAATAAAAGCGATTTGTCCCGTACTTCAGCTACAATAAAAAAAAGACAAAAAGCTGGAGTTATTCTGTGTCTTTGCTGCACAGCTGCCTCTTCTTCTCTCGTTCTCCCTCTCCTGCTGCTACTTCAATCATGAAACTGATCAATGATCAGCTGATCGGCGTTTCTGCCACAAGTCCCGTCTCTCTTGCTTGTTTATCTCCCGCTTTGCGCCAGAAAGAGGAAACTAGCAGAGGTCGTGTTAAACAGCAGAAGCGCCTTTAAACTTGATAAGCTGTTGTTAGAATTTATTTAATTCGGTGCAATTACTTTTTCATATAGGACCAAGTATGTTTGGATAGCTTTTTCCCCTTGAAAACTGCCGTTTAATATTAGACATTCTTGTCTAATATTAAAATTTATTGATCTGAAACGTGTAAGTGTGACAAATATGGAATAAGATACGAAATCAGAAAGGAGGCAAATATTTTTTCACAGCGCTATAGTCTGTAAATGATCTTTTGGCTATAGTAGATCTTTGACTTGTTCCTTTTTTAATTGTTTGTTTAAAATAGTTTTCTCTAGGTTAAGGCGCACGGTCCAGGCCTACAGAGCAGTGGTCTGGCTGTTGGAAAACCCAGTGAACTCACAGTTGATGCCAAGCAAGGAGGAAAAGCTCCTCTGAAAATTATAGCCCAGGTATATCTGGCTTTGTATATGATCACAAATATGTTAAATATATTGTATGTACCGTATTTTTCGTACTATGAGTCGCACTTAAAATCCTTTAATTATCTCTCAAAAATCGACAGTGCGCCTTATGTATGAATTGTGGTTGTGCTTACTGACCTTGAACCGATTTTATGTAATACACGGCGCTTAAAAATCTGTCAAAAAATGTTTTAGTACGACTTTGGTAAGCTACGAAGTCGCACCGCTTGATGGATTGTCGGAGCATTACGGCTACGTAGTCAGGAGCCTGGCGGAGTGATACGTACTGTGCTGCAACATAATATTACTGTATTGTGTGTGGATCATGACCCCAAAATGCCACCTGTTAAGAGACATGCTGACGAAGCGGATTTCAAACTCAAGGCTGTCAGTCACGCAGTAGAACATGAGAATAGAGCAGCTGCGAGAGATTTCAACATGAATGAATCAATGGTACGGAAGTGGAGGAAGCAAGAAGAAAGAGTTGAGTAAAGTTTGACTTATCTGGCTGTTTTGTTTCGCTTAATGCGTTTTATAGTCCAGTGCGCCTCATGTATGAAACCAGACCTGTTCATCGACAGTGCGCCTTATGGTCCGAAAAATACAGTGTGTTAAATCTGATTGAACTATAATCCCTTGTCTTCTGCACAGGATGGTGAAGTCAATTCTGTGGATGTCCAGGTTAAGGATAATAGCAACAGCACATACACCTGCACCCCACGTAAGCCTGTGAAGCACACTGTGATGGTCTCCTGGGGAGACGCTAACATCCCTGAGAGTCCATTCAGGGTGAGTATGCACTCACACACTCTCACTTTCACTCTGGCATGCAAGGTTTGCCTTTTCTTCTCACTGAAAAGTCTCTTGAGTTTTGGTGTTTGTGCCCACAGATGAATATCAGAGCAGGCTGTCATCCAAACAAGGTGAAGGTCTCTGACCCTGGAGTGGCAAAGACGGGCCTGAAAGCCTTCCAGCCAACATACTTCACTGAAGGCGGGCTCTGCTGCAGATATTCCACTGGACATAGGCGAGCTTGACCTCAGCCAGCTGACAGCCCCTCTTACAACACCCTCAGGCCCAGAGGAGCCCTGCCTGCTGAAGATGCTGCGTAACGCTCACATTGGTGAGTGTCCGTCTGATAAGTGAGAAGTTTGCTAAACAATGAGACTCATCAGAATCCAAATACTTTATTAACCCTTAAGTAAAAGACAGAGGGGGAAAGTAATAAAAGTTAAAGCGTGGAGAAAGAAGCAGGAGCAACTGAAACGGGCTGCATGCACACACAAGAATAAGCGTTGTTAACATCTGTTTTGTCGGTCTGTCTTAGGAATCTCGTTTGTTCCCAGGGAGATTGGTGAGCACCTTGTTAACATCAAGAAGAACGCCCGTCATGTTCCCAGCAGCCCAATTGCTGTTATGATCAAGCAGTCAGGGATTGGTGACGTGTGCGTGGACCGTGGCTGACCAAAGCCAGGACTTTTCAGCCTTGAGAGTTTATCATTGATGCAGGTATATGCTCAGTGAAAGCATAAATACTGTGATATTTTTCTTTTTAAACATTCAAATAGAATATAATATGAGAATTTCGATGTGAAATTTAACCTTTAAGTGACTAGTACTTTGAGAACTGCCATCAATTACACAATGAAGTTCATTTACATATAGGTTATTGTATTAGTAATGCTACATTGTACATAGAGACAGAATATGACATGAAGGGCTACTGACCACAGAAAAGTAAAAGGTAACTGGGCCTAAAGACTAACGGGAGAGAAACACGCTTTCTGTGATTCTATTTGTGTTTTTGTGCTAATCTTGGATATCTTAGGTTGTCTCATTACTGTCATATATGTCCTGTCATTAAAACACTGGCTTCTAACAACTAACAGTGTCTCGAAAATAATTTAATAAATAAACAAATAATATGGATGCATGACTTTTAACTTGTCTATTTTTTAGGCTGAACACTGCTGCTAATGTGACTTAGGTAAATGGTTTCAGGCTCTCCCCTCCTGAGTTTGACAAACGTTCAGGATCAGAAAATGTGTGACTCACAGGTGCTGTAGCGTATGGCCACAGCTTCACTCTGAGCTCCATCTCCATAGAGTGCAGACAGTGATATCTCATACTCCTTAAGACACAGGACAACAGTTTATTGAGATATTGTATTTTTTTTACTTCATAATATGTACCCCAACAATCCAATAGTTCTTCCCCACCTGTCTCAGGTCGCCTCCACTTAGTGAGGTAAGAAACATCATCATCAGCTGCAGCTTCCCAGCGCACTGTCATGTCACTGTCTGAGAAATTAGTTACCCTAAGGTCAGAAGGAGGAGGCACCTTCACTAGAAGATTCGTGCAAATTTGATATATTTGACTTCTCTGTTTTTTTTCTCTCTGAATTATTTTTGAAAAGGAAAAATAATAATTTGAATGTGAAGCAAAACATGTATGGTGCTCGGTAAAGATGACACACCGACCCACTCCTTTTTTGTTTTTGTTTTTTGTTTGAGAAAGTTTGTTTTCATATTAAAGCAGTGTCAGTGACGTCATTCTACCCGACTACCACAGGTAAAGAAAAGCCTGAATCTGTAGATCTTTTTCTTTTGTTTTTGTCTAAAACACAAGAAATAAAAAAGGCAAAACAGCCAGGGAAACATAGGAAATAATGTTTTGTCAGGCAATGACTTGTTGGCACAAGAAGAGTGGTCGTTGGTAGCCATGACAACAAGGAGGTGTGTTTGTTGCTGGCAGGTAAATGAAAAAAAGCAAAGCAAAGAAAAAAAGTCAGGGGAAGCCCAGGCTACGAGGGGTCATCCCTTGGAATTTTCACTCCAAGATCGCCCGCCTGGACCTCCCCCTAGCAGGTGAACATACAGAGGGAAGTGAGCCGAGGGCTCGAACCCGGGCCTGTATGTTGCTAGCCTGCTAGCCCGCCACATGTGGCCACATGACGGGCGAAGAGAATGGGGCAAATTGTTCTATTTAAAGAGCACTACGCGATCAGCCTTTTCCATTAGCTGGAGACCACACATTTTTGCACTCAAAAATAGCGGCGGGGCCTCAGTCTGTCTGTGGGGCATCGGGTATACCGGCCATTTGCCCGGTGGGCCGATGCTCATTTTGCCTTTTAAATGGCCCAATGTTTTCTTGTTGTTGTTGTTGTCTTTTTTTCCTAACTGTGTAAACAGTGAAAGGTGGCGGATTGGACAGATGCTGGCAGACGTGTAAAAATAACTCAGTTCTTTGGTAGTGGCTATGGTGGAGCTTTCACACATTCAGTCAAATTAGCAAGTGGTGGAGGCCAGCAGGTGGATGGGGGAAAGGACTGGAGGTGGAGAGACGCAAGGCGGCCGCCAGTCCGACTGTCAGGTGAAATGAGCTTCAGGTAAGAAGTTATGACCTGCAGTCTATCTGGGTCAAACCAAGTTTAGGTGGAGTTTATTTTCCTTGTGCTAACTTTTTACAGTCAGTTACAATAACTCGTACTGTGTACTAGCTAGCATGATGGAGTTTCTGTACAGTTGGGTGGGTGCTATGATGTTACTGGTGAACTTTATTTTATTCATATGGTTAGTTAGTAGAGCCAACCGTGCCATAAAAAACGGAATCCTCTGGTATTCAGAGTTAATATTATGCGTTTTGTATTGAGCTGAAAATAAAAGCGATTTGTCCCGTACTTCAGCTACAATAAAAAAAAGACAAAAAGCTGGAGTTATTCTGTGTCTTTGCTGCACAGCTGCCTCTTCTTCTCTCGTTCTCCCTCTCCTGCTGCTACTTCAATCATGAAACTGATCAATGATCAGCTGATCGGCGTTTCTGCCACAAGTCCCGTCTCTCTTGCTTGTTTATCTCCCGCTTTGCGCCAGAAAGAGGAAACTAGCAGAGGTCGTGTTAAACAGCAGAAGCGCCTTTAAACTTGATAAGCTGTTGTTAGAATTTATTTAATTCGGTGCAATTACTTTTTCATATAGGACCAAGTATGTTTGGATAGCTTTTTCCCCTTGAAAACTGCCGTTTAATATTAGACATTCTTGTCTAATATTAACATTTATTGATCTGAAACGTGTAAGTGTGACAAATATGGAATAAGATACGAAATCAGAAAGGAGGCAAATATTTTTTCACAGCGCTATAGTCTGTAAATGATCTTTTGGCTATAGTAGATCTTTGACTTGTTCCTTTTTTAATTGTTTGTTTAAAATAGTTTTCTCTAGGTTAAGGCGCACGGTCCAGGCCTACAGAGCAGTGGTCTGGCTGTTGGAAAACCCAGTGAACTCACAGTTGATGCCAAGCAAGGAGGAAAAGCTCCTCTGAAAATTATAGCCCAGGTATATCTGGCTTTGTATATGATCACAAATATGTTAAATATATTGTATGTACCGTATTTTTCGTACTATGAGTCGCACTTAAAATCCTTTAATTATCTCTCAAAAATCGACAGTGCGCCTTATGTATGAATTGTGGTTGTGCTTACTGACCTTGAACCGATTTTATGTAATACACGGCGCTTAAAAATCTGTCAAAAAATGTTTTAGTACGACTTTGGTAAGCTACGAAGTCGCACCGCTTGATGGATTGTCGGAGCATTACGGCTACGTAGTCAGGAGCCTGGCGGAGTGATACGTACTGTGCTGCAACATAATATTACTGTATTGTGTGTGGATCATGACCCCAAAATGCCACCTGTTAAGAGACATGCTGACGAAGCGGATTTCAAACTCAAGGCTGTCAGTCACGCAGTAGAACATGAGAATAGAGCAGCTGCGAGAGATTTCAACATGAATGAATCAATGGTACGGAAGTGGAGGAAGCAAGAAGAAAGAGTTGAGTAAAGTTTGACTTATCTGGCTGTTTTGTTTCGCTTAATGCGTTTTATAGTCCAGTGCGCCTCATGTATGAAACCAGACCTGTTCATCGACAGTGCGCCTTATGGTCCGAAAAATACAGTGTGTTAAATCTGATTGAACTATAATCCCTTGTCTTCTGCACAGGATGGTGAAGTCAATTCTGTGGATGTCCAGGTTAAGGATAATAGCAACAGCACATACACCTGCACCCCACGTAAGCCTGTGAAGCACACTGTGATGGTCTCCTGGGGAGACGCTAACATCCCTGAGAGTCCATTCAGGGTGAGTATGCACTCACACACTCTCACTTTCACTCTGGCATGCAAGGTTTGCCTTTTCTTCTCACTGAAAAGTCTCTTGAGTTTTGGTGTTTGTGCCCACAGATGAATATCAGAGCAGGCTGTCATCCAAACAAGGTGAAGGTCTCTGACCCTGGAGTGGCAAAGACGGGCCTGAAAGCCTTCCAGCCAACATACTTCACTGAAGGCGGGCTCTGCTGCAGATATTCCACTGGACATAGGCGAGCTTGACCTCAGCCAGCTGACAGCCCCTCTTACAACACCCTCAGGCCCAGAGGAGCCCTGCCTGCTGAAGATGCTGCGTAACGCTCACATTGGTGAGTGTCCGTCTGATAAGTGAGAAGTTTGCTAAACAATGAGACTCATCAGAATCCAAATACTTTATTAACCCTTAAGTAAAAGACAGAGGGGGAAAGTAATAAAAGTTAAAGCGTGGAGAAAGAAGCAGGAGCAACTGAAACGGGCTGCATGCACACACAAGAATAAGCGTTGTTAACATCTGTTTTGTCGGTCTGTCTTAGGAATCTCGTTTGTTCCCAGGGAGATTGGTGAGCACCTTGTTAACATCAAGAAGAACGCCCGTCATGTTCCCAGCAGCCCAATTGCTGTTATGATCAAGCAGTCAGGGATTGGTGACGTGTGCGTGGACCGTGGCTGACCAAAGCCAGGACTTTTCAGCCTTGAGAGTTTATCATTGATGCAGGTATATGCTCAGTGAAAGCATAAATACTGTGATATTTTTCTTTTTAAACATTCAAATAGAATATAATATGAGAATTTCGATGTGAAATTTAACCTTTAAGTGACTAGTACTTTGAGAACTGCCATCAATTACACAATGAAGTTCATTTACATATAGGTTATTGTATTAGTAATGCTACATTGTACATAGAGACAGAATATGACATGAAGGGCTACTGACCACAGAAAAGTAAAAGGTAACTGGGCCTAAAGACTAACGGGAGAGAAACACGCTTTCTGTGATTCTATTTGTGTTTTTGTGCTAATCTTGGATATCTTAGGTTGTCTCATTACTGTCATATATGTCCTGTCATTAAAACACTGGCTTCTAACAACTAACAGTGTCTCGAAAATAATTTAATAAATAAACAAATAATATGGATGCATGACTTTTAACTTGTCTATTTTTTAGGCTGAACACTGCTGCTAATGTGACTTAGGTAAATGGTTTCAGGCTCTCCCCTCCTGAGTTTGACAAACGTTCAGGATCAGAAAATGTGTGACTCACAGGTGCTGTAGCGTATGGCCACAGCTTCACTCTGAGCTCCATCTCCATAGAGTGCAGACAGTGATATCTCATACTCCTTAAGACACAGGACAACAGTTTATTGAGATATTGTATTTTTTTTACTTCATAATATGTACCCCAACAATCCAATAGTTCTTCCCCACCTGTCTCAGGTCGCCTCCACTTAGTGAGGTAAGAAACATCATCATCAGCTGCAGCTTCCCAGCGCACTGTCATGTCACTGTCTGAGAAATTAGTTACCCTAAGGTCAGAAGGAGGAGGCACCTTCACTAGAAGATTCGTGCAAATTTGATATATTTGACTTCTCTGTTTTTTTTCTCTCTGAATTATTTTTGAAAAGGAAAAATAATAATTTGAATGTGAAGCAAAACATGTATGGTGCTCGGTAAAGATGACACACCGACCCACTCCTTTTTTGTTTTTGTTTTTTGTTTGAGAAAGTTTGTTTTCATATTAAAGCAGTGTCAGTGACGTCATTCTACCCGACTACCACAGGTAAAGAAAAGCCTGAATCTGTAGATCTTTTTCTTTTGTTTTTGTCTAAAACACAAGAAATAAAAAAGGCAAAACAGCCAGGGAAACATAGGAAATAATGTTTTGTCAGGCAATGACTTGTTGGCACAAGAAGAGTGGTCGTTGGTAGCCATGACAACAAGGAGGTGTGTTTGTTGCTGGCAGGTAAATGAAAAAAAGCAAAGCAAAGAAAAAAAGTCAGGGGAAGCCCAGGCTACGAGGGGTCATCCCTTGGAATTTTCACTCCAAGATCGCCCGCCTGGACCTCCCCCTAGCAGGTGAACATACAGAGGGAAGTGAGCCGAGGGCTCGAACCCGGGCCTGTATGTTGCTAGCCTGCTAGCCCGCCACATGTGGCCACATGACGGGCGAAGAGAATGGGGCAAATTGTTCTATTTAAAGAGCACTACGCGATCAGCCTTTTCCATTAGCTGGAGACCACACATTTTTGCACTCAAAAATAGCGGCGGGGCCTCAGTCTGTCTGTGGGGCATCGGGTATACCGGCCATTTGCCCGGTGGGCCGATGCTCATTTTGCCTTTTAAATGGCCCAATGTTTTCTTGTTGTTGTTGTTGTCTTTTTTTCCTAACTGTGTAAACAGTGAAAGGTGGCGGATTGGACAGATGCTGGCAGACGTGTAAAAATAACTCAGTTCTTTGGTAGTGGCTATGGTGGAGCTTTCACACATTCAGTCAAATTAGCAAGTGGTGGAGGCCAGCAGGTGGATGGGGGAAAGGACTGGAGGTGGAGAGACGCAAGGCGGCCGCCAGTCCGACTGTCAGGTGAAATGAGCTTCAGGTAAGAAGTTATGACCTGCAGTCTATCTGGGTCAAACCAAGTTTAGGTGGAGTTTATTTTCCTTGTGCTAACTTTTTACAGTCAGTTACAATAACTCGTACTGTGTACTAGCTAGCATGATGGAGTTTCTGTACAGTTGGGTGGGTGTTATGATGTTACTGGTGAACTTTATTTTATTCATATGGTTAGTTAGTAGAGCCAACCGTGCCATAAAAAACGGAATCCTCTGGTATTCAGAGTTAATATTATGCGTTTTGTATTGAGCTGAAAATAAAAGCGATTTGTCCCGTACTTCAGCTACAATAAAAAAAGACAAAAAGCTGGAGTTATTCTGTGTCTTTGCTGCACAGCTGCCTCTTCTTCTCTCGTTCTCCCTCTCCTGCTGCTACTTCAATCATGAAACTGATCAATGATCAGCTGATCGGCGTTTCTGCCACAAGTCCCGTCTCTCTTGCTTGTTTATCTCCCGCTTTGCGCCAGAAAGAGGAAACTAGCAGAGGTCGTGTTAAACAGCAGAAGCGCCTTTAAACTTGATAAGCTGTTGTTAGAATTTATTTAATATCACTTTCTAGTATCAGCTGATGTTTGTTGGAGCCACAGCTGTAAAAGCTGCTGGCCATGATATCGGTTTGGTTATCTGGTGAGAGGGAAACATGAAGATGAAACCAGGAGATGTCCTTACTGAATCATCAGCGCTGAACAGGTGATGGAGAAATAGGTTTTACCTTTTAGGTGACATGAATGGGTTGAAGGAAAGCCATGAACTGTTTCTGAGAGACAACTTACACCTTTTCTATATAGCTGACAGCTGGTAACTGTGCAGGGGCGGGTCTAGCAAAGTTTTGCCATGGGGCCAGGTAGAGCATTAACAGGGAAAGGGGGCACAAAGAAATACTTTTCTTTCTTATTCTCATTTAAAATTTCTAGCTTTCAACAAATAATTATCCGAATCTTACAACCAAAGTTTTCATCCGATGTCAAATTTATAGAAATCCATTATTGTACATAGTAAGTTTTTTTCAGGGTCCCAACATAATTTCTTCAGAAGAAAGTACTGTACATGATGCCAGTATTTTCCCACATTTTCTAGATACTGTACTAGTACTTTGTGTAAAATGCCATCGACAAGTCAGTTAAGTTTTATTCTTTCTCACCTGTCTTTCTGTCTCCTTTCACTTTTAAAAGGTTGCCATGTTAGAAAAAATATTTTGCCCTGCCATGCTGTTTATTGATGTGGTAAATAAATAGTTTATGAAAATATCACTAAATCTGTCATTTATTATTTTTAATATTCAGTAATGGTCATGTCTCACCTCTAGTCTTCTCTGTCTTAATTTCAGGTTTCCACCATATGTTGTAGATAGTTCAGGAAGTTAACTCAACCAAGCAGTCTTTGGGTTTCGGCTAAGTACTGCTTAGAATACCAGAATAGGGAGGATGGTGTAGGTTTAAGTTTATTAGATTGATACATATGTACCAACAAGACAGTGTACATCACTGTCACAACGACGTTTGTTTTCATTCAAAGGCTTTATGGTTTTTCCTATAATACCTGGTGGGCCGGTCTCTAGTCAAAATGCCCGGGCTGATTTTTTGTCCCAGTCCAGCCCTGCCTAAAATTAATGTATATTTATTAGGGAAAAAAACATAGATTTTTCCATGTGACAGTGAGAACATTGAGCTTAACAAGTAAGGTCCAGTTATTTGTTTTAACAAACATTTCTGGCACATCCTCAACATCCTAACACCAAGACTTTAATATTTGAGACTGCTGTTAAGCAGGTCAAGTCAGAAATGAAATTTCATGCTCATCTGAGGCTACAGATATACAAAACCCAATTTACTTCACACCAGCTCATTTCTCATATGTAGGAAAAGGTAAGTTCATTAAATGAAACTTAAAGGCTCTTTGGCTCACGTCTTCATCTGGATGGTACAGCATAACCAGGTTAAGACAAATGCGTCATCTCTACAAAATATATTTGTGAGTGTTTTTCAGTGTTTTCAATTATTTGTTTTAATTTTATTTTTCATTGTTCACTGTGGCCTGGTAAACATTTTATCAATATATATTTCACAAGGCCATCGTTAAATATTTACAAGAAATCAGGCATTATACAGTGTGTAAACCTCAATCCAGTGTGATTTGGATGCTCACCAGAAAATGTAGCCAGATATCAGCTGGGTTTAGATACATTTCAGATAAGATAACCTTTGTTAGTCCCAGAGTTGGGGAAATTCAAATTATTACTGCAGCAGAGTACACAAGGCAGGAACAAATGAACACATGCAGCATACCTGACATCAATAATGCTATGCAAAAATAGAAGAAATATAGACTAAGAAATAGATATGTACTTATATATTTAAGTCTATATATCTATATCCATCTATCTATATATATCTGTATCATTGATCTGTATACATACATGTACATATATATGATGCAATAATACAGATTACTATTAGAAGAAGAATGAAACATTTCATAGTGCAGTGTTTGGGTGTTAATAGTAGCAGGTATTTAGTATTGCACACTGATATATGTAAAGAGCCCAGTGTGTGTGCATATGTGGTGTACATTCACTGCTGTTGTGCAGTGTACAATTTGACAACAGCTAGAGGGAAAGGCCTCCAAAATGTCCCCTTTGCACACCGTGGGTGCAGCAGCCTGTCACTGGAGGGACTGCTTAGTGTTGTCAGAGTGACCTGTATGGGGTGGGAGCTGTTATCTGACAGAGATAACTACCTCCACTGGGTCAAGAGGGCATCCCAGAACAGAGCTAGTTTTCGTGATCAACCTTTTCAGTTTCTTCCTGTCCCCAGCAGACCACACTATAAAACATGGACAATACCACCAAAGAGTCCTAGAAGGTCTTCAGGAGCTCTCCCTGCTCCCTTCCAAAAGACTTCTCTGTTGCAAATACAACCGTCTCGTCTCTATCCTTTTGTGTACATGGACTCTCTGTTGTTACTCCAGATCAGTTTATTGGTCAGATCACTTATATGAGTCAGCTATCTTAATGCCCATTCTCTGGATGTTCACTGGTGTAGGTGGAGTCCACTACCTGCTCCTTGGTTTTCGGAGTGTTGATCTGGAAGTGGTTCTGCTGGCACCAGTTGGAAAAAGTCCTCAGTCAGTTTCTCTGTATTCCCTGTTGTCCTGTTGTCAGTAAAGTACACAATGAGGAGATGCTGTCATTGCCCACTCATTGTTTCAAAATAGAGATAGCCTACATAGTTCATACATATGAGAGACTGTTATGAGTCAATTAGGAGAAAGCGTTAAATGAGCTGTGGGCCACTGCTGGCACTGTCATCACATTGGAGGGTCACTTTAGTTTTCAAGTAGTATAAAAACAAACAAGAAAAACCCCACAAATATTTCAGAAAATGTAGTGTTTTGTTTGTTTGTCACTGAATAGTGTTGGAATAAAGTGTGAAAATTGTGAAGGATTAAAATATTCCAAGAGCTCAAATTACTTCACCAAAACATGTTTCAATCATATTTTATCAACACAAATTTCACAGGTTTATTGAATATGAATAACTCGTGTAATTCAACTCAATTGTTCGAGCTCGTGCCAAAGCAAAACATCTGTGTGCAACCAATGTCGACTATTAACGGTTGGCGCCGCTTTGGAAGCAGAAACTGTTGGTTTGAAAGCCTTTAGTGTCTCCTTGTGGCGGGACTCTTATACTGCACTGCAAGATGTCGAGCAGTGTCAGCCGTATGCTAGAAAGTGATACATTAAAATTTCTGGGGTCACCATGAAGAGCTTACGTCCTTTCTTGGTCAGTGTGTAAAATGTGGCACAGCAGAATGAAGAATACTGATGGGCAGGGCTGGACTGGGACAAAAAATCAGCCCGGGCATTTTGACTAGAGACCGGCCCACCAGGTATTATAGGAAAAACCATAAAGCCTTTGAATGAAAACAAACGTCGTTGTGACAGTGATGTACACTGTCTTGTTGGTACATATGTATCAATCTAATAAACTTAAACCTACACCATCCTCCCTATTCTGGTATTCTAAACAGTACTTAGCTGAAACCCAAAGACTGCTTGGTTGAGTTAACTTCCTGAACTATCTACAACATATGGTGGAAACCTGAAATTAAGACAGAGAAGACTAGAGGTGAGACATGACCATTACTGAATATTAAAAATAATAAATGACAGATTTAGTGATATTTTCATAAACTATTTATTTACCACATCAATAAACAGCATGGCAGGGCAAAATATTTTTTCTAACATGGCAACCTTTTAAAAGTGAAAGGAGACAGAAAGACAGGTGAGAAAGAATAAAACTTAACTGACTTTTCGATGGCATTTTACACAAAGTACTAGTACAGTATCTAGAAAATGTGGGAAAATACTGGCATCATGTACAGTACTTTCTTCTGAAGAAATTATGTTGGGACCCTGAAAAAAACTTACTATGTACAATAATGGATTTCTATAAATTTGACATCGGATGAAAACTTTGGTTGTAAGATTCGGATAATTATTTGTTGAAAGCTAGAAATTTTAAATGAGAATAATCTGTTCAGCGCTGATGATTCAGTAAGGACATCTCCTGGTTTCATCTTCATGTTTCCCTCTCACCAGATAACCAAACCGATATCATGACCAGCAGCTTTTACAGCTGTGGCTCCAACAAACATCAGCTGATACTAGAAAGTGATATTAAATAAATTCTAACAACAGCTTATCAGGTTTAAAGGCGCTTCTGCTGTTTAACACGACCTCTGCTAGTTTCCTCTTTCTGGCGCAAAGCGGGAGATAAACAAGCAAGAGAGACGGGACTTGTGGCAGAAACGCCGATCAGCTGATCATTGATCAGTTTCATGATTGAAGTAGCAGCAGGAGAGGGAGAACGAGAGAAGAAGAGGCAGCTGTGCAGCAAAGACACAGAATAACTCCAGCTTTGTGTCTTTTTTTTATTGTAGCTGAAGTACCCAAAGTGTCGGCTGTAGCCCCCTGGGTGGGGTCACGTAATAATAGAAATTCTGTTTGAAATTACTTACAAGTTTGCACAGATACATGTTTAAATAAATGTATTTTATTTATATAAAAAGTGAGTTAAAAATTAAAAAAATGGAGATGGTTAAGATTGTGATGTTTCTCTTTACTCTGACCTACATTTACTGCTCTTGTAGTAAAATATGTGTCTCAATGATTGGACTTAACACTTTGCACATGACTCGGTAGCATTAGCGCTTTATACCGACCAGCCTGTGTTGTTTGCTTTTTGAATAAATTTTCAAGGAAAAGCATCAGTCTCTCTTGTATTGATTGCAGATTGGGTAGGTCCTTGCAGATTCTCTGGTTTTTAAGTGGACTTTTTATGTTTTAAAAATGGAGTTCATCATTTGGTTTTCTCTTACATATTTACACTGACCTGCTTACTATTGCTCAGGTTATCTGTTGGGAAAATCTGCTAATAGACTGGTTGTCTTTTAAAAGATCCTGGGAACTTCTGCAACTTCATGTAACGGTAAAAAGTGTGACAACCAACCCCAGTCTACCCCATACAAATGTGTTTTTTTTTAAAAGATATGTAATTAATTAATTATTGGGATGTTTTTACTTTTTTTTTTTTTAATGCACAAGAGTCCATGAAATGCTTTTAGCTAATGCAGCATTACATGTCATTATTAAAAACCAAAATGCAGGTGAATAATATAACAATGGGTAGTCTGCTAGAGATTCAATAAAATAAGACAGGCGCACACATTTATAGCTTGGTATGTGAACGCAGAACAAAGAGGAAGTGGCACCTACCTGGCAAACTAGAAAGAATGAGTCTTGTTAAGGATAACCTTTTGCTCAGGGGGAAATTAGTATTTTATGACAGCACCCAATCCAAAATGCCTTCTGGGATGTTTATTCAAACTGTGGTGTATTTACCACAGAATATAAAAATCTCCTATATTCTTCAAAATCAAAAAGTCCAGGTTACAACTCACAAATAAAAAATTAAAAACTAAATAAGTCAACATGTATAAAGACAATAAAAAGTTCAAAATCGAATCTTACCCAACCCAGCACTGCTGGATGAGCGCATGAACAGCAGGCATGTAACTTGAATAGCTCTAATGTATTTCTACTTGATCTAAGTAGGTCTAGGTCATGCTATTTTCAGTTTTGGCTGTATTTTGTTGAAAAAAATTGTTCACTCCATACTAATTATTTGAGCTTTCCTTACTTGTTATTTTGCAGATAAACTGCATTGTCATACATACAGCGACGCAGGGATATATAATCATTTAAACTCATCAAAAGCAAACAGCAACAGCAAATTCAAAAGCCCATGAGCCACGCATCCGAGTCCCAGTTATATATAGTTTAGCATTTTAAAAGCTTTCTCTTTTGATAAACATGGTGGTGATTTTAGTTTGTGGCAGCAGCTAAAGCTTGGCTGAAGCAGACAGTGAGACTGGAAAAGAAAAAAAAAAAATCAAGACGTTGCAGTGATCCAGGGAAAGTAAACCTGAATGAAACGCTCTGGTGGGATCCTAAGTGAGCTGTGCATAAATAAATCCCTGTAAACCTCAACAGACTGACCCTTTTTTTAAATCCATGCTTGTGTGGCGAGACGAGGTTGGGATATAAAGTAAATACTCTTTGCAGTTTTAAAGAACGACAACGCCACCCTGGGAATTTCACCCAGAGAATACTGAAAGTAACACTAAATCACCAGAAAGGCACTTAGGTTCGCTATACTCAGTCCAGAGACGAGGTTCAATGATCAACAAATTCACAATTTATTAATAATTATTTAAAACACCATATAAAAGCACAATCATAAATATTCAAATATGCTTAAAAAGGTATTCAGAGCTGAGGCTTACCAGTGGAGGGGCAGGGATGCCACACACAAACTAAAGAAAGAAAACACACCCAAAACACAAGTGCAACAGACTATCACACACACTCACACTAATAAACTAAACAAGGCAGGTGTGTACACTCAAGGGATCCCACCACCAAGGCACCCTAGTCTCCTCCACGTCGGCACTCCGCATCTGAATAAAAGAAACAAAGAAAATGTTAATATATTACAACAAACTAATGTGTAGCACCGGGGGATAACCCAACTGCAGGACCACACTGGTGATCCACAGCTAGAAAAAGGGCCTCCCACCAGTGGCGTAACAGAGAATCCAAACTACAAATCAAAAAGCAATAAAACAACATACAATCTGAATAAAACTCTAAAATCTGGAGCAAACGGAATCGCCGTACTGCTCCAACTTGCCGTCCACACGACGATAAGTTAACAGTCAATCAATATGCACGCCAGCTGACTCCGATAACCGGCATGCATATGGCCGTTGTCCACGCCGACGTCCACTGTAAAAGCTGACAGCAGCAGGGAAAGAATTCTCACAACGGGAACAGACGGTAAAAGCACAGCAAGGCAAAACAGCAGCACTTCAGTTCGCGTAGCTTGGCGCAAAACTAAGGCCCACACTTCCTGCAAAACATAATAAATAATTACTATAAAAGAACAATAGAAGGCAGAGAGCGTAACAAAAGTTGATTACGTACCAAGTAAGCCGGGTCACAGAACATAAGCAGAATAGCTCAGAGGAGGCTTCTATAGCTACGACCAGCCGCGATGGAGACTTTAGAGTAACCCACAAACGATCTCTACCACACCGAGGAAGTCAGGTGACCAAAAAGGAGATCACAGGCAAGCGATGCAGAGACACTCAAATGGCCACTATTTATACCAGCGCCCCCTAATGGGCCAGGCTGAAAGTGGGTTGGACCGAGGGATAACATTCATCCTGCCACACTTGACTGCAAGCGTTTATTTAACACGTTCCCGTCTGCTTAAATAAAGTTGGGTTTTTTTGTTTATTATTCGGCCTGTCATTGCTCACAGTTGAGGTAAAGACGGTTAATGAAATACCGACTGTTATTTGTCCGCGAGGAAGTAGCTAATCCCCTGCTGACCTCTCTGTGCTGCAGACCGTGCGGAAGCGCTGCTCGGTGTAGCACCTGTGAGCCTCAGGACCTCCGTATCTGGCATCCATTAATTTAGCTTTTTAGTTTTAGGATGGAGGAGCTGAGGTGCAGCTCCCCTGTGCTTAAGTTGGACCTGAACAACTTCGACTCTCCCGGAGCAGAGAGCAACCGACACGTCTTAACGAACTCTCGCTCGCTTGAGTCTTGCGCTCGGCTGGGTGTAAAACCGGTTCAGCTTTTAATTAAATCTCTAAACGACTTCACTGCTGAGCAACAGGACACGCCGTTTGAGACAATGAGAGTCATGCATGAATCTTATGAAAAGGAGAGGCTGAAGACTTTACAAAAGTGCGGCCAGGAACGGCGGAGGATTATCCAGGCGGCCGGGGACAGGCGGCCATGCTGCAGTAAAGCCTCGGGCTTGGAGGTGTTGCCTGACACCAGACTGGAAGAGCGCTCAACAGAAATGCCCTATGCAGATCTCTGCTCTGAAGAGAAGGCTGTTAGCAGGTCCTCCTGCTCTGCTCCTAGTAAAAGGGATCCAGAGAGGAGCACATTGTGCAGCTTCAACCTGGGAGACCTCATACACTCCCCAGCTACCGAGAAGAAGCTGAAGAGGCTCACCAAGAGCATCCAAAAGCAGATGTGTGTCACAGTATCGGAGAGAGACCAGAAGATAGCTGCTCTGATGCTGGTGAAGCATGAGGAGGAACAGGCTCGTTTGAAGCTCAGCCAGCAGGAGGAATGGGAGCGACAGGAGGCCCGCAGGCAGGAGGAGGCCCAGCAAGTTCAGGCAGAAAAAAGAGGAGGAAGAAGCTGAAACGGAGTATGAAACGCTGGAACGAGGAGCTGGAGGCCCGCAGGAGGCTGAGGGAGCATCGAGAAAAAGAGAAAGCAGAACAGCTTAAGCAGGAGGTGCTGCTGCAAGAAGACCGATGGAGAAGGCTAAAAGAGGAGGTGGAAGTGTACCGCAGGGCAAAGATGGAGGGTACACAGGAGGAGGCGGAAGAGCGCAAACGCTACCAGGAGAAGCTGCTGACCGAGAAGGAGGAGGCGGGGAAGAGGGAGCGAGAGAGGGAGAGACAGGTGGCAGCGGAGAAGGAGGAGAAGGTCCTGAGGAGCAAGATGCTGAAGGAGAAGGAGGAGCGGAAGAGGCTGCAGGAGGAAAACCATAAAGAGCTGCTGAGACACATCTTGCTGAAACACCAGGTTGAGCTGCAGGGGGAGGAAGAGGAGGCGCAGAGGAGGAGCACACTGGAGAAGAAGTTGCAGCGCTCCTGCCAAAGGCGTGCCAAGTCTGTAGAGGCACGACTCGAAGAGCTTCGGGAGCGGGCTGCCCGGGAGGAGGAGATGAGTCAAAGAGTGCAGCTGAGGGCCGAGCTGCAGAGCGTCCAGCAGCTCACACACAAGCAGATCCTGGTCCAGCTGAGCCAGAGACGCATGGAGAGAGCCGCCCTGCACGCCTCAGCGCAGCACAGACGCAGAGCTCAGAAAACCCGGCAGAACAACAAACACAGGCAGCTCTGCCACCAGAGGCTCAGAGAGGAACTACAGAGAGAGGAGGAGGCGGCGAGGAGAGTCAGAGAGAGCCGCATTTCCACAAAGGAGCAGAAGAGGGAGCAGCTGAGAAGGCAGCGAGAGCAGATACAGGAGGAGGCACAGAGGCTGGCTCGGGCCTCCTTTCACATGAGGGAGAGAGTGAGGCAGCAGACGCACAGCCGGACCTTTGATCAGATGGCGCTTGAGGCTCAGCTGACTGCGTCTTTAAACCGCATGAATCTGTGAACTCTATTCAGACTCTGTTTTGCACCTGTACACTCACCCAGAGCTGCTTAGAAAAGGATCTGCAGTCAAATAATAGCTCCAGAGACTTGCAGAAATACTGAGACACATCACTGTTCTCTGCACTTTGAATGTAAATGAATTTAAATTCATTATAAATGGTCCCCGAGATGCAAGGGCCCTTGAACATCATATCAGAGCTGTTCTTAAAAATCATTTTTGGCCATTGTAATGACAGACACATGAACATTTGGTGATTTTAATAATCCAAAAAGTCAACTTTTTATTTGATAGAGTGCAGTAGCTGGGATACAGTTTCAAAGACTTCCAAACGGTTTCATTTCATTTTATTTAGTTGAGGTTAACTGCTTAGATCAGCAAGACCTCTGAGTGACCTCCTGTCAGGGTAAACTTTACAGGCACCATTGTTTCCTCAACCATTTGTGTTCAGTACTTCACAGCAGTGTATTCATTTATATTTGACCCCTGGCTAGTTCTTAAGCCTGAGATGAGATTGATTGTGTAGCAACACATTATATGCAACCCACATTCAACTAGTGACAACAAATATAACCATCCGGCACTTAAAGATTGATGGCTAGAGCGTTTAGCTGTTAGTAGACTTCAAATAAGAGGGGAGGGGATAGTCTGCAGAGGTTGGAAAGGAATCAAAGTGCAGTCCTACTGCAATGCTCTGAATGAGCTATGAGGACACGAGGCAAGAGTTAATGTTTGCTAGACCACGGTGTTGCCTGTTTTCCTGTTAGTCTGACTACTGTGTGTTATAAAATCTTTATACCACTTGAAGATTTTTATTACGTGCAAGATTCAAACAGAACAACGCTGTATCACTTTAATGCTAGGCCATAACAGATGTTTGATTTCACCATTAGCAGCATGATCATGTGTGCCACATTTTTAATAATTACATGAACTGTAAACGGGAGCACTTCCTGTATTCAAATTGGGGTCACATGTAGGACAAATCATCAAAGAACTCCAAGGAACTCTCTTTTCAGACAATAGTAAAGAAATCTTTATTCTCATGGCATGGTGTTCAACTTAAAAAAAAAACAAAAAACTCCAGCAAATGAGCCCTGATCAGGGAGTTCATAAAAACACTGGATTTTATTCTAGTGGTGTTCCACCAATGGCAAGCTTCCACCGAGGGTCAGAGTGGAATTTTCCACCAGTAGGAGGAAACAGGAGTCATCAATATTTATCAGACAAACAAAAATTAAATAAGCAACACTAGACAGCATCAACCACAGACAGTGATTTAAGGCATTCTTGAAGACAAAGTTTTTTTTAAAGTAGTTAAAATCCAAGTCCTCGGTTGAATCAGGGTATTTGGTGGCCTGTCATTTATAAACCCAAAAACCTTCCTTTTGGCTAATACTCCTTTGTCATGTCTTCTGTGGTCACTTCCAAAGGTTTGTAGAGCAGATGGGTTACATTGATGCAAACCTAATTGGTCTCTAACCTGTGCATGTGTTTTCATATGGGTTCATACATGAACTGTGTTTAGAGCTTAATGAATAAAGGACAAATTTAAGTGTAAAATATCTTAACTTTGGTTTACAATACAAAAACTATGAAATTAAAATTCAATCTCAAGATATTTAGTGTAGCTGTTAAAAGGGGAATTCTGCTCCACACGTTAAACATAAGTAAACAAGCTTTAGGTCAGTCGATGCAGCAATGTACAGCGTTGTGTGACGAAAACAAAAAAGAATCAAGTATAAAGTAAATAAATAAGCCATTATAAAACCAGAAGACATTTCACGTGTTTCAATATTTCACATGTTGCACACACTAAAGGAGCTGAAAGAAGGAAAGTAAAGGTAAAAATTGCTCTAACTGGCAGTGAGTCAATAAAACATCTGTAACCTCCAGAATCTGCTTGATAGTTCTTGATACGTACCTCACCTGCTGCCAGGAACCCGTCTCCGTCTAACGTATCACCTAACATGAGAGTTGCTGGACCAGTTTACCGGTTGGTCTTCTCATTTGGCTGCAGTTATTATCACTTCACATTGAGAGGTTCAAACCTTTGCCCCTTTTCTGTGTTTGGATGTTCTCCGCGTGTCCCTGGTTTTGTCCCAGCCTTATTCCACACTGCACAAGCATGAATGCTCAGTCAGAGAGATGATTCTAAATTAGCGTTAGCTGCAGCTGTGAGTGCGAACAGTTGGCCCGCGCCTCTGTGATAGCAGACAGACGGTAACCTGTCCAGGCTGCCTCTCACTCAACACGATCCCCACCATAAACCAACTCAGACAAACAACATTATAAAAAAAACTTTGTAGTTTGTATTATTGCACATTTATAATCTGAAAATCCGGCCATATTTTCAAACTCTTAGCCGTAAAATATAATAATATAAAGTGTACGCCCTAGAGACCTTATTTTCTAGGTGAGAGAGTATCGAATTATTTGGTTGTTCCTGTAAATCTATTCACCTTTCAGGATATTTAATACCTCAACATACCTTCAGCGGACCGTGGCAACAAATGAGAACTGTTTCTGCTTCCTCTGAATGGAAACTCAATTCAGCTATGAAACTATATTAGTTACCCGATTCTTTATCACCTCCCGGAAAGCTTTTTGACACCCAAACAATAGCCTGACACAAATCCAAGTTACACTGAAATAAGAGGACCAAGGTAGACTCTGTCAAAGCCTATTTTGTCCTCTGATCATTGTGGCATACAGTACAGGTGCTCAGAGTTTTCCTTTCACCCCCTTTTAAAATAAATTGCCCTCATGTTTTCTTTTAGTCATCGTGCAGTCCGAGGGCCAGCAACATCGGAAGCCCCACACCGATGATGAGGGTGAGGCTCTCCAGGAGCCCCAAGTGTCTCTGCTGGTGGGCTTCGGCTCCAGACTGCTGCTCGGAGTCCAAGGGCAGCTCATCAGTCCTGCTGCTGCTGATCTCAGGGAGAACATGCACCGTGGCCACATAGAGAAACGTCCCCGCTGAGAAGAGCATTCCCACTCCCGTTGCACTGAGCTGATTCTCAGATGAGCTTCCAGACTGCAGACACAGCACACATCAAGTTAAATAACTCAGACCCAGCAACCGTCTAGTCACTGGGATTTAATGCATCTCCTTTCAAGCAGACACGACAGTCAGATTGTGCTTTCTTACTGCATATAATATGAAGTAAGTGGCAATAGCAACTATAGGCGCTGCAGCTGAAAAGGCCAGTAAGTGTCCCTGAATGAACTTCTTCTCGAGGCCTCCGTGCATCAGAAAGGAGACCAAGCCAAAAGCGGCGGGCGCCTAAACAGGAGACGGGAAAGACGGTCAATGGCATCGTGCTGGTCACCCAGACATCTGTTCATTTCAATGAGCCGTTCTCTCACCTTGTGCAGAATCACAGCAAAAAACACTACAACTTGTACTGTCACTTGACCTGTAGCCACAGCAGCACCCAGAGCAAATCCATCAGCTAAAAGCAAACAAAGAGATTATTACTCTATGGTACAGCTACTTCTTTTATGTGGATTTGTATAGGTCTCCGGTCTTTAAGATCTGCATCATGGATGATTGTTGTTTGATTTGTGACTGCTGTCAAGCTTGGTTGTCCCCGTTTAAATAACTGTAAAGTTAGATCCTGCAGGCTGTGCTGCAGAATCACATGCTGAGTCACACGGGGGCATAAGGAACGTTTCCTTATAAACTTTCCACCCCTGTGACCTCGAAGCCAGTGAAACAGTGCGTCTCAAGCAAAAGCAAGAGAATAAATATGCAGAGGAGAGGTTTGGCTGTGTCACGTACCTGCAGCGTGAATAACCAGGCCCAACGTGGCTGTGAAGTGGACGCTGTTGGACAAACAAGTCGTCTGGTCTGAAATTAGACATCGCACACGCTGAGGTGGTTAACAAATCTGTGGAGGCAACACTCTGCAATGTAAAGCTGGCGTGAGAGTTCTGATAACTTGCCGCGTGTGGAAAGGTAGCTTCCTATCTGATCGACGACAAACATGAAGGTGAACCCGAGCGTCAAAGCCACCCCAATGAGGAACCGAGGTGGGCCTCTCTCTGCCACGGTCCCATTTTCTTTACTGGAATTTAGACCGGATGACACATCAGAGGATGACGCTGGAGACGGAAGATGAAGAACAGAAAGAGCTTTTGATGAGCTTGTTTTTGTTGTTTTTACAGAGAGCAGCTTTTTCATCTGCCACCTGCCTCATCAATCATCTGGAGGCTACAATCAAACACATGCAAATTTGGTGGGTTAGCACACCCACATAAACACAAAGCTTGCACAGCAACCATTCTGCTTCGTTGTCATGTGCATGTTTGAGCTTTCCTGCTCACCTTTCCACGAGTCTTCCAGCAAACCCACTCCCTCTGGGATGGTGATGGCCAGCGCTGTCCCACACAGCAGACCTGCCCCCAGGATGGAAACGAACTGCAGGCTTTTCTAGGGTTAAGACACGTGATTTCAGCAGATGACTGAGATTCCCCTCACAAGTTCTAGTTGTTCAACAAGTTTCCAAAACAACAGCCTTGCACATTATGAAGGCACGACAAATAAGACAAGATGAAGTAGATCCAGACAGTCCGCTATAAACAAAGACTGTGGGAAATCACTTACCTCAGACAGTCTGAACAACAGTGGGATGAATCCGAGCAGAAAGGAGCCTACAAACATCGCCACAGATATAAATGTAATAATCAGCCCTCCGTCCATGGCGACGACTTCTTCCTAACACAAGTATTTACCCGGTTCGCCCCTTTGCTTTCATTTCAGCGTTAGCTCCTACTGAGATCCGGGACGGTGTGCGTTCTCATTGGGTCGCTGGAGTTTAATCTCTACCATCAGACAACACCAGAATGCTGTTCTGCCTTTCCACGTCGCACCGCCGTGGCCGCCCCCCTCGTTTGCTACACAGCTGCTTCCCAAGCAGCAGCACCAAGTGTCCGACAGCGAGAACTGCAACCTGAGTGGAAGCAAAACTCCATTCCTCTGTGCCCCAGTTAAACATAACCCAGGCCGGTTTTGACAGGGTGGGTTAAAAGGTATTTTCTGGAGAGGTTTTACGCGCCCATCCCACACTGTAGGACAACAAAGGCGTTAATTGCATCTTTTAGGGCTTCGATTGCGCAATTGTTCACCACCCGTTTTCAGTTTGGAGTAAAATCTCAATCTCAACAAAGTACTCCCAGACCACACTAAGTGGACACTATAAAGAGCACAGTGAGTGTGTTAAAGACGAATTCCTTCACAACGCGAGGCTCCTGATGGAAGAAGAGGGAGTGTAGGTCACTGGCAGGACAGGTTACATAAGAAGTCGATACACTCCTTTTTGCATACCATTAATATAGTTTAGTACGTAAGTAAAGTTTGTAAGTTTTATGTCAATTGCTATTAAAATAAAGCACTGTGCAACAATTAAAACACGCTATCAAAAGAGAGAGTAAAACACAAGAAAATGTATAGAGGGCCACAAGTGCCAAAATAAATTACATACAAATTAAAGAATTAAATTTCATTTATTCATTGAAATTGGAAATAATTCTTATAAATGAAATGAACAGATGTTTAATTATTTAAATATTTATTCATTTTCAATTTAAATTAATTCACTACACATTTAATTAATATGTTATTTTCTGTATTGGCCTGCCATACAGTTCAAAAGTGAGAAACAGATTGAGACAGAAAGGTGCTTTAGTTTGAGTGTTTCAGAAATGGCTGAATAACCATCTCTGGGGTTTACAGAAAATGGTCAGAAAACGAGAAGTGAGCAGCAGTTCTCTAAATGAAAATGTTTTGTTGATGTCTGAGTTCAAAAGGAGAATGACCAGGCTGCTTCGAGCTGACAGGAAAGCAGTAGCAGCTAAAATAACCACACGTTACAGCAAGCACAAGACCAAAGTGGGCGTCACTTCTGTCGGCTAAGAACAGGAAACTGAGGCTACAGTTTGCACAGGCTCACCAAAATTGGACAATAAAAGAAGGAAAAAAAAAAGTTGCCCGCTGGCGAGTCTTGATTTCTGCTGAAACATTTGGATGGTAGAGTTAGAATTTGGCATAAACAACGTGAATGCATGGACCCATCCCGTCTCATATCAAAGGCTCAGAGGTGGTGGTGGTGTATTTTTTTGGGCACACTCTGGTACCAACTAATCCATTTAAACAGCACTATCACGTCAACACGGACCAAAACCTTTGAGTAATGTTTCCAGCACCTTGCCGAATCTGTGCTACGAAGAATTAAAGCAATTCTGAAGGCAAAAGGGGGTCCAACCCAGTACCAGTGAGGTATAACTAATGAAGCTGCTGCTAATTGACCAAATAAACCTGCAACAGCAAAACCCCGATTGTATAGAACTGAACACAAATTCAGCTTTCATGTGCAACTGAATAAAATAAAATTATAATATCAGAAAGATATTACTTTAAATTCCTCTACCACTGGACGATTGAACAGAAACTCTTATCATCAACTAAGCTGATTAAACACATTTATTGTTGAATGAACTCAGGGGAAGTACAGAATATGTCTGTACAGACAGACCAATGGAAAGAATGATAAACGAGTAAGTCGAATGTTGAGATATGCCATTGTTACTCTCAATATCTAGAATGATCTAAACCTAAAAAAGGCAAAGCACAAACAGAACAAACAAAACATTGTGACTGTGCACTTTTTGAGATGCAGAGACAAACAAGCCCACAACCTCCGTTAGAGACCTGCTGTTTAAAAAAAAATTACAACCCCATTATTTGCATTAAGTTTATACAGATCTTACAAAGATAGTACAAAAGAAAAATCCATCATTACAGAAATCACTGAAACCATGAGACTAACAAACGTAGATCTATAAGCAAATTAAATACAAGAGCACTGGGCTGGACAGCAGTAAGGTTGAATACAGTATAAAACATCTGGCTTAGTGAGAGAACCGTCCCATTAAAGTTGCTTAAATACAGAACCACTCGTATCCTACCTTTATCTCACCAAATACGATATATTTAACTACATCCAGTGCTTAGTGGAGACATGGAAATGTTAGTTGAACTGAGATTAGAGTTACTGGAAAAGATGTGTTACCTGTGCTGACACATTCAGACAGTTCAAGCCAGCTCAGAGGTATATTTAAAAAACAAACAAAAACCAAACGAAATCACCTAATCGTGATACAAAGAGCACAGGAATCAGCGGTGTCATACAATTGTCTTGTTAGTACCATGATGATGAACCTATACGTGGTACAAATACACCAAGATGTGCCCTTCTCCATCAGTCATACAAGTGGAAGATCAGTTAGCGCACATTTATTTTGTCTATGGTTCCAAAAGCTGGTACAAAACGTGTTTTAATATGATCCCATATCATTAAGTCAACAGACAGCAGTTGTGCTTTGCCTTTTATCATAAATGTTCTTCATTTTTTAAACATTTCATAGGGTAGCTCGTAGTGTTGCAATGTTGTTAAAGTATTCTGATTAGAGTTGCTGCGTTTCTTGATCAAATGTGGTCTTTTAGAGCATGTCTATATGCTCACAGACACTTCTGGGTCAAACTCGATTCCTTCACAATCCCCTCTTTCCTATTAAAGACAAGTACGACACAAAAAAAAAAAATCTGTAACTGTTATAGTTAAATCTTGCCCATTATTTAGTGTTATCGAAGAAAAGAAAAAAAAAAGAAAAAAAAAAAAGAACAGTCTACACCCCTAATCTCTCCTCATTGACTACAGAAACTTAAAATAAGCTATCGGCATGATAAAGTGTCTACATAAACATTGACATTAAAGAGGGCCTGACAGGACAAAAGAAGAAAAATGGCAGCCACCTGAACTAAAACTTAATTTCAAGCAACTTACAGGAAAACGTAAACAAAAAGGAAACGAGAACAACGCGTACAGAAGCACAGTCAGCATCATCTAAAACTGACCCGGGGAAGGGGGAACCAAAAAGGCCTTTCTCTCCTTCCTCATAGCTAGACCTTCCACAGGCTCTCAGCTCTGGTCCTTCTGCAGCAACCGTGCAAAGGTTTCCTCCCTTTTTATTTGGAGGCAGCATTAGTAGCAGCATTCCAACTGCAGTCCCAACAAAAGGTTCAGACCCAGAAACTAAGATCATTATCAGTGTAGTGTGCTGAGACATGAATTATCTTCTTCCACAGCTTAAAGGGTGTGTAAAGCATGACAGCGTTAAAAACTCCATGCCTACCAATAAATACATGTCGAAAAAAAGGCTATTTTACAAATCCAGAGATTTTTTTTTAATAGCTGTACAGTGTCAAAGCTTCCTGGAGTGTTAAGTAGCATTTTTTTCCCCAGTTTTTCAAGGCTTCTATGGAACTGGAAGAATCATGTGAGACCATCTCATCTGGACTGATAGCACTATCTGGCATAAAGGCTGCTCCCATCATCTCATGCGCTCATCTCTCCTAATCTTCTTATTTTCTGAAAACATCTAGTGCAGTTAGCAATTATGGGAGAAATCTCTCCACGTTTTTGAAGCTGCATGCCATACTGCAGTACCTTAGTGAAAGTGGAGCGTACTGGTCCTGTCATTCGGGTGCAATACCAAGGTAACTCCCCTTACAAGACAAGGCAATGATTTCCTTATGCATTAATGTCTTCTTTCCATTGGTCCAGAGAAAGCGACTGGGGTGTGCCTCAGTTGCGTCAGGAGCACGAAGATGTTGCTACCCTTTCGATGCCAGAGTAGATTCCTTCTCCAGTAGGTACACATAGGATACGGCCTGGCGAGGCCCAGTAAAGGAAATGTGAGAGTCTTTGTGCGACAGTCCGTTTAATTCTTAGTAGACAGGGCAGGGTGCTTATGTTAGTGGAAGGTCCCCCAAGGAGGATGAGATGTTTCGGAGAACCGTTGGTTCAGTTCCTCATTTAATTCACTCATTCAGTGGGCTCCTAAAGTGACTTGGCTTTCTATTCCCAGGTGCAATCATTGCCGCACTTCATTATCAATTAGGCTGTCCTCACCAGACTGAAAGGCTTCATTTAAGCCATTGTCAACACTGATTATTTCCTCGTCTTGTGAGGACCCCTGGCCGTCGTCCTCACCGCTGCCAGAACCAGTCTCATCTGAATTTGGCTCTTGTAGTACCTCAGCAATGTACATTTGCTGTAGGGGACAGTCAGAAATAAAAGAGTATTACAGTTTGGTACTCATCTTTATGTTTCTCTACAAGGTTTTTTGTTTTTTTAAGGCTTGGTTCTACAGGTTCTACCATATGTGTGTGTTTTTCCTAATTTATCCTTAACTGAAATGTATTGTTAAACAAGAAGCATGCTGATTATACTCCCTTTGTCTCTTCCGTTTAACCTTGTCAGGGTTGTGGGCGGGGCTGGAGCCCATCCCAGCTACTATAGGGTGAGAGGCAGGGTACACCCTGGACAGGATGTCAGTCTGTCGCAGGGCTAACACAGACAACTATTGGCAATTTAGTGTTTCCAATGAACCCATCTCCACTAACTGCATGTCTTTGGACTGTGGGAAGAAGCCAGAGTACCCAGAGAGAACCCACGCAAACAAAAAAAGACCCTTGCCTGATGGTGGAATTGAACTCAGGGCCTTCTTGCTGTGAGGCAACAGTGCTAACCACCATGCTAACACGCTGGCCTACTGATTAACTGTACCCCACTAACTGCATGTCTTTGGACATGCAGGGGACAACGGGAGTATATCTCTTTGGCAATCGTGGTCTTGGATAGGTAGGTTTCTTAACAGATTCTGTTTGATGCATGCATCTTGTCTTCATATATGGATGTGTTTTGCCATCATTAAAAATACTAGCACCTGCCACTGCCACCCTTCAGCCTCCTAACAGATATAGCTACAGTATCAATTTCAAAATCAAGCAAGTTAGATAATTTTGGTTGTACAGCCTGCTGTAGTGAAGTTCTTCACAATCTCACCCCATCCATAATTCATCTGTAAACTAACATTGCTCCACATGCACTGAAAAAGCACAATTGTGCATTAAAACTATATGTTACCCATCTTTGTCCTTTGTTTTTGACTTCAGCTACTAAAGGCTTTGGCAGAGCATCCTGCTTTTTAACAGGATGCTCTGAGGTTCATGTTGACATTGATAAACCACTGAATACATACCGCTGCCTTGTTGGCAGCAGAAGGACACGCTGAGTCTCCATTTTCCGATCCGTCCACAGCCTCTGTTTCAATCTGACAGAGAAAACACACATTGAAAGTAGTTGAGCATGAGACTAGAGTAAAACACTAGAATGGCTAATCAGCATGATTCTAAACAGCAATACGCTATAAAAAGTGACCATCTACCAACCTTGTAGTTGTGAGCGCTGAAATATTTAAAATACCCAAAGATGACGTGACAGAGGCAAATGATGATTGTGATGATCAAAACCACAAATGTAAACATGGATGTTGCGGCTGAAAACCCTGGAGGAAAGAACCGGGAGAGACATTTATTGCACTGGGATCTGTCTTTCATAAATAACACCAGGCATGTGTTAAGGACCAGAGTGGCCTCTAGGTGGAGTCGTTTTCCTACCCGAGCGAACAGTGGAGAAGAAGAGAAGCCAAAACAGGCAGAGGATAGGAGCAGCCACCACTTGGTTTACAGCTCCAGAATGGATCTTCTTGTCCAATTTAGATGGCAGATATGCATAATACATGTTGTATCTGTCTGCTAGGTGTTTTAGCAGCATGTACATCAGCCCTGCACAGGGAACAGAGGCAAGCCAATCAGTAAAGCTAATCCAATTAGGCCTGCCGATAAGCCACTGTATAAAGAACTGAATCACTGCATGCTGTCTGTCCTCTACATGTTTATCCTGCTGTAATTTAATCAGCAAACCATGTTAAAGTGAAACAGGAGCAAGCTAGCGGGGCTATTAAACAGCAGAACTCACCGAAAGGGACTATGATTGGGCAGGTTATGCTGTAGGTCATAACCACAGTGAAGACACACATCATCCAGGCATAAGCTGCCCCAAACTGGAACTCATAAGCCTGGTGCTATAAAGAGACAACAAGCCAACTTAAAACAAACATTTTAACTACCAAATGTGGCTTTTTTTTTTTTTTTCTTTGAGTAATAATCGACAGTTGTTATAAAAAGGTTGGATTACATAGTTTTCACCATTGTATTTCAGCACACAGTACAAACATAAAAGTGGCAGTGAAACAACCGCAATCACACCAGGCGATTTAAAATATTACTCAAACATTTGATCCAATATGAAAATTGTCAGAGAAAATTTTTCTAACTAGTCAAGTATCTCATGTCAGCAATACTCCAAAAGCCCAAGACATTTATGTAAATATCTTTTCACATTAAGAGCACTGCACATAGTGCATCTACCCTTCTGTGCCCTTATTCCCATCATATGGTCTCACTAACCCTTTTGACATTCTTTCTGTCAGCTGCAGAGCGAGCCAGACAGAGGCGGATCATGTACATCAGTAAACCAGGAATCCTCAGCAAGTCCATGGCATTACCGATGAATGCAGATGCTATGACATAGTTTACAAAGAAGGCTCCATTGTCAGGAAGGAAAACACACCTAAAAAGCAAAGAAAAAAGAAGCAATCATCAAAAATACTAAAATGAGCTTTGAAAATTATTGCAGGATTCAGTTTCATTACAGATTAATTCAAGATGTTTTTGGTATTGCTAAAGGACTGATATAAATATTAAATACATTCAAATCACATACTGCTCTATATATAATAGCATAGCACTGTGCCGTACACTACTCACTCAAATCTTATTTTAGCTTCCTGCAAGAAACTTTTGTCAAAAAGCCACCGGAAGAAAACATCCAAACTGCAAAGAAACAGGAAATGAAATTAATTATCTGAAATATTTCAGATGCTTGTACTGCTGGGCAGCGCAAAATAAAAACATACTTTACCTGGTGAGTCCAAGAGAGGGCAACAACAGGACCATAAAGATCAAGAAAGTGTAGCATTTATGCATCGTAGTCCTGTTTTCTCCTGACCTATACAACCAAATAAAAAAGTGAACACATTAATTTATGCAATACACCAAATCACTTTAAACTTAAAATAAAGACTACATAACTCAAATACTGTTGACCGCAGAGAATTTAAACCGTACCGGGTCCAGTGCCTTTCGAAGAAGGCAGAGTAGTAGACGACAGTAGGAAGTAAGGCAGAGAAAGACCACAGGAGGAGGGTGGGGAAGAACTGGGTGATGATTGGATTCTGAGGAACAGATCAGACAGACGAGGATATGTTTATGTAACTAAACAGGTGAATTCATGTGCTTCTGTATTAGGATGCAGACTTGTTATGCCTTGAACTCAAATGCTAAGAGAAAAACATGAATATGCTTATAACTTAAAATTTAATCAAGCATTCAAATTTTGGGACGCTCACATTTAAGTACTCCACTGGTTTGGTAACATTGAACTTGTCCATGGTGGAGATGATAATGGCAGGAGTGGTGAGAAAGAAGAGGAGGATGAAGAGGATACTGTTGATTAACAAGCAGCGGAGCCACCACTTCAATCCTCCCAGTGACAGATGATCCCTGTGGGATAAAGGTTATACAGCGGTTAGACTGACACAGTCTGATGACCTGCAGTTACGGACACAGCTGGCTGGTAAACTGATACTGCAGCTTAAAAAACAATAGCTCATCTGGAGTGAGGTAGTATTTTTTTTGAAAAATGGACTCATTACATCCCAAGCAGCCCTACTGTGGTTTTGCTGTGTGGGGGTGTTGTGTAGATCTCACCCCACTAAGCAAGCCACAGTTGCTTAGTAGCAGATGTGCCTTGGCTGATTTTCTTAGAGTAGAACGGCTGATAAAATAAAACCTCAGTTTTAGTTCCCTTCCACCCACCCTGTCTTTGTGACTTCTATTTCACCCAGAAACCTTATTATTACTTCCCCACATCCCGTCGCCTTATATGGGTAAGTAATGGTACTGAATCAAATTAATCAGTTAAGAGCGTTATGAATAAACAGTTACGAACAGCAGCAGCACTTGTTACTTAAATGTGTTCCTACCAGTAAACATTTTGTGGATCAGGGGCATAGGCGATGGTCCATTTTTGTGTATGCAGTTTGCCGCTGAATATAGAGCTTCTGGGCTCACGACGGCACTGACAGCCATGACACTTGCAGGCATTGAAGTCCTTTAAAATTCTGGGAACAGAGATCGTTGGGTAATGAGCCAAAGAGCTTGTCAGTTCAAAAACAATGCAGCAGACACATATACATTTATTTTCCCATGAGGGTAAGCGTACGTACATTGCAGCTGTGCCTTCATCCTCGAAGGTGACAAAAGCCATTCCTAAAGGTTTCGAGTTGATCTTCTCCCTCTCCTTCCTGCATTGTTCTTTTAAGCTTGCCTCCAAACGGGTATAGAAGCTCACTGCCTCTTCCTATGAAAGACAAAAAAAAAAAAAAAAGTGATGATATTTTTTAATGGTTTACTGGGATACACTGGGATTACTGTGTGAATGGGTGGATGACTGAATGTGTCAAGCGCTTTGGGGTCCTTAGGGACTAGTAAAGCGCTATACAAATACAGGCCATTTACCATTTACCAATGTGAAACTGTTGCATTTAACCAGTAAAAGCCATTTAGTGTGTTAAGGGGTTACACAGTCCCATAGCTTCATGAAGGAGCAGTGGAAAAACCATGAATTTTTAACCTGATCAAAAAGATTCAGTTCATACCCATACCTATTCAACTGATCTCACTACAGAGTCCACACTTCATACATTATGTTTCGACATAAGCTACACCAGTATTAGAATGCACTGTTTTAAGGTAAAGTTATACTCACCTGTTCACACCCTTTAACGATACAACAGCACAGGTGTCCACAGGGCTTTGGGTTGACCATGGTAATCTTCCCCTGTGTCTTCAGGTCAATAAAGAATTTCTTACTGCGTTCTGTCTTTTTCCTGAAATTAAGGCATCAGCAATTAGGATTACTGAAGATCTTCAAACATGCAAACACATATTTGGTTAAAACATTGTTACCTTTCAGTGCTAAGATACATCAAATTGGCTACATCGTAACAGAGACGAGTTTCCAGTACACGACAATTATATGCCTTCCTGTGAACCAAGGGCAGAGAAGGAGACAAAATGAGTCCATTTTAAAGTACAACGATTCATAACACATTCCTTATATCAGCACAGGGACTTTTCAAATATTACAATACCATCTGCAAGTCAAAATACCAGGGACACATATACAATTGCAGTTAATACTGTTTGGTCAGGTAGGATCTGAGCCAAACCACCCCAATCTCAATCTTAAACCACTGTGGCACGTGTCTTACTTAATTCTGCTCATCTGCCTTCTATTACGGAGAATTACACATACAGTCCTGCCATTGTCTGATCCTAACCTTAAAAGCCTTAAAAACCCTAACCCTAACAGAAAAAGGAATGGTTCTCATCTAACTTAATAGAGTTACTGCAAAGCAGCCATGACACCAAAGTACTGTACCATTTATATACACAGATAAAGTCTCATTATAGTTAAAATTAACCGTGGAGCTGGGGGCAAAATCCTTACTCAAAGTGCTGGTTTATCTCCTTTTCTTCTGCATATTTGGAGATCCCATTTATGAATAAAGTGCGTTTAACCTACATGGAGATGAAAAAAAAAAAGCGACAATCACTAACACCACACAGACTGACGTGTATCCAAACATGGTTTTCTGAAACCGTGCCACCCACCAGGTCATCCTCCTTGTATTGCATTTTGGATGTGTGCCGTCTCATGCTGTACACCGTGAGTAACAAGTAAAGAAATGCAAAGATGGTGTGCAGCCACAGTAGTGCGTTACTTGAAAAACAGAATGTAAAAAGGATTTGATTAGTGGCACAAAGGGAAGACCCAATTAACTTCTTTAATAGCATTTTATGCAGTATAAAAGGGACGCTCCGTTACTCACTCTGCTCCGAGATTTCCTATAGTGGTTCGCCCAAAACTATAGGCATTGTTTTCTGTGGAAAGAAAAAGCGAAGCAAGAGAATCACTTGATTGAAAAGCAACCTCTGCACAGAACACAGCAAGGAAATGTGGAAAGTGGTTTTAATTGGGAGAAAAGTAAAAGGATCATTTTTTTTGTAGGAAAAAGAATCGTTTGACTACTGACCTTCCAAAAATCTAAAAAGTGCTTATACCCTAGTGACCAATTACCTGTTAGTTTAGCAAATGACTATCCTCGCACAAGTGAAAGAACATAACTGGTAACACACAACATTGGTCTGCAGTAACATATAACACCAACAACTGCATTGGTTCTGTGCATTATAGGTTTTCTAAAACAGTCACAGAACTGCGCAGATCTATGCAGCAGAGAAGGTTGTCAAAAGGTCAACCCCGCCCCCCAACAAAAAAAAAAAACCCCAACAAGAACCCCAAATCAGAATAAAGATAAAATACCAAAAACCAAAGGAAAAGAAATAAAATAAACAAAAGCAGCAAACTGGTCAAACATTTAGAGAAAAACTATCGTAAATATTTAAAATAAAATGTAGCCTCTTAAATGTTACTCTTATTCACCTAGCAGATTTCCAGAAAAGTTCACTGGCAAGATGATGCCAACAGAGAGCACGCCCACCACTACTAACAAGCCAATGATGTGGCGCTGAAAGGACAAGTAATACACTGCATCGTCACCGCACTTTTCCCTTATCTCGTCTTCCCTTTAGAAAGAAAACAGGGGACACCTTGATCATTATTCAGAACAAAGAAAATTGCAACCTTTTATATAAAATAGACTTTAAAACAGGCTGACTCACTTGATCCGGAATATAGAAGTTAACCAATCGCAGAACCCCTAAAGAAGAACAGCACATATTTCACAATGTTGTACCAGTTTTCCTGTTTTATTATTGTTACTATTATTATCATCAAGATTATGCAGCAGCAATAGCACACTTACTGTGTCTCTATGATCAAAATCCACCGAGCTAGAGACTGATGTGAGGCGCTCATAGCGTTCATGCATGTCAGATGTAGTAGGAGAAACCATGCTATATGAAAAAGACACAACACACAGCATTTGCATGACATTACACAACTACCCAACATCACCATATACCATACAAGGATATTAGCTCTAGCTTTCAGGACAAAGGATAAACCTTCAGTATGGCAAAGGTAATGACACAAAGCAAACACGCTGTGAAATGATCTGAAGAGATTGACCCAAGGTAATGCTGTGTGTGGTTCACAGCAGATTTAAGGTGGTAAACCAGTAAACCTCAGAAACAATCTCTGCAGCCACATCTCATGCAGTGTTAGGAGCTAAGCGCTACAGGTTATTTGCACCGTTGCTGTCAGAATAAATGGTGCAATAAAAATGACACGGCAGAAACCATTCACAGAGGAAGAAACAGAAACAAAGCAACAATCCAGAGACAGACTTGGGGAGTTCTTCCAGCAGAGCCATAGGTTGTCCTTGCTAAATCTATTTACTTTATACGAATTTAATGCATGCCCCTGAGAGGAAATGGCAATTGATTTTACATATATCATTATGAAGAGAACTCAGACTCTGCTGGAATTATTATTTTACTTAGAGTTCAATACTACTGTAAAAGATGACGTCACCCGGGATTCTAAGAAATCTGATGGAATGAGTAAGGAGCCTGACGCTGGAAAAATCAGTCCTCTTGCACATGCCAGGTCTAGTACACAGGTTACACTGTAGGTGCTCCATGTTAGGGCCTGTCTATGAATAACCACAGATCAGGGAAGTATTACCTTTCCCCGCAAGCATCCTGTGTGTCTTGCTCATGCGGTGTGCTCACACAGAAGAAGCCCGTGCTTCATAAAGAGGTCAATACACAGATTAGCAGACAAAGATCCGATTAGGACAGTGAGAGAGGACAGGGACACCCAACGGCAAAAGCATGAGAGCGACAAAGAGAGGAGAATGAGTCGGAGCCTGGTGCTAGGAAATGCCTGAAGAAGGAAAATGCCAAACCATCAAGAGTTTAAAAAAAAAAAAAAAAAAAAAAGAGGAAAAACACGAAGAAACCAGTGTACCCTGAGCAGAGAGTAATTATGAGTAAGACGGTCTACAGAATGTCAAAAGGAAAGAAGACAAACTCAATGATAATGAGAGATAACATACAATTCCTGTTCTTCCAGACGACTGTAAAATGTATCCCTTTTTCTTCTATAATAAAAAAGAAAAAAAAAAGTAAATCAAAGCCATTCAGTTTAGTTAAGAGGAAATCACTCTGTTGGGGAAAAAAACAAGGGAACTGGTTTAGAGAAAATCTGGGTAGGCATATTACACCACAAACATACCAATGAAGGTTTCTGTTCACACTAGGATACATTATCCAGCCATACACACGTGTTCAGGACCTGGGCCCTATTTCAGGAAGCCGGTTTAGATCAACGCGGAGTTGCTTTAACCCCAAGTTAAACGCGCGCACGAGGATACATAAAGCCCTGATTAGTGGAGCACAGATTAAGCGAGTCACCATGGAGACGGAGGGAAAGAAGGCGCGGTCAATGTATCTTACAGCGCTTGAGGCCGAAATTCTGATGGCAGCATATGCCGATAACATGCAAATTTTGCGGAAAAAAAGTAACACAGCCTCAGCTGCAAAAGAAAGGGAGCATGCATGGCAAAACATAGCCAACAGAGTCAATGCGTGAGTGTTAATTTAAACATTGATCTAGGGATTTCCACCCATTTAACACGTTATTTTATTATTTTTTATTTTATTTTTTATTTCATACATTTTATTTTGTGATGTGATGTGAGCGCAGGTGCAACCCAACAGGCCCCAAACGTGCCTGGCAGCAAGTAAAAATGAAATATAAAAATATAGTCCAAACAGGTAAGGTGTAATTGTATTATGAGCCATAGTGCTTGGTCTGTTTGTCCGATGTAAATCGATTGCAGTTAGAGGCTACATTAATTTTCTTTCTGTAAGCACTTATTGAAATTATCTGAGCACATTACAAGTACATATTTGCTTACTCTGTATGCTCAAATGTGACCCGTTATAGCCAACAGAAAAAAAAAGCGGAGGCCTGAAAAACAGGTGGAGGTCCTCCACCACCACCACTCACAGAGGCTGAGCAGTTGGCTTCCACATTTGTGATAATGTAGGCAGCATCACATATGATCTTCACAGTGCAGAGAACACAAATTAGCATCCATTACTATAATGAAATAATTTGTTAGTTTGAAATGCTACAGGGAACTATGTACCTGTACATTAATGCTGTGGAAAGACTTCCTGTTCACATAGTCTCCTTCATTTACTGAAGGAGCAATGATTGGAATGTGAGTACCATCTATACAGCCAATCACGCCTGGGAACCGTGAAAATAAATGTAAAATTTAAGTAGTAGTTCAAGTATCACCACATCATGAATTAAGTTTCGTTCATCCTGATACCTGCAATTTTGTGGCATCCCTCTTTGATAAATCTTGTGGGTCTATGACCGGGGAACACCACAAACGAGTACAGGAGACGTTTCAGTGCAACTGTAACATTCCTGACTGCCCGACAGACGGTAGCCTTGGAAACGTGCTCAGCGTCACCAATATTATACAGAAAGCTCCCGTTTGCAAAAAACCGAAGTGCAATACAAATAATATGTACAGAACTGAGAGCATGTCCGCGATGTGTCACATGCGCAATATTAGGCCTGAAGATGTTATCCAAATAAATTATAGATTGTGCTGAGAAACGGTAACGTTCACACAGAAAATCATCAGGAAATGATAAAATGTCCAAACGCGCTCTAATCACTCTCCGGAGAGCTCTGCGGAGAATTTGGGCTTCAACATCTACTGGCTCTTCAAGGAAGGGGCACGCCATGTCTGACACTTCCTACAGTCAGGTTTCTGACAAAGAGGCGGAGAAAGTCAGGGTTAGTTGAAGTAAACCTGCTAGGGGGCAGGTTAGCTTCACGGAGTGTCGTCATAGTAACTCACTCAGAATTAATCTAAACTCGCTTTGTGAAACCGAAAACCCAGAGTTTTCGTTAACTCAGGGTATACTTACTCAGAGTTTGCACTAAACCGGCTTCCTGAAATAGGGCCCTGGGATGTAGTAACCACTTTGTTTTTGCAGCTGTAACAAAACATTCATCATATGTAATCCCCGTTTTTGATTGTCCAACTTTCCTGGAGAGGTAACAGCCTCTTTTCAAAACATGAAAAAAAGACAATGATCTGAAGTCAGCACAGTGTCGTGGGACAACAAACTACATTTCCTGTCTGTTACAAAAGTGTTCCATGCTGCCACCCCCCTCCCATCCTCCCACCATGCTGCAACCTCATCCTCTGCTCACATGCAGCTGCAAAAATAGTCTAGCTGCAACATCACACAAACACAGCAGGGGGGACATGGGTAATGGAGCACTGTGTCATGTAGTTCCCAGAGTTCACAGTCAAAGAGGTCTGAATTCAGTCTCTTAATCCGATCCATTTAATTTTATGGTGTAGCCCTAAAATCATTCTTTGTTAATAGGCATCTATTTGGCTGCTTCCAAAACTTTTCTAGTTAAGCATCCTAATTTATCTGGCAATAATACATCATCATACAATAGCATGAACTACAGTCTTCCGGGCTTAGATGTGGACATTAATGTTGATGAACTAGGGGTACATAAAGTACCAATAGTTTAATTATTTTTTGCTTCTTTGTCAATTTCAGGCTTTTTCCTTATAATGTCAAAGTGGATAAACTATGTATTGAAGTACAAACCATCACATGGCAGACTGAAAGGGTGCTTTTCAAGGAAAAAGTGCTGAAACTGACTTCCTGTCTGGGCTAAAATCTTCACGATGTCTGCTTCTGTCAGAGGAATTAGCCTCCTCTTCGGGGTCAAAAAACATCCAAAAGGAAACGATGGCAGGACTTAAATTACGACCCTTGTAGGGCTAAATGATATAATTAATATTTTTACAAACAAATCAATTCTCTGTTTTCAGGCCTAATCTATTAGGTTATTTTATTATGATTAAAATTAGTTTAAAAAAAAAAAAAAAAAGCTTGAAAACTAGTTTGAAAAGTTGTAAAATGTAAAAATCAAATCAGCAATCCTGCGGAGCAGGTGTGTCAAACATAAGATCCAGGTGCTAGAATTGACACGGCCCAATGGAAGGCTGGAAATGTGAAAGATGGCAAAAGGTTTTGGACTTTTATCTCCATTTTCAAAGGTTTTGCAGCTTTTCCTATTGATAGAGACCTCCCTTTATTCACGATAAACCAAAGGGATTAAGATACACAATTATGTGACAATAAAGTTTCTGTCTATATAAATCTTTTTTGAAATTTTACTATTTTTTCCTTATAGAACCACATTTCATGAATTGAATGTGTAGTTAAATATCTTTACACTGATAGAGTGAGCCAGACACAGTATTACACTCGGAGCTGGGCCAAATGTCTAAAGGTAAATAAACCGCAGATAAAGAAAGCTGGATACACAGCAGAGTCAAATCTCTTGCAAATTATCCAGTTAATCCGTGCCCACAAACACACATAGTCATGATTTCACCATTTAAAAAAAGGCAACATTACAATCCAACTGTGTACACGGATAACCAAAGTCTGGCAAAGTCCTAAGCTGCTCACACCTACGCTAACAAACAAGCCTTGCATGAAACTTTGGTCCAAACCCCAGCAGAAAAATCAGGCTTGCTGTTTGCCATTTGTAAAGTTACACCTAATTTAGTATAAATATTTGGTGCATAAAATATAGCATAACCATACCAGTATAAATAATTTTGTAGTTAAATAAGTGTAACACAATGAGTAGGTTAATAATTTAAAAATCTGTAGTTTAGAGAACGTGGTAACAACTCAAAGTTCAACCCTGTGAACAATGTTTTCAGTCTGTTTTATCCACCAAAAGGTAATGAATATGTTTTTCAGCTCTGAAAAACATGAATGTGAATACATGAATGTTTTCCATTATCAACTACATTAAATACTAGGGGTGCAACGATACACAAAATTCACGGTTCGGTTCGATACTTTGGTGTCACGGTTCGATATTTTTTCGATACAAAAAAAATGTTCATGCATTTTTAATTTGTCATTTATTAAAATTATAAATATATATTTTAACTCAAAAGTACAGTTTTTAGATTTAACCCTAACCCTTGTGCGTGTTTTTTATTTTGACAGCGAATGCGCACCTGCGGACCACTTATGTGCAGCCCTGGTTATTTAGCTCATCATATCGCAGCCACAGAAATTCTTTTGTCCATGAAACCATAAAGCTGCACTTTCTTTTTGCCTTATAGTCTGATTTGTCATAACTTCTCTGTTTTGTGGTAAGCTTTTCTTTGGCTGTCACTTCTTCGCCCTGTCCTGTCTTATTTGGCTCAGCAGAACTGAAATGCTTTTACACACGCACTCACATAAGCTCAGCGATTCTCTGCGCGATCAACCTCTCACATGTTTAAGCTTGCTGTGGGAGATTTCACTTGTCATGTTTGCATAGTAAGCTAACGATTAATAAGACAATGTCAGAGGAATTGGTGCACAAATTGTCATCACTCACAGATCAGTGCTGTCGCTCTCTATACACAGTTCGCACGATTGCAAAGTGAAAGCAAAAAAACAAGCGCAAATTCAAACGTGATTTCAATATGTCACATATTGACAGTGGCTCACCGATGCCAATGACATAATTACCCAGCTACATTTCTGAAAGAATGCAAAAGCATTGACATATATTTTTCCTACAATAGCCCGACGGGCAGGGCAGAGATAGATTTTGGTAGCCCGACTGAAAAAAATCGCTAGCTCCGGGACGTCGGGCTAGCGATATTGCGAGCCCTGTATCTGATTGAGGAATCACTCATCTTTGGAAAAGAGAGTTTATTACAGAGAAATGTCTCTTTCCAAAATAAAAGCTATACTATCCGCTTCTTCTGGGCTATATTCTCAGCAGCATAAGGAGAATCATGCTGTCTAAATGACTCGGCTAAAGTTAGTAGCATGCTTGTTGTTTTTGTCTTTGCACTAGGATGATGTCGGTGTAAATGTGCAGTCATATTCGTTGTGTTCCCACTAGTGCTTTCAGGTTAATCTCGTTGAAATGACCTTAACGCCACAACACGGCAAATCTCCGTTAACGAGCTACCGCCGATCGCCCCGTGCATGGGGCTAGACGGCCAACACGTTCACGAGCTAACTGCGCTAACACACTAGTTCCCACCCATGTAATTGAGCATTGCATGGCACATCCAACATACTGTTTTACTTGAGTCCATGACTCGCTTACCTTCGGGGTCATACATCACATGAAAACCAAAATAATTCCAAACGCCAGATCTGAATGAGGTTCAATTTGCCTGTTGCAAGGAGAGCTTAACTTCTGTCTCGCTAGCTTGCCCTGCGCTCTTCCTTCTGACTATGCTGTCTGTGTTGAACGCTCAGTGGATCTGCGCTGGACAGTGCAGCCTAGGCGGAGTAGTCGAACGCAGATTCACTGAGCGCTCAACACAGACAGCATCGTCAGAAGGAAAATTGATAAAATAAATTACAAATGTTGTATTGTTCGATACATATGCGTACCGAACCGAAAGCACTGTATCGAACGGTTCAATATCAATACGAATATCGTTGCACCCCTATTAAATACATATTTTTAGAAGACCATCGTAATACCTGGTTACGTCATCCAGAGATATGAATAACCATTACCAATCATGTTAATCCATTAAATGTACGATAAAATGAGGTTAACAGCTTTGTTGCTAGACTGGTCCAGTCTAGCAGACCAGTGTGTTCTTATTACCTTTCGGCATCAGTCACTAGAGCGAGGCGCCCATAGTCCCATGCCACTTTTCTCAAGATAGAGAACACAAACAGCAGACCCTAAAAGCACAAGAGAAAGAGCAGGTCAACACCTTCAGTACCTTTATTTACATTACAGGGACCTACTGAACTAAAGTTGCATAAGTGCTTCGGGCTATTTATAGTTTAAAAACACTTTCCTGGAACTATTTTTATTTCAGTTCTTAGAATTGTAATGACAACACAATACACAATATTAAAGAGCCCACATGTGATGATGAGGATAGCATTATGCCTTACGTAAAAAGGTGCTCATAAATAGTAATGTTATGGTCCATATGAGTGACAGAAGTACTCACCAAGAAGCACATAAAGTCAAGGGCAAGGACAGTAGGCACCCCACCAAAGGGCAAACCCTGGAGTACAGTACTCCTAATTCGAGCAGAGTAACACATTTCCGTAGATTTATTGCGGGATGGTGCCGGCGATGTTCCAATGCAGTTCACTGTCACCCCCCAGAAGGTTAGTATTAAAATCAGTACCTTGTACATCACTGCAGCATGACAAGAACCTGTAAAAAGAAAGATTAATTTTAATTTATTTATTTTTTACACAACTACATACACTGAAATCAGTGTATGTAGAATAAATAAAAACCGATTGGGAACTTAAATGAGTCAAAAAGATCTCTGGACTACGGAGCCAGGCAGCATGTGAACCAAACCTCCTCACATCTACAGTACAACCAAGTCCACCTGTAAACCATTCTCCCTTCTTCCGTCTATGTCAGCTACTTTCAGAAGACGACATCAGTGTCTGCATACCCAGTAAATGATCAGAAATGGAAGGGGGACAACCAGAAAGGCCCTGTCACACAAGATAATGTCATTTTATTTCCCATTTTAATGACCAGCTGGTGTTTCCGTCATGTCAATAATCACATGTTGGAGAGGCAACTTCTGACCGCACAACAACTGAAATCCTGCTTTTAAAACATAGTACACTTTCTGTTCCCTCTTTACAGACACTTTTGGTGTTAATGACACATATTTAACTTTGTACTGAATTCATGGGAAACAACTGTGGTAAGCACAAATTATACTCTGCGCATCTTGGCAGTCAGCTAGCAGACATTTCCTTTTCATTCCAGCAACAGTAAAGAGACCAACACTGTAATCGCACGAGAGAATTGTTTCTAGACAACATCAAAGTCAGCGTTTACGTCATTAACATGAGTCCAGTCAGGCTTAAAAGATCTGGCCTACTGGGATAAGCCTACCAGTAGCAAAATTTCTCTAATCCATTTCAGAAGGAAACAAACAGCTGACTTAAAAATCTACTTAAAGGATAATGATGAAAAGATACTGACATGTTTAAAAGTCTGAGCGTTATAATGAATTATGGGAGAAGTATTTCAAATCCCAAAAAGGATTTTACTACAAACATTTCAAAGTGAGTTTAAGTTTAGCTTAATTTTCCTCTCTAGCACACAGAAAAATGATGGATTACTTCAGACTACTTAAGGTAAATATTTGCTGACCCAGAAAAAGGATAACATTTGTCTAGAAATAAAAGTAAATTACTACTACTGTATCAAATATTAGGGCCATCCTAATAAAACACTAGCCATCCATTCAGTGCTTTTACCCTCTGAGACTTTAACATATAGAAGCTCTGGACCCACCATGCTACAGAGTCGTCATATAAATGTAAAAGTATTACAGCATTCTGGCTGGCAGGGAGGACACAAAACATCATTTTTAAACCTAATTAAACAGGGCAACACATTTAGAAGACTGGTTATTTCACACATACTAACCAAAAAGCTGTTCTGAGAAGAGCTGGAGAGGGCGTTTTCATTATTGGACTGCTATACTTGTGCCCTTCTACCCACTATTATCAGCAGCAACCACAATGCTGCTCATCTGCCATAACACTAAGTCATTTATCCGCTCCCTGGAATGCTGTGACTTCACTCAAGAGGGACGTAGCCGGAGCTGAACAATACGCCGATAGAGACCACAGAGTTCAACTGGACCGGTCTCAACCCAATGAGGACACAACGCACATGCCCACGGTACATTCAGCAACACTGAACCACTGCAAAAGCAGACACCAGCAACTTAAGTATATCAAGAAGAACATACTGTAAGACCTGATACACACATTATATTATATATTATTTGTGATAGTAAGCCTAACAAATCAAGTATTAATTGGATTCTAGAGTGATGTCATCCACCATAATATACAAATCCCACAACTGTATAGATTTACACATCTGACAGTTTAACCAAGTACCGAATGTATTTTGTTATGTAATGTAGTTTAAAATAATCTGAACTCATCCAGTTGTGGGTTGAATCAAATATTGTTGGAAAATGCAAAAAGTTGACAGTTTTTAAAAAAAAGCTTTGAAGTAGAAAGTTGTTGTTTTTTAACAATACAGTAAAACTGCAATAAAGAATTTTCTTTTTATGCTTATTTTTGATTATACTATACTAAAAAGGTATTTTGGGGTTAAAAAAAAAAATGTTTTAATGGTGTTACTAGGGGTTCACGCCTGCCTGCCTCCCCCCCCCCCCACACACACACAATATTTTGGTCGCTACCGTCATCTTGTCTCCTTAAACCTGCTTTCTTACCCAATTATCTGCATTCACATCACACTGAGGTGTCTGTAAACATAACTTCCCTTCCATTTAGTATTTCTTGTTAAAAATGCATTGACTACACACTGGAATTTCATTGCATTACGTTTCTTATCAAGCAAAAAAAGACTGATGATTACGCCGATATACATATTTGAAGTGCATTTCTACATTGCCTCTAGAGACGTCAAAAGTAAAAAGAAATATTAACTTATCGACAAATGATCATCAAACATCAAGCATTTTATGTGTATTAATTGCTTTTAAATGGATTTTAATGTCTGAACGCATTGTAACAGATTTTTGGCTATAACAGTTGTGATTGATATGGAGAAAGGATGTGGCGCTCACATGTATTCCATGAGGTCATCGTCTTAATCTTTATTTTCCACCTTCCCTTTACTGTAAACAGTGTGTAACATTAGCTAACACCAGCTTAGGAATAGAGTCTGTGTACATCGACCAGCAGCTTCTTCACATTAGCACAGTGAAACTTGTGGTTGAAAGTTCAAAGGATCAGTAGCATCAGTAATAAAGTGCTTGTGTTCTGTAGAGAACATACAGTGTGGACATTTCTTACAATGATAATGCAAGGTTACTTTTTATTTCATGAAATCCAAAAAAACCCAAACAAAAACAAAACTATAACTGGCGCAATTGTTTCAAACCCAACATGTTACTTAGTAACCCAAGCCATTTTACAATCTGCATTAGGAATGTGCACTTACTCATCCTTGCAAATCACTTCAAGTCATAACCTAGCCCATCTATTCTGTTTAGGATCTATGCTCAGATATCCCATGAAGTGAAGTTCAAATATTGGGCACTGTGAGGGCCCAGTTTATGTTTGATGGTTCATGGGTGAACTACTAATACATTTTAGAGTGCAGCCTTCCTTTTAATGTCAGTATCTTCCCTAATGACACAGTATTTTCATCTGCAAAAACAGAAAATTTCCATCCCTATGATTAACAAGTACAGTACTGCTTCCTATTCTCTCTAAATATACCTTTGGCAACTGTGGCCAAAGGGCAGCATTTTAACTTATCTGTATAGAGCACTCTTTCCAGACCATCCTGTGTTGTTTACAGACATATGCGGTTTTTTTGCTCTGCCTCACAGGGATATTTTGTTTGACAGCTCTACTGCAGACATTTCCTTCAAATTTGTTACTCATATGAATGATTCAAAGAAAACAGAAGCCTAAAATTGCCTTTTTAGACCAAAACTTGCGACACCAATCAATAATAAGAGTTCGGTTTTTCCTGCATGGAGTCATTTTTGGCACAATTTGTTAGACCCAAAGCAAATCAGCTCCATTGTAATAATGTTTTAACCAGTTTTATTAATATAATGTATAGATTTCAGTCAAATAAGCAAACAATGTGTCACCACTACATGGTCCTTCCAAGCCAAACATTTAACATTGATATAATTTAAGCAGAAGACATTGACTGAAAGAATGACAGATAAATAAACTATAATGAAGATGATATACAACCTCAAACTTAATCCAAAACCTGGAGGTTTGTTTAATTTTTGTTAGTAAAAAAACTAAAAACGAATTATACTTGGAATACACAATAAGGAACTTTAATTTGCAATATTTCCTTAACCAATAAACCAATGAAATTTTCATCAAGGGCTGATTTTTCTTGCTTTTGGATTGCAACTAACATCAAATCCAAAGAGCATTTGAATTACTTAAAATTTGAACAGCGCCATCACTGTGTGATCATAGCATGACTCAGCGTTGCATAAATATTGTACAACCTTTCCACCTGACGCTAGTTGTCATGGTACCATCAGTCTGGCTTGCTTCCTCCAACTACAAATATGAGGAGGGTGAATGTAATGGGAGGATAGTCAAAGCTTTTCCATCTGAAGCTCGATGAAAATTCACTCTAGACCATTTGTCGCAGCTTAAAAGAAAGAAAAAAATTCTTTGTTTCAATTTCTCAGATACTATAGCCATTTAATTAGTCAGCAATAATCACAGGAAAATCTCTACTGCAACAAATGAAATGAAAACAGACAAACAGACTTCCTAATTCAATTTGATGCCTTAATACAGACACATACGCACACCCTTTTTTTTTTTTTAAAGGCCACATTCATCTTAATGCACAATGTTGCAAAACTCTCATATTTTACATGTATAATTAGCAACAGCACACATATTTATGCCATTACCGCATGCAAGTCATTTCTTCTTTAACCATCCTAAGTCAAATATTTGAACAGGCTTTTTTTTCCCTACCTGTGCTTTAAAACACTGGGTTAGGTCGCAGATTTGCAGCTGTCAAGTAACACTGGCTTACTTTGCCAGCTAAATATAGTGAAATATAACACATGGTGGACACACATGAGGCGCTTGCAGGAAGCTGAACTGGTTTTGGTCAACTCACAATAAGTTGCTATGACATGTGACTTGAAAAAACAAAAACTGTTATTTCATTTGTATTTTTTTACGAGTGTTGGTTCAAAGCAGTCACCTTGTAAATTATTTCCTGGCGCTCATAACAGCAGCACTCAATGTATACAACCAGTGAACAAGTACTTCTTATGCATGTCATTCCAACTGACTTTCTGCCATCAGCTTTCAAACACTGCGTGATAAACTTATCAGCAATGTGAAACTGGAAAAACAAAGAATCCGTGCACACCCTGTAAGAAAACTGCCAAGGGAACCTGGCAGAGACAGCATTTCCACAACTGCTCATTTATTCAAACTCTACTTTTGAATCCACTGATACTTTTTCCTCTTTGTGATCAAAAAACCTCCTTTACATTTTAATGAATTTGTGCTCTGCATTAAGACAATTATCAGACTTCACAAGAGCTTTCCAATAACGTTGATGGCTGATAATGCAGAATTGCATCTATTTGAATTGTTAGCCAGTAAATCATTGACAAACACACAAAGGCTCAGCTTTGATTATCACAGATTTTGACAATGTCAGGCTGATTTCATAATGTCTTCAAGCATTAAGTTACAGTGAAAATGCATAAATTCAACAACAAAGATAATTTGCTATCCTAATAAAACTAGACAACAAATTGCAGCTGATGCTATATTATAGAAGACTACTACACAGTACAACCGAGCCTTAAGAGTTACATAAATCCAATGAAATGCATTATGCCTGTAAAAGTAATCCAGCTACTGTAATTTAATTCCAATTTAAATAAAAATGAAAGGAGGCACATGTTCCAATCTACTGAATTCACTGATAGGACAGAAAATCTGTTTTTAAAGTTGTAGTGGTTGTAATGAGGTTTAATGCAAAGGGAAGGTTATCCATTTCAGTGTCATTATTAATTCAAGACTGGGCAGCTGGATGGAATTTAAGGCATCCATTTGCATTCAGACTGAAAGGTGCTTTTACGTATATTTTTCATATTTATGGAAGCAAGGCCTGGCCAAAGAAAGGCTTGTATTTCACAAAGCAGTTAAAATAAGGCATTTAAGAAGGAGAAGAAAAATGGAAGGGCCCTTTGTTTTGCAGCTTATATGAAAACGGTATCAGTGGCAACATGTCAGAGGTATACTTTTTCAAAGGTTTTCCCCATTTATGCTTATTCATGCTATTGCACCACATTATGAGCAAACAATACGCCTGGTAGCAGCCTGTGCTTTCCCTGTATAGGCTACGCACAAGTATAGCATTTAGTTTTATATCCAAGCTACCACCAGCCATCAGTTCGTGAAGAAGCCAAAGTCAGAAGAGCCAGTAGATTTTAGCTTTTTACTATGATGCAAATCCCAAGACAAAGCGATTAAAACCACCTTGATGGACATCCGAGTAATGTTCGGAATTATTGATCTTCTATTGATTAGCTAAACCCTTGTCAAACTACTGCCTTTGAACACGCAGCTTAATGTCACGACTGCAAATTAAAGCTTCATTGTCCAACGCCTCCAAGCACAAGCAGTCTCTGCGTAGCCATGAAATTATAAGGAACTCCAAATATTCTTAAAAGCTTTTATGACGAACACTCTGGCATGTCTCCATTGATCCACCAGATCGTGGAAAAAAAGAAAAAAAGATCATTAAGAAACTGGCTTGGTCTTGGGCGTGTAGTGCGAGAAGGGCAACTGAAATAAAACCAACCTTAAAGCACATTTTTTAACAAAATAATAACTATCAACGAGGTTAATTTTTGTTTCATAACTTCCATGAACTGTGTAAACAACCAGCTCTCAATACAGCTGAGGCTAGTTAGCCTGACGCTAATAGTAACTGCATGTTTACCCTCTTATTGTTTGACAGGAGCTTACGATGGGCTTTCGATACTGTAAACGACAAAGTAATATTTTTATTTTTTATTTCTGCGAACTGCTGGTATAAGTTTACTGATAAGAAAATCAACTTACCTTGATATGCTACGCAGAAGGGACAGAAACTTTAACAAATTGCTAAGGTGAGCTAGCAATCAATTCAGCTAACGTAGCCCCGTAACGTAGCAAATAACAGGTGGAGAGTGTCCAGCATTTAAAGACCGTCGACTGATTTCGACCCAGTGACTGTGTGCCCACCAACAGCCAGCTGGAAGTAGTTTGTCGAAGTGTCAGTACTAAGACAAAAGTTACTATCACCGTCTGTGAGCCGGTTAAACAACTATCGCTAACCCAACCAGTTACACTGGAGGCAGCCCGGGTTGGAGCGTGTCTTATGCAGAAGTAGATCACATAGGCATAGTCTCCATAAGGGAGCGCTTCACCGTGTAGCTTCTATTCTGTTTTATTTCTACAATTCCGCTGGCGCCTCTCTATGACGTAAATCAAATGACAAACAAGCTCCGTTTTTGTGTTTAACCTTTTCCTTTTTGTGAGGACTGTCTGTACGGAAATGAAATGGTTCGCAGTAATACGTATAAAACTAAATAAATAAAAACATATTTTCTTAAGTGCAATAAGAATTATTTAACAACAACATGATAACGCATATATCTGCTAGGTCGGTTGGTGGTCGCCTGCTGATGACGCCATACTTTTGACATTGGCATAGGGCGTAATTAAAATATAGGTAACGATTAGCGAGACATTTGTTTTAAACTTAAAGCTTCTTTCTATAATTATTATATGTGATATAGTATTTGTTGCAAAGACTATAAAGAAAGAAGTGTTCGGCTCTGTTATAAGCTTTAGTCTGGCTTCCATGTGATTGTTAGCTAATGCCTTTAGCTTACTAGCTGCTAACTACACACTATTTCTCTTTTCAGCGGACATAGTATTTGCTGTAATTATGGCTCTTCCCTGGCTCTCAAGATCCCTTTCTGGGCTACTCATGGAGACGGCGTCCCTAAATTGTCAGAGGAATTTCAGGTAAAATTCTTAGAAATGTTGTATTGTGTCCATTGTTAGACCATCTAAAGAAACCAATTCAGCAAAAATAATCCAGTTGACCAGAAAACGTAGCATTTTTATTGCAGCTTTAAATATATTGCGTAATGTGCGTATGTGACACCGCAGTGCTGTTTTTAAACTCTTATATATTTAAACTGCATTTACTGTAAATCTAAGTTTAAGACGTGGATGGAAACCCGAATAAACTTTTGAATAGTGAATGTCTAAAGTCATTAGTAGTCAAGCTGTAGTGCTGGGTTTTATGAGCTGATTATTTTCAGACATGCGGGAAAAAAGGATGTGAGGTTTGTTTGTTTTTTGTTTTTTATTATTTGAAGGGAAGGTCCTTCCATGTGTGAGTATTTTTCCCTATTCTTCTAAAGTCACATGTAAACAGTTTTCCTGAAATATATGCAAGAGCTGGTCTCATAGGACAGGCTGAACACTTTCATTTTACAGCAGTGGCGTGCCCCTCAGCCTCAATGTCCTATTATACAATTGAATTTTCTAATTCAGTTATCCGGTGCAGTTTGTGTCCTAAATTACCCCCATGAGCCAGCCCTGAATCATTTCTTTATTAAGTGCTTATGGAGCAGTATAAGAGGCAACTTGTTCAATTTACAATATCACATGATATTTAGCTTTATATTTTAGTAGAAAAGTGGATTACTTGCATACCTGCTGACTGAGAGATCTAAGTGACTGTCATGGTCAGTGATGCTTGGTAATGAGTAATGAACTTAACTCCTTAAGTTGGACAGGACTAATATACTCTTTGTCTTGTCAGTGTATCTGCTGTTGCTGCAGCCATTCAAAAAATGACAAGAGTACGTGTAGTGGACAACAGTTCTCTTGGAAATACTCCATATCACCGTCCTCCGAGAGTGATCCATGTCTACACCAAGAACGGCGTAGGAAAAGTTGGTGACAGAGTGTTACTTGCCATTAAAGGACAAAAGAAGAAGGCGCTTATCGTTGGACACAAAATGCCTGGAGAGCGGATGGCTCCACGCTTTGATTCTAACAATGTTGTACTCATTGAGGACAATGGGAACCCCACAGGAACAAGGATTAAAGTCCCTGTACCCACACATCTACGTAAACTAGAGGGAGATTACTCTAAAGTATTGGCAATTGCCAATTCATTTGTCTAACTGTGTCAAATATGTGAACATTTTGTGCTCAAGTTGTCTTCAATAAACTTTAAACGAACAGATGTTATTGCAATTGTTTTTGGTTTTTAACTTGGTACTGCAATTAGGTCAAATCTTTATAAACATGTCTTTTTTACAGAAGCATCCCAAAGCTTACAATAAATACAGGCTTTACCTTTAAAGCATAGACACTTCTTGTCCAGTAGCCAAAGAGAATGTGGGGCAAACTTGTGTTGTGGAAACAATGGAAAAATATCATGAGCCTTTGAATATTTATTGACGGCACGAAATACATTCGTAACACATGACTGGCACATTTTACTGGTTGTTCGTACCATGATTTTTTTTTTTCTGTGTGTATAAGGCAATCATCAGTATCATGTGATTCCTGTAAAGGTCACTAAAAGTGAACGGATACATTATTAATGTGAGGCAACTTCTCAAGCAGCTTCAACTATAATGCAAGTGCAATTTAGTTAAAAAAAAAAAAAAAAACAAAACCTAAGAGGTGAGTGGCTTCAATTCATCAACGTCATGTTAAACAGGTTCAACTCAGTACATATTAAATGTTTCAAGTTTGTCACTGACATCAGATTGGCTCCGTAGTGACACCTACAGGTGTAAGAGTGAAACTGCTGACTCAACACTAAAACTAAAACAAGATTTAAACAAATGAATGCACAATTACTGAGAAACTAAAGCACTTTTAGAAATAGCACAGAAACAGATTCTCAGACAGACTTCAAAGAATGAAATTGTCAGCAGAGAGTGACATCAAAATTAAAACATGTAAAACCAACTCGCAGTAAACATTGCAGCTAGTGATTTTCTACATGCACATGGCCATGCTCTGTAAATAAAGATGACACATTTATATCATATGGTGACGGCTACATGCTGTAGCTTTGCATAGATCCTAAAATATGTCCAGGATGCACCACGTTGGCTTTGCTGGACTTTGGTTTTCTGTTACACAGCTATTTTGCAACTTTTATTTAAGCTGAGGTGGGATGTGTAAAAGGATCTGAAGGTTTCTAGGGCAAAAGGGTCTTCATAGCTCCAGCTTCACGGCAGTCTGCAGGCACTGTGCCCTTACTCGATACACCTTAACAGAAGGTTCTCTTCAACCACACATGGTCAGATAAAGCCACTAGCAAGGTAACAAATAAAGTTAGACAAACAGAAAAGTTTGACAAAAGGATACTGGATACATTTTCTTTTTAAAACAGCACTCACCTCTGTCAGGGTCATCTCTGCCTCTCCTGATCCTGCCTCGTCAAATTTTCGGAAAGACCCTATTAATTCAAAGTTTTCATCATTTATTGCCACTGCATTAATAATGAAATATGGTGCCACTATGCTGCTTTTATTTCTAATGTGTCTGTCAACATTACTTACTAAACATGGCTTCAAGCTTAACCAAGCAGCATATGAAGCTGTCAAAGTCAATCATCTCATTCTCTGCATACCGGGCCACCAGAATCTGGTGGAGTCGATTATTCAGCTTGAAACCTACATAGAGTTTAAAACGGGTTAGTATTCACTTAGTGGTCAGTGTTACGTCCCTCTGCAGACTACTTTATAGCATAATTAGGTATGCCTTGCTACTGCCAGGTTGGATCTGCTTTTGCCTTCAGAGTTGCTTTAGTTCTTAATAGCACAGAGTCAAAATGCTTGAAACAATTCATCAGAGATTTTGGTCAAAGAACTTCTGCTCACTGGATATTTTTTTCTGTTTCTGACCATTCTCTGTAAACCTCAGAGACGCCATGGCTGTTAACCTATACTTGGTTTAACAAGCAGGCAAGCCAGTGTGTAGCTGTGTCAATATGATGCTTTGATATGAAAAATTATACCTGCTGCTTCCACAGCAAGTCGCATCTCATATGAGCTCATGGCCCCTGACTTGTCGAGGTCGAATTGTCTGAAAACGACCTGAGAGAAGGAGACGGTAACATAAATAGAAATACAGACAATCTAAGTATAACGTTCCTGTTTTAATCGCTCTTACCAGCCACTTTCGGATCTTGTTCCAGAGGATCTGAAACTCCACAAGTCCTAAACGAGCACTACCATCTTTCTAGGAAACATTTTGTCAAGGGGCCAAACAAATCACATGCTAAAGGCACAATTTAATGCCTAAAATAGTCAGTTTTGTAAGATTTAGGTGTGATAACACCAGAGGATACATCCATCAGGTTCACCATGGTCCTACAAGACTCCATACTGAAGCCATCGGTCTTCAGGTCTTTGTCTGAAATGACAAAAAAAAAAAAAAAAGACCTTCTTCAAACCATCTGGCTAAAAAAAGACACACAGTTAAAGGGAATGGGCACTACAGTGGAATCTAATACAGTAATGGGAGATGTATTAGTAATATGTGAATTGCACCCAAAATAAAGAGAACACTCACGCCGGGCGACGACTCTGTTTAGAATAGTCCTCAGCTCATGAATAGAAATCTCCATGTCCTGCAAAACAATGAAGGACAACTAAACTTTGCAACTAAGAGCAACTTTACTGGCTTTGTTCCTATCATGAATACTGCAAACGCAACTATTACCACTACATATGGTGTTTTATCAGATAATTATATAAAAGTAGTATGTAGGTGAAAAGATGCTAAGCAGTAAGAGAGATCTTTTCAAAACCTACCTCTCCTGCAAGTTGAGCAAACATGGCCTTAAAAGAGTCATCAATGTCATCTTCAGTTATTTCTTCCTGTAGGAAAGCAAACCATGGTAGGTACAGGGTGTAAAATCAAAAAGCCTTAGCATTCTTGCAATACGTGTAATAATTTAAAATTTCCAACTGATGTATACGTACATCCTCTCCCAAATCGGCAGAGACTTCATCATCCAGCTCTCTGCAACAGACAAACTCTATTGGTACAAGGCCTCCTTTTCCACACATTGTAATGGGTGAAAATAAATAACAAAATACAAGCGTAAACATACTCGGTCTCTGACTGCTTCTCAGTGAACACCCTTAGGACAAAGTCGGCCTCTTTACCGGCCTCAAAGGTGGAGGGAACGATGAGGTACTCTCCTGGAGGCAGACGGAGCCGTGTGCTCACCTCCCGGAGGTTGATGAAGGTTTCCGAGCGAGCACAGGAGGAATGGCTCAAAAAGAAATTCTTCTTCAAATGGACATTTTGGCAGCCTCTGTACTAAAGGCAGCAGCAAGCAGAACACTGGTTCAAATACATATGCAGGCTTTTAGCTCCATTTACTGTAATCACAGACACACATGGTTCACATTACACTAAGAGTAATGGTAATGAATTTTTTTTAAAAAGTAGTAAAGTGATGCTCTGCTTACCTCTTCTGGAATCTGCAAAAACAGGGGAAAGAGTTTAAGGAATGAGCATGAGGATCCTTTTAAACATACAAACAAGGCAAAGGGACAATACAGATTTTCTCTGTTCGCACCTCATACAGAGCAAAGCCAATGGTGTGCATGTCTTGACCTTGACGTCGATATCTGCGCCGGTCTTTCTGCATGAGGGCTACTAAAAAACTGCACGCCACCTCATCGTCCTCTGGGTCGTCGTCCTCCTCCAGCAGCGTGATCTTATACTGAGGGTTGATCCAAAACGTGTCTGCACAGACGGGACATTTATGTTAGCCTGCTTCATGGTCCAACAGTCACTCACCTGCGGAAACTGTGTACACTTGATTGTAAAAGTCATGTTTGTGGGGTATACACAGTTAGGACTCACTGGGATGGTTCCTGCAGCCCCCGGCGGTGCTCCCTCTCCTCCACGTGCCGTAGAACTTGATGGTGTTCCAGTGGCTCAGGCTGTCGTCACTCAGAGCATCTGGAGTCAAGTTGCAGATCTCTAGTCGAGAAAACTGCCTGATGAAATCACTGAAGGACATCCTGGAAGATGTAGTTGTAGCTTTCCTTAAACAGCTAGTTCAACACTGTGCTTTTTCACTCACTATAAGAGTTTGATGATCAAATTTGCAGCACTCTCATATCTGTGTGTTAATGATAAACCTGAAGCTGGGAAACAGTAAGCCTAGCACTATAATAGATCAGAAGGAAATAATTAACAGCACATTATACTCGTAATTACAGCTGTACAAACAAACCAGCTGGGTTTTTTTTACAAGATAACACTCCAGCAGCAAGTCACTGCTTTTAAGTTGTTTTTGGATGGAATAAAATCACATTTATATCTTTACAAAATGGATTTAAAGGCAAAGATTTTCTATCTATGGTCAGAGTCAGTTTAGTGTTTACTCTTAAACTTTGATTGTTTATGCTGAGTTTTTGCTAAAAGCCTTGTTGTAGCTTATTGTTAAGACAAAGACACAATATTCTCATCCAGGCAAAAATATCTGTCTGTTTCTTTAAAATCATCTAGTACCAAAACTCGCCATCTTCCATCTGCAGATGCAAGTCTTCTCGTTCAGAAGGGTCGATCTGATCCCATTCAGGAGAACTACAAATGACAAGAAAAGCAGGCGAGAACAATTAGTGAAGATGGTGCACTGTATTTGACCCTTCCTGATTTGTTATTTCTTTTAAATATCTGTCATGTTGACATGTTTCAGATCAAACTAAGTTAAAACAAAATGCCATTTTCAAATCATGATTTCGTCCATTAAAAGAAAAAATGCTGCCTGGTCCTTTGTGAAAAATTGCCCTCCTTGTTAAATCGTGAATTAATTGTGATTATCCACTTTTTTTGGAAAGCTGAGTTCAATTTCATTAGCCACACACCGGCCTGTTTGCTGCCAAACCTGCTGAATCGAGAGACCAAATAGACTCGCTGTAAATGATAGAACCATGAATTCTGCTCTACCTGAGAATGTGTGGCCATCAGTTCATGCTCTAAAAATCAAGCATACTTGGATTATGCACCAGGACAGCAATCTGAAACACCTCTGAATGGCTAACAGAAAACAAAGTGGAGTGGCCTATTCAATGTCTGGACTTTGAATCAGAGTGAGATGCTTTGGCATGACCTTAAACAGGGTGTTTATGCTCAAAAACACTCCAACGTGCCTGAATTAAAGCAGTCATGCAAAGTAGAGTGGGCCAAAATCCTTCGCAGTGATGTGAAAGACTCATTGCCAGTTATCCCAAAGGCCTGATTGTAATTATTGCTGCCAAGGTCAGCACAACCAGTTACAGTTTAAGGGGCAATTACCTTTTTACACAAGGTCAGGTAAGTTTGAATGACAAAGTTTCAGTTTCCATAAATGAAATCATAATTTAAAACTGGATTTTGTATTTTCTCAGATTATCTTTGTCTAATACAACAAAGTGTTTGATCCAAAACATGTAAGTGTAATAAATATACAAAGAACTAAGAAATCAAGATTATTATCATTATTAATATTACTCATATTTGAACACACTCACTTGTCACTCCATGCACCAGTCCACTCCACCTGGCCCCAAGGGTTACGTATTCGGATGAGGCGTTCGGTGTTGCCATGGAAATTAACCTACATAACAGCAGAATGACAGAAAAATTAAAACCACAACTTTCACGGTCAGGCAGAGACTAAAAACGATGCCCAATCCAGCAAACAACAGCAAACAGACCTCCTTCAGCCCAGTGACTGAGTAGGCGTGGCCTTTCACAAGCTTCTTGAATGTAACAGCCTCCATGTCAAAGGCACTGGTGATCTGTATTTATATAAAACATGATTAGTGCATCTCAGTATGAGCCTTTTAGCATGGAAAGAAACAGGGGTGCTTTTAATAAAATGTGTTCAGCACTTACATCGATGGAGCAGCCCAGCAGGGAGCCTCTCTCCAGCGCTTTGCCAATTATCCTGTAGAGATCTCTTGGAGCTCGGCGGAGCTCATACATCTCAGACACACCACCAGTGAAGTCCTCAAACCCTTCAGTGGTGCTCCCTCCAGACAAAGCCTCATAGGAGCCATTCAGCCTGATAGCACATCAAGAACACACTTCACATTGATTGCCGTACACAACAGCTCTTCAGATTATGGCTTGCTGTTAAATGCTAAGCGATGTAGCGGGCAGACACCTACTTAGCATAAGCTTTCTCCAGGAGTGCACTCCAGAATTCATTACCCTCAGCTGAATGGACAAACATTAGCTCCCCGTCCTTTACTGGCAACCTGTCATCAATCACGACATCTACCCATTCGCCAAACTGCCAGAACTGCAACACAGAGCAATAATCAAGAACTCCATCCAAATGAAGTGCTTGCAAAGAGAGATGATGTGAAATTACCTGAAAGTGGAAGATTCCTGCATAGTCATCTTGGAAGGACTGACCGTGTGGGACAACCCGATGAAGAAGCTTCTCATTCAGCGTGAGAGAAGCAATGGCTGCTAAGAGCCAGCAGTCACCTGCAATTTAAAAAAAAAAAAAAAAAGCTTTAGGAACCTCCATCCATCTGTGGCGTCCTGGTTTTCATGGCAGATTCAGCATTAATGACTCACCCAGTGCTCCCTGACAGATGTCTGTTCTGGTTGCACCACCAACGATGAACTGAGGGTCTTGTGTTAGTTCCTATGGAGAAAAAAAGAAAATAAGTTGTTCTGAGAAATATTTTTGGAAATCAAAAATCAAACAGTCAAAGATTTGAACATTTTTTAATCTACAGTCATTGTATAAAGAAAGCACACCCTCTTTAAATTCTGAGGTTTTTATGTATTGGGACATAATAAAAACAATACAGCCTTTAGCATGTCTGAGAACAACACAGAAGTTGACTGTGGAAAACCCTTACTGCTTCACTGAAGCAAGTGTGTTAAAGATAATGCTAAGCAAGAAAGATACAGGTGCTGTTTGTCAATCTGGGAAGTGTTAGAAGGCCATTTCCAAATGAAATGTAGGGCATCATTCAACAGTGAGAAATATTACTCTCAAGTGGCAAACATTCAAGGCAGTCACCAATCTTCCCAGGAGAGGAAATCTCGCCAAATTCACCCCAATGTCAAATCATGCAAGTTAAACTGCAAAAACAAAAAACCCCAAGAGCTACAAACTCTACTGACCTCAGTTAGCATGTAAAATGTTAACGTTCATAACAGCACAATTGGCAAAAGACTGAAAAAGTGTGGCTTATTTGGAAGGGTGGCCAGAGGAAAGTCTCTTCTCCGAAAAAACAAAACAAAGGACGTGTCAGCATGGCTTAAAATTGCAAAGTTGCATTTGAACAAATCACAAAACTTTGAAACAATATTCTTTGGACAGATGAGACCAAAGGGGAGATGTTTGGTCTTGATGCACAAACCCAAACACAGCATATCGGCACAAACACTTTGTAGCAACTGTCAAGCACGGTGGTGGAGGAGTGATGATTTGGGTTTGTTTTGCAGCTGCGGGACATGAAGCTATCTGTCTGACTGTTAATGCCTGGCCCAAACTGGATCCAGCAACAGGACAATGATCCCAAGCACAGCAGCAAACGTCCAGACCTCAACCTGACTAAAATGCTGTGGTCGGTCCTTAAAAAGCTGTGCATAAACAAATACCAGCAATGAACTGAAGCACTGCCATAAAGGAAAGTGGGACAAAATTCCTCCTCAGTGATATGAAACTAATAAAGTCATAAAGAAAGCAAAATGTTATTGCTCCTAAAGGTGGCACTACAAGCTAATGAATCATGGGCAGTGCTTAGTTTTTCAAACACTGTTTCTTCGTAACGGCGTCATCTTTACTGAAGAATAACATTGTGTAACGCATTGCGTGTTGCTGTTCATGTGAGGATGTATTTATTTAATTCCAAGAACTGGAGAGGACTAGATAATGTTTATGTCCTGATATGTAAAACCTTAGAAAAGACGGTGTGTTTTCTCGTTATCATGACTATAATGTTTGACGCATCATATCATTTATGTGCCAACTTCCTGCACTGTAAACAAATGTCCCGGGGAGGGAGCGGTCAGAGAATGTGTTACATGCCAACAGCTGCTGTGGTCAGAGAAGTCCCTGTCTCTACTTGTCTTATTCTGTCTGAGCTGGCAGACATGAAATGAGAAACTGCCATCGATATGTTTGCTGGCAGGTCCAGTCATGTCCAGCGACAGACAAAACAGCACACAAGTTGTGAAATATCATATGAGATGGGCCAAAAGCAATAAACTTTTAATTGTCTTTATATAAATGTCTGCAAAATAAATGTTATTTTTAAATTTCAGACTCTCATATAAGACTACAGACTACGGTGCCTGTGCATCCTCTCGGTTAGCTCACCGTGGGCCTCATCCACTCCACATCCTTTGTTTTAGAGGAATAGGGGGCAAGTTCCTTAAAGCCCAGAGATGGAGGCTCGGCAGGGAAATAGGGGTCTTCAAACAGGCAGCCTGACTCCAGACATTCCTGCTCCAGTGCCTCGTAATCCTGGCCCGCAAAGTGCACAGCTTGGTCCTTGGAACCCATCCCTTCCGCCCGGAGCCTGTTGGCATATATGCTTGCAGATATCCCTCCAACTGAATACATGCTGGTGCAAGATAAAAATACAGAGTTGGTGGTTGGGTATGCACGGTGTCATCTATAAATAGCAGCAAGCTAATCTGTGACACACTCATGTCTAAGAGTTATAATACAGCAATCAAAACCTGCATTCAGCTAGCTGGGAACCCTTTGTGACGCAGAAATTCAGCATTATGATGTTAGCTTGCATCTAGCATAAAAGTGAAGGCTGTAGGCTCTGAGAACACTGAGGTCTGTCAAGTCATTTATTATTATTATTATTATTGTCCCTTATAGGTAATGTAAACAACTTAAAAAATAGGCATTTCAGATTTTTTTTTACATTTCATATGCAAAAAAATAACAATTCCTTCACTTAATAAAATGCATTTTTTCAAAATTTTTCAAAATGTTTAAGAATTGTTTTTCTGAGTGTAGTGAGGTGCAAAGTGACCAGATTTATGACCTCAGTATTTCCTCATTCCAGGTTACGGCCCCACAGAAAGCAAATCCTGCGAGTTTCCCTGGTAAAACCTGTCATAACTCAGTTTTTTCATTCTTAGTTTAGCTCCAAGTTCATTTTGTATTATCATGAAAACCAAATGATAAGTGATGGCATTAACAAAGAATAGTGACTATGGGTAACTGTGTTATAAGAATCACCACCCTGAACCCAGAGCAGCAAAAGAAGAAATGTGATACCTTGTCTGTATTTGCAAGCTGAGAGGGGGAATCAGACAAAAACAGAGAGAAAGGTTATTCACATAAGCTGCTTTTTTTTTTCTTAAATCAGATACACAATACAAGGTAAATGCAGAGTTTAAAATTGATTGGGGGGGAGCGGTGTCTTATTTTCCAGGCTATATTCAAATCTTCAAGGAAAAGAAAAAAACCTATGCAAGGAAATCATGAGTTCAAAAGACGTAAACTTCCCTTAGACTTGAATTTGGTACCTCATGAATCAGTGCTGACTAGATCCTTTGGCTCTCTACTTGCCTCAAAAGGAATCCAAATGAGCCAAGTTAGGTAAATAATCTGGGCGCTGAAAGTTGGAAGGGTAACTGGGCTGGAGCTGCAGTGGTGAGGGGGCCAGGACATTCGTGAGAAAAATGGTTAGGTTGGAGAATGAGCTGGTGTGCAAAAACAGGCTATGCTTTTGGTAAAAACAACCCGCAGACAGGAACATTGTTTAAAGGGCCATCGTGCCCCCGCTCTGAGGCCCCACTCCCCATTGAGCTGCGGGAATTCCTCTCTGCTCTTTCAAAGACTGCTGATCACAAGGATCTTTTTATTTCCTCCAAATAAAGTAATCAATAGGACTTCAGCAGCACCCTAACAAAAAACAACAGTCTGTCAATAAAAAAATAAAAACAAAAAACAGAGGAGCAGTATTAGTGTCTGAGTAATGCACGTTTGCTCCTTCAGTTCATTTGTGATTTCACAGGCCCCAGACTTAAAAGTGACATTATGTCATTACACAAATGGTTTAGAGCACCTGTTCAGAAGTGTGCTGCAGGCCTGTCTTTACGCGCACCCGCTTTAAAGATTTCTGGTAACAGCAGAGCACATTCACACTCTCATTTAACCCTGGATAACGCAGCTGAATTAAATCTGTGATCTCAGAATTAGACGGCTGTTATTTGTCTTGACTCTTGCGAGAGATAAAGCATGCATTAAATCAAATCAAACAAACCGCACTGTGGCCTGCACTTCACAAGGCACCGTTAACTTCAAGCTCTCCAAATAACAAAGAAATAAAACGCACAAAACGACACTCACCGCCGCTTTCACGCTAATTTCCAGCTCCTTGCAAATGAACTGGATACAGTAGTAAACTGTATAAATCTGGTGGAGACACTGGTTCCGTTGGATCGCAGGTCCAGGCCAAGGTCCAACCCCTCTGCACCGTCCACACTGCTGCACCGCCCACGCCCCTACAGGAGGAGGGGCCACCGCTCACACCCACCACACACTGCCGCTGGAGGCGCTAAAGATGGCAGTTAACCATGAACAAAACACTTACATTGGTCAATATCACGCTATGAAAATATGAAAGGCTGAAATTACAACTGACTGCAACATTATTCTGTAATACTGTATAACACCGTCAAATTTAGGCCTAAATAGAAATCTTCTTGATTATTGTACCTGACTATTTTGAGCTATTAGCCTAAAACCTGGTATATTGGCACAGTGTGAGGTGGGTCCTGACAACCTGAGGGCAAAAGTAGAAGTGGCAGGCCTAAAAACTATCCTTGGGAGAAGAACAGTATCTGAAAGTCATCTCTTTAAGAAATAGGAAAAGGTTAATCAAAGACCTGAGGCAGGATTCATCTGGCCCTTCAGTTAAACCATCTGTTTTCTGAAGTTTTATCAGAAAATTAAGTTTTTCCTGTCAAGAAAAAAGAAAGGAAACGGAGACAGAGGCTGAGATATGACAAATTACACAAGAACCGGACTAAAAACCATTAAGAATGGAGTGATGAATCCAAAATTTGGAGTTTCTGGTTCAACTTTTGATTGACATGTACAGACAAGGTTCAGGAGAGGTTGCAACAGAGAGCCTCTGCAGCCATCTGCGGCTCTGTCATTGTTTTCGGATATTTTTCTGCCAGTAATGTTGGAGATTATGAACACAAAAAGTGCCATCAGATTTTGATCCACCATGGAATACCATCTGGAAAGCATCTGATTAACAGTGACTTCGTATGGCAATTATCCTAAACGCAGTGCCAGCGCAGGAGAAGCATGATAAATGAACTGCAGTCAAGTCAGAGCTCTCAAGTCTCTTTAGTCAGTTTCTGTAGTTGTCATTTTTTAGGGCACATTGTCTCATATGCTTACAGTACATAACCCTCTGCCCTGCACTGACTTCAGGTTGTCTTTCTAACAATGAAGAGTTTATTTTGATCATTACATCAGTGCTTATCTTGGGTTAAGAGTAGATGAATAAAACACTAACAATCATGCTTTTCTGAAAAAGGTAACCAAATATTAACCAAATAGTAACCAAATATTAAATACCCAATAATAGCTGAACCGCACTCTTTAAGTGCGAGCTAAAGAAACACCGAAATACAAACAATGTGTAAATGCAATCCTAAATGATTCTGTCTTCAGTTCTCGTGTTTATATTCAAAAGGTGTTTATAGGACCGAAAGCAAAACTACATTTGTGAGAGTTTAATATCATCGCTATAAAGGTTAATCATAAGCTTGATAACACCAAATAATTATTACCAGGGAGATAAAGTGTTATAAATGACTACAAAGATTAAGGTACAAATATAGCTGGTGTAAATATGATCTCATCCTTTGTTCAGGTTCAGGTATTTGAACTGGCCTGTTTTTAACGGAAGTTAAAAATACGCGACTATCACAGTGCCTCCAAGTGGCCAAAAAAGCTAATATTGCAGTTCAAGTCTGTGAATCGGCCGAGGCCTTTGCAGAGAACTAAAACAACATGTCATAAACACACAAGAACTGTTGTACTTATAGATGGATTCGATTTATTTAGCTGTAAGAGTGTTGGTTTGTTGTGTTCTGGTAAAGCAATGTTGCAGTAAGATCAACATTACATTTTGCTGACACAAAGACAGCAGGTGAAGTCTGTTTGTCAAAGGTAACAGACATCATGTGATTAATGTCCTGTTTTTGAGTCCGCCCCTGGAAATCTGTATTGTGCCTTCTTCCTGTTTTTGTCTCTCATGCAAAACTTTTGGTTCAAAGTAGCTGCAACAGGGAGCTCAGTGCAGTCCCACCCTGTGGTAAATAATAATGAATTATTATGTCTGAAGGCTATGCTTGTTTTTGACGCTCATTTTCCATGTTATGTTTATAAACAAGACAGTGTAAACACAGCGGTTAGGGGTTTATGATGCAACGTTCATGAGCTGCTTTTGCTCCAGTGTTGGATAAGATTTAAGATGGAAATCGTCTCTTAAAAGAAGTCGTATGTATTCAGGTGTCTGTTTTCCTGCCTTTCGCACATGAATCGTGTTCTGTTAAAAGAGAAAAAAACAACAACAACAACTCGTGCCAACAGCTTGCAGTCAGTGTAACTCCTGATCAAACTGACTTCAGGAAGTGTTTGACTGAAGCTTAACTTTGCTGTGCTCTGCATGGAGGATGTGATGAATAAGAGTATATGTTTACACGCAATTGGATCTGTGCATCAACCAGGCTTAGTGTTGCAGTGTCATTTAGATCCCAGTTGTTTTCAAGCTCAGTTTGATGGTTGCTTTATTCTATATGTTTTTAAGAGTCCCTTTCACAACTCTTAACTATAGTTACCACATGTAATCACGCTTGGAGAGAAAACATCTCTATTTTTTGGGTTATGGTACTTCTATAGATTATTACAGAATGTGTAAAAGTCCAAATTTAAAGTGGGAGGCATACCTATCTCCACCATACATACAGATGAGATTAAAATGTAGGATAAGAATGTCCCTTGGGTGTAGTCCGTATTTGTCTTTCAGTTGTGGTCACTGCCATATTAGTGCAGATTTGCTTAGAGCTGCTGTTGGCTGCTGTTTGCCTCACCTGTCCTAGCAGCCCCACCCTATTTGTCACCTGACCCCGTGTTCCAAGAACCTGAGAGAGCTATAAAGAAGGCTGACACAAAGGTACTTCGGATTGTGTTCACCTGGCGAAAGATTTGTTCATCAGTGAAGCCTGAAAGAAAGGACAAAGAAGGACATTTACTGCGACCGGATTCTTGTGACGATGACATCTACAGCAAGTCGACTGGCCCGTCAGCAAGACAGGGAATTGGGCATTGGCACCAACGCACAGGCAGTGAAATTCTACAAGCAAGATTATGAGGCTCTGCGGCAGCAGTGTCTGGAGACCGGCCACCTGTTTCAGGACGATCGCTTTCCTCCTGAGCCTAAATCACTGGGCTACAACCAGCTGGGACCATACTCATCAAAGACTAAGGGCATCGTTTGGAAGAGGCCAACGGTAAGAGGCCAACAAAGCAAACAATCATTTTTAACACAAACATATCATATTTACAAGATTTTCATTATTTTATTCATTAATCTAATTATACTGTACTTCCCATTACTGAAGGATGTTTTGCTTTCATTGCAGGAGCTTTGTTCCAACCCTCAGTTCATTGATGACGGCGCTACAAGGACGGACATTCGGCAGGGAACTCTGGGTAAGTGATGACAGCTCAATAATGAGGTGAGCTGTGTTTTTTAGACATTTGTGAGTAGCACAATGGTTGTTTGTTGGTTGCAAAGCTGCTACGCTGTTGAGACCAGCACATGTTGCCCATGACCTCAGGGCATGTAGTCATATATCTGTCCTTACCGTGCAGGTGACTGCTGGCTCTTAGCTGCCATAGCTTCTCTGACTTTGAACCAGGACATTCTGGCTCGTGTGGTGCCTCCTGACCAAAGCTTTACTGAAGGTTATGCTGGGATATTTCACTTTCAGGTCAGGAAACTTTTGCTCCACTTGCTAATTTTCTTATCTGGTTTTGTTAATAAATTCTAAATACAATTACACTTTTGGTAAGAAGTGACATACATATAATACTAATTAGATTACACTCTGCGGTACCTTGTGGCAGTTCAAACAGATTTGTACTGTCATTCAAAGCACTTCAGTTAACTTTTTTGACCAAAATGCTTATTCCCACCTCTGCCAACTACTGAAGGGAAGATCAGTCCAGATGTGACTGCATCGATACAAATGCTGGTATTGGTATCAGATTGATACTAGGATCAATACTGTTTATATCCTCTTAGTTCAGTTTATAGCCAACTGTATGGTGTCAAATAAATTATGATTTACTTTTGGCTATGAAAAAAATATACCTTAGACATACACTATTAAACATGTCTGAACCTTTTTGTGCTGACTGTATATGTTATTTATAGCCTATTTAAACAACAGAGGTTGAGCCAAAGACCTTGTGAAACAAGCACATTTACATTCAGTGTCTAAAAAAATTGTTTGTGTTTTGTGGATTACTATTTGTAAAATTAACTAGTATAAATCACAAAGATTTAGTGGTCCTTAAAATGTCTTCAGAATTTGAAAACTAATGATGATTCATCTCATAACTCTCAGCACGCAGATCACCACTACAGTTCCCTTTTTAATTTGAAAGTATCAAAAATACTGGCTCCGTATTTACTTGCTATCAGATCGGCACCAAATTTTGCAATATCACACAGCACTAGTGTTTGGATAAGTTTTAACAGGCCCCAGCGCTTACTACATGTCACAATGTTGACAGTGTTGACAACCTGAGGGCATGTCCAGGTGATGCGCTTGCTAACACCCCCCCCCCCCCCCCCCACACACACACACACACATACACACATATACAGTAAAAATGTATGAGAAAGCATTTAGAGAAGTTACTTATTATCTGCCTAGTTAGATGATAGAATAATCACCCCCGAGGAAAAAAGTCTCCTTGCACTTTTACAAGACGAGTGTGTATTTAATGTTTTCAGAGGTTTAGGGTGCTTTGGGTGTGCAAACAGACTAGGAAAGTGTTTTAAGAACCTGTCCGTTCACCAGATCATGTATAACCTGTCACTAAGAACCGACCAGAAGCTCGGGTAACAGTGCTAAGTTAACAGTTCAACAAACTTGATCTCAAAATCTTGTTCATTAATAAAAAAGCACTCACACTTATCAATGTTTTCTATCAGTTCTGGCAGTTTGGTGAGTGGGTGGATGTGGTGGTTGATGATCGTTTGCCCACCAAAGATGGAAAGCTGCTGTTTGTTCACTCAGCGGAGGGCTCAGAGTTTTGGAGCGCACTGCTGGAGAAGGCCTACGCTAAGTATGGATAGCTCTTCATATATTTTTTTGCTTCATCATAATGGCGTGTATGTGTACACATATACATTTACACTACCCATGTTCCTTTGTGCCTGACAGGGTGTATGGCAGCTACGAGGCTTTGACAGGAGGAAACACTATTGAGGGTTTTGAGGATTTCACCGGAGGAATTGCAGAAACATACAACCTAAAAGAGGCTCCAGCAAATCTCTTTCACATTATTCAGAGGGCCCTGAGCCTGGGTTCACTGATGGGTTGCTCTATTGATGTAAGTCTTATTTGCATCATGATTTGCATTACAGTTTGCACATAAGCATGACATCAGTCTGATAGACATTATCACACTGGATTTAAATTTCGCTGTTTTCAGATCACCAGTGCCTATGAGTCAGAGGCAGTTACATCTCTAAAGCTTGTAAAAGGACATGCATACTCTCTCACCGGTGCAGAGGAGGTACGCGGATTATATAGACTGTGAACTGGTATTCAAATTAAAAAAGAAAACAAAAAAAAAAGCGTGCACTACATTGGATTCCTATTAAATGTGCTTTATTCTTCAAGGCTAATTTTAAAGGGCAACAAGTGCAGTTGGTTCGCATCAGGAACCCGTGGGGTGAGGTGGAATGGACAGGCCCTTGGAGTGATGGGTGAATATTTATATTTTGTACATATAAAGGTTGTGTGAGGAGCTCAGAATATAGCCACTGGTTCTCTACATTGATGGAAGTCAGTGGCGGTGGTTCGGGACATGTGATTTGGATCCCACCTAGATGCTTCTTAGGTGAGATGTTTCTGGCAGACACAAGGCAACCTTGAGATATTATATCTCTCAGTTGGCCTGGGAACACCTCTGTGCACCAGGAATAAGTTAGAGCTGGATAAGTGGCATGGATGGATGCTTGGTTGGATGGATGGATGGATCATTAGCTACTATTTATTAATACTAGGATTCTTCCTAATATCAAAATTAGATCCAGTGAATGGAGCCATGTCACTGAAGATGAGAAGTTGAAGTTAAACAATGTGGCTGAAGATGGAGAGTTCTGGTAATTCTACATGCTTCTACATTATACTGACTGAAAATTACAATTTTATGATAATAGAATAATATCAAAAAGCTCTTTATGATCAAAACTGCTTTAAAAAAGCCTTCATTGAAGAATCGTGTAAAAGTTTCTAAAACAAGCCAAAACGATCAAAAGAATGACAAACCATCCAGGTATTATGTTGCAAAAGACATCATCTCAAGTTGAGTTAAAGCTGGACTGTATGTAATACCACTTTGAACAACAACATAGAAAGAAAAATATTTTAAAACTGTAATCCTGTTCAAGCTGGTCAACTACTTTCCGATAAAATGCTGCCACCTTGTGGTTTCCTTAAATCGTGCAGAGGTTTTGGACAAAAAGTACCTTTAACATTAAGACACATGCTTTAAAAAATGATCCGAATATTATCTTAAGGAGAAATTGTTCTTCTCAGGATGTCCTACTCAGACTTCATCAGGAATTTCTCCAAGCTGGAGATCTGTAATTTGACCCCAGATACACTCACTAGTGATGATGTGGGTCACTGGAACTACTGCCAGTTTGAAGGGATGTGGAGGGTCGGCTCCACTGCTGGCGGCTGCCGGAATCACACAGGTTAGAATGAAATCAAAAACCTTGTATGTCTGAATAAGAACTCCTTTCATGGTCCAGATTATAAAAATTATTATTATTTTGACTTGCTGTCCAGCCACATTCCCATCCAATCCTCAGTTCCTGTTGCGTCTAGAGGATGTGGATGATAATCCTTTGGATGGGAAGCACGGATGCACCTTTCTGGTGGGGTTGATGCAAAAGGATGGACGACGGCTGATGAAGGTTGACCCCAACCTCGAGACAATCGGTTTTGCCATTTATAAGGTACCTTAGCTTCATTTCATATTGCTCATAAAATCACATACTTTTTTTGACAGCTGACAAATTTTCTAAGATATATTTGTTTCCTTTCTTGCAGGTTCCAGATGAGGTTTGTATGTCTACTTTCCTTTAACTCTTTCCTTCTCTTTTAAGCTGAAATTTGAAAAAGAAAGTGGAAATCACAAGAATCACAAACATAGCTCGACTGATTGCATTGAGAGGAGCCTGACTTTCTGTATCTGTTCAGTACAAAGGTTGCAAAAATGTCCGCCTTGGGCCTGACGTCCTGCTGCGTCAGAAACATGTAGCCATGAGCCCCAATTTCATCAACACACGGGAAGTGTGTGGCCGCTTCAATCTCCCACCGGGAGAATATGCCATAATTCCCTCAACCTTCCATCCCCACAAGAACGGCAGCTTCATTCTCAGGGTGTTCACAGAAAAAGAGGCTGCAACCAGGTATCTGTAATGTGACAAGCAGAATAATTCCTCAGATTTCAGCACTTTACTTTCTACTGCCACTGAAGTTGAAAAGCAAAGCTAAAGCTAAAAAAGTAAGCTTTTTAATCAGAAAGACTGTGCTAAAGGTGTGTTTCTCTTTCCTCAGACGACTGGAGCAGAAAATTGATGCTAAGATAAAGGAGGTAATAATGTGACACCTGACAGCTGTTCGTGCATAAAATAAAACTGCTTTTTTGAGACTTACTTTTCTTTCTTCGTTACATCTGAAACTGAAGCATATATGCCATCCTGAAACTTAAATGCTTAACATTCATGGTCCAAATTGATCAGTTCGTTGTTTTTATCTTCTCTGTTTTTCTCTCACAGGACAAGGTATCTGAAAAGGATGTAGATCCTCAATTGAAGCAACTCTTCAAGCAGCTGGCTGGAAATGTATGTTGAGGGACATAAGAACCTTTTATTACTGTTATTTGGCTCTGAAGTTAATGACTGCCACTTTTCAAACAGAACACGGAGGTGTCCGCCTTTGAACTGATCAAAATTTTAAACAATGCAGTTTCTCAGCGTGAGTACAACAAAAGTTTAAAGCACTCTTTTTTTTAAATGAATTAATAGTTGGAGTGAGAAATATGTTGTCATTTTCCTGCAGGGTCTGACATTAAAACTGATGGATTCAGCCTTGAGACAGGTCGCCTTATGGTCAGTCTGCTGGATGTATCCTATTAAGGAGTCGACTGCAATTTTTTTTAGGTTTAAGTAATCGTATAATCTGGAAGTTAAAGTACATAAATAACTGATGGTGAGCTTCATAGTAACCTTGACATTGTCCAGAAAGATGAAAGTGGGAAGTTGGGACTGATGGAATTCCAGTTGATTTGGAAGAAAATCCAAAAATACTTGGTGAGATTTAAATAGTTTCAAATCCATGCTGCTTATCCTTGAACACATCTGTGTATATGTTAACGCAAGGCATGGCTTCTTGGCTCATACAGGAGATCTTCAAGAGTCATGACACAGACAAATCTGGTACCATGAGCTCCCATGAGATGAGAGATGCTGCCAGTAAAGCAGGTAACTTTAACCATCCAAAAAGTCCCGCTTTTGTCCCGTCAGTCCACAGAATGTTTTCCTAAAGTCTCGGGGATCATCAAGATGTTTTTGGCAAAAGTGAAACGAGCCTTTGTGCTCTTTTTGGTCGGCAGTGGTTTTCTCCTTGGTACTCTCTCATCGATGCTATTTTTGCACAGTCTCTTTCTTATTGTTGGATCATGAAGGCTGACCTTAACTGAGACAAGTCACACCTGTAGTTTTGTTGTTCTGGGTGCTTTTGTGACCTCCTGGATGAGTCCGTGGTCACTCCTGGGAAATGTCACCGCTGTTCCAAGTCTTCTTCATTTGTGAATAATGGCTCTCACTGTGGTTCACTGGAGTCCCAAAGCCTTAGCAGTGGCTTTGACACCCTTTCCAGACTGATAGATGTCAATTACTTTGTTTCTCATCTGTTCTTGGGTTTCTTTTGACAATGGCATGATGTTTAATAATTAATAATTAACACTTATGAACATAGATTCATTTTAGTGGCCAACAGGTGCATCACCTTTTGACTGCATTAAGTCTGACCTTACAGAAGTTTGTGGATTCAAGTCTTATTTAATGGTCCCAACAGTCAAAAAGAGCATAAAGAGAATGCTTTAGGGTGTGACTACACTGTCACTCCTTGTGGCATTGTGGCTATAGGATGATATACATATTAGAAACTGCCAGGTCTGATACGCTTGTGAAAAACCAAGAAATTCACATTTCAAAAGTTGATTTTTCTGGGATTATATTGTATTTGACTACTGAGACTTACACAAACAGACAAAAGCATGTGTGTGCATATTAATGTTTATCTGTGTTTTAATTTGTGTGACATGGAAAAGAAGTGATAGAACTATATCAGCCAGTTAGGGGACTGCCGCCTTGTATGTACTATTCAGGTGTACTGTTCCACAGGAACTAAACATGCATGGGTGAGGCTGTGTAACACGACTCCTAAGCTATTGTAGAGTTTACGTATATATGAAATCTTTTCAACACTGTACTTCCCCAGCATCAGATCTTCCTCAAATATATGGAGATAAGATTACGGTTCCCTGGATATGTCCACTTTTAAAGTTCTGTCCGGGGCATCCGGGTGGATTTTTGAGATTAATGAAAATGTCCCGGTTTTTCTATGGGCCTACAGAGGACCCATATGTGTGACGTCATCGACGAGCTGCTGCTTTGTGAGTGGTTGTTCTGCCTCACAGACGGGACAGAGCGCGCCTCTTTAAAAGTTTAAAAGATGCCAAAGCGCAAGTGCAGCTTTTCAGACGAACTGCAAAAGAAATTTCCCTTGTCCCGACCCAATACTGGTAATTTTTCTTATACAGATAAGGCCTTATTTCTGTACCATTATTTAATTCCAGAGGTTTTTAAGTTATTTTTTTGCACTTGTTGACTTGTAAATGCCTACATGACATTTTTTTATTTCACCATTCATTAACAGCACACAGAAGGCATCGTTTAAATATGTTTTTAAAATTTTTCTTTAAGCAAACAGTATCATTAAAGTTCTTCATGACTGGGCCAAGTGTCCTCTTTTTTGGAAATCAAAATATGGTCACCGTAGATAAGATGGAAATGTTTTTGTTTCCCAGGGTTCCAGATCAACAGTGCTGTGCTGAGAGCTGTTGTGAATCGTTACGCTGATGCTCAGTATGCCATACACTTTGACAGCTTTGTAGGCTGTCTCTTTAAACTGGAAATGCTCTTTAGTAAGTGTCACTAAACACAGCAACATCACTTCTACATGTTTTATCGCTGTCTGAAATTTATTTTTGTCTTTGCTGCTTTACCAGAAGTGTTTAAGACCCTGGAAAGGGATGACTCGGGCAAGATTGAGCTGAACATGCAGCAGGTGTGTAGGAATATAACAAAGGCTGCTGGTTTTTCAGCACTTCTCATTCGGACCACTAGCTGCATAATGTTGTTTTTTATTGCAGTGGCTGTGCCTGGCAATCTACTAGCCCTGACAGCGACACAACAAGGACCCCTTTCAGATGTGAGCACAGAGAAAGATCAGCTGATCAACAGAGAGTTCCTTTATTTCTGATTTACTTTTCACACAGTATATTCCAAATGCTAAAGTCCCTTTGGGCTATACTATGACTGACATGTATAACATGCCATGTTAGTTGGTTTTTCTGCAAATATTTCTGTTCAGTAGGGAAAAACTTGGTAGTCTTGGTGGGTATTTTGCTTTTCATTTCTTACAACTTCTGTCAAGCTATAAAAACATGTTAAAAATAAAAAATAAAACAAACTAAGAAACTATGGCATCTGCACTCTTTTTTGTTACAAGTCAAATGTTTAAATTACTCAGCAAAATTCAGAAGGTGGTCTGTGACTGAAACTGCTGAGCTGGAACAAGTTTTCTGGCATGCAAAATAAAGGGTGTGGTGACAGGTGAACTGCACATATGACACTCTCTCACAACAAGAGAGATGCAGAACAAAGTGGCTGCACGAGCTCCTCTGAGATGCGAAATGCTGTCGAGAAGTGCAAGATTTCACCCTTTTTGTTTCTCTACCGTTGCCTTAACATTTAAGAGGCTTTCAGAGATTGGAAAGGTCTGAAAGAGTAAAGACTGAAGCAGTCAGGTATGTTTTGCCTTTGTTTTTTTCCTCAGGTTTCACAATCAAAAAACCTCTGAATTACATAATTGTGGCCACTACACTGAAGCAAATCCCACCATTGACTTTGACAACTTCCTGTGCTGCCTGGTTCGCTTGGAGTCTCTCTTCAGGGAGTTTCTGTCCTCATGATCATATTTTTGTCTCACTGACATGAGACAAAATATTTCAATGTTCACTTAACTTCAACAGACTCCTTTAAAACTTTGGACAAGGATGGGACAGGTCAAATAGAGGTGAATTTTTCAGAAGTAAGAACTCATCTGCTACAGATTTAATCATGAGTCTCTACACTGCAAAATAAAATACCAACCATCGTTGTAATTTGATGCCATATAAATAAAACTGAATTAAACTCAACTGAACTGAAGTGAATGGATGGATAGATAGTAACTTGTGCCTGTTTTTGTTTTTTAATCCACAGTGCATAAATGTTGTAGAGGACCTCAGCTGAAGAATTCAAGCTTGTGCTAAAAAGTCATATATATATATATCTACACATTTGTTTGTTTGTGTTTCATGCAACTCAATTAGTTGATGGAAACTTTGTGTGAGAATCTGAAGATTTTAAATCTGCAAACATAGCACAGTGCATTTGCTCAAAGAATCTTTATTCGGGTAAAAACAACAACAACAGTCAGTTGTTTCTTTTTCCACTTTTTGTCCTTTAAAAACTAGCATGAAATAAATGTGATGTTTCGAGGAATATGCTTGAAATAACTTTTCAATTTCACACTTTTGCTTTTTGTTGATCAGAATTAGGCAAATTCATTTTTGATGTAAATCATTCTTTCACTGTTACTTTTGCCTGGAAATTATGTCTCAGGTCTATATGACATTCTTTCCGTTTACTTTGACAGTTTGGTTTTGATGCCAATTCCTTTTCAGCATTCACAAAGTCGTTACGCAAAGTAAAACCATTCTCATCTGCAAAAAAAAGAAATTGGATTCACCTTGGAAAAGTGCTGACCACACCCGACAGCAACAGTACAGCACACTTGAATAGACTAGAAACTTAAACCAAGGTCAGAAGAACAATGGTTTTTGACCATGCAAGTGTGGAATTACTGTTTAGAGATCAAACCAAATCCACCCAGATGAAAACAAACTCTCCTGAAAAACAAATGTAAAAATTTGGAAATGTAATTCTAAACCGCACCGTGCAGTGGGCCTGCATACATGCATCAAATAAGGCCCAGACAACTGCGACTGCAGCTTTAGAGCTGTATAGTCACTGTATATATCATATGTTCTTCCAGAGGCCTAGCCAGAGGTGGCAGAGCTAGCGATCAGGATGGACAAGACTGGAACTGAGTATATCTCAAGGACAGCTTCAGTTGAGCGGTTTGGAGAGAAAGGCTGAGATGTTTTGGACATGTGCCGTGGAGAGTATAGCGTGTGTAGCCTGGGAAACTAGTTGCCACACAGGACACAATAGCAGGAGTTCTTGAAGTGATTTAATGGCATACAGATAAGATACGAAAACAAAAAACACAAAACATCCAATGAAAAAATATGCCTGTGGCTACACACATAATCAAACTAATGCCAAACCAAAACCACGCGATCACGCGACACACTGGAGATTGCAGACTATGTCTTTCTACACATGTAAGGACATGGCGGTCTCTAGCACCTGCAGGTGCCGATCACTAATAACAACTACAAACATATAAACCATCTCATTAAAATGTTGCTTTATAACTTTTTTTTATTGACACAACAAAGTCTCAACACATTCCAAGCACATTTACTAGGAACTCTGTCCGTGTCGTTGGGAGAGAAAGCCGACATCTCGCAGATTCTGATGCATTGGGTCCGCGCTTTGTGTTCACGTCTTTGTGTGGAATCAGTTTACCTGCTCTGATTTGCTGTTTTAGCTGTTTGGTGGTTGTAAAATCGATTTGAATTGGAAAATCGATTATTGAAACCCAACCCTCGTAGAAACTACTGTTCTTGGCAATTCTGCCACCTCATGGCGGAGGTTTGTAACATCAAGTAAATGTACCTAACAAACCCCAAATTAAAACCATTTTTAAAAACCAAAAACAGATTCAAAAGAACATGATGAGAGAAAATGTTTACGGGCACTCTAACATCCCAAGAGAAAACCTATATATCTCAATTATTAAATTACATTTTAACCACTCGACTACATTTGGACCGTGGAGGTTGAGGATGGAGCTGCCAGGCCGAAGGAACAAGATGAAGAACACAGAGAAGATTCATAGATATAGTGAAGGAGGACATGCAGAAGGTTGGTGTGATAAAATGTAATGCTAAGGATAGAGTGAAAAACAGGCAGATGATCGAGTGTGGTGACCCCTAAAGGGAACGGCCGAAAGAAGAAGAGGATACTGACAAATGCCATACATACAACAGAAAAGCCCAGCAGTGTCAACCATGTTAGTACCCATGATTTACCAGCAGATGTCACAGTTCTCACAGATTTGGTTACCGGCTGTTCTGACGTGGGTTGTGGCAAAACTCCAAATATGCTTGCAGCAGCATGAAATATTCAACTCACAGAGAGCTATGCAGCAGCCATTTCCTGCCCTGTGTGGTTCAGGGTTGTATTTCCTCTTTTAAAACTTTGAGAGTGGCTGCTGCTGGCTGCCTTCAGCTCTGGCAGACAGGCCTTGCAAAAAAATTAAAACCAAAAGAAAAATCTCAGGAACACTGATGAAAGAGTTTTCTGTGCTCAGTTCGATCACACCTTTTGCTAAACAGCTTCCCAACTGTGGGATAAATATAAGTCTTGTTCGAGACACAAATTCTGATGTTAGGCGTTGTACTTATTGCACACCCTGGCTTTTTGGAACAGACGTTAGTCCGGATGTGGGGCGGGACTCTTGACTCTGTAAACCACGAATCCACAGAGAGGAAGAGAGGCCACTGTGCTGCTGAAGCAGAGTATCTGCATTTAAAAATAGTGTCTGAGGTGCCATTAAAAGGACAGGCCTGACAAAAGCACCGTGCCCTTTATCTATAAAGGATTAGAAAAGAAAAGAATGAAAAAGTTATCTACTGATACGATAAGATGCTGACAGAGAAAGTATGATTTACTACATGAGTTACTGAATGTATTGATTGGAGACTCAGTTTTCTTCTGGCACGGGTATGATTTTAAAGTACACAAAAACAAAAACTTTCAGTAAAGTTATTCTGACAGGACTGGAAGCCTTTTCAAATTTGCATGAATCTCATTTGGATTTTGTCCTGTTATTTGTGATTAAACACTACTGGGATGAATTTATTCATTGTAATCTAAATTAATCTTAAATACCTCGCTCTGGAGAGGAGCTTGTGTACTTGAACTTCCCCCTGGAATCAATTGTCCTATCTAGATCAAGAATACTACTTATCCTAATCTAAAAAAAAAAAAAGTATAAAACATAAAAAATAAATGTGAACATTACATTTGTCTCTGAATTGCAGTGGGCATGTAAGGCAGTAGGGCAAAGAAAAGTAGAGAGATACTCAGTGAAGTACACCCTGTAGCCTGGACCTGTCGTTTTAGCACATTACTTGCTCAAAGAGTCATGGCGCAGGCCTCGTAGGGGCCAGTCAGGCCCCTCCTTCCTTTTACACTTGTATGTCATGTGCATATGATTACACTTCTTTTACATGTAGGTCAATGCGACAGAGAGAAACACAGGGCTTGTGGTGCTATGACTTTAAGAGCAGCGGTGCAACTTTTCTGAGCTATTAAAAACAAAACTGAGTCATCACCGAGTCACACACAAAAAAAAAACCTTTAAGAAACGAAGCCGGCAACTCAACATTTACACTAACATGCTCTTCTAAACCGGCCCTCACGAGTTGCAAATATGCATGCAGATATAAGTGTGGTTTTGGCCTGAAACAGTCATTTGTGTATCTCACAGCTCACTGTGCAGAAACAGTCTGGTTTCCACAGGTAGCTAAATAAGTTCTTTTGACACATCTCTTTGCTCATCCTACCTATTACCATATAAGGCCATAGAAATCCATCTGAGCTGCAGATGGCTTAAAAAGTGTAGACGCGGTTGTTCTCCATATATGGACGTCATGTGCCGCTCCCGTCTATAACACCTGGGAGCCTCACCTGAGAAAGATAAAAGATATCAAGCTTAACAAGACTAAAGCGCATAGAAGTAAAAGTAACAAAGAAAACAAAAAACACTCACGTTGTGTGAGGCACTTAAGCACACGCACACCTTTTTTGTGATTTAAGCTTCAAATTATAATTGTGATTAAATGCAAATGCTGAGGTTGCAGATGAAACTGTGTCACACCTGGGAACGGAGGGCTGGGCCGCCTTCTGGAGGTGTGCTCAATTCAACAGGGCTCCTCCTCTATGAGTCAACCTGCTCTCCTTCCTTATGACCCCTCAGCTTTTTAACTGCTGCTGCCATTTTTCTCTGCTGCCTGTTTCCGTCACACATCAGAAGCAAAATGGTGAGTACCTCTCACAAAGAATTATGCTAGGATTTTTTTTTTTTTTGCTTGAGCTGCCACTCTTGTGTGATTTGTGCGCTCTGCTAAACAATGCAGCCTTAGAAGTGATGACAGCTTTAAGCCTCCTTTTAAAACCAAATTTGGAGGGAAAAAGGAGGAAAAAAGTGAAAACTGTGTGAAATTGGTTGTCGGTAGAGCAACGGTGTAAGGCTTACATGTGATTACTGTGGAGTGGAAGGAAATAAGAAGATGGCTTGCTCTTGGTGCAGAAGGTTTGTTCATTCATGGTGTGGCTTTGCCTCCAAAATGGAGGAAGCTCCGTTCGTGCTTCAAACTTGTTGAGAGAGAATCCCTTGGGGCGGTGTTTCTTGTGCTAACTTGTTCCACAATGACTGGAATGTGACAGATTCAAGGCCTTAAACTGGGGAAAGAATAGCAACACCCTTTGGCACATTGCTGCTTAAAGAAAGTTGGTTAAATGTTTGCACATTTTAATTGCCTGAACAGCACGTCTCACCAAAGCTGAACTCTTTTTGAAGAGCTTCCTGTTTCTTCATCTTTCATTTCTGCTTTTTCTCTCGGAACAAACTGTCGAAGTTGAGAATATCTGCAGATGTACGACCCAAAGCCCAATTTATTTTAAAGTGCTCATTTTGCATCTTGGTATTTAATACAATTACTCCCAATACTTAACTTTATAAATCCCATTGTTTAAATGAGAGGCGTGTCACAAATCTACATGTCTGTAGTAGGAGCAGGTGTGTGTGTGTGTGTGTGTGTGTGGGAGGTGTTTTTTCCTTTTTATAATATCTTGTCTTTTTACCAGGCATCTGGAGTTAAAGTCACTGACGCCGTTAAGGACCTCATCAATGAAATGAAAGTAGTGAAAAATGATGCTGACCAGAATGAACGCGTAAGATTGGTGATATTCAAAATCGATGACAGCGAGGGCGCCATCGTCGTCGATAAAATCTACCGTCAGAAAGACCTGGCAGACAAGGACGATGTCTTCAAGTTCTTCATCAGCCTCCTGGATTCTAAAGTCTGTCGCTACTTGATGTATGACTGCCACTTTGAAACAAAGGAATCAAGTAGAAAAGAAGAACTGGTCGCTGTGATGTGGTAAGTCCTCAAATTTCTGCTGAGTGTTCCCTCCACTTTTACATGTTATTTCTTTTTATTTTTATTTTATTTTTATTTTTTTGCCTGCACCCAACTGATCTGCAGGAAGTAATAAAAGAACTAAGCATGATGTCTGGATTCTGATGCTTTTGAGAGTCTGTCGTTTCAAGGAGACGTTTGCACGAATAGGAAAAATGTTTAAGCAGTCTGTTTTGGACACACGGATAATGGCTTCTCTTCATTAGGGCTCCTGATACGGCACCAATCAAAGAAAAAATGAAATACGCTAGCTCCAAAGATTCCCTGAAGAAGATCCAAACAGGTTTGTGTTGGTTTTTTGTGTTTTGTTTTAATTTTTTAGAAAATGTTTTAACATGCCACGTTCTTATTTACGTGTATTTACTTTGAAATTCTATGATATTGTTAACACAAGCTGGTCTTTCCCTTTTTGTTTTATTTATCTTTTCTAACAGGAGTCAAACACATGCTGGAGATGAATGACCTTTCAGATTATGGAACCAGGGAAAGTTTTGCAGAAAGAATGGGAAAAGGTGTAGTCAAGCTTGAGGGCCACGCTGTGTGAGATCACTGAATTAAGCAATAAGGAATAAATAAATGAATGAAAAATATATATTTTTTGCTTTGTTTCTTTGTTTCAAAATGAGGTCAATTAAACAGATTTGAAATGGTACGTCAAAGGTGATTTTTTGGGGGTGGGGTTGGGAGATGGTTGACAAAGCTTAAAGTAGGGGGGAGGCTTGGGCTCTGAATGGGATTTTAATAGTGTTAACACAGGGACACAAAACGATCTGGGCACACAGTCGGACTGTGAAATCAACCTTGTTCAGATGGTATTTTACTCATTTTTGGTTTTGTAGGGGGGATTTTTTTTTTTTTTTTTGACTCTTGGTACCTTGAAATTTCTCCTTTTTCCCCCTGTGTAAATACAAACTTCATGAATCCCTGCATTTGTCAGTATATGCCACTTGTCTTCCTTTTTTAATATTTCTCCACAACAAGAAAGCAAACGTGTGCTGTAAAACAACATTAACAACCTACTGTAGTGCCAAAATGGCTGGGATTTAAGTTTGACAGAAATATTCCTAGGGGTGTTTCTTTGACGGACACCTAGAGTTATAGTACAGGGAAAAACAAATCACTGGAATTGCTGCACTGTTGATGTGTTGTCAAATAAACTCAATGCAATGTTTGTGTGATCTTCTTTGCCTCTTGTTTTGATTTACCGGTGCAATTATGATTTGGTATCAACTATCATATTTCAGTGTTCAGGATATGACTTATAAATATTACAGGTAGAAAAGTGGGTGCTTTTAAGAGGTGGGAGTAACTTAAAATGTATAATCAAGAGAGCTGGAGCCTGGATGTATAGCAAACCGAGCGATATTATTTGCTGATTACTAGTTGTAGCATCACATCCCTAAGAACTGCTCCTTGCATATTATGTCACGTCCTCGTAATTCAAAAATGAGTCGTCTTCGACTTTAAATTGTCGAGATTTCCCACAGAAACAACATGTGAATGTTTCTGAACGTCATGAGACTTTCGGGGATCTCGATTACAAAATATAATCCAGTTCCGGCACTTGATTTGTGAAAACAGGAAGCAGTTTTTAAAGCCGTGTGGGAGCACCGCCTGCCCCCCTCCCTGTCTACTTACCAAAAAATGCATGCACCACAGTGGACCTGAAACACAGGCAGGTGGCTCTTCGAGTATTGGGGCTAAAAGAAACCATCGCACTAGAATTTGGCGGGGTTTGATACGACACTGGATGAACAAGAGGGGCGCTCTGGTCGGTTCGTGATTGGCTGTTTTGCTTTCAGGGAACTAATGACGCACGGCGATTTAGAAAAAGTCGCGCGGCAGCGACGCCTTTTTTTTTTTTTCCTCTAAGTGATTTACGGCAGTTGAGTAGTTTAACAGTCCTCGGAACTTTGACATCTCTTATTGAAAGCGCAATTAGTGAGGCTTTGACTACATTTAGATTTATATTTTTCTTTTTTATTTATAAAGAAGTCGCACTTTGAGCTTTCTCACTTTACTTGAACTAAAAATGAAATTAGTCTCTTTTTCAGAGACTCTACTCTCCGTAAAGTCCTTGAAGTGGTCATAAAGGAAACAGCCAAACACTCTTGGGGGAATTCTAACAGTTTTATTGAAATTAAAGCTTTAAGAAAATACAGTGGCACCTTTTTCCCCCCTTAAAGGTGTCTTTAGTCTGAGCACTATGGCTGGATTTCACATCTGCATTCAGTTGTATGACAAATGTACACGGAGCATGTTGCTGTCTAACAGGACTTCCTGGTAGATAGCAGTAGTCTTTCTCCACATAGCAATGGTTTGGCAAACAGCTTTTAAGCCTGACACAATGATTTAGAGTGTAGTGGTCCTAAGCCAAATGTCAAAACTTATCACATTCTTCTTTCTTACCAATCTTTCCTTAAAGATAATTAGAGGAAAAACAAAGAATTGGAGTTTTCCTCTATAAAACCATAAGGTCCTTTACAGTAGTGCAATGCCAGGGACTACTGTTGTGAGAATCGGTGCAACATAAATAAAAACTCTATTGAATGCCTTAAGGTAAATGTACTGTGCAGGACACATGACTGAAGATGTGTGGTTTTTAATCACACCGGAACTAAAAATGTGCCATTATGCTTCGCTTCCTGCCAACATTGACTGCATTGCAGCAACAACACACACGCACTGAACACCATTACAGAGTGCCAACACTGTAGTTTATTCATTCATACAAATTCAGATTCAATGTGTGTTAATGGCAACCAGCTACAGAGGAAAAGCAGGCCCTGCACTGATGAACCACATTATGTTCCCATCATTCAACCACATAGAAAAGACATACAAAGTAATTGCACAGGTTGATGCACGTTTGACGTACATTCGGTTTCCCTTTTAACACTGAACTATGGGGGAATGTCAGAAATAGAAGGCAGGGGGATAAATAACTTCTGACATAGCCAGAGTTGTTGAGGGAATGTGGGTTTTAATAAAGATTGCAGCAGGATTATCTCCTCTAATCTTAGTTTGAAATGTTTTTAAAAATATCAAATACTTGATTCCTACAGCTGCAATAAATGCAATCAACTACAGTACAAGAAAAGAAATTTTTGGAATGCATAACTATGGTAATTATAAGGCATATTTGGCAGTTTTGTAGTGTCTGCAGTGAACTTCCTCTCACACAGACGTTCCTTCCTTCAGTTCCACGTATTCTCCCTTGAAAAGAAATATGAGAAATGGTAGCATGAAGATATGTAAGAACAAAAGGTTATGAGCGTACACACTGGGAGTGCATTTACTCACCTTGTTCTCCAGGTGCTCCTGTAGTGTTCTCACCGTCTCCCGCTCTTTGGTTAGCTGCTCCCGAGTAGCTTTAAGAAGCTGCTGGAGCTTAGTGGCTGCCTGGCCCAGGTCTTTGGACAGTTTCTTCTCCTTCGCCAAGCGCTCCTGTTCAAACAACCAGGAGCAAACATGACACCAATGAACTAAGGTAAAAAAAAAAAAAAACACTTTGAAAGAGCTTTACATGTTTTTATAAACAGATGTATTCTTTTTTTATTATATATTATACATATTTGCACATCTTGTTCTTGCTTATTCATTCCATGTTCTATATCAAGTCAAGTGACTTGACTCATGACCTCTTTATACTCTCTTTTGCTGCACTATTCTGAGCCAGGTGATGTATTTTCATTCTGCACTGTTTGGTGTGTAGACTGCATGACAATCAAGTTTCTTTTGTTAGAAGCAGGGCCACTGTCATCCTGACATACTTTGCAGGGTTAAAGATTTATAATAGACCAGCACTCATCCATCCTATACTGTAACCCTGCCACACACTCACCTATGAAATACTACAACCCTATTCATGTAATATGCTCACACTATGCTCGCTATATCTGTATGTTTATGCACAGTTTCAACCATATCAGTAGTTTTTATAATAATAATAATAATAATAATAATAATAATAATATTATTATTATTAATAATAATAATATGCAGTAATGCGGACGCTGCACCGGTCAGTCGTGGTGAAGAGGGAGCTGAGTGTAAAAGCGAAGCTCTCAATTTACCGGTCGATCTACGTCCCTACCCTCACCTATGGCCACGAGCTGTGGGTAGTGACCGAAAGAACGAGATCGCGGATACAAGCGGCGGAAATGAGCTTCCTCCGAAGGGTGGCTGGCCTCTCCCTTAGAGATAGGGTGAGAAGTTCGGCCATCCGGGAGGGGCTTAGAGTAGAGCAGCTGCTGCTCCACATCGAAAGGAGCCAGCTGAGGTGGTTCGGGCATCTGGCAAGGATGCCCCCTGGGCGCCTCCTGGGCGAGGTGTTCCAGGCATGTCCCACCGGGAGGAGGCCCCGGGGCAGACCCAGGACACGCTGGAGAGATTATATCTCTCGGCTGGCCTGGGAACGCCTTGGTATTCCCCCGGACAAGCTGGAGGAGGTGGCTGGGGAGAGGGAGGTCTGGACCTCTTTGCTTAGGCTGCTACCCCCGCGACCCGACCTCGGATAAGCGGATGAAGATGGATGGATGGATGGAATAATAATAATAATAATAATAGATTGCATTTATATAGCGCTTTTGAGACCCTCAAAGCACTTTACGATTCCACTATTCATTCACTCTCACATTCACACACTGGTGGAGGCAAGCTACAGTTGTAGCCACAGCTGCCCTGGGGCAGACTGACAGAAGCGAGGCTGCTATATCGCGCCATCACCAGTAGGCAGACAGAGCTGGAGATCGAACCGGCAATCTTCCGGTTACAGGATGAGCTTCCCAATGCCTTGAACCACGGTCGCACTTTTTGTTTAATTTAAACAAAACAAACAAACAGTGGTTGCTATTTTCTAACAAAACGCTATTGTAGCCATTGCGCACCTTCAGCTGAGCTACGTCTTCAGTGTCGGATTGTGGCGACTCTGAGGAATCCTTTAAAAGATCCAGTTGAGCCTGAAGTTCTGCTACAGTTTTTTGGGCCTGAAAGTTGACAGCACACATCTCTGTTATCCACTGCGAACTTAAGAGAAACGTAAAGGTGTAAGAAGAACATAAATACTGCACAGACTGTAGCTGATACCTTCTCATACTCTTCTGAGAGCTGCTGCCTGTGGGTTGCCTCCCCGTGCAGCTTCTCTGCCGTCTGGCTCAACTCGTTCTGGACCTGGCGGCAGACAGAGGCACACTATAAATACACATACACACACACACACACTAATAAGCAGCACAGTGATGCGTAAACAAACATTCTTTTGTTAAATTGCCAGCACTGTGCACACACCAACATACATAAATCAAAAGCTGCTCAACCTGTGGACCGAGTTAGTACTTTCTCTCGCTGTTTCTAGGTGAAAGACTAAAATCAAACACGAGGTTTCTGGGCTTTTAAACATATAAACAAATATCAGGAAACAAAACAGAGGTGAGCATGCAAGTGGAGAATCAGCAGCAGTTAAGAGTTAGGCTCACTCTGTTAGTGCAAGCAGTGGTTAGCATAAACAGCTGCCCTGCTGGAGGAGTACTGGACGGACTGGAATTACAGCCCCACTATATCGGAGTCATCAGGACTTGTTTTTCATGGAAGATCCGTCATTTAGGAGAAGGAAATGACTAAATGTGTTTCTAATTCACATGACAACACACATCTGGATCCTTGCAAATTTAATTCGATGTCCTATTAAATGGAACCAAACCCAATTGTGAAGGAAATGTTAAAAAAAACAAAAAACAAAGGAGATTTATTTAAGCCGTTCATGTCACTGTCCAGTACTCTCTAACAGGAAGTGAAGGGTGACATTTGCACCCTGACCTGAGTGGGTTGAGCCTCAGCCGGGCCATTCTGTTCTTGCTGGGCCCGCAGCGTGATCTCGCTCAGCTGCTCTCTGACCTGAAAAAGGAAGCCGCCGCTCGTCACTGTTTACGTAACCTCCATCCATGAATCTCTCGCTTGGCACTCATAAGTCAGTGACAGCTTACTGAGCTGGTTCTGCATGTGAAGTCATGAGTCGCATGGATTCCTTAACGAAAATTCCCTCCTCTCAACTCAAGTACACTTTCATAAGAATGCTTTACATATTATTGGCTAGACGATGGGAAAGTGAGTCACGGCGGTGTAGTCACCTGTGCGAGCTCCTCCTTGTGTGCCTTGGCCTCCTTCCGGGCCAAATCCAGCTGGCTCTGACACTCCGACAGCTGCAGCTTCAGCTGAACGCAGAGCAGAGCACAGGCAGGAGCCAATGTTAGTGTTGTTGTTTTAAGTGGAACAAAATATGTAAATGAACACATCATTTTAAATATGAACAGATAACTCAGCAAATTTATTATTAGATATTCTCCAGCTTAACCCCTTAACTCTTGTGTATCATATTTGATAAAGGAAGCTTTTGTACGTTTTTGAGACTTCTACATCAGTGTGTTACATTTGCACTTTAATAAATGCATGGAAGTTGTTTTTTAACTAGTCAAGAAACCAGGTGTATAGCCTGAATGCAAGAATAAAGGTGAAACTATGCCAGTAATATACAAGTTTCTGTCATTTAATATAAATATAATACAATTCTAGTAAGCCTGCTAAAGATCTTAGCTGCTTGTGTACCTGCTCCATCTCCTCTGAGATTAGATGACTGTCTGTCTGCTTTTCCAGCTGGGCTTCCAGAAGCATCATCTGCTCCTTCAACTGTAGAGAAAAAAAAAAAGACAACTTAAAACATGCCAACTTACCCCCAGGAGGTGATTTAAATAGAGTGGAGAAATCCTCACCTGTTCTATACTTTGGTTTTCTGCTTCCAGCTTACTGACTTTCTGCAAAGCCTGGCAATGTAACAAGATACCGTAAATTAGTTTTGAAAACCCCTGAAAGTGACATTGTTTTTAAAGTCAAGATAAAGATAAAATTTTTAGTAGGTATTATTAGTCACCTCTTTCAGCTGTTCCTCTGAGTTAGCCATCTTGGATTTCCATACGAGCTCTTCCTCCTCCACACTCTTCTGAAGATGTTTCAGCATTCCTTCCTAAAGGACAAAATGGAGAGATCTATAGATGGACCATATCAACTTTGTAATCCGTAATTCACCACTGGATTTTAGAAACGTACAGTTTCAGCCAGTACTGTCCTGTACTGTTCACATTCAGCCTGCAGGGAACCATGGCTTTCCTCCCCCTCCTTCAGTTTCTCAAGCAACTCCTATAACAAACCACAAACATTCACAACCTCTTCTGCCAGGTTACTTTAAACCAGTATGTGGAAACAGTGTAAAGTGGCTTACTGAATGTGCTGTGTTTGACTGAGACTCCTGGCTCAGAGCTCCCTGAGCGTTCTGTGTAAACACTTTTAACCAGTTTAACTAAGAGGAGAAAAAGTAGGCATAAATGAGTCACAGGCACATTATCACCTGTTTTGGAATAAAAAGCTCATTCAGCAACTCTCCCAGTGAAATCCCCCTTTCTTACCTGCTCTGTCTCTACAGGTATCTGTGGGAAAAGTGTCTGGAGAGCTTCTTTGGTTTCATTTTGAAAAGCTGCCAGTTCTGCCGCAGTGTTCTGTTTAAGCAGTGAACGACATTATCAGTAAGGTGACTGGCAGCAAACTGGTTTCCGCTGATAAGCCACCAGCAGGTGAAAAGACTTACCGCGTGAGTGGCAACCTTCTCTTTTGCTACCCTCAGTTCATCTTGTAATGACGTGACCAGAGCATCCTTTTCAGTCAAACTATTAAAGCAAACAAAAGACAAAACGGATGTAAATAACTGACCTAATTTTATGCGAGGCTGATCTTTACATGTGGCAGACTTATTAACCTGTGTGTACGATTTGCCTGTTAAGGCAGAACAGCAACATTTAAGTGCATTACCTGTTCTGTAGTAGTGCAAGCTCTGCAGAGCCATCTGACTGCTGAAACAGGAACAACATGCAAATCAATTTTTTTCTTTCTGGGCAGCTCTAAAAGCAGAATCATGCACATCGACAGGAACGCTTACTTGTGTGTTCTTCAGTGTCACCATTTCTTCTTTGAGGTTTTTGAGTTCATCCTGAAGTGCTGTGACCTGACTGGCATCTTCACTAAAAGGTTACACAATTTACACAGAGGTATAAATCATAACAAAACCAACCTGCACTTTCTATTAGCCCAAGATAATTATAAAGCACCTTACCTCTTATTTCTTTGCTCAAGCTCAGCAATAGTGTTCTCCTATTGAAAGGGAACATTATTTGCCATTAGCCCATTTTTTGCGATCTATATTTATCCTGAGAAACTGAGAAGTGATACTTTTTGGTAACAAATTAAATGTCAAATGCATGCAGTGCTTACAGCAGCTTCCTTCTTTATCTGCAGTTGCTTCAGTTCCTCGTGAAGCACATTTAACTGGCTCTCTCTCTCTTGCAAGCTGTACATAAGGGCGTGATATTTAGAAAGTGAATAAACCAGCATTGGATGTGATATTGATTTATGAGAGAGGAAGAGTAAACACCTACCTGATCTTTAGACGTTCCACATCTTCAGAGTTCACCTGGAAAATGTAAAAATAACAAACATCTTTAGGTGTGACTACATACTAGTCAGCAATTTTAGGTGTGGTTACGTATTAGTCATCTCTTTCATAGAGGTCAAACTTAAAATACTTTTACCTGTTTGTTATCCTCCTCCTTTTTATTCTGACTGGCCTCCAACAGGGAGTTGATTGACGCCACCTGCTGTTCAAGCTGTCTTTTCTCTTTCTTTGTCTCCTCCAGCTGGACAGTGAAGGCATCCACCTGAGCAGAACGCTCCTTGAGCTCAGCCTCCAACTTCTTAACACGTACTTGAAACTCTGTAGAAATAAAAACTTGCACGTTAATCTTTAGCTTTAAATACTTTGACTAAGACTTGTCTAAGATTAATTTTTCTATTTAAACTACTGACATAAAAAAATGCCAACACTTAAATATGATAGCCTTTGCTCACTGACCTGAGAGTGTGCCACTGTCCTGTTGGGCCTTGTCCAAAGTTGCCTGCAGGCTGCCATTTCTACTCTGTGTTGTTCTGAGTTCCTCACACACCTCCTCCAATTTCCTCTGCAATGCCTGTTCTTTCTCTGCGTGGCTGGTCTGAAGAAGAAATTAAGTTGTTACAAACAGCAGAGGGCAGCAAAGTATCACTAAAACTTTTCTTGTAACTGACAGCATTGAGTCATATGCATCCTTAAAAGTTCCACAAAAAGAAAGAGCCAACAGAAAATGTCACAAAAAGAAAAAATATTAACAGTTACATTAAACAGACATCTTATTTCTAAGCTAAGCAGTTCTTTCTACGAGCATCACAGGAGGAGATTTGATTTGGAAATGACAGAATTTCCTTTGTCTCCATGTTGTTGATAGTCACAGTCCAAAAAAATATAACTCTTTCATCATGTGAGCGTGATTTGTTGCATAATATGTACAAAGACTTTAGACTGCTGGGAGGGCAGTAAGTAAATGATTAAACAAAAGGCACACTTGACTTGTGAGAAGTGCTGACTCACTTGTTCCACATTACCAGTAATAGCTCAGAGCAGCAGCATTCCATGAGTGGGACTGTGTGGGCTGATAGTGCATAAAACAAGGAAATTAACAGACCAAAACACACTGTTGTACTTCCTGCCTGAAAACTGGAAATGGTGTCACGTTTTTATGGCCGATTACAACAGGCTGGGGAGGAGCGATGCTCGGACATGAACGCATTCCAGCTGGCACCTACAGCCCCCGTCATTGTTACAGCTGCATTCCATTCTCGGCCCTAGGCTCTATGATTACAAGGCAATTAGACGTCCCTTAACATTAGAGAGTCTAGAGATTGGTGGGGAAAGGCCTAGGCTTGCATTTTGTAGATGCTCAGACACCAACTCGCTGCAGAAACAAGATTATATAAAAAAAGCTAGAATAAATGTGGTCCCATAGCAAAACAGACAGGGAAAAAAAAAAAATCAGGTCTTATGTAGTGATAATAAAGATAATGCAGCCAACCTGAAACTGTGAGAGCTCCTTCTCAGCAGCAGAGACCTTGGCCTCCAGCCCTTTCCTTATGTTCTCATCTGCAAGCACACTCTCCGTCTTCTCTCCGAGTTCCTTGGTTAACTTTGCACATTCCTGTCGCAGCTTGGCCAGCTCTGCATTTTGTCTGAGGGCAGAGGGGAGACAGACATCAGCTCAAGAGTAAAGACACATGCCTTTCAAGCCTGAGTCAACCTTCAGACCTGTTATAAAAAGAATCTGAATCAGTACACACTGTACTGAAGTTAAAACTTAATGTATTTATAAAGAGGTAAAAATCTCTTAATGCCCCATACTAGTCCAGTTACCGTGTCAGCGTTTGGTAAAAACTCACTTGCTCTCGGCTTGACTCGTAGCCTGGTTGAGCGCATCACGCAGGATGGAGTTCTCCTGCTGTAGGCGAGCAAGTTGGGCATTGGGGCCTTTTTCCAGCTGGTCCTGAAGGCTTAGGATCTGCAGTCATTTTTAAGATTTTTTTTTAATGTTGCTAAAGAAACCATTAAGCCTGGTGCTACTGCTCTTTCACAAGAGTAATGTTTAATGTGTTTCAAGAGTAAACTAAATCTTCCTTTCTAACAGGAGTCAGATTACTCAGAGAACCATAAAATAATACAACGCAAACACAAATATACCTGTTTGATTTTTAAATTCAATGTAATGTGTATTAAACTGACCTTTGCATTGAGTCTCTGCGTTTGGGCTACGTGGTCCTGGTAGCTGGCCTGCATGCGAGCCTGCAGAGCAACCATTTCTTGCTCTCTCTTACTCAGCTGAGAACTCAGCCTCGTCTCTACGCTGGCCACCTTGGCCTTCTCAGCAGACAACTCCTGATAAATGGACGGCACAATCAGAGAAAGGATTCACGTTCATTGTGTTACAACAAGTCACTTAAGAATGAAATCTCACCAACTGTCCATCAATCTCACGAGAGAGGAGAGGATTATAAATTTTGGAACATATTATTGGCTTTACCTCTCACTTAGCACCTACCAATCAGGTTTTTAAAAAATATATCATAATACGGTGTAAAACAGAGCAGTGGCTACCAAATCAAAGTGAAACTACTGCCCCTGCATCTTAAAGATTTTTTTCTCTATTGTAACCTGATAAAGTTAGCTTCCCAATAGTGCCACCCTCAGGACAAAAGAAGACTAGTGCGGCTGTCAGTGCACAGTCATGGCAACAGGATATTAGTCCTTTTAATTTAGTTTCTTTATCTGCTGCCACAATGCCAAACCACACTTTCAGGCTTAGTTATAATAAGGATTTAAATGCAGCTATGATTCTCGTCCATATTATGAGTAATAATAGTCTCACTGGGCAGACCTGCTGTTTTTGAGACTCTTCTATGTCTGACCTTGGTGAGCTCTCGAAGACGATTCTTTACTGCAGAAGCATCCTCTTGCTCTGCTGCCAGCTGTTTCTCTCGCTCGTCCAGCTGCTTCTTCAGCATGGCCACTGGGTCTCCTTTCTGAGTGGCCTAAACACACAAACAAACACACAGAGAGATGCAAAAGAATGAATCTTTCTTCAACTCTCAAATGTATTCAGTGAACTATGTTCTTTTGTGAGGCTTTTCCTTCACTGACTCTGCTGTTCCATACCTTGTGCCAGGTGTCCTGGATGATGCCAACTTTCTCAGACAGAATCTCGATGAGCCTGTGTGCCTCTCCCTCACTGAACACCATGCTGCTGATGGTTGATACCAGGGCCTTATAAGGCAGGTACAGCGGAGCATCGGCAGAATCCACTGCTGCAACTGCAAAGGCAAACACAGAATAATGCAGAAGAATTAAATAAACTCAGAATTAATTAATATCTAAAATAAGGTGGTCTAGACAAAGGTGACTGAATTCTCTCACACCGCCTTAGGAAAAGGACAATGCTACAACATGTCCTTTGGGTCTGGGGCCCTGGGCATTTTCAGATGGCAAAATAATGGGGCATTGTGGCACCAGGCGGAGACAAGCCTCAGGCAAGTGAGAAAGCCGACCCCACCTCTCTTCTCATTGTCAGCAGCACTGAGAGGCTTTGTAAGTTAACAAAACAGAGCAACAGTGTTTGGACAAGCTGGTGTGCTCTCTGCCCTCCAGAGCTAAGTGCCAGACGTTACCCACCACTGCCATTGGCACTATTTCCACAAGTCCACAGCTCAAGTTCATCAGTACTGACAAGTTATTCCTGACTTAGATTGTAAGTATGTGTATGCAAGCCAACTCTTAAACATTAAACTCTCACTACAACAACCAGTGTTATGGCTAATGTAGTTCCTGCCATTTCCATTGATTTAAATGAGAAGGTCTATTATAGAAACTGTAACAGTAACAGCAGATAGCTGCATAGCATAATAGCAGGCCTTTGCGTTGAGCAAACAATGTCTTGTTTACATTAAAGAATAGCTGCTTGTAGAGTTAATCAAAGAGCAAACAACCAGCTTCCCAGAAAAAAATGTCGATATCTAAAACATATGAAGGGTTACCAAGGAAGTAAAGACAGTGAGTACTTCTCATTTTGGAACATGTACAACATTAGATCTTCTGTTTTACACTGATGTGAACTCATTCCTCCTCCACCACCACTGGAGATGGACCAGTCCCTTAAATGTGCCTCAAAAAGAGCAGGGAGGAGGCTTCGAGAGGAGCTTAGAGCAAGGAAACACGTGCATCCTAAAAAGTATTCTGTATGCACACACAGAAAATCACCAGCACTGGAACCAAGGATTCCCATTCATCTCTCCCTCACATCTCTTTGGAAGAGGTAAAAGATGCCAGAAAGACATATGTGAGGGAAATGAAGGGACATATTAGCATAATAAAAAGCAGCCAGTGCAGCACTGTGGTCATATCTGAAACTAAAGCTGCGGTTTCTGTAGAGCTATGTGCATTGTCATCTACCGTGTGTAGACTGCCTGTTTCGGAGCCATTCCTCTTTCTTTAATAACTTTAAAATTAAACTATAGAAATATTAAAATAAGATTAATAATACTACATTTTGCAACATCTAGTACACAGTAATCAGAGATCTCTAAAATATAAATGCTTACCAGGCTCAGTCTTCTTCTTTGATGCCTTTTTCTTGGGTTCTTGTGCTTTTGCTGCAACAGAGGGAGCCTGCTGGGATCCCACCGGGGGCACAGCCATCACTGGGACATCTTTAGTGACAGCCTCCAGCACCGGAGCAGTTTTAGATGGAGCTGGTACAGACTTGGTTGGTGCTGGAGCAGATTTGGATGTGACAGGGGCAGGCTTAGCTGATGCAGGAGCAGCAGAAGTGGAAGATTTGGTTGAAGAGGACTTGGCTGTTGTAGAAGTTGGAGCAGGAGCAGACTTCGTTGAAGCAGGTGGAGGAGCGGACTTGGCTGAAGCAGGTGAAGGAGCGGCCTTGGCTGAAGCAGGTGGAGGAGCGGCCTTGGCTGAAGCAGGTGGAGGAGCGGCCTTGGCTGAAGCAGGTGGAGGAGCGGCCTTGGCTGAAGCAGGTGCAGAGGATGGAGCAGTTACCTTCGTTGGGGCAGAGACTGGAGCCTGGGTTACGGCAGAAGCTGCAGAGGACTTGATCGGTTCAGACACAACTACAGATGACTGGGTTGAAGCTGGCTCAACCTTTGCCACTTTCTGCTTCTTCTTCTTCTCTTTAGGTGAAGGTGCAGGTGAGGGCTCAGGAGCTGGGTTTGGTTCAGCAGCAGACTTGGGCTGCATCTCTGCTGCAACTTCAAAAGTGGAGACAGGCACAGAAACAGAAGGAGCTACAGTTGGCGCAGTTACACCCTCACTGACTATGTCAGCGTCAGTGTCGGCATCGCCTTCAGAAACGTCTTCAGCTTTCTCCTGCTCTGGGATCTTCCCATTGGGCTTTTCATCTTTCTTCTTTCCACGGTTCTTCTTCTCAGACACTTTGTCCTTTTTCTTTTTCTCAGTGCGAACAGACTGTGTCTTACCCAGTTCTCTGCGCTGTTTAGCCAGGGCCTCCTCATAAGAGGTCTCCTTCATGGAGAAGGTGGAGACGAGGGCAATCCCAACAGCAGAGATCACCATGAATCCACCAAAAACCATAATCCCAAGGGTCTGGGGGTCATAGATATCCATGGCTAAATTTTAGTAAACCTGGAAAATAAAAATAAAAGGGGGGGGGGGGGGGGGGATTCACTTTGTCATTCATACTCAGACAAAATTGTAATATTACCAAAGAAAAAAATGTAAGTAACATTAGCTGCTTTAGCAAAGCAACTGATCAGACAGAATTACCATTAATGCTCTTAGGAGAAACAATCCTAGCTTTTACATCAAACGGCCTCAAGGTGTCACTGTCAAGTCCAATAACTTGTGGCCACAGAAAGCAGAACAATAAATCTTGAACTCTGAAACCAAATAGTTGCTTACTTTCGGGTTGAATGCGTTTTTCTCACATTTATTTGCATCTCATACAGTCAGTTTAACACTGAATGCAAGAGCGATAACCTCAGACAAAGTGTCATTTAAAGCCATTCACTTTTTTAACATTAGAATTATCATTTTGATTACTGCATTTTTATAACAGAACAGGTCCATACTTTTGGGCACGATATCTTCTGAAGCAAAATCAAAAACTTTTTTGAAACAGATGCTCAAAAAATTGATCGATCATATCAAAAATGGTTACAAACCAATGTAATACACACAGAAAATGCAGAGATTTCCATAAGCTGACTTGTGGTTAAAGTAAATGCCTTCAAGAGTATTCAGCTTTTTCTTCAAGGCTCTTAAAAGTTCTTCTCACAGACCAGAACATTTCACCTGCAGGGTGAAATGTTGGCTGACTGTTTTTTGCGGGTCACTAAAACACCTTGATTTATTCTAGCAGAATTATCATTTATATCTGGAACAGATATGTTATCTTAACAGAAAATGCATAAACACAAGAAGCCAACACATGTAGAGGTTTATTGTTTTAAAACAAAGCAACGTGACACGGAAAGGAAAAGTGCAGAATAAGAGTCCAGAGTCCCTGTTCATTGCAGGGTCTATAAGCTAGACTCAAAGGGGAAGGTACGGCCCTGCCTCCTATCTGTGATGTCACACACCAGCGCATCTTTACTCAGGCTGAACTGAAGAAGAGGACTGAAAGAAAGCCAACTCGACCCCAACTGTTATATAGAAGTGCACCTTTGTTACGAAAAACACATCCCTCAGACAGAGCCTAAGATATCTGACTTTAATTCATGGCTATAGTGGTTCTCATAGAGGGTGTACTGAAGATATTTAAACTGTCTTCAGATAAAAGGCGTGAAATTGAATAAGTCGTGAAGGTTTTAAAAAGATGTATATAATAACAGCTTACTTGTTCCCCATAATCTAATACACACACATCGACTTCAATAACTTCAAAGATAGTTTATTCAAGCTAATCCTAAAATTATCCCAAAACCACAAGTGAAAGGGATTATTCAAAGTTTACAAACCGTTATGAGCACCCTATTTCTCGTGCCGCGCATTAAAGCACAGTGATGTGCAAATGCTCCAAGTATTTCATTTATTTATTTATTTTAAATTTTATATGGTTTTAATCAATACTTACCAGCTAGCACTGCAGCTAACACTATGAATCAATGAAATTGGCTAACGTCCTGCACAATAAGCGTCGCTTACGCAACAAAAATGGACAACACAAGCTGTAATAAAAATGCAGACTAAACAGTTAGCGAGAAAAAGGTCTAAAATCATTTTAAATAACTTCCGTCTGGTCTGTTTCTATGGCAGTAGTTTTCTTAGGGGCTAACAGTTAACAGCTTTCCAAGCTAGCTAAAGATGGTTCAATGAATAAAAAAATTCCAAGAATCCCACGCTTACCCCGGCGCTGATAACGCTACGTCTGCTCGCTTCAAAGGGAATATACTGAGGTCGAGTTATAGATGAAGTGGCTTTTGAGCAAAGCTACCTATATTTCCAGCTATCTGGCTAACTTGTCTTTTTTTCCAGTGCTCTCCTCCTGACTCCGCTGGAGAATCCTCGGTCTGCTGTGAAGTCGTGGCACTTTGAGCTGGCTAGACGCGCTGGCCCCATGCCCCAGATAGCTACCATAAATCCACAAGGTTTCTGATTGGCTGGAATGTTCTCAAGACGGAAATGAGGCTGCTGGGAGTTGTAGTTTACTGCGGTCATGGAAAAAGTTCGCACAGTGAGATGGTTTTTCAGTCAAACAAAAGCGATTTGTTTGAAACGGAGAGTAAGTAAGTAAGTTTCCTGTTACTATGTCTTTTAACTGCGCTCATTCTGGAGGAGGGTATGCTTTGTAAAGTTGAGAAGAAACACTTTTTTACACTTAAAAGCGCCTTTTTTCGTTTTTGAGGACTGCCCTGTTCTGGCAAAAGGAAGTATTCAAAATATCCACATATTTAAACAAAGTGCTCTTATTTGTAAGGCCACAGCAACTTTGAAAGGAGTAGGTCTATGGGAGGTATCTTTTCTTTAATGCAAAGTACAGTGTAACCTACTGACCTCTTCTTTTGTCAAAGTATTTTTGCTGTGAGCAGGACTTCTGCTTTTCACCACTTCCATTTATATTTTTCTACACTTTCACAATTTTGTGTCAAGAGAGTTTCAGATTTTTCCAATACACAGATACACAAGTGCACATCAGGGTCTTTTCACATCCCATAATAAGCCTTTCTGAAATCCTTGACACAACCACTTCTCAAAGTCCTTTAAAAAGCAGTTTGAGAAGTGGTGGCACTTGTTTGTTCAGGTAAGCTCGCAGATTGTCCTTGTCATTCTTCAGCAATTGTTTTGACTTTGAGATGACGGTGTGTTACTAATGCGAGCATAAAAGCAAACGATTCCCTGAGCAGGGCAGGGTGGACGAACCCAGAAAAGGTTTGGTCATAACACGCACCTTGCTTTGAGTCCTTTTGATGTTTTGTTAATGATGGAATTCCATTACTGAAGGACGAACATGCACTGTCCTCCAGACATTCCTTCACACTTTCACACCCAAGATGTGCCAGTCCCCTGTGCTTCTGTGTCAGGGGGCAGGCAAGGAGGCAATGTTAGATATTTATATTGCTGAGGGCCAAAATCGAAGTGCTGCTTTCTCTTCTTACTCTCAGAAGCTGAGAAGAATTTCAGAAATCTTTGCAGGACCAGGAAGAAGCATCCTAACCCGTTTCAATAAGGAAGCACAGATGATCCAGTTACGTCAATAAGCCCTGCAGGTGCGGTTAAAAAAAAAAAAACATTCAGAGAGTACATTCTCTTTATGGGGAGGTTTTCATGCGTCATGGCTCTGAGTCCTACTGTAAGGCTTATATCAGCATTTATGATGATTTTCTGGTGACCACTGCTGAGCTCTGAGCCATGAGGCAGGTGCTTTCACAGGCTCACTCAACCATGAACAAAACCAAAGTGAAAAAAGACTATATGACACAGCAGACAAACGTACACCTGAAGCAGTGTCCCTTTTTTCTCGCGCTCTATTGTGCTTTCTTAAAAAATCCTGGGCCTGATTATGTAATAGTGCTTTGCATGCCACTGAGGATTAAAAGTGGAATATAAAGATGGTACTGAATAAATTATTACTGGCAAATCACTAACAATCTATCCAGAAGTTCTAAGAATGCACAAAACCCATTTCTTATCACAGCCTGTAAATGATCTAAGTTTGCCTAGGAGGAGATACAGAAATTCACAAAATCATCTAACTACAGTCTATCTTTGAAGCAAACACCATTTATCTTTTTTACACCGGTTTACGCAGCCAAATTTCACACAGTGCGTCCTTTTCTCCAACGGTTTTGTTTCTGAGGTGACTTATCAGATCAGTGGAGCTGCACAAAGAGAACATGAATAGACTAAATTTAGGACTGATACTTTTCTGTTTCATGTAGCTGTGGTGAAGGGACTTTAACCCCACATAAGCAAATGTCTCTTCTTTGGCAACCTTAAACACACGTCTACGGTTGACATCTATGCCTTTTTTTTTTTTTAATCTCATCTTGTTCCAAAGGCAGGTCTTGCTTTAACTCTTTGATGCTGCACTTCTAAATCCTGTTTGCTCTTACCACAGCTGGCAGGCTCCTTTGTTTGTACTGATTATTTGTTATAATGTCATTGGCTACAGTCAGCTGTTTTAACCAATCAGTGACTAGCGCGAACCTTACAGGTCACTGTGACTGAAAGACTGGGGCTGTCTAATATTGACAGATCCCCCACGGATGTATGAGTAGACTCTACGTGCATTATCATTGCAATTCTGCTTTTCTACAACTCCAACAGCAAAAGCTTCGTTAAAGAATCTGTATTATCTATTAGGATGTTCATCATAATAATGGCTTTAAATTTTTTGGGTTTAAAAAAAATAAATAAATATTTACTGAGTGCATTGCATACTAGCAATAAGTCCTTGACCTGTTACACAAAATATTGGTAGTTCTACCTGAGCTGTACGTTGCTTTGTGCAACTGCTAAAGTAGGTCACACAGTGAGCACGTTGGTCATGGTAATTCCCATAAGCCCCCTGGCATTTCCTCAAAGGTTACCTAATACACGATACCGTCCAATTGCAGGATCCACTGTGGTCGATGGATTTAACACAAACGTGCATACAGCTGTGTGTAACTTCAAGGACACCGTAGAAATGCTGACAGTGCCACCTAGAGGTAGTAGTGGAAGAGCTTCAGGCTCTTGGTACGTGAGTGGAGAATAGTAAGGATCGAAGTAAGAGACTGCATGTGTGGCATAAAAACAAAAAACCAAGATGAAATTTGGGAAAGTAGGGTTTACTAAACAGCCTTAATAAGAATTTTATAAAATGCTAATGTTCTGTATGAAAAAACATCATGTGAAGGAATTCACACAGCTGGAATCCATTAGAAATACATTCAATTTCTTAAAAAACTATAATGCATTTTTAACACTTCACCAAGCCTGGTCGTGATTGTAAAGTAGTTTTCAGCTTAGTGCATCTTTCATTTTTATTCCATTTTATTTTTTTCCAAACAAACTGTTGAGGGGATCAGGAAAATATAGGAGGTCTCCGTGAAACTATCAGTAACAAATCGGAAAAAGTAAATAAAGATAAAATAACCGCAAACTGAAAAGGAATAAGCAATGGACACAGCGGGAGTAAACAGGCAGGTGCAGCGACAATGAGTGTCTTTAAATGAAACCAAAACTATAAATGTATACTTTTCTATGCTCTATGCTCAAACAGCCTACTATTTGACTCCATCCCACATCTTTGATAACTGTGAGATTTCAGGCCACGTCTTACAAACCAGAATGCGGGAAACCAATCCAATTCCTGAGGAGAAGTTCAGCTATTTTCGTACACTACGATTTTCTGTCTTATCTTCTATGTGAGTCATGAGTTTTCTTACTAGAGGGTTGGTTTGGCTGTTCACTAATCTCAGAGCCCAGGAATGCAGAGCATGAGGATGTTTTTTTCCAGGCATCGGTTTTGTTTCTGTAAAACTGTTTAATTAACAAAAAATAAAAGCCCCAAAAGAGAAAACACATAAATCATAAATCAATCAATTATGTGGAAATGATTATCTAAGTATTTTAAAGTTGTGTAAAAGTATATATAAAGAAAGAGGTTAGAGTGGAGGAAATGAAGGCAGAAACATGATCGAAAGGCAAGAAATATAATATGTGTTTAAGGTAAAAAATCAAAACAAAAAACCCCCAAAATGATTTGATGCTGCAAAAATATATGGAAGACCTTGATGTTGGGCCGCCACATTCTCTTCTGGAGCCATTCACATTGAGCTAGACTTCCTTAAATTAATGGAAAAGGTTGGACCACAGACCAGAGGACAGGGACTCTGTAAACATGAAGACACTGTGCATACAAGACACTTAATCTTGTGCAGGGTTTAAAAGTGGCATCAGATCCAGGCGAGAGCGGGCACAGAGCTGAGATTCATGTCCATGCAAGGCCCCCTCCCCCGGGGACGCCCAGTTTCCGTTCTTTGACTGGTCACTTTGTGATGGCAGCACAGGAATACTTCAGCGCATCAGTTGCTCTTGAGCAGCTCGATGCAACCCTGCAATAGAGCCACGCTGTTCTGTGGACACAAAAGCAACAGAACATTCATTGGGCTTGAGCAAAGCTTTGTATCACATGCTTGTAATGACATGTAAGCTATTTATAACTTTTTTTTTTTACTTAAATATTTGTCTTTATTAAAATTTTGCCATTTGTCTCTTGGAGCGTTGAAGGGAAAAGATGATAGTACATATGCATCTTCCTTTACTTTGCTGCTCACCTTGGCGTGCTTTATCTCAAGCTCAGCCATCTCTATGAAGTTCTTTCTGAAGGCCACGACTCGTCTGCCCTTGAAACTGGTGAGTTCTGTCAGGATAAGATTGCGGAGTTTAAAAAGAAAATGTCACTTTAGACACAAAGAAACGAGTACAGAGGCAGTCTGCATCGGTTACGCATGAACACACACACCTTTCTTCCCAGATTCTGAGAGCTTGTCAAATTTCTGCAGGCACTGCCGCTGGTGTTCCTCCGCCTGGGGAATATCCTTGCTCTTCAGTCGGGCCTTATCCAAAGCTTTGTTAGAGTTCTCGTAGTCAGCCAACGCCCGGGCTCGTCTGTACAGAAGGTCCTAAAAACCATGTTAGAAATAGTTTTACGAGATGAATAAAAGTTTGGCAGTAGACCTAAAGAAGCCGTTCAACATGCAACATTTTACAATATTCAAATTGTTACTGTTATAAAAAGGCATGGACAATATTGAGTTTAATTCACAGAAAGCAGGAAGTGCATTCCTCATCTATAGTTTCTTTCAACTCTTTCACATACTGAGGAAAGTAGTTTGCGATTACTTGTGCTTAGTGACATGGTGTGCTCTCCTGCTGAAAGTGGCCATCAGAGGATGGGTTCCCAAAGAGTACCAAGAAAATATCCCTCGCACCATTACACCACCAACAGCCTGAACCGCTGATTCAAGGCAGGACGGATCCTTGCCTTTATGTAGTTTACACCAAATTCTGGCCCTACCATCTGATGGTCGCGGCAGAAATTGTGACTCATCAGACCAGCCTACTTTCCAGTCATCTATTGACCGATTCGGTGAGCCTGTGTGAACTGCAGCCTCAATTTCCTGTTCTGAGGTGACATGAGTGGCACCCACTGGAGCTTTCTGCTGCTGTTGCCCATTTGCTTTAAGGTTTGATGTCCTGTGCATTCAGAGATGCTCTTCTGCGCATCTTAATTGTAAGGAGTGACTGTTTGAGTAACTCTCTGGGTTACCAAGCCATATTCACCGGGGGAATTCCCACTCGTGGGATATTTTCTCTTTTTAGCACAGTTTTCGGTAAATGCCAAGATGGTTATTTGTTAATATTAATGAGCAGTTGAACAGCTGCACCTTATAAAGTGGCCATTAAATGTATATAGAGTGAGAGATACAGCGACTGGGCACAATGGTTATAAATCTGTCCAAGCTGTGTGAAGACAGAAGATGAACATGTCTCACCTTAGCAGCTTGGATGTCTCTCATGTAGTATCTCAGCAGCTCTGTGAGTTTTAGGTCCTGGTCAGACGCCACTCTTCCCTCCACTTTCTGCAGAGACAATATTATGTTCAAACTAAACCAGAGCAGAGTAAGTGTCACTGCTTGTTATTAGTTAAAGCTCTACTTACTCTAAACTTCTCAAACAAGTCTGACAGCTTCTCAAGATTTCTGCAGGAAAAAAGAAAAGAAATCACTACAATGTCACACAGAGCCATGCTCTACATCTGTGTAATAACACATATTTCACGTGTTGCACTCACTTCTTATTTGCTGTCATATCATCAGCTGCGAGACTGTTCAGAGTGGCAGAAATGTGAATATAATCATCTGCAATATCTGTAACAAGAGAAATATCAAAATGTAGAAAATTGCACACATAAATTAAATCATCCAAACCGAGTAAATGCTCTAAGATAAACATGACATACTTTTGTGTGCACGGGTCATTTTCTCTGCTTTGGCAGTGGAATCTTTGATCTTGCTGTAATAGTCAAGCAAGAAGGTTTTTTCCTGCTCAAAAAAGTCATCAACTTCCTGCAGGCGAAACAGAAAGACACAAAAGTCATTAAAGAAGTGGCTATAATGCTTCACGTGGGACACTATCCAACATTAACTGCAAGCAGACTGTGCATAAGTCTCACCTTTACTCCTGAGATAAGGACTTCATCAGCTGACTTTACCATGTTTTTAAAGAATCCTCCAAACATTTCCTTTGCATTTTTTCGCCTCACACTGAGCTAAAATGACAGAATTTGAACACAGTAATCAATAATTCTGTAATTTATTAATGAGAACTTTATATATGATGCTTTGAAAAATAAGGACTGAAATAAGGCTGCAATGATTCATTGAGTACCATGTAAGTAGTTTGACATGGAGCGTCTACACACGTTGAAGAACAGAAGCGGAGCTGTTATCGTTAGCGACCACTGCACTCCCTATTAAAACCTTTATTAGGAAAAAGCTGGCGGGAGTCCCTCATCAAACTGCTTGTTCAACAAAGCTCCAGTGTAAAGAAAAGAGAACTCTGTAGCTGCCCCCATTCACCGCCATTTGTTTTACACAGGATTTATTTACAGTAAAGCTACAGAAGTTAAAATAAAAGTGTATGTGTGCAGGTGAACCGTTAGCTTAGTGTGACATGATGTTTAAATTATGCAGCTGCTGAAGGCTGATGGCAGCTGTCCTACTTTCTATCACAGCGATACCTGCAGCAAGCAGGGGTGTGTCTAAGGGGGAGCATGGGGTGTACTAGACAATATTTGTTTCAGGGCTTAAATGACATTATTCTACAGACTTAGATTACCATAAATATAAAAAATTATTTATGAATTCAATTGTATTAAGTGCTATTAAAATTACAATTTCTAAAATAAAAACCAATGAGCAGTGATATTATGATATTTCTTTTTTGATTATTTGTTATTCCTCATTAATAATGACAGAAGTATTTTTATCCAATTAATTGATGGGACAAACTACATGTTTACTTAAATAATCAATAGTTCAAGCCCAAGACTTTAGTATTATTTGTGAATCTACCAACATTTCATTACTTTGCATAGACATTTCTAAAAATTGTATACAGAATATTTAACACTTATCTGAACTCTATGGCTGCTGCTACTGACAGACCACACAGATAAGTGTGCTGATCACAGCAGGATGCAAACCATGTGTCATAAACTCTACTTCCTCTCTTTCCAACGAATAACCCGTGAAAGGAAGTCAGCACTAAGAGGAACTCACATCCTGGTCATACTCCAAGAAAATCTGGAAGTTTCTGTCTTTGCTTAAAACAGGGTGAGAAGACAGTCTCTGCAGGAAGATTTCATGCACTTGGACAGTTTTCTTAAAGACGGCCAGGTATTCACTAAAAAAATACAAAACAGAATATATTACATGGACATTTTTGGTGAAGTGGACAATATTTTACATACGTAGCTTGCTAATAGAAATCTAGCATGCCATGAAGATAAAAGGATACAAAGAAAAATCCAGTTTTTTGATTTGAGTGTCACACTCACGCCTCCAGCTCCTGTTTCATTTTAGTGTACTCCTCTTTGGTCATAGTGGCTTCACCTTCCCCCAGCTTGTGCATCTTGTCTCTTGGGCTGTCAAAGTCAGGCTTCGGGGGTGCTGGTGGAATCTGTGAATAATGAATCAGGAAACAAATAAATTTTCACTGATAGTTAAATGGTTGTGAGGCTTCAAAAAAAGAGAAAAAAAGTCTATTTTATACTTTTGGAATTTAAGTTTGCGTTTATGGTTTCTGTTGGTTTCTGAGTGCAAACGATTTAAAAGTTAAGTTGAACTGTGAAATCAACAGCTTCTGTCTCTGGGTGTGAGCCATCTCTGTAAATAGTTCTACGCACTATTAGGCCAGCATAATCCTCCGTCTCCACCAGAGTGTCATGTAACCAGATGAAATCTTCATGCTGCCTGGGAACAGAGAAATCCGGCTTCTGGAAAGAGCTCAGTGTGGTCTGGGAAAACAGTTAATAGCACTTTGTAAATATTACTGACAACATATCAGCAAACACTATTATAGAAGGGATTAAAGGCTAGGATTAAGTTTAAACGTTGTTCTTTCTCACTGTTGAGACACAAACATTCTTTTCCTTTTTACCTTTGTATGAACTGTAAACTTGACTTTGTCTCTTTCACAGAGTGCATCGGGAATGTCAATAAGAAGAGAGGCATCATGGTTTAGGTCCACAGACACAGAGCGCAACTGAGGAGAAATAACAGACCAAAAAACATAAACACATTGCTTTTGTGTGTGAAGTCATTTGGTTTTTAAACATTGCTTTTAGGACATATTCAACAGTTCTTGCCATTTTTGACTTATTACCCCCGATGTTTGGTTTGTGTAGCTCGACAATAAGACAGGCAGAGCTTATTGAATCCTGTATTTTTAAAAGATGGCTTAATAATACTCATCAAAAGACTGAGATTTTGCATTTGGAAAACGAGAAGTGTCCACAGAGAATCGTATGTGTCTACCAATACACATTCTTTCAGCTCGATTTGGTAATCAACAGACCTCAATAACTCTAGGGTCACTTCGCTGACTATTTCTTTGTATTGGATATAAATATTTTATGCAACGGGCACAAACAATCTCATTTGCTCATATTTCATATTTCCCAACTGCAACAGTACCAGTAAAAACTTGCCACTAAAGCACTTCTACAAATCCTCAGTGGCTGCAACTTCACAATATACAAACATCTCTGAGGCATATTGTAAGCAGATACAGTGCTGAGCCCAAAGCATTCATCCTGATTCAACACCCAACATGGAATTAAGATACAAACCGAATGAAAGCAACTATGAAATCTACTGAGCTCAATCTATAGACATTATCAATTTTAAAAAAGAACTAAACATTTTATCTAAAATGCACAGGGATTCAAGACAAGTGTACAGAACTGTGCCTCCAGATGCGCTAGTCCTGCTTGAGCTTAAAAACTAGGCCCACACCCTTGGTAAATAAAGAGTAAACATATCTCATCATTTACAGTCTTGCTGGACGAAGCGACGTGTTACACTTTACTGACAGTTTATAAGATATAGCCATCTAAAATTCCTGCATTTCCTCAGGTTTTGTTGCAACTTGTGATGAGGTTTTAATGCTACTTTGGTATTTTTTATTTTTATTTATTTTTTAGCAGTCTAACTCGACTGACATAAATGGTATGATTCAGCAGCACCACAAGCTACATCTGTCAAAGTTACTGTGAGGTTTAATTAGCATCTGTCAAAACAGCAGAAAAAAAAACTTCACATACAGACCACACTGCGATGCCAGTGAGCTTTGTGCTGCACAGCAGCTGAATACACCAGTTTGTTGGACACAAAAAACAGCAGAAGCGCCACATTCATGACATTGGTGCCTAGCCGAAAATTACCGTCTTTTTATTATAAGCGTTGAATTACGCGGAGGAGGTGGGGGAGTCAGAATTTAGCACCGGCTAAGCGACTTTTCTGTCGCAATGTGTTGCATGTTTAGACGCGTTCGCTGCAACAAATTTTATTAGAAAACAAAATCCCCACCCCAACCAGGAGTTTTAAAATACCGTTCCTGACAGTCTCGTCAATAAACTGTTGGCTAGCGTTAGCCGGAGGCTATCGTTATGTAGAACGAAAAGAACTCAATAACTTAGCCAGAAAGCAATCGTTAACGTTAGCTGTCTTGGTGCTGACTATTAATGCAATTTTTATTGCTACGAAAGGTTTAACCTACCTTTTCTTTACTGTTTTCATCTATTGATGTCATAATGGCACTCAAATCGAAAGAATGCCAGGAAGACGATCACTAGAATAACACAACTATTTGCAGGAAGCGAACTCTCTGGTGGCTAGTTAGCTACCAAAACGAACTGTCAAAACGTTTTTTCGCCCACATCCCAGTGACGACAAATTCAATCCCGCCTCACATGAATATGACTGGACAGTGTAGGAATTTACAAACGCTACGATTGGCTCTTCGCTTACTCAATCGCATCACACTCCTGTAAAAAGTTTTCATAAAGCACGGGCATTGTGATAACTTATTTTTTTATAAACAGCAGTGTCACACCTTTTTAAGTAACGGACAGTTGCGTACTAACGAACAAAAAAAGTAAAAGGACAGCTCAGTCAACTGTGCGGCAGAGTAAATAATTCGACGGATGTATTTTGATGTTACACCGCACATTATGGGTAACGTAGTTTATAAGGTCGCAAGTTTATTCGTTGAAAGCACCGCTCGGAACTCCATTTCCCAGCTACAGGATATTGTGTAACGAAAAGGCGCGTCGTTCAGAAACTGTCCGATTTGTTTGGAGTCACATGAGAACATGTTGGGGCAAGTACCACCGGTGGTGAAAATAAATACAAAATCCTTAAATATACTTTGAAGCTTCAGGCCCGCTGTAGTTGCCTGTAGTAATTTAGCCAATAAGATATCGCCTTGTTGGCCAATTGTGTGAAAGTCTCCAGAATGTTCACTTTTAAACGAGTTTTATGCGTCAGAGGCATCATTGTACCTCAAAGCACCTCCCTCCCCGTGAGCCACTTTTCTGCTTATCATTGTTTACGATCGTCAAAAAGACGCAGTCCGTACAGTTCAGTGGACACAGAGCGCTACTCTTCTCTCGTGAAGTCCGTCATGTCGACCAGGGTCAGTTCTCAAACTCCGGAGACCCTCCAAGCGGAAGATGACCAAATGTATGGACCTGTTGTCAAAGCCCAGACTCCTACAATTGCAAAGACGAGGGTACCTAAAGTCCTTCATCCATTCTTAGACTGTCAAGAACCTATAGAAACAGAAGAGCCAGAGTCAGGACCTCCAGCTCGGATTTTGTTAAACAGAGGGCAAGGCAGGTCTCTGGTACCAAGCGTGACCCGCATCCTTCAGCAGACCCTCTCCCCAGACCAGATCTTCTACCTGGAGAGGTGGAGGAAGAAAATGATTGCGGAGCTTGGAGAGGAAGGCTTCAAAGAATACAGCCAAAGTAAGATATGAAAGACTTGAGTTATCTTAGTGTGAATGTGGTGAGATCAAATGAAAAAGTGACTCTGTCTTTTTGTTGTACTTAAAAACAGATTTATTTAGGCAAGGGAAGCTTTTCCATTCAGCCTTGGAGGATGTTCTTACTTCACATGCAACATGGAAGGATAGAAGTCCTTCAGAGTATCCACCTGAGGTACAGGGATACATGCAGAGTGTCTCTGACATCCTGGAGGACATCCGAGCGGTGAGAGCTATAGAAAGCACCGTACAGCATGAAACACTGAACTACCTGGGAGTTGTGGATTGCGTTGCTCGCTACAGGTGAAAAAACTGATTTCCAGACCTCTTTTCCACACCAGGCTTGAGTTATTTATCTTTTTTTAAACTAATTTCCTTAACTTGACTCATTCAAACTTTTTCCTGCAGGGGTGTACTATGTGTTATTGACTGGAAAACTTCTGATAAACCCAAACCGTTCCTAAGCAACACGTACGATAACCCTCTTCAAGTGGCGGCCTATGCTGGGGCTTTGAACAGTGATGCCAACTACAAGTACCAGGTGATCTACTAAGATAAATGATGTGATTAGCTTGTATTTTTTTTACAAAGGTTGCACTGTTCAAAATATATCTTTGTGATTACTGTGTGCTGCTGATCTGTTCCTGCTGCAGGTTGAAAATGGACTCATTGTTGTGGCATACAAGGATGGCTCTCCTGCCCATGCTCACCAGCTCAACTCAGAGCTGATGTTGGAGTACTGGAAAACATGGCTGCTACGACTCGAAGAATTCACAGAACAAAGGTAAAGCAGTCAAGAGCAGTTTCTCATTTTACTACATTTTGTCACATTGTATATAAATTTTACAATATATGTATATGAAGTAATTACAGTTACAAAAATCACAAATGCCACCAAAAGATTGAGTTTGTGTCTGGATGCTGGACGTTAAGCACTGAATTACATTCTTATGCTCATTTGTAGTGCAAATAATTTCATGTTTTTTCCTTCTTCATTTCAGATCCAGTGCAGAAAAGAGATAAGCTGTAGAGACAAAAAAAATCAAGCATATTCCAGAGCAATAAGAGGGCCAAAAAAAAGAGCTATTAACCCATAAATCTAGCTACTATATTTATTCCAACTATTTTCTAACAGAATTTGCTCACGTTGTGACTGTAACTTATTAACAGAAAAAGGTGTAGCATAATTTTGTTTTACTTCTACTCTGTCCCTCATTGAAATATTTGAAATTCATTTACTCTAAACCAGGCTTCCCTGTAAGAGGGATCTTCAGTGAAGCCCAGGTTTGTAAAGAGCCTGTAGGACACAGCGTTCTCCTCTTCTATGAAGCTGTAAACTGGGTAGCCCAGTGCATGATTCCTCTTGGCCAAGCTGCTGACCAGGATTTTGGCATAGCCTTTCCCTCTGTGCTCTGGCAGCGTGTAAAGCATTCCTATAGCGCCTGATGCATAGGTCAGAATCCAGGATACAGGCTTTCCTTCAGCATCCAGCACGCAGCAGGAGGGGAAGTTTGCAATCATGTTGCGGATCAGACCAACGGCCACATCGTCCTTTCCAAACTTCCACGTTTGGCTCACCAAGCCAATGTGCGATTCATCAAGAGAGCTGACTGAGATCCCTGAACTGACATGGAACAGAGCAAAGCTTGTATTATTATCAGGACGTAAAAGTTATAATTATGCGTATGTGTAAATAATACCTGTCAACAGGAGGAAGCCTGCTCACATCTTCCAATGTCATCAAGTAACATTTTGCCACTCTTTTACAGGGTACACCCTTTGCTGATGCCACTGCTTTGAATATCTCAGTGTGGGAAACACTGGTTCCTTTAACACAAGTAATCAAAACCTTATACATGTGAACCTGTTTTTGTCTTAAAACATGATTTATTAAAGATTAACTTGCTCCCAACATGGGAAGTGCAAAGTTTAACCATAGATGTGTCCCAACTTTTTTTGTTTTGCAGTGCCATATCTTTCTATCACTAAATGACATACCATAACACTTTGAACACAATGAAAGACAATACCATTTTGAAAGATATAATTCCACTTTGAAGGTAGAAGTACATAAACACCAGGCATTAGGATGACTTTTCATTGGCTGGTCTAATTATTTCATTGAAAATCACTTGCAGTAATAGACTTCAGTGACCATATGCAGGGCTGCAGTGTGGGAGCCAGCGAATAAACAGTTTGAACTGATTCAGTAACAATGCAAACAATAAGAGAGCTTGTTGCCATTACCAACACAAAAGTACTTGCTCCAGTCAAAAACAGATGACTTGCTGAGGATTTCTTCTAGAACAGCAGCATCAGTTGCAAAAAGCAGTGTATCTTTGAAGAGGTCACTCTTCTGGAAGAAAAATAGACACGTGATCTGTATTGGCATTTAAACAATGTATTGTGTGCACGCAAGCCCCCCCTGCACAGACAGTACCTGTTCACCGTGTGGTTTGCACATAATGACGCGGAACTGTGGCCACTTGTCCACTAAAACCCGGCGTACAGGGTCGGATCTGACTCTGTTTCTGATCACCAGGAAACCGTAAACCTTAAATTAATTCAGTAGTTGGTTATTTGCAGTACATTCAGCTCCTTGTAGAAATAAACATATAACAGATTTAACCGAGCATACTTGCTGCGACATGGGTAAATATTTCTTCAGCTCGTTTCCCGCTGTTTTTAACTGATCTTCGGACAACTCAAAAGCCATTTTTCTCCACTCAGGAAAAAATGAAGCGTACAGTTCGGTAAATCGCGGAAGTGATCGGAAGTCGGGGGTCTACACGACGACGGAAACGTTAGCTGGGATTGTTTCTAAAGGCTGAGGTTGTGATTCGCACTTTCGAGGCTTAAAGTTGAAGAGGAGGCACAAAAAACCCGCCCCCACATAGAAACTTGTTGATTAACTTTCAGATTTGTGACGTTTAAAGATATTTTGAATGTACACGACCGCTTTATTAGGTACACGAGTGATGTTTCTGTCATGATGTTCCACCATGACAGAAAGTGGCCATTATTTAATTTTTTTTTACAATATTCACAGATTTTTAAACTTTTTTTTTCAAGCACATGTAGCCTAAAATGCCATGTCCCTAGCCGTCTATGTTTAACTTCAATTACCAATATAAGTTATATATAAAAATAAACAAATAAAAAAATATAATATTCTACACCACCAACATCTAGTGAGCAGCAGCTATCTTGTTGATGCCCGAGGTTAAAGGGATATATCCAGCCTGCTTTGATTTGATTGGATGAAAGAAATGATTCAAATAACTCATTACAGTCACAGTATGCAACATGCAACACATCAAACCTTGAAGTAGATGGGCAAAAAGACCCCACCGGCTGCCACATGTGACAGCTCAGAACAGGAACTAAGCCTGTCCACTGAGCAGTCTGGAGGTCACAGTGGAAACACCCACAGTGTACTTTTTGACTATGCTGAGGAGTTGAGCTTGTCTGTAGATTAACTATACAAGGATTAATTTTTAAACATGTTCAATGGATCACAGAAATATTGCAACACTGTCATTTAACTGTTAATAATTACACGTCAAATGGAACTCCGTGAAATTTAGACAGCACGGCCTCACGAAACTGGAGGAACATCTGGGCTTCAAACACCGTGTCTTTCATGTTGTTGGCTGATGTTTGCTACACACAGCTGAACAAAAAACACATAAAATTCAGTGTTGTTGAAAGGTTTTATGAAAACAGGGATTTTAAAACCTTTTTTTTTCTTTACAGCTTTCTACAGGTTGTGTCAGCTCTCCAGTTTGACCAGTTTAAGAAGCGTTTTAGCTTCTTCCTCATTACACACTATTTCCTCCCTTTACACCTCATTGCAAACAGACATTGAGGTGTGTGTTAGGTGGTCTGTGCTGTATGTGCGATAGTAACTCACTGTTCTCTGAGTGTGTTTTGGCTTCCTTCCATCAAAGGCTGATCATATTTTCAGCAGTGATGTGAGATTGGATCTAATTTCTCTGCTGAATTCTAAAATATTTGAACAATATTGTAAGCAAAAATAAAATTAAACATTTAAGCCTGACCTCTATCAGTTATTCAGAATTTACCAGACATGTTATGTCAGTTTGGCTTAGATGGATTTAATTGATCTCTGATTATGTCACACACCCCAGCAGGTCACCACAGAAGCTCGACACGCAGGTTTCATATTAGTACATTAGAAAACACACACAACACTTATTACTACATACAGTAGTGACCTAAGCCATCATTAGGTCATTAGTGTAAAAAGATGCATAAAAATGGAGGCTGGTCTCCTATCCTGAGGAGGTGAGGAGATCAGACTCCTGCTGATCTCCTCTCTGCACAATCACACAGAATGCCCTGCACCATATAACCTGCAGCTGTAATGGATGCTTTCCAAAAAATAGAGGCTTTTTAAAAATAAATGAGACTGATGAGAATGCCCAGACTTCTTCAAGCTGATAGAAAGGTAACTCAATAACTACTCATTACATCCAAGCATCCTGCACCGCAAACCTTGAAGCAGATGGGCTTGTGCGGCACAAGACCACACCAGGTGTCACTCCTGTCAGCTGAGAACAGGAAACTGATTTGATGCTATCCTTTCAATATTCCAGCATTTTACTGGCAAGGCATACCTAAAAAGAAAAAAAAGATTACAGAAAAAACAAAACAATGGACGACTTCTTGCACAGCAGAGGAGTAGGGGAAGTTGCTGACACATCTCCGGGAGTGTATGTGTGAGAAAGGGGACACAAAAGACACATTGAAGGCAACAGTGGCATGACATTCGTGACTGCAGGCTGAGTAAGCTGAAATCTATTGTGGTTCTTGTTCATACTGAGACATAGCAGGCTGTTAGTGGGGAATCAATGTAAATAGTTATTTAAAGCACATGAAACTCCCTGTGGACTCTGCTGTGACCGAGATAAATATCTCTTCTGCTCAGTTTCAGATATGATATGATCAAATATGATCTTTTGACAGTTCCAAAGACATTTGTGCGCTCATGTAAATCAAATCAGTGTGTGAAACTCTGGAAATCGCGGAAGTGATGTGAAGTGGACGTAAACGCTAACTGGACTTTTCCTCCAGGCTGAGGTTGTCGTGATTCGCACTTTCAAGACGTATAATTGAAGAGAACGTACGATAATCATTGTCACCACCACCACCAACGCTCAACGTCCCTGTTGCTCATTAATTTTATATTTGTAAAGTTTTAAATACAGTCACAGTTTGTTTGGTTTTTCCTGGAGACCACGGGTAAATCCAGGTGTAGCCTCTAATACTTCACCAAAACACTGAGACCCTAAACCCTCTCTCAGGAATCTGAACCCTTTATTTTAATGATAAAAAAAGAAAGTGGACTTTAAAAAGTGCTGTACCTAAACCTAGATTAACCAGGTGAAAATAAATGAGAACACGCAAGTACAGCGTGTGCGTGTTTGTGTTTGTGCGTGAAGCAGTAATAAATGACACCAAGATAACAATTAAATGTCTTTTACTTTGGAGAACCATGGATAGTATTACTTGCAAATTAATGCGCATCATACGTGGGAAAGACATCCAACAACAGACCACTTCTTTATTGAACAGCAGAAGAAAAGGAGAAGTTGTGAAGGATACACTTTTGCTAATCATTGTTATACAAGCCAGCAAACATCAAGAGCGACTTTCATTGTTCTTTTTGTTAAATCTTCTGGCTCCTGTGTTGTTTGATTGTAAGCCTCATTGCCTGGGGAATCATTTTATTGGGTCACCTTACTGAATTTGGTGACCCTGCTTTGGCTTATAAAGCTGCCAAATAAAATAAATTTCTTCCACCTCATTACTCCGCTTATAACATAATTAACCCCGCTCAGCTGTCCTCACCAGCAGATCACATAACTGTCTCATATTTACTCAGATGGGAACATTAACTGGTTCCTCAAGCCTTGGTCAACAGACAGGAGAGAACCTTCCAGTCTTGCCTACCTCATGGTTACACAGACAAGTTAGCTTTATTTGCTCCCCTCAGTTTTTAATGAAGTACTAAACTGTCCCCATTTTTAGAAGCATATTAGCTTCAGTTTGAAATGTTTGTACTTAATTATACTGTTAGTTGTTTTTTATGATTCACAGCTGATTTAGCTAGATAAATGCAAAGGGTTGTGTCAGGAACCCAGGAAGAAAGTCTTTATGCAGATCGGGATAATTCCACAATAGAGTGGCCAAAACTCGGATTGAGGTTAATGATCCGGTGTGGTGACCCCCTTAAACTGTTGTGCAGGTAATGTGATTGATTTGATTGTTTCTTAGCAAAATGTTATCAATGGTGGGGACTGATTCTACTTAGAGAAGATTATTTTTGGAGTTGATCCAGGAAGTTGTGGAAAGGTTCTTTACTATTCTGAAATAGGGGAAAATTGGACATTTCACACCATATTATGACAAATATATCAAAATGAAATTTGGAGAAGTTAGCTTGAAAATAATGCTACTTACAGGTGCCCTTTCTGACCCCAAAGCAAGCCCCAAGGAATTAGTGTCTTCTCCAAGAAATCACATACTCACTCAGATCCAGATGTGGATCCTACTGGATCCAAACACTCAGAACATGCATGTAATTATCATCTTTATCTGTGGTACGCAGTCTGGGACTGCTACGTTTGTATTATTTTTGTCAATCAACGCCTACTTCACTTACTCTTTGATTTTTACAGTCCAGGTTTAATGCAATTTTTCCAGGAGATTTACTGTACACTTAGAGCCCATACAGTCAAAATAGATGACAGACCAGAAGTGAAAGTGATCACACCTTTTATAAACGAGAGAAATGTTCCTGGGCAATAAGAGGGCCAAATAAAGAGCTATTAACCCAAAATTCTGGCTATCGTCTTTATTCCAACTATTTTCTAAAAGACTGAGTTCACCTTGTGACTTTAACTTATGAACAGAAAAAGCTGTAGCATTTTTTTTTTTTTTTACTTTTATTCTGTGCTTCATGGAAATATTTGAAATTCATTGACTACAAACCAGGCTTCCCTGTAAGAGGGATCTTCAGTGAAGCCCAGGTTTGTAAAGAGCCTGTAGGACACAGCGTTCTCCTCTTCTATGAAGCTGTAAACTGGGTAGCCCAGTGCATGATTCCTCTTGGCCAAGCTGCTGACCAGGATTTTGGCATAGCCTTTCCCTCTGTGCTCTGGCAGCGTGTAAAGCATTCCTATAGCGCCTGATGCATAGGTCAGAATCCAGGATACAGGCTTTCCTTCAGCATCCAGCACGCAGCAGGAGGGGAAGTTTGCAATCATGTTGCGGATCAGCCCAACGGCCACATCGACCTTTCCAAACTTCCACGTTTGGCTCACCAAGCCAATGTGCGATTCATCAAGAGAGCTTACTGAGATCCCTGAACTGACATGGAACAGAGCAAAGCTTGTATTATTATCAGGACGTAAAAGTTATGATTAAATATTTGTGTAAATAATACCTGTCAACAGGAGGAAGCCTGCTCACATCTTCCAATGTCATCAAGTAACATTTTGCCACTCTTTTACAGGGTACACCCTTTGCTGATGCCACTGCTTTGAATATCTCAGTGTGGGAAACACTGGTTCCTTTAACACAAGTAATCAAAACCTTAAATGTGTGAACCTGTTTTTGTCTTAAAACATGATTTATTAAAGATTAACTTGCTCCCAACATGGGAAGTGCAAAGTTTAACCATAGATGTGTCCCAACTTTTTTTGTTTTGCAGTGCCATATCTTTCTATCACTAAATGACATACCATAACACTTTGAACACAATGAAAGACAATACCATTTTGAAAGATATAATTCCACTTTGAAGGTAGAAGTACATAAACACCAGGCATTAGGATGAATTTTCATTGGCTGGTCTAATTATATCATTGAAAATCACTTGCAGTAATAGACTTCAGTGACCATATGCAGGGCTGCAGTGTGGGAGCCAGCGAATAAACAGTTTGAACTGATTCAGTAACAATGCAAACAATAAGAGAGCTTGTTGCCATTACCAACACAAAAGTACTTGCTCCAGTCAAAAACAGATGACTTGCTGAGGATTTCTTCTAGAACAGCAGCATCAGTTGCAAAAAGCAGTGCATCTTTGAAGAGGTCACTCTTCTGGAAGAAAAATAGACACGTGATCTGTATTGGCATTTAAACAATGTATTGTGTGCACGCAAGCCCCCCCTGCACAGACAGTACCTGTTCACCGTGTGGTTTGCACATAATGACGCGGAACTGTGGCCACCTGTCCACTAAAACCCGTACAGGGTCGGATCTGACTCTGTTTCTGATCACCAGGAAACCGTAAACCTTAAATTAATTCAGTAGTTGGTTATTTGCAGTACATTCAGTTCCTTGTAGAAATAAAAAATATAACAGATTTAACCGAGCATACCTGCTGCGACATGGGTAAATATTTCTTCAGCTCGTTTTCCGCTGTTTTTAACTGATCTTCGGACAACTCAAAAGCCATTTTTCTCCACTCAGGAAAAAATGAAGCGTACAGTTCGGTAAGTGATCGGAAGTCGGGGGTCTACACGACGACGGAAACGTTAGCTGGGATTGTTTCTAAACGCTGAGGTTGTGATTCGCACTTTCGAGGCTTAAAGTTGAAGAGGAGGCACAAAAACACCGCCCCCACGAATAGCTCACATAGTAAATGATGTTGATTAACTTTCAGATTTGTGAAGTTTAGAGATTTGGTGCCACCATGTAAGTCCCCATGACAGAAACTGTCCATCATTTGTTTTTTCAATTTGACAATAATTACAGATTTTAAAAACTTTTTTAAAGCAAATGTAGCCTAAAATGCCATGTCCATAGCTATCTAGTTTTTTCTTGAGTTACCAATATAAGTTATGTATTAAAATTAATATATGGATAAATAAAATAAATAAATATAATATTCTATACAATTTTTAAATGTTTAAAAGTATTTTAAATCTGTCGTGTTGCTGAATTGCCTGAGCCCCCCCTCCTAATTCCTTTCGATTTGTTCCCCTCGTTGGTCATCTAGTCATACAACTTACAGCGAGTTTTTTTGTTTTTTGGAGATAAAAATCATCTACCAGAACAAACTTGTGTGTCGTTGTTTCATCAAAACAAAAATTTCATGTTTTACAATATTTCACAAATGCATTAAAGGAAACATGTCCACACTGTTACCCATATTTACCGTATAAAAACAGTATAAACTGATATTTTTTTTTGTAATTTTGATCATTTGGTTGATAAACATGTTAAAACATTTTTTTTTTTGGTCTTCATGTGCTCGAAAAAAGAAAACATCCAGTGAGCAGCAGCTCTCTTGTTGATGCCCAAGGTTAAAGGGGAATGTCCAGAATGCTTTAATTTGATTGGAAGACAAAATGATTCAAATAACTCATTACAGTCACAGTATGCAACATGCAACACATCAAACCTTGAAGTAGATGGGCAAAAAGACCCCACCGGCTGCCACATGTGACAGCTCAGAACAGGAACTAGGCCTGTCCTCTGAGCAGTCTGGAGGTCACAGTGGAAACACCCACAGTGTACTTTTTGACTATGCTGAGGAGTTGAGCTTGTCTGTAGATTAACTATACAAGGATTAATTTTTAAACATGTTCAATGGATCACAGAAATATTGCAACACTGTCATTTAACTGTTAATAATTACACGTCAAATGGAACTCCGTGAAATTTAGACAGCACGGCCTCACGAAACTGGAGGAACATCTGGGCTTCAAACACCGTGTCTTTCATGTTGTTGGCTGATGTTTGCTACACACAGCTGAACAAAAAACACATAAAATTCAGTGTTGTTGAAAGGTTTTATGAAAACAGGGATTTTAAAACCTTTTTTCTTTTCTTTACAGCTTTCTACAGGTTGTGCCAGCTCTCCAGTTTGACCAGTTTAGGAAGCTAAAGTTTTAGCTTCTTCCTCATTACACACTCTTTCCTCCCTTTACACCTCATTGCAAACAGACATTGAGGTGTGTGTTAGGTGGTGTGTGCTGTATGTGCGATAGTAACTCACTGTTCTCTGAGTGTGTTTTGGCTTCCTTCCATCAAAGGCTGATCATATTTTCAGCAGTGATGTGAGATTGGATCTAATTTCTCTGCTGAATTCTAAAATATTTGAACAATATTGTAAGCAAAAATAAAATTAAACATTTAAGCCTGACCTCTATCAGTTATTCAGAATTTACCAGACATGTTATGTCAGTTTGGCTTAGATGGATTTAATTGATCTCTGATTATGTCACACACCCCAGCAGGTCACCACAGAAGCTCGACACGCAGGTTTCATATTAGTACATTACAAAAACAAAAGACAAACAACACTTTATTTTTATAGAAATAATTACAGTGTAGGCTATAGCCGTCATTAGGTCATTAGTGTAAAAAGATGCATAAAAATGGAGGCTCGTCTCTCTAATCCTGAGGAGGTGAGGAGATCAGACTTCTACCCAGGGGTCTCGAACACCAGTCCTTGAGGGCCGGTGTCCTGAAACTTTTCCATGTGTCCCTGTTGCAACACACCTGAATAAAATTTGTAGATCATTAGCAAGAGTATAGAACTTGACTGAATGCTGAAGTGGCAACCCCTTATCCTACTCAAGTAAATTTAAATAAATGTAAGTGTTTGGAAAAATGTACTTCTAAAATTACTTTTATTGCACTGTGTTCATTCACTCACAAGCTGCTGTAGCATGCATTCAAGTTCTATAGATTCTCGCTAATGACCTACTAATTGTACTCAGGTGTGTTGCAGCAGGGACGAATGGAAATGTTTCAGGACAGTGGCCTTCTAGGACTGGAGTTTGAGACCCCTGCTCCTGCTGGTCTCCTCTCTGCACAATCACACAGATTGTCCTGCCCAATATAACCTGCAGCTGTCGCTGTTGAGGCATTTTGAACAGAAGTTCAATAATGGTGATGCTTTCCAAAAAATAGAGGCTTTTTTAAAATAAATGAGACAGATGAGAATGGCCAGACTTCTTCAAGCTGATAGGAAGGTAACTCAATAACTACTGATTACTTCCAAGCGTCCTGCACCCCGAACCTTGAAGCAGATGGGCTTGTGCAGCAGAAGACCACACCAGGTGTCACTCCTGTCAGCTGGGAACATTTCTGCTTTCTTCTGGAGACCAAAGGAAAATCCTGGTATAAAATGTAATACTGCTCACGCAATACAATAAGTGGAAGAATGTCTGAAACACTTTCTGAGCAATGTGAAACTTATATTTTGAATTATTAAAACAGAAAATGGGACGTTAAACAATGGGTGTGCTGACAATTTTACAGCAATTCAAGTAAGAAAGAGAACATATTTCTGTGAGGTATGAATAAATTACAGCAAGATATGAAAAAATAGCTTTTGGAGACACATTTACTATTAATCTCAGTGGTGTTTAAAATAAAGGGATCGGCTCATATGAAGGAACAGGCAACCACAACAATGGACGACTTCTTGCACAGCAGAGGGATAGGGGAAGTTGCTGACACATCTCTGGGAGTGTATGTGTGAGAAAAGGGACACAAAAGACACATTGAAGGCAACAGTGGCATGACATTCGTGACTGCAGGCTGAATAAGCTGAAATCTATTGTGGTTCTTGTTCATACTGAGACATAGCAGCCTTTTAGTGGGGAATCAATTAGCTGTATCAGACTGTTTTGTTAATCCGTACAATAGTGGTCTACAATCAGTTTTTAAAATCGTTTATCTCTTTTATTTAATCTTTTGGCTCCTGTGGTGTTTGATTGTAAGCACTCAGTACCAGGGGAAAACATATTATTGGGTTACCTTATTGACATTGCTTTGGCCTACACAGCTGAATCCTGCCCTCTTTAACAGCCAAATAAAATAGTTTCTTCTCATTAGTCTTCCAATAACATAATTAACCTCACTCACCTGTCCTCGCCGTGTTACGAACTTGTATGTCCGAGAGATCACAACTACCTCATATTACTTATTTATTCTTCCCCTCAGCTGTGGACTCTCCACTCTCTACAGACACCCCAGTCTCTCTGATATAAGTGAGAATGGTGTGAGAATATGAGAAAAATAAATTAATTTTATTTTGTAGCACAACCCACTATAGTCCTTGTGCCAGTCTCATGTCTGGATAAATGAGTAGGACTGTGTCAGGGACCCAGGAAAAGTTTTGGCCAAGTCTTTATGCAGCTCAGAATAATTCCATACCAGATTGGTCAAAGCTGGGATGGAGGCAAATCATCCGCTTTGGTGATCCCTTAAATGGAGCAGCCAAAAGAAGAATAGGAAGATACTGGCTCAGAGTGTGAATCATTGGAGCTCAGTTTAATTTAGATATAACTTTTAAATTCTGTCCTATAATTTTATCTTTTTTTTTCTTTTTATGTTATGGCTGTTGGGAGTTGGCCCAACTTAGAAGTGATGGAGTTGATCCATATCCAGGAATTCTCAGAGGGATTTTTTTGACATTGTGAAAGGGAACATCTCTGGGCATTTCATACTATATTTCCATAGATCATATTCTGATCTAGATCCTATCAATTTTATAGGGATAATAAATAATAAATGTTAACAATTCTGTTTTTATTTGTGTTTCATTCATTTTATTATATTTTTACACATTTATGAACCTGATAAAAATGAGTACAGTTGTTTCATGAAGCTAATCCAAAAAATTGAACTCCAACCATGCAGCCCTGTAAGAAGGATCCTCAATGAAGCCCATGTTTTTAAAGAGCTTGTAGGACAGCACATTGTCCTCTTCTATGTAGCAGAACACCGGGTAACCCTCAGCATGGAGTTTCTTGGCCAAAGTGCTGATCACGATTTTGGCATAGCCTTTCCCTCTGTGCTCTGGCAGCGTATACAACATTCCCAGAGCACAGTAATCACATACGAGTATCCAGGACACGGGCTGACCCTGGCTGTCTGTGATGCAGCATGATGGGAAGTTACTGATTAGGTTTTCAATCTTCCTGTAACCCTTCTCGTCTCCTCCGAACTTCCAGGTTTTATTCACCAAGTCAACGTGGGAAAGATTAAGAGACGAAATCCTCGACTCAAGCTCACTTAAAAAAAAAGAAAAGAAAAGTTGTTGAGAAGCAATATAATTTACATTGCTCTGAAGCATATTTCATGTGACATATGCTTTTCAGATTATACCTGTTAATCGCTGGCATGTGCAGATAGTTGGTGTCTTGCAAATACAGAAGGTGTACTAAAATATCAGTTTTGTATTTTACTCTTCTGTCACAAGACACTTGTTTGAGGACTGGTGCATGGGAAACATCAAGTCCTGTTGGACAAAAATAATTTACATTGAATACTTTGTTTGTTGTTCCTTCCTTGCAAGAGGTTAAACAGTAATTTGTAAAAACAGCAAAACAACATAAAAAGGTGTAACTATCATTAGGAAAATCACCATATGACCATTAAATAATGCTGATCCAGTGCTATCAATGAAGCTGTTGTAACTTACACTTCTTTAGTAATAATGGATCACACTGTACAAAGTGTGTTGTGTCTATAAAACTGTGTAAATAGTAACAGCTGTCAAATGTAGTGACGTAAAAGCCACCATATTTATTTCGTGCTTATTTTCTGCAGTGATCTGAGCTCACCTCCTATCATGAAATAAGTGCTCCAATCAACTGCATTCTCGTCTGTCAGCATTTTCCTCAAACTCTGTTCATCCGTGCTGTAGTATGTCACTTTTTTCATGAAAATCGAGGCACGCTTGTTCTGTGAAATTAACAAAAGCTGTCACCATCATGCGACATGGAAAGATTTCAGTCTTGAAAAGCTATCCACAGTTTTCCGACGGGATTTAAACACACCTCGGGGTCCGGTCTGCAGATGATAACTTTAAAATCAGGCCACGCATCGACCACAACTTCCAGTGTAGTCGGTTTGTTCCTGTTGATTCCGTACAGGAAACCGTACACCTGAAAGCACGAAACACTTTTAAGCGCTGCTGAGGCTGTAAAGCACAAAGACACGCGGTTTATGTCGCAGATACCTTATAACTCTTCGGTAAGTGTTTGAGCAGAACTCCTTCAGCGACCTGCAGCTCGTCTCTGCTCAGGACCTTCATGTTTGGATAGTTGCACAGTTTTCTGACACTTTAACCTTTTCAGGTTAAACTGCGATGGCAATGATGACAATCAATGAAATGTAAATAGTTATTTACAGCACATGAAACTCCCTGTGGACTCTGCTGTGACCGAGATAAATATCTCTTCTGCTCGTTTTCAGCTGTTTTAAATATGATCTTTCGACAGTTCCAAAGACATTTGCGCGTCTTTGTAAATCAAAGACAGAGTGTGTGAAACTCTGGAAATCGCGGAAGTGATGTGAAGTGGACGTAAACGCTAACTGGACTTTTCCTCCAGGCTGAGGTTGTCGTGATTCGCACTTTCAAGACGTATAATTGAAGAGAACGTACGATAATCATTGTCACCACCACCACCAACGCTCAACGTCCCTGTTGCTCATTAATTTTATATTTGTAAAGTTTTAAATACAGTCACAGTTTGTTTGGTTTTTCCTGGAGACCACGGGTAAATCCAGGTGTAGCCTCTAATACTTCACCAAAACACTGAGACCCTAAACCCTCTCTCAGGAATCTGAACCCTTTATTTTAATGATAAAAAAAGAAAGTGGACTTTAAAAAGTGCTGTACCTAAACCTAGATTAACCAGGTGAAAATAAATGAGAACACGCAAGTACAGCGTGTGCGTGTTTGTGTTTGTGCGTGAAGCAGTAATAAATGACACCAAGATAACAATTAAATGTCTTTTACTTTGGAGAACCATGGATAGTATTACTTGCAAATTAATGCGCATCATACGTGGGAAAGACATCCAACAACAGACCACTTCTTTATTGAACAGCAGAAGAAAAGGAGAAGTTGTGAAGGATACACTTTTGCTAATCATTGTTATACAAGCCAGCAAACATCAAGAGCGACTTTCATTGTTCTTTTTGTTAAATCTTCTGGCTCCTGTGTTGTTTGATTGTAAGCCTCATTGCCTGGGGAATCATTTTATTGGGTCACCTTACTGAATTTGGTGACCCTGCTTTGGCTTATAAAGCTGCCAAATAAAATAAATTTCTTCCACCTCATTACTCCGCTTATAACATAATTAACCCCGCTCAGCTGTCCTCACCAGCAGATCACATAACTGTCTCATATTTACTCAGATGGGAACATTAACTGGTTCCTCAAGCCTTGGTCAACAGACAGGAGAGAACCTTCCAGTCTTGCCTACCTCATGGTTACACAGACAAGTTAGCTTTATTTGCTCCCCTCAGTTTTTAATGAAGTACTAAACTGTCCCCATTTTTAGAAGCATATTAGCTTCAGTTTGAAATGTTTGTACTTAATTATACTGTTAGTTGTTTTTTATGATTCACAGCTGATTTAGCTAGATAAATGCAAAGGGTTGTGTCAGGAACCCAGGAAGAAAGTCTTTATGCAGATCGGGATAATTCCACAATAGAGTGGCCAAAACTCGGATTGAGGTTAATGATCCGGTGTGGTGACCCCCTTAAACTGTTGTGCAGGTAATGTGATTGATTTGATTGTTTCTTAGCAAAATGTTATCAATGGTGGGGACTGATTCTACTTAGAGAAGATTATTTTTGGAGTTGATCCAGGAAGTTGTGGAAAGGTTCTTTACTATTCTGAAATAGGGGAAAATTGGACATTTCACACCATATTATGACAAATATATCAAAATGAAATTTGGAGAAGTTAGCTTGAAAATAATGCTACTTACAGGTGCCCTTTCTGACCCCAAAGCAAGCCCCAAGGAATTAGTGTCTTCTCCAAGAAATCACATACTCACTCAGATCCAGATGTGGATCCTACTGGATCCAAACACTCAGAACATGCATGTAATTATCATCTTTATCTGTGGTACGCAGTCTGGGACTGCTACGTTTGTATTATTTTTGTCAATCAACGCCTACTTCACTTACTCTTTGATTTTTACAGTCCAGGTTTAATGCAATTTTTCCAGGAGATTTACTGTACACTTAGAGCCCATACAGTCAAAATAGATGACAGACCAGAAGTGAAAGTGATCACACCTTTTATAAACGAGAGAAATGTTCCTGGGCAATAAGAGGGCCAAATAAAGAGCTATTAACCCAAAATTCTGGCTATCGTCTTTATTCCAACTATTTTCTAAAAGACTGAGTTCACCTTGTGACTTTAACTTATGAACAGAAAAAGGTGTAGCATTTTTTTTTTTTTACTTTTATTCTGTGCTTCATGGAAATATTTGAAATTCATTGACTACAAACCAGGCTTCCCTGTAAGAGGGATCTTCAGTGAAGCCCAGGTTTGTAAAGAGCCTGTAGGACACAGCGTTCTCCTCTTCTATGAAGCTGTAAACTGGGTAGCCCAGTGCATGATTCCTCTTGGCCAAGCTGCTGACCAGGATTTTGGCATAGCCTTTCCCTCTGTGCTCTGGCAGCGTGTAAAGCATTCCTATAGCGCCTGATGCATAGGTCAGAATCCAGGATACAGGCTTTCCTTCAGCATCCAGCACGCAGCAGGAGGGGAAGTTTGCAATCATGTTGCGGATCAGCCCAACGGCCACATCGACCTTTCCAAACTTCCAAGTTTGGTTCACCAAGCCAATGTGCGATTCATCAAGAGAGCTGACTGAGATCCCTGAACTGACATGGAACAGAGCAAAGCTTGTATTATTATCAGGACGTAAAAGTTATGATTAAATATTTGTATGTGTAAATAATACCTGTCAACAGGAGGAAGCCTGCTCACATCTTCCAATGTCATCAAGTAACATTTTGCCACTCTTTTACAGGGTACACCCTTTGCTGATGCCACTGCTTTGAATATCTCAGTGTGGGAAACACTGGTTCCTTTAACACAAGTAATCAAAACCTTATACATGTGAACCTGTTTTTGTCTTTAAAAATGATTTATTAAAGATTAACTTGCTCCCAACATGGGAAGTGCAAAGTTTAACCATAGATGTGTCCCAACTTTTTTTGTTTTGCAGTGCCATATCTTTCTATCACTAAATGACATACCATAACACTTTGAACACAATGAAAGACAATACCATTTTGAAAGATATAATTCCACTTTGAAGGTAGAAGTACATAAACACCAGGCATTAGGATGACTTTTCATTGGCTGGTCTAATTATATCATTGAAAATCACTTGCAGTAATAGACTTCAGTGACCATATGCAGGGCTGCAGTGTGGGAGCCAGCGAATAAACAGTTTGAACTGATTCAGTAACAATGCAAACAATAAGAGAGCTTGTTGCCATTACCAACACAAAAGTACTTGCTCCAGTCAATAACAGATGACTTGCTGAGGATTTCTTCTAGAACAGCAGCATCAGTTGCAAAAAGCAGTGCATCTTTGAAGAGGTCACTCTTCTGGAAGAAAAATAGACACGTGATCTGTATTGGCATTTAAACAATGTATTGTGTGCACGCAAGCCCCCCCCTGCACAGACAGTACCTGTTCACCGTGTGGTTTGCACATAATGACGCGGAACTGTGGCCACCTGTCCACTAAAACCCGTACAGGGTCGGATCTGACTCTGTTTCTGATCACCAGGAAACCGTAAACCTTAAATTAATTCAGTAGTTGGTTATTTGCAGTACATTCAGCTCCTTGTAGAAATAAAAATATAACAGATTTAACCGAGCATACCTGCTGCGACATGGGTAAATATTTCTTCAGCTCGTTTTCCGCTGTTTTTAACTGATCTTCGGACAACTCAAAAGCCATTTTTCTCCACTCAGGAAAAAATGAAGCGTACAGTTCGGTAAATCGCGGAAGTGATCGGAAGTCGGGGGTCTACACGACGACGGAAACGTTAGCTGGGATTGTTTCTAAACGCTGAGGTTGTGATTCACACTTTCGAGGCTTAAAGTTGAAGAGGAGGCACAAAAACACCGCCCCCACGAATAGCTCACATAGTAAATGATGTTGATTAACTTTCAGATTTGTGAAATTTAGAGATTTGGTGCCACCATGTAAGTCCCCATGACAGAAACTGTCCATCATTTGTTTTTTCAATTTGACAATAATAATTACAGATTTTAAAAACTTTTTTAAAGCAAATGTAGCCTAAAATGCCATGCCCATAGCTATCTAGTTTTTTCTTGAGTTACCAATATAAGTTATATATTAAAATTAATATATGGATAAATAAAATAAATAAATATAATATTCTATACAATTTTTAAATGTTTAAAAGTATTTTAAATCTGTCGTGTTGCTGAATTGCCTGAGCCCCCCCTCCTAATTCCTTTCGATTTGTTCCCCTCGTTGGTCATCTAGTCATACAACTTACAGCGAGTTTTTTTGTTTTTTGGAGATAAAAATCATCTACCAGAACAAACTTGTGTGTCGTTGTTTCATCAAAACAAAAATTTCATGTTTTACAATATTTCACAAATGCATTAAAGGAAACATGTCCACACTGTTACCCATATTTACCGTATAAAAACAGTATAAACTGATATTTTTTTTGTAATTTTGATCATTTGGTTGATAAACATGTTAAAACATTTTTTTTTTTTTTTTTGGTCTTCATGTGCTCGAAAAAAGAAAACATCCAGTGAGCAGCAGCTATCTTGTTGATGCCCAAGGTTAAAGGGGAATGTCCAGAATGCTTTAATTTGATTGGAAGACAAAATGATTCAAATAACTCATTACAGTCACAGTATGCAACATGCAACACATCAAACCTTGAAGTAGATGGGCAAAAAGACCCCACCGGCTGCCACATGTGACAGCTCAGAACAGGAACTAGGCCTGTCCTCTGAGCAGTCTGGAGGTCACAGTGGAAACACCCACAGTGTACTTTTTGACTATGCTGAGGAGTTGAGCTTGTCTGTAGATTAACTATACAAGGATTAATTTTTAAACATGTTCAATGGATCACAGAAATATTGCAACACTGTCATTTAACTTTTGATAATTACACGTCAAATGGAACTCCGTGAAATTTAGACAGCACGGCCTCACGAAACTGGAGGAACATCTGGGCTTCAAACACCGTGTCTTTCATGTTGTTGGCTGATGTTTGCTACACACAGCTGAACTAAAAACACATAAAATTCAGTGTTGTTGAAAGGTTTTATGAAAACAGGGATTTTAAAACCTTTTTTTTTCTTTACAGCTTTCTACAGGTTGTGTCAGCTCTCCAGTTTGACCAGTTTAAGAAGCGTTTTAGCTTCTTCCTCATTACACACTCTTTCCTCCCTTTACACCTCATTGCAAACAGACATTGAGGTGTGTGTTAGGTGGTGTGTGCTGTATGTGCGATAGTAACTCACTGTTCTCTGAGTGTGTTTTGGCTTCCTTCCATCAAAGGCTGATCATATTTTCAGCAGTGATGTGAGATTGGATCTAATTTCTCTGCTGAATTCTAAAATATTTGAACAATATTGTAAGCAAAAATAAAATTAAACAGTTAAGCCTGACCTCTATCAGCAACACGTTCTCACTCCCAACTCGTCAAACGTGTGACGCATGGTCAGGCTCCCTCTGCTGCACTTATGGACGCGCAGGGTACCCCTCTCGCGTCGGGAATTGACGTGAAGGGTCCTCCGATTGAAGAGATTGCCGGGAAGTGCCTGTTGTCGGTATATTTAGACATTTTCCAAATCACATTGTAGTGACGTATACAGAACACAATAAATTATATAATATAAACAACTACCTGAAAAACAGGTAGAACGATACTTTTGTATCGTTTATTGCATTTACGGAGGGAGTGATGTATGCTGGGTAATGGCACAGCTAGCGACTGGGTGACTTTATTCACCCGCTTCGGCTGTTATCAGTCCATACATTAGCGTTATTAGCACAAACCAGTCCCATAGATATGGGCCATCTCCTGCTAGATTGTTCAGAAGGTTGTTCTCATCCATCCAGATGGAGGATCACTAACAGGAGCGTGGGAAGACTCCAGAATCCACTCTGGCTGGAATCCGGTGGATATGCAGTGTGTACAGGTAAGACCATTTAAACGGACAGCATTTATAGAATGACTATTAAAAGTCAGCGAGTGTCAGTAATGTTAATGTGGTTATGTTAGTAATACACCGAGTGCTACTATAACAGCTTTAAGATGCATTTGTAGATATTATTACGTGTTTTACCGTCTTTATGGTGCTAGCTTAAAGTTACGGTGTAAACGTTAGCTTATATTGGAGTAAAGCTGTTACTGGTTAAACGATGTTAGCACAGAAATATTAGCTTCTGTCATGACTGATGAAGTTACCAGTTAATAAAGTTTTCAGTAAAGTGTTTAATCGCAGCCACAGATTGACAGCAAATATCTCGATTAGCTTCAGTGCATCTATAATAAATATGTGCAAGTTTCAGTGCTTCGTTTAAACTGTATGATACTTATACTGACCCAGGGTCAGTGTAAAATACAATCCTAGCTGTGTGAACAAAGCCTGGCTCCTTTAATCCTGCATGACAAACCTCAGGATGCAGGTTATTATTACTCTTTCCTGCTGGCACACCTGTCACACCTGAGAGTCAGCTAGAAACTTACAGTGACGTGGACATCATGCAAAGACTGCCAGACTCTGTAATACTGCAAATGATCAGTGACTCAGGTTAACACTAAACTTTAAACGGCACCTCTGTGTCTCTGTGTGCTGAACATCTAGGATTGAGTCAGGCTGCATCAGCTGAAGCTGTTATTTGTATATATCAGTATTTTTTATTCAGGTGTGGGGAAAATACGTAAGACTGCAGTGAAGCGATGCACCAGAGTAATCCCTGGCCAAAGGTATCGTACTTAAATCAGACTACTGATCCAGCCACATCAGCCTTTTGTGAGGTCTGTTTAAAGTAGACTAAAAGTGAACTGCAGGTTCCTGAGAGGTGGACTGTGAGCACAGAAACACATGTTCATACATACAGCTGCAGCAAACTTACATTAATTTTAAATAGATTTGTTACTCTGATGTCTGTCTCTGTGTTAGTCCTCTGACAGACTGGTGACCTGTCCAGGTGTGCTCTACCTGTGACTACTGGGACAGGCTCTAGCCTCTGTAATAGAAATGTTCTGTTATTCTCATTTTAAGTATTTAAGTGCTTATGCATATGCTTAGTTGTGACACTGTTATAGACTGTTCAGTGAAAGTTTCTAAAACTAGATGAACTTACTTCAGCGTCAGCAGTTTGAGAAAACAACTCCCTTTACAGGTGCTGATAAGGCCAAGGGCACAAAACAGCTTAACCATTGATCCGTTGAAGTGTGGTAGGATCAGTTTGTAACTTCCTCCCTCTTCCTTGGAATGCATAAAGGAGCAGGAGCACAACTTCTGTGGCAGCGCTGACATGACTGAACTGTGATGTTTGATGTGTGTTGGCGCAGTAATAAATAGCTTGATCACAGCTCTTTCTGTGTTGCAGACTTTATTTCAAAAATTCCATGTTGGATATTGTGTATCTCGTGTTCTCTGGGCTTTGTTGTCCTCAGTCTTTTTGCAGGATCAGAAAACAAAACCAGGAGGCGCGTAAATGTTTCTTTTCCATGATGTTTCTTCAAATGTTTCTTCTGGATGATGATAAGACTGTGACACAGGATGCCACCTTTGGTCTTGTGATGAAGCAAAGCTCAGGAAGAAGTGTGATTAAATGGTACCCACATGTGTGCTGCTGAGAAGGATGTACAGGGGCACCTGCAGCCAAATCCAAGCTTCAGCTTAGTTGTAGTTGCAGAACGCTATAGACTGAGACAGCTGAGGCATCAAATGTTTGATTAAACGGATGAAAAAGAGAAGTTTCTTCCCTATAATTATCACTTCTTAAAATCTGTAGCAACTTCAAGTCTGTCAGCGTGCTGAGCATGCTCAGAATGTGACAATATATTTTTGTTCAATATTTAATTTCTTTCAGTTGCAATTGTTAAATGAAAAAAAAATAAAAATATATTCTTATAATTTAGCAAACTAATTTATCAAAAGAAATATACATATATCTGTATTAGTTTTAATAAATTAATTTGACAGCTGTATTGAAAATACCATATTGTATTCATACAGAATCAGTTTGGTATCATTGTTTGTCTTTTCACTGATTGTTGAAACTAAGAGTTGCTTTGATCTGTTTAGATCTAAAGTATCCAAAGTTGAGCTCTGATGTTTCTTCACCCTTGTGTGTGTGATATGTGATTCCTACATGCTGGCAGAGCAGCAGTTTGTGCTCACAGATGGTGACGGTGTGGAGAGACGGTGGTGTTTCCTCAGAAGAACCAGCAGAGTCACTCACTGACTGATGCTCGTCTGCACTGCACAGAGGAAATCAACTGACCGAAGTTTGTCCAGTGACGTGTTATGAATGTATATTTGTTTTATGCTTACAGTTATGTTTTTCTTGACAGAGGCTCTGCAGAGGTTAGACAAAGCAGAGAAAACATGTGCTTTACATTTTACTGTGATTTATTGAGATATTTGTTGCCTGATGTTCAGCAGGAATGGAGAAATGGAATCAAAGGGAGATGTTTTTGCTGTTTTTGTAATGATGTAAGTAAATCTTCAATATTATTTATTTGCTTGGTTATATTAGGAGTGTTTCTGAGTGAGGGAGAGAGGAGTCATCATCCAGGTAAAGTGACGTGGATCAGTGGATACACTTGTCTCCCCTTTAAAGGAGACACTCTTAGAGAGAGACGATTAGAGTCATCCTTAAATGTTAGTGCTTTCAAATACACAAACATTTTTAAAGGACAAAAATGAACATCCAACTTTGACTGTAATACAAAATAAATCTTTGCATGTGTGTTTTCAAACTCTCAGATGGGCAGCATATCAGTCTTGGACTGTCTAACCTGCCGGAGCAGCACTGAATGACCACCACACATGAGCATGTTCCTGCAACATTCAGCATCTGATCCTTCATCTGTGTGCTGCTGCTTTTGGTAAGTAGAGTTACCCAACTACAGTAACTCTAAACACATGCCATCCATTTCTAACGGCCTGGTTACTTCCTGTCAGTTACTTTAGAAACCAAGTGGTCACCTGACCTAACACTGTTTCTTCTTCTTCCCCTTAATGTTCAAGTGTCACATGTCAAACAGCTGGAGAGGAAACTACACCAGTGTACTGGGATGTTTCACCAACACGTGCCAGATGCTGTTCCTTCATGGTGACATCACCAGAGACAGCCCCACCCACCTCAGGACCTCGCCATTTATAATGATGACAGCGAGCAGAACTAAGACTGTAAAAATCCACGACCAGAATTTTTCTTTCTAATTATTAATGAATACTGAGAGCCTCTTTCTGTGTTTTGTCTGTTTTGTTTTTTTTACCTCATTTGTTACTAACAAAGTTCACCAAACTCACACAGTTTACATTCTGTATGTTTCCATCTTTACCAGCCACTCTAACTGCATTTAAGAAAATGATCCTTAGAAATCGTCCTTTTTCTCTTTTGTAATTGATGATAATTCAGTGAATATACTGCGCTGCTTCCTTCTATTGCGTCACACATTGCTTTATGTTTTTCAGTGTCCAGTTATTTTTTACTGCTGTTTGAATTCTCTGTATGTTTGACCCTGTAGACTGTTTGATGGACTGCTTGTCTTCCTATTTGTAACCGCCGCCTGTTTTTTAATAAAGATTTGGATTTCTGACTTTAACACAGCCTCTGCGTGTCCTCCCTTTGTGTCCTCTTCCTCTGTGAATGTGTTGCATGTGTCACAGATTCCTTTTATTAACAGCTTTCCCACAGTGAGTTGCATCAGCATTCATTCACAGCACATTTCAGAAGGATTCAGATTAATACAGTGATCTTACAGTCAGAATGATCCTGACAGAGTGCCACTGTAAATGATCTTTCATCAGGTCAATTTTAAAGTTCAGTATTTCAAAGCAGGAGTTATGAAGACTCATACTGGCATTAGGACTAATAATATGTACTCACAAAGTCAAAGTTTTTTAATTATGCTAAAATATTGGAAGACAATCAACTTTTAGTGTTTTCTGCATATTAATTATTCTGAAATAGAGACGGTGACCCTAACTGTACAGAAGCACTAAACAACTGACAATCTAACAGACATCATTGGTCCGAGCTGTCATGCACAGTGAGTCTGATCCTTTGCTGTGAGAGTCTGACAAGCATGTTTCTGGTCAGTTTGGAAGAAATAATATCACAATGTTGATCTTTCTTTCCAATATTCCTTCTCTTTTACAACATAAACTGTGATCAAAGGTACTTATGTTCACAGCATGTAATAATACTGACAGTCCAGGGCATTGTGGTCTGTTGAGCTAGGGTTAGGGTTAGCAATTCAGACATATGTAATCAATATTAAACGTCTCTGACGTGGGCCACTGTCCGCAGTGTTGGGAAATCCATACCACGCTGGAACGAGTCAAGGTAGGTGAGCATCCACGAGAAGACAGCAGATGCATCCTACTAATACTGACAGGACCAGGAGACTCCAGAAACCCAGCATCTTCTCTTCAGTGCCATCCTCGCCTGTCACCCTCTCTGCCCGCAGCTCTTTGAGTATGGGGTAGATAAGGGCGCAGAGAAACCCTTATTACTAATTTGTATTATAATTCAATTTTCATGAAATATTCATATTCAGTATCGGTCCTTTTATATTATAACCACGTATCCACCCAGGCTCATGGTGGGGCAGGGCTCTGTTCTGGGATGCTTGAGTACAAGGTAACGTACACCCTGACCAGGTATCCAGTCTGTCAGAATTGTTTTCAATATTTGGTTCAAAAACATGAGTGACAACAAAAATCCAACTAGGATTCTTGCATATGATGAATGAAGTCTGTCTTTGACTGTATTGTCCAGCTGATCCATCAAACCCCCAGCAGGTGAACCTTATTCATGACATAACACGGCAACAATGTAAAAAATGAAACAGCAACAGTCTAAATGTAAAGTGCATTCTAAACTCCTCTTCAATGAATCATATGCAAAGAGTCATTCAGGACTGTAAAACGTGAACTACAGAACCCAGAGTCTTCATCATTAAATCTCTGGTTGCTTCATTTTTCTATCCTATATCAGATACTTTAAGGTTATGTAGCGCCTCTACTCAGGACCAGTACACTCTCACTTCAAATAGAGACCCTAGACATCTTTCTAGGTTCAGGAGGAGGTTTTGTTTTGGAGACTCACAAAAGGAGTTGGCTTGGAAGTGAATAACTGGGACCTTTATTGCCTCAGTACCATTTATACACATATACAACACAATAACCCAAATTGCACACTAATAGTGCATTTTTAAAGGTGAAGACATGTAAAACAAAACAAAATAAAGACATTTAAATGGAAGATTTATACTGAACAGTATCAGAGCTCTTTGGAATGAATGAAACAGATTAAAGTGTTCCTGTTGTGAAGTTTGAATTGTCCAGTCTGAATTGTCCTTTAAAGTCGTTGAAAACCCAAACAGGTGTACTGTAGGGGAATTGTCAGTGTGCAAACCCTATTATCCGGGTAGGAAAAGTAGTGCATAGGGCTTATCTGTAATCCAGGGTTGCTTGAATCAGTTTCTCAGGCAAATCCCACAATCCGATCGCATGGCTGGCCACACCATTTCACGATCATCCAGGATCTCATTTGGGCTGTTCTCGCCGTCAGTGGTTCTCCAGAATTCTTCTAGTAGTTCAAAAAAACCAATCGGGATTTTCAGACACAAATAACTTGACAGACGTTATTCCCTTTGTGGTCAGAGTTCGGGGCCAAGATACTTTTTCCATGCGCTCCGACACGTACTTGACCGCCATCAGAGGGAAGATCTCACAGGAAGAGAGAGGTAATACTTCCTGCGCACTAGACGCAAGGTCGTCAGAACACAAGACTGCATCACAGCGCCCCCTTGTGACAATAACAGGCTATAGCCTTAGATTACAAAAAGGGATTTTGCAGCCCTGTATTTCACATGGGTTACAGTTAGGTTAGGTAAACTTGCATTCTCATGGTGAGGCAAAATGCTTTATGTGTGTGTGTGCGTGTCATGAACGGCTATAAAAGGCCTATAATTAAAGAACAAAGCGGGGTTTGAGTTCGAGTTGCGGCAGACTGTCACTACTTGTAAATGGAACGCAGCCTTCCTGCGGCGGACAGCTAATAACAGGAATCGGACGCGGTCCACCCAAGTCCACAGCAACCACCATAGCAACCGCCTAGCATGACCTTAGAAACATATTCTGTCTTCATAACTATCAAAAACATGAAATGATTTGCAAAGTGTTTAAGTGTTACAGCTGCAGAGAGCTATGGCGGTATCTTTGGAAGCTGTTTACATAGCTAATAATATACGATGTAACCATGGAGACAGTCAGTCACGTGAGGTAGCGGGGCATGTTTACTACAGTGAATAAGGTGATTGCGTGCACAGCGTCCACACGCTGCACAGGGTAAAGACATTACTTCAATATTGTTTTATATTGATACAGTGGGGCAAAAAAGTATTTAGTCAGCCACCGATTGTGCAAGTTCCCCCACTTAAAATGATGACAGAGGTCAGTAATTTGCACCAGAGGTACACTTCAACTGTGAGAGACAGAATGTGAAAAAAAAAATCCATGAATTCACATGGTAGGATTTGTAAAGAATTTATTCGTAAATCAGGGTGGAAAATAAGTATTTGGTCACCTCAAACAAGGAAAATCTCTGGCTCTCACAGACCTGTAACATCTTCTGTAAGAAGCTTTTCTGTCCCCCACTCGTTACCTGTATGAATGGCACCTGTTTGAACTCATCATCTGTATAAAAAACACCTGTCCACAGCCTCAAACAGTCAGACTCCAAACTCCGCCATGGCCAAGACCAAAGAGCTTTCGAAGGACACCAGGAAAAGTATTGTAGACCTGCACCAGACTGGGAAGAGTGAATCTACAATAGGCAAGCAGCTTGGTGTGAAAAAATCAACTGTGGGAGCAATCATCAGAAAATGGAAGACATACAAGACCACTGATAATCTCCCTCGATCTGGGGCTCCACGCAAGATCTCATCCCGTGGGGTCAAAATGATCATGAGAACGGTGAGCAAAGATCCCAGAACCACACGGGGGGACCTGGTGAATGACCTGCAGAGAGCTGGGACCAAAGTAACAAAGGTCACCATCAGTAACACACTACAACGGCAGGGAATCAAATCCCGCAGTGCCAGACGTGTTCCGCTGCTGAAGCCAGTGCATGTCCAGGCCCGTCTGAAGTTTGCCAGAGAGCACATGGATGATACAGCAGAGGATTGGGAGAATGTCATGTGGTCAGATGAAACCAAAGTAGAACTTTTTGGTATAAACTCAACTCGTCGTGTTTGGAGGAAGAAGAATACTGAGTTGCATCCCAAGAACACCATACCTACTGTGAAGCATGGGGGTGGAAACATCATGCTATGGGGCTGTTTTTCTGCCAAGGGGACAGGACGACTGATCCGTGTTAAGGACAGAATGAATGGGGCCATGTATCGTGAGATTTTGAGCCAAAACCTCCTTCCATCAGTGAGAACTTTGAAGATGAAACGAGGCTGGGTCTTCCAACATGACAATGATCCAAAACACACTGCCCGGGCAACAAAGGAGTGGCAACGTAAGAAGCATTTGAAAGTCCTGGAGTGGCCTAGCCAGTCTCCAGACCTCAACCCCATAGAAAATCTGTGGCGGGAGTTGAAAGTCCGTGTTGCTCGGCGACAGCCCCAAAACATCACTGCTCTCGAGAAGATCTGTATGGAGGAATGGGCCAAAATACCAGCTACTGTGTGTGCAAACCTGGTAAAGACCTATAGTAAACGTTTGACCTCTGTTATTGCCAACAAAGGTTATGTTACAAAGTATTGAGTTGTATTTTTGTTATTGACCAAATACTTATTTTCCACCCTGATTTACGAATAAATTCTTTACAAATCCTACCATGTGGATTCATGGATTTTTTTTTTTCACATTCTGTCTCTCACAGTTGAAGTGTACCTCTGGTGCAAATTACTGACCTCTGTCATCATTTTAGGTGGGGGAACTTGCACAATCGGTGGCTGACTAAATACTTTTTTGCCCCACTGTATATATTTGCCTTCTGTTGACCATCACCTCAGGTTCACCATTACAGTTTCAGCAGACAGATGCACACTGTCTAAATATGAACACATTCAAAAACTCATGTCTCAGAAATAAGCACAGCTGTTCATGTTTGTCATTAGAGTTTTATTTGTAAGAAAATTATGAGCTTCATATTGTGTATCAAATAAAAGAACATTTCACAGATCCGAGTCAACAGACACAGGTAACAGAAATGTCTCTAATGTAGACATGTACAGTGTGGTGTAAGCATTAAAAGATCATAAAGGAAATACTAACATTCATGTGAAACTAATTGTAATAAAAAATGAGCAGGTGCTTTATAGATGTAAAAGAAAGAATCTGAAAACAACACTTTTTTGGTCTAAGTGATCAAAGTAGAAAACAGAACTGATGTTCAAGAACAAACCGTAGCTGCACTAATATTACACATCTCCATTGTTGTGGTGAACAGACATGTTGCTTTTAAAACCACATGCAGTGTGTGACCATGACTGTTCACTGAGACCATGAACGCCACTTCGCTGAAGCCTTCGCCTTCTTCTTCTTCTTCTTCTTCTTCTTCTTCTAAATTGGAAGCAGAAGGAGCACGAGCTGCTTTGATCTACTGAAAGGAAAAAGCAGAACATCTGAGCTGAAACCATTAAGACAGGAACAATCATTCAATGCAGTGTCTCAGGTGGCTTAGCCTGTTACAACTGTTGATACAAGCTAAATACGGTTAACACACAGTGTCAGGGAGCTCCAGTGTGGGAACTAGTGGCTTTAGGTTTGTAGTCATTTAACTTTCATCCATTCATTCATTTAATTCAGGAGGAAGAAATGTCAGGTTGATGCAGGCTGGTTACATGCATTTGGTCCCATGCTGTCTTTAACTAAATGACTTGGTTCACTTTATGGCTGGGCTGTATGTGGGGTTATATCATGTTATTTGGGCAGGAGTACCTGTCCCCTGTTAGACTTAGAAAGTTTCTCCATAAGTAGAGTTTCTAACTCTTCTAGCACATCTGTGGCTGACAGCTTTTTGGTGGCTCTTTTTACCCCACACTGGTTGTGAGTGTGTAAATAGCCCCACTAGTTCTTTTGGGTTGCAGTTAACTTGGGAGGAAGAGGTAGGTCTGCCATGACTAGATGTATAACAATTATCTGGGATACATAAATTTCATAATGCATGCATATATCTCTATAAACCTGCCTGAGGGCTGCCATTTTTTTACATTCAGTTATTTCTTTGTTGAATCTAAATAATGAATGTGTTACAGTTAAACTGACACTGATCAGTGTGAATGGCTCATTGGGACACAGAAACCTTTAAATTAAACCCTATCACCTGATATCGATTGTCAAACAATATCAAAGCTGTAAAAGCTGTTTACAGTCAGAATTTATAAAACTATGATTGTAAATTAATTCAAACAAGTGAGCTTTTCTCTTTGTGCTGAATATCAACACTGTGATTTCTTAGACTGTAAGCTTTACTTCAGCACAACCAGTTGTAGAAGCTGCCACTCCAAATGTCTTTTGATAACAAGAAAAAAATACCTTTTCAGTCCACGGCCTGAAGTTCTTCTCCGACATCTTCTGCCATCAGCTTTGTCTGCTGGTTTGAAGACAATAAACCACAAAAAAGATGATTTAGTCACTTTGTCTGCATCATGCAGCTCGAATGTGTCGTGTAACGATGTTGAATAGCCGTCGTTATCCCTCTGCTGTGTCAGCAGGATTGTACTGTACAGCATCTCATTGATATGTGAGGAATGCTAATGTAAACAGACTTACATCATTAAAACATAAAGGACAGGAGATATTTAGATATTTTTATATTTATATTACATTTTATAGCTGACGGATATTACTAAATAGATAGAATTTACTAAATAGCTGGATGAACATGAAAAATATGTCTATAATCACAAATGACCATGAGAGCCAGTAGAATTAATTCAACTGGACACTCGAAAGACGTCCTTAAATGCTCTTTAAGTGGCAGAACAAACGAACAAACACTTAATTGCTTACTTGAGATGAAATCTGCTCAGCTACTTTGAAAACAGCTTCTAACTGGTTCCTCCTGTAACAGGATGACTGCTCAGGGGTAAGGCCATCATGCAATCCAGCAACCTTTATGGTTCTGCTTTGATTCACCAGGAACTATTAGGGAAACCTTCCAGCGCCTCCTGTGAAAGACACAGGCATAAACACACAAACATTTATTAACATGTTCCACAGTCTTCCAGTTTGATTTTCTCATCCTGTGGACAACAACGTACATGGATGCAGGTTTATTGTTGACTTTTGTAAGGTTTATTTAGTGAACATATCCAGCTGCAGCTCCACTGTGATCCTGAGCTGGATAAGCACTTAAGAAAATGTGTCAATAAATGGACATACATCAACTTACTATATTTATCCAAACAGACGGGACCAATAATGCTTCACTGAGTTAGAGACTTTAATGTCTCTTCTATGTAAGAAGATCTCGTGCTGATATACCAGCAAACTTGACAACAAAGGTTTTTCAGACTGCATGTAGCTGTCCTCTATGTCAGCTCACACATTTACATTCATGTCACACTTATTTCTGCTTTCCCATTTTATAATTATTACTTACATTTTGATTAGATACCTTGAGTTTGTAAATGATCAGATTACATAATTGGAATACAATGTATCCAATTCAGGGTCGCGGGAGGATGAAGCCTATCCCAGCTGATACAGGACAAAGACAGGCTGCCAGTTTATCGCAGGGCTAACACAATATGTGTAACAGAAAATCCACTTAAATGTTTGATATTTCTTATAATAATCATAATTATGACTATTATTTAAAGGTTTCTTTATAAATACATTTTGATTTTTTATAACCTCTAAAATATAAACCTGAGCTGTTTCAGATTCTGACCTCTGACCTCACTGCAGCTCCCTCTTGGAAGTACGTCTGCTTCTTGTCTTCCCCCAGTGTTGACCGCCTGCCCTTGATATCACGTACTGTACCTGAGGAACAAAACAGGACAAACACTTGCCTTCATTTAAGAAGTACATTCATACAGAGGTAATCTATGGAAACACACTAGTTCAACCTTTGGGAGGAATCAGTTCCTGTGAAACATTTCTGTAAATGAACATCATGTGGAGAATGAATGAAATGAGTTCTTCAGGTGACTCAGCAGTCCCACACTGACAAATGAAATCTAGTTAAACTATTAAGCATATTTGCTCTTCTGAAATCTGTGTTAAACAACAACAAACATAAATTAGTAACAAAAATACAGCTGAGTAGAGGCTTTACAAACCACCAGCAGCCATAATGCTAAATTTTAATCTTCAAATGTTTCTGAGCCGTCTTCAACCTGCTTTTAACACATTAAAGTCCCACAGTCAATGCAGCCTGACTCAATCCTAGATGTTCAGCACACAGAGACACAGAGGTGCCGTTTAAAGTTTAGTGTTAACCTGAGTCACTGATCATTTGCAGTATTACAGAGTCTGGCAGTCTTTGCATGATGTCCACGTCACTGTAAGTTTCTAGCTGACTCTCAGGTGTGACAGGTGTGCCAGCAGGAAAGAGTAATAATAACCTGCATCGTGTGGTTTGTGATGCAGGATTAAAGGAGCCAGGCTTTGTTCACACAGCTAGGATTGTATTTTACACTGACCCTGGGTCAGTACAAGTATCATACAGTTTAAACGAAGCACTGAAACTTGCACATATTTATTATAGATGCACTGAAGCTAACCGAGATATTTGCTGTCAATCTGTGGCTGCGATTAAACACTTTACTGAAAACTTTATTAACTAGTAACTTCATCAGTCATGACAGAAGCTAATATTTCTGTGCTAACATCGTTTAACCAGTAACAGCTTTCCTCCAATATAAGCTAACGTTTACACCGTAACTTTAAGCTAGCACCATAAAGACGGTAAAACACGTAATAATATCTACAAATGCATCTTAAAGCTGTTATATTAGCACTCGGTGTATTACTAACATAACCACATTAACATTACTGACACTCGCTGCCTTTTAATAGTCATTCTATAAATGCTGTCCGTTTAAACGGTCTTACCTGTACACACTGCATATCCACCGGATTCCAGCCAGAGTGGATTCTGGAGTCTTCCACGCTCCTGTTAGTGATCCTCCATCTGGATGGATGAGAACAACCTTCTGAACAATCTAGCAGGAGATGGCCCATATCTATGGGACTGGTTTGTGCTAATAACGCTAATGTATGGACTGATAACAGCCGAAGCGGGTGAATAAAGTCACCCAGTCGCTAGCTGTGCCATTACCCAGCATACATCACTCCCTCCGTAAATGCAATAAACGATACAAAAGTATCGTTCTACCTGTTTTTCAGGTAGTTGTTTATATTATATAATTTATTGTGTTCTGTATACGTCACTACAATGTGATTTGGAAAATGTCTAAATATACCGACAACAGGCACTTCCCGGCAATCTCTTCAATCGGAGGACCCTTCACGTCAATTCCCGACGCGAGAGGGGTACCCTGCGCGTCCATAAGTGCAGCAGAGGGAGCCTGACCATGCGTCACACGTTTGACGAGTTGGGAGTGAGAACGTGTTGGCCAGTCTTGCCTACCTCATGGTTACACAGACAAGTTAGCTTTATTTGCTCCCCTCAGTTTTTAATGAAGTACTAAACTGTCCCCATTTTTAGAAGCATATTAGCTTCAGTTTGAAATGTTTGTACTTAATTATAATGTTAGTTGTTTTTTATGATTCACAGCTGATTTAGCCAGATAAATGCAAAGGGTTGTGTCAGGAACCCAGGAAGAAAGTCTTTATGCAGATCGGGATAATTCCACAACAGAGTGGCCAAAACTCGGATTGAGGTTAATGATCCGGTGTGGTGACCCCCTTAAAGAAAGCACCTTAATGAACAATACGAAGCTACTGAGTACAAATCAGTGCAGCTCTGTTTTATTTAAACTTCTCCTTTAAATGCTTTAATGTTATCAAAAGTTTACATCATTGTCTCTGTTGTGCAGGTAATGTGATTGATTTGATTGTTTCTAGGCAAAAAGTTATCAAAAGTGGGGATTGAGCCTATTTAGATAAGATTACTTTTGGAGTTGATCCAGGAAGTTGTGGAAAGGTTCTTTACTATTCTGAAATAGGGGAAAAGTGGACATTTCACACCATATTTTGACAAATATATCAAAATGAAATTCAGAGAAGTTGGCTTGAACCAAAAGCAAACCCCAAGGAAACAGTGTCTTCTCCAAGAAACAGACCAGAAGTGATCACACTTTTATAAATAAGAGGGTTGCATTCATTTGAATACTATTTTTATAAATGAAGAAGGCGCAACGTGATACAAATGTTGGACGTACATATAAAAGATGTTGACTCTAATCTGAAAAATTGAACTCCAACCATGCAGCCCTGTAAGAAGGATCCTCAATGAAGCCCATGTTTTTAAAGAGCTTGTAGGACAGCACATTGTCCTCTTCTATGTAGCAGAACACCGGGTAACCCTCAGCATGGAGTTTCTTGGCCAAAGTGCTGATCACGATTTTGGCGTATACTTTCCCTCTGTGCTCTGGCAGCGTATACAACATTCCCAGAGCACAGTAATCATACACAAGTATCCAGGACACGGGCTGACCCTGGCTGTCTGTGATGCAGCATGATGGGAAGTTACTGATTAGGTTTTCAATCTTCCTGTAACCCTTCTCGTCTCCTCCGAACTTCCAGGTTTTATTCACCAAGTCAACGTGGGAAAGATTAAGAGACGAAATCCTCGACTCAAGCTCACTTAAAAAAAAAGAAAAGAAAAGAAAAGTTGTTGAGAAGCAATATAATTTACATTGCTCTGAAGCATATTTACAGTCATAGTGAAAAAATGTACAGTCTCCTTAAAGTCTAATATTTTATATATAACTACATAATAAACATCATTTGGTCTTGATTAGAGCTTAAAATAAGGTAAATACAACCACAGATCAACAAAACATAAGATAATACACTGTGTCGTTGTTTATTGAACAAATACCGAGCCAAAATGCAGAAGCAGTATGTGAAAAACTAACTATACTATTACTATTGAACCTGATCTCGCTGCAAAACATGTAATAAACATGCCGGTCCACCGTGTCCATTTGTCGCTTTGCCTCTCCAAGCCATGAAATGTACATGCATGTAGAAGTTACGGTAAGTTGCAGTAATCTGCAGTAAGTGTTTAAAAAGAGAGTACTAACACATTTACATCATGTAAATACATACTAGCCGACTACCTTAATAGTTTCTGACGATTAATGACCCTGCAATGTACTTAATACATTTCAAATTTTGGAAGGGCTAAGTGTGAAATGACCACAGTGGACTGGCGTGTTTTTGCCTTCATACTGGGTTTTACTATTTCCACTGAATGAGGAAGGTAAGCAGCAGTCAGATGTTGATAATCAAAGTATCAGAAGAAAGTGTGTAAACCTCTATAAAAGCAGAAGCTTGAGCAGTTTGCTGGTAAGGTGCCAAGTAGGAATAATATTAAAGAGGCAATTATTAAAACCCATTAGTCTGGGAAGCCAAAGGACTGGGGCACCTTGCAGTCTTTGAGTAGACCACTGTATATTCCTCTGTATATTAAAGCATTGTAGTGTTACATGTGGCGACATCTGGCTGACAGCTAAAGACTGGCCTAAAATGGGTCATCCAACATGATAATGATCCCAAGCACAGCAATAAATCTACCACAGAATGACTGAAAAGAACAGATGGAACAAAGTCCAGACCTCAACCTGACTGAAATGCTGTGGCAGAACCTTATTACACAGCTTCTGTTTTATGGCTTAGTTTCTGTTAGGTCATGACAGTGTAATATGTTGTGTGACCTAATTTTAAGACTTGCTAAAGACAGCCATTAAAAAAAATGCCGATATGTATAACCTTACAACTGACACAGGATGGTCTTTTTTAACGTGTTTTTAAAATCATAACTTATACACAGATATAACTTAAAGTGCATCTTAATTATCAAATTATACCTGTCAACCACTGGCATGTGGAGATGGTTGGCGTCTGGCAAATACAGAAGATGCACCAAAGTATAGACTTTGTGGTTCACTCTTCTGTCAGAAGACACTTGTTTAAGCATTGGTGCATGGGAAACATCAAGCCCTGTCGAATGGAAAGTATTCACATGAATTTCTTTCTCTTCTTTTTCCTCGCAAGAGGTTATCCAAGCAGTTTTGTATTTAATTCAGGAAAAATGTCCACATAAATATTTAACTTTTTATTAGAATATTGTACAAAGTGTGTTGTGTCTATAAAACTGTGTAAATAGTAACAGCTGTCAAATGTAGTGACGTAAAAGCCACCATATTTATTTCGTGCTTATTTTCTGCAGTGATCTGAGCTCACCTCCTATCATGAAATAAGTGCTCCAATCAACTGCATTCTCATCTGTCAGCATTTTCCTCAAACTCTGTTCATCCGTGCTGTAGTATGCCATATTTTTCATGAAATTCAGGTCACGCTTGTTCTGTGAAATAAACAAAAGCTGTCACAATCACGTGACAAGCGAAAGATTTCCGTCGAGAAAAGCTATCCACAGTTTTCCGACGGGATTTAAACACACCTCGGGGTCCGGTCTGCAGATGATAACTTTAAAATCAGGCCACGTATCGACCACAACTTCTAGTGTAGTCGGTTTGTTCCAGAGGTGGGACCAAGTCATTGTTTTGCAAGTCTCAAGTAAGTCTCAAGTCTTTATCCTCAAGTCTCAAGTCAAGTCTCAAGTAATGTCAGGCAAGTCAGAGTCGAGTCTCAAGTCACTGGTGTAAAAGTCCGAGTCAAGTCACAAGTCTGAAACTTTGAATTTCAAGTCCTTTCGAGTCTTTAAAAAAAAAAAACGAAAAAATAATGTTGCAGTTATGCTAAATGTAAATGTTAGACCATGTAATTTTAAAATCTGTGTTTTTCTCAACACATGACAAAATAGTGAACTTAGAAAATATACACAAATTGTGAAATTGCACCTCTTTAAAATGCAGCTCAATTAAACCTAGCTCCAAGAATAATTTTCACCGACAGTTCTGAGATAAGCTGCATGTTATTCTTGGATGCGGTTGTAGGACCGGCTTTAAAATCGCATGACAAAAATATCATACACATTAAAAAAAACTGCATCACCAACGTAGCCTGGACAACATTTGCTAGTTAGATGAAGTCAGCTATCTCATTGTAGCATATTTATATGCATATTTATAATTATACGCTTCTTGGAGTGAGCGCATACACTCGTGAAGTTTAGTAACTTCAGGTCACTGCAACAAGCCCAGGTACAGTTTACCGACGGATGGGTGCAGGACCTTGAAATGCACCGTGTAGAAAGTAAAGACCATCGTACGTATCATAAGTTTACCAGTCTCACAAATTGTCGTCATAAATACACAATCGTTAACCGTTTATTAATAGGACCTTTGAGCTCAACGGTAATTAATTAGTAGTGGAAATAATTTCTGGTACCCATCACAGAAATGTAGCAGTGACAACAATATTGTATGCTGTAATCGTACTGGGCAATTAGTGATACAAAACAACTGTTTTATCCTGTGAATAAAAGTATATGTTTTTGTCAGTGTACCATAATAACAGAAGCGAAACGCAATATTGTGTCAGGATAATTTACTATTTATGCACAATAAATAAAGGAGCATAGCGCAACAATTTCTGTTCAGCGCCAGACTTGCTTGTAACCTATATCACCAATTATGTTATGAAAATGACGTATTAACTACTAAAAAACTCTGACCTTCGTGTAAATGCTTGGAGCAGACTAACCTGTGAGCTGGAGTGTTCTGGGACGTTATATTTGATCTTTGAATGGCTGCAATCCAGGCCATCTGTCGCCTCTTTGTTACTTCGGAAACATGGCTCGAACAATTTCTCTTCAACGACGTAATCCGATAACAACCGATCTCTTTACCCGTCGGCTTCCCGTGGCTGTCATGCGACCGGCTATTGCAGTTAATAATACAACAGCTTCTTGACATTTTTGTGTTTCTTTTTATCGCTGTGTGACTGATTTCAATTGAAAGCCTGCGTGCGCTAGTACCGCTTGCCACGAGTTCCCAGAATCCTTTGCGGTTCTACCCGTGAATGACGTCACATTTTCAATCTCTATATATGCATGTTAAATTTTATATTTGGGGTAAAATATCAAGTCTTTTCAAGTAAACCGGTTCAAGTCCAATTCAAGTCCCAAGTCATTGGTGTAAAAGTCCAAGTCAAGTCACAAGTCTTAGAACATTTTTTCAAGTCAAGTCTAAAGTCATAAAATTAATGACTCGAGTCTGACTCGAGTCCAAGTCATGTGACTCGAGTCCACACCTCTGGTTTGTTCCTGTTGATTCCGTACAGGAAACCGTACACCTGAAAGCACGAAACACCTTTAAGCGCTGCTGAGGCTGTAAAGCACAAAGACACGCGGTTTATGTCGCAGATACCTTATAACTCTTCGGTAAGTGTTTGAGCAGAACTCCTTCAGCGACCTGCAGCTCGTCTCTGTTCAGGACCTTCATGTTTGGATACCGGAGTTTTCTTACTAATGCACTTTAAACAACCTGCTGTTTTTAAAACATCCCAATCCACCAAAATGGAGAAACCTTTATAAATTATTAACAGTTTAGGCAAAGTCCGTAGGGTTACGATATGACCGCATTGCTCCGGTTGTGAACTTGTGAAATAAACGTAGCAGGCCACTTCCTGTCATAAAAAATAACTTTAACGTTAACTCTAACGTTAATTCACCGCCAGAAGTTTTTTTTTTAAAAAAATGTTTGTTTTATCTGTTAGCGTGTTTATGGAGTGTTCAGGAAAAATATGAAATCTAAAATATATTTTTCCAGCTCAACAACTTAAAAGTGGGACAAAGACTGTGCTTGCGTGGGACAATGTGACGTAGATGAGTGCTGACAGGTGGTGTGAATTTTGTGTTTGGAGTTTAGCACTCGAAATACAAATGCACATCTCAGCTCTCCCTCTGTAGTTGAATAAGCCTAAAGTGAGTTTTCTTTTCTTCACTGAGTTCAACCACTTACAAGCAGTCTTTATTTGTTGTAGTTCCATCATATTCTGCACAGCTTATCTTATTGGTCACTTTTAATGGTTTAATTTTGACCTGCACTTGACCTGTGATCTGAACCCTCAGATTAAAGAGACTTTCAACAGGCTTCTGGATTGACTTTAACTGAGATTAATCAAAATGTAAGATAGTGTCTCAGAATGCAGGGCAGGTGGGAAAAGGGTTAAACATGCAGTGTAGTCCTACATAAAGTGGGAACCCTGGTCACCCAAAGTCCAATATGTTTTATAGTGTTAGACAAAAACTCCCCTCTTTTCCAAAGTGATTAAAAGTGTAACTGCTCTATCCACCAACTCCTTATAGATGTTGAAAATAATGTGAATGGCATTTTCTGTTGTCAGTCATGTCTGTCCCAGATTTGTTCACATTCTCCTTCCTCTTAGTCAGTGGGTAGGTATCCAGAGAACTCATCACCATCAACAACAACAAAGAAGCTCTATTGAGCTAAAACGTCATCCTTGTGTGCATTTACCACACGGACACGTTAAAGTTTGTGTGCAAGTTTGACTTTATTTCAAAACTGAATTATCTGGAAAAAAAAAAGCAGCTCATGATCAGTTTGACTACACAACAGTTTGTTATTTGCTTGGTTTACTGATGAGGCAAAGTTGCTTCTTTAAAAATCGGGGAGACCTAGTTTGTAACACTGGATAGTGGATTTTGGAAATTTAAAACAAGTTTGATTAGTTAAGCAGTGCAGTAGTAAAGTAACTCAATGGAATTAAGCCATGGGCGGCTCCACACTTCGAATGTGCACTGGTAGGGCTGAAAGGAAAAACAGACAATACATTTAACATTAGGATCTTTCAGGTGGTGTTATTTACACATATAAATGCTTTAGGTTTTTTTTTTTTATCCAATAGCATAATGTCTATTAAGAACATGAGTATTTAACGATCAGATTAATATGCATTACACACTCAAAGGGATTCACAGCAACATCGCGACAAGAGGGCAGCAGAAAAGTTCTCTAAAACTATGTCAAGTATGCAGAAAAACTGATTTATTATTATGAAATAAAAAACAAAACATAGAAACATCAGAAATCAATTTGTTTCAGACGATCACTTTTCAACAGGACACCGGCCTTCAGCTGTAAAAAGATCTGCGTTGAGCAAATCACTTCCAGTGTGAATGCAGCTTTAGTTACAAGGCTGCTGCATGATGTTTAAGAACAGATCAAATATCTTGCTTCTTTTGAGAAGATGCCATCAGTACCTGAAACTTTGCCTGATCTGTGTGGATTGCACACACTTGATCGACGCCATACTTTCTGCAAGGGGTCTTTACCATCTTCACAGTTATGACGTACTTCATGCCAGCGACCACCTGTAATGGGAAAGAAAATTGAATACAAGACTTACAGCAAATGAACCCCTCCTCCTTCTCCTCTTTAAACACCCCTACTGTCCCCTGTGAGCCAAGAAGCTCACCAATGACTAGAGAAAACACAAACATCAACACATTGCTACGGTAGCCTTGCCTCAGGTTTCAAGAGGAGAGCCAAATAAACTTTTAAAAAAACATGACTCATCAGCATATTAACCAATCTTTAGCAAAGATGTGCTTTTGTCGGGTTCCTTTTTTTTTTAAAACCCACACTGCTCTTTTGTTCGGGCGGGCCAATGGCTGCCTCAACACAAGCATAAAAAACATTTCCGACCTACTGTTAAAGCTAGGATGAGAGGATGAGAGGATATTAACGTGACAAATTACGAAGCCAGCCATATTTGGGGCAGTACCAACGCCATTAAGAAGGCATATAGCAAGTAAATTGTATGTAACAGCCTCTAGGACTTTAGTTTAGTAGTTAAAAGTGAAACCTTTGAAGGGCGCTTCGCAGGCCTTTTCTTAAGGGCTCACATCACTACGATGGTTTACTGGATTGCTTTCCCCTAAAGAACAATTCAGTTATTCACGAATCTGACCGTTACTCACCTGTGACTGAACCTTGATCACTTCTACCACTTGCCTGATGTACAAGTCGTTGCTGTCTCTGTTGTGTTGGATGACGGCGAAGTGGAGAGCGTTTTGCACGTCTTCATTGTTGATATCAGCGTCTGTCAAGCCCCCGACCGGGGTCCCATACCCAACGGCCAAAGCGGCCGCAAGGACAGTCAAAGCGACCTTCCACATCTTGTTTCTGTTGCCTAACAAACACACAGGAGACGAAGTGAAACACTCCCCACCGTGCCCTCCCAGTTATATCAACATGAACATCACTGTGCCGGAGGAGTGGCACATCTGGCAGAGATCTTGCAGCCAATCGGCAATCCCCACAGCAGAGAAATGTGACTACTATGGAATGTTAGGGTTGAAAATGATTAAATAAAGCTGTTTTTATTATTTTTATATACACAACGCAATGTGCTCATAAACGAATTGGCGCTCTGGGTTTTGAGGGTTAAAACAACTTGTCCAGTTGTATGTCTGGGCTGAAATATTGAGAATGAACATAGAGCGCTTGAGGGTTTTTGCTACATGCTTACACGTCACACTAGATAATGTTTAGAAGGATATTCTCTCGCCAAAGGGAGTTTGAACAGAATGTCCTGAACTGGATATATAGAATCAGTAGTAGGATAATAATAAAATAATCAAGGCTAGGCAGGGAGGTGTTTTCGTGTCTGTCTCTGCCATTCCTCGAAAAAAGAGCAAACAACGGGATTGGGATGACCGGATGTAAACAGAAGAAGAAGACAGACATAATAATTATTTGTTATTGTTGGGTTACAAAAACTGTACGACCCGATCAGGGTTATCCTTCGTGTGAAGACAGATGGCTGTGTTCACATCGAGGTCCTTGTAATTCCAACTCCAGAAAAATCAGGTGGCGAGAAGACAACTGTCCCCAAACCTCAGTAATATAAAAACAAAACTAGATCTCATTGATTTACTGTAAAAGGACTTAAGAAGTGAAAGTTATCAGGAATTATTCCAGTGTGTAAAAGAGGGTAAATTGTTTGGGAGGATTTGAGTTTGTTTGTTTTTTTGTCCAGTTCATACTCCAGACCAGTTGATGGCAGTAATGCCCCATCTGTTGTTTGCCAACCGCCAATAACATTTAGAAGGAGAATAATAGGAAAAGTCCAGCAGCAGAGATCACGTATGATCCAGGCTGTTGCTGTGAACTCGTTCAGGCTCTTTGCGTCTGCACAAACAGCACTCAACTGCCCACGGTTAGCTGCGGAAATCAAACAACTTATTTGATTTGATTTCTGCACATGCAACTTTTGAAGCGCTGGGCAGCGTTAACAAAAAAAATGGGGAAAAAAAGCATTCTTGACCTCTGTCCCATTGTCCAAGTCCATAGTCACCTGTGGACGCCCACTCTTGGAACAGCATGATGCAAAAACTGCAGATTTTGGAGTAGGGACGCACTTAACTCTACACTTTAGACGAGTCGGAATTGAACCCTAACCCTCACTAGGCACAAGACACTTTAACATCCCACTCGCACGATGTACACTTTCAGATTTTCAATTGAAAATTTCCAGATTGTTATAAAATTCACTTACTTACTGTACATAATGTCCTCTTTTTGTATATAATTTACTTACTGTATATAATGTTCTATTTTTTGCACAGTCGAGGAGCGTTTCAGGACACATTTCACTGCTTGTTGTACTCGTATAACTAGGCATGTGACAAATAAAGAATCTTGACTCTTAAATTTGGGTCCTTTCCTGCTTGCCGCACACAGACGTTTCATGACAGACACAGGGTGTACTATCTTTTTGGGTTTATTTTTAAATCATGACTTATACACAGATATAACTTAAAGCGAATCTTAATGATCAGATTATACCTGTCATACGTTGACATGTGGAGATGGTTGGTGTCTGGCAAATACAGATGCACCGAAGTATAGACTTTGTGGTTCACTCTTCTGCCAGAAGACCCTTGGAAAACATCAAACCCTGTCAAATGGAAAGTATTCACATTAATTTCTTTCTCTCCTTTTTATTAGGTTTATTTAGGTTATCCAAGCAGTTTGTATTTAATGCAGGAAACATGTCCATATGATTATTAAACTTTTTATTAGAATATTGTACAAAGTGTGTGCTCTGTCTATAAAACTGTGTAAATAGTAACAGCTGTCAAATGTAGTGATGTAAAAGCCACCATATTTATTTCGTGCTTATTTTCTGCAGTGATCTGAGCTCACCTCCTATCATGAAATAAGTGCTCCAATCAACTGCATTCTCATCTGTCAGCATTTTCCTCAAACTCTGTTCATCCGTGCTGTAGTATGCCATATTTTTCATGAAATTCAGGTCACGCTTGTTCCGTGAAATAAACAAAAGCTGTCACAATCACGTGACAAGCGAAAGATTTCCGTCGAGAAAATCTATCCACAGTTTTCCGACGGGATTTAAACACACCCCGGGGTCCGGTCTGCAGATAACTTTGAAATCAGGCCACGTATCGACCACAACTTCTAGTGTAGTCGGTTTGTTCCTGTTGATTCCGTACAGGAAACCGTACACCTGAAAGCACGAAACACTTTTAAGCGCTGCTGAGGCTGTAAAGCACAAAGACACGCGGTTTATGTCGCAGATACCTTATAACTCTTCGGTAAGTGTTTGAGCAGAACTCCTTCAGCGACCTGCAGCTCGTCTCTGTTCAGGACCTTCATGTTTGGATACCGGAGTTTTCTTACTAATGTACTTTAAACAACCTGCTGTTTTTAAAACATCCCAATCCACCAAAATGGAGAAACCTTTATAAATTATTAACAGTTTAGGCAAAGTCCGTAGGGTTACGATATGACCGCATTGCTCCGGTTGTGAACTTGTGAAATAAACGTAGCAGGCCACTTCCTGTCATAAAAAATAACGTCGTTAATTCACCGCCAGAAGTTTTTTAAAAAAAAAAATAAAAAATGCGTGTTTGTTTTCTATTGCGTAGGAAAAGATATAATGAAATCTGCTAGCGTGTTCATGGAGTGTTCAGGAAAAATAAATATAAAATATAGAAATATTTTTTCCACTTCTTGTATCGCAACAACTTTAAAAAGTGGGACAAAGACTGTGCTTATCTGGGACACGTAGATGACTGCTGGGAAGTGGTGTGTTTGGAGTTGAGTGCGTGAAGGACAAATGCACATCTCCCTCTTCCTCTGTAGTTGAATTAGCCTACACTGACTTCCATCTCTTACCAGCAGTCTTTATTTGCTGTAGTTCCATCATATTCTGCACTAATCTGCATAGTTTGTCTTTTATTGGTCACTTTTAATTTTGAGTACAGGGCGCCAAACCTGCACTTGACCCATGATCTGACATCAAGCTTCTGCGTTGACTTCAACTGCTCTATCCACCAACGTTTAGGTAGACTGAGAGCAGTGGGAGAGAGGTTAAACAAAGCTCCTTATAGATGTTGAAAATAATGTGAATGGCATTTTCTGTTGTCAGTCATGTCTGTCCCAGATTTGTTCACATTCTCCTTCCTCTTAGTCAGTGGGTAGGTATCCAGAGAACTCATCACCATCAACAACAACAAAGAAGCTCTATTGAGCTAAAACGTCATCCTTGTGTGCATTTACCACACGGACACGTTAAAGTTTGTGTGCAAGTTTGACTTTATTTCAAAACTGAATTATCTGGAAAAAAAAAGCAGCTCATGATCAGTTTGACTACACAACAGTTTGTTATTTGCTTGGTTTACTGATGAGGCAAAGTTGCTTCTTTAAAAATCGGGGAGACCTAGTTTGTAACACTGGATAGTGGATTTTGGAAATTTAAAACAAGTTTGATTAGTTAAGCAGTGCAGTAGTAAAGGCAGCAAATACTAATATTAATATATTTATTCCACCTACAGGAAAGTGCATTGCAGTCTAAGAGAAGATTATTCTGACACAAAGGTAAGATTTCCCAAGCGTTCTCGTTCTAGCGTCCCACGTAGATCTCAGTGTTGGCATTCATTCTTCAGTAACTCAATGGAATTAAGCCATGGGCGGCTCCACACTTCGAATGTGCACTGGTAGGGCTGAAAGGAAAAACAGACAATACATTTAACATTAGGATCTTTCAGGTGGTGTTGTCAAATCATGTCAAGTACGCAAAAAAATTTTTTTTTGATTTATTATGAAATAAACAAAACATAGAAACATCAGAAATCAATTTGTTTCACATGATCACTTTTCAACAGGACACCTGTCGTCAGCTGCAAAGAGATGTGCATCGAGCAAATCACTTCCAGTGTGAATGCAGCTTTAATTACAAGGCTGCTGCATGATGTTTAAGAACAGATCAAATATCTTGCTTCTTTTGAGAAGATGCCATCAGTACCTTAGCCTTTGCCTGATCTGTGTGGATTGCACACACTTCCTCTACACCATCCTTTCTGCAGGGGGTCTTTGCCATCTTCACAGTTATGACGTACTTGATGCCAGCGACCACCTGTAATGGGAAAGAAATTGAATACAAGACTTACAGCAAATTAACTCCTCCTCCTCCTCCTCTTCCTCTTTAAACCACCCGTGAGCAAAGAAGCTCACCAATGACTAGAAAAAACACAAACATCAACACGCTGCTACGCTAGCCTTGTCTCAGAGTTCAAGAGGAGAGCCAAATAAACTTAAAAAAATTAATAAATACATGACTCGTCAGCATATTAACCAATCTTTAGCAAAGATGTGCTTTTGTCGGGTTCCTTTTTTTCCTAAACCCACACTGCTCTTTTGTTCGGGCGGGTCAATGGCTGCCTCCACACAGGTACACAGAACATTGCAGACCTACTGCTCAAGCTAGGTTGAGAGGATTAGGGAAGATTAAAGAGGCCAGCCATGTTTTGGGGAGTACCAACGCCATTAAGAAGGCATATAGCAAATAAATTGTATGTAACGACCATCGGACGGCCACTAGGACTTTAGTTTAGTGGTTAAAAGTGAAACCTTTAAAGGGCGCTTCGCAGGCCTTTTCTTAAGGGCTCACATCACTACGATGGTTTACTGGATGGCTTTCCCCTAAAGAACAATTCAGTTATTCACGAATCTGACCGTTACTCACCTGTGACTGAACCTTGATCACTTCTGCCACTTGACTGAGGTACAAATCGTTGCTGCCTCGGTTGTGTTGGACGACGGCGAAGTGGAGAGCGTTTTGCACATTTTCATCGTTGATATCGGCGTCTGTCAAGCCCCCGACCATGGCCCCATACCCAACGGCCAAAGCGGCCGCAAGAATAGTCAAAGCGACTTTCCACATTTTCTATCTTTTGCCTAACAAACACAGGAAACGAAGTGAAACACTCGCCCACCGTGCCCTCCCAGTTATATAAACATCGACGTCACCGCGCGCGAGGAGTGGCATATCTCGCAGCGAATCGGCAATCCCCGCATCAGAGATCGGGTCTGATCCAGGCTGTTGTTGCGAACTCGCTCGCACTCTTTGCGTCTGCACGACTAGCACCCAGGTTCCCGCGGTTATCTGCAGAAATCAAACTACTCATATCGAAAACAAGGTATGTTTAATCTCGCTCGGATTTAATTTCCACACGCGACTTTTGAAGCGCTTTGCTGCGTGACAAAAAGGGGAACAAAAAAAAAAGCCTTCTTGACCTATGTCCCATTGTCCAGGTCTAAAGTCACCTGTGGATGCCCACTCCTGGAACAGCACGATGCAGAGACTGCAGGTTTTGAAGTAGGGCGGCACTTAACTTTACAATTATACGGACAAATAAATAGATTGTTCTTTAAGTTTCCCCTAATATTTCCCCACACTTTGCAGGGACACTTTCTTTGGCTTGAGTGCTGCTCAGCAGCAGCAGCTACTGATCGGCTCAGCCGTGGCAGCAGGTGGAATAATGGCCTACATAGTGTACAAAAGAAAAAAACCAAGAACCATTCCTTTAGGGGACGGATGGTGGGGAGTGGGGGAGAAGACACTATCAGAAGATCAGAAAATCTACCCTTTTCAAGTGGAGACCTCAGACAAAGAGATCGAGGTAGGTTTGAGCTGGTAATCCAACTTCTGAATGAACAATATTTGGGCACAGTTATGCAAAGCAATCTTCTTGATCAACAGGATCTCTATGAGCGCATCGACAGGACACGCTACGCAGATCCTTTAGAAGATGGCAAGTTCCACTATGGCTTCAATTCCACTTATCTGAAGAAAGTTGTTTCCTATTGGAGACACGAGTTTGACTGGAAAAAGCAGGTGGCAGTGCTCAACAAGTATCCACACTTCAAAACCAAAATAGAAGGTACATAACAGCTCAGCAGTGAGTATACTGGATGTACGTCAACCCACACAGATATTTGCGCAATAATCAATCAGCAGTTATTATTAAAGTTGTTGTTTTGCTTTTCATGTGTCAGGACTGGACGTGCACTTTATCCATGTGCGTCCACCACACCGCGAGAATCAGAAGGTTCTGCCTATCATGATCGTTCACGGCTGGCCCGGCTCCTTCTACGAGTTCTACAAGATTCTGCCGCTTCTCACGCAAAGCCACGACGGTGTTGTGTTTGAGGTCATATGCCCGTCTATCCCTGGCTACGGTTTCTCAGAAGCCTCTCATAAACAAGGTAGAATACGTCTACTAATTCTAAATAAATCTGGCGGAAGATATTCACAAATGTGTCTCCACTGCCGCTCCAGGGTTCAACAGCCTCGCCGCCGCCCGGATTTTCCTGAAGCTGATGGAGCGTTTGGGCTTCTCTCAGTTCTATCTGCAGGGAGGGGACTGGGGCTCGCTCATCACCACCAACATGGCACAGATGAAGCCTCAGTGAGTGCAACAAAAACAGAAAACATGCCACAGGTTACTCGCTGGAACAGAAAGTCCCTCGCTCGCTTTGTGTTAATGGAAACATTGTGACAGTTCTTACTGGAACTGTGAAGCATTGTTTGCACTGTGCGGACAGATTTACAAAAAAACAAATGGCTGTGCAAATTCCTGAAGAGTGAAGCTGATTTAATGTGAAAACTGGCACTAACTAACTCGCTGTGACCTTGGTAACGTTTTTTCTCTCGTCTTTTTTCCCCCCCACCATTTCTCTTTTGCAGGTGCGTGAAGGGTCTCCACCTAAACATGTGTATGTCAAATAGGGGTTTCAAAGTCCTGTTGTCCTTGTTGATTGGCCCGTATCTGCCCTTCCTGGTTGGTTTGAGTCGGGAAGATGTTCGCCGGTTGTTCCCTTTCTTTGAGAAGAACGTCTTTGAGATGCTGAGAGAATCGGGCTACTTTCACATTCAGGCCACTAAACCAGATACTGCAGGTGTGACCATAACACAGTTTAGTAAGCTCAGTGTTTCTGATAGTCACAGTGACTGGATTAAAAGGTCAAACAGAAGCTAATGTAAGAGAATCGACCTTAAATTTAGTGATTTCAGCTCTTGATACCGCTTTGTCGTTGCAGGCTGTGGGGTGAATGACTCTCCTGTAGGCTTGGCAGCCTGGATTTTGGAGAAGTTCTCCTCCTGGGCCGATCTGAAGAACAGAGATCTGGAGGACGGTGGGCTGGAGAGGTACAGTTTCTAAATTCTAGGACTGTGGAGATATTTAAATTAACAATTTGATCAATAATTGATTTTATGCAAATATTTTAGTTTTTTAAAAATATTGGTAGGTGTCCCTTTTCCCGACACTAGTCAACAGGGCAAGGATCGACCTAGATCGGTGCAGCTCTAACAATTACGGATTATTGTTTTTCATTCAGCAAGATTTGTGATAGCTGCTGGTTTGTGACTGATAAGAAATTGTGTCATCTGTGCAGAAAATTCAGCCTGGATGACCTCTTGACAAATGTCATGATCTACTGGACCACAGGCTCCATCACCTCGTCCATGCGCTTCTACAAAGAGAATTTGGGGAGTAATCTTAACAACAGAGTGGATTTTAAGTACGTCACTGTGTACTCTCCACACTACACATGAGTGTTTTACCATGTCATGTGATGCCTCTAATTATACATTATATATTTTTTGTTTTAGGACAGAGATTTTTGTGCCCACTGGCTTTGCAGCCTTTCCTAATGAGCTCATGCACTGCCCCAAGTCATGGGCACAAATTAGGTACCGAAACATCCAGTCCTACACTTTCATGCCCAGGGGTGGCCACTTTGCAGCCTTTGAAGAGCCCCAGCTGCTTGCTGACGACCTGTTCAATTTTGTCAAGAAGGTGGAGAAGTCCTGAAGCCCTCAGTGAACTCGCAGACCAGTTATAGCACATCTGTCCTTTATTATTTCAAGCAGGAGACATACAAATCCTTAAGTTGAACATTTTTACACCACGCAGCATCTTATCACTTGATTCGTGACACTCAAATCATTTGCAAGCTTTTGATATATGTAAACATGCTCAGATGACACTGGCATAAAGAAGTCTTGGTCATTAAAAATGTATTGCACTAATAGTGTGTGTATTGCTCTGTGTTAAATGAGGACAAACATTCTTTTAAACGATCATTTGTAAAAGAAAAGGGTAGCACACCATACTGTTTATTTCACTATTGTTTGAATGAACATACTCTGAAACAAAAGAATACGTCGAAATTGATTAAAATATGTACATTTTAATAAAAAACACAAATGTTTAAAGTTCCCTTGGATTGCTGTTAACATTTACTGTAGTACACAAGCACCAGAAAGAAAGTGCTACACTCTAAAGACTTACTGTCCAACTTTTAGGGTCAGTTACTGAAGCCCTTAATAGTCACAGGTGCCTGAAACCACACATAATCCTCCCAGTCTGACCCTTCCGCCCTTGGTTCCTTGCAGACGTTTGGATCGCTAGACAGAACGATGATTTGTTTTTTTACACGAGTTGGGACTTTAAATTGGAGTTTGGGTCGAAACCAGCCTACACCACAGTCCCTGTGAGCCAGCACCAAGACTGTGGTGGGCATTAAGCGAACAGGTCTGGTGTCAGACAAAAGGTCAGCCACAAACAGTGTGCGGAAGATCTGCCTCAAGCACGATGACACCCGTAGACACAGATTCCCACCGGATGATGCCAGGGACTCCATGTTTATCTCGTACAGCTCTTTGGGGAGGACAAGCGAGCCACCCATTAACAGGAGCACACGGGGCACCCTGCTGAGGGAGAACAGCACCTCCAGATGCTGCAGCACTTCCTCCAGCTCCTGAAGGGTCTGCTGACACTTGCGCCAGTCCATGTCTGCTGAATGCACCGGTCTTCGATTCACTACGTCTTTATCCTGAAAAGCAAAAGAGACACCAAACATGTCGTGTTAATCTCACATCACCAACATTTCGTCAACTGAACAGCTGGAGGCATCTACCATAAACTTTTCCTGTTCACCTGCACCGACGCTTGCTGCTTCCTCTGGGAGTATACCAACTGGTCATACGTCATGGGCAGCTGCTGTCTTTGATAGAGGATGCACTTGAGGATCTCGCTGACGAAACGACAGCAGCCTTCCTGAGTTACAGTCCCCGGGAAGACCACGTTCACGCAGCCTTCCTCCTGTGCCCTCCTCACCACCTCGGCATCTCTGTCCTCTGCATCACTTTGTATACTGGCAGTCACTTTAATATGTTTAAAACCTCCCTGACAAGAAGCGTTATCCTCCTCTGTGTTATCTGGAAAAAACAACAACAAACAAACAAAAAATCAGCTTAACATTTATCTGAAAAGCCCATCTACTATACCACTAGATTATATATTTGTAGACTTGTAGGATGTGTTGGTCTGCAGCATTTCTGATGTAGCTGATAGAGCTGGGCTAAACAATCCCAATATCCATAGTATCGGATCACTACTAGTGTGAGAGTCCCGTCAGTTCAGTGTGTAAAACTGAATTATATTAAATAATTTTTTAAACCCTCAAACATGCACCATGAAAAATGCCTGAACGTCTTTGAGTTGACTGTCACGTCTGTTTTATTTATGACCTACAGCACATTTAAATAACAAACTATTTGCTTCAATTTCAAAATACACCAAAAACAGAAAGGTGTGTTTTTGGTGTATTAAATAATTATAGCAGAAAGTTAGAAACAAAAATCAGTGATTTAATGGTCGTTAAATGTGTTCATTTGCATATTGACGATAATTCATCTGATAAATCATGACACACTGCTCTCCCTACAAAAGTTGCCTCTATAGGTTAAAAGTATTTGCAAAACTGACTCTGTATTTACTCGGTACCGAGTCGATACCAAAATGTACAGTGTAGAACAACAGAAGTAGCTCTAGCTGTTTTCTCCCTTGAAATCTAATTTACATCAAGAAAATAACCACAAAGTACTAATATCCTTAGACCAAAACCTTAATATAGTTTAAGAAACGTGATCACAGCAGTGGGTCTACTGTGATCACCCCCTCCCTCGTTGGGGAACACATGCACTCACACCGGTTATGTCACCTACTTTGATCGGCGGGTATAGCGGTGTTTTCCTTATCGTCAGTGTCGTTCACGCAGTGCTGTCTAGAAGAGTCGTCTTTTAACTTTACAGCATTTTTACCCTTCAAATGTGTGTTTACGGGACTTGGGGAACGTTGTTTGCTGATTTCCGGGGAAACTCGGCTTGAGTTTGGGTCTTCGGATACAGCTTGGACCTCAGGCGGTGTCTTCGGTGCCTCCGCTATGCTAATATCCTTTTCCGAGGAGAAGGAAAGGCGTCTCTTTATCCCGAGGTCTCTGCTTTTATCAGTGGACACATTTTCCGTGTCCTCGGAGTTTGATATTATTTTTAATATGCTCGAGTCTTCTGCCATAGTTTTGAATATCCGCGCCGGGTTACGTCTTTTTTTCCCGGTGCATCATGGGAAATGCTCGTCAAAGGGAAAAAAAGCCACATTCACGTCACATATAAAAAAATAGAAAAACAAACGATGACTTTAAACTACCGACGGCCTTCTTATTGGTTCCTCAAACAAAACACCCTTAAATGCGTTTATTCTTACTGATTATAATTTCAAATAAGGCGTCAATTAAACTCCTTTAACTGTGCTAGCGTGTAACAGCTCCTTAAGTGGTTAAAGTAACTCAACGTATTTTTTCCCCTGACCATTTAAATAAACATTTTATTGGCTAAAATAAACTGAACTCCTGAGTCTCATTTGGAGCAATTACAACTGCCTCATTCAAATCACCTTAGGTTCACCTCTAGCCATTTAGAAAGTATTGGGTTTTATCAAATAAATCCTGCGTGTTTTTACATTGAATTTATTTACTGTTTTATTTATTAGATATTTAAACTACTTGAAACTCAGTTAAAGTCTCATTTAAATGCATAAATATTGACTGATCCTCATTAAAAAAAACATCAGACAGTCACGTTATTTGTAAAGGTGAGCAAAAATAAAATAATTTAGTTGGGGTGCACCCTAGCGGTTAGTTTGTGCAGTACATGGAGAAAACAAGGGCAAACCTCAGGTGTGATAATTAGCAGTGAAAACTTCTACAGATATCCAAACGTTTCTTTTAAAGAAGCACAAAGAAAGGTGGGGGAAGCGGCTGGACATTGTTTTGCCAGATTTCTTTTTAAAATATTAATAATGACTTCAGTGCGAGTAGCAGTCCGAGTCCGTCCATTGAACAAAAGGTAGGGAGAATGACTTCTTTTATTATCCAACAAGCTTTCAAAATGGGCTGTCTGTCACCCCCATACACTTTTCACAGAGAAAAGCAGTTATCCTCGAAGGTGATAATTCATATGAAGGAGAAGACAGCAACCATTCAAAAGGTATAGGTCTATTATCACAAAATGAAACGCACTATACTGCAGTAAATGAAGTTATTACTGAAAGTCAGCGGTACCTGCGTTTATAATTTTAGCCCACAGTTCGAGGGGACGAGCTCAAGGGCGCAGGGAAAACCTTTTCATATGATTTTTCATATGACTCATTTGACAGAAGAAGTCCCACGTTTGCATCCCAGGAGAAGGTATCTGGATTGTTCAATATCTCACCTGTTTAGAGATTTTATATTCCTTGTGAATTTTTAGTGGGGGTTAACGACCACGACTTTAGTGTGAAAGAACTGTTTTCCTCATTTTTAAATAATCTTTTCTCTGCTGCCTCAGATCTTCCGAGACTTGGGGTTTGAAGTCCTGAAAGCTGCATTTGAGGGTTACAATGCCTGCGTGATTGCTTATGGGCAAACAGGCTCAGGGAAGTCCTACACTATGATGGGTCCTTCAGTAAGGTCTTCTATTAACTTGGCAAACATTGTAACAAAAGTTTAAATGGAATTTATTGATGATTTGTGTGTGGTTTTTTTTCATTAAAATGCATTATTTATTTATATATATATATATATATATATATATATATATATATATATATATATATATATATATATATATATATATATAAAAGCTTCCAATCTACTGGCAGGTGACAAATTAAAAAAAAAAAAACAACCTTAAGTGCCTTTGTGGTGTCCCGGTACCTTAATATTGTTTCAAGTCTCTCAAAGTTGAATTGAGGGACACCATGGATCTCAAAGATGCTTATTTGGTGCTTTCATTATGATGACAGGGATGGAGAGCTCTGTCACACACATCAGTCCAAACTTTCACATAGAATTAGTTTGAGAGCTGGTGACTGTAAAGGTCACGGCGTACGGTACTATTCACATTCATTTTCACACTGTTTCTGTGAGTCATCGTGCCCTGTGGATAGGGACTGAATCCCTTCACTGTAGGAGTCAATGGTTCAAGTCTGTTCTTTGACATGCCATCAATAATTGTGATAAGCCCTTTTTGAAGGTGCATGCCTTTCATTCAGTTTTTTTTTTGTCCTTTTTTACCAGAATAATGTGAATAATTTGTGGTGAAAAATTGCATTTCATTCTTTTTAGTTTTGTTTTTATTCGAGGTACAGGGCCTATTTTTCATGCCTCATTTCAAAATGCATGCCGAATGTGACCTGTAAATAAACCCGACCATAATCAGGGAATTATGGGATGTCACAGCTCTTTACAGATAACACTGCAGTAGTGCTAACCCCACTGTGCACACAGCACTGACTTCTCGTCGCATTAGAGGCTGGCTGATAGCGGCCTCATCAGGTGTGTTTGTTTCTCCTTACTAATCAGAAAATTTGATGAGGCCAGCAACCCACCGCTTTTTTTTTTTCCCCTCACCTTGCGCAGCAATGGGAATTTCACATTATCAGTGAGGTTTCAGCTTGTCTACCAGGAGACTTTTGCAAGGTCATCACCAGAGCTGCTGTCAACATCCCAGATAATTATATATGGCTTTTAATGCTTACTATCTGTTACTTTGTAATTAAAACAAGGGGGCATGTAGCTCAGACTGGAATTGCTTTTATGCTTCAGTAATTCTATATCAGGATGAGCTGTTTGTGTTATTCAGCAGACTTTGCATATACTGAGTTGTGGTCATGGCACAGCATTACATAGTACGACACCCAAATTAAAAGAGCATAGCAGGAGCATAATTGTCATTTTAAAGTGTCTGTATCATTTTGTTTCCTTTCTAATGTGTCAGCACGATAAAGGTTTAATCCCACGGATCTGTGAAGGCTTGTTCTGGGAGATATCTCACAGGAGCAAGAGCGATGCCGTGATGTTCCACACAGAGGTCAGGTAAAGAACCATCACACTTAACTCAGAAATCATATTTCAGTAGAGAGAAACTTATTTTTTGTCAGTGATGAACCTTCAAGTTTTTTTTTTTCCTTATTATTTTTATAGCCTCTGACAGTGGACTTGTTTCAGGTTGTCCTGACAGACTTCAGTGTGGCATTGGATACCGCTGACCACAAAATGTTATTAGAGATTAAAACACAGCATTGATAATAAAGACAATGTGCTCCAGTGGTTTAAATCTGTCAGATTGTAATTTGTGCATGTAAATTGGGAGTCTTTAACACATGTAGCTTGGTCATTGTTCCACAGGGTTCTGTGCTGGGACCATTTATATTTACATTATATGTGCGTCATTAAATTGCTTCAGCAGTATCATTAGAAGGCATAGCATAGGTTTTCATTGCCATGCAGATGGTACCCAGCTTTCTTTACCCATGAGACCAGATAACAAAAATCAGTTATTAGGGTTAGCTTAATGACATCAAGACCTGGGTTACATTTAAATTTCTTCTAAATTCAGACAAACCCAGTGTTGCAATATTTGGCCCTAAAAAGGAATCTTGTAGTCCTTCACTGCAAAAATTAAATATGTTGGACTGCTTTCTGACATTTGTGTAATATCTCTAAGATTAGAAAGATCCTGCCTCAGAGTGATGCTTAAAAAAAACTAGTTCATGCATTTATTACTTCTAGGCTGTACTGCTGTAATTCATTATTAAGTTGTTCCAAAAATTTCCACCAAAAACTTCAGTTAATTCAAAATGCTGCAGTAAGACTACTGGCAGGGACTAGAAAGCACATTTCCTCTATATTAAGTTCTCTTCAGAAGTGAATTTAATATCCTTCCCCTGACATATAAAGTCTGAAATAATGAGGCCCCATCGTATCTTAAAGACTTCACACCATCATATTATCCCAATAGAGCATTCTGCTCTCAAACTGGCTCACTTGCTGTTGTTAAGTTTCTTAAACTGGAATGGGAGGAGGTAGCACCTTAGCTTTCAGGCCCCTCTCCTGCGGAGCCAGATCCCAGTTTGGTTCCGGAGACAGTCACCCTCTCTACTTTTAAGATTAGGTTTAAAACTTTAATTGTTAAAAAGGACTTTTTCCTTCCCACTGTCACAAATTGCTGCTCATAAAGAGTCGTCTGATTGCCGTGGTTTTATTCAGAATACTGTAGGATCTTTACGGTTTAAAGCACCTTGAGATGGCTCTTGTCAATTGGTGCTATATAATTCAGCTTGAGTTGAATTGAAATGAAACTTTATATAAGCATTAATCTCAGAGAGAATTGTCATCCAGTTTGAAGGGAAACAAATTTAAAGAGGTGGTTCTGCTTTGCTGGGCAGGTTAATTATCATGCAGAATGTGGAGAACGAAGGATATGAAGCAAAAACGTGTGCAATGCTGTTGTTTCACAAGAGACATGGAGGCCAGTGAATTAAAAAGACTTTGGGCATTAAACAGTTTTATAAAACTACTGGTGTTGCTGGAGAGCATCTGGATACAGACTTTTTCCTGTTGTTTATATGAAACTATGTACTTTGTGCAAAGGTCTACTGTTTTTAGCCGATGGTAACTCAACTCAGAAGTCAGAGTGATGTATCCGTGATGATTCTTATTGAGTTGTTCTTGATTGTAGAATATACATGAGCCAGCAGTAATAAAGGGTAAAAAAACCCATTCCTGTTCATCATTATTCTCACTTTGCTGGAACAGTCACATCATTTAGAAAAATTGAAAGGCCTAAATGTAATGAAACCAGAAAAAGGCACAACGTTTTATTGCTATAACCCTGTAATGTTCAAAATCCCAGATGAAATCTAGTCTCATCACAGTGTGTTTTATGTCCCAGCTGTTCCCCTAAATTATTATGTTAGGAGATTAGATTGCTGCTTTTAAGTCAAACTACTTTGAAATCATTGTTTTGCCATCTGTTTGCATGTGCACTGCTGGCACATTATTTGCATTTAAATTAACTCTGTAATTGGATTTTATTTGATCGCGTTTGCATGTCTGTGTTTTTTTATTTTTATTTTTTATTTTTATAGAATATCTTAAAAAGACTCAGGTACAACATTTGACAATTAACACATCTGTACTTGTTCTGTTTTTTTTTTTTTTTTTTTTTTTTTTTTTTTATAAGCGAAAGAAGCTGCAGAGCTTGACTTTGTGTTTTTTTTCCCTCAGAATACATCAAAATAAAACAACATCAACAACAAAATGCTAAGTTTGCTGTCTGAGTTCTCAGCCCTGTGCTGGGAAAAAACATACACGGCTACATGAGCAGGGCATGGTTCCTCCCATTTTATTACTGCCATGCATGCTTCTCTAAAGCCTAATTACTTTATGCCCCACATTGTTTGTTTTTGAATCAGACACTAGTCCCATTGCGTCTTGCACAGATGCACCATAACTTTGATTAACCTCATAGGACCTGCCGTCCACATATGTGGACATCACATTTTGGGTTATTTAGACCAAAATACTCAGTTTTGCTCTACAGGGGCCTGATATCCACTTACGAGGACATTATACTGCTACTGTTCTATCAAAATTTCAAATGAATATCCTCATACGTGGCTCTCATTTTTCTCAGAAACAAATTGGGTAAAAAAAAAAAATTTGGTAATTCTTTGTTTTGATATTTATCAGGTCCCAATCAGCCCAAATATCAAAGAAATTAAAAATGCATGCCGTGGAAGAGTTCAGGTCTTAGGAGGTTAAAGCACTCTGTCAAACCTGCTTTCCATATTTTTCATTATTTCTTTTGCCAGTACATGCAGAACGCCATAAGAAGAACCATTTGGCCTCACTGTGCATCTCTTTTCTTAGAGAGTTAATAGTAACTTTATTGGTATTTGGCATGCAGATTAACAATGAAAACAGATATTCCATTGCATCTTTGTCACCTTTTTTAAAAATAAATCATGGTTCTACATTGTATTTTTATCTTTGTACCAGCTATCTTGAGATCTGCAATGAGCGGATGCAGGATCTTCTCAAAAAGAGAGCATCACCTACAGATGATGGGGGCTTGAGCGTGAGGGAGCATCCTAGGCATGGTCCCTATGTAGAGAGTAAGACTGTTTTTATCCTGTATTCTATGTCCATCCTAGCTGTGTTTGCATAAAATCTGATGCAAAAAATATATATAACTCATAGATCTGTCCAAGCATTTAGTACAAAGCTACAGTGAAGTGGAGGGCCTGATCATTCTCGGCAATGCCAAGCGCACCACAGCCAGCAGGGGAGTGAATGACTTCAGCAAGCGCTCTCATGCCATCTTCACCATAATGTTCACCCAGGTGAAACACAGTGCTTGATGTTTGAATTTGGCCAAAGTAAAATGTTTGCTAGAGATCTGTGGGTGTTAACAAAAGCCGTCCCCCAAAACCGCTGAGACTTTTATGAGATAATGAGACCTGATCTGTTGTGGTGTTATTTTTCACAAGCTTTCATTTTCTCTGTTTGTGATATCACTTGTATACGGAAGTATATTCTTCTGTGATATTGCCTTTTTTGTTTCCTGGGACAGGTGTGGTGTGATGCAGAACCGTTATACGAGACGGTGAGTAAGATCCACCTGGTAGACCTGGCAGGCAGCGAGAAAGTTGATCCCACACGCACAGTAGGAGGCAGGTTGAAGGAAAGTGCCGACATAAACAAATCTCTGGTCACATTGGGACATGTGATCTCAGCTCTAGGTAAAGGCAGTCAGTCATTTTGCTGTGGAATTACTGTTTGGGACCTATTTACAACCCTATTTTTTTTTTTTTTTTTTTTTTCTTAGCTGTCAAATCAAACTCTTTACATAGAAATCTATATGAAAGATGGATGTAGCTGTGCAGCAGAAGGGCTTTTAGACCTATACTTTTTACAATGGCCAGCAGAGGGCGACTCTGCTTATTTTTTTTAAATGAGGTTTATTGTTGAGATGTTTGTGGGATGCTTCCTTGTAAAGACTTTAGATGGGTTTATGTCTCAGTCTTTACTTTCTAATATTAATACTAATATTTGTTTTGCAAATGACAGTCAATTACAGGATAAAAAAAGGATATTAAGCAAGATATGCTTAGACATAACTTCACTGACCAGTGAGGGATATCACATTGGCTGAATTTATCTTTTAAGTAGTCAAGTAATTTAAAACACAAACAACACAAAATAAACGACCCTTGAAATTATGGTTGAAATGCATATTCCATTGATAATTAGATGCCTTTTTCTGAAGAATACATATTTAGTAGTGAGCATTTAGTTCTCAGAATTTATATACAACTTGTGGATGAAACATTTTACCTTTCTAGTATTTGACTGAGTACTTTTGTTTTTGATACTCTCAGCTGACCTTGGTGTAGGAGTGTCAACAACAAAACAGATCTTCATTCCTTACAGAGACTCTGTGCTGACATGGCTGCTAAAAGACAGCCTGGGTGGAAACTCTAAGACTACTATGATAGCAAGTATGTATTACTTAATTCTTACCTGTTTTTGATATTGGAAGCATTATTAACCACATAATTCTTTTATTTTCCATCTTCTGTTTTCACACTCCTCATGAACATGTCCTCTCTTGATGACCCCCCCCCCCCCCCCCCCCCCGGCAGCCATTTCTCCTGCTGATGTGAACTACATGGAGACCCTGAACACTTTGCGTTTTGCCAGTCAAACTAAAAACATAGTGAACTCTCCCACAGTGAACGATAATGGCAGTATGAAGGTGATGAGGGAACTGCAGTCAGAGGTTACCAAACTCAATCAACTACTAAAAGAAGCCACTCAGGTCCTGCATATGCTCACATTCACAGGAGGCATAAACATCTTATAGTGTTTCTTGTTCAAAGCTTATTTTGTAGGTTGTATTGTTTTCTTGCTGTTACTTTAGGTTGGGCATGAGGTGCCATTATCCTCTGTGGATGTAAAGGAGGAGCTGAATGAGACAAAGGTGAGTCATCCTCTGCAGAATAGAAATGAAAGGCATTTTGAAGTTCCCTTTTGTAAATAATAAACCTGTTATTTCTGCAGTCCCTCCAGGCAGTAGCATTGACCAAGAACAGAAGCAGCACGTGGAGGGAGACACTGAATATTCTGCAGGTACAAAAATGATTCATTCATGCATTTAAATATGAACATCTGCTTGAGAATCCTCGGGGCCAATTTACCATTGGTGTGTTTGACTCACAAATGCCAGCGGGTTATATTTGATTCTTGGATATGAGCTAGAGGATAAGACCGGAGAGAAGTACTTGTTGCCCTGCATTGTTCCATTGAATAGGTTTGTTGTAGTTCTTCCATTTAATCAGATGTACAGACAGCCCAAACCCCTGTACCTGCTTTTCTTTTGCACAGAGTTGGGATAAACACTTTAGAATAAAATGTGAAGCAGTTTAAGAGTAATGTTAAGCGCCCTTGCTGCTTGCCTAATTTTCTATGTCCCTCTTTGGAATTATTTGTGTTATAATAAATTATGTTAAGAAAGATATAAAAATGATTCCACTTAAAGTTTGGAGCAGAAAGATATGTGATTAGAACAGGAGGACACAGAGTATAGAAAAGGTTTTTAACACTATTAATCAGCAAAGCAGCAAGCTCCCCAAAGCAGTCTTAGTAGGTTTTACTGCTTGCAGTGAGGAGATCCTGCCAGCTGGTGTCACTGCAAGTCTTGTGAATAACTGCTTCACAGGGAGTAGACTCAGTCTAGCATTTAAATAAAATTTTTACATCTATTTGGATGCAAGTGGCATCCAAAAGGGGAGCTCGTATAATGGTTGTAAAGTTGGGTTGCAACAGTGTTTGGGGAGCCTTACAAAGAGAAACAGAACAGATATGTCTTCTCCCTCAACAAATATGACTTTTCTGAGGCAAAAATGGGGTGGCAGCAGCTTCGAAAGACTCCAAGGTGAAACAAAAAATGGCAGTAATGCCAGCCGAAAGTGAAACTTAACTCTGTTCCTCTGCTGAGTTTATGCCCGACCTCCCAAAAAACACCAAATATCATTTGTTTGGGTCTCCTTGTGTTCAGCCAAGAAGCGTCTTGCATTATGCATTCAACCGTGAAGCGTGCCAGTCATGAAAAGTATGGCGTGACCTCTTGTCTCTGTCATTATACATGCTATTAATGCATTCCTTTTAGTGGTTTTTCATGGCGTTAAGCTATTTTGTTGTTGTTTCAGATTTTGAATGATGTCTGAATATGTGTGTGTGTCAGCCATTAGTAATGCAGCAGCAAAGTAAGAGGTTTACTTTGCTTTTATGAGGACATTGTGTAAGAATTTAAATACCATACACATGAATGTCAGCTATATGTGTACGGTGAATAATTAACATTCTATTCAGATGGTGGTTAGTAGGTGACATTTAGTGGTTTGACAGCCCTTTTATTCCCGGGCATGTATCGGAACTCATTAGCTTCTGTCACGGATCCTAATTAAGAGGTCTTGATTATTGACATATGGTACTTTCATTTCTGTCTGTCCAGCATGTTAATTAGAGTTACTATGGTATAAATCTGTTTGCATATTCGAGCAGTGATAACTTTATGCTCAAAGGCAACATCACCCATCTTATTTTTTTTTTTTTTTTTTTTTTTTTAAACAGCTGTGCTCATTCATGTAGACACATTGTTTAAAATGCATGATACAATGTGACACCTAGGTGAAAAGGCCAGTGCACTGGTGACCGGTAGGCACATTTGTGTTGGTGAAACTCTAAGTGTTTGATGATTGACTTTATGGATTTGACATTTGTCTTCTTGTGCATTTGCATTCTGCCTGGGTGCAAAATGATAAGTGGGATTCCTGCATGGAATGCTGCAGATATTAGAGGTGGAGTCTGTACTAGGATCAGTACAGAGATGCACCTCAAGTGCAAATGGAAGATGGTCATTTTAAAATTCAGCAAAAGCACCTAAGGGGGGAAAAGCTTTAGCTATAAGGTTGAATGCAGATGCAGTATGGCATCAACACGTTTCATATGAGGAAAAAGGGTTGGAAATGGGTTTTATGTACATTACCTGTTCTCTATATCTAGCATATGGTTTTTAATTTAAGAACCATCTTCTCCACATCTCCAAGTTTCATATATTTTGTGTTTAATTCAGGTCCTCCTGTTGCTGAAAGCTTGATGAGAATTTCTGCTCAGGCCTTAAGGAGACAAGTTGACCAAGAGCGGTGTAAACAGAATTTTGAATTCTGTATTCAAAGCAGATTTAGAATGCAAAGTTATTCATCGTCAGCTTCCCAGATTGGTTACAGGGCATGTGGGAAAGAGAAAGTAATTAATATGAGATGGATTCCGGAGCAGCCTCTTACCAGACGGAGGCGGCAAGAGATTGAGAGAACAAAAAAGGCAGGAAGAGGGTAAAGTTAAATGTTTTACTGCAAGGAGGCTGGTGGGGGTGGGGGGAACCTTAAACAAAATTATAATATACACACACACGCACAGATATTTGTAAGTAGTTCCTACTTCATGAGCAGAATTGCACCCTGCTCCCCCAGCCAACCTTTTGGGTCCCCTTGTAACACAGTGTTGTGGGAGGGACTTCTATTTCAGTAAGATAAAATGAACCACGGCTTTTCTTTGATCGTCGTAGTCTCTGCATTTCCCAGACATGCTACAATCAGCACAACAGCACAACTTAAACCCCGCTCTGAGCCTCGCTATGTTTAATGTGAATTTTATTTGTAGTGTCAGCAGTTAACACAATGTAATTATTATAGCATTTCACAAGCTGTATAAGCCTTTCTTCACATGTGGGCAAATCTTGGCACAAAACTGAACTGATTTTCCTTCTTTTTCATACTGAGCATAGTTAAAACAAACAAAGGTGTTCTTAACTGACTCCTGACAAATCAGCTGATGACAGTGCTAGCTCATTGCATTAATGTACACCTGCAATCCGCCAGTGTTAATTTTGTCAGCAAATTTTGATTCAGTTTCGATCATAGCCTTTTGTTAAAACGCCTTTTTAGTCGTACTTGAGGCATCTGAATTCTTTTAGTTTACCAGAGATCATGAGATCATTGATTATGAAGTTGATTCAGTTGATTTAAAATATAAAGTGTTTAAGTTTGTTCTGCTTTGACCTGTGAGTGTTGTTCCACAGGGTTTACAGGAAGACTTATTTTCCTTGACATCAAACGCAAAGTGTCCATATGACTTGTCTTCCTCCCCAGTGTTAATATTTTGTTGTTTTTGTGAGAAACTTTGAGCATGGGAGTTAGTTGTACAGTTTACAAATAGCGCCTGGGGGAACTAACCCGGCCTGCCTTTCTAACACAACTTAATTAGTTCTGATTGGATCTCATTTCTCCAGAATATTTTAATTTCATTTTTACTGTCGATGACTTCATAATAGTTTTTGTCTCTTAAGGATTAGGTTTTATTTAGTTATCTTTATTTTGAAGTTATTGGAGAACACGCAAGCCACTTTGCAACCTACCTCAACTCCAGGTACTGCAGGATTGTCTCTGACACTTGCTTGCTCCGTTCTGTGCCAGGTCTTGCTGCTGCTCTCCCCACCTTTTGCTTTCCATTTATGCACGTGGAAGGAGGAGAGGGCCATACTGCCAAATATAAATTATGCAGATGGAAATAACAATCTGTTTTTATTACAGCGGTCCTGACTTCACCTCTACACTCTTCTTGCTCTGTCCCTAAAATCAGTTAAACTTGACATATTGGCAAGATAACAGTTAATGTCGCTGCAGTCTCCTTGAATCGGTGAAAGTTCAGCATGTTATGTAAAGCATTGCATGTGACGGCTATTGACTGCATGCATGAATGCATGACCACATGCTGATGGCTAGAAGGCATATCAGGCTAATAAAACAACAGTTGATAACCAGTTGGTTGAAATTGAGCTCTCACATGTAGTATGCTCCCAGATAACAAAGCATATTAAAAATAAATCACTTTTAATGAGGTGCCAGGTCTCTTTGATTCTTATTCAATTCTTAACTAGCATTCATTGCAAACAAAAGGCTTTATGCCATTTGAAAACGTGCCTTTCTTTTACATGTCATTTTAACTTTTAAAAACATTGCAATCTGGGATTCAACCTTTTTAATGTGACAAAGAAATCTAAATGCCATTTATTTTTTCATAGACTGTTTTGGCAAGTTGCTCCACTTGACAAAGAAGTCGGAAAAGTCGATTGGTTGACTGTGTTTTGAAATGCATATTGTCTAAGTCGGGAACCTGACCTGTCAAAGTGCTGTAAAGTCCATTAAAATTCTACCCAACCACAAATGATGGCTTTTAATGGAATCCTAAATGCTGCCCAAGACTGGCTGCTGGTCCAGGCCACGGTTAATTACAGTATGTTCACCAGCTGCCTGAGTCTGAACACAGAGTGTGTCCTTGCGTTACACACAGAGTGACTGGGTGTGGTGAGGAGCCAGTGTGTGAATGTGAGGGGAAAATAAGAGGATCTCATCTGTTCCTGGTGTCTGAGGAAAGTGGACACAGTGCATTAATCTGCCAGGCTGCTCCTCACCTCCTAATGAAGTCTGTGAAAAATCCCTTTTAATTAAGTACAGGGGCTGTGGTCGATGCCTCTCCTTCTTCATTAGGAAAAAAAGGATTTCTTCCATCTCGCAACTGCCGATGAGAGAGGTGGTGCTGGTGGTGGACGCGTCTCTCGCTTCACGGTCCAATCTATTCGATAGAGCAGCAGGATGAGGTTGAAAGTTACTTTTCCTAATCCGTGGCAATGTGAGGCAATGGTCCACCAGTTTAACAGGAGGATACTTGTCATAGGGCACTCATACATGGGTAGACTCTGGGTTATTCAAGAGCAACAGCCATTACACTGCAAGGAAAAGGTTAAACGCTTAGAGAGCTGAGTTTCTCTCTTTATTGCTCAGTTCTGTGTCATTTAAACCTACAGTTCATCCGAAGCAAAGTGTTAAATTTCTTGTTTTATAATTTGCAAATGAACTGCTCTGTGTATTTACTCAGTCAGCAGCTTGTCAGGTCTTTTCTTTAACTGAACCATACCTTTTTAGTCAAGTAAAGAATGGAATTATACAAAGTAAAATGAATATCACTGCCTGACAGACACGTATGCAGTATAGCTGCCTGACTAATGCTGCAACATTTCCTCTGCAACAATTGCTGGAGGCAGTGAAGCGGAATATGAAGCAGATCAGACTTTTAAGTGTAGCTTTCCTGAGCTTTAGAAATGGCTTTTGAGGATTAAATCGATATTTCTACCTATCGGATTTCCATAGAGAACACTATCAAATTATTATTTAGCAGAGGTATCCTTAACAGATTTTTACAGTAAAGTAAATTCTTATTTTTTGACTTCTGATTTAACTTCTGATTTATCTACAACTACAGAGCAGTAATGATCCATAAGTTAAATGTGGTGATTTCTTTAATGCTGTTCACTAATTGATTTGTGATTTTATTTATTTTTTATTTATTTATTTTACATTTGTGCTGACTCATGCAATGTTTTATGGTGGAAAAAAAAAATCTAAAATAAGCACAGGCATTCACTTTAGTGTGACCTTCCATACAACACTGCTTTGGGCAACACTGTAAATTGAAATGAAAGCAGTGGAGGTTTGCCATCTTCAAGTAACGGCAACATACTTTACAAGCTCTATAGTATTTTGATTGCCATGTACCACTAAAGGCAACAGCACATGTTATAACGTGTGTGTGTGTGTGTGTGTGTTGGGTGAGCCGTATTGCGTCTGTCGCACTCACTGATCACGATGTACAGTTTGACTCTCGCCATGATAATCTAAATGATTTATAGTGTCTCTCTTGCCGGTAGCCAATCTGCTGTTTCATGGTGACACATGGTTGGAATGCTGCAATTCTGCTTGGCCTTCAGGCAAGGAAGAGCAGTCATAAAGAATTCAGCTTTCTGCTGGTTGCCATTAATTGTCTGTCAGCATTTTTATTTTATATTGTATGCCACTCCAGCTACAGGCTATTAAATAAGCTTTTTGTCTTGTGGTATGTTCTCTTGTTCTCTGTAGGAGGAGACGGTGACTCTGAGGAAGGAGGGGAGTGGAGTGGTGTTGGATTGCTGTTTGCCTCACCTTATCGGTGTTGGTGAAGATCTGCAAAGCACTGGAATCGCCCTCTATTACTTGAAAGTGAATAGTTTATTTGAGCTTCATATTTATGCACTACTCTTGATTTAATCGGAAAGTGTCTCAATTATTTTGTCACACAATAACTTTTTGTGTATTTTTATGATCTTCTAATCTATAGGAAGGCAGAACCATAATTGGCAAAGCATCATGCACCCAAGATATTGGTGAGTTGGGGTTTTAACGACATGCTTCTTACTTCAGATTGGCAGCTGCTTTCTTATACTGACTTTCACAATTGTACTGTAGTGCTCCATGGGCCTGGGCTCCTCAGTGTGCATTGTGTGCTTGAGAACATTGCTGGGACTGTAACCCTGTTCCCTCAGGATGGTGCACTGTGCTTAGTCAATGGCTCTGTGGTCACCGATCCTTGCCAGCTGACTCAGGGTAAGCAGTTCTGTAATATTTAATGTACTCTTGACATTCTTTAATGAACACTGGTGCTGGAAACCTATAAGAAAAAAGATTTCTCTCTCTCTCATTCATACATAATCCTTTGGCTTGTGGGAGCCAATACGACTTTCATCCATTTTGAATGCAGTTATATATGATCGCTGCATCACATCTTCAAATGAAATCCACTTTATCTCCCCGGTTCTCCTACTGCCGTGCACTCGGGGCATGAGCGGATTCTGAACACAGCTCTCCATAGGGCAGATGCCATTTCTTTTACTAAACATTTTGAAGGGCGAGAGGCCCCGGACAAAGCTCCAGACAAAGCCCCAGGCCCTCCATTTAATTGGCAGATGGAGTTGATAGGGCCGACAGGTTTGAAGTGGGCCAGAACATTAACCTTTCAAAGGACAGAGGCAAGCTGGGCTGGAACTCTGGCCCCCCTGAGCCGGCACTTCTTGCCAGGGCTGGGAGCTTTCACTGTTTCCTGCTTCCACATCCCCGTTGCTTGGCTTTTGAGAGATAAAAACTTTAAACAGAGCCAGGCAGCACAGGGCCTGGCTATGCTAGTCTCTTTCATAAGCATTTCAATTTATCCAATATCCCCTTCAGAAATGGCTGCATCTGAACCTATTTTCTTGAACAAATGATAGTAATTTTCAGCCCAACAGCAGCTGGATTCCATCACAGGCCGCTCTCTCAGGTACTTTGTCACTCGTCAGAAGTCATTAGTAGAAGCAAGATTAGTAGTCGCTCTGCTGAGAGAGGAGAAGGAAAAGCGGGAGAGACCTCGTGAAAATCTGTGGATATGGCCACATGAACGTGAGTCTGATATATATAAACCCCAATATCACTTCAATTCTATAGCTTTACAAGACTTCTCAAGTTTCCTTGGACCATTTTCTCTGGTAAATTATCGCCCTGGTCTTGTCCACTGCCAATCATGTTGGGGATTGTGTTCCTGATGGCAATTCATTAACTCACCAGACGAAACTGTGTGGGGGATTTTTGTGCTTTCAGTCGAGTTTCTCCAGTGTTCAGTGTAGATATGGGTCACTGCTATCCCACAACAAAGGGAAGATTCTCATGGCAACAGAAAAATTATGCAGACTGTGCCACACCTCCAAAGGTTTCCTGGCAGATTTGTCACCGGCATCTGTCATTGACTGTACCAGTTTTCCCTATGAATCACATTTTTTTTTATTTTATTTATTTTGTGCACCAAATAGTAATGAAGTTCATAATGACTAGTTAATTGGTATTTTCCCATTTTCTTTTCATGTATTATCTCTTTGGGCTCCTTTTAGGTGCCATCATACAGTTGGGAAAAGGAGCCACACTCTGGTTTAACCAACCGACTGCTTCCCAACTTAGACTGAAATACCAGGTATGGTAAAATACTAAAAACCACCGCATGCAGAAAAGATCCCGAGTCTTCTACTACTAGACTTTTTCTAAAGTGTAGTGTCTCTGGGGGGGGGGGGGGGGAGTGCCTCAGCTGCATTTTCTGCTGGTAATGTTGTAAAAGCAAGTAAACATGCTCTTTGTTGCCATAACTACCTGCTGTAATGCCTGCTACCTTTGACAAATATTACTCATATTGATATCATGTTCAAAATCTACATGAGAAAGTTCCACCACATCACCAGTGGGATCCATATGGCTTTGTTTTGATCAGAATATTAACTATGAGCTTTTCAGTTGGTGCAGGTTTTTGCTTGTTTATATAAAACTCTTTTTGTTTTTGAATAATTGGCTCATATCATGGACAATATGTTCCCAACTTTAGAACTTTCTCACGCTAGAAAAGCCTCCTGCTGTTCCTGAAAGGAGGCCAGGTGCAGTGCCTTTCAAAGCTGGCTGCTATTCGTCCTTTTTGCAACAGCTTCCTCTTGGCTTTTAGTATTTTTAAAGAAGCATTGTGTGAAAGCACAAACTCCCTCACACTCTTGGATACTGCAGGCACTGTTTTCTCTGCAGTAATATATCAATGTAAAGCATTCCTGATTTAAAATCTATTGAAGGCATATTTTTAGTTGGTGATAAAATAAATGTAAGAAGACTTGGATACATTTCATCCAGTATTAAAGTAGAAAAAGTTGACGCTATTAATCAATTAAAAAGTTAACGAGGATTTACTCGACAACTGCAAGTCTGCCACAGCATTTGTTACTGTTCAAATTTATTACGGTTAATTCAACTGTAACTAAAAACTGAAACTGGGTGTGAAAAACATCTCAGTTAATGAAATAAAACCTAAACATTTTAACAATATGGCTTTAAGTCTCATTTATCCAAATGTTGTAATGTAAATGCAACATGCAGAATATGCAAGTGCTCAGCTCTTATCCTCACTGTTCTGAACATTTTTAAACTGCATATAGCTACAGTCAGCAAATACTGATGCTAAATTAGTTTAAACTGAATGAAAAATAAATACCAGTAAATTAAAAACAACTCTAACATCAACACTGTGGCAACAAATAAATTGTCTTTTAAAATGACAGAGCAATCTCTCATTTACTTTTTATTTTCCATATATATTTAGTAGGGGTGCAACGATACACAAAATTCACGGTTCGGTTCGATACTTTGGTGTCACGGTTCGATATTTTTTCGATACAAAACATGTTCATGCCTTTTTTAATTTGTCATTTATTAAAATTATAAATATATATTTTAACTCAAAAGTACAGTTTTTAAATTTAACCCTAACCCTTGTGTGTGTTTTTTATTTTTGACAGCGAATGCGCACCTGCGGACCACTTATGTGCAGCCCTGGTTATTTAGCTCGTCATATTGCAGCCACAGAAATTATTTTGTCCATGAAACCATAAAGCTGCACTTTCTTTTTGCCTTATAGTCTGATTTGTCATAACTTCTCCGTTTTGTGGTAAGCTTTTCTTTGGCTGTCACTTCTTCACCCTGACCTGTCTTATTTGGCTCAGCAGAACTAAAATATATATCTGTCTGTGAAGGTTCTCAGTCATCCAGGTCATCGTAGTCAAATATAAATCCTGCTGCTTTTACACACGCACTCACATAAGCTCAGCGATTCTCTGCGCGATCAACCTCTCACATGTTTAAGCTTGCTGCGGGAGATTTCACTTGTCATGTTTGCATAGTAAGCTAACGATTAATAAGACCATGTCAGAGGAATTGGTGCACAAATTGTCATCACTCACAGATCAGTGCTGTCGCTCTCTATACACAGTTCGCACGATTGCAAAGTGAAAGCAAAAAAACAAGCGCAAATTCAAACGCGACTTCAATATGTCACATATTGACAGTGGCTCACCGATGCCAATGACATAATTACCCAGCTACATTTCCGAAAGAATGCAAAAGCATTGACATATATTTTTCCTACAATAGCCCGACGGGCAGGGCAGAGATAGATTTTGGTACCCCGACTGAAAAAATCGCTAGCTCCGGGACGTCGGGCTAGCGATATTGCAAGCCCTGTATCTGATTGAGGAATCACTCATCTTTGGAAAAGAGAGTTTATTACAGAGAAATGTCTCTTTCCAAAATAAAAGCTATACTATCCGCTTCTTCTGGGCTATATTCTCAGCAGCATAAGGAGAATCATGTGCCAACAGCTGTCTAAATGACTCGGCTAAAGTTAGTAGCATGCTTGTTGTTTTTGTCTTTGCACTAGGATGATGTCGGCGTAAATGTGCAGTCATATTCGTTGTGTTCCCACTAGTGCTTTCAGGTTAATCTCGTTGAAATGACCTTAACGCCACAACACGGCAAATCTCCGTTAACGAGCTACTGCCGATCGCTCCGTGCATGGGGCTAGACGGCCAACACGTTAACGAGCTAACTGCGCTAACACACTAGTTCCCACCCATGTAATTGAGCATTGCATGGCACATCCAACATACTGTTTTACTTGAGTCCATGACTCGCTTACCTTCGGGGTCATACGTCACATGAAAACCAAAATAATTCCAAACGCCAGATCTGAATGAGGGTGGGGAAGGTCCATGTTGTAAGGAGAGCTTAACTTCTGTCTCGCTAGCTTGCCCTGCGCTCTTCCTTCTGACGATGCTGTCTGTGTTGAGCGCTCAGTGGATCTGCGCTGGACAGTGCAGCCTAGGCGGAGTAGTCGAACGCAGATTCACTGAGTGCTCAACACAGACAGCATCGTCAGAAGGAAAGTTGATAAAATAAATTACAAATGTTGTATTGTTCGATACATATGCGTACCGAACCGAAAGCACTGTATCGAATGGTTCAATATCGATACGAATATCGTTGCACCCCTAATATTTAGAGCTATGCTGTGAAATGAACAGTGTACAATTAGCATTGAGTCCTTTTGACATTTTTGTCTTTTACATGGTAGCAGGCATTGGGATTTATTTTACGCTGATCAACAGAAAAAACATCTGAAAATCTGAATCATTATGCTTGAGTTATTTCACTCATGTGGCCATTTGTAGCTAGAAGTTGAATGTGGAGTGAGTCCCGGTGTGTTACAGATTCTTGTTAAAATCCTGTATGGTGCAGCTGCTGCTGAGTAGGTTTCCAAGGTTCATCTATTCAAGATATGACAAAACGTCTTTGTCGCAGATTTACTCAAACCACCTCAAAAAGGAAAAGTAAGGTTAGTTATTTAAAAATGCGAATACAGTGTTTTACCTTCTCTATGTAAAATAAAGACTATTCTCTGTGAGCCTCTATATGAGAAACACTAGGGGAGCATGTTAACAAAAGGAGCTCTGAAACCATTAGATGACGCTGAGAGACTGTAATGTTGCTTGGCTGCTCACTACTCAAAGCTTTATAGCACAGTGAAATCATGTCATGACACTGAGTGGACATTTTCAGACCTAGTCTCCAAGAAGATCATAATGTTGCACTTGGCTACACACAAGTGTTGAAAATGTAACTAAAGCATACACGTATTCCACAACTTCTCTCTCAACGTTTGTGTTTAAATGTCACATTTTTGGTTTTGGACAGTTAAAGAAATGTCAGATGCGGTCCACCCTAATGTAGTGGAAAGGTGGACGAGGGCTGAGTTTCTCAGGCTGTCCATGGAGCACTTAAGGCACCATACACTGAGCCTCTTTAACATTGAAAACTATATTTGTAGCTTGGTGTTTTCAGCCAAATAAACTGGGGGATGAATAATTTTATAAGCGTGATTGATTATCAACCCTGGTGCTTTGCACTTCGAATGAAAGGAGTAGTACAATGTTAATGTTGCTAAAATGATCACACTAAGAAATTGGAACTTTTATTAAAGTATCAGTGCTCAGTAAAGTTACGAGATGAAAAAAAAAGAACTTTGTCAGTGAATGGACTGTCAAGCCTGCGACTTTGAGCACCCTGTGCTTTATAGCATTTCATGTTGTAAAATTGATTCACACACCATTTTAGACACAGTTGTACTTCTGGCTTTTGACAGCTCTCTGCTCTTTGCATTATTGAAAGCGGCACGCTATTACAGCCAAGTAAAGCACCGGCATCCAGGCCCCACTGTGGTTCCAAGGAGACTCTTTAACATTCATTTTTAACATCGCTTCTAAATGAGATGGTCTCAAGAGTTTCACTTTCGCTTAGTCTGAATATGTGCTAGCACATCTAGACTGTAGCCTGTATCTGTTGTGTAAAAATATATATATATTTTAAAGTGTTCTGTCTGAATATTAATACAGTTTTACTAAATATGGAAATTTTATTGAAGAATGAAATACTTTACGTACTACCACTTTATTTTAGCCATGTGCGATGGATTCATACGGTATTTTTCTATTACCTGTTTAGACATTTCTGCAAACACTAAAAATGAAGACGCATCAACTAAACCTCTGGTCAAATGCAAATGTAACATAGGCAGCTGTCACTTGTTTCTTATACCGAGGCAGATTTCAGTGCTGTGTCATTCTGTTGTCTGCAGAGTGGATTGCCATCTGTGTTCAGCCCATCTGTGACCGACTCGTCCAACTCTACTGAGAATTTGTCCAAGGCGATGGTGCAAAATCAATGGTAAGACATATGCAGACATGTGTAATGGCTCTCTGCACTTTGTGAGCCCAGCATAACTGCATTCATTCCACCTCAATCTCCGCAACGTGCCTGCTTATTGAGCAGCATTCGTTGGGCACACAGACCAAATCAAAGACATAAATCATGGCACCATTTCTGTGAGGAGAGGTGGGAACATACAAAAAGCCATTCTGTAGTGCTTATTGCTGAGCCCATGGAAATCGGAGCAGGCAGCTCTCCTACAACCAAGGGCATGTCCGAGAATGGCACCTTGTTCACTAGGTAGTGACCTGCCCAGTGTCCCATTTTCAAAATTACTGCAACACACTTAAAGTTCAGCTCCCCTGAAAATTCCCACAATACAGTTAAAAAAAATAAAAATAAAAAAAAAAGTGGGGGGGGGGGGGGGGTTTACTAATGTTCATTAGTAGTTATGCAGTTTCCCTTGTTTTACTCCATCTGCAGCAGATTCTTCTCTTTTTAGGCCTTTCCCCCCCCCCACTTTCCTCTCTGTATCATCAGTAATGAATGATCCAAGGGGTGTTTGATTTATCTATTTTTAAAGTACAGTTCACTTGCTTCAAACCGTTCTGTCTTCTATCACATTTTTGGCATTTATTGGTATTTGATTTGTGAATTTGGTAGAGTAAAGACTGTTTTAATGAGCAGCAGTGATGAAAATAGCAGCCTCTTTTCTAATTTTGAATAGCTAACCAGGTTTGAGGTTTGACTATATGCCAACAAAAAAAAGGTACTTGCACTGCAGCCCCCCCCCCCCCCTTTTTAAAATTTTTTTATTTTTTTATTTTTAAACAATAGCGTACCATGATGTTTATCAGCGTTTGGTAAGGTGAAATCTTCATGCCCTGCCACTCCTTTGAAATTGTGAGTGTTGATTGATGCCAGTGTCTCAGTGTTCAGTGAATTAATGTCCAAAATCTTATTCACCACCTACTAACACTGAGCGTTTTGAGAGACATCCCTGGTCTCATGATCTGCTAACCCTGATGTTTTACAGCATGTGGAGCTGTCTGACACATAATTTCCTTCACACCGCAGTATCCCCATCCTACTCATGTGATTAATACTGCTTTCAGTCTGACACCTGCTTCCCGATCCACTGGTCTGGTGATGTTTGATTTAGATATGAAAGGGTGAATACACATGTATATGGGTTACTACACGGCTTATGTTGGCGGAATAGTGTCTTCATTATCCTACATCAGAAACTTGGTCTGTTGCTAAAGGGAGAAAGGAAGTCAGTCGTGGTGAGTGGTGGAGATAGATTGTCAGTGTTCATAGCAGATCAGAGAGAGACTGTCGACAGAAGGAAAAACTCATGCAATGCATATGAGGCACATTGCAAAATAAACTTTGGTTATTGGGTTCTGCTCTGGGTGTCAATTAACACACATCATAAAATATTAAATGATGTATTCATTGTATTTAACATCGCCTCCTCTCACCTGGCAAAGTGCCCATATGCACTGTTTGAGCATAATGGTTCAGTGAAGGACTTTTTCGCTTTGTATTCAGATATGTGTTCAATCTTTTTTTCTACTTATTTGCATAGCAGAATCTCCCTCGCAGCAAGGACAGAATGGATCTCACTTTACTGAGTCATTTTGGAAATGATCCTGAACAATAAATAAGAGCAAATCATTTAAATTCAAATGCTGGCTTTGGAGATCTGTTGGGGTCTGGGAATGACAAAAGCCATCAGTGAAAGGACTCGCAGCTACTAGGGGAGGTGCTCTGTTGCACCAAAAGCAACCTGCCTGTTCAGTGGGGTTGCACACTTTTGAGAGCGCTAATAATTTGGGCAGGAAGAGGCTTAATGCATCACCACAAATCGTTTTGTTTTCCTCACCTGGCTTTGCCTCCAAGAATAAGGTAAAATCACCTCTCCAGATGTTGTGACAAATCTGCATAATAACATTTCAAACTCAGTCCTTTCATTGATATCGAATTCCTAATTGAATATGATACAAAATTAGATGACTTTGTAGCCAGTTCAGATGTTTGAAGACTAAAATTACTCGCGGGTTTTTAAAAAACAGCAAAAATGCAAAATCTCTCTTCACTAGCCTTTTCAGGGATTTGGAATAAATATTAGAGGACAATATGAAATGTGCATTTGGAAGGCATGTACACTCTTTCCGATTTCAGATTTGTCTTTAAAAACGGTCTAATTTAATTTTCCCTGTTAATCAATCTACACATGATTCTGCACAATGTCAAAGCAAGAACTGTTCATGTGTTTTTATAATTTAAGAAATACTGAAAATATTTAATTTACAGGGTTATTCAGATCCTTTGGGCTTTGATTCATCCTCCTACCAGCAGTCCTTGAGATGCTTTTACAATTTAGAGTCCATTTGTGCCTGATTGTATTCATCGGACATGAAAGGTTTTTATGAAAGATCTCACATTTGATGGTTTAGGTCTTAAGTTTTAGGGCAAACTGGGATACAAGGTCAAAGTATACACCTAAATCTTGTGTAAAGGCACAGAACAGGCTATAACAAGCTGTAGTATTTATTATTCTCCAGTGGAAGAAGTTTAAAACCACTAGTTTGTCTTGGCCAACCAGGCAAGTGGGGTAATGTGGGACAAATGTGCTTGGTTAGACAAGCAGCCAGGAAGACGGTGGTCACAGTGAATGTTTCAGAGTTTGTATGGAGACAACTGTCATTGCATCACTTCACCAATCAGTCCTTTATGGTAGAGATGGAGAACTTGGTCCTAACTGAAAGGAACGTAACAGCCTGTTGTGAGGTAAAATACAGCCGAATGCCACGAGAACCAAAGTCCTTACTCACCATCTATTATGGGGCCAACTGTTTATAATCTAACAAAATGGCAAAATACAGCCGAGAAAAACCAAGTGTCAGTGGAGTCTAGTAGCCCACACAACAAAGGAAGGATATAATACGGTAGTCACACAAAGATGGTTATCAGTGGTAGGTCTGTACAGCTGTAGAATATTAAGGCACTTTATGATTATGTGTGCACTTTAACATTGTGGTCAGCTAAGACTGGGAAAGTGCTATATAAATGCTGACTATAATAGACTTATTAAGATGTCATTAAGACCTGAGGTGAAGGGAGTAATTATGGTTGCTTATTCTGTTAAATGACTGGGTGTAAAACCATTTTAGCCTTATTCTTTCATCTGCAGTTGTGGCAGTATTAAGTATCAAGAGCAATTAAAGAGAAAAACAAAAATAGAATTTATAACTGTAAGCAGGCTAAGCTGTTTCACTAGGAATGGTGATGTTATGAGTTTGGTCCGTATGTGATATCGTTCTTGTTTGTCTCTTCCCAAAACCAATTTGTTCTGAAGCAGATAAGGCCTGCAGCATAAGTTACCCTGCTGTACCCCTGTTAGCACAATGGTAACTTAGTGTACCGAAAACCTGTGGTTGTGATTTATTTTATTTTTTTATTTTATTTTTTATTCCCCCCCCCCCTTGCTAGACCCCAAATCCTTTGTAGTACAGGCTTCTGAACTGGTGATTCTCATCCAGTCACACTGAACTTGAAAGATTCGGGAGAGATGAACGAGTCTTTCAAACTAAAGGTGTGTCAGTATGCATAACGCTCATAGCTTTGTGTGTGGATTATTGAAGAAAAATGGACTGTATCCATGTGAAGATGTAGAAAAATTCAAAGCGTCTGAGAACTTTCCAAATGCACTATAAATGTCATGACTTGAGCTTTCAGTATGTAGACATAAGATGGATATTCCTAGGAGAGGCAGGAAAAGGGCCATGTTGCCTGTAGAGGCCAGGTCATATGCTTTCATATTGTGTATAAATCTATGCCCATAAGACTCACTTCTTCCCTTGTAAAAGGGACCCCACTGTGTTTGATTCATACTTTATTAAATGGACTGCGTAGCAGAGCCACAATTTTGAAGTCCAAGTTGAAATGCAGCCATTTCAAACCCAGAAAGTCTGGACTGTGAGCGCTTCCAGCGATGGAACCAGCCAACTGGTGTTTGACCCGAAACAACATTTAATGGCCCCCTATGCTCTGAAAGTCCCTTATCTGACAACCCTCTCAGTATCCTCCATCTCTGGTCAGAAGGCCAAGTGCCAGCATTTTTCTCTCTTCCATTTTTGACCGCTGACAAGCTGCTATTACGAGCTTACATCACCTGAAATGGTATAATTTCACTGGTTAAAGTTCCTCACTTTGGGAGCTCCTGTGTAACTTAACACTTGTCTAGCTCTGAATGTCAGTCTTTTTATTCTTTGTTCTTCTGTTCACTTTAAGTCATTAAGTCAACAATGAACATCTTTTAAAAATGGCCGCACAATGTATTTTTACCTAGATTATACTATGAGATCTGATGCAGGGTGCACGTCAACTGACCTAGGACTTCGTATATCACAATTCATAAAATCTGTGGTGGTGTCTGTATGACTACGTGGGTGGAAACAGAGCTTAGCCTGTGGGTTGGATAGCAGCAGGTCCAGGAAAACAGTGGGGAACGCAATCAACACAAGGATTAGGAGGCCATGGAGGAACAGAGGGAAACAACAGGGAGGCAAACTGTACTTTGTGGTGGTGTTAATGAATCAGTTTCTGTGTACCGATTTTATGAAGCCATGTCACAGAACTCTGAGCCTCTGCATGTGAGCTACAATTTGTGAACAGCAGGAAACACTGATTGCAAAAATGTGGTCAGCTTGGGAATCCCAGTACCTGTTTTCTCTTTTTTTCTTTCCTTTGGTGAGCAAACATCGCAGAGTACAGGACATCCTCTCTACTGATCCTCAGGATCTGCAAAAATCCTTTAATCATCAGCAGGACCTGCACTGTGTCCCTCTTGTTGATGCTGTCAATGCTTTACTGCTCCCGCTTGCACCCTTCATCAACCTGCTGCTTATATACAAATCTCAGCCAAAGCCAATGTTTACTGTCAGAAGTCTTTCTCAGCTGTATATTTGGTTTCTGCTCCTCCCTCTGGAGTGCTGAGTATTGTATGTAAATCCTCAAATCAACATGCACAGATTCTATTTAATTTCACAGCTAGTCGAGTGGCTCTAATCTCATCCAGCCATTTGGGCTGTTTGCTTTTCAAATCTAATGGATGGGTTTTGTGAGGATAGGGTCGGGAGGGTATTGCAGCCTTGTCTTTTCTATGCAAGCTGATGTCTCCAGTGTGACACTACAGCAAATAATTAAATTGCTTCTTGAAAACAAAGACCCTAGCAACACATATAAGCATATAACTGCAGCTGTATTGTGCTCCCACATCCTCCCATTGACACAGTTTTTGAATATTGTTTATGCTTGCTGTCTCTTCAGCCAACACATCCATCCGGCTAAAAATGCAGAAGTAATGTCCAAAGCCTCAAGCGTCTGTCTTGCCCCTACCCCAGCAAGAACGTTTGCGACTACAGTATGTATGCATATTTTTATATTTATTTATTTTTTTTGTGCAGTTGCCAAAAAGAAAATCAAACTTAAGATAATGGAGGGATTTAGTCATAAAGCTGCTGCTGATTTCTGCATGGAATTAGATATGACTTAGTTGTTTTGTTGTTTGTTTAAGGAAATGTATTAAAGCTAAAACACAGTGTGCCAATAGTGAGACTTGGATTTGCAGTTTTTGTTTAATGCAGTGCTATATCGTCGCTGTACAACTGAAGTTCTAGTCCCTTTTTAGTGTCAGAGCAAATGTCAATATCCACCCCCTCTCCAGCCAGGCTTAATATAGATTTTTATGAGCCATGAAATACTTTCTCTTGCTTTTTTATTATGCACATATTTAATGCCTATTAAACTTTCCTTTAGAGGTTTCAAAGAAAATGACACATTTCGTGAAAGCATTTTGCAATGAGAGTACACTTGTTCTATATTTGCTTCTTAATGCGGTGTTCTTCAGTTTGTTTTCCTATGCATGTCTCGATTCAGATATAAATGAATACACATGTTTTAAGGAGAGTTTATTGAAAGTCATTTTTAAAAATGTCCTTTTGTTTTCCACATACTCAATGTAAACTAGGACACTGGGCTACCTAGAAGACGTTTCATCTCACACGGTAGTTTTGAATCGGATGGAGAGAACCTGCAGAATGGAGTAAGCGCCAGGGATGGCCAGGAGCGGGACTTGTGTCATAAATCAGGGCCTGGGCTCAGGTCTGAGAGGAAAGCTCAAAGTGGGACTGAAGTTGCAAGCTGTAAGGGAGAAGAGGGCTGGTCAGGGGATGCCAACCTCCAGCAGACAAGTGTCCTGGGCCTGGGTGATGGATGTGGCACAAAGCCAGAGGGAAATGCTAATGAGATCCAAGATGATGGCACTGACTGCTACAAGGGGAGACCTCGCTCTGGTGGGAGCTCATTAAGTGGCATGTCCCACCTGCAGAGCAGCAGAGGAACCAGCTCCATGTCTATCCTCCCACAGAGCAACACTCATTCTCAGCTTGACACAAAGCCTCTTGACAGTCACACAGGCTTTTGTCCACCCAAAGAAACCACCATCACGAAGGAGTGTAGCTGTGGAGAGATGGATGAATCTGAAAATTTAGAGAAGATCCCTGGAGTGTGTGCGACAAAGGCTGCAGCAGCTGCAGTTCAGAATCTGAAGCTGAGCTCTTTGTTCAGCAGAGTTTTTTGGATTGTCCAGGATGCAGGACGTCTGCTTTGGAGCTCTTCCACTGTATTGCAGCAAGTCACAGAATTCAGATTTCAACCTGTTGGGGCTCGTTGGTCAAACAATTTTATCTCTCTGGTAAGAGAAAGCAGTGTTCTGTCTATTTTAAGGGACAGCCATGTCTTCTCCACATTTAGAAGCAGCTTTATCTTCTCTCTATTAAAGGACAGTCACATTTTTTCATTGGTGAAAGAGCTGCCTCTCATACAGCAGGTCCAGATGGATATAATTCAACTCCTTCAGTCTGAGGAGGCTGCTCAGATGATTCAAGGCTGCATTAATCCTGAAAACGCACAACTCCCTGTCCCGACACCAACACAAACCCTGAGTAAGGCTGATGAATTGCCAAATGATGTACAGCTTGTCTCAGGGGATATCTTGAAAAGGAATGAAAGTATGTGGGATATGGAGTCAACACGAAACATGGTTGATGGTAATGTGAAACAAGGAGATGAACTTATTACAAAGCGGTTGCAACTGAAGCACAGCAGTGTGAAAGAGGTTACCTGTGAACTTAAAAACTCAAAAACAGTTCAAATTTTCATTCAAACGTTGATAAAATTTCCTGATTCCCTTGCAAACCTGCAAAATCTGCCACCCCAAAGCATGATGGACCATCTACAGTCTGTCATCTCCACTTCAGGCCTCCCAACTCAGAAGATTCTTACTCTCTACTGGCTGAACGTAGCTAAATGCAACAAACCAGAGCCGCAGTCTGCCCTCTTGATCCTGATGGAATCTGCGCTTTACACACTAACCTCTGAATCTGGTCTCTTAGTTTTGTTCCATCACCTCCCTTTGTGTCAGTTGAAGGACATTCAGATAGGCCTAGCAGGCCAAAGTCTGCGTTTGATAAGTGCTACAGAAGAAAGCGTCCTTGTTGTCTATACCTACAGTCAAAAGCATACTCAGTTGTTGTGTAGGGCCATACTTAATATCATCTGCCCTGGGGACTGCAGGGTACCTCGGCACCCACTGCTGCATGGAAACTTAGCAGAGATGTCTCTAGGCTGGTGGGTCAGTGTACCTGAGCTGCTGCTGGATGCTGGTTTAAGGGTTTGCTGTCAATTTCAGAAGAGTCTTGCCGATCTGATATACCTTCTTCATTGTAATATGAATCACGAAACCACTCTGGGAGAGGTGCAGCTGAAACTTTACACAAGTGTAGCAGTGCATATCAGTCCTAGTACCCACAGTAAGCACGTGGCTCAGTTTTTACTTACAGATACACACCTCGGTCTGGTACGAGAGGATGCTGTCTGTCACTCACTTTCACACTCTGTCACCACAGCTCCCTGCCGTCCCCACTTCCACGGCTTAACTCTTCGGTGGTGCTCGGATGTTCGCTGCATACTGGTGCACGACGAAAACGAGAACCGGCCTGTCAGGCTGGATGTAATCTTTGCAAAAGCACAGGGCAGGGGTCACCCTGAAAGCGTGACTAAGGCAGCTACCCTGAGTGCACATGCTTTAAATTCATCTCCGCATGCAGAAGTGTGGAAATTAACTTTCAGTTGCTCCGCTGAGGCCGCCCGCCTGATTAATCACTTGTCAAATGTCTGATCAAGGACTGAACGGCCAGTAATGAACAGCCCAGCTTGAAAACTCACTCACAGGGAGCAAAAGTGCATCCCAAGCAGATAGTGCAAAGAATCATTTTTTTTCACTATGAAATTATAATGAAAATGTGAATTTTGAAGTTTGCTTTTTTAAATTTTGTGATATTAATGTTGCGTGACTTTGGCACTTGGAAGATTTTATCTTTAAAACGCTTGAATTTCTTTGTTCTTGCATTGATGTCTTTAGAAAATAGTTTGAAGGTCTAGCACTGAAGATCAAAGAAGTGTGCTTAGCAGTTTCATTTGTTTTAATAGACATTGTAATGTTTTTGAAGCCTTTTAAATGTCTCGTGACCAAATTCTTAAGATGACTTGCATTGTTTGTGTATTTATTATTCATTTTCAAAATTCTAATATTTTAAATTTTTCAATAAATCCCTGCATATGTTAAAGTAAAATCGGAGTTTGGTTTTTTTACCACTTAAAATGCAGATGAGCTCTGATGGTTGAGACTTGAAATGCAGACAGCAAAAATAGCTTGATGCATTTTATTGCTTCCTTTAAAGTCTGTCATTTTGTCTTCCTATCATCTCTTTTTGGCTCTTTTTGACTCATTTTCACTTTCGGCCCAGTCTCTTTACTTTGCATAAACCTGTGCCCCCACTGGATGTAAGAGTCTCCACTGCAACTGAGCAATCGGTTTCTGAGGTCAAGTTGTATTTGTACTACCTGTACAATTGGTCAATGGTTTTACTTCTGCCAGTCAACACTGCACTTGATGACAAGCCTTGTAGAAGAACTAAAATTACAGATGGGTTGCTCATGCTGTTTCTCCGGGAAAGAACTCGAGTTTAAATCACATTTCAAGGGTTAAAGCCAAAGATTGTGCTCCTTTTCTTGACTGAGTGACCCCATCCAAGAAGGAAAATTGCAGGGGCAATATAGTGCAATCAATCCCCTTGTCTGCTCCAGCATGAATGATGGAGATTTGGGCTCGACTCAAACTCCTCACACCTTGTAGCAAAGCGGATTGGACCAGAATGAAAGCTCGGGGATGTAAAAGATTTTCTCCCTTTTTGCTTGACAGTTAATTAGCATTCAAACGATCTAGTGTATATCAAACTTTCTTGCGAATAAAACGCAAAAGGCAGACTGATCATAATCTCATGTATTGAAAATGAGGCTTGTTTCTTACATGCCACACAAAGATTAGTGTTGAGGATTTTCATTTTCACATTAGATCAAGGCTAATTTATTGCAAATATTGTCACAGGTTATGACTAGTTTACATTAAACTGCAAATTGAGACTTTCCTCTTGCAGATTAGTTAATAAATTCTGCCAAAATCTGATAATGGCTTTAAAATAAATTCTCCATCCAGTATCACATAACACTTATTATTAAAATTTGGGGAACTGTACTCATTATTGTGCTTTTCATGTTTAATGTGGGCTGGTTTCCTCCTCGCAGCATTTGGCTGACATCTGAATAACCTTGCATCTGTATTGTGCAGGATGCCTCTTTTGGTTTTCATGTAATTATTCAGGATTGACAGTTGAGAGGCAAGTTGCATCTGGATAAATTTTCTTTTTTTAATCACGTATTTTTCTGTTAATCATGAAACACGGCTAATCTACTATCGCTGCGTGTTTGTCTATCAATGGACAGGAGCGCTTGTTGTGCACAGCCTGGTTAAAGGAAGCACTCACTCTGACAGCTGATACTTTCCCACTGACAGGCTTTGAATGTCTAGTGATTATAGTGTGATGTCCTACTGGGTTCTCCGGCCTTAAAACGCACCACGATTGACGGCACATAACAGTGTAATTTGTTTACCACCTCCTTTAGAATCATGAGAACGTGACCTATAGGCAGTTTGGACACTGCTTAGCTGTAACGGGCTAAATCTTTAAGGCTATTTTGATCTTTCCAGCCCCACAGTAGCCCCAGTAGTTCGATTGAGTTGTTTTGTTTTTCAGATTTTGGAGACTCGTTTTTACCCTACTGCATGGTGCTAAATTGGTCCTGAGGATGTTTATATAATTTTTTTAATAATTAAATTTGTTTCTCTCTGACAAACTGCCCCCATCTCCTTTAGTTTCTGTTGCCTGGAGAGTCTGTTTCCCACTTACAAATTAGGATACTCTTGAATAAGAAAACATCTTGTTAAGCCAATAAACAATCTGTTGGAGAAGCTGGTTTGCAGATTTAACCTGGTATTAACAGCGTGCCTTTGGAAAACAGGCTAACAGATCAGCATCGAATACTGATAAAGTTGGTGTTTTTTGTTTTTTTTGGGGGTTTTTTTTTTATTGCAAACCAACCTGTAAAACCTTGAAATAAATACAGTGCCAACTGTTATTTTCCAAAGTGCTTTTAAAAAAAAGAAGGTAATTTACAATAACCTTAAACACAGAGGATCAAAACTGTATTCATGTCTACCCAGTGATGCAGACATGCATAAAATTAGGCGAGTACAGGATTTGATTTGCCTTTCCTTGGCTCTAGTAGGAGTGCTACTGCAAGCATGCGGTGCTTGAAGGCCAGACATTTCTTTACCCGTGTACTCTGGTGATTTTTAAAGCTGCTTGTTTGGCTACTTAAGCATTTTCTTAAACTAAGAAGAAAAAACACATCCATGTTTCACTATCACGTTTCTAACTTTAACTATACACCTTCCGGTATGTAAGTCTGGGACTTTCTTACTGGGCACTGACTGACTTAAATTGGTTGTGGCTGGTGATATTACTCTGAACTGCTCAGGCTAGCTGCTAGCTACCTCAGTGCAAAAGTTGTAATGACACAATGATGTTTGTAATATCAGGGCTGGTTGTCTTTTGGTTGTTAATACACCTTCATGCTAGCATGCTGATGATTTAATGATGGGTATGAGGTATATATCTTAGGAGTATTTAAATTTGTGCTGCACACGCTCACTATTAAATGGCTAAATAATAAATGTCTGACTCTGATCATCTGTCAAGTCTTCCAAAAAGTTATGTTTTCACTTTAAGTCTTTGACTGTTCTGGACTCGAGCTTTTTATTATGCTGGGTTTTATATCAAAGGGAAGGTGAAGCAGGTGTGGGCGGATTTTGAGATCACATGTATCCATTAAATGGGCACAAGTAACAAAATGCGATTCATGGAACCTGCTTAAGTAAAGTTTCTTATCCTTGGCTTAAGTTCCCTTAAGAGAAAAATCTTGAGACTTTAGTTCAGTGAAAATCATTAAATTTGTTTAACTTTTTTTTTTTTTTCAATAAAAGATGCTCCATTTATAATGTACATTAACATATTTACCCAATCACTCATCTGCACCTCAGTGCTCACCATTTTTTCATGTTATTTATCCTTGGAGGACTTCTCATTGATCTGATACTTTGAAAAAGTAGCTTAAAACACTGAACTTTTTATAATTAACTCAGTGTGGGCGTGTGAAGCAGTGGGAAATCTGGATATGTTTAGTATATTTAAAAACAAAAAGTCCTTTCAGTGCCATTTTTGAAGGGTGACATTTTGTTTTTCAAGTTCAATCCAGCTGAGTGATGGTCTGTGTCCAGTATGTGCATCCATGCTTGTTTAAATTCATGTCACTCAATAGGAGGGCAATGTACTTAACTCTGTCACCATCCTGCCATCTAATGAAGTCTAGTGTTTGCCTGTAATGGCAGGTTTTATCCAGGCTTTTGATGGAACATGTTGGGAGGGGGTGGATCTCAAAGGAAACGGACACAATGGTGACCTGAATGTCACTGGCAACTTTCGACTGCGCTCATTTGTGCCTGTGTGTCCGCGGGCCATAGAAAACTCTCTGCCCTCTAGAAGAATGAGTTTGTCACACAGTGTCATTTTTAAATTGGGCTCCATTTCTCCCTGCCCACCCCTGCTCGGTTTTGGACCTCACATGAGCTTCATTAGCATTTGCAGGAACTGCGAGACATTTACCACCATGGATTGTGACAGATTTCACAAGCTCAATTTTACTGTTGCCCCAGGGGGAGGGAAGAGACAGTGCTCGCCATCTGTTGATTGTGACTGTACCCGGCACTTCCATAAGAGGCTTCCTTACCGCCATGGCTAATAGTCCAGTGACAGTTCTGGTCTATACACAAGAAGTGGAAAAACACTTAAAGTTTGATTTAACCAGACCTCCAGGCAAAAGCATGAATTTTGGGTTTTTTTTAAAAAAAAAAATCAGCTTTTCATTGAGCTTATAAAACATGCATTCTTAATTTATTAGATGTCAAAGTTAATTTTAAAGTTTGCGATGAAATGTGACATTTAAATTTGACTTGTAAAAGCTAGCATTTCAGTCACTGCTCACTCTGATAATATTTAAGGCTAGAAAACTGGCAGTGGAGCGAAAACGTTTAATTTAGTCTTGATTTCTGTATCACGGCAGTACAGTTGAACTTTATGGTGTGTAGTTAAACTGTTGGCCACATGAATAACCAAGCTTAGCCCCTGCTGATCAAAATGACTGGCACAGGTAACAGGAGAGAGACTTTAGAGCTTATCAGTGCTTGCGATGGCATAACAAAACAAACACCGTAGATGTTAATATACGAGCTCAAGAAGAACCGATTAAACACTTATTGCCAAAATATTCCTCAAGTGACTATTTAAGATGTTCATCTGTGTTTTTAATTGCTCCAGGGACCATTTTTGTTATACAGTAAGCTCATTTAGTTTTCAATACACAAATAAAAAGATTACTCTCACTGCTAATTAGCTTCAACTTAACGATTTTCTTGTATGGCCACCTTTTGTGCAACTCTTCCCCCCCTAAATGTGCCGTGTACAAGCTGACATATTAAAACGGCGGCCCAGATCATATTTTTCTGCTGCTGGCAGTGAAGTCTTTTGAGACCTTGAAAGTTTCTGATCATGTTCTAATAAAAGGAGATGGAGGTGCTGTGCAGCGGGTCACAGAGAAGAGGAGCTGCTCTGAGTGGCTGCACTTTTAGAGGAGTTTCTGAAGACTCTCATAAAAGTTGGAAAAAGAGAGATTTTCAGATATTCATGAGTAATGGTTAACTGAAGAGCTTTGCACATATAAGACAAAATAAATGAATATAAGGCAATGAAAAAGAGCGTTTTAGAGGGTAAATTATATGGGCTTGCAATGATCACAGACATTTGAAGTGTTAATGTGTGTCTCTTATTAGGAGTTTCCTGTTGTGTTTGGTGCGTGGAAAATGATATTTCACACGCGTGCCCTTCAATAAAGCTCGATCGCATCTCTGCGGTTTATGAGTCTCCAGTCAAAAAGTCAGCTCGTTGTAAATAAGCTGAGGGATTAGTGAATGATGAGAAGAATGGCTGACGGTCACATGGTGCAGCTGTCTGTATGTGTGTGTCATGTCAGCATATTTCATTTGGAAAGATGACACTTCTATTTCGACTTCTAGATTCATTAGCGGGCAAACGTCAGTGTCGTTGCCATTATAATGGTGATTCAATCTGGGCTGAAGTCAGTGGAGCACTGGTGGGTTAGCATAATGTCCATAAGAAGAGGCAGGGATGTCCTTTTAACTGGATTTTTGTTTGTGTCGCGCTGCATCTGATTGAAGTAGCACGAAGTTGAAACAGCCCTGTTTGCGTGTCCAGGCAATTCTGCGGTGGCTTCATGTAAACCACCCAAGAATAAAGAATGCGCTTTTTTGCTATTCGTGTTTGTTATGGATTTTTCTATTAGTGAAGTCTGAAATGCTATGCTCAGTGGAGCCTTTCTGGAGCATGGTGATCTGACCTTGAGGTCTCTGCTCGGGAGTCTCATTTGTGTCTGTGGAGATGGGACAGGATCTCGCTGTTCATTTCAGAATAAATGAAGGCGAAAGATTTGTGTTTATCCTGCTGGAAATAGAGTAGACTAGTGTAAAACTATAAATGCTGTACTGCCCCTTAGGAACACAGTCTTCAGTACTGCATGATCGTAGTTCTGGTCAATAACTGTATTCATCTTCTTTCTCCCAGGTACAAAGATGCAATAAAGCTTACTGCCTTGGTGGCTGACGAGTGCAAACCTGGCCTCGCAAAGATCTTAACATCAGCTGGTTCAGCTACAAATGTGAATTAAGGAAGACACTGAACGATGTGATAAATACTATCGTCACGCGTACGCCAGTGGCGAGGACTGTTGTTCAATGACGTGATTTTAAATCGGGCGTATAGCTCAGTTTCATGGTCCAACAATATACATGACTAAAGTATAGCTGGGAAAAATACAGGTCATCAAATAATGAGCCACCAAGCAGCCAACTGCAACAACACTGATAAATCTGTGTCATGGCTCCTACGGGGCGGTAATTGAAACAAATAATAAAGCCACATATTAACAAAAGAGATGAGTGATCTACTTAATTATTTCCAAAAGAAATTGAGTTAATTCATTACCAATGCAAGAGATGCTGATAGTAGTGCTTTATAATTTAGCTTGACAAAATTATGATTGCTTTTTTTTCTATTAAACCGTAACTGTCCTCCGCTGCTGAGCAGGTGAATTAGATTTTTTTTAATGTAATTACACACTGAAGGGGGGGAAAAAACGTTCATAATGGTATTGATCAAAAACCTTATCAAAGCTCTGCTGTTGTCATTTACACACTGCGAGTTGGAAGAGAAAAAAAATCATTGAGGCTGTAAGTAAAGGATTATCACCTTGCAGTGCCACAAATTAGCACTATCTGAAACAATCGTTCGCACTAAGTGAGGCTGGCACTAGCAGATGAAGTGGCATGGTGGTGATGACTGCTATCACCAAAGCTTTCTGCTGTGGGGCCCTGACAAACACGATATTTACGACAAGCCCTCTGACAAACAGGACAAGGCTGTTTTCCAAACCTGCTGCATTTTACTTTTATGGGAAGCGGGGTGAGAGTGGTGACAGAAGGAGTGGGTCTAGACTGCTGATGCTGGCGATGTGAGCTCCTTCTCCACACCTACTATTTCCAGTCTTCCAGCTTCCAGCGTGGTGCTATTAATCATACTCCAGAAGTTAAGTGTTACTGCAGGCATTGCTGTGTTATAAATTGCATGGGAAATGCATAATTAGTTTGCAACAAATCTATTTTACATTCCTACTGTATTCAGTTGGGGATGCATTTTGTTGCAAATGTTTTTCTGCAGGGATAATGATTGCTACTGGATAGCAGAAGTATTGCTGGCTCACCTGATGCAAATGAGACCAAAGAAAAAGGGAGCAAAATAACATGCTTGACCATTCAGCATATCTTGGAGGTCCTTCGTGTTTTCAAATGATTGCACTGTGCCAAACAGGAAGTGTGTTTACACCCAGTAAATCCCACTTGGCAGGATGCTAAAGGGATGTATGTTCCTGTTCTCTACAGTGTCATAAAGCCAAACTAAACTGACTCTTAGCCAACAAAAGCAATTTTCTGCAGGTCACACGCGCACAGTTTCTTGATAACCTTCTCATTCCTCCTTTAACTTGACAAGCTATGTCCACCTCCAAGTCCTCACTAGGTTCATTAAGGTCTGTGTTCCATGTTTCATCTGACGTGTGCTTGTCTTAAAGCCGAAAGAAGGAAAGCCAACACATTCACTCGTTATTCTCCGTGTCCTTAACCCATGCAGTTACTATTTCTGTGTAATTGGTGCTGGTGTTGCTTGTGCCTCCGTTTAATTTTTTTTTTGATACGGCGCTGCTGTCTCAGTGGAAGGAACAGGGTGCAAAGTGTCCCTCAATACAGGAGGCAAATTACTCCTCCGAACACCCGTGTACATCGCAGAGCTGCAGTAAAGGCAAAACAATTTGTCCAACATGAATAGGCTCCCCGGAGACTGTCTTAAGTGTTAAATGACCTGGGTGAACCCAATACTAATCCACGACTGGGAGTTATTCAGGCTTGGATGGCTAACACTTATACCCTCCGTGCAGCCGTTTGAAGACTGTTTATGCAAATTCAAGGTGATCTGATTTTTTTTCATGGCTTAGTTTACTGTCTCTCTCAGCCCCCTGGAGACTCCTGCAGTCACTTCTTCTTATTCCTCTAGCTCCTCGCCTAACCACTCGCGTCAGTAGGAGTGGGTATGAATAAAATGCAATAAAGGTGCTTCACATATAATTAAGCTTCTTGAGTCATAGTTGAAAACTTTCAGATTTATTGGATTCTTAAAACACCCGACTCCAGTGTCAAAGGGCTGGAGGATGTTGATAGAACACCAAACATGTCTGCCTACTTTTGTTATGCATATTCTCTGAATGTGTTTTTTGTATCCACACAGAAAGTGCTGACACGTTTGTGAACAGAGAAATCAATCTGCAGACTTGAGGCTATAAGAAAATATCAAGAATGCGTTTTTTGTCCCCCCCCCCCCCCCTTTTTGGGTCCCCATTAAAGCTGAGCATGTAGTGCACTGTGTGCCAAGTACCCTTATTAATACAGTAGGGGGCACCAGTGAGCCGCGCAGGTCTCTAGACTTGACTTGCTGCCTCTTCTCCCTCTCCCTTCTCATAAACATGATTGTGGTCTGCCCTCCAGACATCTGCTTGGTTGTAAAAGGAACAAATAAATAAAAACAAAGGCCTGTGAATGACGCTCCAAGAATTTATGTTCCATGCAAACATATATTCAGTTTCAATATTTTAATCCTTATTGGAACATTTATTGTTTGTGTCAGCGTTTGTGTTTAAGTGCATCTGCGTTGTGTTATGTCTTTGTAAAATGAAAGGAGGACGTAGCCTGCGAGGAAGGAAGAGGACTCAGGAGAGGAAGAGTGGAGCGAAGCTAGGAGAGAAGGTATAGCATGACAGCCAGTCACTGTACAATACAGAGAACAGATCATTAATTAATGCTGCTGAGAGTGTGAAGGGAATCGATTCGCCCCCCTCCCCTCAGCAGGACATGCACTAGTACCCTCATCTACCAGCCATGGTGGGTAGTAGCTTGGTGGAGGCAGGGGAATCGACACCATCCCTGTCAGTTCACCTCCGTTTTAATCACTTCTAATTGTTTCCAATGGCATGCAGTAAATATCCGGCAGGAAGAATGCGAAACATTCATACCCCCTGGTTCTTCTCATCAGGTCCTTTTCTTTCATGTTTTTGTGTGTGTGTGTGTCCTATTCGTCCTATTCATTTACTCCCTCGGTAAGTGCCGGATGCCTTGATTAAAGTAGTTGTTTCATAAGTGTGTTGTTTTTGTTGTGTTCTGTTTTGTTCTGTTTTGTGTGTTCACTGAGCCTGTGTTATCAGTTCACATCGAGGAGGGTGTGTGTGTGTGTGTGTGTGTGTGTGTGTGTGTGTGTGTGTGTGTGTGTGTGTGTGTGTGTGTGTGTGTGTGTGTGTGTGCACTCCTGTCAGGGGGTGACAGCTGGCTCTTTCTGCCCCCGTCACAAAGAGGCTGTGACGACTGGAGTGTGACCAGCCTCTCGCCCCCCTGCCCGCTTTACGCCCCCCCCCTCCACCACCCCAACGGCCTGGCCTGCCCTGCTACTTTGTTTGCGGGCCTCTCTCTCTTTAGATCCGCACTGCATATGGGTCTGGTCAGCCATGGAAACCTGCTCAGCCCAATTAGAAGCAGCCGCCAGCTGGGCTTCCCCTCCATTCTTCCAGCCCTCCTCTCTGGCCCTGCCACGTCCCTCTCTGTTCCTCTCCAGTGCCTTCACGCTCCAGCATCCCACAATCTGAGCCTCTCTCATGCCCGTAATCATGCTAAGCTGATGGGCACGCTGTCCCTGGCGCGTGGATGGAAGCAGCGATTTGTGACACATCTCCTCTCTGTGGACGCCGTGCACACACCCATTCCGTTTGCACATACCAAGACAGACAGACACAAATGCACGCCGTGGCAAGGGGTCCACAGTCTCCCCTGCCAGATGCTGCGTTTTGTCTCTGGCCTTACCAGCTGTTTGGAACATGTGGGTGTAGAAAATAAAGGAATGGTATCGAGTCCATATCTCTGTGGCTCGACTTTAGTGAGGATCACGCTGCTTAACTCTCTGGCTCCCGGACAAGGGTGCTGGAAGAATTAGGTTTCAGTGTTTGGAGCAATCAGGGCTCAGTAGTAACTGTGGAATAAAGGCTTTCACTTTTTCAGTACAGATTTCCTGTTTTATTTAAAGAGTTCTGCATTCTGGACTTGTATTCATTCACTTAGCATTTATGATTGCAGATTCTGCGGTCATTCTGAATTCGAGAGCTTCTTTCAGCAAGAAAAAAAAAGATATTTGAAGACGTTTCCTTTCTCTAATGGCTCTTAGTTAATTTCAGCTTCCTTACATGCAGTTCAGGGACTTATTTTATGCAAAACAGAGAAACATTAACACATGAAAAAGAGCTTTCATGCTGACAAATTTAATGTCAAACCCTGCTCTGGATGTTTTGACTATATTATTACCGCTGTCTCAAAACTGAGCTATTTTCTGGCTGTCAGACAGATAAATAGGCTTTGGCTGTGGCAGATAGTCATTCTGAAGGTAAATCCATTGTATACTAAATTATCAAATATATAACCGGTAATGTCAGAACGAAAGGTCAAACAAACGACACAAACAGACACACGGCTATTAATTTCTTTAATGGCAGCGCATTCTTTTCATAACTCTAGAAAAGTAGTAGCTAGTAGTATTCTTATTTTGTAAAGAGTACTTTTCAAAATTGTTTCAGTTTTCTCTCCTATTTCTTTGTGGTCATCAATCACTGATACAGGCCTGATTGCACATGAAGTGGCTGGATCCCATTTTGAGGTGTGACAGGGGCCTATTTTGCACCGGTGGCAGTGATGGCTGTGTGTCAGAGCTCGTGACAGGATGCTCTCCGCCCCGTCTCCTGAGGTTTGAGAGTTTGAGGGGCCACTGGCCCCTTTTGTCCTCCTTTTGTAGATGGTCTCCGACACGGCTTGTTTTAGGCGGAGGCAAAGGCAGTAATTGATTTCTCTCTCGTCTCTGATTCCGCCTGTGGCTCTCGGGCGCCGGCTGCATCTCTCCTCTGAGAAACAGATGAATAAAAAGACAGAGCGTGAAGTTTATAGCCAGCAGTCACAGCGCTGACAGATGGTCAAACCTCACGTTATCAGGACCTGATAGAAGTCCCGGAATGTGGTGGTTAGCTTCTGAATTGGCTTCTGAAAGGATCGGTCATATATATTAGAGCAGAGAGTATTGAGCCGTGAAGAGCTGGAGCGATGGGAGATATTGAGGTGCGCAGATGCTGAAGGTGAAAGAGGCCCAAGCTTCTATCTGACAGACTACATTAATAGATCGGTGAACTGATACATGCACAATGAAATGGTACGATGAATAAACCGATTCAGCTCCAGAAATTTAATTTTCATTCCTTCTGCTTCAGCCTCTGTGCGTGTATGTGTGTGGAAATGTGCAACATTGGGACGTGTTTAAGATTCATCCAAGTAAACTCTGAAATCTTTTTCATTTTCATAAATCTGGCATGAACAGGCAGAATTAACGCATGTTGACTGTCCAATCTAACAATCATACGCTCAACAAAAGCAGATTCAACTGTTTCCCCGAGTTTCCATAATACTAAAAGAATCAGCAGAGCATTCATCATAATTGTGACCTTGTGTCGTCCTGTCAACAAGACTGACTTAATCAATTGCAAAAGTTGTCAGCTGTGGCAGGAGGCGTTTAGCCTGCTGACAAGAGAGAGATGGGTTGCATGGACTGTCTGCAGACACTCCAGCCTCCCTCCATTAATGTCATTGTCACATCTCCGCACCGACAGACCCAAACTTTGTTAGGCAAGTTGCTCTAATCCCCGTTCTTTCATTTCTAAATAATAAATGAGCCAATTAACACCGAATGAGAAAATCTCCCTGTATTTTGCAGTCTGAGGTGTTTCTTGAGTCGCATCTAGCAGAGAAGCTGTGGCGTTCTGTGACAGAAAAGCCTGAAAGGAGGCATTTGGTGTCATTTTAATCAGCTCGCTTGAATTGTTAGCACCTCTCCAGGAGGCTCGACAATTTGACAATGATGCTAAATGAATCATATTTATTAATCGAGTTTAATGCTATGCATCATCAAAATAAATCAACAGCAGTGTTAAGCTCCCTGAATTGTTTTCCCATTACTGTCGTAGTAAACAAATGAAAAGTCTCACTTTTAATGAAATGTGAAGAATATATTTTGAGTTATTCAGCTTAACGAGAGCGAAGCGTTAAAGAGGACAAAAGACGACGGTGCTTAAAAAAGCAAAGGGGACACTGACAAATGTCCTTACTTGCTGTGCTTTACCCTCCACCCTCCCCTGCGGTAGCTCGGGATGATGACTGCTAGCGCGTCTGTAACCATCCACACTTCACTGCTGAATGACTCGTTGCGAAATGGCACATTTAAATTGCATGCTGTGCTGGAGTGATTTTTCTGCCTACCTTGATGCCTATTTTGTTATGGAAATTCATGATACATTAACATAACCAGCAGGAGTTGGGAACAGAAAATAATGAATCCTAGTGGGAAGGAACAGCGGCCTCCACCCTTATCTGTGAATTAATAAACACCCATACAGTGTGCACCTAAGGGTCACACCACGTACACATACTTACCACAGCAGATAGCTGTTTCTCACTGTTAACTTTCCACAGAGAGAAATGAATGCAATGGCGGCCCTGTAATAGGGAAAGGTGGCTTACAGGTGGTGGGTTCAGAGAGGAGCATGTCACCTCCACCACCTAATGGTCTGATATATCTAATTTGCCTTTCACAGCAAAGCAGCTCCTAGTCAAAAGTTAAATCCAGCAGTAGTGTACTGTTACCACGATCAGTTGGAGGTGTCATAACCACACTGCTACTCACCTGTGAAGTGTGAAATGGTTGTAGTGCACTATTCCAGCCGTGCATTTATTTATTTCATCATCACATGCAGTTTATTATTACATCAGCCTATCATAACTTGACCCTTTTGCGCATTTTCTCCGCAAACGGTGCCGCGGAAAATTGGACAGGATGACTGGAGCGTCCCATTCACTTTTCCTCTCTTCATTCACCTGAAGTTACCAACCTGATTCTGGATGCATACTACAGCCTGTTGCTACGGCAACAGTTCTCGGAGGCACCAGAGAACCCCGAAGGTTCCATCAGCGGTGACAGGCGAGATGCGAGATGCTGAAATGCTCGAGCAATCAAGCTTATCTGCTTCTCAACGAGATGTAATCTCAAATTTGTTGGAAAAAATAATTAAGTAAGCGCAATTCTTCGCAGCACTGTCAACAATCAGCTGTGACAACAGGAGAAAAAGCACGCAAAAAAAAAGAGGCTGGAATCGGTGTTACATTTTAGACTCATTTGTCAGTGCAAGTTTGTGGCAACTTTTTTGGCAACCGAGAGTGCTGACAATGGCCAACATGCTGCCTGGAGTGGTTAGGTTAATCACACAGGCACAGGACTCTGCCAGCATTCGAATAGCTCTTAAGATGGTGACTCGTTTTGTTGATTAGTGTTGTGAATTTGCCCATTTGCAACAAAAAACTATGTAATATTAACACACTTGTAGTTAAACTGGCAGCGCTAGTTACCATATTTTAGTTTTCAGGAGAATTATTAAAACAGATCCATGCAAATAAACACAAAAAATAATCAAGATTCATTTTCATACAGAGTGGGCTATAATGTTACTTGGTTTGATTGAGGCCTTGTCTGTAGTACAGATTTAGTATTCCTAATAAAGCCTGGTGTTGAATTACCACAATGGATTTAGTCACTACAGCAGCAGTATTTTTATTTATTCAGATAAAATGCCTACAGCACATTTCTGTTCATTTCTCAGGAAGGAAGCTCCGACTCCTCCTCGGGTTTAGATTTGAAAACGTTAGCATGAGCAGCACAGTTTAATGGCCAGAGATATCAGAAACCACTGCTTTATACTGTGATGCCCTGATAGCAGATAATACTGATAGTAAATGCACCATCACTGCTCGAGCTGTTTGGTGTCACATTAAAGTCGGTGAAATTCAGCCTCTAAGTACACAGAAGCCGATGAAAGAGCAAAGCCTGAATTCGGAGGTGCAGTCATAACTTTGCTCACAAAAAATAAACCCAAACAAACAGACCTTACCTGATTTAAATTTTGAATGTGGCACCAGCTGTTTGCTTCACTCGTAGAGTGTTCATAGAGCAAACAGCAACTTTTATGTCAACTGATCTGAGTCTGCAAACGAGAGACCAAAATGCAGACATAAGTGTCCAGACCAACAAGGTGGTGCGTTGGGTTAGAAGGACTCATAGTTCTAATACTGTAACATCTGCAACTGATCTGAGTGTCTCTGTCAGAGCTCAGTTATGTCACAGCAAGAGGGCTGATGGTTCAAGTTTCTGGATGTTTTTAGCTGGTTTCTTCTGCCATGGGACGAAAACATGTTAGTTGCCATTTGTGGCCCAGGAGACTCTTGCAAAAGACTTCCTGAATCTGAAGATTTTCACTTTTTGGGTAAATAAAGGTTTTTACCAGTCCTCAAACTGCTCTATTGTGTCACTACAGCTGCTGGTGCCTGACTGAATATGAGAAGTGGGGTTTCTGCCACGCTTTGACTGACATAAACATGCACACATCAGAGTATAGTAGGCAGAGGTAAGTAGTGAGATCAGCTATTAACCTGATAATGTAGTTCAGCACAGTGGAAAACCAGTGGAAACGCCCACATTTTAGACTTGAAATCTAAGTTTGAGAAATAACCTGGATCCTGTTAAAACAGTATTGTTTGTCTCAGGATTGGCACCGTTTCCACCTGACAGGGACATGCAGATTAACCCATCACACAAATGTATATATTATTATCTGTTTAAGTGTTTGCACATGTAAATGACACCTGACTTTGTAAAAACTGGCAAATGAAAAGTAGAGATTTAAATTGAACCCCAACTTGCCTAATGTTTTCTTAATGTATCCTTTTCAGTCTCTGTATACTTGAGTCCATTCATATTAGATGGCCAAGGTGAAAACCCCGGTCTCCCCTCTGCTTGGCTTGCAAGTTCTCGATCTTTCCGTGCATTGATGATTCATTCCCACACTTAGTGGTAACTTCAAGTTACAGGTGGCAGGTTTGGTTTTTTTTGTTTTTTTGCCATAATGAATTTGAACATCAGCATAACCAAACAGCTCAAAAAGTTAGAGCATAATAAAGCTAATGCATTTATTAATGTCCAGTGTAATTACTGAGGATTTTTAGAGCTGCTGCTTTTTCTTTCATTAGGCTTTCAGGGTGTTATTATCTGGTTTAAAAAAAAATCAACATGGAAAAAAAATATAATTACTTCTGAAATTGTAAAAAGGGGAGCAACATTTTTGTCATTCCTTTCCTAATAGCACTTAGTTTATTAGTGCTGCATAAAGAAATATTATCATTTAAATTTCTTGTTTCAGTGTAACTCCCTCGCAAAGGGCATACTGCACTCAAACAAGCTACATGCATTTATTCACGTGTTCCAAATAGAGGGTTGGTTCTCAACATAAAAGCTTTGACCTATAGGATAATGACGACAACGTGCAGCTAACGATGCCAATTTAACTAACGCTCATCAGCAGACGTTGCTGATGGGTGTCCAGTTAAACACGAGGCTGTACATTAGTCCTGACGGCTTTTTTCTGATCTCGCCTGTAAACAGCTCGAGCCATAAAGCAGCAAAACAAGTTAACTGCTGCACAGCCGCGCCACACGCATTCGTTTCACAGCCCAGTGAAATTACTTATTTTACACTGAACCAAGCAATGTTTTGAAAACGGCAGTGGAATGAAGTCAGGTGTGAACACCACCCCTGTGAATTATAAAGATGATGGGAAAACCATTAGAGACATGCTCTGCCCAGCCCTAATTTACTGCTCAGTGAGGAGCAGGGAAAACAGAGAGAGACTTGTACAGTTTCACTCTAAAATGTGCCCGATGAGTGCTGTGACATAACAAAATCACTATAGTGACAAAAAGCAGATAATGAGACATGTGAAAGTTACTAAAGACTTCTACAGTTTAGCAAAGGAAATGGCAATACAGTAAAAAAAAAAAAGTAAGTGAATCTTTTTATTATTGTGCCCAAATTTCACTGCTGTGTTTCCGTTGCTTCACAGCAGTGAAATGTTACTGTTGGGCTTTCTTGTAGGTCAGGGATGAAACTGCCTTTTCTGTCAGTGAAAACAGTTTGACTACACCTTTAATCCCTGTTTAAATATGACAAAAAATATTTCTTAGGTTTCTACATGAAAGGGCTTAAACTAAAGAAAAATGTGTAAATTATTCTGGTGGCTCTTTTTTTAAAAAAAAAAAACTAACTTTTCTTTAATTTACATGTTTATCTATTGCTTAATTACTTTGATGGTATCTTATCTATCTTATCTCCTATGCACGGTCTTTTTCAGCATGAAAAAGCTGTAAAACTTTTTAAAATATATTTTAAAGTTGAAATTTATGCCTTCTTTCACATTTGCCAATGCCATCCTGTGGGCTGAACTGGAGTCTTTGCTGGGCTCATTCTGGCCCCCGGGCCGTATGTTTGGCACCCCTGTTGAAGGTCCTGGTTCTCACTTTCCCTCTGCAGTATGTGTTGTACCTGTGCAACCTGAGTTCTCCCATCCTTCTTGCACGATCGTGCAGCCAAAAAGTGATAAGAAGGTGATGACGCCAGCGGCCTCCCTCTGGCCCTCTGCAGTCCGCGCCTCACTCCTCAGACTGCCTGCCAGTTCTGTGCTTGGTTAGAAAGTCTTACAAAGAAGCTGCAGCGATGAGCAGACACTTTATAGTATTTTGCGCTGAGGGGCTGAAGTGGATCCATTAAACTCTGAATTTTAATTCATTTCACTTTTACGAAGCACATTCAAATTAAAGTACTTTAAACTGTAAGTTCAAGTTAGCACTAATTGTAAGTTTAATAGAAACTATGAGCAAGTACACAAACCTACACTGGTTATTAGCATGAGTACCGTGGTGGCAGCCATTTCTGACCACAAAAAGCTGTGCACATCTATATAACTATGTGTAACCTCACCGGAATCCACAGGGGTAGGTTACATGGGTTTTCCACAATCCCTATGGTAGATAATAGCCTAGCTTTTATCCTTTTTCCCAAGGCAACTTTTTTTCAGAAGATGCCAGCTCATGCAGCAGTCTCCTAGGGACTAGGTTTATGCTCGCCTCGCTGGACGCATTTACATCTAATATTACAAATATAATCATTTTAAAAGCCCAAACACAACAGAAATTCTCCATCAAGAGAAATTCAGTTTCCGAGCGATGATTTAAACTTTTCATAAACCGATCATAAGAAAAATGATTTAACCTGATTACTTTCCAAGTTTACATAAAAGCAACATATGCTTCTGTTTTTTTTAAATAGTGACAGCTTCCAAGCCAAGCCGGTCCTGCTCCTCTTCAACAATTAGCAGCACCATAGTAACAGGAACTGCTGTGTTTAAAAGATGATTGATTTGACCCATATTTACAGAGCTGATCAAACGCGTAAAGCGAGATGAATGGTATTGAGAAAAACAAATGCATGAGATATGTGTTACTACCATTTGAAGGTTGGAGCTGCAGGTTGAAGCACCGTGACCATCACCAGCAGCCTCCAACGCTTTGCTGTGGAGCTGAATGGACAAGGCAACCCTCCTGCGAAAAGCATTCACGGTGGATTCAATGATCTCGTTCCACATGCAACTGCTTCCCCCCCTCGGAGCACTCGTTTTTTTTTTTTTTGAAGGCCACTTCAGACACTTTTCAAAAATTTTAATTTGCACATTGGAGTTGTACCCGGGGTTGTTCGCCACTGCCTAAATTATTTTTTTCCCCTCTATCTTGTCACTTTGAAGGAGAGTATAAATTTTTTATTGCTTAAACAAGATAAATCCCCTGCTGCCACCTCAAAATTTTAATATTCTTCAACTTGGAGGTGGGCGTGTTCTCGATGTGTGCTCACGAGCTGCAAGTCTCTCAGGACTGCACCCGCCAGTCCTGCTGCTTCTTGCTGAAATTTAATTGAATGGTACTAATGGGTGTCGCTTCCCATGCGATTAACGTGGAACATAAAACAACCTTTGGCTAAAACATGAGTGACGCTCATACCAACAACTTCAGACCTGACTGTGTGCTTTCTTCGGTTCCCAGCCGGACATCCCGTGTGTGTGCAGCAGGTCGGATGAACAGCTGTCTTCGCGCATTGTCATCATGCTTAGAGGTGGTTAAATTGTGCGTTGTGATTTCTGCAAATTTCGGTAGTGAGTCATCATCATCAGTTTTAATGACCACTAAATCACTATCATGCTAGTATCGATCGACACCAATATCAGCGTTGATATGTTAGGGTCCCTGGCTCGTTGACCCAGTGTTTTGTGTTTTTGGTTCTTTGATTTTGTTATTTCATTATTTTCTAGCTTTGCTTTATGGGTTTTAGGATCATTCTTAGTTTAGGTTCTCTGGGTGGGGTTTGGTTAGAGTTTTAGTGTTTTGGTTTTCTGTCTGTGTTCCATGTTGCTGTCTCCCCTGTCTGCTGTATCCCCACATCCAGTCAGTGTCTGTGTCTGCCCTGGTTCCACGTCTCTGTTCCCTTTGTTATAGTGCCTGCCTGTGAGTCTGTGTTATGTTTCCTGTTTTACTTTGGAAGTCCATGTCTGATGTTAATGTGTCTGGTTTTGCTTCCCCTGGTCTCGTTAGGCCTGATTTGTCCCAGCTGTGTTTCCCTCCTTTTACTCATTCCCTGATTGCTCCTTCTGTGTATTTAAGCCCTGTGTTTCTCTGTGTCCATGTCGCGATCTACTGTTTACCTTGCTGTGGGTTCTGTCATTCCTCCAGTTTAAGTTTATTTTGAGTTTTTTCAGTTATGTTATATTCTGAGTATCACATTAAAGCCATTTTGAGTTCACGACTGTCTCCGGAGTCTGCACCTTGGGTCCTATTCCTGTCTGCACACAGCCACACCTAACATGATATCGATATTAGGATTATCCACCCACCTCTATACTTTAATCAATGAGCTGCTCAGTCTTCTCTCTACTATAACTTAAGTATCGTTGAGAATTTGCTACATCACCTGAAGAAGCATATTATCAAGTTGATAATTAGAGCACCAACAGAAAGCCAGATAAAGAGATTGAAATCATTATTCGTCTTTCTGTTTTGTTCTTTTCGTCACGAGGGGCCATCACCACGGGACAAACATGCTTTTTTTTTTTGGTCCGACAGCAAACGGAATCTGCATAACCGTCTTGTGCTGGTGGAGTTTAATCGACATATTCTCACATGTTCAAAGCAAACCCAGCAACACTGCAAGTCAATTTCCTTTCAACATTTCAGTGGCTCTCGCCGCCTTTGAAGACAGGCATCCATAATGAACGGCGTCAATTTTCATCCCAATTAGAGTGTTTATCTCGGCTTAGTTCACCTATAGTGTTGCCTTTGCCTCTTGTGAGGACGATGAATTTTCATGAAGGACAAACTCTGCACTTCAGATAAAAACAGCTTATCTAGCGCTGGGATTTAAAGCTTTAAAGCTGTTTTTTTTTAACACTTTTTTTTTCTCTCCAATTTGTTTGCGGTGTGTTAACAGCTATTGTGGCACTGGGTTGCTGTAGTGTAGCGAGAGAGTTGGGAGAAGGTGGGTGGAGTTATAAGAGAAGTGGAGAGAGCTTAAAGAAGGCGAGAGAACATGGTAATTCATGGTTATATAAGAAGAGGTCCTCAGAGCTTTCATTTGTAAAATGGAATGAATGGAGCGAATCACATCAGCCCACAGCAGCTTAACGAGACGCTAACTCCTACACATGTCAATCAGCACAACTGTAACACACACAAACCACCCTATCGTGTGTGTTCATGATTTATTGGAGTGTGAAGCAGGTGTAGTAGCTTTACCTGTTGTTGCAGAGCTGCTTAACATCAAAAATCGTATGTAAGCAAGAAAATCCATCACTGTTTGTTATAAAGTAGGACAGAAGTGGGGGTTTTTTTTCTAACTAGTTTGTTATTTTAGCGTTGACATATTTTGTATGCAAAGGAGCGAGCGCGCAGCAGCGAGTCTGTGCTGAAGCCGTTTCCCCCGACACTACCTACTGCTCAGGTTCAGGGAACCCTCTGCTCCGACATGCAACATTTAAATGAAGACATTAAAATTTAAACAGTCTCCATTCCGGGGACAATCACTGCTGACATCTGCTTGGCATGCGACAAGTTAAGGAATACAAACACGGTGGCTGCTAACACCATGTGAAACTTTCTGGTTTTAAATTTGCCTTTCCCAGCAGATGGGAAACCTGTTTCTTAAAGCTTGCTTTTGATTGAGTTATCAAATATAAATGATCACAACACAATATTTAAAACATCACGTTTCCATATTTGATAGATGCTTCTCTGGTGGAAACAGCACAATATGTGTGTTTTGGAGTTTTTTTCCCACTGTTAGGACAAACTTTTTGTTTGTATGTTGATTAGCAGTCTGACGGTGTCCTCCTAGTCTTATAGTTTAGGTTGTGCATGTTTGTCACACCTACATGTTTTCAGATCATCAAACAAATTTTAATATTAGAGAAAGATGACCTGAATAAATACAAAATACATTTTTTTAAATGATGTTTTCATTTATTAAGGGAAAATCATCCATACTACTGGTTATGCCCCCCTTGGCAGCAAGAACTGCAATCAAGTGTTTGCAATAACTGTGGCAATGAGCCTATCAGATACAGTAGCTGTGGATACATTTTGACCCACTCTTCTTTGCAGAAATGTTTTAATCCAACCACATGTATAGAATTTCTTTTACTTGGGTATTAATCACATTATTTTATTGTATTAACATGTCTGACACTCATACTTAAGACAAATGGTAGGGGATGTAGTAAGGATGTTGGGGGAAACAGGAACTCCACAGGACCAGTCTTTTGTCTCTTCGAGGACTCTGGGAAGTAGCAAGGGAGTGTGAACCTTAAGGTGTGAAACAGCTGTGTACTGCCTTTTGTTCCTGGAGAAGGTATTTAACTGAGAGCCATGCTAGGCTCAGAGAGAGACTCTGCTGACCCTGCCCCGTGGTCATGTAGGCTCTCCATCAAGCTTGGTTGTATGCTCTTTGTGTGTTTGGATTAAAGAATGTTAGCTACCGCTCACCGCTCATCTGCAGGCTTTATTTAAATGGAAAACTTCCACAACACACATTAGAGGGCTTTCAAGTATGAACAAACTTTTTAAGGCCATACCAAACAAGCTTAATCAGATTTAAGTCCGGACATTGACTAGGCCACTCAAAATCTTTTTTGTTTTGTTTTTTTAACCTTTCAGAGGTGGATTTGTTGGTGTATTCTGGATCACGCCCAGGAGCTTAGGATCACCTAAGCTCCTGGGCGTGAACTGAGGATGTCCATCTCACAATGTGCCGCTCCAAAATGGGAAGTGTACACATCCAAAAGTTGTAGTGGCTTTAAATATATTATCTCCCTTTGCTGCTACTGTATGTCTGCTTCTGCATACATGTGAAATGGACATGGTGGGCTGGTGCGTCTTTTACAGGTTTTGCCGTGAAGCAGCGAAGCAGTCCCACATCGTCATACTACCACTACCATGTTTGACTTAATGATGTTCTTTATATAAAATGCTGTGTTAGCTAGTTAGTGAAACTTAGCTCAGCTTTCTAAAAACATGTGTTGTATTTCAAGAAGTTGGGATCTCAACTGCCCAACCATGCCAGCATGCGCTTGTAATGTAGTGATTACACTAATACAAGAGTATGCAACCCAGTGGTCTAACAACACTCATCTGCACACGTATCCATCATTTTGAGTGGCTGTTGCACAATTATGACACAACAAAACCTGTTGACAGCCATCCGGGCCAGCCATGGTGGACGTTTAGTGCAGTAGGCGTCTGCAGCACACAGTCGTCTTACCTTACCTCTCTCTGGAGTCACATTCTCATCTGAGCTCGGTGTTCTCTGAACTAAAGAGCATTGAGGTCACATGTACAGAAATGATATGTATACATAACCTGCAACCAGGGTTGAGCTAATGGCAAATACTGCAATCAGGAGAGCAGCTATGTTTATAAAGTACAGTTTTTCGCTTTGCACTCATAAAGTTTCCCCACCTAAAGCTCTTTGCAGCAGCAGCCTGTGTTGTCTCCTCCAAATTTTGTTTCTTGTCTAATTATTATTCTGTTTCGTGCTTGGATTACGGCGTAAATCAGCAAAGCCAACAGCTCTTGATGAATGCCCATTTCTGTTGGGTAATGAAACATGCAAGAATTTGTTTCCTTTTGGGGAGTTGGTGGCCGCCTAGCAAAGTAGTTGTAATTATACCTCACATGCTTGTTGTCACAGTAGTAACAGTAGATGTCCCCCTTTCTGAGTACCAAGAGTAATCAAAACAAAACAGTGGTTTGTTCAGTTTTTAGAGGTTTTGAGTGTGGCTGGGTATTTTCTCCTTTTATGTATCTATAACACTGCCTTAATGGTATTCAGACAACACCTTTGCTTATTTACACTGAACCACACAAAGCTGCCATACTGGTACTCTTGCTTGTGAATTTATATGGAAACCTGGCGTTGGTGAATCAGACGGGTGTCTAGGGAGGTGGAGTAAGATTTTTCATGATTCACTCCTTTAGATTTCATTAAGGCAAAAGGTTTTGCATTAGTAAGTGGCGTGACCGTTTTATTTGGCGTTGACTTGAGACTTCACCTCAGCTAATACAAGTTAATGAACTGTATCGACTGTTTGTAGTGTGGTGTTTTTCTAAAGAATGTGAACAAAAATATTGCTTACTGTGTCACTATTTGGTATAGCTTGTCTATGCTCTAATTTTGTTGACTGATTTATTAGTGTGTTAATTAGCACGGATTAGCAGGCACCTATGTCTGTGCTGTGCACTTTCCTGACCTAGTGTAAGGTAAGTACTTTGAGTTTCCTCTTCTCTTCTAAATGTGCTCACTTCTGGGTCCAAAAAGCTTCAACATGCAGGTCCACACACACCAGTAGGTGATGTCACACATTAATTTTTAATATGTGGGGTGTCATTAAGTCAGCAAATTTGATTCAAATTGGACAAAAAGTACTGTGCAAAAGTCTTCAGCCACCCCTCATTGCTTTGTATTCTTCTTCCAAGTAGCCGGACCTTCTTGTAATGTTTAAAGTGGTATTGAGAGATAGTTCTCCAGGCTTTCTTTTGGCTGCTTTTGCCACTCACTTCCATTCCAGTCCTTGTACCAGACGATTTTCCCAGGAATTGTTTATATTTTTTTATTTTAAATCCACTTAACACTAACAAATGAATCATTCAAGAATAAAAAGGCTCCTAACTCAAGTGCTGAACCTGTGCTGTGTCCACATATAATAGACAACTTAGCAAAGAACCAATTTGCAATTGTATCTTTAGGCACTTTAACACCAGCCTGTCAAGAAATGAATTAGTTCTCATTTCTTAGTTGAATCCATGAAAAATGCCAAACATAACACAGTTTGACAAGCATAACATAGTATTTTTGTAACGCAAGGTGATTCCCAAGGCGCTATTAGCTGAAAACCTGGCAGATCTAAGCATACTAAATAAAAAATAAGGAAACTGGACAAGTGGAGGACAAAAGAAGCAACAGCCTTTAAAAATGTATCTATAGCTGATGAACAGCATCCAAAAATCGCATCCTTAAGAAATCAGGAGAAATCCAGGAGAAATCCACCAAAGACAGGATCAGATAGATGCATCTGGCACTTCATCTGATCCATTTGCTGTTTACTGAAGCTTCATCAGAAACGGCCTCAGTGGGAGGGTGGCTGTCGAGAAGCCATTCATAAGGAAGGGAAGCAGGGAGAAAAGGCTGAGGTATGCTAAGTAACACAATAACTGGACTGAAAATCAGTGGCAACAGGTGTTATGGAGTGAAAAATCCAAATGTATACGTTTTGGTTCAGTTCATTGTCAAAAAGTATGAAGGAGGTCAGCAGAGATACAGCAGTGAGTGTCTACACACAGTGGACGCTTTGTTTGAGGCTGCATTTCAACCAGTCGTGTTGGAGACTGTGTCAACATGATGGAACTATGACAAGTACCATCAGATTTTGAGCTACCATGCAATACCATCTGAAGACCATCAAATGTCTGCACATTCCTGTACTGTAGTTGAAGTCTGTGTTTTATTGTGTTCATGTATTTTTTTCTCATTGCAGCATTGTATGTGTCAGGCAGTCACGTGATTTTGCGTTAAGTGTGCAGCAGAGATTCAAATAAAGGTGAGTTTAAGTATAAGGTGCTGTGTAGCCACTTTCAGGTTTTGAATTGTGGCCACAGCGACTAATTGTTTATATACGTGCTGGTTTTGTTGCAGATAAGAGCTTCTTTGATAACTTGAGACTGAGACTGTGGTAACAAGCTTTTTGTGAGGTCTCAGGCGTTTCTCAGAGGGTGGGAGGGCTCTGGGGTTAGAGGTTCTGCCAGATATCTTGTCTCGTTTGATACAAGGGAGAGCCTGAGGGCCAGGGAGTGAGCATGCAGGAGATCAAAGGACAGACTAATTGTTTCTGACTGCCCAGAGACACACGACTGATTGCTCTGTTACAGTTGTTGAATTTCACACACAGCTGAGAGGAAACCGACTGTGCTGGTCGCTATTAGAATAAAATAAAACATACGCTGCTGTCATGACGATGGCAACGAATCAAGACACAAAACAAGGTACATTAAAAGCTGACCCATTGCTTCCACCTTAAATTTTATTAGTTGTTTTTTGTGTTATAATTTAGCAAAGCAAACATCAAAGTATGAAGGCATCATTTCTAAGAACTGTAATTTCTCTGATCTTTAGTATGGCACCACTGAAAATAATTAATGACTCATACCAACATTTGAAACAAACCAAAACCCCTTTTTTAAAAATTAAAGAAAGGAAAAAAAAACAGGTGTTAGCCATTACATGTACTTAAAAATACAAATCATCTGCAAGCAATACACAACCAAGAACTCATACATCTCCTCCTCAGGTCTGTGATTGTGATGGTTTTTTTGTAATTTGATATGAAATAAGGCAGATTCATTCGATACAATTATAGACAATCTGGTAAGAAGACAAGCGAAAGCGAAGAAGACTGCAATTCTTGTTTATGTAGGTGAAGTTCAAAGCAATTTCCTGGCATGCACTGGAAATGGCAAAGAAAAAGGAAAGGGGAGGGAGGGGAAATTAAAAAGAAGACTCAAATCGATTTGTTGAAAAGACACTCACATCCTCGTTTATGTGCACGGGCGTTAATGAACAGTTTCCTGGTTAAAATGAGTAAAGCTGCAGTCACGGCAGCAGCGGAGATGAGACTTGATTAGTGATGTTCAGATGAAAGGCCTGGCAAGCGGCACGTCGCCTCACAGACCGCAACGCGAATCGGGGCATTGGCCGATCTGACTAAAGAATGGAAATCGAAGCTGCGGCGGTGTGTGAGGAGACGTGGCAGGTGTCAGTGTGTCGCACTCCAAAGCAGATTACAAATGCAGGCTGTCGTCCCACTACCGAGCGCCATCGTGACTGTACTGGTGGCGTCAGTAAAAACTAAAAAGGATGGTTGATGTTTAGCATCACCCAGCCGGGAGTGTCAACATGTAGGAGCTGTGGCTGTTGTCCAATGACAGCTTCGCCATGCTCTCACAGTGGGTTTATCAAATAGCAAGACTTGAACCTGGTTTATCTCATTGCACCCTTCGGGCAGAATGATGTATGACTCTAACACACAGTGAGGTATGGCTCATCTTTTCTGGTTGATATGTTCAAGTCCTATAAGTAAGGTTTTGTACATACATATACATATAGTACATACATATTTCAGGGATGAATAGTTTAACCAAGAGAGGGGAGGGTAAGTAAAGTTGGGAATGTGAGCATCTTGTGAGTAACTGGTTTTCCTGGGCCAGTGTCAGAGCCCATACTGACATGGGCCAGGCTGACACCAGTGTGGCCTTCGCACAGTTTGCTGGCTGTCAGATGAGGCTGATTGTCTTCCCTTCAGCTGGTCAGTCTTTCTTCTCAGTGCCTGGATGGAAACAAATGACAAGACATTTCCTCAACACTCTGTCTTGGAGGCGTACTAGGAGCAACCCTTGAAGCTCTTTTCTAAACTGAACGTTTTTTTGGGGTTTTTTTTTGGCGTAATCAGAATCAGCATCAGCATCATCAGAGGTTAGTGGAAAAACCCAAAAACTGTTGGTCATCAAACCACGTCTTTATTGATATATACTGATCATCATTAAGGGTAAAGGGGAGGTCGTCAAATGTTGTCTTTATTGTGAAAAGAGTTCAAGATTTCTGGCTGTGGATTGCATTAGACTGTAAAGGAGTACATAAATACAAGTCAAATGAAACAAAAGCACTAATCTGTAAATGCCAGTAAACAGGGATGACACGTACTTTATAACAACTCAAAGCTTCGTCAAAATCCAGCTCAGTGATGCTCGAAAAATTGTGTGCGGCAGACAGAGACATCGAGGCAGATCCGTTTCCTCTGTTCCCATTTCACCGCAAATGACGTGATTTTTGTGTTTGAAGATAAAACAACACATCAACTTTGCTCTAAAAATGTCATACAGTAAGTTTTGATGTTGTACTCTGGCTAATTTTAACGGCACACTATGAACTAACCATCTCCCTCGCACACAGTCCCACCCTGATGCACTCGGTTGTCCAGCAACAGGCTTTTTTTCCCCCTTTTCCTGGCTGCTTTGTCTGGCATTGTTTAAGCTCTCTCCTTTCTACACCAACCCACCTACCTCTGCCAAGTTATTTCATATGCTGCTTCCCTGTCCTATTTATTCAACCCCAACAATCTGTTCGTAGCAGTTGCTTAAATGAATTTTTTCTACCTGGAAACTATACGATGCCCAAATCCGAAAGCCATTTTTTTCTTTTTTGGCTCATCGCTTCTTTGGACCCACACAGAGAACAAGCGTGTTCACAGAAATTAATAGCACCCTCCATAGATGACTACATTCAAATTATATGCTGTCTTATTAGCCTAAATCTCAACGAAGACCTGAGGATAAGACCAGTGTAGTATCCTTATCAGATATGATTTATTGGCATTATTATTACCCCTACAGTCTGTTTTGGCTGCATGTTAAAACAATATGCTTTGCACACTTGATTTATTAAATGCCCAATAGTTGAGGGTGCAGGTAATTCATCATACTCAATCTCCAAAGACGTGCCGACGCGCATATACTAAAATATCAGGGTTATAGTTGCAGACCTGAAATGGGTACAGAGGATTTACAAATGCATTTGGCCCTGAAGGAACACGTACTGCCGGCTGCCTGCCCCTACAGAGACAAGGAGATGGAGACAGACGGGGAGGGGGAATGGAGACAAGTAGGGTGAAGCTGGGTAACACTTGGCTGTGCGCAGCGGAGGATTCTCGAAAAGAAGTGAATTTTAATTCAGCAGCTGTGGCCACTAATAAGAATCCACTTATAGAGATGTGTGTGACATCAGTGTGAGCCAGTAAGCGGGTGTGAGTGCTTCTTTCAAGCTTTTACCTTTGGACTGAGTTAGAGTTGAATCAGCTTGTTCCGAGTCCTCGACAGGATCGTTCGTCTCTCCTAGAAGGGAGTAAAAGAAAGGAGAGCGGGGAAATATTACAAGAGGCCATGAAAATCAGGCAGCCCTTCCCACTTTTCTGTGCCAAGAAGCATCAATATACCTAAACAAGCGCTGCCTCACCAAGCTTGTGAGCCTGAGTTCGGTTTGTAGTTACAGTGGAGCTAAGAGAGACGGCTTCAGATCAGGACTGAAGATTATGCGAACATCTCATAATGATTTTTTTTACATGTGAATTCATTAAAAAACCGACTTCTGATGCTGTCTGCAGCTTCCCAGCTCTAAAATTTAAATGCATCTTTTATATAATCAAAGGCTAATATGTACTGTGTTGTGAAAAAAGGGAAGAAATTGAGGAAGGGATGTGGCTGTCAGGCTGTTAGGGAGTCTCTACTCTGAAAACGCATAATCTCGGCTCACCTCCACTGCTGGTGCCAGTGTCGTTCGTCTGAGAATCTGTAACATGGAGAACACACAAATACGCACATGTTAGCTATTCTAAAAGTCGATTCGTGCACGCGGATACGGTTAAACAGACTCAAATTTGGGTAAACGCAGCCATTATTCAGGATTATTCAGCGACTCTTTGTGCTTTTGTCAAAATGCTTTATGACCAACAGAGTCGATCATCCTGGAACTAGTCCAGGATTTCATGAGCAAACATTTCCATTTATCCTGATGCTTCAACTCTCAAGCCTGGAATTTCAGCGCCCTCCTGAAGTGCAACACTTCAAAACGGAACAAAACAAAATCTGAGAAGGGAGAGAGATGCATTCAAAATTAATTACAAACCACCGTTCCCATAAGGCAGCTTGAGACCCCCCCAACATCCACCCACCACACACACACAGACGCCCCCAACCCTCCTCTACACGCTTCCCTCTCCCCGTCTATCCTCCCCGTTACCTCTGTAGTCGCACAACTCCTTCGTAGTCACTCCCAGAGCAAACCTTCGCGCTCCCCCCTTTCGCAACAGCAATCAACCAAACAAAGCAGACCATAAAAATAACCACACTCCCCAGGCAGTCTGGTGATGATGTAAACAAATACAACTGCTTCGGGATGATAGAAGCAACCATGGAGTCTAAGGCTGCTCCGGTGTTCTGTATGTTCAGAGGAACAAGGCTGCGGTTGAGGTCATTATACACTCACGGTTGTAATTGCAGGTATCTAAGGTCCTCAAAGCGAGATGAAAGTTTGTGCATTGCACAATAGCTTTCCCTCGCTGGCTGTCTCACTAGGACTCTGTCAGCTGTGTAGAAAATCCATTATACTGCTTCTTCAGTATAAAACTGATTTAATCTGTTGCAACATATTGGGATAAATTTCTCCTCTCCAAGACACCACCGGGACTCAAGGACTGCAGAAAAGCAGGAAGGATGAAGCAACAACAATATCCCCCTGCTTTCTTTTACCGTTTGATCTGTGGCATGGAAACGGCCTTGGAATTATATTATGTCCTTTTTATCTTCTGGTTATTTATAACTTGGATGTTATTTTTTATTGCTTTGGCACAATGCCTGTGATTTCTATCAGTAATAACGTAATTATACTTAGGAGCATAATTGATGTGGGAAAATAGTAACGCACGCACCATATGTAGACTACAAATCTTGATTCGTTTGTGCTTGCCAGCAGTGCGACAAGTGCGCTTCAAACTGTTTTTTGTCTCCTCCAAGTAGTAATTGGTTTAAATTATCTGGCTTAAATGAACTTATTTAAAACTTAATTTGAATTTTTTGCCAGCCTGTCCCCAGATCCCAGACGTGACTTTAAGTAAAACGCTATCAGAACCAACCAAAATGACTCATCCAGATGAAAAATAACCAGAAAAGGAAAGCAGCTCTAAATAACCCAGAATTTCCCTTTAATGTCTTCTGGCTTATTATAAATTAATCAAAGAAGCAGATTTTCCTGCTGTAATAGACTAAACTGACAGGAAGCATGACACGCACATTGTGCCAGATGTGTTTTGGATGTGTTACCCGTATGGCATCAATAGTGAAGTAATTAATTATGCATACGCATCAAATGATATGCCGTTCATTAACGCTTTTCCACATAATCTCTATGTGCATTAAAGCTGATGGCGAGACATGGGAAATGTGCCCGACACTGGAATACAGCCTCCGTCGTATGAACTAGCTTAGCGTGTCTACGCGTAGCAGCAGGAGCTCACTGAAGCAGCGGCCTCATTCCAGATGCTCCTTTTTTGTTCTCTCCTAGGTAATGACAACACGGTCTTGGAGCTTGGGTAGCATCCTCCTCCCCTTTCGATACCCAACACTGATCAAAACGAAGGAAAAAAAAGTTCAGATTTTCAGATGATTGTGGCTTCAGCTTCTTTCTGACTGAAGCTTGGAGGGAACAGCAGCATTGGTTTCTCTCGTTCTCTAATTTGACTCCTGTGTGCTGACAGTGAAAGGGCTATCATTTAGAGGAGCATCAGAGGGTGCTGTGGTAAACACATAAACAAGATTTTTTTTTGGGGGGGAGAAGAAAAATGGGCCTCTGGTGAAGGAGAAGCACAGTCCACAGAGGGCAGATAAGAAAAATAGAAGAAAAACAGAGTGAATTGACTACTCCCTCAGCGGGGAAAGTGGACAGCTTACAGCAATGTTTTTTAATACCAAGGACTTGAGGGGTCCTTGATGGTGACCCCTAGCCTCCATGCTGGTATGTAAATTACGAGCATTCAGCCCTGGTTACAGAATTTGTATGTACATGGGTTAATGTGAGTCTACAGAAAGAGGGCAAAATAATTGAGAGCTGGTGACTGTGCTGGCCTCTCTGCTGATTGCTTATCAGCTGACTTCTTCCACTCGAAATTCTTCGTGCATAGCTTGGAGCTGCGCTTTGGGTCGTTGTCTTGTTGTAGGAGGAAATTGGTCTTTTTCTTTGTACGCTGGTTTGAAGGCCAGGACGCAGGAGTCACCTTTTCAATTTTGACACCGAGGCTGGTGTTTTGCTGCTGCCATTTATTAAAATTGCCAGTTGAGGACCTGTTTCGTAAAACAGAGATTCTAATGTACTTGTCCTCTCGTACACTTGCGCAACAAGGTCTCTTAATTCTCTTTCAGCTCTACTAAAAGCCACTTTGTGTTGTTTTGTGAAGAAAGCAGAACACTTCAGGGCTGCGAGAGATCAGATTTTTACTTTCGAACGATCACGGCCACGAGGCTCATTCACGATAACATTATCATAGGAATAATTCAAATACTTCTATAACCTTATTTACTGTCTGTCTGTCAGCTTGTTAGCAAATTTAGTTAATTTTTGCAACAACGCATGAACAAATCTTAAAATGTAAAGATTTCACAACTTATAGAAGCCAAAGATTTCTGCCAGTTATGCTCCAATCTTACGGGTAAAGATAATGAAATCCATAATTTTAGTATGTTTTATGTTTTATGATGTTTTTATTACAACACACTGACATCTCTTGTGTTTTTTCTCTAATCCCAGACACCGAACTAGACAAATGCACTGCTTCTTTAATCAGCACAGCAGTTTTCAGATGTGCTGTCATAACTGGAATTACTGATCAATTATGCATGAAAGACTTTACATTAGGTGGCAAAATCTGCCATCCCAACAGATGAGCGACCCCAAATTTATGAGTGAGGGCGTGCAAAAGAGAGACTCGACTTCACTGAGACCGGCAAACTTGGATGAGGTGACTGGTAATGAGATTTTCCAAAAGGGTTTTTGATCTGATTCCACATATTTGAACTGTAATCAGTTATTATCGGTCATGATATCATCGTGTTTTGGTGAAGACGAAGGAGACGGAGATCAAGCCGGACTAATTTAGAGATGGGCAGAGGTCACCCGGAATATCAGAAACATTTCAAACGTTAACTAACTTTTAAGTTCTTTAACATTTTTTTCTGTCATTTCAGCCTTTTAGAAGTTCAGTTAAAAACATCCTGGAGAGAAAACCATCAAGAAGGAGGAAAACTGCATGCGCTCACATTTCCACACATGAGAGAAGGGAGAGGAAGGAAGAGAGTTGGGCATAAGTCACCCTCGCATGCAGACAAGCAGAAAATTACATCCCCCCACCTTCCATTCATTTATTAGACAAGCGGTAGTTAGCGTTTTGTTGGTCAGCATTAGTATACCGCAGCACAATATTCAGTGACGACAGCAAGTGTGTTTGAACTGCAGCAGCGACGAGTTAAAATGTGAAAACAATGTTTGAATAGGAGACGGATTTTTGATTAGCTGTAGCTTTTGTGTGATAAGTGTACTCATCATTGTTAAATGGTGTTTGTCATGACCACCAGCATTTCTGCTTTTACGCAACTTTTAATGGTCTTGTCATTCCAACTCAGCCGGCTCGCAAGGGAGGCAGTCCCCATGAGTCACCCACATAGCAGCATGGGAACCGTCTCTGTTTAATGTTCCAGACAGGAGCCGTGAGCAGAACAGGAGGTTCCCTTTGTCCTTTAGCCACAGGACATCTCACAGTCTTTTTTAATCTCGTCATCTTGAGCAGTTAAAAAAAAAAATGAAAGAGAAAAGAAAAGAAATCGATCGAGGTGTAGAAGTGTCTGCGCTCTACAGTGTCAGTTCCCTTAGGAGAATTTCTTCTGTTCATTTGATCCTTAAAGCATGGCATGGCAGGCTGGTCTGTTGTGTCTGAAAACATCTCGGAGCTTTGATCCCAAGCAGATCACACAGGTGTCCAGCTGCTTCCACTCTAACAATGAACATGAGCCATGGCGATATCAGTCTAGGAACAACTGAAAGCCATCAGCACATGAACGGTTCACTAGAGAATGCGCGACGTCTTGCACCGAGTGCATTAAGTACTTCTATTTTGCCTGAGTTCAGTCTGTTGTTTGGAGCTTTTGTGATGCAGTTGGAGGGCCACGGCTTGTTCAATGGCACGTTATCTTGAGAGAAAAAAGAAGGAAAATGTCAAGGTCGATGCCAGTATCTGTCGGTGCTCTATTCTTTTCAGGGGGATGAGAGGAAAATTATTTAAACTGGGTGGTCTATGGGGGACTCGGGACTGGTCTGTCCTGGGTTATGTATATTTAACAAGTATCAAAGAGTCCCTCATTGAACTTTGCATGGGCTAATAGCTTTGGGTCTGATATGCCTACTGCAAAGATAATTAAAGACATCCCTGCTCAGGCAAAACAAGAATGGGTGGAGCTCAACAAGTGCCCAACCAAAAGAACTAATGAGCTGGTAAATGTGGAAAGCAACCCATTTTCATATGTTAATTTTAAGTTTGTAGTACATGCTTGTGGAAATAGCTTAGCTGCATGAGCTGCCACTCTCAAAGCAGTAAAAAGAGGAGGGGATTTTGTAAAGGGAGGCAGTAGGGGGTGATGGTGGTGCTGGAGGCAGCATTTGATAGCTAGAGTTTTCTCTTCTACGAGATGGAACACTGTCTGACAATCTGAGCCAATTAAAGAGCATTGAGCTGTGACCTGCGGGCTAGGGAGATGAAAACAAGCCTGTTCAGTAAACACTGACCGCCCCTCTCTACTGCTATCCTCCTGAAAAGCCAAGAGTCTTCATTAATATTCTGCCTTTCTTCTCCCCAAGAAAAGGCCAAGGGGTTGTGGACACTAAGTAGCATTGTGCTCCCCTGCGGGTTTGGGTAACCTTGTAGTGGTGGCTGCGGTGGGGCGGCTCAGAGTTGTGTCAGGGTCCTCTAAACAGACTGAAAAGGCCCAAACTCATTACAGAGGCCTGGGCCATGCTTGACAAGATGAGAAAACACAAAGTACTCCGAATGAGTGAAAAGAGAACAGGACACCATCTGCTTTGGGGTTAAGCTACTACTCGGGGAGAAGTGAAGATGATTAAAAGGCAGCCAGCAATGGCAAGAGAAGAAGGGGGTTCAGATATGCTACAAAAATGACCAGTGGCAATCCTTTGATAATGCAAAGGGTTTGAAAGAAACACGAAAGCCAGTAAAAATGTTGTCTCCATTGGCAAAGTCTCTCCTTAATCTCTCTTTTTAGTCTTTTTCTATTACCCATTTCGTCCAAGGTAGTGTGAGAAAGTCACCACCGTCTGTCAGAAGACAACAGAGTGGATTTTTTTTAAAAAGAGCCAGAACACTGTGATGCAAAGAGATGAAAGGAATAAGTGAATAACTGATTAAGTAAAGAAGTAAGAGAGGGAGACAACACAAAAATAGACACGGAAGGGAAAAATGCAAAAAAGGCCTCCCCCTGTGTGACCTACATACCTGCTAAACCTGCTGTCAGTGGTGGCCTGCTCCTCTCTCATCACTCACTGAATTACTTTACATAATCTTTAGACTCTCCCTGTGCTGCTAAAGGGCCTGCTGCAGGTAGATGCCCGCTGCTGTTTTCAATACCTATTGTGGTTTACTATATCAAGACACAGACGGTCTTGCAGGGGGAGAGATGAATCCGGCGCTAGGTGATCCGGCTAACCCCTGTGATACATTAAAATGGGACACGTCACGTCTGAGCGAGGTGTGGAAGAGGCATGTTTGCAGAGGATGGCCCGGGTGTGTGTGTGTGTTGCCGTCTTTGCAGTTATGCATTGACTTGCAGTTATGAAGTGATGCCTCTTCTGGGCAGCTCAAGGTTTTCCTTATGGATTGGACTGGTCAATATAATCAAAGTGCTTGTCTAGACTGCAGAGAAAACAGAAGCCCGGGCAGAGCAGCTGTTTATCACCGAAAGGTCAGAAAAGGAGCAGCTTGATTGGCGAACCTCATTAAAAGCACCACGTATATTTCAGCAGTGGACATGGACGTAACGGAGACATCATGATAAAGGATGAAGCTGTTCACCCTCTTTCTCTGCAGATATATTTTCAGTGATACATTTTAATGACATAGCATGACGGCAAAAAACTGTATGGTACTGAAGTTGAAACTAATGAAGCAAGCGAACATTTTGTTCTCAGAGTTGATGTGGTAGAAGCAGGAAAAATGGGTGAGCGTTAGGGTATGAGTGAGTCTGACTAGAGCCAGACTGTGATGGCCAGACGACTGGGTCAGAGCGTCTCCTAAACTGCAGTAATCAGTATCTATCAAAACTGGTCCAAAGAAATTACAGTGGTGAACCACCGACATGGTCATTGGTCAGAAATGGCCATGTGGTCCAAACAGACGAGCTACTGTAGTTCAAACTGATGAAAAGTTTAAAAATAAAGTGCATCACAGCTGGTTGTGTGTTAGACTGCATAGCCGTAGAACAGTCAGGGTGCCCATGTGGACCCTGCCCGCCCAACTAAAGCGCCAAAAATTGGCACATGAGCATCAGAACTGAGCTTGACAATAGAAGACAATATTGGGCTGATGTTATATATAGTATAATGTTGGACTGCAGCTAATGAATATTTAAATTTTCAGTAAATCAGTTCATTATATTCTATAAAAACTGTAGACATCAAGTCTCCCATCAAGTCTTCCTCTCCCCCTCCAGGAGACAGGGAACCCATACAGAGATCACTCATCATCACTCAAACAGCGTCTTTTGTGTCTGTGTGTATTTTATAATACGTGTGCCTCGGTGACTGTGACTAAAATATGTTCCAGACATTTCAAAAACACATTTGTTGCCTCTCTTCTGGCTGACAAATTCTCTCTCTGCTGAGAGTTGATTCATTTGCCGTTTTTGTGAACCAAACAGTGGGTGGGGACGGGATAAGAGAACTGATCAAAAGAGGAGCTTCAAAGAAGAAGAGAAAAAGTGTAGCCTGTTGGATGAGGCCCCCTCTCTTTGAAGCCAGCTTCTGGGCCAAAGGTGGCCAACGTAATGGACACTAGACAGTGTGTGCTGCTCTCCATCTCCAACTAAATGACCAGCGTTCTGTGTTTCTCCACAATGCAAAATGATCCAGGCTGCTATGTGGGAAATATATGAACTGTTTAGGTGTTCAAATACAGAATATTTAGCTGCACACTGCTAGGTAGTAGAGTCAGTTGTTTCATGTGTCACCATGGCAACATCAAGGCTGTACCTAGCCATGTTCATCAGTTTTTAGTGCCCCTCGACAACAGTGCTTTTTTTGGTTGCTACTAACAGTTTTTCTGTATATTTGCAGCACGTTCCAGTATGTGGTTCGCTTTTCACACTTTGCAGCATAAATGATGCGCAATGGGCTGTCACATTAGTGAAGATGGTTCGTTTATTTCTCTGTGTTTGTGGAGTTGCAGTGCATTCAAAGCTCTCAGTGCCACTGTAAGACGGCTGTATCCTCAGCCTTGACAGGAAAGTGTTTACTGAGGTCACGGATAAAAGGAGCAGGAGGGATGTTTTCCTGTATATGTATACTTTTTTTTTTGCAGCCAGAGGAGTCACTGCCTATCGGTCATTAGAAAGAAGGTTCAAGATGCTTCTGTGTTGGCATTACGATTCTGACTAGAGGGTTGTGCTATGAAACGACGCGAAAGAGTTAACAAGCTACGTGGAGCGAGCTTCAAGTCAGAAGCGCCACAGTAGCTCTCTTTAACCTGGCTAAATCGCCATGGTAACTCGTAGGGCTGGGCCATATTATACCGTTCACGGTAATACCGGTATAATGTTAGGCAACGATAGGAAAATGATATATCGCGATAGAATATGAGTAAAACGCGCATGCGCAGTACCTTTGTTTTCATACGCACATGGCCGATTGTTGAGTGAAACAGATGAACCAGAATTGGTTTGTAAAAATGGTGCAACTTCAGTGATGTGGAACTGGATTGGTGTTTGTCCGTCAGATACACGACAAAGCACATTTTTTGCAGAACATGCAAGCGGCCGTTGTTATTGTCGTATTTGTCGGACTAAGATGCTCTTAAATCTGGGAGTAATCTGGGTCCTAAACTCCGTATCTTCAGGCCAAACGAACACTGCAGCATCACTGAGAGTTAAAAACTGTCTCAATTCTTTCATCTTTAATAAAACGATCAGCATTGCTGCTTAACCAGGTGAAACTATGAAGTTTAACTTCCAGGCATCCATGAAAATAAAATTTATTACATTTAACGGAGTTAGAAGTTAGCAGGAAGCTAGCGGAAGTTAGCTTGCTAGTTTCCCTAGTTACCTAAGCATGATATTGCATGTTCTGACTGAGAGATTTCTGAAAAAATTCAAACGTACAGCTCTGCTATCACTTCCAACATAAATGAAGACAGGAAACTAAACAGCAGTGACGTTTGTAGGGTTACTGAAGTTGGGCTAGCTGGTATATAATGATGTGCTACCTGATCGCTAGCGACACAGCTCTGTTAGCATAACATAAACAGTGAAGCTGGAGGATGAACACTAACACTTTTCCACTTATAAAAGTTAACGTTAAAGTTCCTGATAATTAGAGACAAATGCAATCACATGGCAGGATGCTGTAAACGGACCAAACTTCAGTCAGGAGAACAACTGAGATAATCCTTCCACAATACGAGGTTAGTCATTAATATACTGCAACAACATGGGAATAGAGCAGAATTCATTCATTAATAAATCAATGGTACAGAAGTGGAGGAAGCAAGAAGAATGAGTTTAATAAAGTTTGATTTATCTGACTGCTTTGTTTCGCTTAATGTGTCTTATAATCCCGTGCACCTTATGGTCTGAAAAATACGTACTGCACACTGCAGTTTAATGTTGCAAAGCACCTCTTTTTAACTTCAGTGGATATTATACATGGTTATGCTCAGGACATGTCAGCCCATTTCTAGTGGAAATGCCTTTTGGTTAAACTTTCAGCAAGGAATTTGCATTTGCACTGTTACATTTTTATAAAGCTTTAATGTACATAAAAACCAGCTTCTTGTTTAAGTGAAAATAAATGGAAGGTTGTCTTTTTGCGCTAGTAATGTTGTGGAGTTGTATTTTGTCTCGCATCAATTATATCGTCAGTTATATCGTTATCGCAAATGTTCAAATATATATCGTGATAAATATTTTTGGCGATGCGAACTGTGTGTGAGCAGCTTAAAGACGAAGTTAACTGCTGGTTCCATTATCGGTCTAAATGAACTGGATATGAACATGCTACACTTTTTCAGTGGGGATTTCACGATGAAGCTTCAGAAACGTTTGTGTTTTTATCTCTGTTATGTTTATTTGATACAGAGTAACCCAAAATTGCCAAAGTACATCAAAAGCAGGAGTCAAACTGATTTTAATAATAAGGAGAAAAGCTGAATTAATGTGACCACTCGGTACTCAGAAACAATGCCACAGCATGTGACTGGTAAAGCTGCTCACACTGAACTTTCACAGTCGGTATAAAAGGCTATAAAATATAAGTTTAGCCTAGTATCTTCATTTAGTGGCAGCCTGCTCCCCTAGGAGCCACACAGTGTTACAGTATACAATGTTATGCCAAAAGTTAATTGTGTGCTGACAACCCTTAGCCACAGGAAAGGCTGCGCTGCTCTCCAAAATTAGGTTTACATCACCAGTATCCCACTGTTCACAAAAGACCAAGACAAAGGGGTGCAATACAACCAATTAAGTAAAGCTTTTTTGCTTTTGTAGACAAAGGACCATAAATGCAAAGCGACATCAAACTCTAAGTGGAGTATACTAGTAACTGTGGGATAAATTCACTGGAACTTCGAGTCTCCGAGTGCGTTGGACTCAGAAGAGCCATTTAGGCTTGTTGTTGGTCTCTACCACTCAAGCTGCTACAATAAGGAAGTAAAATACATAGAAATCAATATCCCCCCAAATAAACCTTCCTAACAAGAAAATGCAACCAATTCTCCAGACGGTTGTTAGAAGGGGATTTTTTTGAACCTCTATTTGAAACTTTTTTTGTTATTGTTTGTGAAGTGGCGAGAGCTGGATTGTGTGCATGTTCTTGGGCACCATATGGTACTCATGGATGCAGCTGGGCTTTTTGATCATAACATCGCATACAGTAAGCTGTGAGTGGTTGTGGCGAAGCCACAGTGCTAAATAAAGCAGTCACGGCCATCAATACGGCATGTTCAAAACATCCCGGCCACCAGGGCAGCGGGGAAAAAAATACACATTTGGTGCTTGCAGTTTGTGACATGAAGGCATTCAAATAACAAGTGAAAACTTGGATAATTATGATGAAGTTGCGTTTTCTTTAGTTGTTGTGATGCTTTAAACAACAGAACAAGTCTGAGCAGTGAAAAGGAATCAAAGAAAAAAGGGACAGAGGAGCAGGGGGGATGTAAGCTCTGTATTTTTGTAATGGGGCCTTGTCTCTGCTGTGTTGAGGCTAAAATGTTTGTGATAACCTGCTGGGTATGTCTCTCTGTCTCCCCTGCAAGCTTCCTTCTGCTTGGCTTTAGTATCCCATTACAGTCTGTCCCTTATTTGTTCGTCTGGTCTGCACCCAGCCACCCCGCTAAAGTAGCCTCCTTCCATAGTCAAGGAGCTCCTTTCAACCCTGTTCAGCCTCTGCCAGAGGCCAGCTTAATCAAAGGTAGGAAAATTTTAGGATCACTTACATATAGAAGATTCTGGCTTCCTTAATTGCAAGGTTTCCTGAGCAATGTTTTCAAGGAATATATTGAGCAAGTCTAATGCTCACATACTAAATTGACAAGCACGTAACAATAAATATAATCAGAGAGCACAAAAATAAATAAAACATTTGCAATCTATTACATGCAAAAGCTCCTCGTAGGTAAAGCCAGCTAAAAACCTGATAAGAAATTATGGACGAGCTGCTGTTTATTCAGTGACATTGAACCTTTGCAGCCATTAAATCTTACCTTTGGAGCTAAGACAATAGCTATCGACTACTGTAGGAAAATCATGCTGCATGAAGGAAAAACAATCTCTGCTCACAATTCAGATTTATTTATTCCTAGCTTTAGGCAAAGAGTCTTATTTTAATTTATGAGTGTTCCAGGAGCTCACTGAAGCGGGTGCCCACTCTCACAAGTCACCAGAACAAGGCTTGCTGAACAGATCCTCCAAACACAATAACAATCTAGCCCCGCGATTTTCATTCTAAAGTGTGTTATGAATATTCATAAATATAGGCTGCTTAGGCTTTGATTCAGTATGTGGAGCCTTTATAGCATTTCTCCTATCAGGCAAAGAATCGTATTTCTCGTGCAAGATGATGTGTGTGTGTAGATATACATATATATTACTGTGCCTTCCTCCATATATATCTCTTCCTCGCACAGATACTCAAGATCAAAACCCATAATATAATCTTCACTTCAGTTATTGCTTTTAGATGCTTATAAAGTTGCATTGAGGTCAGACAGATATAGATATATAGTTAAGAACAGGAGGACTTGAACCGAGCAACATATTTACAGTATACAAACAGGCGAGAAAGATAAACACGAGATGGACGTAGTTGGTAATACGAAGTGATAAAACCTGACTCACTGAATAAATTATTACATTAACAAGTTACAAAGATGACGACAGTGAAAACGAACAACACAAAACTGTTTTATTCAGCTTTGCGATATTTAGTGTGATTCTTCTGGGACTGACATGCTTAGCTGTGATACACACTTCCATATGTGTAATATTGAGCTACGTGAGAGCTACGGGGTGTCAACCAACGTTGTTGGCAACTGGGAGACCACAGATATAAATGTGCAAGTGGAAAACAGGATGGCCTTTTAAGAAAATTGTAGAGACATACACAGTCTGTCTGTAATGAATCCTTCAATGTGAATAATAATATGAATATTGTAACCTGCTCATTATGAGGTTAATCAGCGTGGCCTCCTGGTATGAATGTTTAAAAGACTAGAAAATACCAAGTGGGTAATTTTTAAGTAAGGATGCATCCACAACCTCAGGAACAGTGTAGCTCTTTGATGTCTGCTACAGTTACTGCAAATCCTGCTCTGTGGTCAATAAAATGATGTACACAACGGAACAATTATCCCAGCAACAAATTAGAAAGCTTTACTCAACAAGAGCCAACGAGTCTTCCTTTCTCAACTGATTTTTTCCCTTGATTTTGTGATTAGGGGCATCCGAGTTATCTTTAATCTTGGATACTGATAGCAAATTGGCAACCATGGTTTCATCTTAACTCGTTAATGTTCAGACTGAAGTTTAGAGTTTTAATTTGCAATGCTTTAAAGCACTAGTTAAGCTCAACATGGCGTACGAATCCAGTCAATGTTTTGAAATTATAGGGTTACTACGCAGGTTAGAAAGTGTTTAAAAAATTCACGCAATTAACAACCAGATACATGGAGCTAAGAATTGTTTAAAAAAGATTTTGTAATACATTTGGGGAAGAAATATTAAACAATGTAGCTCCGTGGCCATCAGTTTTCATGCATTTTTATGGGATTCGTGGTAATTACCTCTCTGTTTCTTTTTGTTTTTCAATCACAAACTCAAACGCACATACACACACGCACCGAGCCCAAAGCCAGATGCTTGTTTACAAGTGCCTTTGGTCTTTGAAGTGCAAGTAAAGGTGTATTTTTGCTACTGTCAGTCTTCCTGGCAGGCGGCGAGGTAAGTCAGATATGGCAAATTCTTGTAAAAACAGACTTTTGGAGATGATTGAATTAGTAATGTTAGCTCACACTAAGAGGGCACATAATGGGAAATGGCAAGGCAAGATCACTGGTAAAAAACACATGTATATATATATAATTAACCATATTCCAATGATTTTGATCCTACGGATACACATTTGAGATTAGTGCATGCAGCCAAGTTACCCAGGATTGCACAGACTGCCAGCCCAAATCCATTTTATGGCACGTTCAGACTTTATCCAGAATGGATTTAGAAAGTCTGGACAACAGACAACATTCTTGCAGTTTGGATCCAAGATACATTTGGGAGCGATTTCCAATCAGTTTCAGCCCATACGCTCTGGCCACTCAAAGATTTAGAAGGGCTTTTTGTTGCACTTGCAATGCAACACACAACAATGTCAAACTCAGAGCGACAGAGTGGCGCGGACCAGAATCCATGCTGCTACTGGACGAACACTATGGAGGACAACAACCCATTGAGGGAAGGAGGGATACGAAAATAAAAGTTGTCTGTGAATAATTTGGGAGATGTAGTCTTGCAAAGAAAGGCTGCACTGGAAAGCCAGGCAACCAGCATAAGTTATTAACTAGTTATAGGCAGTTTGAAAAGTAAGGAAAAATAATTCAGCTTATCAAAGATTAAAAGTTAAATAAGACACATAAATCCTTTCTTGGGGAAATGAGGCAAATATAAGATATGATAGATGTAACGTCTGTTTGACTGAATGGCAAGATAATCTTCAAAGGTATTTATGTACTCTAGAAATGCACAAATCTGTTACAAAACTTAACCGAGGTACGTTGTGCTTTCAGTTACTGCCTGATGTTTTGACAGAAGCAATCAATAAGTAACATGAAGAGGAACCTAATGTACAGAGTGGATATATAATGTCATGTCAGTGTTGAAAATCCAGCAGAAGGTCACACATGGAAGCTCAGAAGATCCCTGTATGCACACACACAGGCTTCACATACAGACATATGTGTGTATATGTGCAGCAACCTCATATTATATCCTCAAATTGTTTGATTTCTCATGCATTCGTCCCATCATTATGAACTATTATATTACCTCTTTCAGTGAAGCAGATTTAACCTTTACAGCCATGAGCAGGCAGCCTGATTACACTTATGTTTAATAAAAGGTTATTTGCTCTGGAATCATTTGGTCTTGTCTTGTGAATAGCTGGTTACGCATGGCTAAGCCAAGCTGTGTTGGTCTGCATGATATTCAATATCTCAGACTATTTGGGTTTGCACTCCGTCCAAGGCTGCTGCTCATCTATACCAAATGCAATCTGCCTGCAATCAGGAGTGGCACCACTGTTTACCGCCCGACTGTGCCACCACGCAGTATGTAGCCTATGGAAGCCTAGACGGTGACAGACAGTAGCGGGCTCAGGCAAGAGGCAGTCAACAGGGTGGAGTGAAGCTTTCCACTGAAGAAAATCCTGTAGAGTTTGAAGGCTATATTTCACTGGCTTTCAGGGAGAACGGAGAAGGCTATCTGAGACAGATCTATCAGGAAAGTTCACTCTCACCCTAAATTAATTGAATGTCAGTCAAGGAGAAAGTGAAATAGAGGCAAGAGAGTGACTGAGACCTTTGTGTTAGTAGAAGTGGGGTGGCTGGGGTTCCAAACTTTAGCCTTAACTTCTTAAAAGAATTACTCAGCCAGAGAAAAATGTGGTAACAAAGACAGATAATCTATTTGTGCAGAAACAAACTGCCTATGCTGAGAGAAGCCCGTAAGTGAATGGCTTCAAGAAGTTTAATAAATAACGGCTACATATATGGAAACTTTGCTAAAAAAGAGATGGCAACAAAGTAACTATAAAGTACAATTTCAGCAGATTACTTTAAGAGATTGTTTTCTTCTATAGTAAAGCATACTTAGTGGTTTCATTCTGGTTAACAACAACAATGTCTGAATACTTGACATAACAATCCTTTATTTTACATCTAGCCTTAATACACTTTCTTACTGCACATGAAAATATTTTAAATAAGTACACATATATAGAGCTTAAAGTACTATAAAATATACATTTGTTTTCTTAAAAAGTTCCATCTGTGGATTAGTATATACTCCTTACTCTTAGATAGTCTGGTTAGATGGTGCGCTTTTCTATAACAAGTACTTTTTTTCCTACACATGCTTTATTTGTGTCATTCACACTTTAATTAATGAGCCCAAAGGTGCTTTGGCATGCACACTGGAGAAGCCAGGGATTGAAGCACCAACCTTCTGATCAGTAGATGACCTGCTCTACCTGAGCCTAGCCATCCTAGCAGCAGGAGGGTATATGGATGACCACAAATAAACTAGAGTGCCCATGCTCACACTGATGAAGTACAAATAACCCAATGGTTTAGCCCATTGATCTGTTTTTCAGTTGTTTGGGACATCAGTGTTGGTTTATAGGACAAAGCAATAAGCCATGCAAGGCCCTGGATATAGACTCAACACTTTTCAAAGGATTTGTTGACACAAGACTCTCCTGCAAAGTCTCTTCTAATCCTAGCTTCTTGCTACGTTAAGCTATCTATTACACAAATCAGAAGCTTTAAAATGTTACTCCATACCAGACTCTGCTAGGAGAAAATAAGAGCACTATTGCATTACGAGTTAAATAGTACGTTTTTAGTAGTAGTAAAAACCAAAGGCTGTGATTTAGCATGCTACAATTATGATACACAGCATCATTGCTATGCAAGGTATGGGGATAAATATGCTGATACCATTAGTCTGCAGAGCAAGCCTGATTATTGGAGTGGCTGCAGTTACTCAAAGCGATACCAGCTAATCAAAGTGAGAAATAGACGGTTTGTCGCCGTCTTCACCAAGCTGACAGCTAAATACAGTCATTTTTATGACTGAAATGATCAGTTCAGGGAAAATCTGCCAAGTAAAGAACAATGCCGATTCCACACAGTCATAATAGTCACTGATAACTTTAGAATATGCTGTAATGTGATGCTGGCTGTTCTCAGCATCACCATCATGGCTGCTGGAGATGTGTTTGGCCACTTGTGGTTCCCTGCAGTCGTAACTTTCTATACTGATTGATGTTTCAGGTGGGCAGAAACTGATTCCAAGTATAAACTAGTGCTACTAACAGACCAACAAAAATACAAATTCAGTATGCAAGTATACAAGTGCATCACACTGGACCAGAAAAGCACATTCATACAAATCAAATCCAACAAATCAGATCTTACCTTCCATATTGTCGTCAGGATTTTCCACAACATTTACTTCCATTTGAGGAGCCTGCACTTCCTCTGTTAAGGAAAAGAAGCAGATGTTACACTACACTACTCTAACATGACACAAGAGTCTTCATTGGCCTGCAAAAAACCCCAGCTCAGCCTGTCTAGTCTTCAGTCAGAGCAGCTCTGTTAATATGCCTTAAAACATGCATGTGCTGTGGACCGTGAGGCTCGGTCTGCATACAGTTTAGATCCAAGACCTCCTCACTTGGGTCTGTTTCTTCTGTCTGTACAGCTGAGACGTTTGTGCATTTATTACCAGCTCTGTACTGTAACATTACATTACTGATAAAAAGAAAAAAAATCTTAAAATCTGTTTTTCCATTTAGTTATTTTAGTTTTTAGTTATTTTACTATACTACGTTTCATGAACTGAACTGATTTATTCATATCTTCCTGCCTAATACCCTGCGGATATTAAACTGTAATTTAAGAAACAACAGAAAAACAAGGAAATCATCATCATCAGAAATCATTTTTATCATCAACACTGAGTATCTCAGAGGTTTTGATGCGAATGGATAAAACACACAGCCAAACTGCTCTCTTGTACATACCTTTCTTCCCCTCTGTATTGTCGTTGGTACCAGTTTCTTGACCTTTGTTTTCATCGTGGGCGGGGCTTCCTTCATTGATATTTCCAGTCTCTTCATCGCCATCGGTCTCTTTATCGCCATCGGTGTCTTTATCCCCATCGGTGTCTTTATCCCCATCGGTGTCTTTATCCCCATCGGTGTCTTTATCGCCATCTTTCTTTTGAACTTCATTCTTACTGTCGCACTGTTCTGGGTTTTGCTCTGCGTTTGCTGGATCACCATCTAAAGGCACAAATAAATAAATGGCAGTGCATTTTGAAGGATTAATTCAGACACTGGGAGTCAAAGCTCTTACTATTAAATCTAGCTACATGTGGCACAAAACCAACCTGTGCTTCATTACTGCTGACAGAAATCTGTCAAACATATTCACACCAACAGGTAGCTCTTTGTCAGTTTAAATGGAAGTAACAGAAAAGAAGGAAACATCGTCAAAAGAGTTGGAATGGTGGAGGTTTTAAGGGTGTCTTTTGGGGGCGTGCAGCCAAAAAGAGTTTTTAACTTTTTAAAGAAAAGTCATCTATATTCAAAAATATGTACAGTATTAGTAGTCAAAGAACAAAATATGAGTGTAAAAAATAACACAAAGCTAAATGTGGATGAAAACAGTATCTGATGTAGATAAATTGGCTAATATTGGTTTTTGCACAAAGACTACATTTTTTACTAAGTAACCAAGACCACAGATTGAACATCATATTGATTTGTGGTGGCTGGATTTCACCTGCAGTACACACACACTTGAGAATGATGTAACAGCAGCATTTTTTTTTTTTTTTGCAGAATTATCTTGCAGGTGTTGTTTTAAATTGTATATTTTTGCTCTTCCAAGCTCCTAACTCTCTGTTTATGTCTCATGAGAAAGTAATTACATATCTCAGCTCTTGGATACCATCCCAGGGTAGCATTTGCTATAACTTGCTCATGGAATATCTACAAAATTCATGTTCAGAGAAGCTCTATCTGTCAAATCGCTGTCAATGGGATTGGATTTGAATAAAACAAAAACAGAGGAGAGACGAGGCGCTGCCAGTATGCAAATGCAGAATCTTAATTATATACCAGCAGCACAGAGGATATTCAGAAAAGAGAAATGGTTCTGGCTCAAAGTTAATAGTTGCTCCTTTAAAACACATTCACACACACACACAGTTCATTTGAGGCTCTTGCTGTCAGCACAATACAACACATCAGAGCCTCTGGATGTGTTATACATACACATTTAAAACAGTGTGTACTACTTATTTCTGCTCTGCTGACAAGATGGCTCAGGTTGGATTTAAAAAGGAAGAAATACTCTAAAAAGATCGAGCGACTGAGAAGCTGGATGTTGGTCAACTCTCATTGTGCGCTTCAATCAAATTCAATTCGATTCAATTTCACTTACATATTACCAAATCACATCAACAATGTGGTGTATATATTGTAAGGTAAAGACCCTGCAATAATACAGAGAAAACCCCAACAATCAAATGACCCCCTTTTAGCAAGCGCTTGGTGACAGTGGGAAGGAAAAATTCCTATTTTAACAGGAAGAAACCATCAGCAGAACTAAGCTGGTCGCAGCCATCTGCCGCGACCAGTTGGGGGTTATGGGAGGAAGACAGGACAAAAAACAAATAACACACTGTGGAGGAGACCCAGAGATTAATAATAAGTAATGATTAAAATTCTATTTGAGTGAGTGCTGGGTACAGTAATCTACGTACGTGTGGCTACGTCCACACGTACGGGATATTTTTGAAAAGCAGATTTTTCTATTTGCACCTTTCATCCACACGTAAACGGCGTTTTCGGTCACTGAAAACGGGGATTTTTAATAACTCCTGCCAGCGTGGAAATTTTCGAAAACTCCGTTTTTGCATTTCCGTGTGGACGAGAAAACCAGCGTCAAAGGTGTGCGCCTTTTTTGACGTCACAATGTGAGTCACGTTATTGTTTCGGTGAAATGGATTTCTGCAATGGCGGTCTTAGACAAAATGCCATTACTGTTAATTCTACTCTCTGCAGTGTTTAAATGCTTATATATAGACACAGTTTCTGTCCTTCCAGACTGTTCCGCTTCAATGCGCCATCTTTGTTTACTCTTTCCCACCCAGGCTTCTAGACTTCTGATTGGCCAACATTTCTACACGGTTAGGAATATCGCCACCTGTTGCTTTGGCATGTTCCTAGCAGCGGTTTCCTTCGTTTTTGCGTTTACGTGTGGACGGGATTTTTAAAAAAAAAAACGAAAACGGAAAATCTCCATTTTCAAAAATACCGGACGTAGCTTAAGTCTGCACCCAGACAACACGTAATTCCACCGTTGGACCCTTGATTTGTAACTGTACTTTACCTTGACTCTGACTCTCCATCTCCACATCTTGAGGTTCATCTGTATTTAGAAAGACAAGAGAAATTCAAAAGAGAAAACATACGGGTTTAGCGCCAGCGTCTGGAGTTGAATAGACTTGGCTTTCGATATCACCTCAAACAGCCTTTTCATTCCATCTCTTTCTGTAGCTTTGCCTTTGTTCTACAGTATGAGAGCAATGGATCCACAAAGACATGCATAAATTAAGTGACAAAAACGAAGGGAAAAAGAATGTCACTTCTAAAGCCATACATAATTGAGGGATTTCTTTGTTCCACGCTTCTGTGATAAGAGAACTTTTTTTTGTTAGAGTGGTGACACACGGGATGGAAAGACTGTACTGAAACAAAGAAAAAAAATTCAATTTTTGATGACAAATGACATCAAGAAGCATCGGTAGAGCCGAGAGGCTCAGAACATGCGCTAATGGTCCGTAGAGCTACATTACCATTGTCACCGTTATCTTCATCACCTCCTCCCTCTGTACCTGAAAAGGGAGAGAAAAAAAATCATCAGCCAAACAGAGGCATCGGTATGAATAATACCAGTCATTCGTTTTAAAAAGCAAAGGAAACAGTCATAATAATGATCACTGTTAGCTCTTCATCTTCCTAATGCAAAGGATTTATTTTGAGGGTGTTGACGCCGCATTTTAAAGCAGCAACGTCCAACCTAAGTTATTTTTCATTACTGAAACAGCATTATACTGTTGGGATTTTCTGTCCATGTTTGAGTTTACAGATACTTGCTACTGATGTTTCTAATAACATTTTAATTACTCTATATTTTGCATAAACACAACAGGGGACTAACACAGGAGGTCTTTAACATATCTAGCTTTAAGACAGCAGTTTTGGGTCTTTGTTATAAGAAAGAGGCTCTTAAATTTGTAGCATTGGGGAAGTAATAAGCCACAGTAGTGCTTTGAAAATTTGCAGGGCATGTTACTTTATGTTGCGTGCATAAGGTAACATGCCGATGTTGTAGTGTTGCCCAAACTCACCCTGGTCAGCTAGACTGAATAAAAATATTTTTGCAGTTTTGGTTATAAACAAATAAAAATGAATCATCTTACAGCTTTTTATATAAAAGCATATATATGCTACACATATATTTGAAGAACGTTACTCGTACATTACACACAGGTGCTGCCATCACCAAACTATAATTTCAAGTCATTACAGCCTTTATCCTGTTACATCCTCCTATAAACTGAACTCCATAGAAATGTCCACCGGATGCACAAAAGGCAGAATTTGATATGAATAAAAATCCTATCTGTTACTACTCCCACCCTCCTCACCGCTTTCTTGCACTCTTGCACTCTTACACACAGACAGGCACATAAACCAATGACATTTGGGACAAATTGAGTAAATGAAAGCCATGACACCAATAAGAGAACATGCTTTACAATGGCTATTGTGCAGCTTCTATAATTGCTTTTTTAACAAGCTGCAGAGAGAAACCATTTTTCATATCTATGCAATTTTGCCCTGCACTCAGAACAATAAAAATGCCAGCCTCCATTAAATGGGAAAAAGGCCAGTTCTACCAGTGCTGCATGTTTGTCTCAAGTATCTCTGTCCATCATGCAGAATGCTGGTGACACACAGTAGATGGCGAGCCTTTCTATTAATCATGACTGGCATTTGAGATAGAGCCACAGACAGGGGGCTGAAAAGAATACTTCATTGGGGGAAAAACAACTTAAGATGAATCCTCCGCTAGCCTTGAGGTCACCTTTTTTGTTTAAAATTATGCGAGGGCCTTGTATCTGTCCAAAGTATCTATCTGTCCCAAACAACAATTTATCAGATATGACAAAAGGCAGACTGTAATTTCCTCTTTGTTATTTGATCATTTGTATTTGGCTTATTGAATGAAACTGCATTCAATTTGTGATAAAGGAAAACGTGGGACAGATTGTGGATGAAATGCACACACACACACACACACCAAAAGACCACATGCAAAAATGAAGGAAAAACAAATAAATGTATTGTGCAGATGTGACTTCTAAAGGCTCTGAGGTAAGATCAATTTAAATGCTGTCTCTTTAAAAGGTAAAAACCCAAATAACACCTTTAGGATATCGCTCATCCATGAATACGAAACACCAGGTGGCAGCATTGCCATAGCTTTCCTCCCCAGTGCTCGCTATACAATACTGTCATCACTGTAAATAAGGGTCTGACATACTTCACACAGAAGGGTTCGGGCAACACCTCGAGACTTTTACTGTCAATATTCTGATGAATTCCACTTCAAGAAACATGGTGACAAAAAGGCAATTTTAGGTACTCGCCTGCACTTCTGTTGACTGAGCAAAAGCGCAATGTTTTTCCGAATAAAATGTTCGTCTCACACACACTTAAATGATTTATTAATGTCTACATCACATTCAGGGCTACAGTATTACAAGGACATAAACAATTTATAGGCTGATATTCAACCTTCCTTTTGTACCCTACTTGCACGCCTGTTAAGTAAACATCACCTGTAGTTGATGTTTACTAGTAAATAAAAGCAATATCTCACACGGGAATAAATGGAAATGGGAACAAGTTAGCTGGAATGCGTGCACACTCACACACACTCACATCCAACCATTAGCTCGGTTCCAATCCCCCCTCCCCCTCCCCCAGGCCTTTCTACTATTCCTTTTATTAAAGCAAAGTGGAGCAAAGGACAGGAAAAAAAGATAAAAAATGAGGGAATGTGAAAAATTCATGAGACATTTGTAAAGGAAAAAGGAAAAACATGAGCAATAGCAATCGTTCAAAGACCTTTTGCACGTGAGGTATGTGTGCACAGAGTAAAGAGTAAGCACGTTTGTGAGAGATGCTTTATAGGGTACCACGGAGCTAGATGGCATCCCACAGAGAGGCTCACTGTCTGTCCACACGTAGCGTTATTAATCTGCATGTCCACTTTGTGCCATCTCTCACCATCCCCCCCTCTCTATCCCCGGTCTTTCCCACTACTCTCAAGCATTCCAGGCAAACAGGCATTGATTTCTGGCTTAATGTCCATATTTTACTGTGTCCTGTAACACACTAATCTCACTAATACCAATCTGATATCAAATAATGGGCACTGTAGTGCTGCTTGCCAACTCAGGTGTGCTCTAAAGAGGTTCGAGTCCAGCTTGGAACTCCGTGCCAGCTTTCACCTCCGTGTCTCAGCCACCTTTTTACCTCTCTTGGTTTTTCTTTCTATAGCTTGTGGCGTCTGCATGCTGTGCTTCTGTTTCATGTGGATTACATCACAGCACAGCTCATCACACACACACAGAGTCAGTCTGTGACCTCCACCTTTCAAATACTCCCCAGGGATGTTTGCCGATGACGTTGGATCATGTTAGCTTCATTTGAAGAAGAGATAAAATGCTGTTGATCAAACTTGAAAGCCACCTGCGTTGTTCTTTTAATATGACTTAATCGTGCATCATGTATGCTATGCTGTGTAGTGGAATATCCTTTTTGAAAATTAAATGAAATATATGCATTAAAATAAGCTGTATTTTGATGCTGTCTAGTGTTCAAAAACAGAAGCTGCTGTGTTGTTTGAATGGTGGGTGCTACCACAGGTTACTTGCTCTTTTATGTTTGGCCTGGGTGTATGTGTTAATTGTGTGCTTTTAACTGTCTCCTTCCTTGAGTCCACTGAGGCGAAAGAGGCCTTTTGCTTGTGAGGTGACAAAAGAGCTGTAAATGCAGCAGTGCTTCTGTGTGGGACGGAGAGATCCTATAATTACCTTCAGTCCACTAACCAGTGTATTTATCAGGGCAAAACATTGGTGAAAACCTTGATGTTTTCCCTTCATCGGTACTGTGACTAAAAGCCCCTCATATCTGACCCATGGACTGTGGCGTGAATTCCCTGAAGAGTAATGGATCCCACAGAGGCATATTGACAGACACACTTCATCAACTCTGCTGCAGAGTTGATGCTTTTTTTTACAAAAAGGTCCTTCACTACACCAATGACTATAGTGCATGAAAGAGTGAAATACATATTTTAGTTGCTAGAAGAGCTTGCTCTGGTACACACAAGTAGCACGAGGCTCTCAAGCACCTTATAATGTCTGTTTTATGTAACTGACAGGTTGTTTTTGCACTTAGCGTTTCCTTTGCTTTGTGCAATCTTGAGTGTTTTCGATGATTAATCCCACCTATGTGCTACATCGAACCAGACCTAACCTTTACAGTGCAGGCAGCACAAAATCATTTCATTGCCTCCCTGTGAGAGAGGTTGTGTCAAGGACTGACTGTTCCCATGCTAGAAAGCTGTGCCAAGGCCTTTTGTGAATGGATTAGTTACTATTAAGCTGCGGGGCCTGATAAATTAGGATTTATAAAGATTATTACAAAATACTTATGCCCTTCTAATGCTGATGATTGAATTTGTGAATCATACTGAATTACTGTGGATTATGGCAAAGGTATGTTGAAGAGGCAGGGAGAAAGACTTATTGTGCTTTGTTGAGGAACACAGAATGCTGTGGCGCCCTTGAAGTGACTGCACTATCTAGACCAGCCTCTCACAATCAGTGAGAGGAACGGTTTCCCCAAAGACAACAGCCATGACTGCTATCTTCAAAAAATTCCTTGCAACCTTAAGGCTTGAAGACAAATGGATGGTGTACGATTTTAATTGCCTACTAACACCCTCCAGTGTAAGAATCTAATTATCTTTGGTCCATCGTATCGGAGAAGCCTATAATTGTTTCAATATTACACATCCAAAGGGGCTGAAACTGCAGAATAGCCAGATAATGGCTTCTTAAACAAGTTTGCCTCTAAGAAAACATTCTTTTAAAAAGACCGAGCTTCATCTTGTATTCATTTCCCCAAAGAGGAACTTGGCATCAGAAGAGCAAGAGATTACTGACCAAGAGAACGCTCCTTTACTTTATACACACACAACAATTGTTTTTAAAGTAAACACATATCAGTGTTTCCTCTGCCAGTAAAGTTTCCCTGGCGCGTTAAGAAGAAGGAGCCGGAACAAACGTGCACAGTCAGAACGAGCGCACTCTACCTCTGGTGTTGTCCTCACTCTCTTCCTCGGTTGCTGCTTTGGTAGGTGGTTTTGTGTTATCTATAAATCAACAAAAATAAATGGTGATTCAGTTGAGCAGACACATCCTTATCCCAAAACGCTACCAGGAAGCAAGGAGCATGTCGTTCTGGCATCAAGGTGAGTGAGATGGTGTGAGTAAAGCTGACTCTTTGAAGCAGTGATTATTCTTGGCCGTTCTGTCTCTGTGGACCACGCGACAAAAGCCCGTGGGAGAGCATGATGGCTCTTGTGTTTTGTTTTATACCCGCCTGATAAAAATGACGCTGGTGGGAGAAAAGGGGAAGAATGTGAGGCTTTGACACCAACTCCAGACCACAGTCTGGGACAAAAGCGTCATTCCCGTGTGAGAATTGCAGTCATTTGAGCCTTTGAATAGCTTCCAGGCTGACTGATTCAAACTCTGGCTGATGGAGCAGAATAAAAGGCCAGTCTTTGGCACCAGTGCAGAAGCCCATCAAACAAGGCCAAACTGGACCAGGAAAGGGCTAGTATGATGATACAACAGAGCCAGGAATTATCAGGGGTTGTTTCAGTATAGTGTGGTACTGTATGCAGCATAAAATAGCTGGTGAGGAATACAATAATAAAAACCCAGCACACTTGGTCAAGACAAGAAAACAGTTCCTCTCGACCAAGCCTTTACGATTCAGCCACATTGTTTCACTTTGGAATATCACATTTTACAGTGCGCTTATAAAACAGCCCTTTTATGTTCACCCAAAGTGAAAACACACATGCGTGTAATTGGTAGATCATGGGGGTGACTTTTGGAGGAAAACATTTTGATAGCACCCTCGTTTCTACATCTACAGTAATCTGAAGACTTTCTTCTGCAGACTGTAAAACTAACATTGCTTTTCGCTCAGATGGCTGCACATGTACTATGAGGTTTGAGCAGTTAGATGTGGGAAAACCTCACTGCTAATCCCACTGTGATCACAATTAAAAAAAATAAAATAAAAGCTCTTCATGTACTGCTTTGCAACACTCTACCTTGGAGAGAATTGCTACAGGCGGTATCAAACATTTATCAAACAGCTCATAAAACTGAATTTTATACTGTACGTCTGCAAGTAACAACCAAACTGCTGTTATTGTTATTATGTTATTATGGCTATTGTTTCTGCTATTCAAACGCACACACGCGCTTCTATGTGGCCATCAGTTTGTGTCATTGCTTATTCAGGACATCAGCGCACAGACAAATGTCAGTAGTTTATCCTGATAAGCAGTATCTGGTACCTTCAGGCTTCGTTCCAAGATGGTGTGTTGATAAAAGCATTATGCGCTGACAGTTTGTGTTTGTGCTATCACCCGGTGCACGCTGTGGAGGGATGTAGCTCTGCTGCTTCTTTGTCGCTCGCTTTAGGTGGTCTGAAGGCATTGTGCCCGTAAGCCGGATGAAGAGAATGGTGTTGGGAATTGGCTTTGATATAAGCTCTTGTAATGTAATGCACCTGACATGAAGTATTTTTAACAGCGATGAGTCAGGCCTGGGATTCAACTTGTCGCTAAATGCATAAACATTCAATTTCGTCTGCTTCGCGAAACCCAGCAAATCACTGTCATAAGCTGAAGCTACACCACTCACTCACCCTCTGTGTGCTTTAATGGAGGTGTTAAGGTGAAAAGGCAACCATGAAATATTCTGTCACTCACCTTCCTTCGGCGGCTCCTCTGTAACCTCCATGTCATTGTCTGGCAGAGGGGGAGAAAACGACAGCGTGTCAAACCAGGCTCTTTTATAATGCACGAGCCGACTCATGGCAACATGATTATAATATTAGAATATCACAGTGTTATGATGCCGACTGCTGAAACCAAACAATGAAACTCGAACCTGCACCCACCCCTGTAAATCGGGGAAATACGATCACATTTGTGTGTTCCAAAAGCTTTTCGCTGAAACTCTTTCACCTCCTGTTCCTCATCACACTCAACAACCTCCTTCAATTTCCCACCAGATGGCCTTGGATATCGAGAGTTATTACACCAAATGACTGAGTATGTGGGTATATGTTTGGGGAGAGGGGGTCACATTCGTGAAACATTCTTTTCCAATTATATCTATGCTGGTAGGCTCAGCATAAATGACATAAAGCCTCCCATTTCCTGAAAATACAAGGACTCCAGGCTGGCGTGGACAACTGCGTCTTTAAAAAAAACAAAAAAAACCCCTTTGATTTTCTCTTCTTTTGTCTGTAAGTCTATTGTGTGAGACAGACTGAGTGTACTAGAGGTGTTCTGGGTGGATGAGTTGAGTTGCACAGTGCGAGATGAGACGGATGCTTTGGATGTTTATGCTTCAGGAGGAACTGCAGAGTGAGAGATGAGGCGAGAGAGGAACTGTGGATGCCTGCTCACGGCTCCTACACACGATACGCACTCATAGACACTCAGATCTTGCACAGCTCAGCATGCCTCTAGATGCCTTGTGTCAGGCCACTATATACACAGTACATGTGTACTTGCCTTTTTCATGTGCACAGTTCATATGAATGGATTACATTATTTGTGAGGGCACGTGTATTTTTATGTGTGTGTGTGTGGCTGTGCAGGAGTCTGTGAAATGATTGCACTGTGGTTAACAAGCAAAAGCAAGCGTTAGCTTTGATGAAAGGCTGTTGTCATCTGTTCTGTAGAAGTGTAACCATCAGAGCTCCCAGTGGATCCAGCGACAGGCTTTTCTTTTGTATAACACTGAATAAAAGGGTACAGTGCATTAATCTAACCCTGCTTGGGGAAACAAAGGAAGGTCCACTGATACAGTACTACAACAGCGCAAGAATGGAAACATCAGGTGTCTCATCTCCGGCCACACATGATTCTGCTATGATCACGGCTCAATACAGGGAAGGTGCAGTATGTTTTAGTCCAGAACGACCCGTGTGACACCTTTTTTTGGTTCTTGCTTTCTTTCTAGGCCATAAAACCAAAGAAATCGCAAACGCATACACATTTAAACAGGATGGCGTGATATGATAACTGATGAGAAAGGATCAGCTGTTTGACAGTACACAGGCTTATTCACGCTCTAAGAAATAGATGACAAGATTGATTCTGCTCTCATGTCTGCATGCTAAATGCGAAACAATAGCTGGTACATGGTTAGCTTAGCATAAACTTTCTAAGCAGGGGAAGAGAAATCTACAACCACGTAGCAAAATTAAATAATTATCCAATCGGAGTGACAGTGAAACTCCAGGAATGTTCCCGAACTGGACCAATAATAATGTATAGGTACAGTTCTGTGCAAAAGTTTTGAGCTACCACTCATTTCTTTATATTTTCTAGGAAAACTAGAAGTCGGTGCAGAGATTTATCGAAGCGTGCAAACATATATAGAAATTGAGTATATAAGGTAAAAATAGGGAAAACTGATTGTACAGTTTTTACTGTACAATCTAATGTGCAACTCCCCCCTTATATCCAAAGGGGTCAGCACAGTGGATCGGACATGTTGCCACTGATTATGAGTCCAGTTCTTGTTTAATTTAGCATACCTTAGCCCTTTCTGCATGTTTCCCCTTCTTATGAATGGCTTTTTGAAAGCCACGCTTCCAATGACAGCACATCTGATGAGGTTTCAGTGAACAGTAGATGGATCAGCTGAACGACCATGGTCGTGATTTTCAGATACTTGTTTTGTCCAGTTACCTGAGATTTTTTTAAGAACACACTGGACACCATATCAAGATCTGTCAAGTGTTTTGGTCAACAGCTCTTCGGGCATCACCCTGTTGGTGCAAAAATAATATTTTATGTCTGTCGGGCTGTGTTATCTTTGGCATTTTTCATAGCTTCAACCAAAGAAATTGGAACAAATGATGCGTTTTTGTGAGAAGCTTCTAGTAACAAAATGCCCAAAGATACAATTTAAAACTGTTTTTTTTTGTTAAGCTGTCTGTAGACACAACACTGAGTCATCCCTCAAGTTAGGTGCCTGTTTTATGTTTGAATGATTCATGGTTCAGTGTCCAGTGGCTTAACAAACTAAAAACCACTCCTTTGAAAATGGTGGTGTACAAATGAGTGAAAAAGATAAACATGCACAGACTATCAGAACTACTGTGCAAGACCACTTTAAAAAATGACAAGACAGTCTGGCTATTTGGAAGCAAAATAAACAAGAAATAAGAATTGCTGCAAGGCTTTTGCACGGTCCTCAGTATTTTTTCTCCACTTTTGATGGAGCTCAGCTCTTTTCCAGTGTTTTATGCTATGCTAAGCTTAGCTGTCTCCAGCTTTTTAACAAATAGATATGAGAGTATTATTGATCCTCTCATCTGACTCTTGGAAAGAAGTATTGACCCTATCATTAAATTCCTAATAGACGATGAATGAACTATTCCTTTAGGGTTACATATTCACGCACAAATAGGAATACCTTGTGAGAAACGATATGGCCATATTTAAATTTAAATAGTGTCCCTAAACCGAGCAATTCTGAACGTTTAAATTATCAGCGAGTGACCATGACCAGCCAACACCAAAAACACAGATAAGCAGCTCATAACATTTGTCCATTTTCATGTCTGATTTATTCACAGGCTTCCCAACATTTTTCAAATATGAAGGGCTAAAGCAGGAACCTCGTATCTGCCGAAGCTGACTGAGAGACTCAGTGTGCTCCCTGACAATAACATCACTAACACACCGTGGTCTCCTCATTTCCCTGCCCTGAGGGATAGCCTCGTGAAACCAACACAGACTTCATTTTCACCCCTCACAGGGATCCTGTAGCCCTTCATATGCTCCGTCAACAAATTACATGTGTGTGATAAAAGCCTGTGCATACCACAGCTTTACTGCTGTAACAGCAGTGGTGTGGTTTGAGGGGGTTCTTTTACTATGGACATTTGATGGCCGGGTGGGTGTGTGCATGTGTGTGTGGGTTAGGGGTTAAGAGGCGAGGAACATACAGTGTGTATTAAAAAGCTATGTAAATAAATGTCAACTGGAAAGTGGGTGAAACAGTTGGAGAGAATGCAGCAGCCTCTGCAGTCCTGTGGTCTGTGTTAATATTGTCAGCAGTGTGGCTGATTGAGGAGAAGACGAGATGGAGCCCAGCTTGTGGGCAGCCACCCGGATCATATTAGTGGAGGAGTGTACCCAGAATCAATTTCAACATGCTTTCACTCTCTACAACTACAGATGCCTGACTGCTTCCATACGCGCAAATAATATGTGGCACGGGAAGCGTGTGGTCAATCACGCCAATCAGAATACATAATAGAATCGTGTTTTATGATTAATTGCATTGATTGAGCTCTGCTACTTAATCAATTAATGTTCATACTTGATAGTTTCGCCTTCTAAAAAAACCCCAACAACAAACAGCTTGTGCTGCTGTGTGCTTTAGCTTGTTCGTGTATTTGCATGATTCACTGTTGATGTTAGAGGGGAAAACTCATGACTCCAAAAGATCCAAAAGCATGCCGATCTTCACGAGCTACATAAAATACTCTGTGTGACTGTGAGGACTCCGTCGTTACTCATCAAACAGCTGCTCCATTGCTCAAATACCAGGCAGTTCTAATCTTTAAAAAAACAAATTAAAAAAATCCACTTCCTGTTTTGTGAACGTGTGCCACAGTTTATGTGCCTGCATGCAGGTGTGTCTGAGTATTCATGTCAGCACAGGCTATTTTTCAGTTTCCTCCCTTTGCAAAGGAGTAACCGTATTTTGGCTCTCGCACACTGACAGCTTGTGGAAATGCACATTGTAATAAAGCAATTTCCTGTATGCAAATGTCCTGTTTACACATTCCTGCTCCAGTCATTGTCACTTGACAGATTGCTTGAATATGAGGAAAGCGGCTATACTGTGAAAAATGAGAATAGTAAGACTTCAATAAAAAAAAAAAAAATCCATTGTATGTGTACTTGCCACTGTAGACATCCTTGAAACTGATGTCACGGGGAAGATCCCGAGTTTCGCATAACCACACACACACATACAAATTACAGAAAGATCAAGGCCACCATTCACAAGAGCTCTATAACAGTATGCAAATAAAGGAGGTGATGGAGAAGCTTCTCCTCAATGTAATGGGGAAGAATGAAGGGTGTGAAGGGTTAAGGAAATGGGCATGTAGCACGGGAATAAAGGGAGACGTGTGTGAGAATAAGTAAGGAGAACAGGAAGTGCAGACGTGACAGAGGGTTATTGAAAGCGAGAGGATGCTGCAGGAGACAGAATGGTCTCAAGTCTCTGTGTGATGCATTCAGTGTTGCCGTAAGATCTACCTGACTGTCTATCACTAGCAGAGAGGATGATGAGACGTGCTGAAAGTGCTCGAGCACACCTGCAGAGCTAATTCACAGCCTCTGATTCACTACTGCCATTCTGCGCAGGCTAAATGCAAGTCTTTTCACACTATGGGGTTATGCATTACCTACCATGATGCAATCATACCAATCAGCACTTCTTTCTTCAAAGAACACCTTTCAACTACTGTTGGAAGCCATCTACGTAGTGCAGCGTGGCTGGATAAAACACACGAATCCTGTCGCTTCTGTGAGTGTCTACATTCACAGCATAAGTAATTATTTTAGTATTCTTTTCTTCCTTAAGGTAAAACTTGAAAGAAGTTTTGTTTTGACAGAGAATTAAATTCTTTCAACTTACAGATGAGGTGAAAGATGAAAAGAGGTGTGGGTGAGGGCGGTGTGAAGGTGTCTGGCTAACTAAGACAGTGACCCTGAGTGGGAATGTCATGCTTATTAAGCCAATTATCCTCTCCTGCCCACAAAGAGGAAAGATAGGCAAAGGTGGCCCTGACCTCAGGGGTCAAAGGACACGTGACAGGTAAGACACTGATGTCAAAAGCACTTGCATCACGGTGTGTGCTGTAGTAACCTTTTGAAATGACCCCAAATTTAATCAAAGACTGACCTCGGCCTCCCTTATTAGCAACTCATTACATTTTGGTACACAATAGTTTTTAAAGATTTTGCTCAGAGTAATGTGAGTCTCAAAACTTTTCTGAATGCCCTACGTGGCGCGCACACGCATACACACAAGCTGTCATTTTGCTTCTTCCCTGTTCCCAATCACAGGGAGATACAGGCCATTTATCCACTCACAGCACTTTTTAAATGGTGAGAGTGATAACTGGAGAACAACAGCTCCAGATTCTCATCTCAAAGCACTAATATGATGAGACGGGTGCTGGGTGCATGGGGGCAGGCAGTATAATTAAGGTCTCTCTTCGGAATGTAATCTTTTAGGGAAGAGTCTGGGCGGGGAGCGGGAGAGATGACGGGAGTGCAGGGAGAACAAAACACTCTCCATCTGGGAGCAGCGAGATGAAGGCCTGAGAGCCGGTATTCCGTTGGGGAGGTGAGGAGTGAAAAGTGAGGTAAATGGAAGGTAATGCTAGGCTGGTGAAGCCAGCCAGCCTCTTTCAGATCCCCAGCTATTCAACTCAATCCTCTGTGGAACCCCCATCAGAGCTGGTGACTGCTCCTGGTCCCCGGAAAAAAAGATGATGGCATGAAAGGGGGGAGGGAATTGAGCAAGGGACAGAAAGGAGAGTGGGAGTAGAAGATAATGGATGTTTGTTTATTTCACACACACACACACAATTGGAGAGCAGTAACCAAGAGGATGGTCACGGTTGCTATGCATCCCGGAATATTTTAGCTTTTTTCAGGAGACAATTGCTGTTGTGTACTATTATTACAGTCAATCAAATCCGGCATTAAATTCTCATCAAACTATCAGTGATCACGTGAAATATCAGCTCGCTCATTCACGGCAAGCACACGAACCATTAGACAGCTATTATAGGTCAGGTAGATCGTGAGGCAATATGTAGAGAACCTGACACTTATTTTATCAACCTTGTCGGCATAAATTCTCACCGCTAATCTCCCCAAAGGCTGCGCGGTTGGTTGCGCTGAATATGTTTGCATTTGAAGGTGTCACCCAAACCTGACAGGTCCTTACACTACTGCTTCCAGGAACAGGATAATTCTCGCTGCAGATGTTTCCAAGGATACACAAGGTCACTTCCTAACTAACTGAACACATGTATGCATATGTTCAGTTACTTAGGCGGTGACATCACAGGTTGTCCAAAACTTGGAAAACTTGAAGAAAGTCAGCGTGTTAATCAATTCAACAACAAAGTGTCAGGTAGCAGAAGAAATGTAATGATCCAGCAAGGATGCGAGTGATTACACGTACCTTGAAACATGACAGACATTTTCTTCTTGTAGATGGCAAAATCAGTCTCGAGGAAGACGCAGAAAATGACCCGTTTGATCTGCACGGGAAGAAGAAAAGATACGGAAGAGTAATTAACGAGCATGTTCATTGCTGAAAGGGCTCTCTGTGAATCTGATGAAGAAAAACTAACCGGACAAATTTAGATCTGACAATAGTGGTCGCCATGCGGTAATCTAATTAGTTACCCCAAAGACCATCTAAACAATACAAGCTGGGACAACTTTTGGCACATAGTACGGCACATTACATCAGAATAGGCATTATTTAATGGGGCGTGTGATAAGGGCATAAGCCTCTGTATGGGAACGGACATTAAATCAACATTAAAAGTTAAGGAATAAACTTGAAAATTACAAGAGGAGTAGCAAATTAATTATAAAGCCATAATTAAAAATGCTGAAAAGAAAAACACGGAGTAATTACATTTTGTACTGAAACCTCATTTAAATGCCACAGATACATATTTTGTGAAATCAAAAGCGCTTAATATAAAACAAGATTTTGACTTATTATTTCCTGTTTCGATTGTAATAAAAAACAGTATTCTGAGAATGCTTCCCAAACTAACAACAAGGATCGTTTCATTAGCTATTAAACTTCAGTCAGACCCTGAAATATCTGGAGCCGCTACCATTTCCCTTTAAAACAGGCAGGTCTTCTGCACTGTGTCAGTGCACTGTTATTTAGTAGGTTGTTCCAAGCATCTTGCCACAGTTCTGTCTCAGGTGCTTCTGTCTCTACGTGGAAGCAGAGCTCCACAGGGGTGGAGGGGGGGATACCATCTGTTTCAAGTTTCCTTGTTGTTTTTGTCACTGAAGTTAGTTCTTTATGCATCTGGCTTTATGCTTGCCATGCTAATAAATTTGGCCCCAATCAGACCCTCTGAAACTGTGTGATGCATAAGAGCCTAAAACAAGCCAGAGCTATAAAGTGACTTGACTGATGATGCCACAGCCTACTGTCTTCTGTTATTGCCATGGGTTTCTACTTGCTGCTAAGATAAAGTAAACAAATGTATTCTACTGTATGCCAGTGGGAAAAAAAGGTCTACAAAATTCAGCACAGGGGGTTATGAAGGCTCCTTTCTATTTTATAAACTAAACAAACAGCAGATAAATGGCGGAATGAGCTCACTGACTCCTACACTTCACTTGGCAAGAAGTTATAGTTGCAAATATTAAATATTAATTAACCTGCTATTTCCTCTGCTGTTTTTTTGGCCCAGTCTAAATTCATAATTGTTATGTTTTTCACTTAGGAACTCTAAGCACACTGAATACTGAATGGTTTCAACCTTAAAGCACAGAGAGGATGGATAGATGTTAGGTTACACAGAAGTCTGGTTGCCTGGAAGACTTAATAATATTAGCAAATAATCATGTAATCTGAATAAATCTGTATAAATGCATCAGAAAGATAAACTTTTGTTTTATTTACCTCTACATAAGTTTAATTTTTCACCTTCTAAAAGAAGAAGCCTGCTTTGGGTTTAAGACAGATCCACTGGCACTGTGTTTTCCACACTTTGACAGTGTGTCTAAAAACGATTCATAGAACTCAGAAGAAAGAGGTCACCTCTTTCAGTCTCACCCTTCTCCAGCAGAGTCTTAGATGTGCAGGCATCAGTCACGGTCACAGAGACGCATTACACACCACGGCAGCAGATAATCGCTTGACTGAATAATGGCAATTTTACACAACAGCCGTAATGCTAGCTATCTGCTCGCCATCCTCCTCCGTGCAGGATTTTATGTTCCAGTGGAATAAAGGGGGCCCACCAGCTTTACCCCCATTCCTGACCTAACCCAGCACAAGGATCCAATTCAAAGAGACACCCTTCTGGTGCTCATACAGACATACATCTATTAATAGTTTATGATCAGTGCTTTGGAGTAAATGTTAGGAGCTGCATCTCGGATGGTAACATTTTATTTTGCTAGATGTCTTGGGGGGGCTTTGTTCATAAAATGTAGACTCACTCTCTCAACCCTTCAACCCTGACAGAAAATGAAAGAATGTTTTAAGCCTCCTTTGAAGTCGTGGGCTCGCTGACAAACAGAAAAAGCAATAATACGGCAAGATAGTGCATACCACTGGGTGCTGGAAGGCCACAGGACAGCAGCTCCCCAGGAATTTCCATCACTCTTTTGTGCCGCTCCATTCTAAAACCGACTGCCCACTGTGAAACAGGATGAATCATGGATTCATGCTTTGCATCGCACAAAGAGGCTGGTGTGCGCGTGCATTTGGACACACACATACCAGGGGTGCTGATTACATTTTGCGTATGCACTATTAGATGCGATAAAATGGGAAATACTGCTCTGAGGGAATATGAGCTAAAGTCAAAAAAACAAAACAGAAAATCTTTGTATCCATGTCATGTATACGCTCTCTGTTTCTCTCTCCCCTGTCAATCTTTTTGTCTAGTTTCTGTTGCTCCGCGTCCACATTCTGCACAAGGCTCAGGCAGCGTCTTTTATTCTGCAGATCAGAAATACATTGTATGGTCTTTGACAGACATCAGCTAGACCAGGATGCCAAATGAAACCAAAAATGCCGGTGCTGAACATTGACATTCAGCCTGTATCTAAACAAAGTGTTGCAAAGAATTCATAAGAGCCAGAGAAGGTCTGATCTGTGACTCTTTCTTTAAAAAAAAAAAGTACATTTCACTAGTTTGTACCTTAAAAAAACAGAGGCAGCGTGTCACCTGCGTGCACAGGTATTGTAGCATAGTCATCGGAAAACGATCCATCTAACAGTTTCCCTGAATAACAGTCAGACTCCTGTGCACCTGATGTTTTAATCATTATTTTACATGGACAGGGAACAACACACAAATCATTTTATGGGATGATACACATAATGTGACTGCTGTTATTCTGGAAGGACGACATGGTGAAAATTGGTTCTACAAAAAAGCCATTTCTGGCCAACCAGGGTGAACGTGAGGATTAAATGAACACTGCAGAGTAAATAAACTGTTATTAAATACTTAATTTTAGATTTTTGACTTTGGAGTGGAGATCCCATATTTCAGTTTGAGGATGTGAATCGTGCATGTGTGTGTGTGTAAAGTGTGCACCCTGTGGTTACCAAGGTTGGAAAAGTTAATGGAAGACTAATTAGAAAGCTGGGATCACTGCATGATAACCTGCCCACTCATTACTCATCGCTGATTGGAGGGATTTTTGTTAGGGTGAGCACAAAAGGACCAGGTCCCCTGGCTGTACACAGTGCGGACGGTCATATTAACAGAAATGCTGCAAAGGTTATTGAGAGAAATGATGTGTTTTCTGTCTTTGCTTAGGCATGAGTAAGCTTGTGGATGCTTTATTAAAACAAAACAGGCCCTTCTTTAATTTAAAAGCAGTTAAAGTGAAATTTAAGATATCTTTTAATGTATTCCAGCACTGTTTTAAAGGTGTTGAGATCCTAATCACAACACTTTTAAAACAGGGCTAATTAAAAATAGTGCACAATGCTTATTTTAGCAAACTTCCCACAGATGAAAATCACCAAGTGTGAGAGTGAGTGATTTAAAGGATAGAAATCAAAATATTTGAATCATTGAAATTATGTTGTTTACTTCCTTTGACTTATTATGACTTATTATGGTTCTAAAACCCGTATATTCACAGACTGGCAAAGTCTCTTAAGCACCCCCCAATTGCATTACAAATCCTGGCTTATGAATTGTGAACTAAAAGTTGGATGGTTCTTCTACTCTTGAGCCCAAAGTTGGACTCCACCTCTGCCCATTTTAAATAAGCAAGCTTGGGCTCAGAGCAGGTGGCGATATTTCGGGAACTTGTTTTTTTCTCCCTCTCTCTCTCTGCGTGGCCAAGTTTTAATTATGATTTGTGGATTTAGCGTTGCCAAGGCATTGATTTCCTGCATATTGGTTTTCAACACAGTCATAGAGATTCTGTTTTTGGCCTTTCACTTTGCAAATGCGATTGCTGATATTTCTCCAGATTCTCAGAATCTTTAAATATTATGTATATGATGAAATCCCCAAGTGGGAAAACATTACTGTAAACTATAAACTGTTCCACTATTTCCCATTATCTGCCGAGGCCTCTCCCTGCCTTTACTTTTGATAGATTCTCTCACTAATTAAAACTTTCCAATAATATCTTAATATTTTAGAATTTGACATGATGCCTTTGAACTACGTTCAATTTAGTATCGGGTTTAAAGTATTTTCAAATTAGTTGGGTCTCTTTTTAGTTACATTTCTCACAAAATCTCAACTTTAAAGGAGACAAAGGTTGTTCAGTATTTCATTCCTGATGAATTAGTATTAATTTGTTGTGATTTTTACAACGAAGTATGCCTATTTTCTGTTGTTTCATTAAAATGCTCTCTAAAACACTTTGTTCATCTAGCCTAATCAACTCAAAACCTATAACTCTCTATTATAATTGTGAACAAACAGGTCTCAGCCAAACTGTCTATGTATGAGACTAATTAAAATGATAATGCCATGAGTTCACCCCATGCATTTGTAACTCATTAGCGTGGCACATGAAATGCTGAGAAACAAGATTTGGGAGTGGCTAGCTCTGTGACATGGTGCCAGACGCGTGTGCTGCTGTGTTCATGAGCAGCATGAGACGATATGAAATTGCCATTAGCAAACGTCTCGTGTTTTCATGAAAATCTGTACGTGATTTTTAATTTGTGTATCGGTGGTTCATCATTGTGGCATGCAGCTCACCAGGTGCAGCAGACACCTACTGGCTGGCTAACAGATAAGCTGTCATAGCTGGCCACCCATGCCCATAATTACATTGGAGGCACTGCCAGCAGAATCTGACATGCAGGATCCACGTACGCACTTTTGCTACTTGCATTTCCTTCTTGGTTCTGTCACAAACAATAATAGGGACAGGTTGCCCTAGCATGTCTCCGCCAGCTGGAGCCTGAACCCAAGGGAGAGCTGTGTCTGTGTATCCTATGCCGCCTCGTTACAGGCGCGCTGGCGGATGTAGAATCCTGAAAGCTTACATCCAGATGGACAGCAACAAGAGACTGATATACAGTATTTGTAGCAGAAATAATTAATTCCCTTTATTCAAAACATGTTCAGGGTTGTTACTGAATGGACCCTGGGTAGAAGTACACCTTGGCAGGTCACCAATCCATTAGCGCAGAGGAGCATATTACTGTATATACCATACGTACTGTATTGTGTTCGTTTTTTTGGGGTTTTATTCATCTCTGACGTTACATATGTAACATATGTGACGATATGTGACATATGGGTCTTTTACGTCAGTTATCATACACTACTAGCACATGTCATTGTTTGATACTGATTGAATAATTTCAGGGAATTATTCGTGAGACAGAAATATCTCCATAAAACGCTGCCGTCTAGCTGCATCATCAAAGCCATAATCAGTGCGCACTCGTCTCCTTTGTTGTCGAACGTGCTGGATTGGATAGAGGGTTCACTCTGAGGCAGGTGGACCATATCCAGGTTTATTACTGACGTAATTACACACAGCTGTGTCCCCCTCACCACTGATGCGCGGAGCCTGCAGCGAAGGAAAAACTCAGCTTGCATATGGCGTTTATGTATCGTCTATGTAAACACACAACCACGCCGAAACATCTAGGTCTTTCGCGACCACAATGGCGCAACGGGCCGTTGCACGTTTTGCTACTTCAAGTCTCCTTGTCGCTGTGACATCCCCCGTGCCTGCTCCGTTTATCTAAAGCAGAGATTAAGCTGGGAGCAGGACTGACAGTAGATGCCAGACGCTGGCACTGGTTACGCAGGCAAAGCCGTGAGTGGCTCCTCCATTTGACTTTGATTGCCCTCTCTGCCGAGAGAGCTCCGGCTTCACCTGCAGCAGACTGGTGAATTATCATTTCAAAGAAGTGCCCAGAAAAGGTTATCCCTTTGAACAAAATGCCTCCATCCATACATCAAAGGACGAGCTTGACAGTGGGCTTTGAGAAGGCACGGTTACGACCAAAGCCTGGAAGAAAGTGCTGAGCTCAAATTCTTACTTCCAAAAGCCAGTCGGCGTTAAATGCCCACTGTATCATGATAAGGGCAAGGGGATCGTCAATGGAGTTGGCTTAATATTGTAAAACAGACCTCCGATTTTGATAGACGCTTATGTACACAATTATGCATGAGTGCTCAGCACAGTGTGACTAAATAGAAGTGATAACATTCTGGTAAGCTGCCTGGTTATTTCATCAGTGTAAAACATCACTGCGCCGCTTCTAAGGCTGTACGCAGTGCAGAATATAAAACGTTTTGACAAGAAAACGCTGCCTTGCTAGATTTGGAAAATTCCATAAGATAATATATCAGCAATTTGTATGTTAATTCAACAAATGCTGCATGTGCCTCACATATTTTACACATTAGAGCTGAACAAATAGTTCCCACCGTATTATTCAGGCTTCATTGCTGCATGGCACTGTAGACGAAAATTGGAAGTACAGCATGCTTCAGGCATCGTGCATTTTACTGTAGCTCACATTTTCAAAAATTGTTCTCTCAGACTGAAAGAGACAGCATTTGACTTTCACAGGCTTTGAGCCGTTCCTGCCAGCTCCCACTGCCAGCAGCACAAGCTCTGTGCTATCTGATTTAAAAAAAAAAAAAGACATGACTTCGTCAGGGAAAAGTCACAGTTCATCTGGTGCATTTTACTTCTTTATGGACTCCTCAGTATGTTAAGAACATCCAACACAACAGCTGTAATATTCTGTAGTGGCTGCTTTACTTCTGCAAAATGAAGAAGAATGTGACTAATGGTGCAATAGCCACCGCTGATAAATTTGCCAGTTAATATGAATGCTCAAATAATTATAATGATGGAATACCTGTGTTGATTCTATAGGGAATAGCATAAGTGTGAAGGAGAAAGATCGGCTCGTTTTCTAATCCTAAAGATGAGAAGTGCAACAGCAGATGAGGTCACGAGGGAATGATAAAGGAAGGACGAATATAAGAGGTGTATCTATGATCCATGACTGCATCGGTAATGATCTGACCTCTGGACTGCCGCTGGCCTATAACAACCTATACTGATGAGGTGTGTGTGTCTGTGTTAAGGTGGAAGGAGGTGTACTGTGATAACTTCTTCAAACGCTCACGGATGCATAAAGTCAGACCTTTTTATGTAGCTAAAAAGGAAACACAATATTTCTCTTTTTGTTTTGAGTCAAGGTAATGTGGTTAACTTCTTTATTTTGGCTTCTTGAGCGTTTTACTTCAAATATCTTTCCTATTGTAACATCTTTCAACATTGCAACTAATGGCTGTCTGTAGAGCAAAAACACATATTCTATGAAAAGTCCAAAGACAGTTTATTGAAAAAGGCATGGCTTCATTAAGAGATGTTACTACTAGATATCTACTACCTGATTTATGCTGCTGTCTTCTTCTACGCATCTTTAAATTGTGTGAAGGGATGATACCAGCTTTTCTTTACAAAAATACAGTTTGTCTCCACAACTGGATGAAACATATGCATTTCCTACCTCACGAAACCTTGAATTTTCTGACGCTCTGCTCATTTTCTGTTTTCCTACCCTATCGTTGCTAGCTTTTATCGCCCATCAGTTGTTGATATGCATTATCTGTTATATGAAAACATGCTTCCACATGCCCACAATTGCACTTGCTGATAAAACTGGTTGTAAGCCTGGGAAACTACTCCCCCAAAAATGCCCCACATTGCCTCTAGTGGCAACAATAAATACACTCAATGCTAGTAGAAAAAAAAAAGAACCAAAAATAATAAGTGTAAACTCAGCTGCCTGTGAGGGAAAGTGGAGTATAGACACCCTGAACCTATAAGACCTTGCTGGCTGATGTAGTCATAACACAGTGGTTTATTTATTTATTTATTCTTTATTGTCAGATACTAGTTTCACACAAGAGTGAATACTTTTGGGTCCCGCAGCGGCAAATTTATGAAAACTGCGGTGTAATCTAAACCCAATGATGTTTACCGCTGAAAACAAAAATCTCTCTGTTTCCCAGATAAATCACTTTGGATGTTATCCCTCTGCAGTGCGCAGGATTTTGCAGCAGTCAGTGTGAGTCTCTGAATGATTTTTTGGCATGTCTGGCTTCTCCTTTTCAGCTGCATGTTTGCATTGCCTGTGCCTGACTGGTTCTGAAGGGGCTCTCCTTGGAGGAAATATGTGGTGTGATCCAGCCAGGTCCTCTCCACTTCGAGTATTACACAAAAGCTGCCAGATGAATGGAAATCCAATCACAGATCCCCAAAGCAGAATTCCCTGAACTACACACCGGCTGCCATGAACTGTAAATGGAGGACAAACAGGCCGTGGAGAGGCACAGAGGACACTGGTGATCTAAAATTTATCTTTAAAAAAAAGAAAAAGAAAATAACATATCCATGCTTCTTCAGGGAAAGAGAGTTGTGCTACAACTACTAGAAGACTGTACATTCATCCTGTGCATTACTCGTATATAACTAGCCAATACTTGAGCATGACGATGAGTGAGACAGCGTGTGGGCTCTCCTATCTCTTGCTACACGGGAATGCTAATAATTTTCTCTGAGGTGTTACCCACCTGTTTTTTCTTTTTCCTTCGCTTAATGCCATAAGGTCAGGAGGCGCAGGCATTAAAAAGTACGCTGCTTCGCACACACGTTCTTCTAAGTGAAGCTATTACCCCTGTGTTACGTTTATAATAAGCCACAATTTCAGGCGGAAATATGAATATTTTTTCCCTTTTGTTACTTCATCCAGTCTCTGCATTAGAATTGGCTGAAACCTCACAGAAAAGATTCATTAAAGCCCTTTTTTCCCTTTTCCCCCCTTCCAGTTCTTAACAGCGAGACAGTCTGAGTAATCCTCAATACTTCATTATTTAATGTCAAATTCAAAATCTGTTATTTTTCTTCTATCTGCCATTTAGAGACAAACTCGGAATTTAAATATTCTCATCATATTTCTAAAAACCATCCTGTGATGTCATAGGAATAGTTATCAGAGATTTTCATTACAAAAAAAGGGGACCCTGAGTATTTAAAAGAATTGTGTTAAAAGGGGCCGTTTTCACGTTAAAATACCGCGATAGCCACTGAGAGGATCTGACAGATTTACACACTGATGAAGAAAACACAGGATGTGAGTAATGGCAAGAAATGTAACACAAAAAAGGGGAAAAAATCCTGAGAGCAATACCATATGGTTGCGTGGGCGACATCAAACATGAAAGCAAGCCTGAAACCAGAGGTGGTGTTTGACATAACTTATAAAGTGGAATGAAGATCTGAAATGGGGACGCATTAAGCAAATTTAAAACGTCCCGTTTAATGCAAACGGTAGAGAGTGTGTTTATTTAAAGCGGCAGCCTTGTAGATTAGGACAATCACCAAAATAGAGATTATAGTTAAACATTATAAGACGCATAAATCGTGAATAAATAAAAGAAATGTAGGAGAATATTGACTGCAGACTATAATATGCTAAAAGGTAGTTAACACAGCTTAGTTGAACAGTACAACAATGATAGGAGATCCATCTGTTCGTGAGATAAATGAGTTTTACAGAAAGCACAAAACACAGTCAGCGATTAAAATACAGTTTTGTAGTTTTGCTTCTTTCTGTGTTGTAACTGACAGCAGGAGACTGATAGGAGGTGCCTGAAGGTGTTTGCTCTACAGATGGAAGCCTGATTAGATATTGTAGATGTAAGTGGCTCACGAGGTTTATAGCGGGTTAATCAACCAAAGCAGAGGTAAGCCATGCAGATTTGTGTAAATAAGTGTCACCCACTGAAATATTTCTTTTTGATGACAAACATCTGTGTAATAGAAGATCTCGTCACTCAAAGGCTCAGCTACGTGCTGTTATATTATGACAAAGTGGTTACCTTTACAGCTGGCCCCAACACGCACATCGCACATCTGGATATCTGGATTTCATTAGCATCTGAGATTTAAAAAAAAATTATCTAAGCATTAACAGTGAAATTTAATATGTCTTGGTATAAATTCCTGAAGGCAGATTACATCTCAGTTCTATCGTATGACTGAATATATTGAAAATGCAGATGGAGAGCCAAATAACTAAAACACTGAACGTGCTTTTTCTTAGTTTTTGACTTTATGTCCTGCTTGTGTTTACTCTGGATGTGAGTAGCTGCAGCTTACATGTGAAAGAATTAATGAGTTTGCATCCGGCTGGGATTTTACTGGCGTTTATGGCTGAGTGTTAACGTAATAAGCATCCAGCTGTGAGTGCCGTCAAGCTAAAATCCAACTTAGCTACAGATAAAAGAAAACCAAAGACCTCAAAAAGCCACCGATAACACTGAGAGCACATCGCGTTCAACTCTTCATGACCTTAAATTTAGAATACACTCCTGCAAAATGCAGAGTGAGGAAAGTCTCTTAAAAGTAATCTTTGTCATCATATATAGGCTAGCATATAGACTAGCACAATCATGAGGAGGAGGTAATACTCTTTACTCTCAGTGATTTGCATGATTTCTCTCAGACAGTAATATATCCATATATCCATATTACTGTCAGTTTTCTTATGTGTATTTGCATCCTGTGCACTTCAGGGAACAGAAACACACTTAAACTCACACCCAAGAAAAATAAGGAGCCTTTTCTGCACCACTGTATGACAACGTGTTTACTGGTTGCAGATTTAGTTTATTTTTTTCTTAAAGTTAGTAAGTAGGTAATCTCTTATCTACATATAGCAACTTTTAAGATAAATATCACAAAGTGCTTCAGAATAAAAAAGTAAAAAAAATTATAATAGTTTTAGAAATATAATAGAAATTTTACTTTTACATATCAGATAATGTACATGCAGCGTGCAGAAACACGTACTAATGTGGATGCAAATAACAGTTTAAAAGACAACAGAGAAAGTTGGAAGCCTGACTGATCAAAGAGTTCATGGAGGGTTACTGAAATAGGCGGGGCTGTGCCTTTCACACACCAAACAACAAAAACAACTTTCAAAAGTAATAATAAATTGATAAAGTGGGTCGAATTAGTGTGGAGAGGAGAAAAATCAAGCTCTGTGCTCAACTCCTGAATGTGAATCCAACCTGTCACTTGGTGCCAGATCAAAACAAAACATAAAAAATGCAGTGGCATCCAATGATTAGTTTACTGGTAAATAAGCAAAAAGCTAACGCACATTAGGGCGAGACAGAGGGATATCAGACAGTGCTGTTATGTTCTTGTTTTTTTTTCATTGGTAACTTTAGAGGGTCGTACCTCTAGAGACATGATGACTTCGCAGGGGGTTAAACTGGATTTTACCACGAGCAGCAGCGTTTGTCCTGTCAGTTTGAGGCTCAAGGATCAAATGTGATAGTTCATGGAAACAAAGGCACTAAATTAAAAATTTCTTAAACAAACAAAAACAGTGAAATTCTAGAGTAAGATATCTCAAATAAAATCTGTCTAAAAAGCTGGACAGCAGCTGTGAGAAGCCAATCTTTGTCAAGTTTGTTTTAGAAATGAAACAATATTAACTTTTGAAACAACCACAAACTTTTCAGATTTTGATGAAGAAACATATTTTTAAAAAAAACTGAAGAAGAAAAATGATGATATACCTAAATACCCCAAAACAGGCCTATACCTGTAAACAATGCAATGGCAGAGATGCTTATTAAGATTTGTATTTTATATATATTATATCTAAATATATTATAACAGTTTGCAATGATGACTGCTTCACTCGCAGTGCCTTCACTGCAACAACTGCAAATGTGTGCAGTACATCCACTGTTTGCTGTGCAGAAGAGTGTTTAGGTTAATAAGGCTAGGTAAGATCGCAATGGCATGCCAGAAGATGTAAATAATTACTTACTGAGGCTGTGCCACCTGTGCACACAGACCCTCGCTCAGTTCAGACAGCATGGAGCCTGCTGCTATGTGATGCTATGGCTAAATAATAGAAGCAAAAAAGAGAAGGAGAGGAAAAAAAATGTGTTTGTAAGACAGCGTCTGAAGGTGGCAGGTTCAGGGGTATAAATAAAAAGAGGTGTTTGTATTAGAAGAAAAAGAGCTGTAGAGTAGAAGGGGAATCTCTACAGCAACCAAATTAGTGCGAGATGTTGTGGTAGTCTGTGTGGACAGTCATACAGCACATATACAGACTTGTGCTTTAAAGCTTTCTGAGTCTCTTCCAGCTTTCTACAAATATCCCAAGGAAAACTCTAATCAATAGTGTGTCCTTTTTGGTCAAGCTGTCGCTTAGAAAATCAATGACCTCCCGTTGCCCAGCAAACTGTTTTCCACACTGTCTCCTGTAATCTTCCTTAAACTTGACTAGAACCAAAGCAAGAGCCAGTTGTCTTCCAGCCTAATACTTCAGTAACTACCCACAGGAGATGGGTGACACTTGGCGACAACTGTGTAACATGGGCTCTGTGAGCTGCTGTAATTAATTATGCTAATCCAACATTGCTTTATATGTGCACTTAGAAAAAGACAAACAAGGATAAGTAGGAGAAGAAAGCATACTGCAGAAAGGGTATATGATGAATGAGCAGACTCACCAAGTGGCTAATGCCAGGGGATGAGAACGAGCCCCCCCCCACCTCACTATTGGTAATACTTTAATAAACAAGGACATCCACAGCCCTCAAAGTAATATATCCAGTCTAGGTGAGCTACTAATTACTGTTTCTGATAAATACAGAACGTTAAAGAAGTGTCTAGGGACTAATTAGATCAATGGAATAAGAGTCACTAAGCATGCAGTGCTATCACATGGGACTGTGGAGTAAAGAGGGAGAGCATTCTGTCATGTGGCAGAGACCCAGCTGGTTCAGTCTTAAGGAAATCCTGCATGCTTTATCAAGAGGAAAACATGGACCAATATAAATCTCGAGATCGAAAAATAACAACCAGTGCATGAACCAGGAGGGAAAAATAATGCATAACGCGTGGATAATTGCAACTTTAAACAACATCTGAGCTGTAAAGATGAACAGGGACAGGCTCTACGAGGGAGTGAAGAAATGTGGTGTGAAAGCCTGTCTTAACCGCACCTCTAACCCGGTCCGGGCGGACACTAATTTTCTTACTTCTACCTCATTCTCAGAAATGGGTCAACCCAACACCACACATGGAAAATAAACTCTTGAGATAAATAGTTTAAAGCAATTTACAAAGTTGCTGTTACGTTTCACGGAGTGCAAAATCATTGGAAAATACTATTAAAAAGAACCCCTAACATACTCCATACAGCCATATGTAGGGTCGGAGTAGCACGGAGGAATAAAGCCCATATTGACCCTTGACCTCTGGAAGCGTACTTCTATATTACCATTCTGCATGCCTGTGCTTTGACCTTTTCAAATCCCTCTTTAAAGGTTGCGTGCTCCTGTGTCTGTGTGCCGCGCAGGCTCTGCAGGGGAAGCTGGCTGACTGACCTACAAAGCTATTGTATTAAAAGAACCATATTTATCACCGCTCTCCACACCACTCTGTTCTACCTGCTGCTCAGAGAACATAACCCTTCCTCAAACTCAAGTGCTCCGCCACTCAGCACTTTGGAAAGCTTTTTAGGCATGATTGGTTAGAGGGATCTCTGAAAGGAAGCCCATCGCTTGGCTGCACTGAGAGGTGAAAATGGCATTGAGGAGCCACTGAAAATTTAATCTGTCTGTGATATGTCTGTGCTTGGACATACGAAACACAAGGCTGAGCAAGTATAGGCCAACACTGATCGCTTATTACAACAGAACTGTGTCAGGTCCTTTGAACTTTCAGTGTTCTTTACACATGCATTAATATTCATCTCGAATCTTCATAGACCCAGATTCAGTGAAATGGAAACCATCAGGGCAAAAACATCTTTTTCTTATTTTGTTTTCTGCGTTTTTAGAAAAAGTCCAAGTCTCAAGAACAAAGTTGGAATATCAAGAATTAAGACACCACTTCATTCTCAATATTACTATTTTATTGTTGAAATCCCAAATTTCAAAGATGTTCTTTACTCACATTTGAACCTACGGCCAATTTAAAATCCCCAGTTAACCTAATCCCATGGGTGTCTTTTGGCTATGGGAGGAAACCGGAGCACCCAAGGCTCTGATGACGACTTAGCATTGCTGGAGCACTCGCTAGTTGCATCCATGTCACAGTAAGAGCATGACTGATACGATTTATGGTGGTAAAGGAGGGCCTTATGTATCTGGTTAAAAGGCTCGATCCAAGATACGACATCCCAGTTTCAGTTTTATCATGTGAAGAGTTACAAGATGAAGGTACTTTAGGTATTGTTTAGTTTGTTACTTTAGTTACTTTTAAACTAAAGTGTTAAGCAGATATTTTGTACTTTTGCTTTCTAGGCAAGCAAACATTCATTTTGTTTGCACTAATAAAAACTTCTTGCTGCAAGTCTTTCTGTATTTTTTAGCTATAGCATCATAATTATCACTATCACAAATTCTCTGGAAACATCACAATGTAATTTTGAGGCTATATTTCCCACTCTGGCTGAATATAAAGGATTATTAACCTGCATGTGCAAGTTAGGAACATGACCTTTCGGCTAAAGCTTTTATGTTTTCAGACAACTGAAGCTGAGAAGATTGCAACAGATGAAGAGCTCAAAAAAAAAAAAGGATGGAAATCCAAAACAACAAAGAGAGAATAGGTAACAAAGCAGGCTGGAATGATCTCACCTCTACTCTAACCCCCGAGCCAATTTCCTGATGTACTGTGAAATGTGTTTGCAAGTTTTGGTTTGATTGCAACAGAACATTCTCTATCTGTCTTCCTCCCAGACAGAAACAACACATTTGTATAAATAAATCAAACAGAAGAGAAGGAAAATTGTTCTGAAGCCGCAGTTGACCACAGAAGAGGTCATATTAAATCAGGCGGCTCTGATTTAGCAACAAAACAAAACAATTAGTTGGAAACAGTCTGTAACCAAACGTAAAGGCGCCCAAGGCAAACAGAGCTCCCAGTTCCCCATAATTCCTCCAATAATCTAATTAAGATACTAACTGGAACCATGGCAAGCTAATGAGAGGACTATGACACGTCTGCACTCCGAAGCACTCGCTCGCTTTATCTTTGTGCGCTGGGAAAATAGAATTATTTCCACAAATGCATCTTCAGTTTGATATCCGTTCTCTCCTGGAATGGTTTTGTTTTGCTTGGCCTATCTCATCTGTTCATCTCCACTTCAATCTTTTTGTTAATTCTTGCAAGACGGAGACGCAATACAATTCAATTTGTAGGATTAAAAAATAGAATTTTCTAGAAAATGTAAGTGGGTTAAATAAATGGCGGAACTTCAACAAGTACATATTGCAGTATGGTCCTTTGTCAGATATTTATAGCTCAGAGTGACAGTGGTATGCTCTGATATGTCTCTCTCCGCGGGGATATGGCTGTGGCTCGGTACTGACACAGAGTGCATCAGTGTCCTACTGTCTTTGTGACCTAAACATACAGAGAGGCATGTTGACAATAGCGATCACGCAGCGGTAACACGCTGTCCGTTGTGCATCCTTTGCGCTGTGCGCTGAAACAAAAACCTTTAATTCAAGTGTGCGCTCGACGTTTGGGTCCTCATTTTATTTTGGCTGACAGCCAAAATGTTGATTTGAACTCGGTAGGGTTGGGTACATTTAAAAACCGAGGCAGATGGTAAGATGTAAGAATCCGAAAGGCAAACTTCACTTCCTGCTTTGCGGTTTCTGCAGGTCGGCGGGGTCAGCAGACAGCTTTTCTCCTGCAGCCCATGCTGCAGACACGGAAACACAGCCGGTCAACTCTTTTATCACTATGACATATTGAGAAAGAAGCTGAGAAGAGATCACAGCAGCTCAAGGGAAATGCAGACCTGAGAGGTATATCTCTCCTGCATTCACTTAGATAAGCCGCCGAGTCTGACAGTGCTTTCATTTCTGCACCTTTCTTATTTCATTTGATTGAGTTTTAATAGGTTTCTGGGGATAACATCCCTGTGTTTTTCGATTTTTTTTTAAAAAATTACAATTCAGCACGACATAGTGAAGCCCTTCTGTTTTTGTAGCACGAGTCTATTGAAAAACGACGCCGGGTTTTTATGAAAAAGGAGTGCAGACTTCAGAGAGGAATTTATTTGCTCATTGATCTTTCAGCTACAATCACAATGTCTTATTCTTCATCTGTGCTGCTTGATTCAAAAAATTCGCTCTACAAAGAACAAGTAAAACAGCCAAAATAAATAACACAAAGCTGGGAAATGAACGGGTGAGATGGTTTTTCATGAAGCCCAAGGAAAAAACTGATAATGCCACGTACTACGCACGATGTTCACCGTATAATCTGAACACTGAGGCAGAAAGAAAATGTATACGGAGGCAGTATAAACTGTCACAACATAGAGTGATAACCCAAATTTACATTTTTTTAACCTATTGAAATTCATCGTGGTGTGTTATAATTGGCATACTTTTGTAATTGTGGCAACTGCATGAATATGAATGAAACAAAACTACCATATATATACATATACTATATTTTACATCAGCAGGCACATCTATCTTTCAGCACACCCCAATTAAATTTGACATTCAGTTTTTGGCAGCTTTGAGCAGGCGGTGTGTGTGTTTATGAATATGTATTCCTTTACGGTGTCAATTAAGCATTGGATAAACGTCCATGATACGCTTTTCATGAGCTTAAGTGTAGTCAAACTAATTCTAATTAGCTGGTTTATACGAGCGGCTCAGATTAAGCAGAAAGAGCTGTGGATGTCCCATCGGCGCAAGGCTAAAGCCGATATGTGGGACTGTGTATGTTTTGCAGGAATAATAAATCGTCTCACATGTTTTACACTTCAGACTTGTTCGGTTTTAGTGCTTTAGAGGATTGGCTTGCCAACATTGTCGAGGAAAAAACCCCCCAAACATCTGTAACACATTTAGAAAGTTGATAGTTGATGTGCTTTAGACGGTGTCATTTAAACATCCCAGGTTATGGTGTGTTATAAGAATGCCCAGCTATCCAGGTGCCAGGGGACATTTACTAGACTCCCAGAGGGTTTGTGAGAGAAAAGAGGATTTTGAAGTTTCACAAAAAAGACAAAAAACAGGCATGAAAACCTCTCCACCTAAAACTGCAGGAAATCTTCCAGAATGAGGATTAAGGTTCAACTTCCATCTGTGTGACGGACAGGCGAGTACTTAGCACACAATTATAATCCTTTTAAAGCTAATAAAAACACCATCATGCTGTTTCAGCATGAGGTGAGCTAGGCTGGGGCTCCCTCTGATTGGCTGCCGGCTGATGAGAGGTACACATCATAACTACTGCGCCGGTCCCCACAACAGCCTTGGGCTTAAAGGGGCAGAGGTCAGACCCGGGATCACATCAATCACACATCCACTGTGAATTCTACAGGAGCTAATTCGGTAACTAATTTATCTGGGATGGCTCCAGCCTCATGGATGTTGCACAGGTCTTTATTGCTCTGTTGAGGAGAGAGCAACTCCTGTGTGTCTGCTTCAACGGCACGAGATCAAAATAGGCTCGCTACAGTCTGACGAAAATACTAATAAGATGAAATCCTTATTATATACACAGGCACTTCGAGAAAACCGCGAGTAACAGTTGAAATCTGGCTTCGTGCTACTGCAGGACAACCGCTTTCATCTGCTCGCACATCAGGGAACTCATTAGAAAGCCGGTCTTTCACTCCAAAAACTCAACAGAACCTCAGAAAACATCTGTCTCTGTATGATACCTATCCCTCCAGCACCATCCACGCCCTGCCCAACAACTCAGGTTAGTGGGTTAATTGGTATTAGTGACACTCTCACCTCACATGTGTGATGCAGCGACATCTAAAGTAATGAGTTGACAAAGCTCTTTCTTTTTGTAATGTCCTGTTCTTCGAATGACTTAACTTAACCTTTTGTATAATTCATAAAACAACATCAAAAATACATTATTCACAAGGAAATGGTTGTTTTTCGGATCAGTTCGTGTTTCTCCAAAGCCTTTGGCGCAGGCACACTGAGCTTGCATTGGGAACAAAACTACAAAACACCTCCAGGAGCATGAATAATGTTGAAAAGTAAACGGATATGAGACATCTTATCGCTATCCTCTAGTGAGGGAGGCAGGATAAAAAGGGTGACAATGAGTCAAAGGTTCAAGATGCATTTAAAATGTGCCAAAGACAATTTTCTGTTGTTCAGTTTTTGTCTGAAGCTATATAAACCTATCGCAGATGTTGTGCCTTTATCTCTGCTGTTTGAATGTGAACGTGAGCCCGGAGGATGAAAATATTTACTCTCTTGCTAGCAGTGGATAATGGGTTGTACCTTTGAACCAATGGGTTTGCGAGAGGAGAACAAAAGAGCACATTGGTGAAGAATCAGTACTGAAGATAATATGAGCTGGACCCGGTGAATCAGCATGGGTCCGGGCTTTGTGACCTGTCACATTCAGACATAAACCAGTTACTTCAAAAGATTAAGGGGAGATTCAGGCTCTGCCTCTGTTCTCCGTCTGTAACTGAAAGGTTGTCCTTCAGATCCGTCCTGCATGCCACAAATCACAAACCAGCGTCTTGAGAAACGGCCGCGAGCACAGTCCTTAGAAGTGGATTGTGAAGAAACCTGATGTAAGTAAGTGCAGCTGCCAGCTCATGTGGTTTTGTTCACTGAACTCGACTTGCAAGACGAGAAGTGGAGAAGTACAGCGTGGATTTAAATAGCTTTACCATACAGCTTTGGGTTTGTTTTTTACCTCCGTTTGAAAATTAACCTCTCGAAAAGTGCATTCAACATCTGATCAAACGTTTAAAGAAGTGCTGTAAGTGGCGCATCTGAATAATTACAATTTATATTTGGTTTCTGAAGGTAGCATCAAGTCCTTTTAGCATCTGCAAATCTAGAATACACCGAGGCTGACAGACATCTTGACATCACACCTAATCTGCCAACATTACAAAAAGGGTGCTGCAACAGAAAAGAATAAATGCCTCTGTTCATGGAAGCTGAATCCACGGTCTCTCCAGGTTAGAGCAACTGTGTCATTTTTAAAAATAACAAATACAGACACGCTGCCTACAGGGACCCAAAGCTTTTACCCAGAACTCTAACAGCTATAGCAGGGATATCACACCGCTGATGGATACTTTCAAATCAGATATGAGGCTTGGTTTCTCAAGTGTGTTACTTCATAACCCTTCAATTATATATCTTCATAACATCGCGCCTTTATTGTCAGATGTGATGTTGATAAATGTCACAAACTGCAAAGAACACAATGGCTGCAGATGCTTTTGACTCTGCGGAAACAACGGTAAACCCAGACAAAACGAGAACGCGTCAGAGGAAGTTAGATGAAATATTGCGACAAGCATTTTACAATCACCCCTTAAATACATATAGATGTATTTTAAATTACAGCATCTCTGTTCCTCTATAAATTATGCATAGAGTGAATGTCATCTAGTTCATAGTAATTTGACTGCTTAAATGCCTGTTTTCCATCACATTCCAGGCTGGGATAGTGGGCGTGGAGATGAACTCTAATGAGTAAGACACACTTACATCCAGGCTATTCCATCCACTTTATGCTTTTGAAATTACATTAACCTTTTAGACACAAATTTTCAGAGGATTTTGGAGGCAGCTAAGTATTGCATCACTAATTGACTGCTTAGTAGAGGAAATGTGGTGGAAAATGACAAGATTATTAGATACAGAGTGAGAATGTAATGGAGTGCTGAAGAAAGAGCTCGCTGATAACACCTTCAAAAATGCCAGCAAATAACAGGAAAGCTGCAGCGGAAAGCCTTTTGTATGAGGGGGGGAAAAACAAGACATTTCGACAAGGGGAAAGTCACAAATGCACACCCACACAGGTTAGGTCATGTTTTGAGCGAAAATGTGAAAAAAAGATGACTATCTCAGAGAAAGAGCTGAATCCACACAGGTCATTTTTGTTGCCCTCACCTTAAACATGTTTAATTCAATAAGAGCGTCATACAATTTTAATAAAAGGAAAGGCTTGCGGCTTAAATAACTTTGTTTTTCTTCCACTGAGCCCCCCTCCCCATATCACATTTCTAAATTTCAGCCACCCCCCCATCCCCTGCAGGAACACTTGTACATTTCAGTCAGTGTTCAGCAGGCTGCATGGGTCCCCCTCCTTTAACTCTTACCACATGTGACCTGACTGAAGCCATACTGCACAACAGATAAAGCTTCTGAACAACACTGCCTTGCTTATCTCCCCGTTCAATTTTCCCAATTACTATGAAATAAAAGATCAATCCAGAGAGTAATACTGACATGCTGTACGACAGGCTTTACACGGCACACTCTCACAACTTTAAAGAAAAATCCAAATCAATTTAGATGAAGTATTGATATGGATTGAGTTGAAGGGGGGGAGAGGTGACTGATATACAGAGGGCATAAGAAAGTATTGCAGGAGATGATGTGGGAGAGACGTTTTTCATCTTCTCGCACAAAGGCAGCTATGAAAGTCTGCTGTGGCACGTGATTCCCTGTCACACTGACACAAGATCCTAAACGCCGTATGTGAAATATTTATGAATAAATTAATTGTTCTATGGGATGTGGCTGGTGCTAGACTGGCACACATTCATTTCTATACTTTTCTATTTTTATTCACTATAAATCAGAGCGCTGCCACATTTGTCACGTTGTGACCTGTTAATTTACTTCCCATCAAATTCAGCCGCATTTCTCCTTGTATAATATTTCTGAAACTACCCGTGTCGCGCATTAAAACAACGATGAATGAGTGTGATTACAAGCGCTAACGCCAGCCTTATTGTTTTACATGGTACACTGCACAAAAACAAGGGGCGACAGTCGCTGCGTGGCACAAACACAGCTGCAAGTAAAGACTGGCTTAAGCAAATGAAGACGTACTAATTCTGATATGGGCCATGAAATACTGTAGATTATCGTTGGTCGCGGAGAGGAGTTAATCAGTTTGCCAAGTGAATGATGAGGAGAGCTGAAGAGAGGTCTCCCACTTGCTCGCCCTATTATCCGGTGGCACGCAGAGAGGCTACCTGGTGTGAACACACAGGCTTTCGTGGCTGGGCACCCCGCGTGCATCAGATAATTGGCAGAGCATCGCCACGTGAAGCTGTGTGCCGAGGGGACGGCGTGCGGAGAAAAACACACAACTTTAGCAGATGGTTCGTCTGATGAACAAACAGCATGCGGACAGAGACGGAGCGGCAGAAAGAAGTGAGAGCTTCCTCGCTATAGAAGAAAAGCATTAGTCAGAGAGGAAAAGTAAATGGATGTTTCTCTGTGTGTGCGTTTGCACTTCCTGACTGACAACACAACAAAAGTGGAAAGATCTAACACTGACTGACAGCAGATTCGTTCATTATCACACGGCATTGGGTTCTATCAGCATTTCCTAACAATCCCAGGTGTCAGAAAATCAAAAGGCAGTTGAGCAGCCATGCAGGGAGGAGAAAATCAAATATGTCACAGAAATAAGAAAACACTACACATTGGGCTTTTGACGACACGATAAACAAGCGCACTGAGCAAATAAGAGTGTAAAGACTGCGACAACGGCAAAAAGGGATATCATTACAGCCCTTCAGCAGCTTTATTTCACAGTATGGGTCACAAGAAGCAAGCTAACAGCGCTGAATCAATGTGACAGGGTTAACGACTGTTTCTCTCTTCTAAACTCTGGCTGTGGAGCAGCTGGGCCTCGGGGACCCCAGGTGACAGTTAGACTTTCTGTCATATCCGCCCAGTCACACACCATTTCTTCACCTCACTTCACCGCCATGATGCTACGGTGCTTTCTCCTCTGACACTGGCGCTCAACCGGTTCTGGTGGTCAGGCTCGGCTAAACTAGCGCTCCTAATTTCTTGGTTTGTTTAATCCTAATTGTGTGCCAGATGGGTGAAGGATGACACGCGGCACAATAACAGCAAAATCAAAGGGGGATTATTTTATCTATTTCCCCCTCCCCACACATGATTGTGGAGATACTGCTTGCATAATATCATGCACATGCGGCACATCTCCACAGTATATAGCTAAAAAAAAAAACAGACAAATATGTATATCTGCATTGACTTCTTTAATTTTGATATTTCATTCTGTTAGAAGAGTTTCTTTGTACATTTATTCTGTTTGTTGTCACTAAACACCGCCTCTGCATTTCACGGAACATTCTGGAAAAACGATTAAAGAGGCATTGTGAAGTTTGAGTCTTTAAAGCTATCATGGCATGTGATTATATTCTCACTGTCGCAATATAGTATGTAACCTGCAACTGTGTGTATAAGTAGAGAGAATTGCATAAACCGTGTTTAAGTTGTTCTATTATTAGTTTAACTTGAATCCTTCAGCCAAAATGTCAGATGAGATATGTGCAGCCATTCATTTAGACTAAACAGTTATACCAGCCAACTCTGGACATTATAGAAATGCAGCACAGGCCTGTCAAGTTTCCATCTGTTTTAGGCCACAAAAATTTAGATTCAGTCCACATATACTGCAGCCAGGAAAGAAAGCAGTCTTCCACCTGGTGGAAGCATCTTATTTGTATTTTTTATGTTCATTTTTTCCTTTCCAAGGGGATGAAAATTTTGATTTGGAAGCCATGAATTTTTTTGTGGTTTTTTTCATTTTTGAGGGGGTTAAGTATTCAGCAACAATGGAAACAGTTCCAGCAGCGTGGGGTCGAGAGCAAAACACCAAGAAATGTGCAGCTGTGGCGTGCTACAGGCAAGGAGAGCCAGAGAGACAACTAAAAGTCAAAGAGTTTGGCGACAGCGGGTGAATTTTGTCCAGCAGTACGAGCTTTGAGTTCCTGATACATAGACAGGTTTTATGTTATGATAAACTTTATTATTACTTTTTAAAATATAACATCAAGAAACACTACTTTGACAATCACGCAAAAGCGGAATACTCAGAGGGTAAATTCCAACAGAAAGCCAAACCTTAAGGCTAAATGTGACAGAAAACTGGGTGTAAAACTGAAAATGACAATGAATGCTGAATAATAATGAAAGACTAAAATCAAGGGAAATGAAAGACTGCTGTGTAGGACTGGTTACTGTCAGTTGTCTGCACTGCCTTGCAGGGTGCTGATGATGCCGGTGGTGTAGCAAAGGACCAGAGAGGATTGAGTGAGCCTAAATGATAATGGCGTATCCACAGTGTTTGTGCTAGCTTAGACGCCCATGAAGAAAGACAACTAGTGCTGGTGTAGCTCCAGAAAATGGGGAACAGTTTATTCTTTCCCTTCATAGCTTCAGAAACTGTTGCACATCAATGGCTTTAACCCCCCCCCCCCCCCCCCTTTTGTATTGACCTGCCAGAAAGTTGTATTTTTCTTGCTCTTGGTCTGGCAACTAATTTATTTGTCATATTTTTAATATCCTTTTGTCTTTTGATGTCATTTTTTGTCCACTATTTTTTGGACTCTCTTCTTGTATTTTCTTGTTAGCTCCCTCTTTGTTTCTGCCAACCTAAGTAGAAAGACCACCAAATTTTTACCCTTGTTCTCTTTCCTATTTCATTACCTCCAATTCCCCCATTTTGCCCTAAAACGTCTTTTTAACAAAAGTCTACAGAGTTGTGTTTTTTTCTCTCCAGTTTTTGAGGTGAAAAAAATCTTTGTCAAAGCAAAGGCTAATGCTAGTTAGCTATCTATCTATTGACTAGCCGTTAGTTTCAGGGTAACTATAGTCAGTGTTCTGCAGAAACAGTGGACAGGTGCTAATATTGTGGATGACTATATCATTTCATTATTAATTAATTAAAGACCCACCAACTACAATCTTTGTTGCTTTAGAAAAGAAAGGAGTTCCCCACAGCTTTTACAGCATGTTAGCTCAGCTAAAAGTCACTGGCAGTAGCAGGTAAGAGGGGGGTGTTCCTATAAAACATAACCTTACTATAAATACTGAACTATGAATAGCTGGAAAGAATTGTAGTATTTTTACTATCATTATTTTATGCTGGTAACGCCACAGTTAATTCACATTTTTTCTTTTGAAATGATGAGCAATAAAGGAAAGCTTGACTAAGATGGTGAGTGAATGCGTGTGGATGACTGTACGTTACATGAGGAACAGCGTGTGAACCAACTCCATGTGTGTTTGACCACACTTTGGAAAAGCTGCTGATTTAGTGCAAAAGGCCATCTGTGCCATTTTCCCTGACCTTCATGGGAATGTGGCTGCGAGAGCGAGCAATTCCCTCTGTAGCTTGGCTGCGTTTTTATGTGTGTGTGTTTCTGTACGATTGCATTCGCGTGTACATATTTGCCTGTGTGTGCGAGAGCCACACAGAGGATCAAAACGCTCTTGTGAAGCTCTGAGTGTATACACTTCACAATAATATGTTTCATTGTAGATTTTGGGATTTTCTATTTGTCTGCTGGCTGTTATCTTCACTCCACTTTGAAGAGGTCAAACACAATTGCCACCATAAATAAACAGACAACGTTACAAAAATTGTTGAATTAAACATGCCCTAAAAAATGCTGCTCATGATTTGCTTCTTCTCCTAGGCGGAGAGTGTCTATTGGCTTCTCACTGTGTTTGTGTATGTGTGTGAGACCTCCTCCTGATTTACTCCTTTTTGCCCTGGTCACAGCACTTTGTCAGTACAGCTTCCACCATTCAGGAACACATCAACACCCAAGGACAGTCCACAGGCCTGGCTGGCCAGCCTGAACAAAATCCAAACAAATAACCTTCCACGCTGTCACCGATTTACAACTGTCTGACAGCACTGCCCACCAGAGGACGGCAACTACACAGCACAGTAGGGATAAATCACCCCTACCTGTTCCTCCTCACCTTTGATTCGGCGAAGCAGAGTTAAGAGCATTATCATTTTCACAAAGCAAAAGAAATCAGAACGATGTTCCTATTTAAAACGTGCCATTTAACTCATCTGGCCTGAGTCATTGTCCCGATACTGTCGCAGGACAGAATAAACATAAGACATTAGCAGGCAGAGTGACTCTTGCAGATGTGACCAAGTTGCCCCACTTTCTATCACATGCTCCACAGTTTTCTGTGCCCGAGGAGCCTGTTTCTCTTCTCTCCTTCCCTTCTGCGGGCGAGGGCAATGCTAGTGCGAGTTGTCCAGGGAATGGCGAGCAGAGTACTTCCCAGCTGGGCTGCCGCTGCTGAAGGGGGTGTAATCATCGCCATGTTGCCTTGAGCACGGCGTCAGTTCTCTTGATCACTGTGGTAGAAACTCATCTGTAACTATGCAGGGGCCAAAGAGACTATTCATGCCTAACTGCTAACATTGAAGCAGGCCAGAAAAAATAGCATTAACTTTGACATTAGCCAGTATAAAGAAATTAATATTTATACATCTGTGCTGGGGCTCATGCATATAACTTTATTACATTATAGGTTACCTGAGTCAGCACGTATTATTACTGATATACAGTGTCGCTTATATGATGAATGGTACTGTAATTTAACAATATGAATATTTTCAAAGACCCTTCGGACTGAAGACCAGCAAAACAAACGCTCAGAGAAGCAGACAGCACCTAACATGCACACATCTTTGCTCTGTGCTCTTGCTACAGTATTAGGTTTGAACTGGTGACATTGTTTCCTTGTAAATATCTTGTAGTTGCAGAGGGTAGGAGAATTACTGCCCCGGGTGCCCTGGGTGACAGTGCAATACTGTTAGAGTTACAAACAGATTAGTCTTCTCACCATTTCTGATATTTCTTTTTTATCATTTATATAACCAGAATGAACTCACTATACTATTGTGTCCACTCAAACTAGCCACATTTTCCACTAGATTTAGTAGTGAAGTATAACCGATTTCATATTTGTCGACTCATGTGATCCCTTTCCATTGTCTCTAACATAATAAAACATTTTTGGGGGGGGGTTACCAAATTTTAAAGATCTATGAAAAAACTAGTCATTTTCCTGCCAATGCCTCTCTCAATTTCATTTTCTGGTCAAGGTGAGCTCAAACATCATTTTGCTGTCACCATCTAAAGCAGAGAAATGCATCTTTGAGGGCTGCGCAGCCTTCCTCTAAAATGTCATCGTAGGCCTTGTGTATTAGCGCATGTTTTTTGGCAGTTATGGTTTTCCATCAGCCTAGATGGAAGGGGAATAACAACTGTATCCTGTCAGCCAGTGCAGATGAGACTTGTCTAGTCTATACCAGACGTTGTGCCGCTATGAAGAAGGGGGGGCAGTGAAAGATGTTGTCTGTCACTCTATCTGTGATATTGCTGTGATTAAGCAGTTCTTGAGGCTCTGATACAGTTATCAGCAGTAATGCTGGAAGCTGACTGAAGAGACACTCCAGCTCAGGGATGAGAGTGCCGGCTGATGGAGTGGCTCGGCTCCCAAGGCACTTGAACTGACATTACATTAACACCCTGTGCCAAGGCGCAGAGAGCAACAAACAGGAAAACAACAACAGTGCAAAATTAATCGCTGTGGTCAAGTCACACTGAGTGAAAGGCAGACTTGGGGAATAAAATGACATTCACGGGAAAAAGCGTTTACTGTGATGAAGGCAGGGAATGATATTTCAAATCACATTTGTCACTCTTGACATTCAACTCAGCGACTGACTTTTATATGCATTCCATTTCGCCCAGTTTCTCACTTCATTATACACAGTGAAGGTGGCATAAATATCAAGCTTATACTATTTGTCAAAGCAGTTGTATAAAAATGCTATTAAAAATAGATGCATACAAGGATGTCCTGTGCACTTTTTAAGAGAAGTAACTGATAAACCAGAGTAAAGATATAATGTAGCATATCAACCCTTGGCAGAAACCCATGGCTAGCTGTGTGTCACACTCACCTCAAAATGATAGTGATGTTCAAATACGAGCCTGTTCCCAGAAAAGTTTGGCTGCTGTGTAATATGTGAATAAAAACAGAACTGCTGATTTGCAGATCATTCAAAACTATATTTGTACTGAAAATACTACATATCAGATGTTGACAGCGTTTCTTTTGGAAAATATTTGTTCATTTTATATTTAATGCCAGCAACACGTCCACTCAAGTGTTTGGGACCTGAGGGAACCAGCTGCTGCAGTCTGGTAGTTCCAGTGTTACTACGTTCTTTCTTGATATAAGAGTTCAGCTGCTCAACAGTTCACATTTCTTTATGCTACAGTGCACCAAATTTATTTAGTGCATTACAGCCTGGACTAGATTCATGTCAGTTTAGCATCAATTCAATTCAATTGTCATTGGAAACAGAAGGATCCAGCCCTAACTATATGCTTTATCTAAAAGGAAACTTTTAAGCCTAATCCTAAAAGTAGAGAAAGTGTCTGTGTCCCAAATCCAAGCTGGGAGCTGGGTCCACAGACGTGAGGCCTGAAAGCTGAAGGCTCTGCCTCCCATTTGATTTTAAATATCCTAGGAACCACAAGTAAGCCTGCAGTCTGAGAGCGAGGTGCTCTATTGGGGCCATATGGTACTGTAAGGTCTTTAAGATAAGATGGGGCCAAGATTATCTAAGAACTTGTATGTGCAGAGAAGGATTTTAAATTTGAATATAAATATAACAGGGAGCTAATGAAAAGACGCTTATTATGCAGTATTAATAAAGGCAGAAAGTCATTTTTTAGCTAATGCAGAGCCATGCTGTTGGATGTTTCCTAAGTGTTTGCTGGCTGCCTGGATGGAAAAATATGTTGCTCCAAAATCTTTGTCCTTCAGCACTAGTGGTTTCTTGTCAGATGCGCAAGTTGTCGATACCAAGTACACTAACTAAACCACACAGAGGGTCTCTTTTGAAAAGCAGTGATGAACCTAATTAGTTGTAGGATGCTCCACTTTCTCAGTCTTTAGTTGCTCTTATCACAGCATAATAACAGTACATTACCACTGAATTATTTACAATTAAGCATGAGGTTAAAACGGTCTGCAAATCTTTGCAGTCTGTTGTTATTTACAACTGACACAGTGTCCCAACTTTTTGGGAAACAGCGTTGTAGTAAGCAAACATAGCAAATAGAGTGGGCGCGAATGCCCACTGAGTGGTGTGCAAGAAAAAAAAATGTCAAGGGCTGGTTTGGTGAGAGTTTTGGCTTCACCACTTGAGTACTATTTTTCTGCATTCTGCCCTGGAGAAAGTTAAAGTAACAGTAAAGGACATGACAAGAGCAGGCCTGCAGCTTTTGCTGTCAAGCTAGCCATCCTCCCTTTATCTCAGTCTCACCTGTGTCCCGGACAGTTTAATCAATCCAGCTCTTTGTGAATTTCCACAGTGACATTTGATTAGTTGCCCAATTAGAAACAGCATTGCTTCAAGGCTTCTTTTTTCCCCTGCAAGATGCAGACAGAGGATGTTCAAGACTAGTGAAAAAGGCCAAGGCTGGTTGATGACGTAATTCAGCAGGAAGAACATACAGTGGGATCACATTTTAATCTGAACCTGGAGGTATTTGGAATTTCCGATCAGCAGCTGAACATCTTTGTTATACTGGCCACTTTAATGCGGGATGTTCTTTATATAAAAGGTCTGATTCTTTAAAGAGACAGATGGGTTTTTTATCACATTTTGCAAACCCTTTTTAAAATGTTATAATTGCAGCTGTGTGTGAGGTTCAGAGGAGAACATCGCTGTCTTTACTAGCACTGCAATACCAGGAGACATGACTTCAGAACTGAGAGTGAAAACTTAGAGAGTCAGAAGACATATTATTATTCAAGGCAAAGAGGGGCTTATTCTGCATCAAATCTTAGCTAGACTGAAGGTTTCGAGGAGGGAAGTGCACGGCACTCTTAAACTCTTTACAGAAACTGGGTAATTTATATCGAAAGCCTGATCAGGCAGACCAAAAGTGGTCACACTATCAGAAGATCGATACATCAAGCTTTTCTCTCTGAGTGATAGATAAACAACTTCATCAGAAACACAGAATTTGCTCAATGAAGAAAGCAATACCCAATTAGAAAAAGTGGGGTCAATAAAAAGCTGTCTGGTTGTCTTCTCAACAGGATGAATACTAGTCTCAAAACCACTTCTCACCAGGTGAAACAACCCCTAATTTCTGGAGAGGGATAAAACATTGCTTCTCAGTGGATGAGAAAAAAGGCCCATTTCCTGCAGTAACAGAAACGTGCATTTAAGAAAGAATGATACTGCGGTCTATCACACCCACTGTGAAACACGGTGGTGGGAATAGTTTGCGTTCTCTAACTTGGACATCTTTGTGGAGAAGGATTCAGACAGCAGCAGGATAATAACTCGAAATACACCCCCAAGCTTTGCAGGAACTACTTAAGAGCAAAGAAGTGTTAGCTGTTACTGACTTTCCTCCACACTCACCTGACCTCTACACAAGTGAAAATTTATAGACCACTTAAAGATGGAGAATGCCTGAGAAAATTAAGCATTCCTGACATCACAAGACACTCTGGGGTAACAGGTTTTACACAAACATGAGAAACACCATGCCAGCTCAAGTGCATGCAGGATTATTCTGCTTTATGTAATTGAAAAACTGAATAGAAGTGTCGTAAGGATAGTCATTGAGAATCTCCACTACTTGAGTCAGACTTGCACTGCATTTGTAAAAACATAAAAGCTGTATTTATCCACAGTTTGTTAATGTTTCATCAGAAAACGTCTCAGTTAAAGGGTGGCTGTGAGGAACCCATTGTTAATAGTTATGAGGGCAGAAAAGTATCAGTGGATTTTGATCCATTCTCTAATAATCTGCAAAGTATCTGATTGGTAACAGATTTACAATGATCCTAAACACACTGCCAGTGCAGCAAAAGCATGCTTGGATAGAAAAGCTCAGAGCCAAACACTATCAGCCATGGACTGGCCTCCCCAGAGCCTGGACCTCAACATGACTGAAACAATGTGGGATCATCTTGATAGAGAACAGAACAAAAGGAAGCCGAGCTCCAAAGAAGAGCTTTGAATCTCCTTCAAGAAGCCTGGAAAATTATTCCTAAAGACTACTTAAAGAAATGACAGCAAAGCTTATCTAAGAGAGTTCAGGCAATGTTGAAGAATAAAAATAGTCGTCTCAAATATCGTCTATCAAGCGCATCAAAATTGTACAGGCCTTCAACAAATCTCTGGACTTATGTGGAAATATTGAATGATCCTAATGATGTCCTAACAGCTGTCTAAATGTGGAGCTGTCTAAATGTTATAATAATAATAATACCAATTATTATTATTATTATTTTCACAATAAGCACGAGGTTATACGAATAATAAATGAGTAGTAATGATGTTCCTAACTCCTCTGAGAGTCCTCACAAGGCTGATTCAACGCTACTGATGAAAAACATGTTTGCTTTAACTTATTTCCTCTGACAGTAGTATAGATTCTCCTCAAAGGCGGGTTAATGCTTATATTGGCTGGATCTTTGCCTTTTAACAATGCAATTAGCCAGGCAAAGGTAGCAACAAATCACTTTCACTTGCCCTAATTGATTTCTAGTCGTTGTAATTATGACTATCAATTGTGAGTCACTACAAGGAGGGCACACCAGCTTGGCCCCAGTTTTAATTTAGTCCAACTGAGTGGGAAAGCGTCATGGTACAAAAAAGGACCAACCTAAGATGTACACACACACACACACACGCACACGCACACACACACCTCCTGATTGGTTCAGTTTCTCACCAAATTTGCAGGGATGTGATTCGGCATATGTTCCTGCTATGGGCAACCGTGTGAACAGGTGGAGCAGAAGATGGTGTGAATGGCTAGATACATAGCATGATAGAGGCAGCGCCTTCTGTCACAGTCTTGAGAATAACTTAGGTCTAATGAGCCCCATGGCCACTGCTGACTTCAAGGGTCATGTTAATGAGAAGCAGGGATTGGTTAATCACACAGCTTTCACTGACAGATTGAGCTCCATCGGCTCTATCTTCCATCACTGCTTTGTCTTTGAGCACTGCTGAGGACTGTTGAACACCGAAGGCTGGTAATTTCATGCTATTGCAGGGACTCAAGTAGAAAATAGTGATTGGTTAATGCAGTGCCTTTCCTTTTCATTTTTTCTTTCCATTCAGGAAGAACGATAAAAAGACCAAAAACAATTACCTTTTGCAATTCGCTTCAGTTTTCTTGTAATGAGAAAGTGAAAATGACTTCTTATGAGCAGGGAAGTATAACTACAGGATTCACCCATGAGCACTTGTCCACATCCACCAGAATTTATAGTCCCACCTTGGTGAGCAACAAAGAGATACTTAAATGCAGTGCCAAACCCAAACACGATGACTTTATGTGCAGCTAAAAGCTTGCCTAAACTAATCAGAATGGGGTTTTGTGCCTCATATACTGTATGTTCCATAAATTGCTGCACCTACTACACATTTTCCATGTCTTCCATACAAATACATTTTGCACAGTACTATAGAATACAGACTGGTTGAAACAAACAACAACACATTTCACCCCGACAAGAAAAAAGTAGGAAAAAAAACATCAAAAGTGAGAAATGCACACATAAGCAAACACAAGCAAAGACAATGGCTGCAGATGACAGCATCTTTGCAGTGAACTGAGACTAAGTGTTGAAATAAAGATGCTAGCAGTAGCAGTTTCTACACAGATTTCTGACAATGCTTCCTTGTGATTGTGCATGGCTACGGCACATACAATATAGTCTCCAAATATCCGACTGGCACCAATGCGTAACCATGTTGGGCATTTTAGTGATGTTGTAGAGGAGCAGAAAAAGTAAGGGACTTGATTATTTCCTCTACCAGACCACAGCAGGCCTTGGTGGAGGCTCCTCATGGGGAACACTGTGTGCACTGTGGGAGAACACCTCGGACCCTCGTGGAGTGACTAGAGCTAACAAACACTTATGGAGCATGCTCTGCATAATGCAAATTGTGTCAGCTCTCACACAGCTCCACCTAACAAGGCTCTGGTGGTTTCACATGGCATCATCTGTAACAGTGACAAATCCCAGCATGATGCAAATTAAAACAGTGTATGAGATTATTTTCACTATAGTGTACCACCTCCACTGATTCATGAACCAATAAATTCCGCCTAACAGAAACTGCTCCGAGCTACTGCACTGATATATTCACTGCAGACGTCTGTTAATAGGCTTGTTAATAGCAAACATTACGACATGTTTCTGACACTCCATCACATGTAACTGACATCCTGATTAGAGTTTACAAGCACAGATACAAGAACACACGCGTGCACTGGACCACATGTGCGTGCATACATTTCATGCATTTTTTAGACAGTTCCCTGAATCCCAGCAGCAGGTCCAGAGCAATGTCTCTGGTCTTGGTCACTATTGAGGTCTTAGCCCCCAGCCCTCATTCATCACAGTTTCTGTCTGAATCACAGCACGGCTGTTTTTTTTTTCTTTTTTCTGCAGACTCTGCATTTTAAATTGCCTATGGGGGGAAGAGGCAATGATGGACGCACCAGTCTGGGCATCTGCTGCAACACACTGCAAGCCATCCAGTTGGGGTTTCTCTCCCTGACAGCGCAACTCTGTCGAACACATAATGCACATCTGGGAGTAGTCATCAGCAGACAGAGTAGTGCCTGAGTGACCAGTTGCACTCTTATCCCGAGACTGATATAACTGTGCCAGTAGAGTTTCTGCCTGACAAAAGAGCCGCTAACTCTCAAATAACATCTCTGCCATACATTCTCTGCAGTGTTGAATACCACCAAATATATTCCTCAATGTGAGTCAGGTTTGTCCCTAAACTATACACACTGGAAGGGCAAGATTATGTATTATGTTGGACAGTCATTCTAATTCCTCCTCATCTCCCTTTGGGGTAAATGAAAGCCTCCAGTGCACTGCTGTGACTCATCCAAGGCCATTTTTACACCTCGACACCTTGGCCTGATGAGAGAAACCATGCATGATAATTGCATGTGACTCAACAAGCTGCGGGGACACTGTTAAGTAAGCAGTGTGCTTCCAAACGCATTGGTTGATGTAACTGTGTTGACGTGTCTGTCATTACTCAATTCTCATTTAGCTGGTCGCTGACATCTTTAACCCCTGAAATAGGCATAGCAATGACAAACTGGGCGGCTCTGGTATTAATAAAGTATGAAAAAGGCGGTGTTCGAATCTAATTATTAGTCTAATGCATTAGATGTGATCACACGGGCTCTTCAGTGATGAGGAAATCATCTCCCGTAAGACTCCACACTGATAATTACAATAACATTAACCTTTGCCTTGTTAATTCAAGCCCTCATAGCAATTCATCTCAGGTCACAGACCTCTTAAAACATTCCTTCACCCTAGCTTTGCAGGGCGGTGAAAACATCGATGTGCGCCGACAGAAATCAACTTGTGAGAAGCACACACTGTTTTTTAAAATGACTAAAAGAGGAGAGCTGCATTCTTTGCCTCCTTGAGCATATTTCCTTGTTACCTTGTCAACTGTGGTTTAGTGCACACGCTCATGCACGTGAAAAAAGTTTTGAGCGAGGACAGGTTTCAAAGCGACACAATAATTAGAATACCTCAACGGCAACGAAAACGCTTCATTAATCCATTCAAGTCTCACTCTTAATGACTATCTTTATTGCGCTCGTGTTGCGCTGTTTGGATGCTTCTAATGATGTGTGTGTTGTGAGCAGACAGAATTTGCTGTTAGTTACACTTCCAAACACACACACGTGCACGAACTGCCTCCTGCACCTTCTCTCCTGCCACAAAATCAATCTCAAATGAGCTGCAATAACAGCTAGCGAAAATTAATATGGATACCACAGATAATAAACACTTGATAAGTCAAGCACGAGCATAAAAACACACGCGCGCAGGCACAAGATAGAGATCTCACAATAAACTCTGAATAGTGGAAAGGTTTCCAAGGTTCCAGGTTTCTGTTCCCCTGACAGCATTATTAGATCCTGCGCAAGAAAATCAATTATTTTCTCTTCATTACCAGATTAACTTTCAAATAAAAATATTAAAGTATCAAATTAAAGTTTAAAAATATGGTAAGTGAGCCTCCTAACTGATATTCTGATATGCGACCGGTGTAGCTTTGCTGTAAACTGTCTGTCTTCGACATGTTTGTTAAGCGTACATCGATTTTCACACGTGGAAGCTGAAAATGAGGCTGTCGCTTCACATGGTGTCAAGTACCGTAACCGAAAAGGCATGTGATTTTATGTGAGAAAAATACACTGAAATGAGCTGGCATTTGAAAAGCTGGAACGTATAGCATGCCTTATTACCCATTAGACAGGCAGAAAATTCTCAGCCTGAAACAGTGAGGGGGAAAAAAAAAGATGCACACGTCAAAATAATCAGTCACATTTGGGATTGACACAACTGTGTGATTTGACATGTGGGGTTATTACTTGCCAATCACACTAGGCTGCTTGGTGGGTTTTCTTCCCTTTTTTTCCCCCCAGTGCGCTGCACAATCTTTCATCTCTAAACGAATGATGTGAGCTCTGCTGCGAGCAAAAATGCATTATGTATCTTTTTAAAAATGTCATCATATTCATATCATGTTAACATTACCTATCTGTTCACCGATAGACCTGTTCTATTTGAGCTCAAATATGTCAGCCTTTGAAAGATGGCTAAAGCTGATATTACAGCTTCCCTTGAATGGGGGAAATGAAAACTTTGGGAGCCTCTACTGAGATGTATTGGTATATTCCTTTTTTCAGACACATCACACGTAATTAAGGTTGGCACAGGAAAATGCAACAATATTTTGTCTCCAATTCAAAAGTTTTTCCTGCATATTAAGTGATGTAGGGCTGATGGGGTAAATTGTCATTCTGAGACACAAGAGAGGGGTCAAAACATAGTTAACACCTATAATATTTATCCGTGGGTTGATTAATGGGGACAGCGCTATTAGCACAGAGAAAGTCACTGACAAAGAACAGAAGTTAATATGGAAATGGGGAGGAAAACCATAACATTAACACAAACAAGTAATCACATTAACATTTACGATTTACAGTCAGTCTTAATGACTTATAATTGATTGATCTCTCAACAATGAGGTAAATGAGCTTTAATGCACATGGAAATGTGCATATTTCATTACTTTAGATAAATAAATAAAAATAATAAATTGTCCAAGTATCTTTGGATAGTAAGGCTTGATATGCATATAGCACAAGATGCCCTCTGACTTTCCCTGATTTGCATCTAGATAGCTTTAATTATGAATAAAAGTCAAGTTACCCGATTGGATGGGATAGTGGAGAATCGATTGGGTAGCGTGCATAATGACAAAGGGCACAGCAACACACTCTATCAACTTGGAAACCATATCGGTGGTACAGCAAATAACGATTTCAGTGCACCACTGTACACGCAATTACTTTTAAACATTTGTAGCAATTAGAGGCTTTATCAGACCTAATTTTTGCATCAACAAATAAATTATCCAGTGTAATATGGTCTCGAGCCCTTTGATTCGAAAAGGAAAAGAGGGTGTTTGTGTCGAACAGGAGCCGTAAATTAGCAGAACTTCTCCAAACCTAAAGGGTAAAATATATATTCTGAAGCCTAACATTTCCATTTATTTTACATTGAAGGACACTTGATGATGATATATATTTTACAAATGTCTGGCTTTTCCCAATTAGTAATGGAACCTAAAAATTTGACCAAACTTTTGGTACTTTTTCTATTGGCACACAACAGACGCCACACTTTTAATTGCAATTTGATTCATGACTTTACTAGCAAAATAACAAATTTGGGTGTAGCTATAGATGTTTTTTTGTTACTTAAAATCTGACTATTTATTAAGCATGAAACTCATGGAATTAAAATTCTAACAGTATTGACAATGCTTGTTAATATTTAAGCAAAGATTTTATGGCCTTTCAAATTATGGTTAAATATTTTACAGCTTACATAATATGAAACAAGGCCCAGACTACTCTGTTTCATAAGCAACAACATAAAGGTATTGTTCAAGATGTGTCAGAAACCTGTATCTACACATTATGCATGCAGTTATATACAGACTCTGTGATTAAAATAGCTTCTGGAGAAACGAGGAGTGAGAAGTGACGAGACTTCCTGTAAGCCAACCCCTGGAAAACCTGAATAAAACCGTATTTTAATAAAACGTGAAAATATTTATTGAGATTTAAGCCAACACACACAGCAAACAGCTGAGTGGCCCTGCGTGTGTGTCATCCAAAGCCTTTTAAGTTTGACATATACAAATCAGAGCAAACATGTCAAATCCGCATCCAAACAACATAAAGAAAAAGGACATTTACCACACGAGCTGTCCGGTGAGACAAGACTTGGAAAATCTAAACACAATGTATCTTTAGATGTTGTAATGCAGATGGATGGCTGAAGCATTGTGTGTCCCACACGGGAGCACACAACACAAGATAAAATCAGTAGTTTAGACTGCACAGAAAAGGGCATTATTAAAGTAGTCATATGATGTTTCTCAATATTTTCTTTCTTATCTGTATTACTAGGGAAGTAGAGTGGTGTGTTGGTGCCTTTCTGCCTGCATGGGTTCCCTCCAAGAGTCCAGAGACATGCGTGATAGATTAACCAGTTAAAACTGGCCAAAGGTGTGAATGGTTGTTTGTTTCTTTGCGTGTCCCCTGCACAGATTGTCTGTAGAGAGTATACCCCACCTCTTGCATGAGAGGATGGATATATACTGTTGCAATAATGGATTTTCATACTATACATAGTCAAAGTTTCAAATAACAAGGTTAGCTTATGTACAAATAATCCCTAAGTAAGCCCCGCTCTAAATACTCAGATTTATTATTTATTTAGTTATTTCCACTCTTGGATCTGAATGGTGTCAAAGAAAGGGAATGTTCTCAATATGTTCGGGGAAAACAGCTCTGGCTGTGAGCACAGCAGTCCCACTCACCTCCTGTTCAAATCTTCTGTTTGCGGGTTAGGCAGAAGAAAGCTGGCTGCTGGCCTTTAAGAGAGATAGGCCAAAACTGCTAGTTTTAGACTGAGGCCAGTACGAGATATATAAACAGAATTGTGAACAGTAAAGTCTGAAAAGAGTCCTGGAATTAAAAAATAATTCAAAAAGAGCAGTAACGCTGGACAAAGGCTGTCCATTTATACCATTTATTCATCATCATCATCATCTACAGTACGGGACTCCTCATATCTCCTGCTCATATCTATGACACATTAAACTGTTGTTATATAGTTAAGGGTGGTAGGAGTTTCTCTCACAGAGATGATTCACCGCAGCCTCTCTGGAAGTGTCAGTCGTCAAGTAGCAACGTTGTAATGATGTAAACAGTTCGACTCTGAGGCCATTCTTCCTCCAGCAGGCAGAAAAAACACAAACTCTTATAGGCACATAAAACTTCACCGATACTGATATATGTCTGTGACAGGCCAAATGATATATCTGCCTCGCTCTGCTCTACTGTTGATCCATCTCTAACAGGGCCATAGCATCATTCCAAGAGCCTGATTGTACTTTGATTGTTTCCAGCCCACTTCATGAGCGTGCGGTGTGCCTGCCAGTCCTGGTGGACTGAATCAGGACATAATGGGTTCATTAAAAATCGCCAAGACTGCTGGCATTGGAAAGAATGATTAGTGAGATAAGCAGGGGATATGAGCTTAATGGAACAAGAGGTGGCTCACCAAGATTAAAAGCCTTTTCCACATCACTGACGTTTTCCCTCCAATTCAGCAAATCACTTAATTGAAATTCTTTTAATTTTCTTTTTAATTTTCTTCTCAAAACTCCTCCTGGAATTGCAACCCCAAGATGAATGGTAGACTGAGGTATGGTGGTGAGACAAATTTTATTACACTTAAGTCATTCAGTGTGTCGTCTAGGAGCCTTTTTGACTCATTTATTACTGGAATATGAAATAATTTATCAAATATTAGAATAAACCTGGCAATACTTACTGACTCTACAAAAGTAAAATCATGCGGTGCCCTTGCTTTAAAGTCAAACCTTTGAAGTGAACAAAAATAAAGAAAAATATATAATGTCAAATTAAAGGAAACCCCCCCTCCCGATGATCCAGAGAGCCGTTACTAAATCCAAGGGCACCGATTAGTTGCAGAGTCATAACACAACCATAAAATCCAGACATCAAACATGTCAAGAACCTGCTAAGAGCCAGATTTCATGGCAATAGAGACAGGGAAATTGAAGGTTGGCTGCTGCCAGTCAAAAATGAGTGTGAGGGCTTTGTAGTGAGATACTCTGTCAAGAGCTGTGCAGCCTCTGTGGTTTGTAGCATGGGCCTTCAGAGAGGCTGCACAGAGGATGAGAGACATAAATAAGTCTCCTTTGTCAGAAGAAACCACAAAGCTGTCAGCTGCAGCCCTCGCAGGCCTACGATGCACAGGCTCAGTATCACCCCGAAAAAAGAGAAAAAAACACAACAACAAAAAACGATTTGTTGGTATGACTCAAATTGATGCTGCACTATGCTTGGACCATTTTAGAATCGGCTCGTATTGCAGTACGATGTCGATGAATGTCGTATAATGCAATACAGCTGGCTGGATTGTATATAATTATGCATATGTGCACGAACATACTGTACATTCAGGTAAAGGCTATACTTACACCTAATCCTGAATGACGTCTTTGTTAGCGCCATTAAAAGAGAAAGAAAAAAACTTCTCGCTGCTAAAACCAAATCACGAGCAGCCAATGAGCCCTCTGTTGGCAGCATGTTTAGACAATAGTATCCCTGAAGTCTCTGTGATTATGAGACAGGCTCAATCTGGGTACGGTCCAACCTCTGGCTGATGAAGGGAGAGAGCATGAATGGGGTCTGATCAGGTCATGTTGAGAGGACTCAAACAGCACAAAAAACCCTCAAAGCCTTCTAGAGATCCCCCTCAGTCTCTCTGTCAGAAGAGGATGAAAAGTGGCTGTGCTAAAGCTACCCGGTGCTCGTACTTTAATCTCATTCAGTTTGCCTCAACAGCGGCAAACACAAAGTGGGTAATTATTTTGCAGTTTGTAGTTTTTCTTTTTTTAAAACGAGGCTTGTGTAAATTGTTTTCTACAGTCTGGAGCCAGTGTTATATAAACAGTGTGCTATGAAAACATCAGAGGATATTAGATGCAAAGAGGATGTGTGAGAGACGGAGAGCAGACCACTTCTAAAACAGCGTGTTTGGAGAGCGGAGCAGGTTCGAGTGCGCTCTGTGTGTTCTGAAGGTCATGCCTCAGACAGTCTGCCTATCTTCATTACGCCCAGTCTTGTTTAATGATATACAGGAAGAGAGGACAGCGTCTCAGTATAAGAGCTTGGCTGTGAATGTGACAGCACATTTAATGCCTGTAATGCTTTGAACTACACCATTCAGACCTTTTGCCTGACTATCTCTGATATAAGCTCAGTTCCCAAACAACAGCACAGGTGCTGATAAGAATCTTCGCTGCACTTAAGCAACAATATTAGACACGGGCACCCGGCTGATAACACTTAACACCCCACACTGATATTTGTCACAATATAATGTAGGTATCAACATATCAGCTTGATAACAGGCTTTTTTACCGGCTGACTATGAGTACTACAGACACTTCTAATTATTAACAATTTCAGTTCTCAGTATAATTGATATCATTATCAGCATACTCAGAGACCTCATTATTACATGTTACTCAGTAGATTATATATATATTGTTTGTCACCATGAATCCGTTTCATCTAAAGCTTGTTACTGCCTGTAGCATTTCCCAACGGACCAAAATGTTACTTACATTCTTTAAAAGTAAAAAAACAACAACAAAAAACCTCTTTAAAAGTTAAAAAAGAAGCATTTTTACAAAATCTGCTGGGTGTATGTAAAGGAATTCATTGTCAAACATAATTTAAAGGTTCGCCCCTTTGATGTAATGTAACACATATACGCTATATGGATTTCTCAGTGATTCTTTTACTGCCTTTAATGCTGCAGTGTAAAAAAACCCATCATCGGCTTTTTATTTTTGTAACATTTCAAACAATTTTTACAGCAGCTAGCTAAAAAGTGACCGTGCAATGTAGCAGCAGTCTGTCTCAGCACCGAAGAAAAGAGATTCGACATTTAACTTACAACGCTTTTATAACACTGAATTTTCTACGAGGAAGGACAGATATCTGACAGAAAACTCTGGCATGAAAGTGCTGAGAAATCTCATAGCCAGACAGATATGCAAGATAATCAATGGAGTTCCCATTGGAGAATGAATGTCTGCAGCATAACCTCATTCTCTGAGAAAATCTCGTCTGCTCAGTTTGAGGTTTGCCCTCTTCGGATGAGAAAGTAGAATTACTGCGCATCAAAGGCAGAAAATTGTACCAGATTTGCTAGAATACTTTGGCTCTGTGTCCTCCAGATTAGATTTGATGTCCATCAAAGCTTTTATGAAAAAACTCTGTCTGTGGTGTTCACATTACCAAGTGAGTGTGCTTTTCATCCCCTAACTGTGAACAAATCTAATCCGATGACTTCACGAAGAGGTACATTTTCATTTCAGCAGTCAGGAGAGACTGTTAGGAGTGATTAAAAAAGTAGCTGCAAACCTAATTTATTTGTTGCAGAAACATGCTCGTGTTGGACATCGGTAATAAACAATGCATTAGGAGAAAGCTGAAGGTGAATCAAAGCAGAGATTTCTGTCTTGATTGTGCAGCATGTGCAAGCCAAATCCGTTGTTAAGGAGTCCAATGGGATGCTTTCACACACTACCCCCCCACAACCACTCCAGCCCACCTTTTATTCAGCGAAGAGGAAGTCATGAAAGCAGAAGACAAGTAAAAAAAAAAAACCTCATAGCTACGCCGCTTTAGTTATGCTGGTTGAGCAGGGACAGACTCTGGTGTACTGTCAAAGTTCAGCACATAAATAGTAATTCAGTGCTTCAGGCGAGGAGAACACAGGAGTGTACTGGGGACCACTCTACAGGACGACAGCTTCTTAACAGCCTCCACTGAATGAAAAATAGGAAACATAGAGAATACAGTGATGGGAAAAGGTTGGGCACATCAAATGCTCTCTATTACATCTGTGACGAGGAAGGAAAAGATCCTTTGTCAGCCGAGTAAATGAGAAAGAGGAGTTTAGACAGTTAAAAACAGTAATGAATACTCAGACTTGAACTGCACAGATGGGCGTTGCAGATCAAATTTAGTCTTTTTTACTTATTTAAAACTGATATATAGTTCAGAATCCACATTAAAATGTTGGCACAACAGAACAATTTTGAGAGCTCTATACTCTTCAAGAGCGAAATTCGACGAGGTTCACACTGATTAGGCCCGAGCAAGGGAAAAGAAGCCGAGTGGATTCTACCAGTGCAAACAACTGAAATAAACAGCATTATGGAGCAGCAGAAAGGCAATATCAGAGATTGCCCTGAGAGAGCGTAATGGAAAAGGACTTGTTCTGTCACAGCCTCTCATGGTGATAGAATGCCACATGCTCCCTTCTGACAGTGTGATATTGGCTTGGCACGAGCTTGATGAATGCATCAGCCATAAGTCAGACAAACCCCAACCCTTCCTGGAACAGCACCCTCTAAGATGTTTATGCCAGGGTACAGAGGCAGACATTGTGTAATAGGACTGGAGCCATTGTCTGAAATAGGTTCATGGAAAGTGGGCATGCCCAATTCCAATTTTAACTATTATTTTGGATGGAAGGTTATTACTTTTTATAGTTGGCTGTTGCTTGGTAGACAGGATGGGCGTTTAGCTGGGGTGACTTTGCAGTACCCCACAGAGAACTAGCCAGACCTTCCTGGTGTTTGCTTGTGGCAGGTGGTGAAGTGAAAGAAAGAGGGGAAGAATGGGCGATGAAAAAAATGAGGGGCAACCTTTCCCTAGGCAGGTGATGACCCATCCCATACCACCTGGCTTCTTGCCAGGGTCAAGCAATTAATGCTGCCCTCCTTTGATTACTTTAGACAGCCTGAGGATACAGGAGGCCAGCGGATAGTGTCCGGTCCAGGAACGTTGCACAAGGCAAAGAGGAGACAGCTCTGAAGAAGGTTCAAGCTTGGGTCGCACTGTTAACATGCAAAGCTGTTATAAACATAAAAAAAATAGGCAGCTTTGCTTAATTATTTGCTCATTTGCATATTTATGTTGTATAAACACACTGTGACGGAGCTTCATCAACCTTTGTTTTTACTTCTCTGCAGTCACACAATTCACAAAACAAATCACAAATTTCACAGAAAATGTTGTAAAACTTTTCGTAACAGGTAACTGTGAGATGGGATGTTGAGATCTAGGATTTTTTATTTTTGTTGACAAGAACAGTGAGCACATAAAATCTTCCACCATCCAAATTGTGGTCCCAGAGCCTTCACGCAGCTTCCCGCTCTATCTATCACCTATTTTACCATTCTGTACCATGTTGCTGAGACTGATTTCTGTAGCCCTGTCGAGTTACAGCATGCACCACTCCTCTTGCTTTGCTGGTTGAGGACCCACAGAAACAGATTTCTCTGTCCATCCCCACTATGGAGATGTTCAACAACAGTCACACACCTGGATAATTTCAATATTCAAAGGCACGACATCATCGCATCATGATCTACCCATAGCTTTCTCCATCTTTCCTTCTTTCTGCTGCCCAAAGAAAGCTTACTGTAGGGATTAGCTCCACCGAACTCAGCATGACTCGAACTAAATCACGCTGTCAACCTTTAACACAACTTTGAAGAGCACCGACACCCTTTTCCGCTTAACCGAATCAATTGGCCATTGCTGAAAAAAATGACCTTGTTAGTCTTATCTTGAATATCCTTGTGTATACTCCTGCTTTGCAAAAGATTTAAATGTAGGTTTATTTAACAGAATCCACCAGAAAAGACAAGCGACTGAGACACAGGCAAACTATTTGCGAGGCCAGTTGATTCAGTTTGAAATTCTGTTATACCTATAGACTCGATGGGGACGCGTGTGACATGACATATGCAATCATTAGATCTTCTGCCATCTCTCTAAATGTGGCAAACCTTATTTCAGAATACAACCTTGGGCTAAAAAGTGCCCTGATCAAGTAATTTATGCTTAGAAATAAAACATTGACTTTCAAATGCACCACCGCCTGAAGCCAGGCTTTGAGGCTGATTTGATCCCCCTTTGAGATGGTGAGAGATATGGCCCATTCCCCCTAATCACATGCCAGAGACTGTGCAATCACACAGCAACAGCTAAAGTAATCACTGTGGTGGTCTCCACCCTCCTCCCTGAACCGAGCCCCAATCCTACAACATCGGTAGCACTGGGAAGGCCTGCTTATGTGATGCTCATACAGAAACGGACACACAGCTGCCTGTAGAACTGGACCCCAATACTCACAGTGAGAGCGTGTTTGTTGATGGGATGGTGGATAATGACTAGCTGTGAATGGCGAAAGAGCAGTGAACTCATGCAGCTACAAATATTTGAACAAGAAGGTTGAACATTGTTAGGTGCTTAGCTCTTGCCTTTCAGCGTCTGAACCCTCGACTAAATGCTGCAGTACATTAACTCACATGTTGCCACATGGTGCAAGCAACCAATGTCCAGCGTCTTTTATTTCTTTCATGATAGTTTTTAAGACAATGCTTTTGTTTATAGAACATAATACATAAGTATGCTAATACGAAAAAAAGAAAGCACACCAACCTGATAACTACAAACAGTTAAGCTGCTGAAATTGATTAGCTTACTGAGTACAAATCAGCCATCTTTCTCTTCTTCTGGTAGTTGGGTAATGATGTTGCTTACTGTATCAAAGCAAGGTGTGTTTGCTATATTTAATTATGGACTATTATGCCTTGCTACATCTCAGAACTTTTAAAATTTGCATGCTCCTCCTCCAAATATAATTGGTAGATGAACTGGTATTTAAATTGTGCTTTTCTACACTAAACCAACACTCAAAGCCCTTTTAATTACAAGCCACACTCATGCTGTGATGAATGTATTTTGGACAACTGGTCCTTTGTCTTGCCCAAGGATAGTTAGACATCAAGCCAACAACCTTCCAACTGGCAGACGGCCCGCACCACCTCCATATATATAGATGCCCCCCAAATATAGTGAACGTACTGTATATACTTACACTGAGTTGCAGGAGATAATGAACTGCTTAAATAATATGTATTCCATTAACATCTGATTTTAAGAATTCAGACTTGCTATATACAATGCAAATGCATGCAACTGTTTTACAAGTTGGATGCTTTACTGTCCACATCCACTTCATAACCAAGTGTTTACAAGTTTCTTTTGCAGTATCGGCGCACACTTCGTTACAGAAGCAATGCTAAGCAAGGTTATTTGTGTGTTCCAGACTTCATGGCTCAGTATCAGCACTAGTGAGTGAGAGGACAGTGGAGTAGTCACAGTGTTTCCCATCCTTTTCTGCAGGTCACAGATAGACTACGTAATTATCGTCTGTAATGAGCATTCTTGTGACAACACAGCCGACGATTTTGTTGTTGTTGTTTTTGTTGTCGTCTGAATTTGCAGTACACGACCCGGCTTACTCCTAACACTGCAAACACACATACACAGACAAAGCACCTCCACGGTAAAGGTCTCCATGCTTCAGCATGGGGCGCCGTGGTGTAAAATTGTCTTCAAATAGAGCGAATGAACTACTTGGACTTTGATGAGTCTCCTGTCCTCCTCTGAACCAATAGCTCGACCCACTCTTGCTTTATCACGGTGTGCCAGCCTACCGCTATCTGCGCTACACTAAATCAATTAGCATGTCATTAAGATAGCTTGTTCCAGCACAGTAAGCATGGAGTGGCACTACAGTATCTACAGGACCAGAAAGAGCTGAATTCAGAGGGCATCATATCTTACTGTCCATGTGTCAGAGTGCAGTGGGCTGTGTTTATTGGTGGGCTCGGTGCATGTGTAAAAGAGCACCTGGTTATGGAAGACGTCAGTTTCCAACTTCAAAAACATTGAGGGCTTTCTAGTCGTGCATAAAGAGTTAACATTGTTTTAAGCCTCAGAAATAGGTAGAGCCCATAAAGACAAGTGTGCATTATTGCAGAAGGTGCTACTTGTTAATAAGTTCTGTAATCTGCATTAACGGCCACGGCGATTTAAGTACTTAAGTCGTCACAAACAGCTTATCCATTACTTTCTGAGTGAGATGCAATCAATTCTGTGAGTAGAGTAGAGCTATATTTATTCTTTTATTATTCGTTTGAATCTAAGTGGGGACAGAACATTAATGGAGAATTCAATATTAATCTCCCTCAGTACAGAAAACTCTCAGTCATCTTGCATCAGATACTAAGGTGATCATTCTGCAATTACCAGGAGTAAAGCAACACCTTGGTCTTTGGGCAGAGATAAAGATGATAGGCTTAATCCTCATTCGTGCAGAAAAAGGATTTCTCTCTGATGGTAAGAGCTTCATGCAACCATTTAGATAAACACTGAAAATACAGTAACATTTGATCTTCATAATAAACTTTTTTTTAAAAATCCCTGACAGCGAGAGGACTTTATCAAAGCTGCGGCTCGCTCTGCAGATAACAGAGCTAAAAGCAAAAGATGTAAAAATTAACTTTGAAGAGTGTCGGTTTACAAACTGAATGTATCATCTTAAATCTATTTAAACACTGAAACTAGGAGTATATAACTTCACCAACCTGAGGTCAAGGGAATCAAAGGGCACACGCCATATTATCCAGAGTGAGTGAGATAATAAAATTGTCAGATCATAAAAGCCATAAAAGATCCATTCTACTGCCGTGGTCCAAATAGCTGCCACTAATGTATTAGACTACATGGTATGCATTAGCACTGGTGCCAGTAAAGTAATTCTCTCAGAGAGAAAACTATTAAGGCATTCATATACTCACTCTAAAGCATTTTCCCGGGAAAATCTGCAGGTGTTTGACAGACACGCATAGAGGAGGAATGCTTTTCTCGGAGGTCAAGCTGAGCTCCTCCATCCACACGAGACAGTATATCATGTGGATGCAGAATTGAGTGGTTAGGCATGTTCTTCTGATCAGGCCGTGTCTCCCTGATGCTCCCAGTCACAGCAAACAATTCAAAGGGGCTAGACGCTGACTTCAAAAGACCACGCTGGCTTTGAACACTATGCCAGTTGCACAGCCCATCAGTGGCACATCAGCATCCTCAAGGCATGCAGGGAGCAAATTTGAGCAAATCACCATCGACTACAGATGCATCATTTGGCAAAGAGTTTTCACTGGATACCAGACAATAAAAAAACACCATGAAGAGGCAATGCAGCAACATAGAGCTCAAGTACCACCCCACTTAGTAGCAGCTTTTGCTTCAATTGCTCTTGGGTCTCAAAGTATTTTCTCATAAAGGGCTTTGTTCATAACTTGAAGCTGAAATGACTGTTTCTGCTGTATTTTCTTTGGCTCTTATTCAAATGGATATCGAGGCCCATAATGTGCCTATTTTTTCCTTCATTATATGATATGTAAACAAGACTAATATATACACATACATGTAGACACAAACAACACTAACATCATTATTCAGCCTGTCTTTCACACACTGAATGAAAGCTTATTGATATCGGTGATTTTGATAAAGAAGTTGGTATTATCTTATTATAAAAAAGCTCAAATTTCTCACAACCGATAAAGCGATCATTTATTTTAAATCTGTTCCCCTGTTTCAGCCTTTTAGAAAGTCGAATAAAATGGATCTTCTCTGATATTTAAAAAAAAAAAGCTGACTGGATGAGGCTAATGGAACGAAAACTCTGTCTCGATTTTTTTGGTCTCTCTTTTGGGGAATTCATTACCATCATAACTGTCACGTATAGGAGACAACAAGCAAGCACCATATATTTAATATACTGTCTGCTTACCCAGCATGCCAGATAAAAATGGTCACAACGTTTAGATTTTCTAAATACGAACCACACAATATAGCCATCGTAACAGCAACCATCCATCTTATTCAACCGAATGACAATGAACGCCTCAAAGTTGACATGTTGCAGCTCCATCTGCCAAAACCCAGACAGGCTCCTAAGCTGATACGCATTCACGCAGAAAACCACAACCATACAAAGCATACAAAATATTGCATTTATTCGTAACAGACACTTGACATTTGTCACAGAGTCTACAGCCTTAGCTTGAGATGGAATTTATTATCAGGTGTCTTAAATGACAAATGCTACTAAGGTAAACAGATCATTGACAGAACAGGAAATAGGATGTAAACACCTGTTTTGGGAGCATCATTGGCACAGTGGAGTGCTTAATACTAAAGCCCAAACCAGAGTAATGTTGAAAGGTGAAATCTCTACACATCAATTCTGTCCTGAGCAGCACAGTGCAGCAGAGCTTATTACAGACTCTCAATCTGTCTCAAGTGTTCAGACTATGTCAGTAATGCTGGGCTGCGGGGCCCTCGAAACGCTTCATTAAAAAGCTTGGCTATCCAGAGCGCATCCGTGGCAGCCAAATAAAGTGTCAGACCGCATTTTTCATCTGCAGATTAAACCTATGTAAGCCTGAATTAAACCAAATTAGATCTGAAAATGAGAAATAAACCAAAGCCAGATGAGTGGAGAGGCATGTCTGCTGTGAGCCGGGGGGAAACCGCTCAAAGGCCATATGGAGGAGTGGGTCTCTAGGATGTCACTGCCTTGGCCCCTTATGTACTTTTTGAAGTCATTAGAGCTTTATGGTCTGTTGTTTACAAATACAAATTCTGTTTCATTAATTCACATGGAATATACGGGGAAGCAGGGACTGAGCCCCTTATTCTTTCATCTGTTATGATCTAAAGAATCAGTTCAGCACTCAAGTATCTCTAGATTAAAGGATCTGTTCTCCCTGACCACATTGAGGCTGTTTATTCCTCCACAATGGAAGTCTAGGTGCTTTCAAGAGTGAGTTTCAATCTCGAATTGGGGCCTTTGTGTGTAGCTGAGTGCATTAGGGCTACACTTTGCTGGCCCGGTAGATAAACTTTCTGTTAATCAATCACACAGTGTCCCGTTCTTTGTTTTCTTTTCATTCTATCTTCCCATCAAGCCCTGCACACACCCAAACATACACACACACCGTACACACACAAAGTCTTCTGCCACCTGACGTTACTGTCTTCTCAGACTTCTATGTGGACAATTACAGATCAATAGCTGCTTGTGACTAAAACCTGCCAGATTCGAATGCCTATAAACTGGTTGCTGTCTACACTTTTACCCTGGCCACGTTAGACGCTCAGCCAACCCACTGTGCTAAAATTCAGCCACACGGTATCTTCTACAAAACATGGCCCCGAGATGACTTGATTCTGTAGACGCCTACAACACAGACTGAGCGTACAGAGCTGGAGATGAGCCGGCATCGCATGCAACTTTGCACACAACCTCTGGATTGCCTTTGAAGCGAAACTGAGAAAGCGAAACTTGTAGAATACTGTACTTTCAAGACTTTGATTGAAAATGTCTTTACGCATGGTAAACAACTGCCCATTCACAATTTTCGAGTTGACAGCACCTAAAAACTGAATCATGTCAATTATCAATCATGCCAACACTGGGTGTGTCTATTGAGTAAATGTTACAGTGATAAATTGCTTTTCTAAACATAGAAAGAGGTATTCATCTTAAGATTTACTGCACTTCAAAACGCTCACATGCTTTTCCTTTGAGCATTGAGAATTCTATTAGACATGTATTTGGATTCTTCCTGAGCTCTTCAAACAAACAAAATAAAAAAAACATAATCACATCATGCATCCTTCTTTGTGGTACACGAAGATTAACAAAACGCCAGGCAACCGTGAATGAATCTGAATCTGCAAGGAAGCCCTCCTGTGCACGTCCATGTTATGCTGTGCTTCTGGGTAAAATATATCGCTATATTCTCCCAGATCTTATTAAAAGATCACTTTTGGTTTAGTTAGAGTTGAAGATCTACAGACTGTGCTCACAGTTTTGCCAAATACTGCTAAGGGAAGCCTCCGCAGATGTCTCTCACGCCCCCTCCATCACTTGTAAAACATTTCAAACTTGTATGTGGAACATCACGACTACGAAAGTCAGCTTTGAACATTAGCTTGTTATTTACAGTCAGCAATAACCTGGTGGAAATCTTCTTTCTGCCAAAGGCTTGATGGATTCCCCAACTACATGCTACAGGAATCATCAGGCAGCGCGCAAGTGCACAACAACGGCAAAATAATCAAGCAAGTCCGTATCGTTTGGCTGCTTGTTGAGAACATCCATAATACCAGCTGAAGGATGCTGCAGCACATCAAGCTGTGAGTTCTATAAAACACCTCAATCCAAAGTGACAGATATAAACAGTACCACAGTAAACAGAGACGACCCCCAAAGGTTAGCATCACTCACTGACTCACAAGCTGGCAAATGTTCTGCAAAGTCTTAAACAGTCTCCTGACAACTACAAATTTTTTTATCATCGTGGACTAAATATATATTAATCTGTTAAATATCACTTGAAAGTCACGATGCATGTAAACCACCACCATAAAAGCCACATGCAGCTATCTCCTGAGTTATTATTTTACAACAGTCTCATGGATTTTGACCCTGTTAATTAGTACTAACACATTAGCAATTAATAAAGTACTTTATAAAGGCGATAGCACCCTGGGTGAAGAACTTAAAATTTCACAAAACAAGATTACAACTTGATAATCGGTTCCTATCTGACATCAAGTCCACAGTGTGTTGAAAGCGTGAAGTAGGAGCTCTGTCAGCGAGCATATCAGTGTTTTTCTCAGCGAGTAAAATAACCTTGGCGGTAAAGATTTTTCTTGCAAATGTGGCATACATTTTAGCTCTGCACAATGCAAATGGATGCATTACGGTCATTGCAAATGACAAGAGACGCAACAGATAAAAATTGAAGATGATTGTCTGCTTTCAAGATTTTACCGTTCGTTTAAGATAAACGTGTGAATTTGTGTTTTTGACCAGAGAAATGTGGTAGTGCAGCAGATCTGCATCTGAGCCTTCAGTTCTTGGAAGGCGTGATTATAATTTATCTAAAACAAATAACAATTTGAGATTATTCCATCTGATGTGTTTATGTTCTTCTGGGTTTGACAGCTCGTCCCAGCACTGACCAATTAAACAGTCAACAGACCATTTAAGACCCGATTAGACACAGACTGGCTTTTAATTTGATATGCATGCAGACCAAGCAAGGCAGGTGGATAAGATGTCTGTCTGAAACAGAGACGCATGACAATTGGAGTTCAGTGTTTCTGCTGTGGTCCAATCATCTCAGGTCACAGCAAATCGGCGAACGTGAGAAATAGGCGGTTACTTCACAAATGAGGAAGTGACCTCAGATCGACAACATGAATCATGCAGGCGTGTCCTACCTTATCAGGATTGTCTTCGATCCAGCGTTTTACTGTTTTCAAAGCAATGTCAGCTGCAGGCTCATTGGGAAAGCCTAGACATAAAAAAGGAAAACAAAAAAAAAGTGTCAATACCTGTTGTATACAACATGCAGATACCAGAGGGAGACAAAAACAGACAGGCAAACAAACAGAAACGGATATCTCCAAAGGTAATGGCATTTCTCCTTAAATCAATAGAAAGCAGCACAATCTGCTCGGCACTGGCAGATGAGCACAGCTGACCGTTCAACTGCTGTAGAAGTTTGTTGCCAGATGCAGGGTGAAAAGAAGTGCTATTTTTGGAGGGTGAGGAGAGCAAATACAAGCTACATGTAAAGACACATCTGCAAGCATCTGGAAGTATAAAGCCCTATTCAAGCCCTCACTTCAAGCAGAACTGATTAAGATTTTGTCTTGATGGGGACAATTACACTTAGACGTATGAACTTTTAAGCGATTTTATTTTACCCGCATGCCAGAGTAACCATAAAGGCAGCGTGCCTAACAAGCAATGTGGTTGTATTAACAACAACTGTGCGAGCTGTTGTGATTGTATCGATGGAAAAAAAAGATTGTAACTTTATTAATTTTTAATAAGGGAAGGCTTTGCTAGATGCTGATCTCAGGATCATTTGCTTCCACTGTAGACAACTTCCCAAGTGCAAACAATCAGAATGAGCTATTGACTATAAAACCCTTCGGGCCAGCCTTGCTAAGAGCTAAAGAGTAGACAGTATATGCCATTACCAAAAGAGCTGACAATCTGCTATAGAGCAGTGTTTCAGCTCTCTTCATTTCAAAGTAATAATAGTTGAGTTTGTTTGTCTGTGTCGTTCACACTACTTGACTCAGGCACATTGATTTTAGATCCTCTGCACAAATGCACAAGTTAGTTTGCTGCTCTGTGAGTACAACCTTTACAGTTCAGTATGTCTAATTCAAAGACCACAAGCTAACAGATAAACACAGCTTAATTTTTTCAGTCACAGTGACCCTCTTCAAGATTAAAAACTAGTCGCTCATCTATTGTACAACCCCTGACCTCTGTAAGGCACAACAGGTTATGGGAGACGGTGTCATAGTCTAACGAAAGAGGTCAGGAATTCAATTTCAACCCACATAAACTGATACAAGGGCCAAGCCATTCTTGTAGCCTGCCGGGTATTGAACATGCCACATTTTCAAACACTGTTCCTGTCCTGGGTCATTGCCATGACTGTAGTGCGCTATGACCTATGAAACAGCCTTATAAGCACTGCAACAACCTTTATTTATTATTATTATTATTATTATTATTATTATTATTATTAACCTTTAATCATTTAAGTCAGATGTAAAGAAAAATTAAAAGCCAGAAATCGCTAACCTTACATTTCCTCTACTCTTTCATCGCACTCTCTCAGACCACCTGCTGTCACAGTTTCTCAATAACTATTCTCTAAATGCTTCACATCAACTGCCTTGACAGTCAAGATATAGTGTGCAGTGCTTTAACCCTACCACCTTCACCCATCTGACTGCTGCTGATGTCTCTTTTCCTTACTGCTTCTCTTTCCCTCCCCTTCCACAGTTTGACAGGAGTGGCCGAATTACACCGAGGAGAGAAGAGGGGTTGACTCGCTGCCGAGCCCTTGCTGAGCTCCTGTTCAAGCTCTGGGTGAAGCAAGATGTGAGCTGCATACCGGCCAGCAGTGACAGCCAGTCTGCTTCTATGGCTCTGTTAGACAGTGTCTGCAGACAGTGCACAGCCCCGTTCACAGCTCCTGTCCTTCAAAAGATGCCCCGAGAGCTGTGTGCTCAGAACCTAATCCAGAATGCCAAATTGGTCTGCAGGTCACCTGGCTCTCCCTGTCTCCCAAGCACACTTAACCTTTCCAGTGATATAATTTCTTTTTTGTTTAAATGTTACCTTTTGGAAAAGTGCTACCACACCTATGAAGGAGTAACAACAGATCAAGTAACACAAGCCAACAGATGTGTAGATGACAAGAAAGCTTAAAAAAATAGATCCACAAAGAAAACACCAGCTGTTTAGGAAACCGCAGGAGAAAAAAGAGAGGTGTCGGAGAAGTAGAACACAAACAAATGAAACAAATAAGTAAATTGTTAAAATTGTAAATAACTGCCTTTGTGCTCTAGCTCTATTCATCTTAAGAGAGAGATAAACAGGCACACATTATATTTGGAGCTAAAAACAGGTCTAAATCTCGATAATAGTACATGCTGGTCACCAGAAGTGTGGATGGCACTGAGTACATTTAATCTATTCTATGTGGAGTTTCTACAAATGCTTTATTGATTCGAGAGCTATACCTATTAATCATAGCGGAGAAGAAAAGAGGGGCAGAGAGAGCAGTTAGCTGGAGAAATAATGAAAACAGTAACAGGAAGGTGAAATGATAGACTTGGTAGAGATTTAGATGGAAAGCCTGTAAAAGGTGTCAGAGCAGCTGAGGGCAGCCTGGCAGAACGATCCTGCTCAACTGCAACATCAAGGTCAATGGCAGCATTTCGAGAGCTCTCTCATCATTTGTCTCCTTCTGCAACTTTTAACTTTCACCACCTCTCCTCTCTTTGTCCATTTCAGCCTGGCCACGTACGTTGAAACGGCGAGACAGAAAAACTCTCGGTCCACACGTCCAAAAGAGTCTCTCTCAGACCTGCGAGTCACAGCAGGAGTGACAACCCCGCTTCCTGAATGATGTTCAGCTCTGACTCTTTTATATGCTCAAGTACGCACAAAATGACAGAGTTCAGTGTTTTACTTCTCCATCTTCTCCTTTCAACACCTCCTTCTCATTTTTTTTGCCATTTGCTGTGTTGAGAGTTCGGGAAAAACCAATCTGTCAGGTGGCGGGCAGCTGGCGTCGGGCGCAGTGATGGTGGGCCCTCCAGGGTCCCTGCTCTACTTGGCTCGGCTCTCACCTATGCTGGGAATATGCTCGGCTTTGGGAGATTTGTCTTAGTGAGGTGCACTAATGGGATATGTGCAGCACAGCGCCGCTGATGAGGGCTCAGGTGGCGCAGTGTTATTTCTGCTGAAGGCTCCTCTACTTCATCACCAGCACAGGGCGAGGAGAGGAGAGGGGAGAGAAACTTGCATGTACCGTGTAAATAAAAGGACACAACAACACTATTGCGTAACATTGGGATATGCAGTCAACAATTTTGACACTATAGCAGCTACAAGCCAAGTGTTCATCCAGTAATTTCATGCCTTTGACTTAAAGCAGCATCATTGAACTGTTCGAGAAGGACTGCTTAATTTCCTTTTAATTTCCTTTTAGTTAAAGCTTTATTTTTATCCCCATCCAGCAAGTTACATCCATCTTGCGCGTATGCACACTTGCTTTGATGTAGCCAATCGACAGGATCTCCACCCTTTCTTTGCAAAGAAAGGGTGGAGACACTGGTCATATGCAAAAAGCACTTCTTGCATAAGTCCCTATGTCATTTTTCAGGCATATAGTAGGTTGTGTATTTTACATGAATAAAAACCAAAGAAAGTCCCTTGAGTTTGATGTTAAAGCTAAAAATTCAGATATTCTGTTCAGAATGCTAAACAAAAGCTTCCATCTCAATCGCAGTCAACTCTGTAACAGTTGGAAAATAGAAGTTCGTGGTCAAAAATATCCACTCAACTGTAACATGGGAGGAAAAAATATATATAAATGTGTACTCTGCCTTAGGGGAAATTTTGGCTTTAAGAACAAGCAGGCCCATTGCTCTGACTGTTGCCAGCATGGCAGCTCTTTCACATCCTAAATTTACTTTAACTCAACTTTCAGAGTTAACTTTTGCAACAAACTTGTACAGCTAAGGTGTTTTTTCCTGTGGTGAGAAGTGGATGCATCACCTGATAAAGTGAGCAGTAGAAAGTCAACAAGTTGAATACATGTCCGGGCTATGTTACATTCCCATTTTTTATTTGCAAATGCATGGGTAGCCTTGTAGGCGCACACTGCAGATCACACCACTTTTGCTTTTCCTGAGTGGGCTTATATTGTGCAGAGAATACCACAGCCTGCTGTTATTTTAGGGCTTCATTATTTCTAGTGTTTCTTTCTCTCTCTCTCTCTCTCTCTTTTTAGCACCTAGTCTTCTGATTTTTTTATTTTTATTTGCAAGGATATGGTGCCAACAGATAACAGAAATGGTGAAGTCTGATAAACTGAGGCTGTATGATGTTTGAATTCCTCAGAAATACAGAAAGTGCAGGTTTTCTCCCCTTGAGGCAGAAACTGTATTGTTGGTTCCACTCTCCTTCTCCACAGCTGTAGCTGGTCAAGTTCATGTCTCAACACTCGTCATTCATTTTGATGAGCTGTCTACCTTAAAGCTGTATATAGCCCGAGGCTGAGTTAGCTGGGGCTGGCAAACTCACCACAGGTGTTGGAATGACAGTAAACTACCATAGCGCAAAAAAAACAAGCACAAAACAAACATGCGAATGTTTGACCATGCGTAATATTCTGAATCACCAGGTATACATTTCTAGTTAAGTATTGTGTATTTTTTTTAATTAGTGTTATTACTTCTCAGCTCCATTTTTCTCTTTTTGTAACATGTAATTGCTCCTTTCATAGCTGTATTTTTAACAACAGTAATAAAGCAATTTCCCTGCAGGGATCAATACAGTTTTTTTTCCTGATTCTTCTTATTATTATATTATGTTTGGAACAGTGATCTGTACTTGTTTTAAAGGTCTTTGGCAAGATAACGCCTCACAGCTTTCCTTGAAATATCTTAATAGTATTTTTTATTAAAAAAAGGACTTTTTATTGCTGTTGTTTTCAATAAAATGTTGATAGCTTTAGTGCTATTATTAAAGATAGCTGTAATAAGAGACAGGCAGGCTGGAATCATTTAAGCTCAGTATAAAACAATGTAGATTAGGTGGATGTGGTTTGAACAGTAGAAAATCATTAAGCGTAGCACAGCTGAGCTCTGCTCTAGTTGGAGGCATCAATGCTGTGCGTTCATCTGAAAAGTGAGCGGGGGAACAGGGTAGTCACCCCATCAGGGCCCAGTGGAGAGGTGAGTTGACCCGGGGTGGAGGACAGAGTAGCGCCCCAGGACTCTAGACGCCATTGCGTGGGTGTCAAATGGCCCGGAGCTGCTCCTACACTAACACTGGGACACGACAGCAGGGCTGTGACCATGACCGACTTTGCAGCCCACAGAAGGAGACAGAGACAAAGAGGGATGGGAGGGTGTAATGTGAGGAAGAGAGGCAGGGGAGGGGGGGAAAGAGGTGAGAAGAAAGAGGGCAGAGCACAACAGCTGATGACCTTCCTTGGAAATAATCCATGTAGGTGATAGCATGCTTTGTCCTACATGCTAAAATTAACACCCGACGTTTTACTTTGTAAAAACATTCTGAGAAGTTTGTGGAATGAAAAAGTTTAATGCTCGAACAAGTTTCACAAACCCTTAAATCTATTGTCCTGTGGGTGGGAGGTGTTTTTACATTTGGCTTATCATCTGTGAAAAGTGCTGAGAACAAATGCACATTGGGCCACGGAGATCTTGCTTTCTTTGAGCACACACTCTGCTGCCCACTGATACAACATATTGCTCCTACTGTATGTGCCTTGAAATACCAAAAACCCAGCTAGATTAGGCTTCATGTATTTTGAGAGAAGGGGGAACCTGCCTGGGCCATTTCTGGCAAGCTAGCAGCAAGCAATCACTGTTTAAAGATAAGGTGCATGAATGTTTCCAGCCCTCCTAATCCTAGACAGGGATAAAGAGAGCCAGACCATGATGCTGGTTAGAGAAAAAAAATCTTAGCTGCTTGACACCTTTGATCTGGACGGTACAGCGGGATGGCAGTGTGGACATACCAGTAGAGCTTTGGTGGATTACATCCACATATCTCCCACAGCCACCAGTCAGTGCTAAAAGTCCTTTGTCAACAAATCTCGGATCAGTTACAGAGACAGATGAGCCAGAGGTGAGGGGTTAGCAGTAAACAGGAAGATATTTGTCCAAAGAAGAGAAGCAGCTTTGCCACATCAAGCGCCTCTGATTCTTTTGATAGCGTTATAAATACATGCGTGCAATGGCTTCTTATCCAGCAAACAGCAGAAGTAATATACGTGTCCTTGCTTATAAACTGCATGCCTCATTATGGGGTTGTTGAAAAGTGCTTTTTCAGCACTGCCTAAGACCTGATCTGCACAAGGTGCAAAAGTCTAAAATGCATCTGAAAATAGTTGTTTTTTCATATGATTTTCCTTGTATGGCTAATAAGACAGACTTGTCAGGGAGAACTAGAGACAAGAGGATGCATAGGAGGAAGGACAGAAAACAAAAGGATTGCAAAAGAGAAAATGACCTCTCTAAGTCGAGGTAGTTGGACTCTTGGCACTGATCCTGTGAGACGTTGAGAGGTGTCTCCTCCGTGGAAGGAATAATCCATTTAAACCCAGGTCGCACGGCTGTGATTGATGTGCAAACAGAAGCAGCACTTAATAACCTCTATCATGCTGGGTGACCTCGTGGCCCACGGAGGGCACCAGTTTGTTTATGGGTGGTACCTCCGACACACTATCGGTGCAGAAATTCTGTTGTGGCTAATGGGCCGGACTGAGGGATTGGACTGTCAGCGCAGTGTGATCTCTCATTTTTCTTTCCAAGCGTCTGAGGTACCCCCTGCACACCTCTACTACACCCAACCTCCCTGTTCTGCCATCATCTGTCAGTGGTGACTGAGTCTTCGGGAATATGGAGGCGTGAGAGAGGGTGTCAATTAGCATTAACTTTCCCTGACAAATCTGTTTGTCTCACCACAATGGCCTTGGATAACTTGTTCCTGATTCCTCTGTGTCACGATGTTTGGGGCACAGAATTTGTTTTCTTGCTCCAGTTCAAGTGCAGAAATAGGTCAAGCACGTGTACATAAGCATAGTACCTGCATGACCGTGAACGCATACTCAAAATGATGCACATTCAACAGAGACAGAAAGAGATTTCTTTTTTTAGAAAAAATCACAGGCAAACATCGGGATCGGGGAGATGTGACTTCCACGCTAAAGAGCTTTTGTTTATATTGCTAAAATGGAAGCTGACCTTAAAGGTTATCTAAAATGCACAGAAAATGTCAGAACTCCTGACAAGAGAGCAGAGGCCCTTTCAGAATATGGCAGTACTCAGGGGGCACACAGAGGACTCGGAGAACAACAACACAGCTCTGTGCTATCTATACTGTACTTCCTTTGAAAGTCCCTCCTCTATTTGCCCTCTGCTGTGTGAAGATCTTTAGTCTTAATCAGCTGTTGTTCTGTGGAGATCTAGTTATGGATGCGCTAAGCTGTTTATTTATTAAACAGGCTGTTTAATCCCCCCCTCCCACTCCACTGCATGCTTGGCTCTGCACAGACCATCCTTTTGATGCGAGGGGGCTCCTGGTGGTGTGGTATGACAGGCTCCCACTGGCAGTGCAGCACACAGTAGCACAGTGAATGGCAATAAGTGGTGCCCTCGTCAGCGGCGCGCAGTACAAACAATGACCCCCACCCCACTCTCTCCCCTGCATGTATTTGCACTACCTTTGTGCCACTACAGCTACTCTACTCCATATTTTTGCTTATAACACAAAACACTGTATATAACCATTAGCTGATGCACTTCACTATACTTCTTGAATTCAGCTTGTTATGTAATTTGTTACGTCACGAGAAGTCAGACACTCGTGTTTAAGCGGATAACATATATTTTGCAGGAAGAGGAAGGAGAGTGGACTAAAAAAAGAAGAAGCCCCTGTGAGATGTGTGCATCGGCAGGTGGAACGAAACATAACATCGCAGAAAAGATGTGTGTGTGTGTGAACTGCAAAAAAGTGACAGGGGGAATTTATTCAAAATCCCAAATGGGAAGTGTTCTATCAAGAGCATAATTAAACGTCTTGTGATTTATGAGCACGCTTTACTAAAGACTGGTCTTTATTAACACACATATGCAATAGCGCGTGTCAGGATAGCTCGCCACTCGGACTATCTTTTATCTATGCCGGGCAGTTTCAGCTAGTTTAATGAGCACTGCCAAAGTTTATCAGGCTCTATAATCAGTACTTTGCGTGTAGTATTTCAGAGTGCAACAGCTGGCAGTTAGTTATAGTCCAGGTTTGATAAAGGCAGAGGAGTAATGGCTTTGGTTGGAGAGAAAAACAAACAGATGTAAGGTACCCAGCATGTGGGCAGAGGCTTTTTTTTTTATGTTCCCCAGGGGCTGTAGATGAATCATTTTATTTTTGCATACTGTCTACAGTTGGAAATCAAAACACAAAACTCAGACTAAAACTTAATTACTTTGTTTTTCATTAGACGTTTAAAAAAACCCAAAGAAATATGGAAAGGTAGAGGCTTCTGTGCTTTCACTAACGGACTAGGACTACATCAATAACTAACAGGTTTAATCAATAACCAAACTGTCATTTTTCATACAGAAACAGTTTCCAACCATAGTCGTGAAAATTAGCTCATCCGGTTTGATCTGTGTCTTCACATCACATGTGACATGTTTGTTCAGGACATGAAACGGCAGCACAAATCTCTGGCATGTCAACTGGAAACGAGTCAGAACCGCCTGAGTATAATCACAGCTGAATGCACCTCTCAAGCGTCTGCACAGATGATTTTCAGGGTGTGTTTTACCAGCTGAATGCACTCTGTTTGCAAGTTATGGCAAATACTCTAGCACTGTAGAGACATGTGCCGCTGAAATGCACAGCAAATCACAAATAAGGTGCTCAACTGTCACTGATTATCAACATTTCATCATTTTCTTTATGAGCTGTGACCGGATAGTTGCACCGACTCACATGTGCACTACAGTCCAGTCCCTAGCTTTTAATTAAATCCAGTCAGTGGCTGTTGATGCTTCGCTTACAGTTTGAGATACGGCTTCAAATGTCTGCATTTTAAATAAAAAACCAGCATCAGGTCTTAATAGCACACTCAAATAGCTCAGATGTGTCTGTGCTTATCTACACCAATGATGTTGTTTAAAAAATCCTTTTAAATTAAATTCACACAGTGAAACAGCTGTGGAAGTAAGCTGCAGTAGGTTTAGTAAATTAGGTAGCTTTTATGTAGCTTTATTAGAACAACAACAGCTGCATAGGTGTATATAATAAATCTGAGCGAGGTCAACCACATGAAGAATAGTACAGAAAGCACCGGAAATATAACTCCCCGACGTAAAATGGACAAAAAACAAGTATCATCTAAAATGATCTGAATTACCGAGGAATGTGAAAGGAACTATCCACCCTTTGGTGTCATACATTTTAATTATCTGGTTTTCTTTGCTGTTTTCAGAAGAAGGTTTCGAGGGCTTTTGAAACTTTTGTTAGTTTTGCTTTCTGAGTTCAATATGTCACTTTTGAATTCGCATTACACTCGGCACGTGGACATAATAAATGCTGTGTTGTATGCCTATTGAGAGCGCGAACAGTGCACGCACATATCTTGAGGAAACAGTGTTTGTAAAATTGGCAGCACCTCGTCTTGTGAAATGATCAGAGGCACTTATCGACTCTCATGAGATCCCTGCCTAAAGAAGTATAGACCCAGAATCATTTATCAGTTGTTGCCTCGCACTGGCATTTTTTTAAATTGGCAGAATACTGTAGGTATCTGCAATTACGCATAACTTTACAGAGCAGTTGTGGCTGCTTATGTGGAACTACATTGCTGCTAATAGTCAGTTGCAAACAACAGAAATTAGCATGTTAATTAATCCTTACACATTTGGCACCTACTGCAAGTATTGGAGCTGTATGCAAATTCATAAACTGTACAGTGTACGGTGTGGGGTAAAAACAGGCAATTTAAATGATCAAAAGAGTCAAAGAATCAACATGTTTTCTTGCATTTAACTTTTTTTTATCTTCAAAACTCAAAAATTCTGTTCATATCAACAAGTCTGGTTTCTTTTCAGTGTGACTTTAAGTGTAATGAGCACATCAGCTCTCTGCCAGCAATGCCTTGCAGCTTATTTGGCTTGATCTCATGAGGGTGCATAAGCAGTATTCAGTATTCTTCTACGTCCTGCCTTTGTGCAACATGGTTTAAGGTGAACTTGTTGGTATATTTAGTATTTATATCTAAGTAACCTCCGCCCTATGTGCATCATTTTAAAATATTCAGCCACAAACTGGGGAATATGAGCAGCTTGTTATCATTGAGTTGCACTGAAAGAACAAAGCAAATGGATAAAAACAGAAATAAAAGAAGGGAGACTGAGCTTACCGTAGATGCCTGTGGATATACATGGGAAGGCCTGCGCAAAGAGAGAGAGAGAGATGGAGAAAACAATCAGCATGATCACACAAATTAAGACAAAAGTAATTCCTCTTTGAAGCCAAACGTTTAATTTTGTAGCAGAGGAATTCAAACGTCATCTACTGAAATAAAATGTTGCACGACTGCACCCATCTGCGTTAAACTGTAACTATTGTCAGGCATCTACTGTACACTTGTATGATTGCCATTTACCGCGACTGCTTCACTTGTTTATTCCCAGGAGCAGCAATTTCCACTAACATTTGACGAATTCCCTGCAGTGACGATGCAGAAGTGTGTCGTAAACCATATTCCAGATGCATAAATACAAATACTGAAGTGAAAAAGAACATTTTCACAGGATTCTGTGAAGTCCTGGGAAAAACTACAGTACAAAACAAGATTCAATAATTTGTTTGGGCATTGACTGGCCCATTACAATACCCTGATTCTTTTCTTTATCAGCCATTCTGTTGTTGCTGGGCTTTGGATGACACTTTGAATACTGGCCAAGCTTTAACTGTTGGATAATTATCCTCACGTGTGAAAACGTTGGTGTCCAGAGTTCATGGCTGACTCAAAGACCACAAGAGTCCAAAATCCTGTGGCTGCAGAATAAGCCCAAATCATCACCCCTCCATCATTGTGCTTGACCGTTGGTATGATGTGTTTGTGCTGATATGTTGGGCCAGAAATGATGTTGTGCATTATGACCAACAGCTCCACATTTTCCTCATCATACTGCAATGCTCTTTTTAGAGAAAAGACAACCCTCCTCCTGACAACCCTGCCAAACAAACCATACTTCTTCAGCTTTTTTGTAATTGTTCTGTCATGAACTTTAATATTTAACATGCTATCTGGGGACTGTAGAGTCTTAGATGCACTGCACAGCCTGACCTTGGGATGAATCTGCTAGGACGACCAGTCCTGGGAAGATTGTGTTAACAGACACCTGAATGCTCCAGACCAGCAAACTACCAAAGCACATTGCTGCTATTTACCCACTTTATTCCTACAGAAGATTAAGGATATACTTAATTTTCCACAGAACTGCATAGATACACAGTATACTTTTTGTTAGCATCCAAATAAAAGCTTATCAAACATCCCTCTTTACACACATATTTTATGTTTTTTAAGTTCCATCTTTGACTGTTATACCAATCACTGCATTATAATGCATGTATTATATGTATACTTGATGGCCGGTATAGCTCATTATGGAATAGTGGATTTCACATCTTATTAATCATGACTATCCAAATGAGATCGACCTTGTCTGTCACTTACTTTTAGTGTCTAAGGTTTAAGTGTCTTTGATGTCAATACACAGTCTGTGACTCGCAGACAAACAAACTTTATTGTGAGTAAAAATACAAACTGCCAGCAGTGACTCAGTTGTGTTAAAGTAGCAACAAGGGCATCCCAGCAGGAGGTTTTTTAGTGCATGATGATAAAGCTAAACACAAAATCCCAGTAATCGCTGCCACATTTGGATCAATAGTACAAATCAATAATATAGCAGCCACCAAACTGCAGGAAAGCACATACACCAAACAAAAGAGACATGTGGAGAATGAGAAGAAGGATAAATAGAATTATCTTCATGACCCAAAGAGCCAAAACTAACACATATTTATTTATGGACGTCTTTTCCAAAAAGATTATAAAAAGTAACCACCTTGTAATAGTTCTGGCTTTGCAGCACTTTGCAGCAGACATATTATTCAAGCATGGCTTTATAGCTGAAAATAGTTTCATTACTCTTTACTTCTGTGAGCTAATATATTATGATACATAGGCCTTGCTATAAGCTCCCCTATTTCACATTCATCTTTTTAAGTATATTAATAAACACTAAAGAGAAAGAATTTTTTTCAAAGGTCCCATTTGTCCTCAAAACAAGCTGAATACGTGCTTTAGTTCTTGCATTCATCAAAAGGCGTGGCTACAACATTAATATAATAAGATGACAAATGAAGAAAAAAAAGGAAAATGTTTCCTCTAGCAGCTTATAAAGCTGGATGAATATAGAACAACAGAACAGCACAGAGATTAATCAAAGAATAACACCCGTACGTCAAGTTCTCTCAGTGCCAAAACTAAGCCCAACAGTTTGCTTTTCTCACACTGACCCTGTCAAGTTGCATTTAGAAACAGGCTGTTTCTATTAGCTGTGCCAAGATCGCTTCGTTTTAGAAATGAAAACACGATTAATAGATCTGAAAGAGAACGAACCATACATGTCTCCTCATAGAGTGATTATACAAATGCCTTAATCAACGCATTCATCTTCGAGCCGTTTCAACGTATAGCATTAAGAAAGCAAATAGTTAATTACAAGGACAAAAAAGATATTCAAATTTTTTTTTTGTTACTTCAAAGCATCACAATCTGTGACTCTAGCTTTGAAATGCAATGGTCTGTTTTTCCTTGGTTTGGTTTAAGAGGAAAGACTCTGTTTGCATTCTTATTTACCAGTTTTCAGGTTCCGCCTGTCAAGGTAAATCTTTCTTCTGTGGGCTGATTTAAATCTTTTACTGATGCTTTGACCTTTCCAGATGACTGTCTGGGTCTGACACAAACCACAGATGATGAAGCGTGGAAAAGCATGGCCGTTTTTAGCCCTGTGCCAGGCTCAGACCGTGGCACGCGCAGAGGCACACTGAGATTAAAAGTGCAAAACTGTTACATATATCCTAACACAACAAACAATATTTCAAAGAATTACTGCGTGCAAATAGGATTACTTATAATAGACTGACTCATTAGAGGCACGGAAAATCAGAGTATCTCAATTATAAAAATTGATGACACTTTTACATATAGGCAATAGTCTATTGAAGCTGGAATCTAAATTACCCCAGCAGAAGAAAACGATATGAAGGACTATCATAATAAGGAAAGTTACTTCCTGTCAGTCAGCCAAGGTGATCCTGAGCCAGAAGCCTCGTTATCCTCTCTCAGCTTAAAGGCCAAAGTGTCAGTCACCTGACGTTGAACTTCTGCTCTGATTGCACCTTTAACATATAACAGGCTGTGGGAGTGACGGCCTATCAGCGTAATCAATTAAAATCCTTTTTATTAGTTCCTTGGCTGATCCATTAAAGGACTATTGATCACGCTGGTGTGAAATTGCACCAGGTAATCACTTAATGGGATGCTGTCAAAATGTGACACCACTGTGACACATTCATTTATTTGTTTGAAGGGCATTTGATTGCAAGAGGGAAAAGTAGTACACAGTAATGTGGAAAGATTTTAAGCACTTTACGAGGGTTAGATTCATATTCATCACTCAGCAACGTCAGGGAGTTGCCTAATCGGTCCAAAAATCAATCAGTAGCTCGACAATGACCCCAAGCATGCAGCCGGAGTGTTTTCTCAGATTCTCAAGGATCTCGAGGATGACATGGAGAGATAAACATTCAAAATATCTGCCAAATATTGTACCTCGAAACACTGCAGCCAGTGCCCAGAAAAGACCCTTTGCAAAACAATGACACAACCTATTTATCATAAAATGAGCTCAATTTTTAACCTAATATATAGGGAAACAATGGAAGAACTAGTATACAGATTTAATCTGCTTTAGTAACATATTCAGTCAAATTAATGCAGAGTGATGATTATGGCGAGAACCTTAGATGAAAATGAAATGCTACAACATGTCTGTGAACGTTCTCAGTCATCCAGGTCATCGTAGTCTAAGGAGCGTCTGGACTTCTTTAGGTTTCTTGAAGACGTTTCACTTCTCACCTGAGAAGCTTCTTCAGTTCTAAGAGCAACTGGTGGAGAGTCCCAGATTTTGAGCCCTATGGGAGTGTCCCCAAGAGGGTCATGGACCCCCTATTGATCCTCTACTTAATCACACAAGCCAAGGTGTGAAAACGAGTGTGGGTCACAATCAGCCAAAGTTTCAGCTCACTGTGAAACCTAGCCCCACCCTATCATGTGATTTACTGAGGTCAAATGGCCCAGGATGTGAGTGGGTGTTAAGGCATTTGGGAAGGGATCTCAAAACTGGATTATAGATGGCAGACACTTGGTGTCGTAAGCCACCATCCCTGTTCAAAGATGGTCGTTCACAGTGAACATAGATGGCTTCTTTCACCCCTCTTTCAAACCATCTGTCCTCTCTGTTCAAAATGTGAACATTGGCATTCTCGAAAAAGTGACTTCTAGTTTGAATGTTACAACATTCAAACTTTAGTTAGGTTTCATTTTTAAGCACCCCTCTGAAGGACACAGAGAAATGGTTCTGCAAAATGAAGGGCTTGTCTTTTTACAACTGCATTACATTGGCAATGACACGAAGAGCTCCTGACATGAGCTGCTGCTCATGTTCTTGATCAAACTTAATTTAGGTTGTGATGAATTTTCAACCACCAGATGCAGTTGATACAAGCCACCTTATTTCATAAGGTGATAATTTAATTAATGTTTTTAGATGGTAATATACATTAATTTAAGAAGGCAATGCATTTCAAAACCAGGTGACAGAGGATGCTAAGAGGAGTGACCAGCAGTTGAAGTACTTAAATTTCAAGCAACCATTTTCTGTCAAATGAATTAAATGCAAATCTGTCATTTGTCAACACAAACAAACAAACAAACAAACAAAAACCTGAACATTTAAATCAATGACAAAACAGATTTCATTATATCTGTATTCTACTCATTCTGTGAATTAGTCATTTTGAACATGTTACAATGTTAAAGAGTGCTTTACCATAAACACTCAAATTTAGAGAGCACAGGACAACCTGGTGATCAAGCAAAATACCTTAAATAGCCATCAGCATCACATCCATAAAAATTCATCTAGTTACACTAAATTGATCGCTCTTTGCTACTGTAGTGCAATTTTTGCAGTGAGACAGATGATAATGGTAGCTTTACCATGCCTATGCAGTTTTGGATTGAAAATATTTCGGAGAACGGTAGAAGAGATAAGGAAGAGCACGCTGAGCAGCAGGAAACACTAAGCGTCCATATGAAGGTGCAACAGCGGGAACCGAGTTACATAAAGAGAAAGGTCGATACTGTGATGATGTCATTGTTAATGCACATTATAAGACTTTGTCAGCAAAAATCATGCTGAAGCTCAATCTACTTTATATGGATCTATCAGGCAGTAAGCGTGCAGTGTAATATTTAAAACCAGTTTACTTTTATTTTTCACTAACCAAAGATATTTCATAGATTTTATATAAACTCTTTAAGAACAACCTCAAAATGCTTCTGCACATAATACTCTATAGTATCACATATAGCAGTAGTGCTTTTAAAGACAGAAAAGAAATGACGAGCGGAATTTAAGCCAAAATCACACTAAATGCAACAAAGTTGCTACAGTAGTTTTCGGAGGCAAACCAGAGAGTGCAGCAATGTAAGAATAGTAAAGCATAACCCACTTCTCATCTTCTTTCCCCATCAACCCTGGGCCACCATTGACGACATTTTTGCATACATACTTTTATATCTGCTTACACTGAATAAGGTCTAATGTTAATTAAGGCCGTCAGCACTATATTTGCAGTCATGACCTATGATTTGTTGTTTAGGTTATTATTTCTATCTCTGGCTGCTCATTAGAAATGAGTCAGCGTGTACGCCTGCACCCTGGTATGGGGCTATAGCTGACATGTAGGCTTGTTGCTGATTTTCTTTGCTCAGAGTGTTCAGAAATTGGTCACCAGGGAAATTACTCTGTTGCCAGGGCTCCTCCCTAATCTATCACATCACTTTAAAGTGGAGCACCTTTCCTCTCAGTATTTCTACACACTTATTTGGTTCAAAATGCATTAGATACAGCACAGAATGAATAAAGTGTGCAATGTTTTCAAGAAAAAAAATTATTTATTTGGACCTTTGGTGTTACGTATAACTCAAACGCACTGACAAATATCTGCATGTTTACAGAGACTGCATTTTCATTTTAAAACTGACACAACAAAGCTTATTAATGCATGATTTATTGAGTGCATATTGTGACTAGAGTTTACCAAATATAGAGCTCATAAAACTTAGTCACTGTTACCGCTAAGTTTGATGGCCTGCAGCTTTTTATCATTTGTTAAACAGCAGGAAATGGCACAATAAAGATAGTTCAACCTGTGGCAAAATGCTGTTGCGTTACTGTACCTGCTGCAGGCACTTCACAGTAGCCACGAGCAGACAGGTTAATGGAGAGAAAAGCATGCATGGGCACAGTGACCGCAGGATCCTGCCGGGGGAGCACCTCGTCTCGGCTGGCTGAGTAAATAGCACTGGACCCGGGGTGGTGCCCCAGTAGGTAGGAGCCTCCTAGCCTGTTTGCAGATGGAAGGTATGCTTATAAATCACAGCAGCATGGGGAGATCTTGCGCAAATGTGACCACAAGTATGTTATTATTCACCAGTGATGCCACAGTGTGGGCTTACATCAGGGGATCAAAAACAGGAATCCAACAGAATCCTCTTTGTTGACTGCTGTAATTCTTTAAGCATGTAGGTCATGCCTGGTTTTTCAGTTTCACAAATTGGCTACCTGCTACTGCAGAAAGGAACATGCCACAGTTACAGATCAGGATATTTAAATATGACACATTAACACCCTTTTATTCTGCATAATACCACAGTCAATACTCTGTGTCATTATGCTAAATGGAGGATGGAGAAATGCAGAGGCTAGGAAACCTGGCACCTAATGGCCCGAGTCCCACCTCAGTTTTCATATGTGCCAAGATCAAATACAACTATTATCACAATTACATCTGTCCATTAAGGTCTCAGCATCATTGGCTGTGTAGGGAATTACTCGCGAGCCAGGATGGATCTTTGCTACTCAAGGGATGATTTCACTTCCCAGGTAGAGTGCACAGAAAGTGCACAGAGTTTCAGGAACGGCACGCTCACTTTTAGGTGCCACTGATGGAAAGCACGTGTGCAAAATCCAGGAGTGACTATGGCAATTCCAGCTCCTCTGATGAGCAGCTGTAAGGGTGGGGATAATGAAACTCGGAACATAAAATGACCGTTTTATGTTCCTGCTGTGTGGACATTTGACGTGTTTGCGTGATCACAAATTGTTACGGTGTCTGCGAAGAAATGCCATGAATCAGCCTTCAGGTAGAGCATTCGTATTGTTACAAACAGAACAGAACATCTCTTTCCTCCTTGAAGGTCCTGCCAGCAATAAATACAAAATTATGCTGCCACAAAGCATTTTCTATCCTTAAGAAATAGTAGGTAACATTTAACAAAAACAGAAATGAAAATATAGACCTTTAGAAGAGTAGTTATCACAATGTTTTTTCTTCAAATCCAGATCCATCTATTTTTTTGTGCAAATGTGAGTCCAAAGGAGCAAATAATCAAAAAGTGGAATCACTGACAGAGGCTATCATTTTAAAGTTTACTTCAGATATACTTCAGTACCCTGAATATTTGCATTTTACTATTGAATCCCCAGCCTATATGGATATAATTATATTACAAAAATAATATACTATAATATATACAAAAGTACATTCTTTATTTTCAGCTCAATAGAATGACTCATCCTCATCACATCCCTTCTCAATGTTACTATAAAAGAAATCTGTAGCTTATTTGCTCAAGCCGTGTTTACTCCAGACACGAGGAAAAGTGGGCTTAGAAAGTTTACAAGTGAGCCCTTAAGCACTTGCTAATGGTACAGCGGGACAATCCCGAGTCCTCGCTGACTTAACTAAACACAGATTCGGAAGTAAACAACGGCACACTTTGGGATTGGATCAATGGTAGATAGTAGCTGGACATAATTAACTTTCTTTGGATATAATGGAGCTCAGGCTGCTCTATGATTACCTTCACTGCGCTCACTTCCACAGCACTGATCCCATCTGCACGTGCAAAGGATGCAGTGTTACAGGGGAAGAAAGGCAGGCTGCAGCGTGTCTGTCAGCCAAACAATGACAGTGCTGAGATGGCTGGGCAGAAAAAAGGTGTAAATGCTTCAGCCTTTGGACGGTGCAGAGCGGTGAGGCAAATACACAGAGATGCCGAACTGATGGCTTCTTGATTCATTGATCCATGACCAGCTTGTATGGTTGATCGAGCACAGTTTACCCTGAAGCCTACAGTGCAAAGGTACACAAAGAAAGTGTTTTTTAATACAATCTGATCATGCACTAATAACTATAAAACAACTTTAAAACATTTACAGCTACACTCTATAAGTTGACACGCTTCAAAGATTAAAAATATACATATTGTATTCTGAACCAGTGCAGCGAAAATACAGCAGGAAACCGTTCTCTTTTATTTCTCGTTTCATAGTGAGTTTTCACAGAAAAAATTGTCAACTCATGACAATGATCCCGTCAGTGTCAAGTGGGAACATGATGTGAATCTGAGCTGAAGGTGCATGCAATCAGACGTCGGCTTATATTTATGTATGAGGCCTCCTGCTCAGGATTAGCTGAAATTATATCACTGGCCACTGAGCAACAGAGAGGCAAAGACAAAGGGAAGAAATTCACATCTGTGAGAAAAACTGACCTGTACATGACCCGCACACGGCTGACAGAATTCAAATGAGTGTAGGTGAGAACCATGTCAAGTAAACTCAAAAGCAAAATGCATTCCTGCTGCTCCACTGTACCTCCTCTGTACAGCTGCAGGCAGACTTCTTCTTGGATATATTCAGTTTTTTAAAGTCATATGATATTGATTAAATTATCATGCTTGTGGTGGGTGAAATCAAGACTGCTGTGAAAAGCTGAGAAAGACAGACTCGGATTCGGATTGACAGCCGGAGAATAGAGCTGTGGCTTCGTTCTTCATAGAGCAGTAAATTCATAAATAGCAGCTTGTGGTATTACACTAGTTTACAGTCAAAATGCATTTGAAATGACTGTATATCAAGCATACAATAATCTGGCTTGAACGTTAAGAAAGGGGTTGGCAGGCAGACTAATCTCAAGCAATTTTTGACTGACTGTAAAGGATGCCCATTCACACCCAGTTAGTCTAGCCAGTACCAGTCGCTCAAGCCAGTAAACACAGAAACCAACATGAGCATCTGAGAACACTCACTGATCCATCAATTGCTCATTTACACAGCTTAATGACTGCCTACGAAGACAAATACTCGGAACAAATTGTTCCGCAAGCCATAAAGTAAACAAAAAGTCCTACAAAAGGAAAACGCCTCCGCTTGGTTTAGCCCAGTGACCTCAAGCATGACATCACCAAGTCAGGAAATGGCAGGTAGGCTCCTTTCCTAACCTTTGACCTGAGTATGAGTAACAGGAAGTAAGAACAAAGGAACAAACAGTATTTAAGTTTAAAGCATAATAAAAGAAATGTTGACAACATATGGCTGCACATTTGTTTTAACCTGCTAAACTGCTTTCATGCAACAAAATGCTAACACAAACAAACCGGGGATGGTAAGTGAAGTGGTGTTACCTTAGCAATGGCAAATCAGAGCATGTGTGCAAAAAGCAATATGCTGTGATGTGTAAAATTAACATGCACAAAGCGAGCAGTGAGTATGAAAGTCCTCACCCACTCGTCACATCAAGACTTACTAATTTTGGGTTACTGAACTGAAATTGATGGTTGGCTGTAGTTTGTATGTTATGCTGCTAGGTCAGTCCTGATGCCAAACGTTCTTCATTGACACTACAAATGACTAAAACACATTTTGAGCCCAGAATATTGGCAAGAAAAGCCCGAATGGGGGCAGGTGCTAATTTTCGAAGCGCCACTCTTCCTAAACTATTCATCCAATTTTGATTGCATCATCGAAAAAGCAGCTTGTGTAAAAAGCGGTTGTCAAATTTCTTCTTTTACTTGGATGGATGTAGAGAAGGAAGACATGCAGAGAGTTGGTGTGACAAAAGAGGGTCTTAGGGATGGGATGAGATGGAAGTAGATAATCCGCTGTGGCGACCCCCTAAAGAGAGCAGCCGAAAGAAGAACGTGCTGCTGAATGTACCGTCAATCACATTCAGCAGAACTTGCACAAGTAAATGCCTGAACTGTTCACACTTACTCTATGGGTACCCCATGCAGACTGGAGGAGCCAGCGATTGAACCACCAAACTTCTGATTAGTAGAAGACCTGCGCTACCTGCTCTTCCTGATCTTGCAGCCACCTCAAGTGATGACACAAACAGATCTACTTTCTTGACATCCTACCTAACACAACATCTTGATCTGACCTGGCAGTCTGGCCTCTAAATAAAATCTGTGCAATGTTTGTGCTGGAATAACCTTACTATGCTTTCTAATATTTCAGAATACGTATTCTCTAGCTAAATAGACTATTTCAGATTTTTATGATGTTACACAATGAAGAAAGCTAAAAAAATCACTGCATGAAGCGATCAGAAACAGATGAGAAGGTTACAATTTAGGATTAAAACAAACTGAAACAGCGTCCATAAAATGTAAAAAGTTAAATATCTTAAAATGCCCAATAAGCTATTTTAATTATCATACTTGGAATCAGCTCATAAATATTTTAACTTCAAAGCAGATAACATCTGAAAAACTGTTAACCAATGTTATTTACTGGAAAGCTAACACTTAGACTGTTGTTAGAGGCAGAGCAGAGCACATTTTAAAGCAAAAACTTGTATATTTTGTATCGGGTGGCTGTAGCTCAGGTGGCAGAGCAGGTCAGCCACTAATCAGAAAGTCGGTGGTTCGATCCCAGGCTGCCTCCTAGCTGCATGCCAAATATCCTTGGGCAAGATACTAACCCCATGTTTGCCTACTGGTGGTGGTCAGAGGGCCCGGTGGCGCCAGTGTCCAGCAGCCTCGCCTCTGTCAGTGCGCCCCAGTGTGTGAATGTGTGTGTGAATGGGTGAATGACTGAATGTAGTGTGAAGCGCTTTGGGGTCCTTAGGGACTAGAAAAGCGCTATACAAATGCAGGCCATTTACCATTTGTATCTGTCTGGTTGTCCTGTACGAACAATCAATCAAACACTGCATAAATAGTGGAAATTAACATACACCAGTTTAGTTCTCCTACTAGAAATAATGGTGCAAAAGCAAATACTGCCCCAAATTTACACTGTGGGCCACTAGGGTATCAAAAATCTTTCATTTTAACATGCAGCTTCTGTTTGAATGCAGGTTTTTATTTGACAATTTATAGTATCTAACATCCGCTTCCTTTAAAGCCTTGAACTTTGCTTTGATTACAATCCTTAGCCTGACATAATTATGATGATCTTATGAAATTTTTATTGTATTTAGCACAAGAGGCATGACATTATAAACCAAAGAGGCATTTTGATTGAATCCTGAGATTGGAGGAAAGAAAGTGATAAATAGAGGAAAATGTATTTGTGGTAATTTTGAGCATCATGTTTGATTTGAATATTTGAGCCTCAGCGCCGAGCAGAGTATAAGACATCATTCAAAATGCCTCGGGGCCTCTAAAGCCTGTGAATATTTCAGCGAGAGCTTAAGATATGTAGAGCATGCGTGCGTGGTGTTTAGCATTAGGAGTCATTTGCATTTTGGTGGGTTAAATTACAGGTGGTCATAAAGAAAGTGATCAAAGACATGAATAGGAGGATTCTGTCTGAATCTATCAAGCTGCTGTTTCATGGGGTATCTCAAAGAGAGAGAGCCTCTGAAATACTGAAGATAAAACGGCGTTAAAGGAACAAGCCAAGCCATATATCCTATGAAAGGTAAAAAGGGAGCATACATGGATTTTCAAATATCCATACCCCGTGTCAAACTGTCTCAGTCGAGATTAGCAGCATATGGAGCTAGAAGGTTAGTATTATCAGTAATCCTAAAATATAGCTCGTGATTTGTACCGTAAGAACAGATGATTCCCAAGTGGCTGATCTAAACGAATAGTAAAACAATCAGCGAGCATTTTTCAAGAGACACTAATTTCCATTCACAAATCAACTTCAATAGCACATTTAATCAGGGAAAGGAAGGGGAGGAAGGGTGCTGGTCATGGCGAGTGAAAGCCAGCCTATGGTACCCTTCCAATGTAAGGCTACTAATTAAACATTTTTCCTTTCAAGCCGCCCTTCAACATTTCAAAAGCACCATATCAAAGTGGCTTCAAAGTCAAAATCCCACTCTGAATTTTGAGTTGACAGAACGGCACGAATATGAAGACTGTATGCCCCCTGTCTTTGTGGCAGGACCGATGTGAAACTAAAATCACGTCAGCTGCAGCATGCATACTAATGGCCCGGTCACACTCAGGCTGTGTCCAGTTACAAGAGCCCCAAACCCACCCAAGTGCTTTCAAGTGCCACCGTCAACACAGGAATGATTGCTCGGTTGAAATCAACCCCTTTTGTTGCCCTGCATTATTTACAGTAGTAAAGGGTCACCTACGGCTGAACTGTACACTGGTTTTTAAGGGAGTCAGTGTTACAAGATAACACGCAGAACGAACAATAGCGTGTGGTCAGCGGGGTGGCAAAATGTGGTTGATGTGAAAATAGAGATTAGGCATAGCTGTGCACCAGCAGTCACCCAGAATCAAGGAGGGACTGTCACTGAAGGAGCTGACATCACGAGTGACTACACCAGATAATAACTGAATATAGCATTTAGGCCATTCCCACAGTTAAAATATGACTAAGTAGTATTTTCCCAGCAAGGCAACCGTATTAGAAGCATCAAAGAGAGTGGTTTCACTTCTATATCTATTTTCCTTAAGATAATGAGATAAGTTTGTTTATATAAAATCACCTTTGGGAATTATTTAAGGTTTCTATGCTTAATTAAGGAGCTCTGTGATTCATTTTTGTTGGATTACTCTATTAAGTTTCTAAATGTATAAAATAGTAAAGCTCAGTGAAATATTACCCAGATGAATCAAGCAAAGAATCATAACATATGATAAAAGAGGCCATAACCACATTCCCCACAGCACTATATACAGAATAAAAACTAACATTCATTAAAAGACCCAACCTCATTAACTGCAAATCGAATTGCACACTCCGCCCTGGTGTAGCACTGACCCCTCGGATGCACAGTAAATACATAATTATTATTGAATCACAGGGACACGTTTCCCAATTAGAAGAGTGAATGTTTGTCTTTTTTCCTGCGTACTTTACGGCAATGCATTTGACGTAAGACGAGGTTAAGTCTGTTTCTTCCGATTTCTTCTTTGGCCTTGTGCTTTAGGAATAATTACTCAAAGACTCGAAGCAAGCAGCGTTTTTTTGTTTTTTTTTCAGCTGGGATTTTAATGGACTTAATGAACTCCCTTTGTTAACAGAAGCTCAGGGTGCTCTGTGATTGCCTTCATCGTGCACAGTTCTGCAACACTTGATATCTCGTCTCATTTGCTCCAGTGATACATAGCCTGTGTGAACTCCGGTGATGCAATATTGTGAAGGAATAAAAGACAGGCGGCAGCATGTTTGTGAGCCAAGGTAGACCGGAGCGAGATGAATAGGCATTAGAAAAAGATGCACAGCGGCAGACAGATAACCAGTACCCAGGATAACTGGAAAGATTTTTTGTTCCTTTTCTAGCCGTTTCCCTCTGCTGCCACGGATTGTGCTTGGGTAGGCTAAACGTGCGACTGATCTATCTCCCCACTGAATGTGCAGGGATGAAATTGATATCAATCTCCTACATGGTGCTTGATAAATCCGCAAATAAATCCCACAAAAAACAATAAGAATAATAATCTCAACATGTTAAAGTTTCCTTTAATGTATGCAGAGACTAAGCTATGAAATTGGCAGAAAATGAAACGTATAAAGCCTGTGCTTGATTAAACAGTTAATCTCAAAATTAATTTGCTCATTTGAGATCCATTTGCTAAAATCTAAGATTTCAATATCACACATGCAGTCAGGGAATCCACAAGAAGCATATCAGTGCTGTGGTTTGAGTATGAAAACCTGTTTATCCATGTAGTTCATGGGCAGACTAGGCCCCAGCAGCGCACGTTCGTTTTAAGCTCCCACAACATTAAGCCATAAATCTGAGCTTGCCCAGAGGTAAGAGCAACCAACACTAATTAACAGCAGCGGTATGAGAGGTCAAGGCCTATGTCGTTTTAGCGTGAGAAAACATTATTTTTCAATTTATAGTATATGCGCTGGCCTGGTACGCTTTAAGTAATAAAGCTTGCGGTAGTGTGGGCATGAGCACGAATGTATTTGCTTTACTGTATACTAAAGGGTGCATGTCTCTAAAGTAAATTAATTCCAGCAGTATGAACATAAGTGCTTTCAAATGAGGTGGCTAAATTGTCCTTATAGAAATGACACCTTAGATACAAGAGCCACCTCGGGGAATGTCCATAAAGCCAGATTGCTGATACAAACTAACGCTCAATTTAGGCACACAGCTCAGAATCGGTTTTCAATGAATATGTCTAGCCCTTAAAAGGACTTTGGTCCAAGGACACAGTAAGCTCTGAGGAGGTCAGCTCTCCCTCTGTGCAGACCTGTGGGCCATTCTCTCACACTTTGATCTGGGCTCTGATGATGCTGTGGCAGGCACAGACTCAGGAGTAGAAGGATTAGGGACAGGAGGGACATGGAGAGTGACAGCTTGCTTTGTATTCATTTTATCCCTTATTTTGGGCATAACGTCAGACAGCATGCATACCGATAGCTTCTCTGAGGTGTTTCTTTTTTTAGCTATCAAATCCTCAACCCCTTAAAAGAGAGATCAAAGGCGAGGCAGGCTCATTGATAACTGTATAATGGCTCACTTTGAGAGAACAGGCTTTTTGCTAAGATGGGCGCGTGGTGGAAACTGCAAACTATTAGTCATGCTGTCGGCTCATTTCCATATGTGTTTTATTGTCTCGTGAGCAAAGGCTACTGCACCTACTCACACTTATTGCACTCATGGTAGATCTAATGATATTCGTACCTACGGCAAAAACAAAGGGCCTTGTATCTCATTGTCTCTGTATGAAATACGTCTTGAAAGGTGACAACAATAATACACGTTTCATTTTATGCGTCTCTTTGATGAGCCTATAGCACCTCTGCTTGTCTGGGAACATGGAGCTACATAAAAGCACAGCTTTCTCAGAAATTACTGTTATTACTGGCTGAATAACAGTTCACTAACTCACAGAGCTTACACAAGATCTACAAACAGCAAGTTCATATACGTGTTTTTTTTCCATTTTTCTTTTGTTTCTTTTTACAGTGTCAGCAGTGGTGATATGTGCGAGGCCAAATTCATAGTTAAACATGAAACTAAAATAACATTTATTGAAAATTTCCTTTCTTCATTTTTAGTTGATGACACTTTAAGATATAAGCCACAGTTTGAGTATAAAGTGATCACATTAATATTGTAGCATAGCAGGCGTCATATTGCATTATGCATCAAGAAATGTCGCTCTCCTTTATTTGATGCCAGCTGCCAAAATAAAAAAATCCAATAATGCTAAATAATATTAGCTTTCCTTGGAGCTTCTATGTGAGATTATACACAAAGTCCCACCTGATATCACTGTGTGTTGTTAAAGCCACAGTAAAGAGAGTTTTACGACTACCATTTCATTGTAATATTGAAAAGAAAAGTATTTTCAGTGGGACTACAATTTAGGTGGGGGACTCGTCCTGCTCTCGCCTTCTCCCTGACTCGTGCTTTTTGAGAACTTTGCAGGATAGACACCGGGTGTTTTAGATGTAAACACGGCATGAAAGTGATTGCGGTGGAATGAACTGCACTGAGGATACCCTTCAGACCTTGTCTCATCCATTGTCCCCACATTTTTACTCATCTAAAACTGCACAGACACTGAACCTATCTGACATCTGAGGTGTCTTCTTGCCAACCTCGAGGGGAGAAGATAATAAACTTGTCACGTAGCAAACTTCCTTTATTCATGACAGGTACAGGGATATTGGGGATCAACAGATGTGAAAGAATCGGTAGGAGTGCTCCCGAAGGCTTGTTGCCATCTTCAAGTAGTCCTGTCACTTTTACACTACAGTGCAGGATATGGATATAAAGTATGAGGCTATAAAAGCAGTGTTTTGAAACATTGGGGCGTTAGTGGATTTATTGAGTGTAAAAGCCTTTTGAAGGATTGCCTGTTCAAAGTATCTACCTTTAAATCCCAGAGGAGATTTATTTCACCAAGGATTCTGGCCTAATCAAAATCTGCCCACAGACAAGCTGGTTACAAGTTAGATAGCTTTCTACAAGCATGGTGACTCAGAGAAAATATACACTAATATACACATTCGGCACCGCAAATTATGGAGGGATATGAAGGAGTGAGGGGCTATTGTGTGACTGCATGAGGCGGTGGTCATCATTAAAGTGCTTAATAGACCATGACGCCTGTAGGACCTGACAGGCAAGCTGGGCAGAGTGGAGGTTCCAGAGAGAGGGTCACCTTCATGTAGAGACAGCTCTGTCACACTGGGGTCGTGAAGAGAGCCACTCTGCCACTGTGGCCTGGCTCAGACAATACATGTATACGGTCAGCCAAGCAGAACAACAAGTCCCCCGCCTCTTTCAGATTCCAACCAAAAAGAAACAGACCTGCAGAGAATTTAGGCCCTGGACAGAAATGTACTTCCAGCTGCTGCACAAGCTTACCGTGTAATTATTTATACCAGATATGTGCAACAATATTGCTTAAAATAGTCTCCTAAATGGATTATAATCTACAATTCTTACCTCAATAGATTTTAGATAACTAGGTAACTATTCACTAGAAGTACAATTAGTACAAATAGTGACTAAAATTGCCAAACTGTGGTAATATCTTCTTGTTTAATTATGCAGAGGTGGAGCATGGAGCTCATTTTAAGGTCGCTGGGTCAAAGACACTCTTATTTCTGTCAGTGTAAAGAAGTTTAGCTGCACATTGAATCCCTCAGATATCTTGTTAGCGACAGGAATTTCAAATAGTATAACCCAGTTTTTCTACATGCTAAAGAAATGTTGCTGTAGTAAATGAAAGGCATCTGCCAGAACGACTCTTTGGGCTTAAATTGTAAGAAAGAAAATGCGCTACAGAATAAGTTGTGGTAGCTCTTTCCGCAGTAATTATGAAACAGAAGGCTTTTGATAATAGAAATGTTTGTTTGAAGAAAATTACCCTTTTTATATTTAGTTTACCGTGAACACATTGTAAACACTTTTTACAGTAGATAATGAAAAGGCAGGAAACTCTCTCATTTTACTGTTTATTTATTACTAAATTACTTATGTGTGGTATAAATGGCCATGCAGGAGATCTTGATCAGTAGGAAAAGCTGTAAAACATATTATCCAAAGCCATCCAGTGGGCTAGATTATAGTCTTTGACAGGGCTAATTCTGGCCCCTGAGCCTTATGTTTGATGCCCCAGATATAGAGCAAAACGCTAAAAATGGTGGTAAAACCTGCCACACTAACATTAAGAGCAGTAGAGGACCTGCTGTCTAATGTATGTAGATGAAGATTCTTGTTGATCACAGTAAAATCTCAGAGCTGCATCACAAAGAGTTGCTGTCTCGGTCTGAGCACAGGTGCATCCTCAAAATGAGTAGGAATAACGTCCAAAACGAAAGAGAGGGGACATATTACTCAAGGTCACGGTGAATTGCAGAAGCATTGGCACTGCGGATTGATTAGGAGTACAGGGAGCAGGTGGCTGAGAGGAAACCGGAAGGTGACTGAAGGAATCACCAGGTGGCTCGTGTGAATTATTACACTATCCTCCCAACTCTGCCTGCCTTCATAGCACACAATGCTGGTGTGAAGTGATCTTGTCACATGCAGTTTGCATCTGGACTGATCTGATCTGATTTCCATGCAAGGTAACGTCTAATGACGCCGTGTACAATTTGGTGAGAAACTAGATTTGTGTCTCTGGTTTGATTCGAACTATATGGATAACTTTCCCCCCCACAAATGGCCAGAGGATAATAAAGCTAATTACAGTTTTCTAAATGTGGAGTTCATCATGAATATTGATAAAGAATTAATTAGTTGCTAAAAGTGGAAAACCATTTTCTCCACACCAAATACATCACATGTTTTTGGAGCAAAACTGCACTGGATCCCTCTAAAGGAAGTCTCACATTCGGCTACAAGAAATAATTTGACCAAACAATCCTGCCACTTGGGAAATATCATTTCTTTGAAAAACTAAAAGAGTGCATCTATTTTCAAATAATTTCTCTTAATCAGTAACTGGATGCAAGCACAAAAAACCCCACAGCTCACTGATTAGTATTTAGTGTGAATCATAACATGGATAAGAGACTATTATGTACTTCCTCATGACTTAACCTCGTCCTGCAAGACTGGACTCATTTACAGTAGGAATTTAAAGCCGTGATCGTCTTAATTAATCCCAAACAATATGTTGCGTATCCTTATCTCAACTCACTTCTTTTCCAATTTCATAATAGGGCCTTTTTACTGCATCAGTGTGTGGTTAGTATACTGTAGCGTGCTCATTCTTTTAATTGCTCAGTGACTTTGCTGTGCTGAGTCCAGATAAAGGGAAGAGTTCCTGTAAGGGAAATTATCAGATGAAGTGCTTTCTCAATATCCCAATTGATCGGTGTCCTTTGTGCTCAGTGCTCTGCAGATCAAAAAGCGCCGTCCTCCTCTGTGCAACAAATACTGCACGCACACACGCACGGATACACATATCCAACTCTGTCGCAAGAATAAGACAGTTGTTCAAAGTCACGCTACGCAAACACTGCGCTCTATTACACCTGATTAATCTTCTGCGACAACTTCTGGCATATTTAAAAAAGATTTTTAATATGTCGTTCCATGTTCAACTCGTTACGGTTTTTGTTCTCCTACGACGGGGCTCAGATCCTACAGAAAGAGCACATAACATTTTATTCCTTGCATGTCGTCGTTACCGGGGGTTTATGAATGTGACATTTGACATTAAGCCGAGTAAGATTTGGAGGTTATCTGGCGTTCCAAGCTGTGAGTAAGAAGTCAAACCATGAAACACGATTCGCCCATGTGTTCTTTCTGGCAGATAATTCATTCAGGAGATGGCACGGCGACTAAATCTTTGAGCTAACTACATCTATATGGAAAATCAGTGTATAGGTGCACTAATGGCTGTTTTAAATTTAAAACTGTCCTATGGTAAAGACACTTGTGGCATCATTCATAAAAGGCTACTGTGACATTTATGATGTTAAGGTCGCTGGATGACAATAAAAGGAATCTTTTAAATGACCCCATTTAAATTATTACTACAGTAGGCCTACTTCATAATGATTTAATGCTAACATCCTGTATAATTCTTAATTAACTTGGAGCAAGAACGTGGACGGACTAGCTGCACGTTGAAAATCAGGTGTCAAATATTCAGCTGCTAAATGCCTTCGCTATCGAAAATTGAATCACCAAAATAATCAGAAAACACTTGTCCACAGAGAAATAGCCTGTTTCCAGCAGAGTGCAGATAATTCAGGTAAATGTTAGGAGTCAAGCAACAAGGCCATGCTTATATTTTCCTTTATCTTTTTTTCAAATATTACTAAACGGTAAGATAATTTTGTGGAAGTAAAGCTGAATTCTCTGTCCAAACACAAATGTCACTGATAGTAGACAGGAAGTTAAAAAAACAACAACAGAAAACATTTGCTGGGGCAGAAACAGGTATTTTACATCTCCGTTGAAATCTTCAGCATCAAAGCAATACAATTCTGCAGCGTGAGACCCAATATATTTCTCTCATAAACCTGTGAAAGGTGCTGCATTGCCTCCTGAATTGCTGAGTAGGATCAATCTGAGCCAGTTTAACATCGTGAGTCAATCAGCTCAGGCCAGGCACAGCGCATCAGCCCTCGTTAGCGATGACCTTGGGAGATAATCATGGCACTAAACCGGGTATATATGTGTGGGGTAATAGCACTGTAATTAACAAAATATGCAGGAGAACATAAACACTGGCTTGTCTGCCTATGCGCACAATTATTCCCCTGCTCAAGCCTGCAGGTGGAAGGCTGCGGATCTGATAACAAAATGATGAGTGGGCAAGACTTTGTCCCTGTGTATGTTTGTGGATAAATCAACGATTTTGCATAGAGCGTCCTGATATTCTCATAAGCTAGAATAAATATGGTCTGGACAAATGGTCATCTAATCATGTTTTGTTCCAAGTTTGCTTTCACCAAATCGAACATCAATGAGCACAATATGTACGCAGCTGATAGGCAGTATAATCTAAATTTCTGACTGTATAGCCAGGATGAAGATATGTAGTTATTCATATCTAAAATGCACAAAACACTACAGAGACTCCCAAGGCTTCCAGTACCTGTCAGCTCTCTATGTTAAGCATTCTCTTTGATAAAACACATGGGAACCGATGCATAAACAAAGAGTGGTGCTTAGTATATTTTAGCTTCTAAAGTTTAAGCATGTTTTATGGGAGGGGGAAATGCATGTATTGAAAAGGAGCCAGCAGTATGATATTAAGATTTAAGTCGCTGTATGTGCTCAACAAGACATGACTCACTAAAAAGTAAGTAAAATAAAATATCAGAGCCTAATTAAGTCAGAAAGGAGGAAATATCAACGACAAGATGAAGTTTAAGAGGATTGAAAGGCACTATCTCTTTTTCCAAAGGGGATTTAAGAGGATCAAAGGGGTGGCTTTGTTTTCTTCTTCTTCCTCCTCTCTCTCATTTTTAAACAAACCCATTCTCTCATTAATAAACCAATTACTACACAGTCTGCTTGTCATTTCAATTTCTGTGTTCCTGTGATATATATTTTTACAGTACTTCTAAAATGCAAAACCAACTTTGAGCTATGGACTTCCCAGTTGCACACCATACAATAAAGGGTGGAATAATCAGGAAAACCCTTCATCAGACTACTAACGTGATGTTCATACAGTGCATAATGCTGTGTCTTGAGATACTGATCCAGTATAAAAGAAACTCACAGAACAATAAACTTTTGCAACATCCATATTAACCTGATATGCTATCTGGTTTTTTTTGCCTTGAAAAGATGCCATGTGTAGTGAAATAAATGTCCCCAATGTGCCGATCCAGGGCTAGAGAGACCTTGTAGTCCAACCAAACACGTCTGTAAGTCCAGAGACTATGATTGAAGGATAATTGGGTGCAAGCTTGTTGAAATGGAACCCTGTGATAGACCAGGAAATTCCAGTTTCATGGACACGGCTCTGGCAAGGTCACAACTGGGTTCGACACCTGGCTTCATAAACGCCCCAAATGAAAACACCTCGAGGGAGCGTTTTGAGGCTAACTAGATTCAACACTAGAGTAAAGCTGGCTTTCACACCCGTGCTAAAGCTACTAACATTGCTAATAGATCACATGTTCACAATGATCTTGTGTTTTTTTAATTAAAAAAAAAAGCATTTTAAATGCTGTGCTTTAAAAGATTAGATATTCTCAGTGCCCTACATGGAAAAAGCAAACAAAAAAAACATGAAATGTATTTTCTGATACAGACTCGTGTTAAAAGTCTTGGCTTTTAGGTTTAAGTGCATCCATCTGCGAGTGCTAAATTGAAACTGTTCCTATGCATATCACGATCACAGATGCACCATCTGGATGTCTGGATTGGTGGTAAAAGATTAGCTGCTGATTTGCACATGATACAAAAGGTTTTCTGTGATTCTTCCTTTGTGTACTCTGTTTGAACAGACTCGCCCACAGGCATCGTCTCAAATTGAAATCATAAATTGTATTGAGTATTTCTCATTTATCTATTTGCTGGCAATCAATTGCCATGGGATCAAACTGTCGGCCACACAACTTGTGGAGTACCCGCTCTACCACCCGAGCCATGACTGAATAAACTCAGGGGACACTTTTGCATCTGTAACAAGATGACCAGGAGTGTTAGAGGCGTCTCTGTTTTCACACACACACACGGCACAGGCGTTGCTGGCTGGACTGATTCGGCATGGTAATTATCTATAATGATGTAAACAAGAAGTCATTCCACTGAGTTTGCTGCCGATGAACACCAATCTGTTGCAGTATCCATGAGACTGCTGGGATTTACTCAGTTGAAGCGTAACTGTCAGGCTATGAGAAAAGCCTTCGTATGTACAATAATGTATCTCACATCCCTCCTCCATGCTCAGTTCCTTTGATCAAAGAAGAAGCATTTATCAGATGGTGGTGGAAATGTTTGATGACACAGGTATTTCAGACTCGAGCACGACTCGAAACAGATGGGAGCCTACTGGTGGAAAAACAAGCTTTGAGCAAGGACCAGAACATTTTTGTCTGTACTGGTTCAGGCTGAGGAGATTTCAAAGCAAACAAATGCCACCGTCCACGTATCGTCTGTTCGAGAGTTTTTCTTTTGTCACAAACAATGTGATTCAAACGAAGCCTCCTTCAGGCAAATGACTTGTGAGTTTCTTTGAAAATCAGCATTGTTCCAAATGGCCCGTTCCAAAACTGCGCTTTAGCTGAACGAGACACTGCTAATCAGACCTAATTATCGCTATTATTCTGTTGGGTTGATCTCTAAGCTCGTAGCCTGTTTAAACTCTCTGCATTCTCTGAAAGTCAAAGCACAGGTAAGGAGCGACTCACTTTCTCATTCCTGTTGTGAAGCGGCGACAAAGGTAGACAGAAATGCCTTTTGTTCCCCTGCATTGCCCACATTCTTCAGGTATGTTTAATTAATGCATGCTTATTGTGGTGTTCATTCTCATGGCGTCTGGTGGGAACGACATCTGTTCAATCAACAACTTCCTCTGACAGTCCCTCAGTTGGGTGCGAGCTGTCGCTTCTATTCTCAGATGGTACCACAGAGAGATGTGAGCTTCATAGAAATTCAGGAGACTCCTCACAGTCAGGTATAGCAGAAGAGAAAAAGATGAAGTAAAACTAGCCTGAGAGCTGAGTGGGTCTTATACTACTTGACTATGCTTTAGTACTTAAATTATGGGAAGCACTTTTATTATTGTCAGGGAATATTAACATATCATGCAATTGCTGCCATTTTCCTCATAGAACAACTAGATGGAGTAGCCTTTAGTGGAAGACAGAGCTTAGTGTGATTGATGTGGGCTCACTCTGCTTGTAATCAAGACACTAGCATGTTCGTATCAGCCCTCTGCACATAGACACTCTGGAGATTACCTCTTCTATACCCATCAGCTGTGATTGCCCCTCTCAAGGTGTGCAGAAATGTCACGTTTTACATATCCTAACATTTCACCTCACATAAAGTTCTGAAGTTTTCCCCGAGTGAAGGGCTGTCACGGGAAGGTGATACGGCGGGGCTTTGACTTGCACCTGAAGCTCCTCCTTCCCCCTGTGGTTGACTCCTTCTGTATTAGGTTGCTCAGGTAATTGGGGTTCCAGTGGTCATTAACTCCGACTAGGTGGCATACCACGGCAACCACTATCACTATAATTGGATCTAATTGGCCCAGTGTTGCCAATGATTTGGATCAGACAAATAGAAATGACTAATTTAAATGTCGGTGTGACCTTTTGAAAGCTTCAGACTAATTAACTTTTGTCGATGCAAGCAGGTAATGTAGTGTATGTGGAAGTGTGCTCCTAGCAATGATTGGTTACAGAAGGGGCCTGTGTTATAATCACATACTGTGTCTAATTTAAGAACAACACCCTATAAATTCAGTGCACTACAGTTTCTCCATAAAGCCTTGGTGTCTCGATTTATTCTAGATTTTTCATTGCACTAATACGGATTTTAAAAAGCTATATTGCTCACATATTAACAAAACAAACCAAAGCCTAGCTGAAAAATAAAGCACAGTGTCTGCACAGATGAGTATAATAATCACAACTGGAAAGCTAAATTTACAAAAATAAATTTCTGCTGACATCGAGAAAATGAAAATGGACTGCAAATATGTCTCGCTGTGGACCAAAAAATATTTACATGTCATTAAAAAATTATTTCAAGATGTGATTAAAAACGTCTGGGACTTGTTCCATAAAAATCATTAAAAAACATCTTATTTAAATTTGGTCAATGTCCCTTTTAGGGCCCACTTCTCATGTACCTCTGGACTTCAGCACGACTGCTATTTTTGGATCACTCCACTGAAGTCTTAATCTGGCCCTTTGCGCTTGTGCTGCTGCAGTGTGCTAAGGATCTTTTCCATGGTATCAAAACAGTAACCCTTCGTGGCAATTTTAACTTTGGGAACATGGATGAACATTTGGATGCTCTCACCCAGAGGAACGGCACAAAGCAAAGCAAAAAAAAAAGACAAGCTAGCTCCTGGTGGCAACTTTGACTGCACTAATAATTTAAAAACAATAGAGTCCTGATGAGGTCACGGTCTCATCATCAGACATTATCCTGCATACAAAAGTCAATCTGAAAAGGAGATTTTTGTTTGAGTTGTGCACATTTTACATTCATAGTGAAACTGCAGAAAGGCTAGCAATCTAAAAATATCTGTAATGCTAAAAATGCGCGAGGAGATAATCTTGAAGGGCAAACTTTTTATTACACCTAATAAATTATATGAACCAATCATATACATCCAGTATACATATCCACCAATTACACATATGAGTGGACTGGTCTGCAATACATTTAAGTGCAGTAGATTTTTACTGCAAAGTAAAGTAATAAAGTTGTACAACAAAAAAGGTACCGTTTGTTAGTCACACAGTTACTATGTATCTCTATGAAATATATGGGGGTTTATATTTATAACTACAATAACATTAACTAAATGCAATACCAGGTGATGAAGGTACAAAAACAACTATATTTTGCAAGCAGATAAGCAGGAAACATCTTAAAAAACAGAAAGAGGAGAGAAGTACACAGAGGAATGGTTTGTGCGTGACCTGCTCAGTACATAAATGAAAATTAATTAATCACTTGGGAAGTGGGTACACCAAAATGGAAAAGGATGAAGTACAAAGTCGTTAAGTTTGATATGGCAATATTTAGACACATAAATAAGAACAAAGACCCTCTAGTGCACTTAAACGCAGTAGTAAAAAACACATTTTCAATATCACGGGTGACCCACATTAAGAAAGATGGAACAGTAAATGTTATTTACTGCATATTTTATATCATTCTTGAGAGCCGATAGGATGCTGTTAAAACTCGAAGACCAAAACAGCACATAAGTCAAGGTTAAATTCAACTTCTCACGCAAATCCCAGAGTGTCTCTATCTTGACGCCACCTTGGGGGCAAGTTCACTATAATACAAGGGTTTGTTTTGTCACTGTCATGTCAAACACATTATCCAGTAGGAGCTATCAGCTGTCATCTTCTAGCCGAGTGTGCATGTTTATAAGATATTGTTTGTGGGAATGCATTTTGGGAACGCTCTCGGGCAAAATGAATGAAAGCTAATGCTCCTAGCAGCCTTGGAAAAAGCCCACAGAGAAAGGGGGGGAGCTAATCCTATCATTCTACACCATTCATCTGCAATCCACTTGGCTTTCAGCATTTTCCTCAACGGGCAATTTGTGGCTTCCCTGCTGGATCTCCTCGAAGCCTGTGTGTTATGACTGCTAAACACTTCCAGGCCGCATGGGAGTCAGAGAGGAGGCCACTAAATACAGTCTGCGACCCTGTCACTGTCCGCACTGGCAGCTGCCAACCCACGATATGCTGCCAGAAATAGCTTAATGACAAACAGTTTCACAAGCCATCAAACTGTGGCCCGTCAAAGTCAAATTGTGAACAAAAAAGAGGCACGCAATAGCCACAAAATCACTAGTCAACAAGTAAAACGCTCCCTCTATCTCATGTACCATGACGTAAAATCTTAGTTCTAATATCTTGACAAGATACTCTCCGAAAGGATAATACAAATAAAGACTTGGGTATTTTTTTATGTTAAAAGTCATACTGTAGTATAAGTGGTTAATATAGTTTCTGAGCTTGAATCTGAATGACTTCCAGATGGTGGCGTCTCCCTCCATATCTCTTTCTGCCTGATAGACGCTATACTTGCTTCCAGGGAAGAATCTGAGCAGCTGTCCATGACTAACTATAATGGGGGACCTGTATTACCGTCTCCTCAGTTCAGGCTTTTCAGCTCTTTGGAGACAAGCCCCCATATGCATGTAAAGCACACACACTCCCAAGTGTATTAATAAAATATACATGTACACAGGTGAATGACTTTACTTTTATCAAGTAATGAAAACCTTAACTTGAAGAAATACCCTTTGAGTTATGAACTTCATTAGCAAGTTTCTTGGCTGCAAAAGAACTGCATGTCCTATGATTTGTTAGGACCTCTGCACACAGACACATTACAGAAAATCTTTATTTGTCTGATTTCCTTTAGGAAAAACCTTTTCATATATCACAGAAACCTTTATCAGAGCCATCTAGAATATTCTTGCTGTAAAAGGGCAGTTAGTGTTATTATCACTTATTACTACATAACTACAATCAATCTTTAAACAAGTCCAATATTTCCTCTTTGGGTCTTCACCTGAGTCTCCTTTGGAAACAACAACATAGTGTAGTGTAACAAGCAATGAGCAGAGGAGGGGGCTGTTTGACAACATGCTGCTCAATAGTCCAGAGCTGCAACTTTCCTGCAAAGCTCCCATAGCTCCCCTGTGTGTTGCTGGAATGCTGGCATCCTGGCTGTGGGCTATGGTCAGTCAGAGCCCAGGGAGCTGTGACAGCCTGCTGCTCTTTCAGCCGCAGAAAAAAAAGAAAAAAAAAAAAAAAAGCACTGAAGCATAAGAGTCCTCTAGGCAGAGAAGAAATGAGCAAAGATGCTGCAGTAACACAGGCACACTCACATATGCCTGAGGATGACGCACGTAAAAGGCAAAGTTTATGTGTGCACAAACACATGCTATCACTATCCTGCGTGCACTGCAGTCAAATGATTTGGAAAAACACGCTTCAACGGCACATCGTCCAGTCTGCTATTTATCCAGAGAACAAGACAAAATGCAAAATCGGTCAAGCGGTAAAAGTATTCTACTGTATATCCTACAAGTGTTGCAGGACATTTAACCCATACAAATATTACGCTGAAAATTTACCCCCAAAAAATCAGAAACATTTCTGCAACCCATCCAGGAACTGCCTGAGGTTTTCTAAAAGTCATACTTTCGATCTTCCTCACTTCCATTCCAGCAGAGCTGCAAATCAGCCCAGCACAGTGTAGGAGAAGGAATGCTCTTCTATCTAATTTCTAACCACTGGAATACTAGTAAGCACGCACTCACGCACTGAGCTGCCCTAAGGTAAAGGAAGTGCATTTTCAGTCCTGAAATTTAGTGGTACTCTCTGTAAACTCCCCATCTTGACATGCTACATGCACAAGAAGTTTCTGATATGATGACTGTGGTAGCCATACCGTTGTGGAGCCCGAAGGGTGGCTTTGAGCTCAAAGAAATGGGGATTAGCAACCAATCGGTTCTCCTTTCATGCTCAAGTTTATCTTGTGTTAAGCTTTGTTTTGACTCCTATTCCTGTGTAATGCCCTGGAATCCCCTTTAGGGAGGCAGCCATCTACGATTCCCTGTTGTCCTGCCTTCCTTTGCCCACTTTACAGACCCACTTGGCAGCGGGCCTGTCGTCAGTGGGATCTCTCAAACAGCAAACCTCATAGTGAGACCCTTTCAGAGAGGCTGAAATGAGCTTAGAGCTGAACAGCTAACCAGAAACTTAGACACATTGTGTTGTGCACCAAGAGCCTGTGAGATAGTCGGTTAACAAAGAATTAGCAGAGAACCCTTTCAGCCTCTCTTCAAGTGTGTCTTGCATATCAAGGCAAGCTGGACTAAAACTAAATCAGGGCCACAGCCTTGCTTGAAGAAAGAAACAGCTATTTCCTTTTCGGTTTGGTAAAAAAGGCTGTCTATTGTCCTTGCAGCAAGGAGAGACCAAATGGACTGTGGCTAAGATAATGTAATGTTCATCCTACAAGGCCAGCCAATCACAGAAAACCACTGTTTTCACTGAAGGCCTGCTCAACTCACAACAGCTGTGTAAATATATTAGACAGAATCCTGCCTGCTCCTAGTAAAAACAGAAACTCTGTTTCTTATAAATATATGGATTATTGTATAAATAAATCAAGAGATAGACCTAATCTAAATAAATCTTTGGAATGTGCAAAAAAACAAGGATTTTGTGGTTTGTGGATGAAAGCACGTAAGCAAGGTGGTGGGTTCCCGTGAAGAGGCCCGAGATGCCAAGTGATTTTGCCGAGGTGCTCCCTTTGCCAGTGAGTTCTTGAGCAGAACACAGTGTAATTGCGTAATATGCTAATGCAATGTCACGCTTGTGACTCATCTTTAGTGGATGTAACTATTTGAGAAGTTGCAGAATACTTGCCGCTCATTCTCATACAACCTCGAAGCAGCAAAACCCAACTACTTCAGACATTTGGCTTCACAATCCATTTAATTGCAACATAGAGGTGTCTGTTGCACTCACAATAAGTCATCTATAGAGCAGGAATTTGTCAACATCGTCTTTAATGAAACCGGCACTCATGTATGTCTCATTTTTCTTCCATCGATTGACTTCTGATGAGGCTGCAGGATAGTACACTGACACAGAAAGTGGGATTTGTGGATATTTGGTGTGACACTGTTTTGTTTACCCTCTGTGGGCAGGGCAAATCCATATATCACACAGCCCAGCCTGAAACATACAGTCCGCGCATGGCTAGAAGCTTAGATAGTGTGTGAATGATCATCTGCCAGCTGTGGATTGTGTGGGCATTGTCTCATCTAAAGCCCTTATGATTCAGTCGCATGCACCGTACCCATTGTTCTTCTGCTGTTTTAAAGAAGAAAATTCAGCTTGAAGAGGTGGCACAGATGTGTCCAAGAAACATCACAAATTACTTCTTGGTGCGGGAGACTTAATTTCTTGAAAACAAAAATGACACATCACAAATCTACACCAAAGCCTTTGTGGAATTTGAGAAAGGGCAGAGTTTTTTAACCTTAAAGTGGGTTGCCAAACAAAAAAAAAGAAAAATAACAGCATGGTTATTCACAGTCGTAAAATAGAGAGGTGGGTACAAAGGCCTGCCTTTCATTTAATCACAACCCAAAGTAGTCTACATGAAAAGCCTTCATTTGACAAACATGAAACATTACCATTTTGTTGTGTTCTCTGTTGCTTTTGTTTAAATAAAGAAGATTAAGGCTTTTCAGAACTGTATCTAAAATGAAAGATGCTAAATCCTTTTGTTCCCGTACCTTTTCCAAATTTCCAAAATTTTCAAACACAGCTTTTCTCACTGAAGGCTTACTCGCTGTTAAACAAAAACACCAAAAGCATATAATTTGTGTGTTTTAAACTGCTCTGAACAGAGTCCAGTTTTTCCTCAGCCTGGCAGTGCACTGTACTCACCACAGTCTTCAAGTCATGCTCCTTCATCAGGTCGAGGGAGTTCTGGTAGCAGGAGGTGAGGTCATTAGTCTCTGTAGGGCCCACATGACCTCTGGCCACCGGCCCCACGGTGTGGATCACATCTGTCGGAACAGGACAAACACAAGCTCGTTTGTAAGTAAGCACGGCCTACTTTTAGCAAGGATAAATGTTTGAAGCTCTGTGGTGGTAAGTGGAAGGCTATAAAAACAATCTGCAAAATCATCAGCAAAATACACAACGTGGGAAAGTTTGTCTTCACAATGAGACAATGAAGAAGGCAAGATGAACCTGCTACCTAAGTGAGTGCATTTATTTAGTAAATGAAGCAGCAGCTTAGATAGAAAATCAATTACAAGATTCTTTTATGCTATCCACTCAAATATTCATATCTCTCCCTGTACTCTCTTTCCCTTCGCATAGTAATGTCTTTACCTGTCAATCACTGGTCTCCTTGTCTGGCCTGGCCAGACCGAAGAATGCAACTTCTTAAATGAATCATAGGCGCGATGACAGGAAAGCAGAAAAGAATCGACTCGGTGACTTGACAGAAACATAATCTTCTGCATTCTGCGTGGCTACCCTTGGCCTTCTCAATGTTGGACAGGCCAGGTCAGCATCAATATACAGGATGTTACTCTGCAACGCCCACATAGCATACCGGGTAGATCACAAAGACTAACTACGAAGAAAAATAATTTATGCAAAAAACAAAAGTCTGCAACAAAAATGATTATATACATGATGACTCACCAAAAGTCATGATGCCATTCTTCTGTTTATTCAAACCCAGACAGTACTAATATTTCACTATATCCAGCAGTGCGGGCCAGTAAATCTTCATTTTTAAGCAAATTAAATATAGATCATTTCTGACCCTTGGATTTGTAATTTAATGCAGCAAATTCTCATTACTAAAATATTAAACCCTCTCGAAGGACTTACCCAGAGCTGGTTCATGTAAGAACTTGCAAATAAATCGCAGTGCAGCCAGCGTTTTCTTATGTTTTCTTACATGCGACCTCAATTATTTGATATGAAACACTCAGCCTCATTTTCCTGCTGAATAAATATCAGCTACATTCCTAATCTACTCTGCCATAAATAATTTTTGGATAAAATTTGATTCTTGGTTCACTCTCAAAGCACATTGTTAAACCACAGCTCATAAAGGAGCATTTTTACAACAGAAGGTTGTAAAGTTATGACATGCATATATTTATGGGGCATATTCATGGGATGGGAGTCATCACCCTGGCAAGTTAGCATAAAGGAAAACGTTTTGGTTTTCCCCCCTAAAGGTGTGGTTATGGTTGTGAAAAGATCTACAGCAGTGGTTCTCAGACATTTTTCTGGCACGGGCCACTGCAGAAGCCAGGGAAAAAGTTCACAGCCTACACCACACAAGTTTGAGAACCACTGGTTTACTGTAACCCAAACTCCTATTTTTTTACTAAATACTGAAGAAAAAAGACTGAACTAAAAGAAAGTAAACAGCGGCTAACGAGTAGAATATGTCAGAAAATACCAGAAAGGATATGAACCCCAGACGGAAAGTGCAGCATATCAGTCACACCGCCCACAACACGACTTTCAAGTCACAATTTGTTGAGATGAAAGCAAAGAGTAGCTATTACACATTTTAGTGTGACAATCATTAATACTTCATGATAATAAAAAGCAGGGACCTTTATCATCAAGAAGAGTTTTCTAATGTTGCTTAAGGGGTAATATTTAGTTTTTGGGAGAGGTCCGAAACAAGGGGCCAGGTTGATCCCAATGCTAAACCGAGGTTGTGTTGTAATGAGAATAGAACTGTCTGAACTATTCCCTTTTTCCAGAATTGCAGACTGAAAATTGCATAGCACAATGTGGTTATAATGGGACACGTGGTAAGTTGTTTTTCGTGCATAATTCATGAAGTTCACTACAAGAACGGCCACATGCCAATTATAGTGTGGGCAAGCGCCAAAAACCAGACTACTGGTGAATTCATGAAAATTTAAGCAGTTCTTATTTCATCAGTATGGATGCCTCCACTTGTATCCTCAACTCTTCCACATCAAATAAATATTTATACAACTGTGTTTCTGTAAGGTGAAAGACATGTTTCCCTTTGTGACTAAGGAGGGTTATTACAGGAAGGACAGTTTGTTACGGTAGAGCTCAGAGAGACTCTGGCAGCTACTTCACCGTCTCAGTAAACTTCAACACAAATGACCTTTCTACCCCCGATTTATAACGACCGGAATGCTCCATTCAAAGGAAAACCCAGTATTTCTTTAAATTCAAGGAAATCCAAGAATTAAATCCAAGTATTTGCAACAAGGTGATAAACTCCGTCAAGCTAATATCACTAAAAATATAGGCTCGTGACTCAACATCATACTTTTTTAAAGGCTTTTGAGTGCACAGTGGGGGTGTGAAGTCAATCCTTCTGCACAGACTCGCTGACGTACAAAAGAACTATGTCAACAACAAAAACAAATATAACCTTGTTAGTATGGTGTTTTAGCTATGGACAGCTTAACCTTGCTTAAAAGACAGAAGTCTCTCTTAGCATAAAAAGTTATTTTTCTAATGCTTTTGAATGATGTTTTTCCAACAACCTAAATTGCACACAGATGCTCTTCGCAATAAGAGCTTGAAAAGCTCTGACGGGTCATTATTAACATTCTTCATCATTTTGCCTTTTCTCTCCTGGTAAAACCCTCAGCTTTTATCATCAACTGCACCCATTAGCTTACAAACACATCAGTGTTTTTCCTTTTTCCCCTTTGTAAGAATACTGACACATGTAGACCATTCTCTCAGTGCTGCCTTTCTTCAAGAGGCAAATAAATTTCTATCTTTACAGGGCTGAAAAGATTTCTGGTGATTGTCTTGCGCCGGTTGGGCTTAATTGTGGAGATATACAAATACAGGCCATTTTACCATAACAAGCATGGAAAACAGAGTTAAATGTTTTCATGAAGCACATTTAAAGGTTGCTTTCTTTATACTAGACAAGCCAGCAGAGTTTAATCTATGAGCATACAGAAAGTCTTTAGAAATTTCACAGATGTCTTCTTTAGCTTTCTCACTCATACAACAACAAAACCCATGCACACGCTTTTGCCTTCAGCTTCCATTTTCAGCAAAGATTCTTTTTTTTCTTTTTGGCAAATTTTTGATCGACTGGATTTGTTCATCTTGGTCTTGATGGTTGCTCGGGGCTATAACGTCAGTGACATGATTGCACCAGCAAAGATTGATGACTGCCATTCAAACTTCGTACTCTCTCCCCATGAGACTACAGACTCCTCAAAGAAAAACAAAAGCAATCCCAAGGTTTGTTCCTTTTCCCGTGAGACTCAAAGAATATTTATGCGTTAAACCTGCGGTCGCTGGACAGCATTAAATACCACAACCGGACCTCAAGATCTGATCTGTTGTTCTGTGATGATAATACTGGGTTATATTATTTTTTGTTGTTTTTCCTCAAGCATAAACAATTTACTTGATGTTTATCTTGTCTATTATGATTACTCAGTGTGGGCAGGTTTACTCCAAAATGCCTAACCATTAATTCTAAGTGGGTGTCTTGATTGCTGAAACTGGTAAGTCCTCCACTATAAATTAAGGAAACATGTCACATTATGTTGCTTGTTGTACTGCAGATGTGGCACAATTATCATACATTTCCCCCCAGTCAGTTCTTAGCAGTCAATAAAAAACAGAAGTGAAATGGGAAAACGCACAGCAAGCCAATAGAGTAGAAAAAGAAAAGTTCTACTTAAGAAAAAATAAAAAGTTGCTGCTGGTCTTTTTGTTGTCGTTAAAGCCCAATCGACACTGAAAATTACAACAAAAATGCATTATTGGATAAAATAATAATAATTTCTGCCTGAATAACCTGAGAAATTGTCCTGTGATTCCCATTTTCCTTTGCAAGGGAGATGCGTATGTTCATTCAACAGCAAAAGACTCCAGGGAACACCGCAGCAAGTATAAAGGTGAAGATGCTGTTAAATGTTTATGCACTAGACACAAACTAGCCATCCGACAGACTGAAAATGATCCTCGTTTCAACCAAAATGATCATGAATTTAGAAAATGACTGTGCTGTTGGCAGGATGACAGTGCCCTTATCTATAAGGTGTGGGGGGAGTCACTGAATGGTTTGATAAGAAACTGATGTGAAGTATTTTATATCACAAAACAGCCGTCACAGTTGCCATCTCTCAGTCCAGTTGAACACCCAAGGGAGGATTTGGTCAGACAGCGCTCTCCACTATCATCCTTAAAAGACCAAGAATTAGAAGAAAGGTGTTTCTGCCCCCAAAGCGCACTCGCAGAGACACGCTACTGTTCTTGTACCATGTGATGTCCCAGTTAAGACAATGTTGTTGCTTTTTTGTCTTTCCCCTCTGTAATTTGTTACCTGTCCATATAAAAGCTCGCTGCGTCCACATTCTGTTCTCTCCTCTTCTAGGCCATCATGTATTATAGATAATAGTGCACTACACAAATCTATAGGAAACCATAAGAAGGTAAATGTAATGCAGTCTATATTTAGTTCATGCAGACCTTCAAATGTCAGATGTACTTTCACATATTCCGGTGAATTGCACTCTGTGCATAGTGCGTCTGCGTTACACATGGCAACTCGAAACGTCGACTCAGTATTGGCATTATTGATAGTGTTCATAGAATTCAGCTATTTGAGATCCTCAGATCAGGGGCAAAAACATAAAAGAATTAAAAAAAATAAATCCTGAGATGAAGACATCCCTTGTGGTGAGATATTTCTGTTATCGGAGAACGACTGGACACAAAATGACCCCCGAACACACCAAATGTAGCGAATGTGTAAGAACATGTTAGACAAGCCCACTAAAGCGCTCCTCGGCTCTCCCAGAGCTCAGGAATAACTACCAAGGGGACATGCTCACTTCAAAGACGCCACTTTCTTAGCAACTACAAAATCTTTTGAAAAATCTAGACTTCATTTAGAAGTGAAGTACCATGTTATTTCAGAGAGCGACCAGCACTCCACAGCCTAATCAATCTTTCATTTTTATATGCCACGTACCATCCCAGATAATAACTGTTCCAAAAGGCTAAAAAACATTTGAACACATTTACTGTAGCATGGCTTCTTCTTCTTCTGAGTAATCTGATTCTTGGCAACAGAACGGGAGATGCAAACCTGCGTGCGTCATCCTGACACTGCACAAGGACATAGCAGTCTTATATATAGCCCATTATTTCCAAAAGATCATTTACACTTTATATTTTATTAAAATTGTACAAAGAAAAGATGAAAACTTATGACTAATAAGTTATTGTTTGCTGTTTTAGAATGAGCAGGATAAACTGCTGGTAGAAAATCCCACCACTAGGTTAAACAGGATTGGGTATAAAATGAGCATCAAAGAGATGCTGAGTAATAGAGAACTAAAGATATGCAGAGCTTTGCTGCTCTGAAAGACACAGTTAACATTTTCAGGATCATTTTTCTTCAACATAAAATTGTATGAAGTTGGGGATCATCATATGTGCCCACAATAGAGGAATTCAAGAAAATCTATGTATGCAAGTGTGGGGTTGACAACTACTACTGAACGGCCATGCTGTTTGAGATTTCAGGGATCAGTTACATGTTTCAGCAAGACAGTTACACAGCAGAAACAGCATGGCTCACTAGTAGTAAGAGCTTGTAGTCCAGACTTGTCACCTGCTGAAAACACTCGGTGTACCGAGAAACGGCACATATGACAAAGGAGGATGTGAACTGTTGAGCAGCTGAAATGCTGAATCATGCAAGGCTATTGAAAAAAATCACATTAAAAAATGAGTGCAGTTTGCCCCCTAAATTCCCAGACAATTACAGGATGCTGTTAAAAGAAAGCGTGATGCAACACAGTGGTAAACGTGCCTAAACTGTCCCGGCTTTGTTGACGCATGTTGCTGGAGTCAAATACAAAACGAGCATATTTTTCCACAAAGAACATAAAACCCCTGTAAACACTGGGATTGTGTTGTCTTTGTTCATTTCGTAGTTAAACACGGGGTTTAATCACTTGCAAATCGATGCATTTTGTTTACATGTTGCAGCTTCCTGAAGTCTTTAAACAGGGGTGCAGCTCTATTATGATCCACAAGCAAAAGACAGTAATCAAACCACTTTGCCTGTTGGCAATTATCTTCCACACTTAAGAATCAACAAAGCACATAATGACTTACAGTCCATTAGGAAATTCAGCCAAAACTGCAGTCGCTATTTTTATGTGCTAAGTCATATGTTATATGGAGAGTGAATTGTAGTCTTATTAGTTTGTATGATCCTTGCTAATAGAATTAAGTGTCTCTATAAAGTTTATGACTGATGCCTAAAACTAGTGACTGTGTTTTATGTGTGGTACTCATGATTTCACTGCACTGGCTAAGCTGTCTTCAATTCAAGTCAGAGGTAGCTCACTCACTAACTGTTCTCCATTAGGGCAGATAACAGTATCATTGCTATGTCATTTAAATGTATTGATTTATATATTTCTTACAAATATGTCGGGCGATCGTGGCTCAAGAGTTGGGAGTTCGCCTTGTAATTGGAAGGTTGCCGGTTCGAGCCCCGGCTCGGACAGTGTCGGTCGTTGTGTCCTTGGACAAGACACTTCACCTACCACCTACTGGTGATGGCCAGAGGGGCCGATGGCG